>NC_090446.1:1158772603-1160041770 GCF_031143425.1 Pleurodeles waltl
AAGCTCAAGTACGGATTAACTATTTGTGATTCCTATTATAATGTACAAAGCATTTACTAAATGTGATTTGGGCATTTAGGAAACACAATTACCATGGACTTGAAGTTGATTGTAACCATGTGCAATTTAAATAAAGCACTCCAAAATGCATTTTTTTTTTAATTGTGATAGAGCACACACATGCCTCTTGGGCATATGTGTGCTCTACACGTCCACCACTATTGTTGGGGTGCACCAAGGAGGGCCTTTTGCCCATTGCCATCCTTGGTTTGTATTTCCCACATAGCGATTTCCTAATAGGAAATCTCTAAGAGGAATTTCCTAACAAGAAATTGCCATGTGGGAAATGCAAAACTTGGATGTTGACACAAATGCAATGGGATTCCTTTTTGCAATTTCCTAATAGTGATTCCTACTTTGTTGGAATCGCTATTAGTAAATTGGTATCTCTGTACATAGCATCATGCATTTCCAAAATAGCGAGTTCTATGAAGTTGCTATTTAGGAAATGCAAAATTGCATTTTAGTACATCTAGCACAACGAGTGTAGCAAGAGTTTTGTATAGGAAGGCACGTAGCAAAATACTAAACGTAAATAATTTTTAAACGTTTCCCCCCTTGAACCTGGGCTGTACAGTACAGCGCACATGCAATTTTAGAAATATTTGGAGAAAAGAAGAGTTTTCTCCTTTGCACCTGCCTCACAGAGGTGTCATTTTTCAATGGAAAGCTTTGTCTACAAATGTTCCTAGAGAGGGTTTTGTGTCAAAAATCATGGGTGACCGAAAGGGAACACCCATGTGTCCGGCATGAAACCACCCTTTGATGCAAAGCAAAGCCTTTTGTTACTTTTAGGCAACTTTCAAAAATAAAGCAGGCTTGAATATAAATAGAAAATGAGCAATTTACACTAGTTTGCATTGCTGTTGAAATCTGAACCTATGCAATATCTTGATAATTCTAGCCCAAAGTGTATTCTCATTGTCAGATGTGCTAACAAACACAAAGAAGCACGAACACAAATCCACACATGGAGATGATTAAATGTTAAATTAGTTAAATGGAAAAAGAAGGCAAAAGCAGCCTTTGCAAATTTTGCCTCTGAATTAATGTGCAGTCTGTTTCAAACCCACTTAAGGGCGATGCAAATTATGAAAAAGTGTAAAGGGACAAGAATGGATCTATGGAAAGCGCCATAAATGCAGAAAGAAACATGAGAAGGGAGAGCTTCAGTCCATCATTTTCACAGCCAATGGTGAGTTATGGATTACTGCTGAAGTGGTGACTCATTAATAAAATGTACACCGCGACACACGTAATTACATTATAAATTTCTTCCTCTGTTGCCAAACAAGCTTACATTTTCTTGTGGTTCAATCTGTCTTTGTTTGCTTCATGCATATGTGTAGAAGGCTCTTTCCCTACTGTACTATTCTGATTTATAGATACTGAGGATAGGGCACTTAATAAGTAGAAGTAGAGGGCAGATAGTCATCCGAGCTCCTCTGCCCTTGTAGGTCTTGCACCAGACATAAAAGTTGTCTGGTTGTCAAAGAACTAGTATATGCTTACCAGACACATACAGTGGGCTTGTAGCCCACCTGTTACTTATCACTGATTGACATAAATGACACTATCATTTGCAGACTTCTTATATGATTGCTTGTCTTTCTTTTCTTTTGCCTTCCTCTTCTCCCTAGGAGCATAGCCTCTTTACCATCCTTTTGATTGGCTGAGTTGTATACTTGCGCGGCTGACTTTTAGAGAACTTTTTTATTTTTGGTTAACTACTCTATGAGAGACTGTATATTTTTGAGCTCTCTCCCTTGAATGCATCTCAGTCCACTAAGGGCCTGATTTAAGAAAGGTGGCGCTGCACCTAGTGCCCATTGAGGCTCATAGTAAACAATGGTGTGCCTCCTTTTGAAGTCTGCTCTGAGCAGACATTGAAAGTGCTGAAAAAAAGACGCAAATAAATTTCTTAGATTTCTTTGCACCATTTTTTCACTCCCCCCAACGGGAAACGCCCCCTTTGCATACATTATGCCTGGTTCAGGCATAATGTAGCGCAAAGGGTTACAAAGTGGTGCAATGCATCCATTGCGCTACTTTGTAAATTTGGCGTGGTGATTTTGACCTTGTTAGGCCACATTAGCATTAAAAATATGACGCTAATGAGGTGCAAGGAGGCGCTAGGGGCTCTTAAATCTGCCCCTGATGTGTTGCTTTCTCTCTGGTGTGCTTCTCCCTTGCCAAACGCCACCAGCCTCTGTGCTCTGTGTTGTTCTATACCTTGTGTCCTTCTGTCCTTCCCTATTTTGCTCTCTCCTTCATGTGCTATTTGCTCTCTCCCTCTTGCGTGCTATAGCTTCACAAAACTCCCCTGAGCACTGTGTTGTTCTCTCCATGGTGTGCTTCACCCCGTCCCTTGCACTCTTATCCGTGAGCATCTCTCCTCTCATCTCCACCCTCCTACTCACCTCACCAGCTCTTTCGTTGCCCCTACTTTGTGGTCCTTTTTTATTTTTGCTGTTATTTACCGTCCGCCATCTTGTATCAGTAAACTAAAAAAAAAAGAAAAGAGGAAATGGTGCCTCTGTCATTCCACTGGCCCACAAGTGCATCATCATACATGCACGCGAAAGGACTGATGTGTATTGCAGCTGCGAACGCGTCACTGAACCTTTTTCTTCCTTTTGTGTTTTTTCCCATGATGTTACGTAGAACCTGTAAAAAGCAAAGGCTTAGACTTATGGCTTTGCCAGTGCTTATCAGTGTAAGAAGTGTAGTGAATCTCTGGCTCTGTCTTTTCTCTTATTACTCTGATTATTGCCCTATATTTATGCTCACTGTCCTTATAAAATGTATTACTTTTGGTGAAGTCTTCAGAATGCACCTGAAGAGGCGTTGTTTTAAGAAGTCTAGCAAATCACTCCTAACCTTTCTCCTTAAAACAAACCGTAACCCCCATAAACCCTTGCCCTGGGTTCTGGCAAACAGACCGCGCACACCAACATTTGCTCGATTATCATTTGTAGTAAACAGCAGCACCCACGACTGTAGGCTCAATGTAATGACACCTATTATAATCATATACAAATACTTAAAAGGATAAACAAATGAAGCACAGGCATACAGTTGGTACCGGAGGCCATGATTTATGACTAGTTGGGCCTATGGTAGGGTAAAGGGGACACCGCAGGCGCCTGAGGTGCACCACAAGACCGGGACAGGTACTCAGCATGAGGACCAGGGAAACCTGAACTGGCTTGTGGGCCCGACCTGGGGACCTGTCACAAAACATAAGGTCGTACATCTGGCCCATAGTTTTTCAGATGCAGTGCGAGTGTGTAGGTCGTCGCAGCACATTCAATAGCAGTGGCGGCCGGCAGCTTTAGGAGGGAGGGGGGCGGGGCACACACACACAATCATTCTTTCACACACAGACACGCACGCACATCCATTAACAATATTCAGACAATTCAAACATGCACGCACGCACCAGACATTCATTTTAAAACATCACACACACTCATTCTTTCACACACGCACGCACATCCATTAACAACATTCATACCATTCAAACATGCACGCACGCACCAAACATTAATTTTAAAACATCACACACACTCATTCTTTCACACACAGACATGCATGCACATCCATTAACAACATTCATACAATTCAAACATGCACGCACGCACCAGACATTCATTTTAAAACATCACACACACTCATTCTTTCACACACGCACGCACGCACGCACATCATTAACAACATTCTTACCATTCAAAGATGCATGCACGCACCAAACATTCAATTTGAAACATCACACACAAACACACACACTTACCTTCGGCCTCCAGGTCCCAGGAGGGTTGGGACTGCGCCAGTGAGGGAAGGCAGCAGTCCCAGCCTCGTCACAGAGTGGGATGGGGTCAGTGAGACTGCTGACCCCACCCCACTCTGTGACGAAGTGTCACTGATTGACACTCGCCCTGGGCACTTCAGGGCTTAAACTGAAGCGCCCAGGGAGAGTGTCAATTGGTGACGCTTTCCTCGTCACCCAGGGGAGGGCCTCGAGGCACCTTTGCTGGGCCGAGGAGGTCACGCCCCCAGGATCTGTGATCTCCTCAGCCCAGCAAAGTTCAGCTCAGGCAGCCAGGAGTCTGCGCAAATCACGCATGTCTGCTCCTGGCTGCCTGACCTGAACATGAAGAGTGTCTGTCAGGCTGACCTTTGTTCAGCCTGACAGACACTTTTCATGGGGGGCAAAAGGTGGGGGGGCGTGGCCCCTCCGCCCTAAAGGACAGGCCGCCACTGTTCAATAGGCTATTTTATCAATCCTGCAGCTCAGTTCTTTGTAGTGCAACTTCAAAACTTTCAGTATGTGGGCGGAAACTTGAGTGGCATGGTCTGATGTAGGGAAAAACACACATTGTTTCAGCAACAGAAGGTGAGAAATTGCCATGCACTTGCAAGCATCCATTCATAGAAATCAAAACATTGGTGGCGTTCTCTTATGAAAAATAATCTAACAAGCGTGAATATTTTGATCGTAAGGGAAATTCAGGTCACTTCATGCCCCCTTAATGGGGTTCAGGGTTGCACAGGATGCTTACAAAAATGGGAAATATTATGAGGGTATAACACCCAGTGACACCCTCTACAAATTTAGCATCAACAAGCAATACGACTCTGGGAAAGCCAAACACAAAAAATGCTGAAAAAGGTTTCTAACACATAAAAAAGGGGGAAGACAAACACAAATGAAAAATTGAAACTGTGTAGTCCACATCGATATGATTGTGATAGGCAGGACATAAATAGGTGAGAAAGAATCAGCAAAGTTACTCAGAGGAGTAAACAAGAAAAAAGCATTGGCAAAGCCAATTGGCCTCTCCTATGCAAGAGCTAGTAGTTTTGCCAACGTGTTTTAGCGTGTTGTACACCAGCTGTTCAGTGTAGCTAAATGTTGTTGAAGTAGAGGAGTGTGTCATGCAGTGGAATGTCATAGAGATGAGCAACAAAGAGTGTCATAGACAGGAGTGGAGTGAAATGCCATGGAGTACAGTACCGTGGAGTGAAGTGTAGTGTTGTGCAGTAGAGTGGAATTTAGCAAATTGGAGCAGAGTGGAGTAGAGAGGTGCAAAGTGGAGTTGGGTAAAGTGGCATAAAGTGGAGGGACATAGAGCAAAGGGCATAGAGTTGAGGGGCATAGAGTAGAGTAGAGTGTAGTACAGTGAAGTGGCATAGAATGGAGCAGACAATCACAGAGTGGAGTGGCATAGAGTGTCATAGAGTGAAGTAGCATAGAGAGCCTACAGTGGAGTGATGTAGAGTGGAGTAGTGGAGGAGAGTGGAGTGCAGTAGTGCGGTGTGGCATATACTGGAGTAAAGTGGCGTAGAGGGAGTTGTGTAGAATGGAGTACAGTGTCATGGAGTGGAATACAGTGTTGTAGAGTAACATAGAGTGAAGTAGAGTGTTGTATAATGGAGTGCCATAGAGTGGAGTATAGTGTAGCAGTGTGGAATGGCATAGAGTGAAGTAGTGTAGAGTGAAGTGTCATAGAGTGGATTGGCGTAGCATAGTATAGTCTTGTAGAGCAGGGTAGCATAGAGTGACATAGAGTAATATACAGTGGAGTGGTATAGAGTCAGGTAGTGGAGTAGAATGGCAATAAGCAAGATGTGTAGAGTGGAGTAGAGTGTCGTATAGGGGAGTGTTGTAGAGTAAAGTGGCATAAAATGGAATAGAGTGGAGTGGCATAGAATGGAGTAGAACCCCTCAGAGTGGAGAGGCATACAGTGAAGAGGCATTGAGTGAAGTATTGTGGAGTGGTGTGGCGTAGCATAGAGTTGCAGAGAGGATAAAAGTGTTGTAGAGTACATTGGAGTGGCATGGTGTAGAGTGGCATGACGTAACATATAGTGGAGTATAGTGTCAGAGTGGAGGGGTGTAGTGTGGAGGGACGTGGACTATACTGTTGTGGAGTAGCACAGAATAACATAGAGTGGTATGCATAGAGTAGCATACAGTGGAGATGTGCAAAGTGGAGTAGGGTGTCGTAGACTGGAGTGGCATAGAGAGTTGTTGAATGGAGTGAAGTGTCAGAGTGGAGTCTTATAGAATGAAGGGGCATAAAATGGAGGGGCATAGTGTAGAGGGGTGTACAGTGGAGTGACAAACAGTGGATAGAGTGTCATAGATTGGAGAGAAATACAGGCCCATATTTATACTTTTTTAGCGCCGCATTTGCGCCGCTTTTTAACGTAAAAGCAGCACAAACTCACAAAAATATATTTTGTAAGCTTGCGCTGCTTTTGCGTCAAAAAGTGACGCAAATGCGGTGCTAAAAAAGTATTAATATGGGCCACAGTGTCATAGAGTGGAGTGGCGTACAGTGGAGTGGTGTAGAGTGGAGTAGTGAAGTAGAGTGTCAAGGAGTGGAGAGGAGTGGCGTGGACTGGTGAAAAGTGGCATGGAGTGGCATAGAGTGGAGTAGACTGTTGTAGAGCAGTGTGGCATAGAGTGGAGCAGAGTATCATAGAATGCTTAGAGTGCAGTAGAGTGTTGTAGAGTGGGATGGTATAGAGTGTTGTAAAGTGGAGTGACATAGAGTGGTGTACAGTTGAATGGCGTAGAGCGAAGTAGTGAAGTAGGGTGGAGCAGAGTCTCATAGAGTGGAGTGGCATAAAGTGGTGTAGAGTTGGTTTCATAGAGTAGAGTGTTGTAGAGTGGACTGGTAGAGAGTGAGTCTGTAGAGTGAAGGGGTACAGAATGGGTTAGAGTGCTGGTCTAGAGCGAGCCCTGTGCGCATGTGCGTTTGGCCAGCCTGAGACGGCCGGCCAAACTCACATTTGCACTGAGGAGAGTGCACAGTGCACTCTCCTCGTCATACGCTATGGCCCACCCCTTTAACAACCAAACGATAATAAACATAGTTTATTATTGTTTGGTTGTTAAAGGTTTGCAGCTGCAGCTGGCGGGCAGGGCAACGCTCCTCTACCCTATTGGAGGAGTCGCCCCTGTCGTAAAGTGAGGGGCATGCACTTTAGTGTATTTGAGTGGCATAGAGTAGCACAGAGTGGATGGTAGAGTTTAAACAGTGTAGATTAGAGTAGTGGAGGACAGTGGAGTGTTGTAGACTAGAGTGGCATCGAGTACCGAAGAGTGGAATAGAGTGTCTTCGAGTGGAGTGTCATAAAGTGAAGTGATATAGAGTGGATGGGCATAGAGTGAAGGGGTTTAGAGAAAACGGGTATAAAATGAAAGGGTTTAGAGTGGAGCAGTGTAGAGTTGAGTGGCATACAATGGAGTAGAGTGTCGTAGAGTGGAGTAGAATATAGGGGGTGATTCTAAGTCTGGCGGGCGGCAGAGGCCGCCCACCAGACTTCCCCCTCCAAAATACCGCTCCGCGGTCGGAAGACCGCTGAGGGTATTCTGGGTTTTGCACTGGGCTGGCGGGCGACCGCCAAAAGGCCGCCCGCCAGCCCAGTGCAAAACTACCTTCCCACGAGGACGCCGGCTCCGAATGGAGCCGGCGGAGTGGGAAGGTGCGACGGGTGCAGTGGCACCCGTCGCGAATTTCACTGTCTGCAATGCAGACAGTGAAATTCTTTGTGGGGCCCTCTTACGGGGGCCCCTGCAGTGCCCATGCCATTGGCATGGGCACTGCAGGGGCCCCCAGGGGCTCCACGACAACCCATACCGCCATCCTGTTCCTGGCGGGCGAACCGCCAGGAACAGGATGGCGGTATGGGCTGTCAGAATCCCCATGGCGGCGCAGCGAGCTGCGCCGCCATGGAGGATTCAAATGGGCAGCAGAAAACCGGCGGGAGACCGCCGGTTTTCCACTTCTGACTGCGGTCAAACCGCCACGGTCAGAATGCCCAGCGGGGCACCGCCAGCCTGTTGGCGGTGCCCCCGTCATTTTAGCCCTGGCGGTCTTGGACCGCCAGGGTTAGAATGACCCCCATAGTGTCATAGAGTGGAGTGGCTTAGAATAGCCTAAAATGGAGTGGTGTGGAGTGAAGTACTGGATAACAGTGTAAAGTGGAGTGGCATAGAGTGGAGTAAAGTGCTGTAGGGTGGAAGGGAGTGTTGTAGAGTGAAGTGTCCTACATTGGAGTGGCATAGAGTGGAGAAGGCAGAATTGCATGGAGTGGAGTAGAGTGCAGTGGTGTAGACTGGACTAGAGTGTCATAGAATGGGACAGAGTGGGGTAGAGTGTTATAGAGCGGAGTGACATAGAGTGGTGAACAGTGCAGTGGCGTAGAGTGGAGTAGTGGAGTAGAGTGGAGTTGAGTGTCGTAGAATGGAGTGGCATACAGTGGTGTAGAGTGTTATAGAGTGGAGTCTCATAAAGTGGAGTATCATAGAGAGGAGTGTGGTGAAGTGAGGACGTAGAGTGGATGGGTATAGAGTGGAGTAGAGTATCATAGATTGGTGTGGCATAGAGTGTCCTAGAGTGCAGTGTCCTAGAGTGGAGTAGAGTGTTGTACAGTGGAGAGGAGTGTTGTAGAGTGTTGTAGAGTGGAGTGCCATTGATTGAAATGTCAAAGATAGGGTTGGTTGGTAAACTCTGCTCCATCAGTGGATTTTGCAGCGTTTTGCCACTCCACACTCGGCTTTTGAGCATGGGTTTGGTAAAAAATCTGCAAGCCATCACGTGGCTGAGTTTACTAACCAGTGACACTTGTTTTGCCTGAATGTGGAGGACATTATGTCATTTGACCAGTCTCCTCTAACACCACCTCCTCAGCCATTAACAGCCTCAGGTGACTGTATCAGACGAAGTCACTAGAGATGACTTGCAGCAGAGGGGCAACACAAACCAACAACAGAAAGAGAGTGGTCAGACAGGACTCCCCGGAGCCGCCACTGCAATGGCAGCTCTACTGATGGTGGACAAGAGGCCCAAGGCCACCCAGCTCAAAAACGAACTCACACGGGCAATTCAGGCCCATCTGCAAAGTGGCTCGGGAGCTGCTGGGTGCGGAGCAGCCAGCGGCTGCAGGGCAGGATGAGGTGTTGGAGTGGTGCCGATGTCTGCTAGCATGGTAGCCTACGATAGTGCAGTGTTCTGCAGCCTAGTATGGACTGCCAAAATTGTGGCTACCGGTGCTCGACGTGCGGCATCTCTCTCTGCAAGTCCCTGTGCGTGGAGTGCTTCTACCAGAGCGAGCATGGCGGCCGTGACTTCAACATGTTCTGCAGCCAGGCAGGAGGCACCTGTGACTAAGGGGACAGCAACGTCATGTGGGAGAGCAGGTGAGTGTCACTGCTTTTATAACTTAAGCATTGTACAAACCTGGTAGTATTTCAAGATCATTCTACAGAGACCTTGCAGGATCGGTGCCATGACATTTATGAAACATTAATGCACAGTAATACATTGAAGCACTTTGGACTTCCCCTTTCTCTGTTACCCCTCTTCAATCTCCCTCTCTTGCCCTCTTTGTTGTCTCTTTTGCGTATCCATTGATGCCTTTCCCCTTAATTCCTCTTTCTATATCTGCTTCCCCCACTTCTTCCATCTCTGTTACTACCTGCCTCAATCTATCTCTGCCCTCCTCCCAACCCCATAAGCTCAGTCTCTTTCCCAACTCTATGTCTGTTTCTTGTTAGTGTCTGTCTTGTGCCTCAGTGTTTCCTTCAGCTCTTCAGTGTAACACCCCCTCTATTTCAGTATTTCTATATTTTATTTTATAGAGTTGTCTCTCACAGACTTGGGGGTGGGGGGGGGGTTTCAAACTCTAGTGGCTGTACCTGTGTGAGCTCGGCAGCCTGCACCATGTGATGTGCAGCACTTGCAAGAGGCTGCAGAGGCTGGACACTAAGGTCAGTGGGCTTATCATTGAAATGATCTTTCTATCCTTATGACCAAATTGTGCATTTTTTATCACATTGTGCCACTACTTGGGATGTGTGGAACTCAGTTGAGTCACCTGGAGTTTTCATGTAACTCCGTTGAATTCTACAGAGTAGAACCCTGCGAGTTCCCCCCGCCCGTAGCTCATCACATTTAAAGTGCTCATAGCACCAAAGTCGAATTTGGACACCATTCTCCTCTAAATGCAGTCTGCAGAGTCAGGCTGCATTTAAAAACAAGCATTTGCAATGCAATGCGTCTCACATTTGCTCAAGTTAGAGATATTAGCGTTGTAAATTCCTAACTGGACTTTTCTGGCCACATAATTTAAAAATGAAAAGTAAAACAGGTTGACATAAGCGAGCCAATTCAAAGCGGCATGGCTGCCATGAGCGTGAGGGAGGGACACAAAAAGGAAAAAGAAGTTTGCTCGCATTCAAATATTATTGACAATTGTGCAATTATCCATGTAACAGGGGCAGTCTGCAAGGCGGTAACAAAACCGCCCCAAGGAGGGACAAACATAAAGCATTTACCGATGATAACAAAGGATTTTTGAAAGGCAAGCCCACGAACGAGTGAAAGTGATGGGCGTACGGTGGGTTTGGTTAAAAGCCCACAACATCTGCAACAGGTCAAAGCGCTTGTGTGCTCAACCTCGTGAAAGAAAACCTCCAGCAATGCCCACATGCAAAGGACAGCAATTCTGCTGGGCCTCTACTTCCATGCCCTATTATGTACTAGGGTCTTATAGGTAGTTGGCAAACACTTTGCCATATTATGTACTTGGGATTTATAGGGGCTGTCAAGCAAATAGTATGAATTTAACTTTTAAAGACAGGCTGCAAAGCAGGCCTGCATTTAAAAGGACACAAAGCACACAGCAGTGCACTTATTCAAGTGCAGAAATTCTGCTGGGCATCTTAATCTCCATGCCCTATTATATACTTGGGGCTTATAGGCAGATTATACCCTTTTGCCCTTTTATATACTAGGGACTTACAGGGACTGTCGGTCAACTGTAAGGGTACCATAATACCTAGTGTACTCTACTGTATGGGTGTTTCAACATAGCACTGGCCTGGGTCTGACTAACAGAGCCAAGGGCACAGTCAGAGTCAGTTACCATCAGCACCAGTTAGCAACAAAAACAAAATGACGGTGAACAGGACAAAAAGATGACTTTGCAACAGATATATTCTGAAATGTTTGCCCAGTTCATTTGCAGACATATACATTTTATTGTGTGCTACAAAAAAACTTTCCTTTCCCACCATCAGTATCCATCAAGATTGTCACATAAATCCTCTCACTTTGAAGTCAGCAAGAGGAAAGTAAACACTAATATCCCTCAGAAGACAGAGCCTGCCATTTGACCTCTGTCTTTGAATGCACAGCAAATATGACAAGAAAAAAAGGAAAATTGTAAAAGCTGGTTTACAGAAAGCAATCACTCGTGGAAGAATACAAGGAGCAACGGTAAGCAGTCTATGCTCCACAAGAGGGACAAAAAACAAGCTGGAACGCCTTAAACAAAGCCAGCATATGGAATGCAAGAAAATGTGCTACAAACCTCAAAGTCACTGGTAGGCAATGGGCAGAATTTATTCACAAGGACGCTTTCTGAATGTCCCCAAGAATTTTTTTCGCAACTAGACAGATGGGCTGTCTGGTAAGCTTTGTGCTAAAAAGGAGAGACAGCTCACAGAATAAACTAAAAAAAAGAATACACTTCTCAGGCTTCACGTCATTGGTGCATTCTACATGAACTGATCAGAATGAGGAGATGGTGGACTCCACAGTGACAGAGTCTAGGCAAAGGGGAAGCTGATATGAAGCATGTTGTGCCTGGTTTAGCTCAATACATTTTTTTATTTTTTGAGTGATGGCACGTCACTAAAAAGTGATACTTCATGTTTAGACTAGCTCAAGGGAAGTCAATATGTTTCACTGCAATGTGTATTTCAAGGCACGTGGTAGTAGTTGTTAATTACTATAGAGTTGAGTGGTAGTCATTTTTGAAGCTTAGCAGACAAAAGATTGTGTTAAATCTATGTGAGGTGTGTTTCCCGAAGGATTCACACTCTTTGCTGTCTCGCCACCTATATTTGGTACACTGATAGGCTTCTTTATCACCTGTAGCCTAATTATTAACGCCAGCTATTGAGAGATAAATCCTAAATAGATAATTCTAAATAACCTTTTTCAGCGCAATGTGTATGTATGTGCCTTTAAGGAGCATCAAAACCAGTCCGACAGCTCCTTTAGGTGGTCCGCTTTGGGAACTGCAGGCACATTTACCCAGTGATTATAGGCCGGGAGGCAGAGGGTTTTTCTGAGTTGCAAGGGTTTTGGGGATGTTATGTTGGTTGCTTTCTTAATGATTATCCTAATACATGTCTGATTCAAGAAACTATAAAGAGGGGAGGAGAAGGAACTTAGAAGAGGGAAGGTGAGGTTTCAGGAGTAAAGTGAAAAAAACCGATGAGCGAACAAGAGAAGGAAGCAAATAAGAGGCGATGAAAGGGAGCATAAGGATAGACGGAGAGAAGCAAACAGGTTTGCTGGACTTGCGCTTCATGACCCCGAACAGAATATTCCCACTGTGCCAACCCTTCCCCCTCCACTATAGAGGTTGGCCTGGTACATAGTTCACACCGACATAGTGGCTACATAGTGCTGTTCTTAACTGCCCATCTGTAGTGTTGGGGACCCTTGATAACGCGCCCAACCCTTATAAATTACCTGTACCTGGACACGGAGGTCGGTGAACCTTTTAGCCGAGTTGGGCTCTCCTCATTCTAGAATAGTCGGATCACTTAAATCAACAATCAATAACTATTGTAATCGAGACCCAATATTCTATTACTAGATCAAAATACCACGTTAGGAATCAAATAACAGTTGGTATTTCGAAGCAGCATGACCTTTCAGTCATGAATAACCACACCAATTTATTAAAAGTGAATGAGTTTATTTCCCTATATTAACAAAGCTAAAACGATATATATAAGTCTCAAAATCAAATGATATATGTATATGAACATTACTAGCTGTCCATAACGGCGGAAGAAACGCAATCTACGCAAAATCTGAATTATAATACACTCGGTTATAGCAATGCAAATCACTAATATGAGTAATTGAGTTTGACTAATTGCATACATCGGTCAGCATAACAAGATTTTAATTCAACATGGTGCATCAAGTGAATACCTGGACTAACCTCTAATTAGCATTGGCATGTGGGGCTTCATGCAAAACGAATTTAGTCAACACAAATTTGGAAAACTTCTAGCTTGGGCCCTACCAAAATAGCAGTTGGTACCTAAAAGGAAAAACACAATGCATAATACAATTATCCTTTCATAATTACCAAATACAATCAGCATTCAAGAAAGTCTTCGTCCTTCAGGTACCAGTTCGATCAGCATGTGGCAAATTTCAAAGGGGCAGAGTTAAGGACAAGTTTCCGTGCAGCGGCAAGGAAAATGGGGCAAAATTACTGCATGGGAAAGACGGGGCAAATTAAAGTTAAAGTCTCTAGGGTGAGAATTCTTAAAGTCTCTTTCTCTGGAATAGAGAAAAGGGCATCAAGATGTCGTCCAAGATGGCGTCTGGCATTCGGCTTCAAAGATGATATCAAGGAAAATGGCTGACTTCTCTTTGTCCAGTGGGTTTAAGTAAGAAACATTCCAAATTCTTCAGGTCCTTCCATTGGAGGGTTCATAGGGTGGCTTCAATTTGACCAATGAATAGTGTCTTTCTCCTAGTACTCATTTATGCATACATTGTCCCACGACCAACATCAAAGTTGCTGCCTGCGGCCACATGGAGTCAGACCCACTTGTCCCATTGTACTGTTGGGTGCCCGAGGCCCTCATGCTTCAATAAGGTGACACGGACACATGGTTACTGGTACCTGGCCTCGGGCACGTGCACCGAGCCCTTTTTATTGGTAGGATCACCTGACCAGTGACGCCTGTGTTGGATGGGTGTGGGGTGTGTATGTGTAAGGCCATCCCTCAGCAGAGTGGCTGGTGGGAACACTAGAACCTGTCCAGCAGGACACTACTCCGATCCACGTGACCGGGCCGATTTATTTACTTTTCCAGTCGCTCATCCGGTGGACATATGCGAGTGGAACCTGCAGCTTCTCCCCACCTCAGTTATGTTCCCAAGGGGGGAGGACCAACATGGCAAATGCTACACTCACTCCCTATTAACAAGGATCAACAAAACGAGAAAACATGTGAAACATAACCAAAACATTTCTCCCCTTACACCCTGCAGTATGAACCTGGCTGGCAAGCGGGAAAGACATAGCCTAACTTAGCATACTCCACCAGTGTCTCTTGATAGTACGTCTCCCTCAGCAGCCACTTTCTATCGTAGGATCAAACCTTATTCCCCATCAGTCTTGTATCTTTTATGTTGTGCTGGCTCTGGGATTGATTCTATTTCGCGGCCTCTCTCTCGCTTTGGTCTTCTTCCCCCAGGGTGTGTGTGTCCTCTCCTGGACACAATTATCCTTTCTCTTCACCTGGGCTTTTGTTTCCCCTGTCGCCGGGCATCTCTTAACCCACGAAGAACTGTTTGAAGTGTGACACATTTCTTGATACTCTTTCTACACCTCTCTGAGCAGTTATCTTAGTACCTCTCACTTTGACCAATGTCAGTGGATGTGGTTCCAACTACCTGAACCATAAGCTTTTTTTCACCCCAAGAGTGTGGTCAAAAATGGAAATCCCGATAGGGACCCGTCCCAGCACATGCTTTTTAGAACTTCTGGCGCTGAGCACTGGCAGGAGCTGTCCCACCTAAAAAGCCCTGGGGTTACCTCGGTGTGATGCACCTGTGTTGTGTGTTCCTTAATCGTAAATGCTCAGGCCATTCGCTGCTATTAAATGTCTTTCACTTTTTCTGGGATACCGTCCTTCGAGAGTCGATATCTGAAGAAGCCCTTATCTTCCCTGAAGAACTCACATTTCTCCTTATGGAGGGTGAAGCCATGGTCTTGCAGGCAGATAAAAACTGACAGAAGCCAGGTTTTGTGATGAGAAGCCAGTGGAAAGATCATAGAATGGGTTCCAATGGAGTCCAAGGGTGGAGGTTGCAGACCATACGGCTGCAGTATTGTGCACCACCTGCAATTTGGCTAGGAGAGATTCATTTGCTGCTACAAAGGGGGCATTGCCGTTATCCACACAGCTGACTATCAATGCCTGGATAAGGGTCTTTCTTGTGTGAAGTGGAAGCCACTGAAACACCTTATGCAGCATGCTTAGGAGACCGAAACAGGAGCTGCAGGTTGAGACAAGCTTCTGTTTCATGGATAAGTGGTCATTGATAAGAATACCCAGGTTCTTGACCAGCGGTTTGGGTTGGGGGGCACCTAGTTCTAGTGGCTACCAATCATCACACCAACAGTCCTGAGCTTTCCTGAATAGCACTATCTCTGTCTTGGCATCGCTAAGCTGAAGACAATTCTGGGCCACTCATTATGCAATTATCTGTATGCATTGCTTAAGTTTGAGCTTGTTGTGAGATGGATTGGGACCCATCGAGAGGATCAACTGAGTGTCATCTGGTTATGATTAGGCCTGGGCGTAGAACTCAGGTCCGCCAGAGGAGTTTGCAGAATTTGGGTACTTCGTGCTACGCGAAGTAGTGCGAAGTTCCTGAATTCCACTCTCTGGCACAGAGCGGAGTTAGTTCGCCCTCATGAGATTGGGTTTTGGTGCTCTCTCGTGAGTGCAACAATTCTCCTGGCCCGCTAGCGAGCACGCGCTAGACCTCAAGTTCTATCTCGTTGCTTCCAGCCATGCCAGCGGCCAAAACAGGATGCTTATGAGTGCAAACTCACATTTGAAGTAGATTTTCTACACTCCAGAGGCACTAAATCTAGTCAACAATAGTTTTTTTGACTAGATTTTCTTCTCCAATGGACCCTGCAATTTGTTTTTCAGATTGAGAAGCCTTTTTTTATCAAACAGAAAGGAAGTGTGTCAGAGACTCAAACTTCCTGTTCCTGTCCAGCAGGTTCCATCCCCTGGTCACTTTCTACTTGGATTTCGAGATGGAGGGATCACTCTCTTTGTCTCCTGGCTATACTTTTGGATTTAAGGACTTTGTTTTTATGAAATCATCACACAAGTAACACTTGTAACTCTAAAACTATATTGAATAAGGGTGTTGTTGTTTGTTCGCTTAGACATGCACCAGTATTTCTTTGTACTTTAATTTGAGCTAAAAATGTATAGTGGTGGTGGGTGGCCTGGAGGTTAAGTATGGGCCTAGTTAATATTTATTTTGCATTTCATTGATTTTTCACTTTTTGTAAAGGAAACTTGTTCCACAGCTCAGTACCTTTTCTACATGTTTCCATTTACAGTATTATTTTAGTGTGTGGCCTAGATTTCCAAAGGGCCATTAAGCCAGTGGTCCCAGGCCAGTACTAGTAGTCACCAGTAGATGGAATAAATGTTTCATTGGTATATGTTTTTACAACTTTGTTTAGGGCAGGGATGGCATTGGATTAATTTAAATTTAAAATGTTGGCTACTGTTTGCATTTCATTGTTTTACAAAAACTTTATATATTGTGGGGTAGTAATATTTGACGGTACAGGGAGATGTAGTTTGACCATGTGGATGGCTGGCAGCCATTTCCTCCATCTGGCCAATGTTCTTAGCTATAGGCTTGTCTGTGTTCTTTATTTGCCATGCCTCTTTGCTCCTTGTTGTTGTTGTTTGACCATGTGACTGGCAGCCATTTTGTGCATGGAGCCAGGGCCCCTTTGCCATAGGCTAGTATGTGTTTTTTGTTTGCCATGCCTCTTTGCTCCTTGTTGTTGTTGTTTGATCATATGGCTGGACGGCAGCCATTTTTGTCCATGCAAGCAGTGTCCCTTGCCATAGGTTTGCATGTGATCTTTTTTCTCCATGCTTCCTCCTTGTTCCTTGATTTTGTTGTTTGACCATGTGTCTGGCTGGCAGCTATTTTGTCTATCCAGCCAGTGTCCTTTGCCATAGGCTTGCATATGTTCTTTGTTTGCCTTGCCTCCTTGCTCCTTGTTGTTGTTGTTTGACCATGTGGCTGGCAGCCATTTCGTGCATGCAGCCAGTGTCCCTTTGCTATAGACTTGCATGTGTTCTTTGTTTGCCATGCATCATTGCTCCTTCTTGTTGTTGTTTGACCATGTGGCTGGCTGGCAGCCGTTTTGTGCATCCAGCCAGTGTCCATTGCTATGGGTTTGCATGTGTTCTATTTTCTCCATGCTTCCTCCTTGCTCCTTGTTGTTGTTTTTGTTTGACCATGTAGCTGGCTGACAGCCATTTTGTCCATGCAGCCAGTGTCCCTTGCCATAGGCTTGCATGTGTTCTTTGTGTTCCATGCTTCCTCCTAGCTCCTTGTTGTTGTTTGACAATGTGGCTGGCTGGCAGCCATTTCGTCCATTCAGCCAGTGTCTTTGCCATAGGCTTGCATGTGTTCTTTGTTTGCCATGCCTCTTTGCTCCTTGTTGGTGATGTTTGACCATGTGGCTGGCAGCCATTTTGTGCATACCTCCAGCATCCCTTTGTCATAGGCTTGCATGTGTTTTTCTTTGTTCTCCTTGTTCCTTGTTGTTGTTGTTTGACCATGTGGCTGGGTGGAAACCATTTTGTGTGTACACTGTGCAGCCAGTGGGTCTTTGAGTTGACGTAGGCTTACATACAAACATCGTTAGTTATTGATCATTCATTTTTTAAGTTTCTATTTTTATACTTTTTTCAATTTTATTTTATATATTTTTATTTTTTATTTTTATTACATTTTTATGCCCTTTTTTATCTATTTTTTAATTTACTTTTTTATTTTAATGTTTATATATTAGTGTTTTTTTTATACACAGATGCTGCTCCCTTTTGAGGTTTTCACACGGGAAGTTAGCAAGGAACACAGTACAGTGGGTCAAGCTATCCCGTTATTGCATCTCCTACAGGGGCAGCTAAAGACGGTGTCTGAAAGGTTCGCATTCGGGGGTGTGAACGAAAACCCAGAAGCGCATGACTTGGTTATTAGCCTAAGCTATCGCTTGAGTTGTAATGCAAGGCTGCAAAATTACATCATCTCGTCCAAAGAGTATATCTGTGCCAGCCTACTTGATCCACTCTACAAAAAAATTCTTCCCACTATCTTTCCTTTTTCTGATGGAGATGGTTCACAATACATGAGGTGGATTGTTGACCAAGCAGGAGAACTGGAAGAAGAACGGCTGGAACTTAGATTCCCACTCCACAGTTCTGGGGTACCTCTTTCAACTTCCAGAGAGGGCAGTTTTGTCTCATATCCACCAGCCCCACCAACAAGAAAAGCAGCAACAACAGCAACAGAAGAGTCAAACCCAGCCTCTGCATTGGCTTGATTTCAAGTGGCAGGTCTTAAGTCCAGTGCAGAGGCAAAGGAAAATGCAGTCGAGCAGATGGCAGCGCCAGTCAGCATTCAGAGGATTGTTCCAGGAATATCTGGATGATCCAAAAGAGGTGTATGTGGATCACAACCCATTGGTGTATTGGGATGGGAAGATGTGCCAATGGCCAGAGCTCAGCAGGCTAGAAATAAAGTTTCTGGCTTGTCCTGTAGCCAGAATATCTGCTAAACCTGTATTCAGTGCAGCTGGTGCAATTGTTACAGTGAGAAGGACCAGTCTCTCACCTCAAACCATGGAGAGATTGGCCATGATCAAAATGAACCAATAATTCATACCACCTGATTACACCATTCCTGAAACACCACAGGAGGAGGAAGAGGCTAATTGGTCCGAATCTAGTGTGTAAGGTGACCAATTTCTAGGTGAACCACCAGAGTTTAAGGAAAAACTCTATTTCCCGGATCGAGTATGCCAGTGCCACCACAGAACATTTTCATTATTTCTCTTTCAGCTTCTTTTTCTCTTAATTTGTTTAAAAAAATGCTAGTGCAACATTATGTTTGTGTCGGATTTATACTTACCCAGCATTTTATTTATAGTCACATACAATCCCGTATTTGATTTGGACCCATGTGCAGTGAAGAAGCCCCCACCTACCCTTCAGGACATTGGAGATGCTGGCTGCCTCCCTCACATGCCATTGCCTATCCTATACATCACCTGGCAGGGCTGCTCTAGAAGATCATTGATTAAAAGACTGCCAGTGCAATTGTCTAATTCCAATGTGTGGATACCATGAAAGAGGAGGTATTTGTTTAACCACCGTGCTTGGATTGGAAAAGGTAACCAAGTAACTATTGCACCAATGAGTGGTGATATATTGATTGATTGTGATTGTGAATTTGCGAGTGATAACTGATATATGTGGTGGCTGACAGTTAGGGAGCGAGTTCAAGAAATCTGTAAACTGGTTTCTGATGATTTGCAATGTTTGGGGGGTGATGGGTGATCATTTTTTCCTGAAAGTGAATGGCCTTTCAAAAATAGTGAAATTTACTTGCAGGGTCTTCTCCTTTTTTCTGGTTCCTTGAAGCAAACCAGCCACTTTACTTACAAAACGCAAATCTATACCACAAAATACTCTGGTTCTGTTTCTCTAGTTGTTCTTCAACAGTAGTGCACTTCAAAAGTCTACCTTGCTTGGTTTGGGACTAGGACAAAGTTACTCTGAATCTGGAGGAGGAAGATGGAAGGACTCAGGGCGGGACTACAGCTAGAAAGGAGAAAGTTTTCCACTTTAAAGAGAACCCATGATTATGGCAAAGACTTTGTGGCCCAGTAGCTCTATGACATGGAGAGAGGTTTGTTGATTTGGAAATGCTGCTGAATATGTGATTGCTGCATTGGTAGCTCAAACAGGAAAATCCTCTTATGTTCTCCCTCTGCCTCTTCTTGGTATACTCCTGAATCTTCCTGACTCATCATGAAGCTTACCTTGCTTCTTTTGTCCTTTTCCTTTACTCTATAACACAGGTACATTTTCTTTCAATAAACAGGCCTACTCCCAGGCCTCTCCTGCACAAACAAAACTTGCAAAGCTCAAGACTCCTGCTTACCTACCAGACAGGTTCAGACAGGCACCAGAGTGACGGACATTCCAAGAAGAATGGAGATGCATCACCCAATCTGGCAGTATCATTTTCCTTTTAACAATAACATTTTTTAGAACTGGGTGGGAAACATTCATTCTTCCATATTTCAACACTAGAAGACATAACACTTTGTACATACCATCTGGGGTCTCTCTGGGACTGTTTTCAATGAATTTACTGAACTGTGTCATATTTTCTTACTATCCCTTTGTTTCATTTCACAACAGATTGATAATGGTGTGCTGCTCAGTGACCCAACAAATATTGTCATGGTTTCATTTGTGTAGTGCTGTCTTTGTCACACCTTTCCCCAAATCCTCTTTCCCATCCATTCATTGAGCACCTAACCCTCTCCCCCCAGGCTGTGTGATTTATTGAGGTGTGACCTAATTTTACACCATAAATGAATCACACACTTGCTGGGGCAGATGTAGTGAAAGCAAGTAAGCAACACCAACTCACTGCATGATCTTCTACCTTCTATTACTTGAGCAATATTCCACACTGGCCCCATCAACATCTTCATTCATGCCTTGTGTGTGTGTTCCGTAAATGCTTAACCTGGTCCAAACTCTCTTGAGTCTGAGCCCACTTCTGGCTCCATGATCTAGTTTCCTAAGTTTAGTTTTATTATACTATAGCTCCCCACCATTGCTCAGAAGAAATTGATATTACTATATTTCATTATCATATCAGGTCTTCTTCTTTGCTGTGTGTCAATACTGTCATTGTGGTAGTCGGGTCTCAGTCCTCCTACAGTTATGATATATGATGATGACCTACTAACTCTATATTTTCTTTCAATCGAGTTGACAGTGATGGATAATCCTTTGATTAATCCCCACATAGGTGGGAGTGGCACTTTCTGTCAAGTTCTGTCTTCACTGTTAGTGTGCTAACCTGCTACTACTGCTGCTACTGCTTCCTACCCACAACCCCTTTAAAATGCCATCTTGGGAAAACCCTGCAGTAAGAAGATGACTCCTTCACTTCATCTATTCAGGTAGGAGAAGTACTATGGACTGAAGTGAACTTATTTAGTTAGTATTTAACTCCTACTGAAGAAGATGTTGCCTGTGTATACTGGGATTTTGTAGACAAAATAGCAAGGGCAGTCATCCCCTAGTGATCAAGAATAGTTGCATAGGGAAATAGAGTAAGGGTCCAAGTAAATGACATACATTTCTTTTAGCAGAATAAAAATAACATGCTACACTAAAAGACAGCAGTGCAATCTAAAAGTCTAAAACACCAATATAAAGATTTGAGGCGCAAATGAAGTAAAATAAATAATATCCCCTTTATTCTTTACAAATATAAAATCCTCCCTCTCCATCCACAACAGTCCCGCTCTTCTCCCTGAACAAATATAACCCCATCCCCAAAAAGTCCAACGAAAAGTCCAAACTTGAAGTCTATCCCAACTCCCTCCCCACCCACAAGTCCCTTCCACCAAAACAAAAAAAGAGAGCTTAAAAAAGGCCACTGTCTATGTGGGTCCAGAGCTGGTTGATGCTCTGCTCTATTTAGGTGAGCCGGCTCTCCAAATGGTCCACCAGCTGCAGGATGTGTCTTTGAAATGGCCTGCTGGAGAAAGAGGGTGCAGTAGCAGGTGCAGTCAGGCACCCTGACTGCTGGCAGTGGCGCTGGTGATGTAGTGGCCGGGAGACTGGGGGATGGCGTGCTCTTCGGCTGGGTCGTGGGTCAGAGGCAACTGTTTCAGCCTCTTCCTCCTCCAGGATCACCACGCACTGGTACTCGGCCCAAATATTCCCCAGCCTCTGCTGTCGCAGACAGGCCGCTATCTCCTACCTAGTTGGTGGTGGTCATCGGGCAGGAGTAGCTATATCAAGAAAAAGAAGAATAACAAAAGACAAATTGTAGACAATGGTCTGAACCAACACTTGTTCAAATGATAGATAGTGGGTGGCACAGTAGCACTACATTGCTGGTCCCCTAGGGAAGATGGAATTTGATGTGATTATTATTTATGATTAGGAGATTCACAGGGCCAATGTTTTATCTGTTTATCTACACATGCTTCATATAAGAAGCACTAACTGTCTGGTATAAAAGAATTAAGGAAGAATAAGACCAGATTAAAAAGCTGGTGATTCGTTTTTTTTTCTTTTAAAGGCTTTTCTAGTAACTAATTAGACACAGTTAGTGGAAAAAGAAAAAATAATTACCTCTCATTACGATGAGTAAGGCATTATGCACTATGTAGTACAAGTTGCTATGCCAAATTATTGGAGGCATGCTAGCTAGCGCTTCAATTGTGTTGCTATTGTTTGCAGTTCAGGCAGCTATAGGTGACAATTATATATCTTTAATTCCAATGGCCCTGCTATTCCCCACATGACTTTCACTTAGTTTAGTTTAGTTTCTATCCTGACTCCAAAGAGGCAGATAAGATACATCACACATGTCATGTATAAAATGCAGATATATTTTCCTGTCTGCGGAAGTAGATGAGGGGAGAAACAATGCACTGCACTGCAGGGAAAGGAATGGACTATATAGATTGAATTTGGCACACTCATTACAGAGTATCCCTTACGCCAAATGTAAAACCAAATCGGACACATACTAGTCCCTCTCTACTCACTGGTCTCGCCCACCATCACAAATTCTTTCCAACAAATTGATTTGCTGTGCAGTAAGGGAAGTAAACATTTTTTTACTTATTCTACTGCAGCGTAAGGCAGATGAATTAGGCAGTTAGGTAGAGATTTCGCTATAGGAGAATAGAGGGGCGTCACAGATCTATCTGCTAAAGAAGAGCTCCCTTCTTTATTCATCTAAGCAATTATTCAATCGTCCTTTCATTCTTGCCCTACATACAGTATACACCCATGGCCACAAAGATTTAAGCTTTACATTCTCTCATCCAGTCTTCCACCCAAATTCACAATCCTTTATCCATCCATTCAGTACCTACAATGTCCATTCTTTCTTACAATCATCCTTTCACCCATCCATCTATTTACCCGATACCAATACTCACCCATGCATCCTTTTTCATCCACCCATGCATCCTTTCCTTTCACTCTTTTCACCTATCCTTTTCTTTTAACCTTCTGTTCATTCCCATTTCCATCAAGCCATCTTTTTTAGCATACATTATGTCTGCTTTTGCTGAGAAGCAGATAGAAGAGGCTGTAAGTAACCCAACCACCGCTGAACCTGTAATGCAGGGGGTTCATGAATCAGATCACAAAAACACCCTTATAGCTAGTGAGTAACAGTAATTGTCAATATGCAAGCAATCTGACTTACCAGCGCCCTTCCCTGCCACGCGTCTCCCCCTGCTCCATCTGTCCTGCAGCGGGGAAACTTCAGCTGGCTCCTCCTAGCTCACTGGTGGTTGGTGTGGCTATAAAAAACAGTATACAGTTTTTAACTAGTGGTTGAAGGAAGACTTTTCTTTCACCTTTGTGTGTGTTGGTTGAGTGGCAGAACATTACCTCCATTCCACTCCCTAGTGCTTTCAACCTTGACCGAGACCCTTTATGATCAATAAAATATATGTTTTTGAGGTTCTTGAGCCAATTTTAATTCCTCTTTCTCCAGCCCCTCTCTGACTGTACTTTTAAATGTACTCCTATATTCTTTAATCACGGCACGCAGTACAAGTTAAGATCTCCGGCAAAGAGGCCCGTCAGATATTGCAGCGCCAGTCTGAGGAGCAAGCCCTGTGATGAAGCATGACATCCAATGAATGTGTGAGGACTCTTGCTTCTATTTTGAGCAGTGCCTAGTGGATCCTTGTCTTTTCCTGTGGAGCAGTGTACCTTTTTGATTTACAGTTTTTAAATGCCAAATCCCATTCTTAATTTTTTAAATAAAAAAAATGTAACCACAATTATTACGGTTCGGTTAGCACTGCAGCATCTTCTGTCAAAAATATCATACTATGCATTTTGTTGGAATGTTAGAAAGGCCAGGTAGACAAGCCAACCAAAAGCTTTGTGTAATAGAGGGGCAGGCAAACCAACCAAAAGCCTCATGTAATAGAGGGGCGGAGCTATAGCCAATGATTGACGATGACTCAGAATCACTGAAAAGCATCGAAGGGGTGGAATACGAGATTGTCAATAAAAGACAGAAAAAAGATAATGCAGGGATAACAGTAATTGATTAAACAAAACTTGGATAGGGGAGTTGAAAAAAAAGGGAGACGTATAGAAAAAGTAAACAAGGCAAATGGGGTGGCATGGAGGTGTGAGCCTCTGGATTGGTCGCCGGGTATGGTCCCATGGTCGTCATTAATCTTGCTGTCTCTTGGGTCATCTAGTTCATCCTCAACTGCACACACCTGCTTCTGCTGAGGCTTTGTGGTCTTCGGGGTGGAGCAGTATACTATTACTTTCTCAAAATGATTCATCTTGGGACATGCTGTGCACTTTTTGTCTGTGACAGGGCAATCCACTGCATGTGGATACTGACTACCGCACCACCAACAGGAGCATGCCGGCATTGGGGCCTTCCCAGGACTTTGCTTGAAATTTGGGGTGTGTTTACAGAGTGTGTTGAGTGGTGCAGACTTTACTGGGCCAGATTGTAATAGAACTGTCTCCATGTGGGATGCCCTGGTATTGAACGGCTCTTTGGAGCAACCGAGGGTTAGTATGACCTTCATGGGCATGTAGGGTGTCTGAAGGATGTTCTCGCAGTGTTTGGATGTAGCACAACCTTGTATGAATTGGAAGCAGACTTTGTCGTCTTCATCTGGCAGCATGCAGGTTCTGGCCAGTTCTTTAAGGTTCGCAGAAAGGACAACTATGGATTCTTCCTGGTTTGGGCAAGCTTGTCGCAGGAGGAATCGTTCATAGTCTGGGTTTGCAAAAGGCTCGAAGTAGGCGGTGATGGCATCTGTGAGGGTGATGTATGTGCAGAAAGACCAGTTTCAACAATGTTTTTTGCACTCTTGTGTATGTCTTCCCCCAATAGGCGAAGGAGCATCAGATTTTCCATTTGTCGGTGATGTTCAGGGCAGCAAAATAGTTTAATAGCTGATCTACCCAGTCTTTCCAGCGGGCAGCTCGGGTGGGAGTTGTTCCTGTGACAGAGAAGGGCTCCTGGGCCGGGATGGAAGCCATGGTTGCAGTGTAAGAAGTGTTGTCCTGGGCATAGCTGCACATGGCAAAGTTGTAGTGCTGGGAGAGTAGGACAGAAGCAGTCTCGTTGGTGGGAATTGGCACCTGCTGGGAGTGTGGAGCTGGAGTGAGGATGGGGTCAGATTGTCATATGGGCATCACCAACTTGGGGTGTCCATGGGCGCTTGCGGCGGATGTGGCCTGCTTGACACTGGAGTTTCAGGTGCTGGAGGTGAGCTGGGTGTGAGCACTCCTGGGCCTGGCCGTATGGGAGGGGCTGCAGCGCTACTGATGATCCAGGAATTGGCTACTGAGTGCAGAAGAGGGTGTCCCATGGCTCACACCAAGGCTTGAGGGTGCCTTTAAGGTCACTGTGCATGTGTGATGGGTCTGGGGTTGCAGGATCTTGAGGCTGCACTTTTGGGTGTAGTGGGCTGCCAGGGGGCACAAAACCACTGGTGGGGAGAGGCAGCAGCACTTGTGGGAGACAGCAGTAGGGCTGGGAGTGAGTGCGAGGAAGAACAGTCACCAGCATAAGCAGGGACTGGCAAAAGCTGGCGGTGGGTCAACAGAGCTGCAGCAGTGGGTCACAGAGGTCTGGTTGTGCAGTTACTACATGCGGAGCAGGCCGCAGGTGAGGAGACTGCAGTGGCAAGTGGCAGTGTGGGTCCGGGCCCTCCTTATCTCCAGTGTAGAAGTTGGACTGGTGCAATATTAACACTGGCACAGTAGCTCTATTGTGCAGTTCATAACTGCCTGTCCACATTATCAGGCCTCTTTATTTACTTTTCCAGTCCCATGTCTGGCCATACCACTGCATGGATGTATGCAAGTGGAGCCTGATGCTCCCCCCTCAGATTGGTTGCTAAGTGGGGATGACCACCAGGTCAAATGCTGCATGCTCTCACCAAACACACTCCAATGCTTAGTTACAGCCAATAGCAAAGAGCATGTGCTAAAAGGAGAAAAGCTGTGTGGAGTAGATATAGCCTAATAATTACACTGCCTTTTGATCCATTGTGTGGTTCTGGTAGCTCCTATGATGGAATAAGCATACAAATAGAAACAGTACCACTTGCATAATCCACTTAAACTAGTCGGATAGAGATACTGTCAACATAACTGGTGCCGTACTACTATTGGGGACCTCACTCCCAGCATCAGTCAGGATCCAAAGCAATCTGTTCACCTTCAGGAAGTGTCTGAAAACTCACTTCTTCTGGCTCTATAGGAACTGACTGTGCATTACAATTCACCTACACAATTTTCTTTCTCTTCATAATGTCTTTTCACAACTTTCTCTTATAAGGAAATGTCTTCTTTTTTTCATATCTCACCGGTTACTTGTAAATGGTATTTACACCTCCTACCAGGTATGGCATCACTAATAGAAAAAGAAAATAGAAAAAGAATAAAAATAAATAGAGGAGGCCAAATGATTTTTGATAAAACGTATAAGGGAGTGCTTTCTAACTTGCTCCCTAAATTCACCAACTTTATCCAGCTCTGATCGCAATAAATAGTTTTGAATATCTACCTTATAAAAGCTATTGAAATCCTTCTCATCTAAAAAATATCCTACATCACAATAATGTGCAAGAGAGGTCCAGTGCTTCTACATTTGAGGATGTTCTAAAAGCCAACAAAAACACAAGAATGCACAATTCATACTTAGGGTTAGATTTTTTCTGTATTACAGAATTCTTCTTTCTTCAAAGATTTTTTTTTACCTTTATTTATATTTTCAAAGAAAATATAGCAAAGAAACATAAGAATCAAACTGGTAAGTGAGCAGGTAAATAGAATCCCCACTTAACAGGATTGTGTGGTGGAAGATTAATCCTAAGAAGGTGGGTGGGTCAGGCTGAGAGTTCAGGTCAGTCTTAGTATTATTAGGCAGGGTATATCATCGTTGTCACCAGTTCTTGTAGAAGTGATCCTCTGACTTCCGGGCTCAGTCAATCTATGGAGAAGCAGTCCCAGTGGAGCGTGGTGGCTGTAAACCATGTAAATCATACAACAACTTAAAAACTAACAGGGGTAGGCAAAGTGAGAAAGATTGTGTGTGGGGAGAGGAGTGGTGGAGGGAGCCAGTAATAGGGAAGGGGAACTTCTTGGATCAAAGCTCATGACTAATAAGGTGCAAGCAAGGCGGTGAGCCATTTGGAAGGGTTGCTGAGGTGTCTTTGCTTCATGCTGGTGTGGGAGATAAGCATACAGTCGGGAGGAGGGGTGTATGAGGGTGAGAGGCCACCTTTGGTGGACATGGCATGTGAACTTTTGTGTTATGTGATAGCTTCTGTGTGTCTGGCTGGTCTTTCAGCCCAGGGTGGGCTTGATACTGGTGGCTTTGTGTGTCGGGGTTCAGAGTCCGACGATCTCCAGGAACATCCTTTAAGATGATTGAAATTTTGCAGATTTTTTTAATTTTGGAAAGTACTCACAGGTTTTCCATTTCTAAGTGGATAGCCATATAAAAGGAAATCAAGTAGAAACCTTCTAAAGTAAGGAGAAATAATGATTGGTACCAGAAAGGCTGAGTTTCATTCGTAGATCCTAAAATAACGCAGGACAACTGCAGGCACTAAGGGCCTCATTTAGAAGAATCTGATGCATCGGCCGGATGCGTCAGATTTCTTGTGCTGCCCTACGATCCCCTAATAACACAATGGACGTGCTGTATTTACAATACAGAGCTCAATGGCACACATTTTCACAAATGCATCAGAAATTCTGACACATCTGTTGGCACTAAACTCACGCATTGCTGGACTAGCATTAAAACAATGACGCTACTCCAGCAATGCGAGGATGCCCCCATAGAGAAAAGCCATGTGTCAATTTTACTCCAGCTGTAAAATTCTGACACACTGAAGTCGCAGAATGACGCAGTGAAATGTAAATGTCACTGTAAATTTCACTGCGTCAGTTCTGTGTGGCTTTTCCTGTGGAAATGCCCACCCTGTATACATTATACCTGGTGAGGATATAATGTGACACAAGGGTTTATAAACTGACGCTTTGTACCCAATGCTTCAGTTTGTAGATCTGGAGCAGTGTAGAGCACTGCTGGTGCCACTTCTGCGTGCCACTGATGCAACAGTGACACAAAGGCCTTGTAAATGAGGCCCTAAGTGAGGTATTCATTCATTGTGGCAAGAGGTCATCTGGGCTGCAGGCTGGGCGAAGTGACCCGGGTCACTCAGCTACCCAGTGGCTCAGATTCCCTATTACTGAATCCAGTTAACTTGTTTGCGCTACTGCACAAATATGTGCAGACGACCCGAGAAAAGTTATGTGACGGTGCAGATTCCCTGGCATCAGGGCACTGAAAGAATCCTGAGAGATGTGTGGGGGGAAGATAGATGAGCAAGGGAGATGGAGACATGTAGCATCGGTGTCACGCAACACATACCTCATTTGATTTTCTTTTAAAAAATTCAGGAATCATGACTAAATACAGTGAGTGCATTTTGGTGAACATTTCTCAATATTTAAGCATTGTTCTAGAAAACAATATTATGAATAATCATCAGTTCTTAAACTTACAATAAAAATCCTGCAGAAAAGGCTGAAAAAGACAATGTGTGGTTTCTATTAGCATTGACTGAGAGATTCAAACTCCACCCACTGCTGTTGGAAATGCTGTCCCAACAGAACTCTTTGAGAAAAGCTCACAGATCTCCTAAGGGAGGTAGGGACGAGTGTAAATATAGGGCTTTTATAGTTGTGCCACTCAAAACATAAATGGCAAAAAGAGAAAACCAGGTTTCTCTCACAGGCAAGGCATTAGCAAAAGATGCAGGGCTCTAAAGTATATCAAAACAGGCAAATTGTACAGCAACTGCCACATACTTTAATAACAGAAAACAGACTCCTCAAGCACATCACCAAATCCCTCGCCTTTTTAAAAATGGTCTCTAGGCTTTGTCGGAAGGTTTGCACTGGTCATGTAGCCGGTTAATCAGCATTTCCTGTGAAGCCACCATCACCATTTCAGAGACCAAGTCCCCTAAAGTCAGGCGGATGCTAGACTTCCATTTCCTAAGGGTTCCCAGTTTCACCATGGCTACTGACATACTCAGCCACGTACTCCAGGTTATTTATTCCTGAAATGTCTGACATGCCAGGTCTCAGGGCCCACAAAGAGATGGGGCAATATGAAAGCCATTATGTAGTTGAGGCAGTGCATGAGCATACTATATGTACAATATCACAATCAGGCTGCCTACATCATCAGCAAAGAGTGTGCATACAAATTCCTGCATTGAACAATTACAGAGGCGACCAGTGCTAGCCATGTAACACTTTGAGTGAGTTCAGCTTCAAACTGGTGTCTCTTAAGTCCCAATCATAAATGATTAACCTCTTAGCTGCTGGGCCTTCGCCCATGTCCACTCCCCCCCCCCCAGTGCTGAGCCCTTTTTTGACTCTTTGGGGTAGTTTGTGCTTATGCCTTCATAACTTTTGTCCACATAAGCTATCCACGCCAAACTTGGGTCCTTTTTTTCCAACATCCTAGGGATTCTGTCAACGTTACTAAAAAAGAGTGTCGGTTGATGCTACTCGTTGCACATCTGAAACAAGGCGCTCAACAGTATTATATCAAATGTAAAGTAATGCACTCGGTGCCAACCTGGTATGGAAACCCAACCAACCAAGGGTTTTGGAAGTACACAAGAACACAAGTGGAACAAACAAGAACCACCTATGTCCCATGCTGTAGGTACAAAATGCAACGAAAAGAGCAAACCAGGGCACTCCAAAAATAATAAGTCCATGAAAGTCAAGTTGCAGGAGATATTTTAATCCTTTGTAATGGGAGAAACGAAATGGTATTCAAAGGTATTAATGTCAATAAATAAGAAAAGGGCATATGAGAAAACAGAAAACAGCCAACACGTGTTTCGTCCTCTCGGACTTTTTCAAGGCTCAGAAACTAAAGTTGAAAGAAAAGACTGTTCGAAAGATGCTTCTGTTAGTTCTCAAATGTAGTCCTATATCACATATGGTGAATAATCCAGGACGGTCGTCCGTAATGTTAAAGAGAAAGGTAGGCTTCCAATATAGAAGAAATATAGCATGGAGTGTACCCGTAATGTAAGAAACCAAATAACCTGGAGGTCTAAAATGGACCAACGTCTGTGCTATTCACCGTCCAGCGGTCGGGAACGGGAACTCCGTGTAGTAAGGTCACACGCAGCGCATGATAACGCTGCCGTGATGAGTGCAACCAGGTTATTTGGTTTCAAAAACACGTGTTGGCTGTTTTCTGTTTTCTCATATGCCCTTTTCTTATTTATGGACATTAATACCTTTGAATACCATTTTGTTTCTCCCATTACAAAGGATTAAAATATCTCCTGCAACTTGACTTTCATGGACTTATTCTTTTTGGAGTGCCCTGGTTTGCTCTTTTCTTTGCATCCTAGGGATTCTAAAGGTACCCAGAGTTTGTGGTTTCCCCTGGAAATTAGCCAAAATACAGCAAAAATTTAGTTTTTTTCAAAAACATGGGAAAAAAGGACTGTCGGAGAAGGCTTGTGGTTTTTTCCTGAAAATGGCATCAACAAAGGGTTTGCGGTGCTAAAATCACCAGCTTCCCAGCTTTCAGGAACAGGCAGACTTGAATCAGAAAATCACATTTTTCAACACAATTTTGGCATTTTACTGAGACATACCCTATTTTTACTATTTTTTGTGCTTTCAGCCTCCTTCCAGTTAGAGACAGAAATGGGTGTGAAACAAATGCTGGATCCCGGAAAGCTAAATATTTTTGAAAATTAAAAAAGAAAATTCTGAATTCAGAAAGGGGTCATTTGTGTAGATCCTACAAGGTTTTCCTACTGAAAATAACAGCTGAAATAAAAAAATATTGACATTGAGGTGAAAAAATCAGCCATTTTTCGCCATATTTTACTCTGTAACTTTTTCCTGCGATGTCAGATTTTTGAAAGCAATATACTGTTACGTCTGCTGGAGTATTCTGGTTGGGGGGATATATAGGGCTTGTAGGTTTATCAAGAACCCTAGGTACCGAGAGCCAATAAAGGAGCTGCACCTTGCAATAGGTTTTTATTCTATACCGGGTATACAGCAATTAATTTGCTGGAATATAAAGAGTGAAAAATAGGTATCAAGAAAACCTTTGTATTTCCAAAATGGACACAAGATATGGTGTTGAGAAGCAGTGGTTATTTGCACATCTCTGAATTCCAGGGTGCCCATACTAGCATGTGAATTACAGGGCATTTCTCAAATAGACGTCTTTTTTTACACACTATTTTACATTTGGAAGGAACAAATGTAGAGAAAGACAAGGGGCAATAACGCTTATTTTGCTACTTGTGTTCCCCCAAGTCTCCCGATAAAAATGGTAATTCACTTGTGTGGATAGGCCTAGTGCCTGCAACAGAAAATGCCCCAAAACACAACATGGACACTTCACATTTTCCCAAAGAAATCAGAGCTGTTTTTTACAAAGTGCCTAGCTGTGGATTTTGGCCTCTAGCTCAGCCACCACCTATGGAAGCCTACCAAACCTGTGCATGTTTGAAAACTATACACCTAGTGGAATCCAACATGGGGTGACTTGTGGGGCTTTCACCAGGTTCTGTTACCCAGAATCCTTTGCAAACCTCAAAATTTGGAGAATAAAAATACTTTTCCCTCACATTTAGGTGACAGAAAGTTCTGGAATCTAAGAGGAGCCACAAATGTCCTCCTACCCACTGTTCCCCCAAGTCTCCCGATAAAAATGGACCTCACTTGTGTGGGTAGGCCTAGTGCCCGCAACAGGAAATGCCCAAAAACACGACGTGGACACATCACATTTTCCCAAAGAAATCAGAGCTGTTTTTTACAAAGTACCTGGCTGTGGATTTTGGCCTCTAGCTCAGCCGCCACCTAGGTAAATCTACCAAACCTGTGCATTTTTGAAAACTAGACACCTAGGGGAATCCAACATGGGGTGACTTGTGGGGCCTTGCCACATCCTCCAGAACATATGAGGTGGAGGCTGCTGCTGCTTCTGTAACAGAAGTGAGGCTTTCAATTACAGACAACTGGAAGTCAAGGAAAGTCATGAGTCTTCCTGTGGTTGTCTGATGGTAAACAACATAAACATTGTATGTTGCCATCTGAGTCAGGTGGGTAAACAGTTTCTTGGGCCAAGTGCGAGTTTTAAGACACGCATTGTATGGTTGAAGAACCTGGTCGTTCTTGTCCACTCCGCCCATGTACTTATTGTAATCAAATATACAGATGGGCTTGTGAACTTCGGCCATCTGACCCCAAACTGTGATGGGAGAAGTGCTCTCATCATGAATTGTAGTGAGCATGTATACATCACGCCTATCCAAGAACTTGACTGCGAGCAGTTCGTTAGAACGCAATGCAGTACTCTGGGATTTCTGGAGCTTCTTGCGAACAAGCTCCTGCGGGAATCCTTTGCGGTTACAGCCAACTGTACCGCAGGCCACAGTGCCAACTTTGTAGAGCTCACTGAACATCTATACTCCTGTATAGAAATTGTCCACATAGAGGTTATAACCTTTGTGAAGAAGTGGCTGGATAAGTTCTCATACAATCTTACCTGTGACTCCTAACGCAGGAGGGCAACCTATAGGGTTTAGGGTAGAATCCTTCCCTGTATACACTCTCAAGCTGTACAATAGCCAGAAGAGCTCTCACACAGCATGTACAGCTTTAGGCCATAGCAAGTTCTTTTGCTCGCAATGTACGGTCTGAAATGTAGGCGCCCTTTGTACAGGATCAAGGACTCATCAATTGCTATAATTTTTCCAGGAGTATAGATCTCTGGAAACCTGGCAGACAAATGTTCCACAACAGGCCACATTTTTAACAACCTGTCATGGTCTGGATGGTCCTGGGGCAATGCAGCAGAATTGTCATTGAAATGCAGCATGCGCTGCAGTAGCAAAAAACGATCTCTGCTCATGTTTGGTGCGAAGGTGGGGGTTACCCAAACCGTGCGAGTCGTCCAGTAGGACTGCAAGGTGGGTTTCTGCACTAACCCCATTTTGAGCGTAATGGCCAAAAATATCTTCAACTCCACCAGCGAAGTTGGAGTCCACTGGCGTGCCCTAGAACGGGGCCCTAGAGTGCCTCCACCCTCACAATTTCCTGAAGGAAGTCAACATCCAAAAATAGATGGATGTAGTCAACTGGCAAAAGGTTAGCTGTATCGACTTTACATCCAGCGTTACCAGTAAAAGGTGGAATTTGGGGCTGAACTAAACAGGTGGGCTGCAAAGAGAGCACACTGTCTGTGCTTGTGGCCGCATAGACCTGCTCTCTGGGTTCGGCTAACCCAGTGTTGTCACGCTGCACAGATTGTGCTTGTGAAGGGACAGCACGGCTGTCGTCATCGTCTCCTTCAGAATCACTGGAAGAGGTGTCATCGGATGGGACTCCGCCGACTGAAAAATCGCTCCCAGATTCTGCCCCATTGTCCTCTCCCTCAGATGCTGTCTCAGTATCTGCTGTCTCAGTCTCTGATCCTAGATCAGAACTGTCCTCCATAACCCGAGTTAAGGCTTGAGCAGCAGTCATCCAACGAGACGCCATCTCTGCTACTGGCTAAACTGTCCCTCTAAATTACTATCCTACGTAGAAGGCAGATAGTCACAAAATTGCTCGTGGGTATGTTTGATGTGTCTAATAGGAAATGTCGTCACCTTACCTTTGCTTCTTCTCCGATTCGGCAGATTCTCTGAAGACACTGAAAAAAACAAAGGAGACAGTATTACTTCACCTTACCACATACCCATCATCACAGCCTTTAGCGCTGGCGGCACCCAGTGGGAAAGTCATTTTTGGTGCTCTGGGTCCCATTACCTCCTCTACTAATTCCCTCAGTACCACCCAGCAAACGTGCCCTTCATATCTCCATAGTCCCCCTTGCACATCATTTGTTTTAAAGCACAGGTAACGCTTGCCTTTACTAATCCACTCAGCTAAATACATATAAATGTATATCCTTATGTATATCCTTTGCAGCAGGACAATAAACCATCTGCGCTACTTTATGGCATCAAAACTGCCACTAGACAAAAGACATATATATATATATATATATCACTTTTATATATCTGTGGTTTCCCTGGGGGGCCAACTGTGGCTCCCGGAAAACAACACAAAATATGTATATGTATATACACACATATCTATATAGATGTGCCATATAGAGATAAGACTGCAATATTGTATCACAATGTATCTCAGCGCAGTCAAAGGTGCTTTTCATAATAAGAGTTGGAAATTGTTTCTGGGCTCATTTCACATAAATTCAAGTGCAATGGATTTGAGGGAAGCCAAACGGTTATTATTGGCTGAGGAAGCATTTAAAGAAATCACAAACAACTCCAGTCCTAGTGATGAAGGGACTAGTCAAGGTCAATGTAATGTGAAAGCGAAACTACGTGATTGGGAGAAATTGTCTCGAAAAGAGATTATTAAATGGTGGGAAGAATTAACTTTGAAAAAATATGTAGAAGTGAATCAGATACCTAGAGGTTTAAGAATAAGGATTATGCCTAGTCATCAAGATGCGAACAGTGCACTACTAGAAGAATGGGGAGAACATATTTTGAATTCTTCAAGAGGATTAGTTGTGATTTTGATTAAACATGCAGAATTAGCATTAGAAAAAATTCAAAATCAGTTAAAGACTTTGGAACAAGAATTGGGATCCTTAAAGCTAACAGAAGAAGAAGTCAAAATTAAAAATGATTTGAGCTAAAAAAATTAGAAACATGAGGAGACTGTTAAAACACGGAAGCAACACAAATTCCAAAGACATAAACAGGATTATGAGGAGGGAAGAATTTTCACATTTGCGCAAAAATTTCAAAGTGCAAAACAAAGAGAACAAATAGATTTGTCCCAATCTGAAAAGTTAGTAAAATCTAGTACTGAATCTCTATTGACGGATAATGATGTAAGTGAAGGTGAAGATGTGTCACAATCATTACAGCAACCAAAACTAACCCTATTTAAACGAAATGCCCCTCGCCCTCCAACAAAATCAAAAGATCAACAAACCAAAGCAAGAGGTTGGGGACGAGGACAGAGCGCAAGAAGAACAAACGTACCAGAAGGGGACAGAGAGGCAAAACAAAGGAACACCAGAGCAAAAACTGCAACATTATTCAAGAGTTGAATGTCATAAATCTGTCAAATAGAGAAATTTCATCACAAGAAGAGTGTTTACTGAAAAAAGGCTCAAGTTTCTGTCCTGCTAAGGATATTGATTTAGTACAAACCCGAATTGACCTATATAAATATGTACGCAAAATCAAACTAGTGAAGTTCTACAAAGAAGCAAATCAAAAAGCACAACTGGAGCCTACAGAACTCACACATGATTTATTGGCACAAGATAAAGATACTTTGATGACTTTAATGAATTTGGATTGTACACAAAATGAGAGTATGATTAGTGAAGAAGAAGCAATAATTCCACTAGGAGCTGGTTTAACTAAAAAAAATACCAAAATCAAGGTTTTGCCCGGTATTACCGGCTGGCAATAAATTTGATTTGTTTGCAGAAATGGTAGTTAATGATTTATATAAAACAAGATGGATTCAACATAAGAGCAATTTAACAACAACAGAAAAACAAGCCCTTTGAAATTTCCAAATGGATGAAACCTTAGTGATTAAACCTGCAGATAAAAGTGGAAATATTGTAATTCAAAATAAACAAAATTATGTGAGACACGCAATGCATCAACTAATGGACAGCACCTGTTGCAAAATGATTAATGTGAATCCAACCAAACAACTAAAAGTCAAAGTTCAATCTTATTTGAGAGTCTGGGCAGATAAAAGTCTAATTGATCAAAATGAAGCTAAAAATATAACTGTGGAACATCCTATTACGCCTACAATTTATTTTCTCACACAAATTCACAAACATTTGAGTAATCCTCCAGGTAGACCAATAGTATTGGAAAATGCCTCACTATTAGAACCCATATCTAATTACATTGATTTCTTCTTAGAGCCTCTAGCACGCAATCTGAATTCGTACTTGAGGGACACAGGAGACTTATTGAGACATTTGGAGGGCATTCCATGGCAAGATACTTATAAATTAGTTACAATGGATCTGATCTCTATGTATACTAACATCGAACATGAAATAGGATACAAGCATGCAAATACTTTTTGTCTCAAAGGAATATTCAATTTGTCCAACATAATGAGATGTTATTGGAAATGATCAACATTTGCTTAACCAACAATTTTTTTCAGTTTGATCAACAATTATTTTCACAAATTAAAGGCACGGCAATGGGCTTTTCCTTTTCCCCTAATTTTGCAAACTTAACAATGGGTTGGTTTGAACAAAGAATTGCCTGGGCAGAAGAAAATGATGAACATCAGCAGAAAATAATAAGTTGGTTTAGATTTATAGATGATTTGTTTCTCATTTGGGATGGGACAGAGGTGGAATTTAAGGAGTATTTCAACATTTTTAATAATACCACTGCGAAATTGCATTTCACTTATGATGTCAGTGCCACGAGAGTGATATTTTTGGATACAGAAATGTATATAAAAGATGGCCAAATACATACCACATTACATAGAAAGGTGACAGCAGCCAATTCTGTATTACGTGCAAATAGTTTTCATCCACCTAATACTAAATGGAACATCCCATATGGCGAATTCCTTTGAATCAAAAGAATTTGCTCTGAATCTGGGGCGTTTGAGAAACACCTAAAAGCTTCAGAAGAGAGATTCATTGCAAGACAATATCCAAGGAAAAGCATTACAATGGCGAAACAGCGAGTTGAAAAGGTGTCACGCATGGAATTGATTCATAAGCCTGGTTCTTTGCAAGGAAGAGAAACAGATGATCAGATACGCTTTATCACCACATATTCTACAAGTGCCACTGAAATTCGAAAAATCTTAGTAAAACATTGGCCAATTTTACAAATGGATTCAACTGTGAGTGAAATCATGGGCAATCATCCCAAATTGACTTTCAGGAGCGCACCTAATTTGCGAGATAAAATAACAAAAAGTCATTTTATATTGAATATGCATATAAACACTGAGAAAGGAGCATGACCGGAAATGCCTGTGAACAAGGTTGAAACGACCGAAACGCGTCGGACGTTTTTGTATTTTTTTTCTTTTCTTTTTATGTTGATTGAGCCGAGCATTAAATGAGTTTGTAAATGAAGACCTTTTGAGTTTGGTCCTTCCTTTCGTGAAACAAAGGAATTGTCTATATTTATAAATAGATAGATAGATAGATAGATAGATAGATAGATAGATAGATAGATAGATAGATAGATAGATAGATAGATAGATAGACTAACTCTCTACATCACTTATTTTTTTCATACATGTATGCTTTCCCTTGGCAAAACACACATGTATAAAAAAAAAAGTGGCCTCATAGAGGGTCAACCTAAGGGCTGACCCCCAACATTTTTTATTTGTTTTTTAAATATTCCCTGGGGGGGCCTGATCGCCCCCCTCAGGGAAAACTAAAATCTTTTGGGATCCCCAGGGGTCGGCTGATCCCATCATTTTGTTTTTTCATTTCTTTTTTAAAAAATACTTTAAAAAAAAAAATCTGGGTGGGCGCAATCGCCCCCCAAAGCAACCCCAACCCATTTTGTTTTTTATTTGTGCCCCCGTGGGGAGGGGTGGCCCATTTACAAGGGGCCAACCCCCCCAAAGATGATCCCTGGTGCCTAGGAGCGTTTCCTGGCACAAAAACAAATGTGAAGTGTCCTACTCCAGCTGTTATTTGAAGACATATAATTATCCAAAATATTTCACATTCTTTCAAGTCTGGTAATAGTAGCTGAAATGAAGATCGTGTTATAAAACGTTATAAGCAAGAAAGTCCTTCCTTCCTAAGTTTCATCACTAGTTTATTAGGAGGTCCCTTAGATCTGACCGTGACATCACAATTAACATTATTTGCAATCCATATAAGCACTCCTCCCTTGGCTTTGTCTGAGGGGGGCTGTAAGCCAGGAACCACAAAAAGAACCATTCCTCTCTAAATAACCCAGATCTCTTGCCATTGAATGATGTTATTAGCTACTTTGGATCAGATGCTTGCAAAGTTCCATGAAATAAAAGGAAATGTAAAGTTACTAGGTAAGCTAAGGTAGTTGAAGGGGGTATATAACTAGTTAATTTAATAACAGGGGACACTCATTCGGGAACAGCCTTGCAATCTCTTAGCTTTGGAAATTCAAGAGGCGAAAATCTGTTTGACAGAGGACATACATTGCAATGGTGCACTGGTAAAATCAAGTAACTGTCAATTGTATTTAATGATCCAATTAGTGGAAACTGAGGCCTTTAAAAGTAGCCTAAGGTAGCAACTTTAATGTGCACATACCTATAATTTGCCTAAAATTCTGGCTTTCTAAAATTGACTACCACTCAATCCCCAGTCACAGTTTTAGCTGAGTTACCCACCCTCCCAACCCAGCTCACTATGTTGAAGTCAGTAAAAGCAACCTTTCCTCCATGTCATCATTCAATAACTTCAAACCAAACAGAGTCATCTGAGAGGGCAACTGCAAAACATCAGAAATCATCCATTTATAGCATGTAATACTAGGGTGTCTATCGTGGGGTAAGGTTTATCAACCTCTGCTGAGGAGGCTAAGTTAGCAAACTCTACTAATAATCTGTGCACATCAGAAGAATGATTAGGGGGACAGAGTTATATATTCATTGTTTGTCAGCTTGTTAGGAGAGCCCTTAATAGTCTGAGTAGCCTGAATATGATACTTATGAGAAGAACTGTGATGTATCAAACATTCCATATTAGATAGGTTCTAGTAAGCATTTTTCATTATCAGTAAAAGAGATGTACTAAATTTCCCACGAGATTCCCCCAACATGGTTCAAAATCCTCTCAGATGAAAGAATAATTTCAGGTCCATTGTGACTTTGAAGCTTTGACCCTCTTTGACCTGCAATGGTCAGGCGCAGCGCCGTAGATAGGTCACAGTTTTCAACATTTTGAGTATCAATCCTATGAACATCGGTAATACCGTATGAGTGTTCCCAGGAAGGTCTTTGTTAATACCATGTGAAGCTGAATGTTCATTAGATCAATCTAGAGTCATGAACTTCCACATTCATGGAGGGCTGTGTTTAGGATTAATGTGTGACTCAACATTTCGTATAATTGAAATGCCTAGCCCCTCAGATGCTAACTTCTGTTTTTTAACCATAGTTTAGTGATTTTGTAAACAAACAAACAGCTTCAGGTTGCATGTCCTAAGTACAAAAGGATACATGGTACAAATAATTAATTTGGGGTGCCAACTTATCAGACTGGAGTAGTTTGGCACAGAAGATAGACTAAGGAGACCAAACTATTCCCAAAGCATGGTATGACAGTAATACAAGTGCAACTGTTGTGGAGGAAAATGGACTTAGGAATGGGGGTGTCAGGCAGTAGATGGGTCCAGGCGCTGACTATAATGCAGAGGGGAGTGGTTCATTAGTGGGCGTACAGTTTCACATTAAGTGAGGAGTGAGGGTGGAGATTGGCCAATCTCTCCAGTAGCAGGATCACTCACAGGCATGTGAGAAAGAGGCTTCATGGAGAGGAGGAGGAACTTTGACAAGCAGTTGGTTCCAGAGTGGGGTTATGGGAGGGCAAAAAAGGCCTCTGGAATCCCCTATGTAGCTTTGTCGCCTCGGCGTTCACCCAGTGCACCACCGCGGTTCTCCAGACCGCACTGCTGGAGGGATTACACTCTTCCAACACATTGGCTAGAGCTAAATCAGTGAAATGAGCCACTGTCTCATACTTCTTTTTGTGTATGTAGATACCTAGTGACCCTGCCTCACAGGTGTCAAGAAACAAAAAATGGTATATAGTAGAGAAAAAGAGAACCACTTACATCAGTGAAAACCTAAATTAATCTCTGGTATTTGCATGAATTATTTTTGACAAAATTATTTTATTCTATTGAATAGCACTAAAACCCATCTCTCAAAGTATTAGCATCTGAAATTTTAAGCAGTCATGTTAAGTTTCACAATCAAGGAACGGATATAAAAGACCCCATGACAAAACAATTAACACGCAAGACTCCTGGCTGAACAATGAATTATGGTGAGGACAACTTTACTCCAGTCTTCCAATACAACTCATATAAAGTGGCTGTAAGCCTCCTTTCCAGAACAGGTGTCAAGAGGCTGGCCGCACACGTCTGAGGCTGACAGGAAGATACTTTGGATTCGCTGAGGCGAGAGTTAAGCCCTGTGCAGTATAAAGAAATGAATCAATTGTAGTCTGGCATGCAGGAGTTATTATGTGGGGATGCCTTCAGGCCTTCAGACATTCCTAGTTGTGTAGGGCCTGACCAAAATCTACCCACCAGGTGTTGCAGAGAGACAGCAGGGGGAGCTGTGTATGCATGATCATGGCCTTCATGAGCCAGGTTACTACTCTGTTCGACTTCCTACGGTATGTGGGCTATCAGCTAGGGTGTTATTAGGTGGTTCAGAAGTATCAGCTTACCATTGTTCTATCAGAAGGTTACAAAGGAGGCCATAGGTCAGGAACTGTATCTGATGAAGTCCATATCGTTCCACCAGTTCTTTGAAAGAGAGGAGTCAGGCATTAGCTAGCAAATGCCTGAGAGTTGACAGACTAGCTTGGGGAACATGATTGGAAAGAGACTTGGCCCTGCCAGAAGTCCTAGTAGGGGGGATAGTAGAAGTATATGGAGGGTATCTACAAGTAAACCAGTAACATCTTCAGAGACTTTAAAGCGCTACCTGCAGTAAGTGCAGGAGTGTTTGGGAAGACTGAGCTCCAAGAATCGAGAAGGGTAAGGAGTGCTGTTGCAGTCAGGAGAGGTGTGATGGCGCTAGTATTTGCCAAGTCATGGCCCACCAGCCAGCGGGTTAGCCATTGCACTTGGGCTGTTAAATAGCATAGTTTCAAACTAGGGGTTCTGAGGCTGCCTCATTCCGGTGGTAGCCGTAATTGGCTTGGAGGCCACCTGATTCCAGAGGTAGCTGCAATTTTGTGTGAGACACTCTGTTACTGCTCTAATGCCAGATAAGACCAATAGCTGGTGTAGGTCTCAGAACAGTCATTGACAAGGAATCAATTGGAGGGTAATGAAATGGTAGAGAAGGCAGGTGAGCACTACCACTTCTGCAAAGGGGATGCACCCTTTTACACAGCATGGGCTGTGGGAGGTGAAGGCGACCTGGGCACTGAGGGAGGACACCATCCTGGTCAGGTTGTCCTTTAAGAAATCCAAGTCAGTATGATAGACATTGATGCCAAGGTATCAAAAAGGTCAGCCTTCCCATTGTAGGGGTGTTCTGCCCATAACCGCTAGGGTGTAGAGAATCAAGGGCATCAATGAATGGACACATTACTTTATCCAGGTAACTCAAAGCCCCAAGAGGTCACCAAAAGTAGAAAGGAGAACAGAGAGACTGGAAAGATCATTAGAAAGATCCCTGATGAAGAATAGGACGTCATCCACATAAAGGGAGATTACAGGGGTACAGTTCACAAGAGGTATACCCCACTGGTTCTCCATTTGTTCAGCGTGAGCTGCTAGCAGCACCACCAAACAGTAGAGATGATACCAGACACCCCTGATGGGTGCGCCTCCCCCATGGGGATGGCTAAGGATATAAAACCTCCCTTTCAGAAAAGCACAGTAGGTGCCTTATAAAGAAGCTGGATGTATTTAAAGGATCAGTCCCCAAACTAGCACAGCACCACAAAAAGATTGTGCCAGCTGAGTGAGTCGAAGGTCTTCTCCAGGTTCTTCTCCAGGGTGACCAGGGGACCAGTAGGGTTGTGCCTCCTTCAGGACAGGTCAGCCATCTGGGCCTGGAGGTCCATTGTCTGTGATGTGAGTTCAGCTAGAGTTTTCTCTGATTGGGTGACATGATCTGAGAGCTTGTGATGATCATCGCACAATAGGGTCAAATCCACCACCACAGAGTTGGTTTTGTCTTAAAGGATACTCGTAAGGTTTAAATCATCTGGAGGATGGCGTCCAGTTCAGCGGATTCCATTGTTCAACTAGCAAAATCCATGGGGGTAAGTGATCATTGCTCTTGTTGGGGTGGTTTAGTGCACCCTATTGTGCAACAGCTTGTGAAGATCCAAGTATCAGGTGTCTGTGGAGGGTGGATGGAGGAAGTGTGGGCCCACTTGCAGCCACCGCACCTAAGATGATGTATAATCAATGCAGCACGAGCAGCTCACTGATCCCGGTCTGAGTCCCTACCCAAGTCAGAGAGTTTGGTGTCCAGTCTCCCCCTCTGATAAGGCACATTAGTCAGATGGATTGCCCTGGTTCCAGGGGCTGGCGACTTTAGGTGTAAGGCATTTCTAGTTGGCTATAAAAGAGTGACACGTACAGGTACAGGGGTTTCCATCAATATCAACGGAGGCAGTGGTGAGGACAGCATTTGAAGTCTGATGATAGGGATCTGCCTGGTACGGTTTGGTGGGTACCAAGGAGATGACGATAGTGTGCATCTGGAGGTCCTCAAGTCTTTGTGTGGTACCCTCCAGAGGCAGTTCCAGGACTCAAGGACCCCAATAGGACTATGCCCATGAAGTTATCCACATGTCCCAGTGTCATTTTGCTGCAGATAAGTGCATGGTTGGCACACTCTCGGTGTCCCATGAGACTTCTTCCACAGGTCTCCAGGAATCCTCTGGTTGTAGTATTATGGGGGTGCTAGCTTCTACTAGATCAGCGTCACCGGATCATTTGCATTGTTCTCACTGCAGGGATCACTAACCAAGGCTCTGGGGGGAGAGGCCACCTCTACAGTGTCCGACGCCAATGATAGTGAGGGGCCACAGGCGGGTAGTTGCCTGGGCTTTTTAGTTCCTCCAGCAACTCACCCCTGGGCCCCAGGGCCCTCCCTGGCTCCCATGTGTCTGATGTGTCAAGGGGAGGGAGAGATGTACCTGGGAACCACCTACTCCTACTACCTCCGTGCTGTGATGTTGCAGTAGAAATTGTGGGTACCAGCCTCCACGAGGAGCAGAGAGTCAGTTGGAGTCTGAGGCACCACCTCTTAGGTCTAAGTGAGGACCAGGTTAGGCACAACAGGGGGGCAGGGCATTTTGTAGGCCCAGGTTTACCCGCAAAGGCCGACCCACTAGGTCTCCAGCCTCGGGGCTGCTGCTGTGTATCCCAAGGTAAGATCCTAGCTGCCCCCAAGGGCAGCTGTGGGCTTCTCTGTTGCACTTTTGGTGCCTCTGGCCAAGGTGATTGTCAGAGGATATGTCTTCAGTCCAGTTCGGTGCAGCAGGAACACAGGATGGCGCGCAGGTGCCAGTTCACTCGCTGGGCATTCTTCCCACCTTGGAGCCCCACCTGCTGCATCTGAGTGAAGCCACCCAGGAGCACAGGTCACGTCCTGCCTCTATGGACCTCACCAGTGTTTGCTCCTCTTCTCGGGACCAGGTCTTTATTGCCCAGGGCAACAGCTGTAGTGGGGGGAAGAGTGTGTCCCCATACCTCTTATTGTGTCTCTTGCCACATTTCTCAGCCACCAGGGTAGCACAGAGGGGGAAAACCCGCCATCGACCATCTCACTGCACCTGGCAGGGTCCTCATCACCACAGTGGCAACTGCGGGTCCCTCACACCCCTCACAATTCTCCTGTCACAGAAGAACTGATGGGGACTCTGCTGCAGGCCCAGCACCAAAGATGTAGCTGGATGGTTGAGCCCAGTGCATGGAGCTTAGTTACTAGGGAGTCACCATGTTGGCCAAGCTCCTCAGATCCTATTTTCTTAATGCCTGAATGGACCACGTAACTGGGTCCAACTATGTTAGCCTAATCACAGACAATTGAAAACCAGGTAGTAAAGGACCTTATGTACCTTGTATAGTTAGGTTCTGGCTAATGCCTTATTCCTTTCTAACAGTACTCTGTGTGTTTGTCCCATCATTTGTTGAAGGTAACTGAAAAGTAACACTGGTCTCACATTTGGAATGATGAGTCTTAATGCATTTGTATACTTCTACTTTGTTTAATTCTGACAACCTAGTACATCTTAATGAGATCTTTTAATATTATTGACCACTGAATTTCAATCATGAATTTTAATCATGAATTCCTGTACCTTGGCAGTACTCCGGAATATCTATTGTGTCCAGTTACATGTGATTGAAATGTAATGCATGATGCAGCTTGTGTAATCTTTTTATGAAAGAGCACTCTCTTTTCCAGGAAAATTATCAATATTCAAAGTTGACTGCTACTTCTTACCTTCTGGTCCTTCACAAGATGATCAGTAGTTTCCATTTCCGCATAACAACAGGGACCTAAGAGAATAAAAATGTTCAGGGCATAAGTGAAAAGACCCCATTGGCTTGGCCCAGTCTGTTCTGACCTCTGATGGGTAGCAGATGGGTCTGCTCTTGGCCCAGGTTATTTGTGGAATACGATCAGGTACACTTGCATAGTGGGAATGGCACAAGCTTTAAAATGCATTGCTGCTTGTTCGGTCTTCTGCAACATGGGGAATTTTGGTTCAGCAAGTCCCAGGTAGAAACCAGAAGCTTCATTATTACTAGTATTCCTCACAAAGTGCAGGGCATGTCAATCAAACCCACCATCCCCTATGAAGAAAAACACGGTGTCCCAAACTCACTGTTCTTATTTGAAACCTTTAAGGATGCACTTATACTGATTGTCAGCGGATGCCTGTTCCAGTGCCAAGGACTGTGAATATAACATGGATCCAAACTCCACCAGTTTACCTTTAACCTTGACTTGAAATAGGCCTGTGTATGTCCTGCAATGCTGCTTCCTGAACAGAGATCTGAGTGAGGGAGGTTTCCTCAATGCTAGGACTAAGCCTAATGCACTGTTGAAATGCTGATAGTCTCCCCATCCGCTCCTAGTAACCTTTCACGATCACATTGAGGCCTCCAGACATCTCAAGAAGTCCAGAGACATGCCCAGATTGCAAGCCCGCTCTATGCTTCAGTAGAGAACAGTGGGCCAAGAACATCCTACACCTAGAGGTAAGATAAACTATAATTCCTTGATTTAGTTTTTACTTTGTTTATATTTTAAGATGTTGTCTAAGTGGTAGGCCCTCATTTAGAAACTGTTGAGGTGAGGAGAACTCTATAGATGGCAGACCTCCTGTCCAACTAACTTTGTATTTCCCCTGCTCTATTTAGAGTTGTGAGAAACAACTATTGCCATTCTAAACTAATTATCCGACATGCTAGTCATTAGGACCACATACAGTCTCACCCTTCATATTGCTAGGAGGCTCTTATGAGATCACATATCTGGGGAAAGCCTGAAAATGGATGAAGCTCTAACAGATGTGCTGGTGGTCACCACAACAACTTGCGTCCCCATCAAAACTAGCAAGAAAGACAGGTGACGACCTGGTGTTTAGATGGCCTAAAAACAATGTTCATTGAAACAATGAAATCAATATGAATGGTACACTGTTGCTGCTATACACAGGGGGTTCTCTGGTGAGGTTCCCTTTTTGGGAAGCAAAATATGTTCAGTTCTAGCACACCTCTCAAAGGAGTCAATGTAAGTGAAGTCATTGCATTATACGTAGGGCCTGATTACGACCTTGGTGGATGGGATACTCTGTCACAAAGGTGACGGATATCCCGTCCACTGTATTACAATTCCATTATATCCTATGGAACTTGTAAAATGGCGCACAGGATATCCGTCATGTTTGTGATGGAGTATCCCATCCGTCAAGGTCTTAATCAGGCCCTTAATCTATCTCTGGCTGCGCAGGGAAGGCTCCTGTTCTCCACAGCCCAAGAACTGACACAGGTAGCCTGGCACAGAAGGTACTATGCAGAGTGGGTGGTGACCTGCAATAGGCCTTATATTGTGGGTGTACACATGTAGGGAATGTCAGTGTTCTTTACTGTCTTGACTGTAGAGACACTCCATTGTATTCCTATGGGAAGGGCTGCCCTAGGACACTACTCCAGTTCACTAGGGTCCACAGAGTCCAGAGTCGCACCAACGTCCATTGTAACTGGTATGAAAAGAACACTGCTGTGCAGTACAGAAGCATATCTGTACAGCGTATGAGTCATCCAGGAATGTCTTCTCTGACTCAGCTCAGGAGCAGGACACATGCCTTTTGTGACCCTGCTGGGCTGGATTAATTACTTTTATCTCCATCTGCAGGAACAAAGGCCTAAGCCATCAAAAGAAGCAATATACAGGGCTTAAGTCAGCTCTGAGGGAGGACGGAATTGGGTGCATTGCCCTGCATCAATCAGCCAGCTGTCATCCTGTGCCACGAACAGGGCCTGCCCCAGGCCAATCAGCAAAGGAGGGAATCCAGACTTCTGGAGCCAAACCAGAGGGAGGCTGCGTTAAAGATTTGCTGGGGGAGGCCCTGGTATGGATGTCAGGGAGGGGTGGGGCTGAGATCCCCAGAGCACATGTGGCAACTGAATCCTGGGTGATGCCATTTTGAGCTATCCCAGAAGACTGTGCAGGGTGGTTGGGAAAGGTGCAGAGAGGTGATGTGGCACATCAGGATAGACCAGAGGCGCAGCCCTGCTAGACCCGTCCATCACCACTTAAAAGGTCCTGCACAGGTGAGAGAGCGCTCTTCTGGCTGTGTTTTTCAGCGGAACACTGGGACTGGAGGCTGGTGCTATGCTCAATTGGAAGGAAGAACTCACTGACTGCCCACTGGATCAAGGACACCCCAGAACCAGGGAAGCTCGCCCCCTTACACCACCTGAGGACCAGTTGGGGGAAAGCCTGGGCTTCTGAGCAAAGAGAGTGCACTGCCCAGAGAGACAACCAAGTGAAAGGCTGATGCAGGAAACCTGTGAGACTTACTACCAACCAAGTAGGAATCCGTGAGGCCAGGAGGCCTGAGGAGCTGGCTCTAGGTGGCGACGGCTCACCATCAGGAGCAAAAGGATACCGGAACTGTCAAAAACGGCCCACTGGGGCCTGAGATATGCCCTGGAGACGTTGTGGGTGACCTTTGACCTTTTGTCAGCAGTGAAGCACCTGGGGCTCCACCACCAGATCTGATTTCTAGCCCCCGGGTGGGCCAGGCCACAGAGGCTGTCCCAAGAAGAAACTGCACAAGGGAGAATTTTCGCGCCCCTTTGTGATGCAAGAAGGGGGCCCAAGACCCCATCCCTGGGTCCTGAGAAGAGAAATGACAACAAGAAGAGATGTTGCACCCCCCCACCCCCAAAGCTTTGCAGGCAGAACCCAGGACCCCATCCCTGGGCTTCAACTACAAAGAGAAGTTGGGGAGCGCCATTACGGTGCATGGGCATGGGCAGTGCAGGGGCACCCCGAGACCCCCTTACCGCCAGCCAGGCTGGCGATTGGGGACTCATAATCCCCAGGGCAGCTCTGCTTGCAGCGCTGCCATGGGGATTATGACCGCCTGGCGGAAGCCTGGCAGTCAAGTGGAGGGGCCGGTATATGGCCCTGGCTAATGCGCCATGGTCATATTTCACTGGCGGAACACCGCCAGCCTGTTGGCGGTGTTACCGCCAGTGTACCGCTGGCCGCCAGGGTCGTAATGAGCCCCCTAAATTTGGTGGGACTCTAAGAAAGATGCCCCCTCAAGGGTTTCAAGTGCTTAGTAAGCTTCCCTCTGGAACTTTTGTTTTATAGTGAGCAAGGCTGTGCCCTCTGTGGGCGAAGATTATGGATGCAAACAGTCGTGGTCTGGAGGTGAACAATATGAGGAGTCACGTTAAGAGACATCCTCTAGGGGTGAAAGTTGGTAATTACATGTGTGTATTTACAAAAGTGATATAATTTAGGGACTATGTTAAAGTGCAGTTTTTAATGCTGAATGTTCTTTAAAGTGGTTGCTGCTAGCACCCTCTAGGGGTAAAAGCCTATAATTGCATAGTGATGTAATTATAAATTTGATGCCCTTTAGGGGCTGGGATTAAGCTACGTATTTCATGCTGAGAGTAATCATAGTAGCACAAATCATTCCAACATGCCTATACATGATCCTTGCAAATGCTTTATTTAATTAATGAGACTGACAGGCACTCGTGATCAAGGTGGATATGGTTTATTGCCAGAATTATTTGCTCTCACTCCAGGTTATACTCAAATACTGCATTTGAATACAAGCAAATGTTTTGGACATCTGATTTTGTTGGTCAAAATCTCCCTTTGTGAGAGACAAGAATGACTAAGCAATGTCATCTTGACGTATTTCCATCAGCTTTTGTATATCTGTAAATTGTTGCATAGCATTGAGTAGAGTGTGTGTAATAAATGTACTTTTTTATAAAAAAAAAATTAAAAAGCGCAGACTGGCCAATCATTTATTGAGTGGCATTGTTCTGCACTTACGAATGGGGATTACTATCCCACACCACCTCCCTTAAGTAAGCCTTGAACTGCTCTGCAAGGCTACCCAATGAGAGTCAATCACTACGATGGGGTCTTTGGTTTCTGAACCTCTTTCTTGTGCAGGCCACACAACTAATTACCCGTTATCTAACAATGTTCCAAATAAGAATAAGAAATCATATCACAATTCGAGCACCAACTTCTACCGAACGCATTGGTATTGTGCGAACCAACCTATGTATTAATAGGGAGGTTCACTGAATACAGATTCGTAGTTCGACTTACCTCATTAATAAGCATAAAGTTGGCTGAAAATTGTGACCCACTAGGATTGGCTAGGGATACAGGCACGGCACGTCTGTGTTTACTTTTAAATAAAGCATTTTGGTACATGCAGCCTATTTTCCTAAAAGAAAAACAGGATGTGAAAAAACATGAAAAATTTTACAAATATTTTTTAGGAGCAGGCATTGGTCCCTAGATCACTGCCTGCTCCTAAAATGTTTTTGTCGACATTCACAAAGAGAAGGGGTTCCTTTCCTTGGGGAAATATAAAAAAGATAGGGGCGATGCTTCACATAAATTCAGCCAATGCTAATTAGTAAGGTACTCGTTCCAGGGCAGCTTTTATTGCTTGCATTGCTACTACACTCAGAGACCATGCAAATGCAAATTAGGCTTGAGCATTGCCAGAAACAGCAATCCAACCCAAACTACTAGGAAACGTCCCTGGTATGTGATAGCAGAAGCCTGTCTTTAATCCCTGACATCTTTCACCTTTTTTGGCATCACGAGTCAGGTATACCTTGAGCCCTACGGGGAAGGTATAGACACACAATCTGGTAATACCTATCGAGGTTTACTGACTGATAAGTACAAAAAGTGACAGATGGAGTGTTTGAACTGCTGGGCCACATTAATGTGTATTGGTTTTTGGTTCTGCAGAGAGTGCACAACCACGTGCAAATGAGTCTTGGCCCCACGCCATAAAGAAGAGGCCAGCCAAGGAGCATTACAATGGTGTAAATGCCTAGGCTGTTTGCCATAGACCCCACCCTTTCAAGACCCTGCTCTGCCTTTGATTCATCTATCCATATATCTGTTCCAGTGCTTAATTTGTAAATTAAGAGGAGCTGGTGCTCAAAGCCCTTCTCTTAAACACGAGGCTGCTGTAATTAAATCTGCCAGCACTGACTACTGAGGCAGCGTAATTCTGAAGCCATCTCGGGCCTCTTCAATCCATTTACGGCCACCCCTGCCCCTTCAGCTCATCCTGCAACTTTCCACTTTCTCCCTTTATGACCATTTTTTGTTTTTATTTCTTCCGTCTTTAACATATGTGTATTTTGCTCACAGCAAATGCTTGAGGCATAATAATAAGCCCCGGCCCTCACAAATAAGTGCCGGTGCTCAGCACCGGAATCAACAAGCACAAATTAAGCACTGATCTATTCTCAATAAGACAGGTAAACTTAGCCATTAGTAAGTGTCACCAAAAAAACCGAGAAGGGTCCAGCATCCCGATTGTGACCGGAACACCACCAAAGCTTCCCACAGCGTGGTCCAGCCCTACTACCAGCTTTAGTCCCTCCTGCATGGCAAGGCAAGCAATGCTAGAGTAGAGTTAGTCACAAGTCAGGAGGCTGGCATGTGACGGACCCCTCCACAATGACCTCTCCACAATTTCACGAGCGTTTTAGAAGCTTTGCCCTGACATAAGAAATCTGGAGGTTTCTGGCCAAGTCAGACCACCTCTCTCTTCTCATTAACCCTGCCAGCGTCTCTCAGGGCGATCTGTGTTCCCACCTGTCAGTTCCCGCTCTTTTTGCTGACCTGGATTTCTAGAGAAATGGCGAGGGAGAGGAAAATGCAGTTCACAATAACACACACGTTGCAATTTGGATAACAAGTATTGGAAAAAATACGCAGGAAATGCGTTCGTTACTGCAACGCAGGTGACATAATTCATAGAGCAAATCAATAAGAGAAACCATTTGAGCTGGTCGAATTGTTCCTCGAGGAGACTCGAATTCCGCAGAGGGCATGTGAGTTGCTCAAGTAAGGCATGACGACTATTCATAGGTAACAAACGATTGTGCGTATAACCAAGGACTCCTATCGTCGGAATATGAACACCATTCTTTTTAAATCAGTCCACCAATAAGTATCCCGTGTTGTACCAACTTCCTGTCTGCTGCAGCTGCTTTTTAAAATTGTTAAAACTGCACGACAGTTCCTCTTGGTGTCATCCATTTTGTGCCTGGTGTTGACTGTCTAGTTATCACGTGGGAGTTAATGGATGCAAACGCAGCACCACGCAGCGCAGACAATAAATAAACCATGGTACTGACGTCTGTGCAGCTTACAAAGGAAGACGAGCCACAGTTCTCTCTTGTTGAGGCGTTTGCACAAAGAGAGGATTCACAGAGATGTATCTGCTTACGCCTGAGTATTAAAGGCTGCGGCAAACTCAATCCCGTGAGTACAAGCGGACTCATAACAACCATTGGTAAAGCCAATAGGTCAGGTTATGCAAATCAGTAGTGCGATGGTTACAGTTCTTATTATTTTTTCTTGCAAGCATATACAACATACTGCCACCTATATGTGTCTCCAGCCATAGGCTTAAAAAAAGTATTTTAATATTATTATTTTTAATTAACTATTGCATGTAATTGTGATAGAATTAGGAGGCAGATGTGCTCGGCAGAAGTGTAGAATCCCTTTTTAGATTGAATGTACATCACAGGAAAATATGCAAATGAAAGGCCGTGAATTACTGTAATTCGCAGTCAAAGTGTAAAAACATGAGAATGACTAAAAAGCTAAAAAACAATTAAAAAAATGCATTAACAAATTAAAGTATTGGCCTTCCAACTATGGTACTGGATTGAACTTCGTTCTAGTGCAGTTATGAGTGGTGCAGTGAAGAACTGGCCGTCACCTTTGATGTCACAATATTAATCTATATGTCACCATATTGCAAATAAAATGTGCGAACAAATTTCAGTTTAAAGTAAAGAGGTGCACTCGAAGTCAATAACGAAGTGCATTCACTATAATGTTAGGAGAAAATATGTGTGTGATATAGCCATATTATTTAAAATGTAGCCATTTATAATGACTTTACAACTATCCTCATGTCAAGTGAGAATGTGTATTCTTAAAACGATAATGATTTTCATAACATGTGCATTAATGCTGTTGATTAATATTGACAAATGTAGTTCTCCATCATATTTACTTACATGCATTTACAAGTTAGTTTCATTGATACTGAGTAACATGATCTGAAATTGTAAAGAGTGTTTAACATTTATACTAATTGTGGAATTAATGCAGTGCAACTTAATGTGAATTTATTATATGTTAGCATTGCTAGGCCTCAATTTTCCTAAACGTGAGAAACTGTTTTTCATTTCTGCTAACATGTCATTTCATGCAGTTGTTTTAGTATAACATGTTAGTTTGGGAATAGATGTGTTATTGTCTTATTCACAGGCAGCCTGATAAAGCAGCCTTGGAAAGGTACACCCAGACTTTGAGAGAAATCTATTCATTTGATTCATAGAAGTCCAGTTTTACATACATCAGGGGACAGGTGTTACTTCTAGTGCATATTTTCAGGCCTACCATCTGTAGCCTAACTGCAGCAGTGAAGAAACCTTGTGTCAAACCTGTCAAAAACCCTTTAGACAAGTGGAGCACCCTACTTTTAAATATCAATTACTCACCCCAAAATACACCTTGTCGCCCCCAAGATAGAGTGTCTGATATTTTAAAATGGAACATGTGAGAAATTAAAGCTGGTATGTTTACCATGCTGCAAAAGGAAACTTCACTGGCATATAATTTTAATCTGTAACTTTTAAAAGGAAACAGCTAAAATAGCATTTTATAGGCTATTATTCATATTTATGAAAAGTCCAATTAATTGGTTACGTTAGATGTTTGATAAATATTTAGGAAAAACAGCTTCAACAATTTATCTTTTCCTTGTCTGAAGCTCCTAGAGGCTCATTTGTATTAGCAACTGCCCAGCCAGTGTTTGACCTTCAGGAGGTGTGAAAACTATTTCCAGATCAGAAGAATTGCTTGGGCCTGGTGACTGGATGGGCTGGGATGTGGTGCATGTGATTTCTATCATCTCAGAAAGAACAGTTATTATGGGCCCAGGAACATCATTAACTTGAAAGGGAAAGAGGTGAACAATGCTCACTCAAAGTTCAGTGTAAGGGGAGATCTGAAGAAAGAAAAACATTTGTCCCCAAGACCTACACTAGCTGAGTTGTCACTGAACCTACTGGGAGGGAAGATATCTTCAAAACTGAGTGGACACAGTGAGGGGACTTCTCATTTCTCAAAACATACCCCTAACTGGCACACAAGCTTCTTCCAAGGACAGAAGGCCTATTCCACCTTGAATTTCCCTTAGAACAATGCAATGTGGGATAGGTTTCAGTAAAGCAAACAGGATGTGCTGCAAAAGTTGGGAGGGTTGTCCCCGTAATGTTTTCCTCATTGGTTATGGAGTGCTCAAGAGTCCCGCCCACCTACTGGCTAGTGCAAACCATACATGTGGCTCTCCAATGAATCCTCCTCAAAACACTTTCTGGACCTACAGAAGACCAGAAGGAGACTGTCTGTGAACTGAGAGGAACTTCAAGGACAGATCCCTCTTGTACCCAGGACAATGAAGTGAACTCCAAGGGTCAATGTGTTGACTTCCTGTCTGGCTGCAGGGACACAGCAAGCTGCAAGAGGCCTTTTTTCCTGAAGTGACCAGTTGGGCAGTACTGGTTGCTGGTGCTGGTTGCTGGTGGCCTCCGCTGAATTGAGTCCTGGTCCCTAAGTGCTGTTCTTGAGGCCCTGGGAGCCCCACAGAAAATGGCAAATTCAGAAGGTAAAATCTTTGACAGGAAAGAACCCTCTTGGTGAGGAGAGGGCACAAGAGCTCCTGTCATGCTTCATTCCTAGAACTTCATCCAGATGGCTGCAACAGTCCAAGATGGCAAACCTGCAGTGGCGGCTGGTAATTTTAGGAGTGAGTGGGGCAGGCTCGACGCACACTCACACTTATTCATTAACACACGCACATCCATTCACAACAATCCTTAACATTCAAACATACACGCACACACCAAACATTCATTAAAAAAAACACACACACACTTACCTTCAGCTTGGAGGTCCCAGGAGGGTTGGGACTGCTGCCATCCTAGGTCAGCCAGAGAGGGAAGGCAGCAGTCCCAACTTCGTCACAGAGTGGGATGAGGTCAGTGAGACTGCTGACCCCTCCCCACTCTGTGACGAGGTGTCACTGATTGACAGTCGCCCTGGGCGCTTCAGGGCTTAAACCTGAAGCACCCAAGTCGAAGTCAATCAGTGACACTTCCCCTCATCACTGAGGGGAAGGGCCTCGAGGCACCTTTGCTGAGCTGAAGAGGTCACACCCACAGGAGCTGTGATCCCTTCAGCCCAGCAAAGGTCAGCTCAGGCAGCCTGGAGTTTGCGCAAAACGCGCTTGTCTCGCTCCTGCCTGACTGATATGAACATGAAAAGTGTCTGTCAGGCTGACCATTGCTCAGCCTGACAGACACTTTTCATGAGGGGCAAAAGGTGGGGGTGTGTGGCCCCTCCGCCCTAAAGGATGGGCCGCGGCTTCAAACCTGCAGCCTGTGTTGGACAGAGGGAAGCCGCTCTGCCTTACAGTGCTTCCAGCAGTCAATGTTGAGCACGAAGGCGAAACTCGAAATGCTAACTTCAATACTAAACAGAGCGGAGACAAGTCGGACTCGCTGTAGATGTCCATATTGCTTTTCAAGATCCCAAGCCTGGGGGCGTTCACCCCGTCCCTGAGACCTGATATGGAATGGCACAGTAGTCTCCACAAGTTGCTGGTGGCAGTGGAGAAATGTGGTGCTTTTTTAAGACTGAGCGCAAATTGTCACCCCCAGGCTTGCAGGCCCGGAAAAGTATTTACAACAGGGGCACTTTTCCTACATGCAGCCCTCATAGATCAGCAGACAGAGGCCACCCACCCCCCTGGGAAATCTGGAGCCTTATAATGCCGGGAAGGCACTGCAAAAAAGTGCTGCTTCTCAGAAGGTGGGGCGCCGGCCAGCCACACACTTCTACCCTGCAGACCATCATCTAAACAGGAGCATTTTTTTCAAGTCTACGGCTGCACTGAGGCATTGAGACATGAGGGAGGAGACCTGTAATCACTCTACAGAGCATAAAAGGGCCCTAGCATATAATGAGTCACTAAAAACGGCCAGGCAGCGCACTATACTGCTTTGAATTACACGCTACACTACACTATACTATGCTGCATTACGAGCTACAAGACTGATCTGGCAGATTTTAGGCTTAAGTAACCTTGAGTTAATACATTATGTACCACTCAAGGGGCATCAATTTCACAGGGTGCAGCTCGTGACTCCTCGAGTTCTTGCTACACACTTTTGATTCTGCAACTTCAGCTTTGAAGCATGATTCATTACACAACTCTTCTGGGAAGGTTTGAGTTCAAGGTAAATTCAGCTAAACGTTCAAGGCCCACAATCACCTAGTGACCTCAGGGGGGGCAAGTTATCACTATATCAAGATATCTAGATTTGGTACTAAAAGCTATTGCCCCAGGCTTCAAACCACTTTTGGACCATAGGCAAGAATCAGAGGGTCAGTGGAGTGAAACAGATGCAAGGGATGACAAAAGTGATTTGAACTCATTTTCTTTAATAACTGGTGACCAATGACCTACATTGGGGTGGATCAATGCTACAAGAGAGGCAGCAAGAGGGAATGATATCTTAGGCACTATCCTGATAGTCAAAGTTCTCTTCTTCAGGGGACAATGACCCCCACTGAAAAAAGTTATTCTTTTACTCCGGTCTCAACTTCGACATTGATCCAAGGTTCAGCAAGAGCAGCTAATGAGTTGGAGACTGGTTCATTGTTAGAAACGACACAAATTTACACATTGTTTTCCTCCTCTGTCTCTAAAACTGTACTGATGGGTGGAAGGGATCAATGGCAGGCTGCTGAGAAAAGATTAGAAGTTCAACTTTCCCATTCTGCCAGTCCAGACCGTCAAAGTTTATCTCATAAATATCCACTAGTTTGGAAGGTGTGCAAGAACATCCAGAGAGGACAAATACTTTACATGAGTATAAACCCTCCCCCCCAGCAATAATCGGGTCCTCTTATTGCTACATCAGCACAACTTTTAGCAAGTACTTTAAAACCTGACTTGCCAGCTTTTGAGTTACCAAGTAAACCATTTATATGGCAGCCTTCCCAATTGACTGAGAGATAAAAACCTCACAAAGTAAGGAATATAAAGAGATAAATAAGCTGTTTGTCAAAATAAATGCAAGTCTTCAGCAGCTAAATCTCATAATGGAGCATACAGAACAAAGACTTTTGGATCTGGAGGATTATAAGACCAAGCTCGATAGGACATTATCAAAATTTAAATCAGATCTAACAGAACTACAGTTTAAGCTGGAAGAGATGGAGAACAGATTCCAATGCTCTAACCTGCAGTTCAATGCGATCCCCAAGGGCAGGGAATGACCAAGACACCATCAAGCTGATTTCAGATTTGGTTAAACAGTATCTGATCCCAGAACAACAATGAAAAGAGGGGGACCTTACTATGATGCGAGCCCATCACATTCCTTCGCTTCAACATCCTAACACAAAGTACTTTTGCACCTTTGTGGTTATCTTTGGAGACTTTCATATAAATGAGAAGATCCTCACTAAAATCATAAGAGTCAAAGGGTTTCTCATTTAAAAAAAACTCCATATGTCCTTGACTGCTGCACGTGGCAGTAGGGATTTCAAGGCAAAAACTCCTTCAGAAGACAAGGCGTTCAAGCTGGTCTTTTCCAACAATCCAAGCTGAAAGTCATTTTTGAAGGACAGTTCTGTGTCTTTGCCTCCGCTGAGCAGTCCAATGACTTTTTGCAATCTATTATTCAATTTCACAGGATGAGGTCCATAACTGGAGTCAAAAACTGTTGGAGCTCTCTTACCCTATATCCCTTTATTGTTTTTCTTTAATTTCATGTAGTGCTAGATCCCTTTCTTCTTTCGTCTTCCTTTTTCTATTTTCTTTTTTTCTCCTTCTTCCCTTTAATGTTTTGAGTGGATTAAGGCCTTAATGGTTCAATATAGTAGTGTGCCATCAGTACCCGTTGATGCAGTTTTTGAGTGTATTTCCAAGGCACTTAGCTAGGGAGGAGGTAAAGGGAGAGGTTGGATAGAGCTCCAATGAGAGCCCGGGACAGATGGTGCACTCTGGGGAATTCGTTTTGAAGGAGGGAGGGAATAAGGGTGTGGGGGGCACATGGAGATAGGGGAAGTTCAAAAAGATGTAGCATTTTTTTTAAAGATTTGGATAGATCCTGTAACTACGAAGTGCGATCATGCTTTTTCAAAATAAGGTATCACCCCTAGATTCTTCAAAGTGATTTTGTGTAATGCCAGTGGTCTTAATAATATAGTCGAGTTTTGTGTGATGCTATGCTACTTTAGGGCATTACATGTGAACATTACTTTTTTTCAAGAGAACAACCTTAAACCCACCCGTTCCACTCCTAAGGCACCTCAGTATATTGAACATGCCTTTTTTGCATCTTACAGGTGCAGCAATTAGTGGTGTGGCATTCCTAATCACCAAAAAGCTGAGCAGTGAAATACTAGAGGTAACCAGAGACCAAGGGACAAGGTGGATAAAGTTGCAGTGCAAAATTGCATAATAAATTTTGTAAGCTATTATTACCCATAGAAGACTCACCCTTCGCCCTATAGGCAATATACAATACCACAAAAAGGGCATTGGGATCATTTGTAATAGGAGGCAATTTTAATCTTCAGCTCAATGTATATTGATTCTTCTTATCCTAATAAACACCAGAACAAACCTAAGTCCATTAAGGCTTCAGACTGTTAGAACAGGATCTTGCTTTACTAGACACTTGACGCAGAGTTCATGCACATGACAGACATTATATATGTTTTTCAAAAAGATTCAACACAGCTTCAAAAATTGATTTTTTCTGAACCTCACACTCTCTTTCGTCGAGGTCAGAAAGATGTGCTAGCACATGAGTTTTCCGATCACTTGGTAATTTCTTTAGAACTTTGTATACCAGAATGGCAGACTATAAGGCTCAGATGGACGTTTGATAAATCCCTGCTCGCGAATGAAAGTTGGTTGGAGAATATGCGACAATCCTTAGAAGCTTTTCTTGAGCGTAATATAGACACAGCCTCTGAATTCGTAGTGTGGGGGTATTGAACCATTTTTTAGAAGGTAAGTAATCACTTTTCAAGCAAGGCAAACTCAGGCCCTCATTATGAGTTTGGCGGGAAGCTTCTCTTTGGGCGGAAAACCACTACTCCGGTTTTCCGCCCACTGGCCCTATTATGACTTTCACTCTGGGTCAGCGGGTGGAAACAGCATTTCCGCCCGCTGGGCCAGCGGGAAACAGGCCATAAAATTGATGTTGGCTCGTAATCGAGCCGGCGGCAATGTTGCGGTGCTTCGGGTGAAACAGGACCCGTCGCGCTTTTCACTGCCTATAATGTAATTCAGGCAGTGAAAAGTGTGACGGGGCTGTCCATGGGGGCCCCTGCACTGTCCATGCCAGGTGCATGGGCAGGGCAGGGGCTCCCATGGGCCCCCCAGCAACCTGTCTCCACCAGCCCTTCATGGCAGAGAGGAGACCCGTAACCCCCAGGGCAGCGCTGCTTGCAGGACTGCCCTGGCAGATTAGGACCGCCAGCATTCATCATAATGTGGAGGCTGGGCCTACGAGTACCACTAGACTCGTAATAAGGGCCTCAGTAAGCAAAGGTGAAATTGCATCAGTTGCAGTCGGCATTGAATCAGGCAGTCTCGGTCTCCATCTTAACAACAATCACGGCCACTAAAATAGAGATAGCTTGAGCGAGACAGAACTTAAAAGAGTATTTCAGCTCGGATGAAATACTGAATCATAGCACATAACTGCAAAACAGGTATGAAGAAAGTGAGCACATAGACACATATCTGTCTTAGGTGGCAAAATGGAAAAGTAACAACAATTCCATAAAAATGATTTCCGATCTGGATTTGTGATAAGTAGTAACTCAGTCTGAGTTGGCAGGCTAGGTCTCCAGGAAACATTACGTAAGATTATATTCAAATTTGCATAATCCAACTCCTGAGAAAAGTATGTGGCTGGATGGCATTAGTTTGCTGGCTCTAGCAAAAGACCTGCAGGGCTCCATAACTGCCCAAATCACTGTAGCTGATGTTGAGAAGGTGATGAATTCTTCCCCTAATACTAAGCCCTGTGGTAAGGATGGGATCTCAGCAGAGATATGTAAATTATTTTTTTCACAACTAAACACATTTCTAGTTAGACTGTTCAACAGAATTATAGCAGGCAGAGAAATCCCTAACTCATTTACAGAATTGTTGTAGTTCATTTTTTAATGAAAGATAAGCCAGGAAATTATACAAATTTGTATTGCTCGATTAACCTACTCAAGAGTGACTATAAACCTTTTACTTAGATCTTGGCAAATCAACTCGCATCATTAGCCCAAACTGTAACTCATGGCAATTGTTAGATCTGGCAGCTTTTTGGCGTGTCTCCCCTGTCTTTTTGCCTTCTGACCTCCTGTTTTCATGGTATACTAGACTCTGTTTTTGCTAGTTTATTGTCTCTGTTCACTTTACCACTGCTAATCAGTGCTAAAGTGTGAGTGCTCCTTATATAAACTGTACTGTTGATTGGTTTATCCATAATTGGCATATTTGATTTACTTGTAAGTCACTAGTAAAGTGCACTAGAGGTGCCCAGAGCCTGTAACTCAAATGCTACTAGTGGGCCTGCAGCACTTATTGTGCCACTCATATAAGTAGCCCTGTAAACATGTCTCAGACCTACCGCTGCAGTGACTGGGTGTGCAGTCTTGCACTGCCAATTCGACCTTGCAAGTGTGCCCACTTGCCAGGCCCCCACCTTCCCTTTTACTACATGTAAGACCCCCTCATGGTAGGCCCTAGGTAGCCCCAGGGGCAGAGTGCAGTGTATATTAAAGGTGGGACATGTACTGATGTGTTTTATATGTCCTAACAGTGAAATACTGCCAAATTCGTTTTTCACTGTTGAAAGGCCTATCCCTCTCAAAGGTTAACATGGGGACTGCCTTTAATTATCCTTAAAGCGGAGTTTCACTTTGAGAGCAGATACAGATATGGACTTAGGGTCTCTGCACTCACAACTTAAAAATACATCTTTTGGTAAAGTTGTTTTTTAAATTGTTTGTTTGGAAATGCCACTTTTAGAAAGTGGGCATTTTCTTGCTTAAACCATTTTGTGCCTCTGCCTGCTTGTGTATTCCACGTCTGGGTCAGACTGACAGTTGGGCTGTTTTGAATTCCTTCTAGACAGTGACACAAAGGGAGCTGGGGTGTAGCCTGTATATCCTGATGGGCCATCTGGGCTAGAGTGGACGGAGGAGTGGCCACTTACACCTGAAAGGGCTGTGCCTGCCCTCACAGAGAGCAGTCTCCAACCCTTTGGAGTGTGTTTGGGGCCAGGCCTGGGCAAGGCAGGATACTGTGAACAACAGAGACTTTCCTTTGAAGGATGCCTACTTCAAAGGCAGAAATGGGTATAAGTACTGTATCCAAAACTCCAGACTTTTCTTTCTGGATCAAAAGGAGCCTCTGCCAAGGAGAAGAGCTGAAGAGCTGGAGGAGGAGTACTGCCCCTTTGATGTGTTGCTTTGCTGGGTTGGCTTGCAGTTGCTGCTTCTGCCTTAAAAGAGATCAAAGGGTGAACTTTGCTGTGTATCTTGCTTAAGATAGTTCTCCAAGGGCTTGGAGTAGAGCTTGCCTCCTGGTGGAAGTCTCAGGGACACCAAAGGTGGTTGGCCTTAATCTTGCTGTTGCATCTAGCCAATTGTTTAGCAGTGCAATCCATAGTGCTCAATCCTGATCCCTATGTGTGACGATACTCTGTGTTCCTTTTGTGGTGTTGGTGCAGTAATTGACCTAGTGCTCCCTTTTGCTCTCTCCCCCTGTTTTTTTCTGTCATCCTTTCTATGTGTGCATTAGCATTGTCTGGCAGAGAAGCAGGGGCACCAGCAACAGAGGGAGCTGCATCCCACAGGACCCAGGAGGCAGAGTCCAGCAACACCAAGGAAACCAGTGGGACGGAGGGCCAGGGGAGCACCATGGCAGAGACAGGAAGTGACAACACAGCCTCAGATACCTCCTCCGATGGAAGCTCCCTGGTGGTGGCGAACACCTCTGTGACCACCCCAGCTGAAGGTACAGCCGCCACCCCGTATCAGCACTGCCTTCCCAATAGCCCCTCAGCAAGTTGCCCGTGCCCGCTCACCCAGGAGGGTGGGCATCTCCTTCACCCAGGCACCTCAGGCCCTGCCTCAGTGAGCCCTGCTGCCCTGAGTTAGGAGGCTATTCACCTCCTTAGATCCATCTCTGTAGGGCAGTCAACCATTGTGAATGCCATCCAGTGGTGAGCATCCCAGATGCAGCAATGCAATGCATTCCTGGAGGGCATCCACGGTGGATTGCCAGCCCCACAGAGATCAATTCAGGCTCTGGCCTCCTCTCTGATGGCAGCCATTGTCCCTGTTCCTACTGTCCCCCCTCCAACTACCTCTTCCCAGTCTTCTCAACCCCAACCCATCCACACATACAGACAAGCATGCACACAAGACATCACACAAGAGTGGCACAGTCAAATACAGGCACCACACTTAAGCCCACAAGCACTCACGCAAACACCAGACAGTTGCACACACAACCACATCCACTGCCTCCACTGTCTCCCCCCCTCATCCTCCTCCACCTCCCTCACAGTGACGTCCACACTCACACCTGCATGCACTGCATCAATATCCACCACCAGCATCACCACTCCCAGCAGCAAACACACCTCACTAGCAGACACCTCCACAATATCCATCCACATGTCCCCTGTGTCCTCTCCCACCCTGTCTGTCCCCCCTCCTAAAGGACGCAAACGCAAGCACTCAGACACCCAAAAGCCATCCACCTCACACACGCACACTGGCCATGCACCTGCACCCAAGTCCAGCAGATATACACCTCCAACACCACTCCCTCAACCTCCACTCCCATCCCTCCTCCCTCTTCCCGCCCCACCAACCCTAAGAGGCTTTTCCTTACCCAACTTGACCTCTTCACTCCCCCTGTTCTGCCCATAAGAGCAGGTTCTCAATGACCCAGCCCTGAACCCCAGCCAAACAGTCCACGCGAACAGTGGAGGCACCTCCTAGTCATGGAAGCAAGACAGTGAAGGATCCCACTCCACAAGCCAGGAAGGGTAAGGATCCCACACCTCCTGCCATGAAGGGGAAGAAACCCTCAATGCCTGCCATGAAGTGGAAGCAGCCCTTGACTCCTGCCATGAAGGGGAAGCAGCCCTTGAGCAGCCCTTGACTCCTGCCATGAAGGGGAAGCAGCCCTCAACTTCTGCCATGAAGGGGGAGCAGCCCTCAACTCCTGCCATGAAGGGGAAGAAGCCCTCGACTCCTGCCATGAAGGGGAAAAAGCCCTCGACTCCAGCAGAGACAAGCAGAGTGACACTACCACCAAGAGTGGTCACGGAGCCCTCACCTCCAGCTGAGGCAGTGCAGTCCTCACCTCCATCAGAGGCTGCCCAGGATGCACCTTCAACTGCTGACACAGTGCAGCACTCACCTCCAGCAGCGGGTGGCAGGGTGACACAACTACCACCATCACTACCATTGGTCATGGAGCCTTCACCTCCAGCTGAGGCAGTGCAGCCCTCACCTCCAGCAGAGGCTGCCCAGGAGGCACCTTCACCTGCTGACACAGTGCAGCCCTGACCTCCAGATAAGACAGTAAACCCCTCACCTCCAGCAGAGGGCATGTAGGCCACCCTCCTGGGACTGCTGTACAAGGATCACCCTCCAGAACCAGTTGGCAAGTCACCCACCAGAGAGACTGTGACCTTGCACTCCCCAGCACAGAGAAATGGGCAAGGAGCCCCCTCCAGAACCAGTGGGCAAGTCACCCACCTGAGAGACTGTGATCTTGCACTCTCCAGCACAGAGAAATGGGCATGGAGCCCCCTCCAGAACCAGTGGGCAAGTCATCCACCTGAGAGACTGTGGCCTTGCACTACCCAGCACAGAGAAATTGGCAAGGAGCCCCCTCCAGAACCAGTGGGCAAGTCACCCACCTGACAGACTGTGACCTTGCACTCCCCAGCACAGACAAATGGGCATGGAGCCCTCTCCAGACCCAGTGGGGAAGTTCCTGGCTTCGGCTGAGGTTTCCCCCACCCCCATGAGGTGCCTGCGCACTTGCAAACATATGCTCCTACAGAGTTCTGTGTGGATGATGTCAGGAAACATGTTGGGCCTTGGACTGTGCCCTTTGGCCATGTGGGTCCTTTGTACTTTGGACTGGACAGTGGCCCTTTGTGGACATTTGTGCATATCTCTTTTTTATCCAATTGCTTCATTTGGTGGATGTTCCTATTCAATACATTCTCATTACTGCCTTCTTGTTGTCCTTGCATTATTATGCTGTGTGTCGTGTACCATTATTTTTCGTCTGCAGCTGGTTGTATGTATGGTGTGTGTGTGTCTGGTATGTATTTATGTGTTGTGCGTGTGTGTGTCACTCTCCTTTTTCTCCCTCCCTCACTTGTGTGCTAGACTGCTGTACTCACCGTCATCGTCTTCATCGGCGTTGGTGTTCCAGGTGGAGCATGGCATAGAAGAGCATCAGGAATACTTGCAGTTCTGGTTCTATGACAGCATTTTTCTTCTCTGTGCCTCTGATGGTGAGTCTTTCATCTCCTGTGCAGTGTTTCCGCCAGGTTTTTGATGGCGTTAGTTCTGCCGCGGAAATCGCGGCAGTGTGCTGTGTCGTGATATGGTGGGCGGTACTTTGTCTTACGCCTGGCTGTTGATGGTGACTGCCGGTGTGCATGATGTTAACGCCCAGGCGGTTGGTGTGGTACATTGGCCGTCTATGTGAGTTCTCACCGCCATGATCATAATTTGGCGGTAATTACTGCCGGCCTGTTGGCGGTAATTCCGCCACTTTATTACACACCGCCAATGCCATAATGACCACTATAGTCATCAATGCCAAATCAGTTGGACTATTGCCATATGTAGGGGCACTCTTCGAGGGTGCCTCATGCCACCCATTCGTTTCTCTCTTTATAGAGCCTGTAGCCTCTGCTATCCCTCAAGACCTCAGTATTCTTAAACCGGTAACGGGAGCAGCTAAGTTGAAACTGTTCATCGATGAGAGGGTGGTATACTTGGTAACAGAGGATGTTAATATTGCAAATACGTTTTCTAAAATCAAAGAGTTTATGGATATTGGTGATATAAAATCAGTCATTCAAACTCAGAGGCCTTACTATTTAATTGTGCTTCAAACGTTTTGCCAGTATGGATGCAGGCTACTTCAAGTAGATATTTAGGAATATTTGTTACCTCCTAATTCAGCGATTTGTTTGTACTTAATTATGATTCTACATCAATAAAGATACGCAAAGTACTCAAACAATGGTAGTGACTTTCAATGACAATTATAGGCCTGGTCGCACTGGTAAAAAATAATGTTCTCCTCTTATTTTTTTTTTGTTTTCGAATATTATGATCAAAGTTCACCAATTATTTTTGATCCAGATGATTCTGACCTTCGACACCTTAGGAGAAGAAACCTCATCTGACACTTCAGGCTGTCCAACTAAATGAGGAAGATAGAGGATTGGCACTTCCCAGAATGAAATCTTACTTTCAGATGGCCTTTTTGGACTGGCTCTCTAGATCTGCCAAATGTATTTTGAGTGACAGCAGTTGTTATATGAATATAATAAGTGGAGCAGTAGTCGAGCTTTTCTTCTTTTAAAAAATTTCCATAATACCAAGGAGATCAGATATAAGATGTAATTTGCTATTACGGATCGATTTAATAGCGCATGGTAAGAATACGAATGTTTCATCCGCATTTAAAATTAGTCAACTGTATACCTCCAGGGCTCCCTTTAGGTGCCCAAACAATTAATCCGGGGGCGATCCTAGGTTGTAGGTTGAAAGTTTTTTTTCAAGATGCTGTATTTATTCTACAGCAGTGGTTCCCAACCTCTGGTCCGGGGACCCCTGGTTAGAAACCCCCAGATTACAAAATGTAATAATAGTAACAGATTAGGTCCCCAGCTTTCAGTAATAACGGGGGTCCCCGGATTCCAATAATGATTCATTGGGGGTCCCCTGGTTCCGGTGCTGATAAAGTAGGGGTCCACAGAAGTCGTAAGTTTGGGGACCACTGTTCTACAGCAAAAGGTTCTTACCATTTACCCCCAAATAAGCCATAAACTGTTATTTACTTGTATCCAAATTAGACACTTTTGTGCCGATTACAAAAAGGGACAGAAGATGCTAGCAGATAGTAACAGTAAAGCATTCTTTTTATCAAAGCTAAGGGACTTGGTATAGAGTGTTACATCTGAAGATTTTTTGGGGGGGCAATACCAGACTTTCTGAATGAAATTAATTATTAACCAGATGTAAAATTGGTGCCCCTCAATGAGTCTTCAGTACCAGATAAGCTCCAAAGCTATTCGAGCAGCAAATTACAAAAGAGTGTTTTTTTTTCAGTAGATGGATGCTCTATTGTACTCCGGCGTTAATTCATGAAATGCATCCACGAGTTACGCCCGCCTGTTTAGGTGCAATTATGAGAATGGGGACTTGCTTCATAGGCTATTTACTTGTCCTATATTGGCTAAATTTTGGGAAGAGCTCTTGTAAGTGACCGGTCTCAAATTGAATGTGAAGTTGGCTCCTGAAGCCTATGGCGCTCTTTTTCAGCAGTCAGAGATGTCACTAGGACTGTGTGAATTTCTTGTTATCTCTACTCTGGTAGAAAGATCTCAGACATAAGCAAATTGAAAATCTAGGGAAGTCCCTACTCTGAGTCAATGGATTATGAAAATGAGGAGGGTTAAATCAAGTGATAACCATTACACATTCAGATTTGGGTCTATAAGGAGATTTTTGAAAATATGGAAATGCTGGGATGAAGGAAGAGGCTCGTTCTCTTCCTGCTGTTGGGTTCTATTTTTCTTCCTTTTTCTTTTCTTCAGTTTTTTTTTTTTTTGGGGGGGGGGTTAATCTAATATATAATGAGTGGTCAACATGTAATTTTGTTTACTGTACATATGAAATTTGGGTATTGATGATCTTGTTTATACTACGAATTAAATTCTTGTATTTTTTGCTACCTTTCAAAAATATCTTTTAAAAAAAGAGAAATAACCTGCTTGGTGTACTGTATACGACCCATGCTTCATTGCATTTAGCCTGAAATCACACCTAGGTCCTGATCCACCGCTTCCATAGACTATGATTAGTGCATACTACTTTTGCCACTTTTTCACTTATATTTTAAAAAAATCAGATCTCTAGTTCCTCTTGTTGGATTTTTGTTGTTTTGGTGTCATTCTTTTTATTAAAATATACTCTTTTTCTAATTCAATATGGGATTTTTATTGTTGGTGTTATGACTTTAATATTGTTTGGTTATTGCATAAATACTTTACACATTGCCCTAAGGTTCTGTAGGGGTTGAACTCGGGGTAACTCATTTACTTTAGGATTCAATGTGACAAGTTTGTGTTAATATTCCTTGAGGTGGGCAACTGCCTGCCCTAAGTAATAATCCACTTTCTTACACAATGCAAGCTTCTCTTTTTGTGAAGTTTGAACTGATGAACTTGGTTGCATAATTTGGCATCTTTAGACATCTTGTTTAAATATATGCTGAGCTTGGGAATAGAACTTTTCTGGGTTCTCCCAGCAGTGCAGTCATTTGGCAGGGTGGGCCCATTGTGACTTGGAGATGAGTGTATGATGGCTCCAGTCTCAGAAAATGGAAGGAGAATGAATATTAAAAGAGAGTTCTTTTTAGAGAGCTTCTTTCACGATGAAAATTTAAACAACGCTATCTGCTGAACGTCAGTTTGACGTCTTGCTTTTCTACATTAGTTTGTCAAAACTGACAAGATCTGTGAAGTAGGAACTGGAAAGTGGGAACATTTCGGTGCTTGCCTGGAAAGTACATTTGTTGCAAAGTAATTAACATAGAACATAACATGGAGATGATAACAGTTTGGTAAATATTACAGTTGAAGATGCAACATGCTCTATGATGCATGGTGTCATTGTTTCAGATATAACTGAAGAGGTGACCCCTTTATACTTGTTGTAAACTTAAACTGCCAATTTAAATTTAATGATCAGCTTTCAGTGTCACATTTTGTCAGTCAGTGAAACTCAAACTACAATGCAGAAAGGATAGGTCTCATTACTTGGTACTTGTGGTTGATTGCTGGGGACTATACCTAACTGGATATCTCTTGGCGTCAAGACAACCAGGTCTAAGCAGAGGTAGGAGGGCGTTCTTCCACTAGCATATGGGATTGTTGAATTTCGTAGGCCAGAGAAAATGTATCTTAGAAGCTTAGGCCCATATTTATACTTTTTTAGCGCCGCATTTGCGTTGTTTTTTTTCACGCAAAATGTTTGTGCTGATTTTCCGTCAAAAACGACGCAAATGCGGCGCTAAAAAAGTATAAATATGGGCCTTAGTTTTTGGCAGCGTAACATGGAAACTCAAGCCCATATTTATACTTTTTTAGCGCCACAATTGCGCCGCTTTTTGACGCAAAAGCGGCGCAAACTTACAAAATACAATTGTATTCTGGAGGTTTGCGCCGCTTTTGCGTCAAAACGCGGCGCTAAAAAAGTATAAATATGGGCCTCAGTTTCACTCCTAGCTCCCACACTTGAGCACTTGGTGTATACACTGAGGCCCATATTTATACTTTTTTAGTGCCGCATTTGCGCTGCTTTTTGACGCAAAAACGGCGCAAACTTCCAAAATACAACTGTATTTTGCAAGTATGTGCTTCTTTTACGTCACAAAATGACGCAAATGCAGCGCTTTACAAGAATAAATATGGGCCTGAGTCCTTTACTTTCATATGCCACTTTTAGTAAAACCTTCAGATGCAAGTGCCAAAATATAATTTGTCCAACAGTCCAAATAGGAGTTTGGTTGAGTTAGGAGGTACTGATGACACTATCTTATCAGATAATGTAGAGATAAAGCACCTACATAGGATCGGTGGTGGTGTTGTCCTCAGGAATATATGAGAAAATGTGCCCCTACATAGATCAGATTGTCAACAAATCAAACAGCACAAATAAGCGTTCTTGACACAAGGAGTTAACAGTCATGAATTAAGTAAAGTTATTTACAGAAGGGTAAATATGATTACTCTCAAATCATGCAAATGTTTATTAAATCATACACCTTTACCATTATTCTCAATAAAATTGTAGAAATCAGTTGCCAGTGCAAGATGGGACTTACATTTCAGCTAATAGATACAGTGTAAGACTTGGGGTCTCTCTCAAGTAGAATCTGCTAATTATTTTAAGTCCAGGGTATGCAATAAACCAATTTGAGCCTTCTCTCTAACATTCAAGAAAGCAATATTGGCTCACTTCCAAATGAGCCCTCTTTCATAGGGTAATACACAGTGAAAATCATAGTCATCATAATATGAGCAAAATGTTGCATAGGCTTAGTGAATCACAATGCAGAACAAACTGCAGCATTACCTAGCACCATCCTAATCCCATGCACTAAATGAATAATAATTAGTCCCCTTCTGGCCTAATGTCGTCAGATGTGACAGAACAAATCTTGTTACATATAAAACAATCACAAACTTTTGCAATTAGAAGGACCACTGAGGTCGACCGGTAGAACCGAAGATAGCTTTAAGGGAGAAAACTTCCACTAGCGTTTCAAAAAACAACATTTTTGTTCATAGAGGGCGAGAAGGGTTACAAAACATACAATATTCATTCAATAAAGCTTCAGTGCACATTTTGCTACACGTTTAGTCAGTGAGTAATGAAAGTATAGTCATGTTTAGGATACAAGATGGAGTTTGTGCTTAGTTTGACCAAGCTAAAAAAAAACATAGTTCTGTAAAGTGGAACAAATTTGTTTTGGGTACAAACCATTAATATCAATAACGGAGTCTTTATTAATTGAAAATATCCTCCAATAAAGTGGTATGGCCGAATTTAATCATCCTAGACAGAATTGCCATACTTAAATCTGCCATTCAGAGTCAATCTCCCCCGGATAGTGAATACATGCAGAACCATAATTACTGTGTGCCTTTCCGTAGAGTCCTCATTATGGGAATGTTAGAAATGGGGTTTTTGGTTGGCAGTCAGGTTACTTCCTGTCCAAGCAAAAGCCCTCACTCTAGTCAGGGTAAGTCACACACTATCCAAGATTATCCTGTGCCCACCCTCTGGTAGCTTGGCACGAGCAGTCAGGCTTAACTTAGAAGGCAATGTGTAAAGTATTTGTGCAATAAATCATACAATACCACCATATAGCACCACAAAAATACACCACACAGTGTTTAGAAAAATATATAATATTTATCAGGATAATTGTAGGTCAAAAAGAATAAAGTTGCAATGGAAAATTGTAGAAATATCACAGGGAAGTGATATAGAGTGTCTTAAGTCTTTAGAATGCAATACAGTGTCTTTCAAGCACAAAGTACCTGGTTTCTGGTGGAAAATCTCCTCAGAGGGCCACAGGAGAAGAGATGCGTGGAAAAAGGGGTGTGTGCGTCGATTTCTCCTCAGCACACACAGACTTGCGTCGGTCTTTTCCACGCGGGGAAGTCGGGCGTCGTTTTCCGGCGCGCAGACAGTCTCTTTTTGTGGATCGCGGGGATTACCAGATGTCCCGGGTCTGTGCGTGGATTCTCCTGCTTGTTTTCCGGCTGCGCGTCGTTCTGCGGGGCTGCGCGTCGAAGTTTCGATCTCACGGTAGGCGTCGCGTCGATTTCTCCTTGGAAGTCGGGCGGCGTTGTCCTTGCGAGGCCGTGCGTCGAAAGTTTGGTCTCACGGCAGGCGTCGCGTCGATTTCTCCTTGGAAGTCGGGCGGCGTTGTCCTTGCGAGGCCGTGCGTCAAAGTTTCGCACTCACGGTGGGCGTCGCGTCGATTTCTCCTGGAAAGTCGAGCGGCTTTGTCCTTGCGAGGTTGTGCGTCGAAGTCTCGATCGCCCCGAGGGCGTCGCGTCGATCAGCGTCGGTGTGCGGCGTTTTTCTCGCCGCGAAACAAGCTGTGCGTCGAAAGTTTCGGCGCACGGAGCGTCCAAGTGAAAGGAAGAAGTCTTTTTGGTCCTGAGACTTCAAGGAACAGGAGGCAAGCTCTATCCAAGCCCTTGGAGAGCACTTTCACAGCCAGACAAGAGTTCAGCAAGGCAGCAGGGCAACAGCAAGACAGCAGTCCTTTGTAGAAAGCAGACAGGTGAGTCCTTTGAGCAGCCAGGCAGTTCTTCTTGGCAGGATGTAGTTTCTGGTTCCGGTTTCTTCTCCAGCAAGTGTCTGATGAGGTAGGGCAGAGGCCCTGTTTTATACCCAAATGTGCCTTTGAAGTGGGGGAGACTTCAAAGAGTGGCTAAGAAGTGCACCAGGTCCCCTTTCAGTTCAATCCTGTCTGCCAGGGTCCCAGTAGGGGGTGTGGCAGTCCTTTGTGTGAGGGCAGGCCCTCCACCCTCCCAGCCCAGGAAGACCCATTCAAAATGCAGATGTATGCAAGTGAGGCTGAGTACCCTGTGTTTGGGGTGTGTCTGAGTGAATGCACAAGGAGCTGTCAACTAAACCTAGCCAGACGTGGATTGTAAGGCACAGAAGGATTTAAGTGCAAAGAAATGCTCACTTTCTAAAAGTGGCATTTCTAGAATAGTAATATTAAATCCGACTTCACCAGTCAGTAGGATTTTGTATTACCATTCTGGCCATACTAAATATGACCTCCCTGCTCCTTTCAGATCAGCAGCTGCCACTTCAACAGTGTATGAGGGCAGCCCCAATGTTAGCCTATGAAGGGAGCAGGTCTCCCAGTAGTGCAAAAACGAATTTAGGAGTTTTACACTACCAGGACATATAACTACACAGGTACATGTCCTGTCTTTTACCTACACAGCACCCTGCTCTAGGGGATACCCAGGGCACACATTAAGGGTGACTTATATGCAGAAAAAGGGGAGTTCTAGGCTTGGCAAGTACTTTTAAATGCCAAGTCGAGGTGGCAGTGAAACTGCACACACAGGCCTAGCAATGGTAGGCCTGGGACAAGGAAAAGGGGCTACTTAAGTGGGTGGCACAATCCGTGCTGCGGGTCCACTAGTAGCATTTAATCTATATGCCCTAGGCACCTGGAGTGCACATGACTGGGGACTTATAAGTAGATTAAGTAGTTCAATCAGGTATGATCCAAAGTTACCATGTTTACAGAGAGAGAGCATATACACTTTATCACTGGTTAGCAGTGGTAAAGTGCGCAGAGTCTAAAAACCAGCAAAAACAGTATCCAAAAACGAGGAGGGAGGCAGGCAAAAAGTTAGGGGTGACTACCCTAAGGCTGTCAGGTCTAACATGTGTCCCCCCCAGCTGAAAGTGGGGAGAGCTACCCGACCTCCTGGGAGCTCTCATCGCTAAGGCGGAAGTACCTGGAGAGACCATCAGCATTGGCGTGGTCAACCCCTGGGCGATGTTCCACCGTAAAGTCCATCCCCTGTAGGGAAATGGACCACCTCAGAAGTTTTGGATTCTCACCCCTCATCTGCATGAGCCATCTGAGGGGCCTGTGGTCTGTCTGAACTAGGAAGTGAGTCCCAAACAGGTAGGGCCTCAGCTTCTTCAGTGCCCAGACCACAGCAAAAGCTTCTCTTTCAATAGCACTCCACCTCTGTTCCCGTGGTAATAGCCTTCTGCTAATAAAGACTACCGGTTGATCTTGGCCCTCCTCATTTAGCTGTGCTAGGACTGCCCCTATGCCATGCTCTGAAGCGTCTGTCTGCACGATAAATTCCTGGGAGTAGTCAGGGGCCTTGAGCACGGGGGCCGTGCACATGGCTTCCTTTAGGGCGTCAAAGGCTTTCTGACAAGCCTCTGTCCAATTCTCCAACCTAGGTTGCTTCTTGGACGTGAGTTGTGTCAAGGGGGACACAATGGTACCATAGCCCTTGACAAACCTGCGGTAGTAGCCGGTGAGGCCTAAAAAGGCCCTCACCTCAGTCTGGGTTCGAGGTGGTTGCCAGGCCTTGATAGTTTCGATCTTGGCCTGGAGTGGCTGCACCTTGCCACCACCTACTAGGTGTCCCAAGTACACCACGGAACCCTGCCCAATCTGGCACTTACTAGTCTTGATGGTCAGGCCTGCCTGTTGCAGGGCCTGAAGCACCTCCTTGAGGTGGAGCAGGTGTTCCTCCCAGCTGGAACTGTAGACAGCTATGTCATCCAGGTAGGCTGCACAGAAGGCATCCTTGCCAGCCAGGACCCCGTTAACCAACCGTTGGAAGGTAGCGGGGGCATTTTTCAATCCAAACGGCATCACCCGGAACTGGTAATGGCCGTCAGGGGTGGAAAAGGCGGACCTTTCCTTAGCCCCCTCAGTCAGGGCGATCTGCCAGTACCCTGAAGTAAGATCAAACGTACTCAGGAACTTGGCAGCGCCTAGCCTGTCCACGAGCTCATCAGCTCGGGGGATGGGGTGAGCATCAGTCCGTGTGACTGAGTTGAGACCCCGGTAGTCCACGCAGAACCGGAGTTCTGGCTTCGCGCCTGGGGCAGTAGCCTTGGGGACCAACACCACTGGGCTGGCCCAGGGACTACTGGACTTCTCAATAACCCCTAGCGTCAACATCTTGGAGACCTCCTCCTTGATGCTGGCCTTCACCTTATCTGACAACCTGTAAATTTTGTTTTTCACAGGGAGACTGTCACCGGTGTCAATATCATGAACACAGAGGTGGGTCAGTCCCGGAGTAAGGGAGAAGAGGGGGGAGAACTGCTCCAACAGCTCATAGCAGTCTCCTTTCTGGTTTAGAGTCAGGGAGTCAGACAGAATGACCCCGCTTACGGACCCATCACCTTCTTGGGCAGAGAGGAGGTCAGGGAGAGGTTCACTCTCCTCTTCCATTCCTTCATCTGTGACCAGAAGCATGTTGATCTCCGACCTCTCAAAATGAGCTTTTAGTCGGTTCACGTGGAGCACCCTTAGGGGGTTCCTAGGGGTTTGGAGGTCCACTAGGTAAGTGGCCTCCCCTTTCCGCTCCTTTATTTCAAATGGGCCAGACCAGCGGTCCTGGAGAGCTCTGGGCTCTACTGGCTCCATTACCCACACTTTGTCTCCAGGTTGAAACTCTACCAGAGTGGCCTTCTGGTCATACCATTGTTTCATCACCTCTTGACTGGCCTCCAGGTTACTTTGGGCCTCTTTCCAGAAGCGGGTCATCTGATTGCGGAGGGCCAACATGTAGCTGACCACGTCCTGAGGGGGTGTCTTTGGAGCGTTCTCCAATCCCTCCTTGACAATGCTTAAGGGTCCCCTGACGGGGTACCCATAGAGAAGCTCAAAGGGACTGAACCCTACCCCCCTCTGGGGGACCTCTCTATAAGCAAAGAGAAGGCATGGTAAGAGGACGTCCCATTTACGCCTCATGGCCTCAGGGAGGCCACCAATCATGCCTTTCAGGGTCTTGTTGAATCTCTCCACAAGCCCATTAGACTGGGGGTGATAGGGTGTGGTGAACTTGTAGGTTACACCACACGCATCCCACAGATGCTTCATGTACGCGGACATGAAGTTAGTGCCTCTGTCAGACACTATCTCCTTGGGGAATCCCACACGGGTAAATATCCCCATCAGGGTTCTGGCTACCACCGATGCAGTTACGGTCCTCAGAGGGATTGCCTCTGGGTACCGGGTGGCATGGTCCACCAAAACCAGGATAAACCTGTTGCCTAAGGCAGTTTTGGGGTCCAAGGGGCCAACAATGTCGACGCCCACCCTTTCAAAGGGGGTGCCAACGACAGGAAGTGGAATCAGGGGGATTTTAACCCTCTTTCCTGCTTTACCACTAGCCTGGCAGGTAGGACAAGCCCTGCAGAATTTGTCTGAGTGTGTCCTCATTTTGGGCCAGTGAAAGTGGTTGACAAGCCTGTTGAAGGTCTTGTCTTGTCCCAAATGTCCTGCCAGGGGAATGTCGTGAGCCAGACCCAGTAGGAAGGCTCGGTAACATTGGGGGACCACCAGCACACGTGCTGCCCCAAAGACCGGAACCCTAGGCTCACTGTAGAGGAGATCATTCTCCCAATATAGGTGGTGATTGCCAGAGGCGTCACCTGCTGCCTGGTTTAAGGCTTGTTTCCTCAACCCTTCTAGAGTGGGACACTCTTTCTGCGCCTGGCAGAATTCCTCCCTGGTGGGTCCACCCTCAACTTGCCAGCCAGCAAGCTCCGGTAAGTCACCTAGGGTGGCAATGTCTTCCCCAGTTGGCTCGGGAGTCTCCTCCTCAGGAGCCCCGTCAGCCACTGTGGGAACTTCTGGGGCCGGTTTCCCGCGCCCCTCGTCCCTCCTCTTGGCAGCTCCCTGGGCCATCGTTCCAGGCTCCAGATGCCCTTGACTTCCCTCTCGGTCAGCCATGGACCGGGTGGTCATGCAGACCCACTCAGGTAACCCTAACATCTCCAGGTGAGATCTGAGCTCTACTTCTTTCCAAGAAGTATGCTCTAGATCATTGCCTAACAGACAATCTACAGGCATGGCAGGACTCACAGCTACTTTCAGAGTACCAGAGACCCCCCCCCCACTCAAAGGGAACCCGAGCCACCGGTAGGTGACTCTCGCGGTTGTCAGCGACTATGACCTGGTGGAATGTATTCGGGATTATCTGCTCTGTGGACACCAGCTGACTCTTGATAGTAGTCATACTGGCTCCTGTGTCACGCAGAGCCTCCACCTTCTGCCCATCAATGAGGACCCACTGCCGGTACTTGGAAGTATTTTTAGGCATGTGGACCTTGGACATCATTTCTCCTTCTCCCAGGGACACTAGGGAAATCTCTACCTGCTCCCCAAAGCTAGTGGGGTCCATCTCCCCCCGAGTGCTACACTAGTCAACCCAGGCGCCTGTCCGGTAGTGGACGGTGCCCTCTTGGGGCACTGTGGATCGCCTTTGTAGTGACCATATTGGTAACACTCCATGCATTTGGGGCTAGATTTTCCTGACCTGTCAAATGTCCCTGGCTTCTTCCCAAATTTGGAAAAGGAAGGGTTGCCACCCCCTCCCTGGGAATTCTTTTGGGGGCCTTTAGAGAGTTCCTTATCTGTAAGTTTATCTCCCCCCTCTTTCTTCTGTTGGGAACCCTGACCACCTTTGTGGGAGTCCCCCCCAGGTACCTTTTTGGACACTCTGGTGCTAACCCAGAGGTCCGCCTCCTCAGCAAGCTTCCTGGGATCAGTCAGCTTACTATCCACTAGGTGCTGGCGCAAATCGGTATAAGTAACATTAAGCATATGCTCTCTCAGGATCAAGTCATATAAACCTTTATAATCTGCTACTTTGTTGCCCCGCACCCATCCATTCAGTGCCTTACTAGAGAAATCAAAGAAATCTACCCATGTTTGTGTGGTTTGTTTGGTGCTGTCCCTGAACCTCTGACGGTATCCCTCAGGGGTCAGCCCAAACTTGGCAAGTAAAGTGGCTTTCTGGAGTGGGTATGTGTTTTGATCCGGTGGATCCAATGTGAGAAGTGTGTCCCTCCCCAATGGCGGCACATAACCCCACATAGCTACCCCCCATTGCCCTTCAGGAACCTCATGAGCCCTTAGTGCAACTTCATAAGCAGCTAACCATTTATCTATGTCATCTCCCACCACAAAACTGGGCACCACATTTTTGGGTATACGAACCTTCTTTTCTCCAGCAGGTCCTGTCTGTATGCTGCCACCATTATTGCTGGATTCAGACTGTCTTGCCTTGATCTCCAGCTCCTTGAGACTCAGTTCATGAGCCAACAATAGTTTCTTTTCAGCCAACACTCTTTCAGCTTCCACTTGTTTGGCTGTTCTTTCAGCTTCAATCTGTTTGGCTGCTCTTTCAGCCTCAGCTTGTTTGGCTTCTCTTTCTGCCCTCTTCTCCTCCTGTTGTGCCTCAATTTTCAGTTTTGCCATTTGCAATTGGAACTCCCTTTCTTCTCTCCTTTCCTCTGTGGTCAGGCTTTGCATGGAGACACTGCTCCCTGGTCTGGAAGGGTGCACAATTGCAGTGGTAACACCATCCATAGATAGTGGAAATCCTTCTGAGGGGCCATTTTCTGGCTCCTCTTCCTCATCATCCTCTAAATGGGCTTCTGCCCAGGCCCTCAGCGCCACTTGAAAGTCCTCCTTTCTGGAGGCCCCTTGGGTGGGTACCCTTAATGCCCTGCAGAATCCTCTTAGTTGTTTGACCGTGTATGTATCCAACTGGACTAGGTCAAAGTCCCCTGTCTGAGACCCAGTCAGAGACATGTTGAGTGAGGATTTAGTTTTTGAAAATTGTCAGGAAAAAACGGATTTTCAAAAAGAGATAAAAACCAAGTTGACCTTCAACTGTGGGTATGTAGTGAAATACTTAGCTACTGTATGTCACTGCACAAATACAAGTCCTATCCTCACCGCTGATCACCAATGTTAGAAATGGGGTTTTTGGTTGGCAGTCAGGTTACTTCCTGTCCAAGCAAAAGCCCTCACTCTAGTCAGGGTAAGTCACACACTATCCAAGATTATCCTGTGCCCACCCTCTGGTAGCTTGGCACGAGCAGTCAGGCTTAACTTAGAAGGCAATGTGTAAAGTATTTGTGCAATAAATCATACAATACCACCATATAGCACCACAAAAATACACCACACAGTGTTTAGAAAAATATATAATATTTATCAGGATAATTGTAGGTCAAAAAGAATAAAGTTGCAATGGAAAATTGTAGAAATATCACAGGGAAGTGATATAGAGTGTCTTAAGTCTTTAGAATGCAATACAGTGTCTTTCAAGCACAAAGTACCTGGTTTCTGGTGGAAAATCTCCTCAGAGGGCCACAGGAGAAGAGATGCGTGGAAAAAGGGGTGTGTGCGTCGATTTCTCCTCAGCACACACAGACTTGCGTCGGTCTTTTCCACGCGGGGAAGTCGGGCGTCGTTTTCCGGCGCGCAGACAGTCTCTTTTTGTGGATCGCGGGGATTACCAGATGTCCCGGGTCTGTGCGTGGATTCTCCTGCTTGTTTTCCGGCTGCGCGTCGTTCTGCGGGGCTGCGCGTCGAAGTTTCGATCTCACGGTAGGCGTCGCGTCGATTTCTCCTTGGAAGTCGGGCGGCGTTGTCCTTGCGAGGCCGTGCGTCGAAAGTTTGGTCTCACGGCAGGCGTCGCGTCGATTTCTCCTTGGAAGTCGGGCGGCGTTGTCCTTGCGAGGCCGTGCGTCAAAGTTTCGCACTCACGGTGGGCGTCGCGTCGATTTCTCCTGGAAAGTCGAGCGGCTTTGTCCTTGCGAGGTTGTGCGTCGAAGTCTCGATCGCCCCGAGGGCGTCGCGTCGATCAGCGTCGGTGTGCGGCGTTTTTCTCGCCGCGAAACAAGCTGTGCGTCGAAAGTTTCGGCGCACGGAGCGTCCAAGTGAAAGGAAGAAGTCTTTTTGGTCCTGAGACTTCAAGGAACAGGAGGCAAGCTCTATCCAAGCCCTTGGAGAGCACTTTCACAGCCAGACAAGAGTTCAGCAAGGCAGCAGGGCAACAGCAAGACAGCAGTCCTTTGTAGAAAGCAGACAGGTGAGTCCTTTGAGCAGCCAGGCAGTTCTTCTTGGCAGGATGTAGTTTCTGGTTCCGGTTTCTTCTCCAGCAAGTGTCTGATGAGGTAGGGCAGAGGCCCTGTTTTATACCCAAATGTGCCTTTGAAGTGGGGGAGACTTCAAAGAGTGGCTAAGAAGTGCACCAGGTCCCCTTTCAGTTCAATCCTGTCTGCCAGGGTCCCAGTAGGGGGTGTGGCAGTCCTTTGTGTGAGGGCAGGCCCTCCACCCTCCCAGCCCAGGAAGACCCATTCAAAATGCAGATGTATGCAAGTGAGGCTGAGTACCCTGTGTTTGGGGTGTGTCTGAGTGAATGCACAAGGAGCTGTCAACTAAACCTAGCCAGACGTGGATTGTAAGGCACAGAAGGATTTAAGTGCAAAGAAATGCTCACTTTCTAAAAGTGGCATTTCTAGAATAGTAATATTAAATCCGACTTCACCAGTCAGTAGGATTTTGTATTACCATTCTGGCCATACTAAATATGACCTCCCTGCTCCTTTCAGATCAGCAGCTGCCACTTCAACAGTGTATGAGGGCAGCCCCAATGTTAGCCTATGAAGGGAGCAGGTCTCCCAGTAGTGCAAAAACGAATTTAGGAGTTTTACACTACCAGGACATATAACTACACAGGTACATGTCCTGTCTTTTACCTACACAGCACCCTGCTCTAGGGGATACCCAGGGCACACATTAAGGGTGACTTATATGCAGAAAAAGGGGAGTTCTAGGCTTGGCAAGTACTTTTAAATGCCAAGTCGAGGTGGCAGTGAAACTGCACACACAGGCCTAGCAATGGTAGGCCTGGGACAAGGAAAAGGGGCTACTTAAGTGGGTGGCACAATCCGTGCTGCGGGTCCACTAGTAGCATTTAATCTATATGCCCTAGGCACCTGGAGTGCACATGACTGGGGACTTATAAGTAGATTAAGTAGTTCAATCAGGTATGATCCAAAGTTACCATGTTTACAGAGAGAGAGCATATACACTTTATCACTGGTTAGCAGTGGTAAAGTGCGCAGAGTCTAAAAACCAGCAAAAACAGTATCCAAAAACGAGGAGGGAGGCAGGCAAAAAGTTAGGGGTGACTACCCTAAGGCTGTCAGGTCTAACAGGGAATAATTCTAGTCTCATTTACTAACTGCTCTGATCAGGAGTTTACTGTTAATGGGGAAAATGTGAAGCAGGAATCGGCAGGAGGGGATTCAGCGGTCGTTGAACAAGGGAGGCTACTACCGGGCAGTATGGAGCCATCTGTGCTCCCCCATTAGGATAACTGAGGGTTGGGCTGAAGCCAGATTGCCTGTGCATTCTCGACCCCTGCCTGATGCTCATCGAATTTTACCAGCTGGATTTTCTGGCCAGTAGAACTGTGGCAGCTATTCGCACACCCAGAAAATCAGGGTTCCTGAACACAGGATCTGTTGTGATCAGAGCCAAATGTACTAATGGACGTCATTTAGGGTTTGCCAGGGGTCTCAGCTGCGACCCCTGGAACTGCCTTTGCGACCCCTGGCTTCAGAAGTGGCAAATTTAGTGTCAGGAACACGGTGGCAGCTCGTCCTTGTGGACGTCAGTTGGGCTCCACCCTGTTTTCTGTTCATTTGTATTACTCTATTAGTGAATTATAATACATGATTCACTACTAGGGTGATAAAAATGGGTTAATTAGCTTGGAGCATGCCCTTCCATGGCAGCTGAGGTAAGTAAAATGCTTTTAAATGTATGTTGAGTGCGTGCTTGCTGGTGAGACTGTGTTTATGTGATAGAAAGTGGGTGTAAGAGTGAATGTGTGAATGTATAAGAATGTGTGTGTGAGTGAAAGTGGAGGTCAAAGACTCGTGATGTTTACTTCCGCTAGCCCTGGCATTTTGGTGAATTGACGTCTATGAATGTCCTCCCATGCGTTCTTTAAACAGCTAACCAATTACCACCATATCCATTTTGATTACGCTTCTTTTTGAGTCACGACTCTCCGTAATCCTGCAAATTGTTCTTCAGTTTCTTTTACGCTCATACTAATTCACAGGAACAAGTTTTTTTTAATTTTTTTTTTAGATTTTTTATTGGTAAAACATCATGCAACAAAGCACATACAAATGTGCCAACAATAAAGTCGTTGATTGGCCCTCTCCCAATTCCTTGAATAAGTATTGGGATACATTGACTGATAGACTAGAGTAATATTTCATTTAAAACATTAAGGCCCATATTTAAACTGTTTTAGCGCCGCATTTGCGCCACTTTTTGATGCAAAAGCGGCGCAAACTTGCAAAATGCAATTGTATTTTGTACGTTTTCACCGCTTTTGCGTGAAAAAGCGGCGCAAATACTGCGCTACAAAAGTATAAATATGGGTTTAAATACACTACTAAGTAAATTAAAATGCATTGAGGCTTATACATGGGAGTTACTGGCTATCCCTTGCCAAAGATGTTTTAAGGCATGAGCAAAGCAGCGAATTGCCCAGGGCCCTCACCTTTCAAGGAGCCCCCGGTAAACTGACTGGACAGATGAAATTCCTGCCTCACTAGTAATAAAAAACAGCGTATTTTTTAATTTGACATCCCACGGCGGTTAATAGAAATTGAGGTCTACATTTACCAAGGACTTGCACTGGAGGAAAGTCATGCAAAGTGATGCAAAGTAGCGCATTCCAGATCAAAAGTTAATTTTCACTGTAAATGTGCCCTTTTCTCAGTGCACACAGCGCTTCGCACTGCTTTGCGCCACTTTGTGTCAGTAGAGCAATGGATTAGCGCAAGCACCCATTGGCCCATATTTATACTTTTTTAGCGCCGCATTTGCGCCGCTTTTTGACGCAAAAACGGTGTAAAGGTACAAAATACAATGGGGCATATTTATACTCCATCTGCGCCGATTGTGCGTCAACATTTTTGACGCAAAATCAGCGCAAACGTTGCCCCGTATTTAAACTTTGACGCCCGAGCCCGCGGACGACAAAATTCCTCCGTGTGCGTCATTTATTGGATTCGGCAACCCGCTTTGCGTTAATTATATGCAAGGTAGGCGTTCCCATCCAAAAAATGGCTTAAAGGGCCGTGCGTCGTATTTATGCTTTCAGGCAAAAATGACGCACGGCCGGGAGGCGGAGCCAGAAAATGACGCACAGCCCGATTTGCGTCAAAAATTAACGCCTGGGTCAGGGCAGGCGTTAAAATGGGGCAAACACACCTGTATTTAATCAGAACACACAGAACAAACAGCAGAGCAGCAACAGGGAGCCATGGAGGTGATTCTAAACCAGCGTGCACGCAGACGCAGAGCCCAGCAGCAACAACAGCAGATACAACAACACCAGCAGGGACCCCAAAGGCAGCGCAGAAGGTAGGAGAGGATATTCCGCCCAAGAACAACCCTTCAGGGCCTCAGGGAACACGACATCCTACAGAGGTACCGGTTGAACTGACAGGCCATTCAGCAGCTGCTGCGCAACATTGAACAGCAGTTGGCCCCCACTTTGGTGACACCCCGCACCATCCCAACAGAAACAAAGCTGCTTGCCGTACTTCATATGCTGGCAAGTGGCTCTTTCCAAACAACTGGTGCCCTGGTTGGCGGAATATCACAACCATCATTCTCTGCCTTTTTGCCCAAAGTACTGGATGCCATCATTCGACTGACACCCCGCCACATCTGCTTCCCTAACACACTGCAGAAGCAGCAGGAAACAAAACAGGGGTTCTACCTCATCAGTGGCTTCCCACACGTCCTTGGTGCAATCGACTGCACACATGTACACCTTGTGCCACCTGCTGCAACTGAACACCTCTACCGCAACAGGAAGCACACACATTCCATCAACATGCAGGCCATAGTCGATCACCAGGGATTGATCACCAACATCGTGGCTAAATATCCTGGGAGTGTACATGACTCATACATCTTCCGTCACTGCACCATCAATGAACACTTCCAGGATGGAGGGTATGGCAATGGACTACTTGTTGGTAAGTACAAAAGCCTACTTATATACTCACTGCACAGCAACCCTCTAGGACACACAACACATACACCACAACAGCAACATGTCAACAGGAACACACTGAGGTCGTGACATCACTAGCCATGTTTCTTAAGTCACCATTGAACCTGTCACACATCGGAAATTACTGTACAGCCTAATGTGAAGATGTCAATGAGTGTGGTTGCCTAAATGTCACCTTGCAAATTGTAAGTGTCCCAAAGACCTTTACATTAATACATTGCATAAGTTTCAAGGTATGGGATGTCCAGGGTACTTTGATATGAACGTGTTAACAACACTTTCAATTTTAACTCTGCATGGAACTATCATCTCACCCCCAGTGAAGACACACTGACACCTGTATCACAAGTCACAATGCTAGGGAGGGCACACTGTACTGCAAATCCCAAAACATACTGCTGACAAACGGTTAGCAGACAAACACTCGTTCAGCCAAGGAAACAACACAATGCAGATGGTACAGCCTACAAGTATAGGATGCCACATTAGTTCACAAAAGAGTCACAGACAACACAAGACAACTACTGCCATGAAAGGTCTTTTAAATAGTGCCAGCTACATCATCATGATCCCATTCATTTTCTCTTCAGCTGATCAGGGGTATGGCATCCAGCCATGGATTATGACACCATTTGGCAACCCAAGTACCGCTGCAGAGCGTGCATACAACGAGGCCCATAGGAGGACACGCAGCATTGTCGAGCGGGCCTTCGGCATCCTCAAGTCAAGGTTCCGCTGCCTCGTCATCACTGGTGGTAGCCTCCTATAGTCCCCCGAGATGGTTTGTAGGATCATCCTCACATGTGCAATATTGCACAACATTTGTATCAAAAGAAACATTCCCCTCCTGGAACCAGAGCCACACATGCCTGAAGGAGAGGAAGAGGAGGATGCTGGCCTGCAACAGGAGGGGGAACTACAGAACACAGCTGCTGGTATACGCAGGCGGCAACAGATTGTAAATAATTTCTTCTGAATATGATCACCTTCACCACTTTAGTTAACTAATTTAAATAAACACCTATTATAATCACCATATCATGGTCTGGCTATTCCTTTTTACACACCTTCATCTCTACTTATCAGAATAAGAGTGGTGCCTCATGGAGCATTGCTGAGATACTGAGTAGGGCACAGAACATCCCAGAGCTAATGTGATGCCTAACATACAATGGTCACCTATACACAAACTCTTAATTACATATATCATGTACATATCTCCTTTGAAGGCCAATAGCAGAGGACCACAACTATTTCACACATACATGTTGAAAGCAAGGTCCAACGCAGCATATGGCACACAACTATGACACCATCACTCAATAAGGGGAAAACAAGCCTCATACATGAGGCAGTCAATGTGCTTTGGCATCACTAACAGGAATGCCTGACCAGACCCTTGACAGAAGTTAGTCCAACTGCATCCAATATTTGCAACGAATATCTGTGACTAGAGTTCCATAGAAGCAGAACATAGACAGCACAAGTGCCACACATATGACATGGATTGCGCACATGACATTCCATGTACATGTCAACCCATTTCCTAACTCCTGACACACCCATGCACCTGGTCACAACCCACCTGTCGGAAGAGGTCCCTGGAATACTAAGATGTGTACCCTGATAATACCTCCTCTACACACACAGACCAACATTAGCAAACCAGTGTGCTACACCCTTTCCTAAGGTATTCCATTGTCATATAACATCTGACTGCAAGGACGTCAGGTCAATTTATACACTGTCTTCTAGTTTCAAAGCCCTGTTAGCACATGTAGATTGCTTCCCCTTGTGAAAATGTCTGTTGGCCCTTAGAATGCAAGTCTCACCTACAGGACTGGTGAGAAACAGATGCAGACCACGCCTGTGATCACCTCCATGCACACCACCCATTTTAAAAAGCACTGCCCCTGATGATGCCTGGAACAGCATAGGAGTTGCCATTATGTCAAATACACCGTCAGCCATTGATACTAATTAAGCCGTGTGTTAGAAATGGGGTTTTTGGTTGGCAGTTAGGTTGCCCTCTGTCCAAGCAAGAACCCTCACTCTAGTCAGGGTAAGTCACACACAATCCAAAATCAGCCTGTGCTCACCCTCCGGTAGCTTGGCACGAGCAGTCAGGCTTAACTTAGAAGGCAATGTGTAAAGCATTTGTGCAATAAATCATACAACACCATAGCATAACACCACAAAAATACACCACACAGTATTTAGAAAAATATATAATATTTATCTGGGTATCTTCAGGTCAAAACGATCAAAGATGCAATATGAATTTGTAAAGATATCACTGAAAAGTGATATAAAGTGTCTTAAGTCTTTAGAAAGTAAACAGAGTCTCTTTCAAACACAAAGTACCTGGTTTCTGGTGGAAAATCTCCTCAGAGGGCCACAAAGGAAGAGGTGCGTGGAAAAAGGGTGTGTGCGTCGATTTCTCCCCGGCACACACGGACTTGCGTCGTTATTTTCCACGCGGGGAAGCCGGCGTCGTTTTCCGGCGCTCGGACAGTCTCTTTCTGTGGATCGCGGGGATTACCAGATGTCCCGGGTCTGTGCGTGGATTTTCCTGCTTGTTCTCCGGCTGCGCGTCGGTCTGCGGGGCTGCGCGTCGAAATTACGATCTCACGGCAGGCGTCGCGTCGATTTCTCCTCTAGACTTCGATCTGCGGAGCTGCGCGTTGAAATTACGATCTCACGGCAGGCGTCGCGTCGATTTCTCCTCTAGAGGTCGGGCGGCGTTGTCCTTTCGAGGCCGTGCGTCGGATCTTCGATCGTCCCAAGAGCGTCGCGTCGATCAGCGTCGGAGTGCGGCGTTTTTCTCGCCGCGAGACAAGCTGTGCGTCGAAATTTTCGGCGCACGGAGCGTCCAAGTAAAAGAGGGAAGTCTTTTTGGCCCTGAGACTTCAAGGAACAGGAGGCAAGCTCTATCCAAGCCCTTGGAGAGCACTTTCACAGCCAGACAAGAGTTCAGCAAGGCAGCAGGGCAACAGCAAGGCAGCAGTCCTTTGTAGAAAGCAGACAGGTGAGTCCTTTGAGCAGCCAGGCAGTTCTTCTTGGCAGGATGTAGTTTCTGGTTCGGGTTTCTTCTCCAGCAAGTGTCTGATGAGGTCGGGCAGAGGCCCTGTTTTATACTAAGTTGTGCCTTTGAAGTGGGGGTGACTTCAAAGTGTCTCTAAGAAATGCACCAAGTTCCCTTTCAGCTCAATCCTGTCTGCCAGAGTCCCAGTAGGGGGTGTGGCAGTCCTTTGTGTGAGGGCAGGCCCTCCACCCTCCCAGCCCAGGAAGACCCATTCAAAATGCAGATGTATGCAAGTGAGGCTGAGTACCCTGTGTTTGTGGTGTGTCTGAGTGAATGCACAAGGAGCTGTCAACTAAACCTAGCCAGACGTGGATTGAAGGGCACAACAAGTTTTTAGTGCAAAGAAATGCTCACTTTCTAAAAGTGGCATTTCTAGAATAGTAATATTAAATCCGACTTCACCAGTCAGCAGGATTTTGTATTACCATTATGGCCATACTAAATATGACCTTCCTGCTCCTTTCAGATCAGCAGCTGCCACTTCAACAGTGTATGAGGGCAGCCCCAATGTTAGCCTATGAAAGGAGCAGGCCTCACAGTAGTGTAAAAACGAATTTAGGAGTTTCACACTACCAGGACATATAACTACACAGGTACATGTCCTGCCGTTTACCTACACAGCACCCTGCTCTAGGGGTTACCTAGGGCACACATTAGGGATGACTTATATGTAGTAAAAGGGGAGTTCTAGGCTTGGCAAGTACTTTTAAATGCCAAGTCGAAGTGGCAGTGAAACTGCACACACAGGCCTTGCAATGGCAGGCCTGAGACAGGTTTAAGGGGCTACTGAGGTGGGTGGCACAACCAGTGCTGCAGGCCCACTAGTAGCATTTAATCTACCTGCCCTAGGCACATGTAGTGCACTCTACCAGGGACTTACAAGTAAATTAAATAGTCAATCATGGATAAACCAATCAGTAGTACAATTTACCCAGAGAGCATATGCACTTTAGCACTGGTTAGCAGTGGTAAAGTGCCCAGAGGTCAAAAGCCAACAACAACAGGTCAGAAAAAATAGGAGGAAGGAGGCAAAAAGTTTGGGGATGTCCCCGTCAAAAAGCCAGGTCCAACATGACCCCCTACCAGCCTAAAGCCAGGGGAGAACAATCACTATCCTGATGTACTTCCCTGTTTGAGGCGACAGAACAAGGACCCAGGCCCACAACAGCAGGGGCATGCTCCAGTTCTTCGCCTTCCTGACTCCAATTGGATCACTCTGTCCATACTCTCAGGGCCCACTAAGCCAACCCATGGGGAACATTTCTCCTTACCTGCGGATCCCATCTGTGCAGCACCTAACCTTACTTTGCTCACAGATGTATCCCAGGAGCAGGATAGTACCACCATGACCAACACAGTGGTGTTGCCCACTCTACCCCTGGGGTGTGACACTTGTCCCCTCCCCAGGGATAACTCGGTCCACACGGACAGCAAGCCACAGTGATTACTGACAGCTGCCAGGGATGAGAGCCAGGCCCCAGGCCTCTCAAAGCTCTCCAACCACTGTGGCTGTGGAGAGTGGGGGGCGGTAGCCCCAGGTGCTGGGCACCCTTTAACCACTCTCCCTTCCACCAGGTCAGGGATGACAGCCTGAACCTGGTCCTCCCCTCTGGGGCTTTGTACCCTCCCTCCTGGAGCGGTACCCCCAGAGTCCAACATGGTCAGGGTGCTTACAGAAGTCACCCTGTACCATTCCTCCACCAGTGCAGGGCTGTTAACCTGCAACTGGCCCTCCAACCTGGGGCCTGTACCTTCAGGTTGGACTAGGGCCCGGGGTAAGGCTTCCCTCCCCCTGCCCTCCCTTCTGGGGTCCAGCCCCCTCCAACTAGGAGTGGCCTCCTCAGAAGACAACATGGTAGGGGCACTGTTATCAGTAGCCCCTCCCTCCAGGTCCGGGAGGACACCCTGAACCTGGTCTTCCAGCCCAGGGTCTGTACCCTCAGACTGGATCACTGCCTGGCAAACCCGGACTTCCTGGGAGGCACACCTACCCCCCACCAGGTCAGAGTTTAACCTCTGCACCTGACCATTCAACTCAGAGTCACCACCCTGAAGTTGAACAATTGCCTGGCACGCCAGGACTTCCTGGAGGGCACCCTGACCCTCCACCAGGTCAGAGTTTAACCTCTGAACTTGGCCATTCTACTCAGAGTCACCACCCTGAAGTTGAACAATTGCCTGGCACGCCAGGACTTCCTGGAGGGCACACTGACCCTCCACCAGGTTAGAGTTTAACCTCTGCACTGGGCCATTCAACTCAGAGTCACCACCCTGAAGTTGAACAATTGCCTGGCGCACCAGGACTTTCTGGGAGGCACACCTACCTCCCACCAGGTCAGAGTTTAACCTCTGAGCCTGGTTCCCCAACCCAGGGTCACCACCCTGAGGTTGGGCAATTGCCTGGCACGCCAGGACTTTCTGGGGGGCACACCTACCCCCCACCAGGTCAGAGTTTAACCTCTGAACCTGGTCATCCAACCCAGAGTCAACACCCTGAGGTTGGACAATTGCCTGGCACAGCAGGGCTTCTTGGGAGGCACACCTACCTCCCACCAGGTCAGAGTTTAACCTCTGAACCTGGGTATCCAACCCAGAGTCACCACCCTGAGGTTGAACAATTGCCTGGCATGCCAGGACTTTCTGGGGGGCACACCTACCCCCCACCAGGTCAGAGTTTAACCTCTGAACCCGGTTATCCAACCCAAAGTCAGCACTCTGAGGTTGGACCACTGCCTGGTACACCAGGACTTCCTGGGGGGCACGCCTACCCCCCAACAGGTCAGAGCTTATTCCCTGAACCTGGTTAGCCAACCCAGAGTCACCACCCTGAGGTTGAACCATTGCCTGGCAGGCCAGGACTTCCAGGGAGGCACACCTACCTCCCACCAGGTCAGAGTTTAACCTCTGAGCCTGGTTCCCCAACCCAGGGTCACCACCCTGAGGTTGGGCAATTGCCTGGCACGCCAGGACTTTCTGGGGGGCACACCTACCCCCCGCCAGGTCAGAGTTTAACCTCTGAACCTGGTCATCCAACCCAGAGTCAACACCCTGAGGTTGGACAATTGCCTGGCACAGCAGGACTTCTTGGGAGGCACATCTACCTCCCACCAGGTCAGAGTTTATCCTCTGAACCTGGGTATCCAACCCAGAGTCACCACCCTGAGGTTGAATCTTTGCCTGGCATGCCAGGACTTCCTGGGGGGCACTCTCACCCCCCACAAGGGACACACCGTCCCCAAGGGCCACACAAGAGTCTGGTTGGCGCAGGTCTCCCGACCTCTGCCCATCCGGCAGAGTCTGGGTTTCCCCCAAACCAGAAACGGTTTCACCTGGGTCATTCCTGGGGGGCTCTGCTCTCAGAGCTGTCCCCTGACTCTCAAGGTCCTCCACTGGGGTCTGCAACCCCCTCTCAACCCTATGTCTGGACTTCTGCACCCCCTCACTATGAGGGGTACTGCCAGACACCAGAACTGTTGGGATGCTGGCTACAGTCACCCCCCCAAGTTCTTCTGACACTGCGGGGCTTCCCTCAAAAGGTGGCCCTACGGTACAGGCTAGGCTTCCCTCCTGGTGTTCCCTCATGGAACCCTCTAGGACCTGGGACCTACCTGGGACACTACAATCCTTTCCCACCACACTCGGTTGGGAACCACCTAGACCACTCCCTTCAGGAGCACCCCCAAATGCCTCTTCAGACTCTCTGGTACTCACCCAGAAGTCTGCCTCCATTGTAAGCTCCCTGGGGTCAGAGAATTCACACTCCACCTGGTGTTGGCGTAGCTCTGGAAAATAAGGACCAGACATATGCTCTCCAGCAATTACATCACTCTGCCCTTCACATGTATTAACCACAGTACCCTTCACCCAACCACCCAGTAACTCAACCTTGGAAAAGCACTCTACTTCGCCCTCCTGAGACTGGTGAGACAGTATCTGTCTGTCCCTGACACTCAACCCAAACTCTTCTGGGATGTCTCTACACTCTATATCCAGGACGTCCACCAGGGGGGAACCCTTTTCTCTGTCACTCTCTGCTAGAGTCCGTAAAGTGTCCCTCCCCCCAGTAGGAATATGACTCCCTGTGCCAGTTCCCCAATCCTTCTCAGGGACCCTGTGCATAACGGGAACTACCTCATACCCTTGAACCGCCTGGGGTGTGTCAACTGCCTTCTTCAAGTTGGGCACCACATCTCTGGGCTTGTGCCCTTCTTCAGCAGTACTGGATGCAAGATTTTTGCTGCCACCATCTGAACTGGACTCAGCCCTTCCGGCCTCCAGTTTCAGCTCTTTACAGCTCAGCTCTTGAGCTGCAATCTTTTCTTCTTCCAGGGCTAAGAGACTTGCTGCCTCAGCCCTTTCAAGCTGCTCATCTAGCTCTTCTAGACACCGCTCTAGAGCTAGGAGCCATTCATCTCCCACTGGTTCTCTTTCCTCATCTGAGTAGTCTTCCTCCTCATGTGAGCAGTCTTCCTCCTCATGTGAGTAGTCCTCCTCCTCATCTGAGGGGTACTTAGTCATTTGGTTTCTTGCTGCCTCTCTCTCTGCCCATCTTTCCTCCCCCCAGACTATGTAGTGATGGAGCATCTCTGCCTTAGTAGATCTCCTTGCTACAGGAAGGCCCCATTTTCTGCCAAGCTTCCTTAGGTCAGCCTTAGTGAGGTGGTCCGTACGAACAAAGAATAAGTAGGTACACAATCCCATTTTGATAAGATCTTATCAGCAAAAACCAAAATCCAAAGTCCAAAATATCAATAGTATATCCAGGAGGACATCAGAGAACCAAGAGCCAAAAAAGATGAAAAATCAAGTTGACCTTCAACTGTGGGTAGGTAGTGAAATACTTAGCTACTGTATGTCACTGCACAAACACAAGTCCTATCCTCACCGCTGATCACCAATGTTAGAAATGGGGTTTTTGGTTGGCAGTTAGGTTGCCCTCTGTCCAAGCAAGAACCCTCACTCTAGTCAGGGTAAGTCACACACAATCCAAAATCAGCCTGTGCTCACCCTCCGGTAGCTTGGCACGAGCAGTCAGGCTTAATTTAGAAGGCAATGTGTAAAGCATTTGTGCAATAAATCATACAACACCATAGCATAACACCACAAAAATACACCACACAGTATTTAGAAAAATATATAATATTTATCTGGGTATCTTCAGGTCAAAACGATCAAAGATGCAATATGAATTTGTAAAGATATCACTGAAAAGTGATATAAAGTGTCTTAAGTCTTTAGAAAGTAAACAGAGTCTCTTTCAAACACAAAGTACCTGGTTTCTGGTGGAAAATCTCCTCAGAGGGCCACAAAGGAAGAGGTGCGTGGAAAAAGGGTGTGTGCGTCGATTTCTCCCCGGCACACAAGGGCTTGCGTCGTTATTTTCCACGCGGGGAAGTCGGCGTCGTTTTCTGGCGCTCGGACAGTCTCTTTTTGTGGATTGCGGGGATTACCAGATGTCCCGGGTCTGTGCGTGGATTTTCCTGCTTGTTCTCCGGCTGCGCGTCGGTCTGCGGGGCTGCGCGTCGAAATTACGATCTCACGGCAGGCGTCGCGTCGATTTCTCCTCTAGACTTCGATCTGCGGAGCTGCGCGTTGAAATTACGATCTCACGGCAGGCGTCGCGTTGATTTCTCCTCTAGAGGTCGGGCGGCGTTGTCCTTTCGAGGCCGTGCGTCGGATCTTCGATCGTCCCAAGAGCGTCGCGTCGATCAGCGTTGGAGTGCGGCGTTTTTCTCGCCGCGAGACAAGCTGTGCGTCGAAAATTTCGGCGCACGGAGCGTCCAAGTAAAAGAGGGAAGTCTTTTTGGCCCTGAGACTTCAAGGAACAGGAGGCAAGCTCTATCCAAGCCCTTGGAGAGCACTTTCACAGCCAGACAAGAGTTCAGCAAGGCAGCAGGGCAACAGCAAGGCAGCAGTCCTTTGTAGAAAGCAGACAGGTGAGTCCTTTGAGCAGCCAGGCAGTTCTTCTTGGCAGGATGTAGTTTCTGGTTCAGGTTTCTTCTCCAGCAAGTGTCTGATGAGGTAGGGCAGAGGCCCTGTTTTATACTAAGTTGTGCCTTTGAAGTGGGGGTGACTTCAAAGAGTCTCTAAGAAATGCACCAAGTTCCCTTTCAGCTCAATCCTGTCTGCCAGAGTCCCAGTAGGGGGTGTGGCAGTCCTTTGTGTGAGGGCAGGCCCTCCACCCTCCCAGCCCAGGAAGACCCATTCAAAATGCAGATGTATGCAAGTGAGGCTGAGTACCCTGTGTTTGGGGTGTGTCTGAGTGAATGCACAAGGAGCTGTCAACTAAACCTAGCCAGACGTGGATTGAAGGGCACAACAAGTTTTTAGTGCAAAGAAATGCTCACTTTCTAAAAGTGGCATTTCTAGAATAGTAATATTAAATCCGACTTCACCAGTCAGCAGGATTTTGTATTACCATTCTGGCCATACTAAATATGACCTTCCTGCTCCTTTCAGATCAGCAGCTGCCACTTCAACAGTGTATGAGGGCAGCCCCAATGTTAGCCTATGAAAGGAGCAGGCCTCACAGTAGTGTAAAAACGAATTTAGGAGTTTCACACTACCAGGACATATAACTACACAGGTACATGTCCTGCCGTTTACCTACACAGCATCCTGCTCTAGGGGTTACCTAGGGCACACATTAGGGATGACTTATATGTAGTAAAAGGGGAGTTCTAGGCTTGGCAAGTACTTTTAAATGCCAAGTCGAAGTGGCAGTGAAACTGCACACACAGGCCTTGCAATGGCAGGCCTGAGACAGGTTTAAGGGGCTACTGAGGTGGGTGGCACAACCAGTGCTGCAGGCCCACTAGTAGCATTTAATCTACCTGCCCTAGGCACATGTAGTGCACTCTACCAGGGACTTACAAGTAAATTAAATAGTCAATCATGGATAAACCAATCAGTAGTACAATTTACCCAGAGAGCATATGCACTTTAGCACTGGTTAGCAGTGGTAAAGTGCCCAGAGGTCAAAAGCCAACAACAACAGGTCAGAAAAAATAGGAGGAAGGAGGCAAAAAGTTTGGGGATGTCCCCGTCAAAAAGCCAGGTCCAACACCGTGTAACACAGCCCTTGGGTTCATTTGTCACCTTCAAAAACACAGGACGTACACAGTTTGACATGTCAACTTTGTCCTCAATACAGTCTCAGTCAGACCACAGATTACGTAACTTGTCAAGTAACTGGATCCTGAATCACCTTGCATTCTGTCAGCCTGACTGGCAACTGTCTGTGCATCACACTAAAGTATCCCTGTGTCTACATATGTGCCACACGTGCGTAAGCAAACCTCCCATTCATCAGGGGGCATTGGGCATGGGCTTCTTCCATGCATACCCAAATACATTGTATAGCATCATCTGCCTTTTAACTGTACCATTTGAGTTACATCCTCTTGGAAAAGCAAAATTCATGGCCCATCCCTTGTCTGGGTTGCATTTATGCATGAATGACAAAGTGTGACAGTGTCCCAGGGTCATAGGCAGGGATTGGGTACGAGGCTTTCAGCACAACCAGCAACCTCTGATAATGTCCATGAATAATACACAAATGTCAGGACCATGACAGTTCACACACAGCATCACAGTGCGCACAACATAGTGATGGGCCGTGTGTGGTGAACAGCTGCGAGAATAAACAGCACAGAGGCTATGATGTTCCCAGATGCAGTGGGAAGCGCAGAGGCCAACCTGTGTACAAATGTTGTAATGACACCTGCCGGAACATGACAATTGAGACATTATCTCACTCAGCACACCAAGGTTGCCCTGTTGACTGTCTCATTACACGTCTTTAGTGACAGGGTGGGACCATCCACATGTTGGTTCACATGTCCACATCTACTTTACTCACATTGATCAACAAAGGATACTCAGAAGTTACAGGAATAGCTGCCACTGACTCATGATGAGTCCTGGTCCGAACTGTGACAAATTACACCCCAAACAATCTACAGGATCATCATTGGACCACACACATGAACAAGACACCTATGTGCAATTGATCACTGGAAATATGTGGACACGTGCTGTCTTGTATGCTGGTCCACCACAGCCACTTGATAGTTGGGGCTCACTTCTATGGCCTCAACTGTGGTGTCATCATACATATGAGATTGACCCTTGTCTGTCTGTGCAAACAACATGGTACCCACTTCCTCAATGCATATGTATGACTCACCGTGGGATTCACCAACTAGTGCCTAGGAAGCTCTTACCAATACTCTAGGACATAGGATGTAGCAAATGTGGACCATTGACATGAACATGCGTCTGCCATCCATCTGGTGCATGCTATGTCACATGTGGTGTCTACGTGACCCAAAAACTTGTACGTATACTTTACGGGTGTTGTTACATGTATGACTAACACATGCCCTTGCTCATTTTCAATTTGACTTGCATCTTAGGATTGGACACATGGACGTCACATTCATACAACCATATGTACAATTATGCTTCATGTAATACACACACACTTGGTCAACCAACACATTAGTTGTCAAAGCACACACTTTGAGCCAAAGGAATTTAGGTATTGTACATATGTGCGTCACAATGCTATCCTCTCCTTATGCCAAACATGCACAATTTGTGCCACACATATATGTAGGCCACACTTATGACCATCTATTGCGTCAGCCAACTGTAAAAATACTGTGAAGGGTGTAGTGGATGATGTTCCGCTGCAGTATGAAGTCACACATGTGAACATACACCATCAACACCATACTGTCTTCAATTAGCCAATCTCTGATGTGTTCCAAATGTAAAATAACCAAAAAACAAGTAAAAATGCCCCAAACCAGTTAATGCACTGTAATTTTGACGTCCCTAGCGGTGTGCGTCATTTTTTGTTTACGAAAACTGTATTTGTGTCATTTTTTTTGACGCACAGGAGTGAAATTTAGCCCGCATCTAGATATTTGTACAGTCCATGTATCATTAGGTGGAATGCGGGTTAATATTCACGTCTGTGCGTCAAAACAAATGACGCAAATACAGTTTTGTGCAACAAAAAATGACGCATAATGCGAAAAAGGCGGGACTTTTCAGACAGGAAGTGATGTAATAGGATATCCTGTTTACAGATCATGTACAGTGGGTGTACTTTCACTTTCACTTTGCAGTCTATGATCCTTCTAGACTGTGTGGCTGTGTAGAGAGTGTTGTCCAGAGATTTTGTGCTGTTTTTGTCCTGTGTGCTATCTGTAAAGTCCTTTTGTGAAATAAATATTGTTTGTGTATACTGTAGTACTGTGTTTTGTCTACATTTGTCCATTTATCTTGTGTATTTCTTGTTTGTGGGAGTCTGTTGTGGGTAGTGTTAGTTTGGGGATAGTTGGGCTCTTTTAGTGTTTAGGTTTACTTTTTTTCTGTCTTTTTACCCCTACTTTCACCTTTTTCCCCTTTCTATTTCTTTTACCCCTATTCCTTATCGTCATCTATAAGTATGTCTGGTAGGCCACGTCTTGGCAGGATGGGGGAAGAGGAGTTGGGGGGCTTCATCTGGCTGGTGACACATTTCTTGCCGCTCATGATCCAGGCAGGGGGCAGGGTCATACAGGGGTATCCGACAGAGGCACGCAGAATCCGGTGGGGAAAGGTGCTGCATCACCTGCAGCGTGTGTATGCCAGCCAGAGGAGTGACCACCAGCTGAAGCACCGGTGGGCTGACCTCATCACCAGGGAGCAGGATCTCTTGGACCACCTGGGAATCATGATTGGTGGCACTGTTGGTGAGTACGACTATTGTCAATGTGCACGATTAAATGCTCTGTAGTGACATCAGGGGATTAGTGCAATGTCTGCCAGCTAACTTGATGACTGTGTGTAATGCTGGGGAAATATAAGGGGATCATTGATGCACTATGGCAAGGATCACAATTGCTAGCTGTCAGGTAGCACGTGCTCAGCAAACTTACAGGCTACTTTGCCATGAAGGAAATTGGTGCGGCCTTTTTGTCACAGCTAACAAAATAGGAGCCAATCATGTCCATATAGGGTACTATTGACAGAGAAGAACAGATGTACCAACATTTAGGCCAACTATGTTGACGCAATTGCTAGACTGACTTTAGAATCACTACATGATGCAGAAAATGAGTGCTGCCTTCACGTCAATTGATAATAGCAAAGTGGCTCAGACATTGGTCTCATGTTAGTCTGGTGAGTGTGGAAGGAAAGCGTTCACAGAAGTACTATGGATGTGTGGGATTATTGTGTTTCTTGATCTTTTTGGATACATGTCAGTTCATGATTTGAAAACATCGTGAAAAGGTGTAAGGTGCCCTCAGCTAACATCTTAAGATGTTTGTTGGAATTAGTTGAGCCACAATCCAAATATGGATGGCAGTCCAAGTGTATGCACATGGCTTCACATCTCCATGGTTGGTGCAAATCACCATAGCTGGGCCACATCAATTGACTATACTGTAACAACAGGATGGCTTACAGGAGTCCCTGCCCCTCCCTCTGTACATTGGGCCTATGTGCAATAAATGTGTCATGGCCACAAGGCATGTTTGACTGGTAATGCAGTCCTCAAGTAACCAGGCGTTGGATATTTCTCTTGGATGCACATGATGAGACGATTACACTCCATAATTTTTAGTGCTCACCAATTATGGGGCATGTTTGCAACCACATGATAGTTAGGGCCAATATATGTGTGCAGATATGTGTGTAACTGTCACAGGAGACCCATGCTATGTACAAGTTGGCGGTGAAATATCAGATGCAGTACCATCATTTCTGAATGGCTGCTGTTTCCTTATTCAGCCTACACATTGTATATGTTTATGAAATTGTTGCACTGTGCACAGATTTTGAGCACATTTCTTCCTTTCATACCTTACAGGTGGACCGGCACCCTACACTGTGGAGAGGTGGCGACATTTGAGGACCCCGACCACTCCAGTAAGTGTTGATATGTCTGTTATGTGTTGTGTTTGCTGGTTATGGACTCGTGTGAGTTGGACGCTTAGCAAAGTGTGATGCGTTGGGCAAGCTTTTCACTTGTTCCATGAGTGGGAATGCAGTTCTCACATGTTTTGAGTTTGCCAATGCGTATCCAATGGTATCATGTAGGGATTGTAGGACATCCCTGTAGGCCCCACTGTGAGTACAGGGGATAGTCATGTGTATGACACTTGTATCACCAAGAGTCGCAATGGAAGTCAGCCCCTATTTAGTCAGCCTGTCAGACCCACATTCTCTAAGATTGGTAGAGCTAATAGCTTTCCAATAGACATCTGCTTCCCTATTTACCTACGTAAGTTTGAAACAGTAGGTAGAACCTCCTAGCAGCATGTACTTCCACATGTAGTGCATCAAGTCTGTGGAACCTGAGTGTAATGGCCTAGGTGTGCATGCAATTCATGATCATGGGTGTTCTAGCAACTCTGTGTCTGATGTAAGTCAGGCCTCACTGGAAGTATATGTTGTGTACTAAGTTCTGCATTTCCTGACATGTCTGACCCTATGAGTGCTCTAGGATTTGCTGACTCCTAATTGTAGATAGACCTTACCTGTGGTGTGTCTGTAGAGACAAACATGTGTGGAGTTGCCTATACACTCCTCGGTGTACATGTTGTTGGCAAATTATAGTTGTGTATCCACCGCCCCCCCTCAAACACGGCCATGGGTTTGTGAATGGGGTACCTAGTACTGATGCTACCAGTATGTTACACATACCTGTGAATAAGTGACGGTTTGATTGCATACTAGTATACACACTCAGGTTTGGCACTTGGTACCATACTGGAAAGTCCAGTTTCAACTTGCAGACCATGTGGCTTTAGTTTTGCTTTCCGTACACTGACATTTGTAGCCCAGCTCTTGGCGGAGGATATGCAGCATGATTCTTAGATGATAACTGTCAGAAGTCAGATAGCAAGTCAAAGCCAGTTGTTACCCATCTTGTAGGTTATGGATGTGCTTTGTGTGATGTGACCTTTGTTGTCTGGCCTGCCATATACTTCCTCAGGGACATTCAATGCTCTGTATCGTGATATGAGCTGTTACAAGTACAGTAGATGTAATGTCTGATTAACTTGCTGTGCCGTTTCACACAATGCAGTTACTAATGTAGCATATCTGCATTTGTCTTCACAGCCGCTAACATGACACCAGACCAGGTCCGTGAATTTCAGCGCCGGGCCATGCGATACCAGCACATCCTGCTGGTGGAGTCGGGGTTCCGGAGGACGGCCCGGCGATATCGCCATGAACGTGCCTCCGGGGCATGGCGAGCCTTCCCACAGGGTGGGCCTACTTTGCCCACCACAGCCACCACAGAAACAACCACCAATCAGAGCCAGGTGGCCCCACCCACAGCTGCCACTGTTGATCCAACATCTGCAGGACTTCCTGGAGCCAGCATTGCCACTGGTGCAGGACAGCCCACACAGACCTCCTCCACCGGTACCCAGACTGCCACTGCTCCATCTGTTGACCCTGCAGCCTTCAACAGACTTGAACATAAGATGGACAAAGTGCTGCGCAAGGTGAGCCACCTGAGCCGGGACGTGCGGCACATTAAACGGCGGGTCAAGGATATTAAGAGGACCCTCCGGAGGGCCAACCTCTAGACACTTGGGGGCATATTTATACTCCGTTTGCGCCGAATTTGCGTCGTTTTTTTTTACGCAAATTCGGCGCAAAACTAACGCCATATTTATACTTTGGCGTTAGACGCGTCTAGCGCCAAAGTATGAGGAAAGAGCGTAATTTTTTTGCGTGAACGCCTTCCTTGCGTTAATGAGATGCAAGGTAGGCGTTCCCGTCTAAAAAAATGACTGCGCCGCAAATGCGTTGTATTTATACTCCCGGGCAAAAATGACGCCCGGGAGTGGGCGGGGCAAAAAACCCTGCATTTGCGCCAGATTTTAGCGCCTGGGTCAGGGCAGGCGTTAAGGGACCTGTGGGCTCAAAATGAGCCCACAGCTGCCCTCCCATGCCCCCAGAGACCCCCCCTGCCACCCTTGCCCACCCCAGGAGGACACCCAAGGCTGGAGGGACCCACCCCAGGGACATTCAGGTAAGTTCAGGTAAGTATAATTTTTTTTTTTTTAAAAAAAAATTTTTGGCATAGGGGGGCCTGATTTGTGCCCCCCTACATGCCTCAATGCCCAATGACCATGCCCAGGGGACATAAGTCCCCTGGGCATGGCCATTGGGCAAGGGGGCATGACTCCTGTCTTTACTAAGACAGGAGTCATGTAAATGGCGTCTGGGCGTCGTTAAAAATGGCGCAAATCGGGTGGAGGCGATTTTTTTGCGTCAACCTGACTTGCACCATTTTTAAGACGCCCTAGCGCCATTTTTCCCAACGCCGGCGCTGCCTGGTGTACGTGGTTTTTTTCCACGCACACCAGGCAGCGCCGGTCTGCTTGCGCCGGCTAACGCCATTCAATAAATACGGCGCCCGCATGGTGCTTCAGAATGGCGTTAGCGCAGTTTAGCGTCAAAAAGTATAAATACGGGCCATCTCTTTCCTTGTTCTTATAGTTAGTGGGCTTAGGGGGCTTAGTGTTAGGTTAGTATAGGCTGTTAGTTTAGTTAGTGTTAGTGGGTGTGGGGTGGGGGTCCTGCTTGTTTCTTTTTTGACTTATTACATGTGTGGGTGGGTGGGAGGCTATGTTGGGGTTCTTATGTGTAAAAAAAAAAAAATATATATATATATATATTTGTTTAGGATATTATAGTATGTGTTTAGGTTAGTATGTGTTGTCCTCAATGTGTCCCGTCTCATAAAGGGGGTGGGGGCTAGATGTTTAGAAAGTTTCGTTACATGTGATAAGTAAGTGTAGCTTAGGTTAGTTAGGGACATTTGTGGGTAATGAGAAGTCAGGGTAGATTAGGGTAGGTAAGATTTTTCCTTCAGTTTCCTCATCTATGGTTAGCTTTTAATAAATATTTGGTTACCCCTTAATAGTATGTGTTGAATGGTACTTGATCGTGGGTTTGGATTCAGTGTACATCAATTTTGTACTATAACATCTGTGTCCTATGCTACAAACAAATCCCAACTGAGCTGTACGATTGGCAGCTAGCCCAGAGCTACCTTGCAAAGTGTCTACCCTTTGTTGCAACCACCAATCACAGTTAATATCGATCCCAATGTGTTTCTGTTGATAAGTGTGTTTTCAAAGTCACTAACAGTGCTTCCAGACTTGATATTGGGGAAACAGTTTTAGGTCTGACTGCAGTGTGATGATCATGCACACCCTTATAAGATGAGTTCTCATTGGCAATCTTGTATTCTTGTCTTCATGACCCTCATACATCATTTGTGACACAGTTCGGCATGATTACCTATTTGTATGTTAACTCAGACACCTTCATTTGCGCAGTTTTTTTAGTATTTGCTTAGATTAGTGTGGCATGTTTATTGTGTTATTTTTGCATGGTGAAAACATTTTGCGGCCACTATTTGATGACTTATTTATCCCCTGAGGAAGCATTCTTCTGTCCTACACAGCATGGTGGTGTATGGTTTCTCACTTCATCAGATTTGTCCCTCAGGATGGGCAGAGTATGATGCAATCATGGGCACTGTGCAGATTTCTCTGACTACATGTTATCAGGACAGTTGTATTGACAAGCTACGTAATTTGACAGTAGGCACATTTCAGTTATCTACTGCACAGTTGATATGTCACATTACCCAGAGACAGATTTGTTGTGTAAGTGCTATTTATTGAAAAGTGCTGTAGTGCTCTCTGTACATTGTCCATGATTGTGAGTCCATTATAGTGATATCTTCCATTGTGATCCAACACAAGGGTTTACCAAAATGCTTTTGTCATGCTGGGGTTTCTGTTTCAGACAGTGCAGAGGGACAGACTTAGCCAATGAGTAGGAGAGAGACAATCACTGGGCTGGGTGACAAGATATACAGTGGTTTGCAGAACAGTGCTTGAGTACAGTTGTTGCAAGACTGGCAAGTTACAAAGCGCAGGACCTTGGTAATAGTTGGCCATGTGGCAGGGACTAGTGCTTCCGGGTCATTTTCCTTGTGAATGTGATCTGTTCCATGTCTTCTACTTCTGATGTGTGTGTTGCCTGCTTTGTCCTTGTTGTTGTTGGTTGTGAAGGGGCAACACACACCTCAGTGTTAGAAGACGTGGAGTCAGACATCCCAGTCGCTGCTCCCTGTGAAGGTCTTAAGGGCAGTACTGCTGCAAGGAGGGCCTGCTGGTTCTTGAGAATAGCAGCCACATCACAATGGTAGGCAGCCAGGTCGGCCCTGAGGGGTTCAATGTTGCATTTGTGCACGCGTTGACAGGATTGCTCAAGTAGGTGTTGGGTCAACTGTATTACAGCTGTGCTGATTTCCTTCTGGGTTTTCTGCAGTTCCTGCAAGATAGATGTTAGGGCTTGCATAGCTTCTGCCTGATCTGCAGATGACATCATGCACAAACGCACCCCCTCTAGGCTGGCTGCCATATTTTGCATCCCCACCCGCACCTCCTTGGCCAGCTCCCGCTGTACTCCCACTACAGTTCTCTCACAGCTGGTGCCAGTGTCGTCTGAGTCCTCAGCTGTATTGGAGCTGGCAGGTCTTACAATTGGAGTGGTGGGTGGTTCCTCTGCGATGGCTGCTTGTTCTGTGCTCCTCCTTGTTACAGAAGGCGGGGTCTGGAGGGTTTCAAGGACCTTTTGGATAGTCTCCTGGGGAATGTTTATCGCCTCGTCATCCATGTCATCAGGGAACTCTGGGACAGGCATATCGGCAGGAGATCCATCTTCCTCTGCAATGAAACAGGGTACAATTAGTGTGTCTGTGTTGTGGCAATTTTTATGTGACGTGCCTGCCTTTTGATGAATTCACTTTGTGATCTTGTTTTGTGTTAATTTCTCCAGTCCTTCAGATGGGCATTCTTTCAGGCCTATGGCCCACCTGTGTGTCACATGTATGTTATTGAGTTATCAGATTTGTCAGCCTCATCGCCTTTAGGTATTGATTTTAGCCAAATAGAGAATTTCCACCTTCTTTTCCTACTCAACCCTCCGTGTACATACATTCTCATGGTGAGACCTTTCACTGGCTGTGGGTGTTCTGATGGCCCTGGCAGCACACTTAACAATCTGGACCTGCCCCAATCCCTGATCGTTCACATCCACTTAAATATAATTGACATGTGGCATATCCTATGCATGGCAATGTTATGATCCGATATGGATGTTGACATTGTTAATGGGTCCTGCTGATGTTGGGGAATGTGTGTTACATTGGATTGCCCTGATAGTCGTATCAGTGTCCTATTTCGTCCTCTGACTGTTCGGGTGTATTTCAGTGACCAGTTACATGTGTCCCCTCCTCAATGCTGTTGTCTGAGCAGTATGACATTTGGGATGTTGCCTTGTTACCCAGGCACAGGATGGACCCTGACATATGCAGCATGGGTGTGTCCTTAGTGCTGTGTCGCTCCTATTGTTGTTTACTTTGGCTGATGTTTGTGACAACTATGGGCATTGACATTTGAGAGTACTGGGGCCTTTGTCTTGTTTCTGGGGATTGTTGCAGTTGTCATCCTCACCCCCTAATTTAGGTGTGTATGATCCATCAGGAGGTTACTGCCATTGGCTACTTGAGCTGCACACAGAGCAGAGGTGGTAGTGGCAACTGTTGTCGCAGTTACATTGCAGTTGTCAGTTTGGCTAGAGGATTGCTAATAGGGCCCTAGTTAATGTAGGGGGTATGTTGGCTGACGAGTGCCAGGATGTCAGTTTGACGTAGTGGCCTTCCCTCCTGGCGTGGCTTTCCCTTTGCTCCATCGTTGGCATGACAGCATGCCCACATGGGACTGTTGTTGGTGTAGTGTAATGGTGTGCCCCAGCTTCTGTCTGTGCAGGCCATGCCCCCATGCTGTGCCCCTTTACCCATGCCACTCCATGTATATGATGACTTGACTTCCATGCATTTTGTGGTCGGTATACCCCCCCCCGCTTGCAGTTAACATTTGTGCATTTTAATTCCCCATGCAACTTACCCTGCATGTGCGTTGTCTCCTGGTAGTCTGCGCTGTCCTGTCCTTGAATCCCTGTGACGATCTCCTCAGGTATGACGACTGCGACCGTCTCCTCCATGTGATCCAGGGCCTCCTGGTGTGCTGGACTCCCACCTCCAGTCTGCAGTGCTGCCTTCCTGTTCCTGGCCATCTTTTCCTTGGTCCTGATTTTGCAGTCATGCCAGCTTTTTTTACACTCGATGACTGTTCTGCGTACTTCAGCCACACTGTTAATCTTGTCGACAATTTGTTGCCATATAGCCTCTCTCCTACTGATTGGCAACTTTGATGTGACAGACAGTTGGTGCTGGTGTTCCGTCACCTCTTTAACCAGAATTTCCTGCTCCTCTGCACTAAAGCGACACTTTCTTTTCTTCTTAAAAGTGTCCTGGTTCTTGTGTGGGTCCTCCTGGCTGGTTCCTGGTCTGCTGTCATCTTCCTGGGGTCTGTAGTGGCATCTGGGATCCATTTTGGCTCTCCTCTGGTGAAATGGCTGTGTTCGCTGTGTTTTTTGACGCTATTGCGTAAAAAAAACGGCGCATATCCGGTTTGCGGTGTCGTAAATCGACCCACCGTCATTTCCGCCGCACTAACGTCGTTTTCCTTTACGACTTGACGCCGCAGTGTGCGTGAAAAATAATGACTCCCACCTGTTGTTTGCGTCGCCGTGCGTCAAAGTATAAATCTGACGCCCGCACGGTGCACCAAAATGGCGTTAGCCGGCGGTAATATTTTTGACGCAAAACTGCGCCGGCGCAGTTTTGCGTCAAAAAGTATAAATATGGGCCAATTTATTTTGCAAGTTTGCGCCGCTTTTGCGTAAAGAAATGACGCAAATGTGGCGCTAAAAAAGTATATATGTGGGCCATAGTTTTTATTTTGCGGCAAAGCCTGATCTGCTAAAGATAGCCAGACTGGGCAGCTTTGTATCATAAAATGACTCCTCTGTGAAGCAGGCGCACACATGTAGAAATGTTTTAATTTCTACAAACATTCTACACATTGCATGGGTGTTGTACTATAGAGCGCATATACAATGTGCGGAATGTTTAGGAATTTTTCTAGGTACAAGATTTTGTACTGGAGGGGTATGCTTCCAGTATGAATCCTATGCTAGACTGCACACAAGGTTTTGCGCTAGCAGAGGGGTGCTGAGCAGGAGTAGGCCATTTTTAAGTGAATGGTTTATGCCAGTGGTTCCCAACCTGTGGTCTGGGGACCCCTGGGGGTCCGCGAAGCCTCTTCAGGGGGTCCGCAACAGCTTAGAAAAATAAATAATATTAACAGATTAGGTCCCCAGCTTTCAGTAATGACTCAGTGGGGGGTTCCTGGATTCCAATAAAGATTCACTGGAGGTCCCCGGGCTCCAGTAATGATAAAGTGGGAGTCCACAGAAGTCAAAAGGTTGGGAACCAATGGTTTATGCCACTTTCTCCCCTTTGCACAACTCAGCGAGGTAACTTTGGTTGCGCCCTGGGTTGCACTAAAAATAAATCTACCCTGTGTGTGCAGGCCTGGCCTGCGCAGCGTTAACCCTTGCGCTCTCATGCAGTCGGTGATTTTTCTCGGGACTCCTTACTTCACCTCACCTCAACATGCCTAACCCTGTTTCTTAACCTCTCTCTCTCTATCTTCACATCTCTATGTCTCTTTATCTTATCTCTCTCTATCTCAACTCTCTACCTCATCTTTGTCTACGTCACCGCTCTCTCTCAATGTACCGCAAATACCCTGACTCTGCTTCGTCTCTACCTCTCTCATGGCCTTGCTCCCCTCTCTCTAGTGCTCTCTTCACCTATATCTATCACTCTCAGCCCCCTCTCTCTCTACCTCAACTCGTTCTCTTCCTCATCCCTTTCTCTCTGCCTCACTCCACTTTTTCCATCTGACCAATCAGTGTCTCTCCTGCATCTGCATCACACCCTCATTTCTATCTTTATCTCACCCATCGCTCCATGTCTAAGTACCTTTCCCCTCTCTACCACTCTGTTCCGACTCAACTCTCTACCTCATTTCTCTCTCTACTTCACATCTCCCGCTCTACCTAACCCCCCACACCACGTCGCTCTCGCCCCGTCTCTCACTGCCTAACCTCTCAATATTCCTCACCATTGGTTCATTACCTCACCCTCCACCTCCTCTTTCTGTCATTCTACCCCTGCTCCCTTCCTCCGCCTCTCTAAATATCTTACACCCTCCTGTCTTTCGCTATTTCCGACGTTGTTTCTCTATCATTAACGCGTTTGCTTCTCCCTCCTTCTGTCTCTGATTCACACACACAAACACATGTCTTTGTCTGGACCTCGCTCTTCATCTCAAGTCACCCATACACCCCAACTGCCCCTCTCAACCTCTTTCTTTTCAGACCTCTCTACCTCTCCATCACTTCCTCGTCTTATATCTCACAACTCCCCCCCGTTCCCTCTTTCATGTGATCTCTGAACTTCCTGTTGTCTCTGGACATTTCTCCCTCTGACATTCACCCCTCGCGCTCCCTCTCTCTCCTCCTCACTACTCTGTTTACCCGACTCGTTTACCTGGGCCTCTCATTACTCATTACCTTTCATCTCTTTGTTTTTCATCAGGTCTCACTACCCGTCCATGCCTTTACCTCACTCTAAATCTCCTTTTCCACGTTACCTCTCTCTTTACCTCACCACCTGGAGTCCTGTACTCTGCTTTTCTGTACATTTCTTTCCCCCTATCTCTTTCTACCCCTCTAGCGCACTCTAAAACCTTACCTATTTCCCTGCCTACATTTCCCCGCCTGGATCTTCCTCTTTCTGTCTCTCCCTTCTGTAATTACTTCACTTCTCTCCCTACCTCGTAAATATTTCAGAATCCTCCCCATGTGTGTACCCTTCTCCCTCCACTTCATCCTTTCGGTATGCTGTTCTCTTTGTCCCTGGCGTGTCTTGGATCCTGCAATTCCCATTTCTTTTACTTAGCAGGGTCACATGTAAATATCTAGCCAGGGGCGTGCTCATAGATATGAAGGAGAACAGTGACAAGGTGAGGAAAGACAAAATAGAAGTAAGTTATTCATTTTGTACAAGTAGAATTCTGAAAATCCTTCGAGCAGCGCTTTCATTTTCACTGTTGCAGTAAGAACACTAGTCGTGAGGGGAATATATTTGTGATTACAAATATTCGGCAATTAAAGATACAATTACAAGTGCTGTGTGAATTTAATATTATGCATTGGGCCACTAAACATCTAACAAGTCACCCTTAACATGTTTTTTTTCCTGCAGTGGGAGTAACAAGCAGGTGAGACACGGAATTCTGCATAAAATGGTGTTGCAAGAAAAAAATCCAGATTCAAATGCAAAAAAGAAATGGCTTCATCAGTACTTGTCGAAGTTTTCTTTGGAATGATAGGACTGTTGGATACCCGCTAGCTTGACTGTTTTTTTCTCCATGTTTGTCATCACGAACGTTTTAAGGAGCCAAAAATGGATGATAAATTTCAAGTTACTTTAAACAGGGGGGCCCTAAAATATACCTTGCCCGGGGCCCCATAAATCATTAAAATGTCCCTTTCCCTTGAATCGAAAGAGTTCAACACCCAGCATCAGATTCAACAAAGTTTAATTTTAATATCGTTTTCTTGCTGCCCCAAATATGCTGTATTGCAGGGGGCGGATGCTAGAACCACCGACCTCCCCCACCCCCCTTGTTCAGGTGGCTGCCCATCCTATGTCCCTCCTATACACTGGTTTGGTGGAGGAGAAGCCCTGTCCCTCACCGCTCATGCTTCTCTCCTTTTACCCCCACCCTTACCGATATTTTTCTAATTCCGCTGGAGTTAGTGAGGGGGCACTTCCAAGTTCCAAATCCAAACCTGCTTTCAAGGACGCTACCGGTCTGCCATCCTTCAAACGCTGCTTCCTAGCCGGGTCGGGCCGGGAACACAGCAGGCAATTCCTAAGCCATACGAAAGAGAAGTCTACATAGCCTTGTATTTGGTGACACCTTATGGACATGGGCTACCATTACACTGTGAAAAAAAGGCTCGTGTTTTCATCATGTCAGGTTTTAAATTCCTTCCTGCATTTCAAGCTATTTCGGTTCAACAAACTCACTTTGTGAGTTTTAAGCTCTTCTCTTCAATTTTTCATACTTACCTTGTAAGGGCGATTGAATTCATGCCGCCATGCTGCTAAGAAAGGAAATGCTATGACTTATGCGCTGTACAGACTATTCTGTGTTTTTTTTAAAGCAAGGGAATTCTTTGGGATGGCTTACATATCTGTCCCTGTGCTAGATGGGACTGGTGAGCCCGGCCCTCCCAAATAAGACCCCTGGCCCACCCAAGACCATTCACAAGTGCTGGACCGGATTGTTGGGAACCCAAAACTGCCCTGACAAATTTTGTCAGACCAGCCCCCCAATAGAGTACATAGCATGCACGCCTGATTACTAGAATGAGGCTTGGGGGTGTTCTACCTCCCAATAAAATGTGGGGAAAAATGGTTCATTCTACAACATATTTTTATATATTCAATTGTATTTGTCTTTAAAGTATGGTAAATGACGACCTTACAGAGCACCAGATACGGCAATCTGTATTGGGGCTCTTCAATGATTCCCTCACCATCACCCTCTAATAGTACCTCTCATCTATCCATAGTCCCTCTCTCACATGTATTTCATTTGTTTTATAGCGCCTCTTTTACCAGGGTGTTGGAACACTTTACATCACAAACACCTACAGAGACAATGAATCATACATTTGTAATTCAGTGTATAGAAAATGTTATATAAGACAAAGGGACTACAAGGTATAGGATTCACATGTCATCTATATTCATTGCCATTTCTTAAGAGTGCTTGGTCTGGTGAAGCATAAACTCAGGATTCAGAATGTAACACAGTGGCTACGGTTGGCTTTACTAGTAACAATTTATTTCTACCCAAATAAGCCCTTTAAAACAAAATTAGGATAATCAAAGACTGGGAAAATTCATAACACTCTATCTTGTACCATGTGGTTTGCATGCAGCTCTTTGATGGCAGTTCATAGCTAACTGGACTAAAGTATGATTGTAACATATAAACTGCACAGTAACAAAAGGATCTCTATGACAAAAGCAGTATCCCATGAGCTATGCACATACAAATACTGTTCTGTAATCTGCATACTACATGTTCTTTGCAGCAGGCATATTAAACCTCTGCACTACATTAGATGAGTCAAAACTGCCACAAGACAAAACTCTACACTCTCTCCAGCAGGCACATTAATCACCTGAGCTATCTTGGCACTTTTACTGTTGCCTGAAAACTCAGTGGAGCAACTAAAGGTGACCCCCCCTGCAAAGTACATGGAGGAGCCCCCCTCCAGACTTACTCAAGAGCTCTCAGGTCTGGGTACTGAATGGAGGGGTCCTTCAGGAGCTCGTGGGCACTGCAGGTGCTGCAGGAGGCCTTTGTTACACCACTGTGAAAACTGTTGAATATACAAAGAACTCTCTGGTGCTTTTAAAACTGCTGCACTGCTACAAAACCCACCCCCACCCCCCCCAGTAACATAAGCAGACCCCACTCTCCCAGCCTCCCAGGAAAACACCCGATGCCTGGTACGGCCAGTGCGGCCTTACACAAGTGGACAGCTGCCTTGTTCTTATTTGTAAAGCCTGCAGAGCCTTAATAAGTGAAACAAAGAGCAATTGTCCTGAATCTATGCTCAGAAGACCATGGACAGTGTTATTAAACATCGGCACATTGAATAACAGGCTGCATAGGCTTTAAATCTTTAAGCTCATGTCCCTTTATTTCACTTCCAGACATTCTAGGGGGGACTGGTGTTCATGGGCACAATGGGCGCTGCCCTGCCACCCTCCAGGGAAAGGCAAGAACATGGAAAAAAATTACAGAGCAGCTGAAAAGACATTGCTGCCCTGAGGCAGTGTGCTTAATCTCTTGGGCACACTCTAGTGAACTTTGTAGATGTCCTTCTGCACAAGTGGCAGTTGGACCAGGTTTTCTTGGACCTGCAGGCACAAGCTACAGCAGTGACATCATTTGAGAGGAAGTGCGGAATTAGAAAGCAAGTGATCTGGTTGCTTTTGGAGTGCATTATCAGTGGCCCTGGGAAGAATTATAAAACCCCATCCACTCCAGGCCGATGAGACAAGGAGAGAGCGGGTGGCAACAATTTGTTGGTCATCATAGAGGGGCAGGCTGTAGGAGGGTGCAGGGGCTACTCTCCTGGCAGTAACATGTATTTAGTACTGCATTTGGTTTCACTTTGAAAGAAAAGCATTATAGAGCTGATCACAAGAGAGTGCTCCTTATCTCGACCATAGAGGCCCAAGAGAGGAAAGTAACCAGCTGCGGACAACAATTGCACTAGTGGACTAAGAGGTAAGTGTGCAGCTAAGCTTCTTGTTAAAGGGCATCGTCAACCCCCTCCCACTCTGCCTTTAGCAGCTACAATGGGATGGGGTTTTGATGAGCCTCTTGAGTCTGTGGCTCCACAGACAAAAGGCTCTTAATTAACTTGGGAGGATGAGTGAATGAAAGGAAGGATGGGTAGACAGATGGATGGATGAAATGGCAGTGGATAGGTGCATAGATGAATGAGTGGAAGGATGTATGAAAATGAAGAGTGAAAGGGAGAGAGGGTGTATGATTGAAAGGGAGGAAGGGTGTATGAGTGAAAAGGAGTTTGGATGGATGGATGGATGGACGGATGAGTGAGTGAAAGTATGGATTGATGAGTGATAAGAGATAGGATGGATGGAAGAATGAGTGAAAGAATGGATGGATGAGTGGAAGTGTAAATGGATCTACAAGTGGATGGATGGAGTGAAAGTATGAATGGATGAGCAAAAGGATGGATAAGTGAAAGGATTTATGTAAAGATGGATGAGTAAAACAATAGATGGATGATTGAAAGGCAGGGTAACTGGATGATTGGATGAATGGATGGATGGATGAGTGAAAGGGTGAATTGATGGATGGATGAATAGATGGATGAGTGAGTGAGTGAAAGGATGGATAGCTGAGTGAAAGGGTAAATGGAGGGATGTGTGAATGGATGGATGACAGGGTGAGTGGATAGATGCATTGATGAATGAGTGAAAGGATGGATGAAAGAATGGAAGAGTGAAAGGGAGATAGGGTGTATGAGTGATAGGGAGAGAGTGTGTATGAGTGAAAGGGAGGCTGGATGAATAGATGGATGGATAGGTGAAAGGGTAAATGGATGGAGGAGTGAAAGGATGGATAGATGGATGATGAGAGAAAGGATGGATGGCAGGGGTGACTTGTGTTCATGGGCACAAAAAAAGAACAGAGCAGCTGAAAAGAACTTGCTGCTCCGAGACAGTGTGCTGAATCTCCTGGGTGAACTCTAGAGAACTTTGCAGATGTCCTTACTGTACACGTGCCAGCTGGGCAAGGTTTTCTTCACCGTGCAGGCACAAGCTACAGCAGGGACATCATCAGAGACAGAGTGCTGAATTAGAAAGCAAGTGATCCAGTTGCTTTTGGATCACATAAACAACTGGCCCTGGGAGGAGTGACAAAACTCCAGCCACCTCAATAGTTGGGGGTGGGGCAGGCCGATGAGACAAAGAGGGAGTGGGTGGCAACAATTTGTTGGTCATCACAGAGGGGAAGGCTATAGGAGGGGTACAGGGGACTGCTCTCCTGGCAGTAGCATGCTTAGTACTGCATTTGGTTTCACTTTGAAAACAAACATTATTGAGCTAACCACGACAGAGTGCTCCTTATCTCGATCATCGAGGCCCAAGAGAGGAAAGTATCCAGCTGCGGACAACAATTGCTCTAGTGGACTAAGAGGTAAGTGTGCAGTTAAGCTGCTTAAGGTGCTTCATCAATCTCCTCCATCCCCACCCCGCCTTTAGCAGCTACAGTGGGGTGGGGTTCTTGATGGGCCTCTTCTGTCTGCAGCTCTGCACACAAAGGCTCATAATTAACTTGGGAGGGTGGGTGAGTGAAAGGAAGGATCAGCTGATTTAATGCACAAATGAACAGTAAGGGCATCCTGCCACACTCTTACTAAAGAGACAAGCTCCTCTCACAAGCTACTTAAATAACAAAACCAGTAACAGAAAGGATTTTGCCTTTCCAAGAAAGAGAAATTAAAATGTACATACAATTGCATTACTACTGTAACTTAGTAGCAGATTGATTTATTTTCTTCCTGTTTTGAGCCAATCCCTATCTTGCTACACCATAGTAAAAATAAGTTAAAGAAAACAATTTTTTTTATCTGCAGTGGTAACTGCTATAAAAGTCACTGATATTACTATTACCCAATTTGTGACACTTCAGTTACCCACTTTGGATGGACGAAAGGCTGAGTTAATGATTTTGTTGCACTATTATGTGTTTAATTTCAGTGTCATTGAGAAATACTTATTAAGTGTTGCAGTCTGTACCCATAATACCCTTAAATCCTGATGAGTTAGGTGAGTAAGAGTGATTAAGCAGAAATACTTCGAAAACAGTAAGAAGTTATCTAACTAGTTCTGCTTAGTTAAAGGCACATGCAAGCAATATTTATGATCAGTTGACATGGTACATGTCAAGTTAAATTCTGTAATGTGGTGCCGTGTGGACACCAATCTAATGTACTTTTGTTTTTTTTATGTACGTTCATTGAACTAAACATACATTCTTTCGTGCAATTGTGCAATCTTGGTTCAGATTTACATTATTGGTTCAAATATACATTGGTTGGAATGAATATTCAAGTGGAATGTGGCTTTGTGTCGGACAAGATGGTTGCAAACCTGTGAAGCTCCGCTTCCTAACGGAGCACTTACCTCGTTGACATCGCAATAGGGGACATTTTTTAACTCCCTCTTTGATGCCCCTGTAGAAGGGATGCAGCCCATACTGATAACCTCCAAATGAGCTCTGCACTTCTCTTCTGTCACCGCTGGGGTGATTACCTGACGGGTGGCCGCCATTTTGTGCAGAGAATAGATCAGCGCTATTTTCTTCATGTGTTGTGAGGAGACGCGCACCAGGCTTGGCAGTGTGGCCATTTCACTTGTGAATTATCACAATATTCCTGTCCTGATGAATAAGATATTAAGCAGCCTCTTCATTCTTAGAGTCTTCTTACTCATGATGTGAGCCCTTCATTACTGTGTGGCTGCCATTTTGTGCTTCATTCTCTCCTGATGGTTTTCTGGCCATCACTGCTGTGGTAAGGTTATATATCTTAGTCCTTATTTCTTGGCTACTATTGTGTGTTTACCTGCACCTATTCACTGCATTGGCAGAGTCAAATTCTTGCAGAGATTGTCTAAAAATAATGGACTGTGCATCAAGATGGTAAGCAACTCAATCGTTGTTTCCTCTGGTGCCAAATCAAAGAGGGCCAAAACCGATCCACCACCACCTATTGCTCCATCCAGTAACCCTCTTTTAGATTCAATTCTAGGTCAGGTAAGGGGCCTGCAGCCTTTTATGAGTGCTACTAATGAAAAACTGTAACAGACTGGAGATCGATGGTTATTATGGAAGGAAGGATGAATGAGATCGTGCAGCGTGTTCGTTGCTTACAGGATATATCTGTGATTCATATTCTTGAACAGGAGATCACCAAACTTAAACTGTATACTGAAGACTTGGAAAACAGGAGCCACTGCAACAACCTTCATCTTTATGAACTGCTGGAAGCTGTTGAGGGTACCAATCTTCTTGACTGTCTGCAGAAATTCCTCCCTGACTTGCTTGGCCTTCCTGGTTCCTCTTCTCTTAAATTAAAGCGTGCTCATCATCTGAGTAGACTTAATCCTCAGTCCTCAAAACCTCAAGGTATTATAATGCTTTTACTGGACTTCGTTGATCTCCTTCATGTTTTGAAAGCTGGTAAAATTAACAAAACACTCATATGGTCTGGTCATAATTTATTCATCTTGCAAGACATTTATACTGTGACTAACACCAGTTGAAAGAAGTTTCCCACTTTCAGACCTCAGATGAGGCACTTGAACATCTGTTATGGGGTCCCCAATCCTTGTTTAGGCAAGATTGTCCGCGAAGAAACCACTAAATCTTTTGATGATCCTGCAAAACTCAAAGAGCCATATTTACAATGTTTTGGTGCAGAGCAGAGCCTCAAGCCTTCCTGCTGCACTGCCCTGCATCAAAACAAAAGGGCAAGATACTGCACCTTCCTGTCCTTTTACCCTGCTCTGGCACACAGGCGGCACAAGCCTCCTGTAAATCTGTGCCAAAGCGTTATTCTACTCCTCATGCAATACAAACTAATGTTCTGAAACTTTAGAAGGCTCTATATTATCTTTCCTCGCTATCTGGAATATATGTTTATATTATTTCTTTCTACTTTGTTGTCATTTTTCTCATGATGTTGACACATCACATTCACTTTTTCTTTCTCTTCTTTTTCAGATCTGGATATTTATCCTTGAGCTGCTTCTTTTTTTCTTTCTTCTTTCCTAAGTATCCCTCTCTTCCCTCTCTATTTTCTTTCCAGTTTCTTCCTTTTGTGAGTGCCTTTTTGATATCCTCCTTTTATAATATTCTTGTTACAGTTTTCCTGCCTTCCTTTACCTTTGTTGTTACCTTTTCCCTCTTCTCTGCTTTTGCAGATTATCACCCTTATTCCTATATTTTTCCTCATGTATGCAGTATGCATAACCTTGTTTTGAACATTCGTAGTCTTGGACACCCTGTCAAAAGACAAAAGTTACTTTCACATCATTTTAAAATTAACTCTAAAATTGCCTTCTTACAAGAAACTTGTTGCAGTTCCTCTGAATCTCTTAAATTAAAGAGACAATGGGTTGGTCAAGTTTTTTTCTCACCAGTGCTCGATCGTAAAGGGGGAGTTGCTATGTGATAAAACATTGGTCTTACATGTTGTTTCTACTGAAAGTGATAATGATGGCAGATGGGTGATAGTAAATATTATTTTAGACAGCCAACATTTAACTCTGGTTAATGTTTATGACCCTGTTAAATCTGATCCTGAAGTTTGGATCAATATCAAGATAAAATCAAATTCTAATGTCATTCTTGCTGGTGACTTCAACCAACTGATAGATCCCTCCACTGATAGAAAGTCTAAATATAAATCTCAACCAGATAGCAGTTATAAGACTTTCTAATCTGCTATCACCTCTAGACCATTCTTTGATGTTTGTCAATCAGCATAAACTGGAATTTTCTTTCTTTTCTCCTGTTCACAATGCAAAATCTAGAATTGATCATATTCTAGTTATTAAATCGCTACGCCCCACTGCCTTAGCTCCCACTATTGTGTTAATGGCTACCCTTGTGATACTAACTCTAAATGCTTCCTCTTCTGTCAGTCGTAAGGATGTAGTGCCTTCATTTTCTTGGAAATTTGAATCGATCGTATTGGCAAGTTTGGCGCAGAATGCCACATCTTCCAGATGGGCGGGCTGAAGGCACCAGGTTGGGACTGGGGTAGAAGTCTGCCGCCATGTTTAAGTGAATTCCAGTGGGTTGTGATTGGACAGTGTTTTGCCTAAGTATGCTGCATGCACAATTTGTGGTGACAGAGAGGTGGAGCAGAGGAACCTGTTGAGGCAGAAGTGTAGGGAGTGCAGGCAAGTAGAATGAGTACTCTCGGAAACTACTGTTGCGGTTACACCATACGTCAGCAAGCCCAAAATACTGTACCCATTGTTTCAACATTTTGGCTTGCCTAGTCTGGCCGCTGTTGGTGTGGGGTGGGGGTTATAGCGGTTATAGCGGTCTGAGTGGATATCCAGTAATGCATTACAGTCCCCTCCCAAGATCCAGGGTATATTTGCCCAATCCACCAGTGTGGATTTGAGATGTACAAAGTATTTGTCCTAATTAGGGGCATATAGGCACCCTAACACAACTGGTGTCCCGTATAAACACCCTTTCAAGAAAACATAACAACCTTGTGGGTCAATTCTTGAATCATGTATTTGCAGTAGTACTCTTGCTCGTACCCAGATCGTGGCCCCTCAAGCATAAGCAGAGTATGTCGTGGACAAGACCTGACCTCTCCACTTCTGGCGCAACTTTTGAGCCTCAGAGTTTGTAAGATGTGTTTCTTGAAGGTATGCTATGTGTATGTTGCATCTGGGCATTTGTGCTAATACTCCGTGCCATTTGTAAGGAGAGCCTAATCCCCATAAATTCCATGTAAGTACATTATAACAATTCAGGTGCTTGTGCATCATGTGGGTTATAGATTGTGCAGGGAGTGTCGCTCACACATGTCATGTGCACTCTCCATACTCATAATATTGAAAGCATGGGCTAAACAGACAAACAGCTTCCCCAGTACTCAGTCCAGCGAATAAACATTTGTTTGATCATTACAATTTCTATAACAGAGTACAAAGTCAACATTAACATCTGTGCCTGCACATCTGGGAGCCATTGTCCAACCGTAGAGCAAGTAGCGTGCACAGTGGGTGTGTAAGGTACCATCGCTGGGCCCGGACCCAGGCCATTTTGCCACAGGATGAGGTTGTAGGATATAACTATGGTCACATTGAGCCTCCTCTTCAGGCTCGGGCTAGGGCCCTGTCGACCAGGATGTTGAGCAGGGACCACAGTGTGACACCATTGGGTGCCCCTCAGTGTTGGTGGGCCCACCGCATCTAGAGACAAGTGGAAAGAGGCAGGGTCTCCTCTAGTGCTCAGTCAAGGATACAATGATGCAGAGGACCTGTGCAAGAGTGGACCGATGACCACCTATATCAGTCCAACAATTAATTTGCAGCCTGTGGTGTCATTGTCGGGAACAGTGCTTTACTACCCTCTGTGTCGGAGTCTGAGACGCTGCCTCTGGATGAGCCGGATGCGGACAGGGTAGGGTCTGAGTCCCGAAAGGCTGTCGCTGAATGGATGGCCTCGCGTAGACTTTCCAGGACCTGTCGGGGAGTTGGAGCTTCCCCATTGTGGGTCTCCATATGCTTTCTTCTCAGTCTCCTCCTGTGCAGGTACCTCGGCTGTGCCAGCAGAGAGTGTTGCTGAGCGTGCCCGCAAGAATCTATATAGTGGAGAATCAGCCAGTCCCGGTCTCTGGGGTCTCGAAGAAATGTGAGCGTTGGTCGTGGACAATTTTCAATTTGGCAAGGAAAATTAAAGAGTATGAGAGAACAACGCTGTGCATTTATTGCTTCACTGCATAGAATGAAAAGCAATGCCGTTGAACTGCTAGGGTGAAAATTAGGAATAGTGAGATCTTAGTGCCCTCTATGGTCAGCGGTACTCTCTTGTGAGCCTCTTGGAGTAAATTGTCGCTGTCTCTGAAGTTAAGTATCTGTGCCATCGTGGGCTTTGGAGGGGCCCCCGGGATAAAGAGTTTTGTCTGAACTCTCTGTCCTCTTTCCACCGCAAACAAGTCTGAGAGGCCCTTTGGGGCCACAACCGTTTGGAGCCATGTCTCGATGTACTGAGTGGGTTGGAGTCCCTCTAGAACTTCTGGTAGACCCACGATCCGAACATTGTTCCTATGTGCTCGGCCTTCCACATCTTCTGCTCAGGACTGAAGGTGGTCCACTTGTTTCTGCAGTTGTGACACCAGAGCCTTCTGTTCTGCCATCTCGGGTGCTAAGGTGCAAAGACGGTGTTCAGTGTCTTTGACTCTGTCCGCTAATTTTTGCTGATCATCCTTGAGCAAGGTGATGTCTGTTGTGATGCCCCCGAGCTGTTGTTCAATAGCTATCCTGTAGTCACGTATTTCTTGTAAGATGATGTCCAGTCTGTCTGTGGAGGGTGGTATCCCAGTGGGGACACATAGTCGGCTGATACCCTTGTAGATGAGCCCTCAGAAGGAGGACAGCATGTATAAGCTTGTATGTCTAATTTAGTTTTCTTGGTTTTAGTGCACTCCATTGTGCATTTCCAGAGGTGGTTCCGACAGCACAGAGCAGTTTATGAGCCTTGTTAATACTGGTGGGGTGCGGTTGTCAGAACAAAGGGCTGGGGTTTTAGTGCACTGTGACCCCCCACTTCAGGAATATTACTAGGTCGTGGGGGGTTTCTGTTTCAATCAGCTTGGTAAGGCCTGATTACTGCAACCACGGCTCCAGGTAGATTATGTCATGAGTGTTGGTGAGGAAGAGCACCAGCCAGCGGCGATGACGCTGCACCACCAGGAAAGGTAACTCACAATAACTACAATCCCCAGTGCCCTCAATTGCAGCCCCTGCGATCATAAGCCCCTCGACAGGGTACCGGGTTCCGTGTCCATGGGTAAGGCAGTGAGGCTGTGGCTGGCAAGCCCTCACTTCTCCAAGTCTTAAGGGCCCCACCCAGCGCCGCTCGCCAGCTCATGCTAGGCCCACAGCCCCACCGGGCCCAGCTACAGCGCAGAAAACACCTGGGGCCCATGGACACCCCGTGCGAGCCAAAGAGTCCAAGAGTCATGGCTGGTGGGGGGTCCTGTCCTCAGTGTGGCCCCTAAAGGCCAATCGCACAGGCAGAGGGCTGTTAAGGTGCCACCCAGGGCCATGTAGTTCTCTGCACTCGAGGGGCCAGGGGGAAAGAAACACAAGCATGCATCATCCCGCTGCTGTCCAGGCGCCTCCCACCACTCACCTGGTGGCTTTCTTAATGGCAGCCTGCCAGCCTAATCAGATCCTCACAATATGGCCCCCGGTCCTGGAGCAGGCAGGGTGGTGATGTCCGCGTGGCCTGCGCCAATACTTCGTCACCGCCTCCCGTCCAGTGCGGCCACCGCCAGCCGGCACCGCTTCTCCGCCTCCGGCCCTGTGGCAAATCACACAGGGAGAAGGATATGCAGGTGCTGCTGTGCACCCACTAGGGGCCAGGGCTAATCTCAGGCCCCCACCTCACCAGATACACCATTCTCACCTGACATCGACCATGTCTGGGCATGCCGCAGCACGCCGGTTGTCACCGCTCCTCCTGGCTCATGACTCCGGAGGGGAACCAGGAGGAGAGGAGGGATTAGGGTGGCAAAATCACTGGAAGCCCATGTCTTTCTGCTCAAATGTAGGGCCCGTGTCCGGGAGCTCCTCGGCTACACGTCCGCCATCTTAGGCGGCTGGACACACTCCTCGTCCATTGTTTTGCAATTGGCACTATTTTTATATCTGATCATTCCCCAAAAACAGCTTCCTTAGAAATCTCCAATGCCAGGTTAAAGACTGGTAGATGGAGATGTAATAATTCACTTTTATCAGACCCTACTTTTATTTCTGAGACTAAGGCTTTTATTCAAGAATTTTTCAAGCTCTATATTCCTGCTGCCACCTTTATTGCTAACAAATGGGATGCCTTCAAGGCTCCCTTTTAGAAACTTTGTCGTTGCCTATTCAACAAAGAAGAAAAATTGCTTAAACAGCCAATATACAGCTCTTGAGCATAGTTGTCTCATTTCAAAATCAGCTGCTATGCTTCATGATTTAATTAAGGCTAAATCTGATTTAAGTAAACTTGCTACTGTTGATGCATGTAACATTTTACTTTAGGTCAAGTCCAAATGTCATACTGGGCAGAACAAAGCAGGAAAAATGCTTGCACGTTATTTAAAAGTTAAACCAGATGGTACAGCTACTGGATCTATTACTAATGAATTAGATAATGCTGTATCAGTTTCCAATGCTAATATTTCTAAATCCTTCCAAACCTTTTATGAAACATTGTATTCTAAAGACACTACTCCATGCACCCTTAACATTCAAGATTTTTTTGATGGTATTTCTAGACCACCTTCCCTTATTGATAAATTTCATGATCTCCCTTCAGGAAATTTTGACAGCCATTAAATCCCTGAAAAGAGCAAAAGCTCCTGGTCTGGACTGGTTCTCTATTGAACTTATCTTTACCCTTTACTCTACTTTTGCACCTAAACTATTAGAACTTTTTAATTCTTTTATCTCCATTTCCAAGGCTAGCGGCTCCTTTATGGAAGACTTGATAACTATTTCTACTAAAAATGATAAAGATTTAAAATTTTGTAAAAACTGCAGACCTATTTCACTTATCAATTATGATTGCAAATATTTTCCAAAATCCTGGCTTCATGATTAGACTGTGATTTCCCATTATTTGTCAAATCAGATCTATCTAGCTTTCCTAAAGAAAGACTAGCTGCTAATAATGCCAGAATGTTTTCAAATATTATCAGCAAGCTGGACAAATGAACTCTTTCCTAGCTGCATTGTCACATGAGTTCACAAATCTTAAAAGGTTAGGTCCTAAATATGTGCAATTATTATATTCTAATTCACATGCTAGTGTATTTGGTAATGGGCATGTGTCACCCCACCACCTCTATTGTATGTTCTTTGTTCCTAACCTTTTGTAGAACAGATTTGATGTAAACATATAATATCAGATTTCAAAAGCAGTACTCAGGAGGTTAAACTGTCTGCATATGTTGATGATATTTTGATATATATGTCTGATTCCCTCACCTTCTAAACTCCTTTTTATGAGAAATATCATTGTATTCTTTATCTTGGGATATAAACTTAATTTTACTAAAACTGAGGTTTTGAATTTATTCTGCTATTAATGCATGTCTAATGATTCTAATTTTATATGGTGTCTCTCACAAATCGAATACATTGGTGTCTGGTTTTCCCCCACTATACGTGTTTCAGCAGATACAATTTCACTATGTTAAAATGTAAAAAAACAATCCTACTATCAGCTTGGTCCCCTTATTTCTATCATGGTGGGGCTGGCTGATTACTATTAAAAGGATGATTGTACATCATATTTTATATGCTATTTCCATGTTAACTTTTAAAATGCCCAACTAATATTTTGATCACCTGTAATATACTTGTATAGTTTTTTGTGGAATAATAAACCTCTTGATATTGCCCTCCAAACTCAAAAAAACAAAATATGAAGATGGCGTTAAATTTCCTGATTTTAAATTATGTCATTCCTCTTTTATTTTCAGACAATTCTGTGCCCTGACTAACGAGTACCAAGACCAGCATATATCCTCCTGGAATCTTTTTGAATGTTCCATGCTGAATATGTTTTCTTTTACAGATGTTATTTTTATGTCTGATTGCACTGTTGTTTTTTTTATGTAAATACTCACACTTTTTATTAAGTAGATTACTCTTTGAATAGTTTTATTTTCAACATTGTTTCCTACACTCTTCCATATAGTTCAAGAAGTTCCTCAAGATATGTAATAGATCATTTTATTTTAAACACTGGAATCAAAAAAAGTATTTTCTATGTATATCAATTTATCAATAATTCAAATACTGTAACATTTGGTTATTTGCAAAGCAAATACCAGTCACCAGATTATTTTTTAGAAGAATATAAATTGATTTCATCCTCCCTTAAATCTTTTTCATCAATATCTAATATCCATATTGAACCACTTCCTCCAATCTCTCCTATGAACACTGACATTGTTTTCAACACCTCTCTTCCCAAGGCTGCTTTTAAATATAAAACTGTACTATCTCAACCCTCCTCTCGAAATAAGAGTAAATTAGAGTTACTATGTAAAAGAGATTTAAATATCTACTTGTCTCCCCAACTTTGGGATACATTTTGATTTAAATTATTCAGGAATTTCAAAGCAGCACACATCACACAATCTCTTTTCTTTAAATGTAAACATATCACTAAGTTTAATTCTTCACCTTCTCCATAATGCTGGTCTTGTTTCAAACATGGTGGGTTTTTAATACACAATATACACTTGTTCTCACATTTATAACTTTTGGATTTGGGTTTGGTCTAAATGATTACAAGGTTTCAATGCACTATACCTCTTACATTACAGAATGTTTTTTCTATGATCTTTATGTATTGGTGTTGATTCTTTGCCTAGCAGATCTCTATTATTAGACCTTTTTATTGCTCTTGCATTTAAACTTATAGTTGCATGTTGGAAATATTTGTCTAAGTTATCTGTAGATGGTTGGTGCAAATTTGTATGTGATTAACATAGAATCCATACTGTATCATCTCTATCACAAAAGATTAAGACTGACCTACAAAGGTTACTTTTCACCAACTTTCTTTCTCTGCACTCATAACTTTCTCACTCTTTTCCCCCATCCTCATCTCTCTTTTTCCTTACCCATTTTCTTCACCTATCTTTTACTTGCTTTCTTTTTGTCTTTTTATACCAAAAAAACTCTTCTATTTCTTTGGAGACTTTTTATTGACTTTTTCCAACTTTTAAAGATGTACCAAACTACATGATTATATTGCTATTTACTTTTGCCTTATGTGTTTGCACATAACAATTATTTAAAACAAAGAAGACTGAGTATTCTACTATTTATCCGAATGTACATTATTTTGTTTAATGTTCACTCTTATGTGTTCCAGAAAGTTAATGAAATGGACTTTGTACCAGCTTATTCAAGGAAATCAATTTCACTTTGTCCAGATAGTCAAGGCATTGTTGGCCATTTTTCCACTCCAGCATTTTCCCAGTGGTCGCAAGCTTGGGGGTTGCTTTTAAGCAGTTAGGGCTGCCACAACTCAACTCTGATAGTCCAATAGACTCATTCTAGTGGTTTTCTCCTGCAATATGGGGCTCGGTTGATAATTCCTGCCTGGGCTCATTTTAGTTTTCAGTCCGACCCTGGGGTACTAACAGAACTTGTCTTTGTATAGAGTTGTGGAGTACTGGGTGCATAGGCTTTTTCATGCTACTCATTGTATAAGAAATTCTTAATCATCACCAAGCATGCACACAAGAAGTTTATTCGAAATTTTGTGAACTTAAGTCAAACATTTTAAAGTGTTTGAAAAAATTGATTTTGAATTCCCCTTTGAAAAAGTAACATAATATTAATTAAAGTGGCACATCTGCACTATTGTGCCACTATAATATCTACAGGTCTGCATGCATTTAGGATAAATAGGCTACTGTGTATTATGTTTCTATATAGTGGTGTGCAACGTTGCAATGCTTAGTACTTTGCATATTTTTAAATCTTTTTCAATTGTAAGGTCTCAAAGATTTAAAAAACTAACAGGAACAAAAAAGAGGGGCTGCGCAGCAGTGGGCATGTTTTTTGCCATCACACAGGGTCACATGCAAGCTGTGTGGCAGCTATTTTTTTTTACCAGAGTCCACTAGCAATGTACTGCTCCTTCTTCATATGCTGACAGTCGAAGGACTTTAGTCAGTTGGGAGGGACAACTCTGCATGTTGTTGGATGGTGGCTTTTGTGTGTCCTTGCTGTCACTTGGCCCTGAGTGAGAGCAAAGTATAACTGTTCCCTGTAGCCGGATATGCAGTGGGATAACACAAAAGCACATTTTATAATTTGCATACCCTAAGTTCTGTAATGCCAGTGAGGGTGTTCCTGTGGCATGATAGTCAGTCATGAGGCAGAGTGGTTTGTAAATGTCAGCCAAACTCTTATCTGACATGCATATTTTATATTACAATTTTCAAATAGTAAAATGTATACTTAAAACACTACTATCCCCTTCCGCTGTAGGCTTTGATATAATATAATGCCCTCTAGACTTATTGGTAATTGAATCTGTACTTCACAGGGCCAGTGTAATTTACAAAGAATTATGAAAAGCAAATAACTCATAAGCTTGGCATAATTCCTGTGAAATATGTGTTTTGAAACCATTCCTGAAAGGACATTATTATAATTATGATTCCAAATGTTTAAAACATTGATTTTCCTCATTTATGGTTAGGTGTGCTGCCACAGCACCCCATTATTCGCAGTTCATACTTTGCGGTACCAATGGCACATGCCTGTCTTGTAGGTACTGATGCAGATAATGGCTATCGCCCAGGCTTTGTGCTCAGTACCCTGTATCCAGTACCCACTGGGCCCCATGCCCTGTGGCAAAGTCTCTCCTTGTAGTACAAATTAGGTACTGAGCACAACATGCTTAATGGTCCTCCGTATGAGACTCAACATCACAAAGATATGTAACTTTCTAGGGTTGTCAAATTTAGATAGATGTCAGAACCTTCAACAGCAGATGTTAAGAAACCTCTCTTTTCATGTTGCTTGTTCCTGCGTGCATCTTCATGGCCCACCCATGCCTCGCTATGATCTTCCCAGGTCCAGAATTATGGAGCCAGGTTTGTAATACATTTTCCCATTTTTATGTTGGAACTTTTTTTCATTCCATTTGTGTTTATGACATTTTTATACAATTTTTTTAATGTATATTTTTAATGCATTTTTTTGCAAATCATTCCGTCAAGATGCAATATGACTAGCTGGGCTCAGTGTACTAATGCATCCATGCCAGTAATCTGTGCTTTACCTCACGTTCATTGGTTTGAATCCCGGTCGGTGCCCTCTGCCTTTCATTCTTCTCATGGTAAAATGCACACCACTGAGTTGGATACAAATACGCATTGTTATTTCAGTACAGAGAGACCCAAAGCATAGATGAATGTGTTCTTTACAGATACATGTTATTTTATAAGTGTGCTGTGCAAAGAACAGGGTGGGTTTGGAAACTCTAGGGTTTTCACAGTGCTCACGACGGGTCCTGGGGAGGGTCTGTAGATGTTAGTGAAATACATCCTCTGCCATGCAGTAACCTCCAAGATAGCCAGTAATAGGGCATTAGACTTCATGATGTTCAGAATTCTAGAGAGCTTTTAAAATCTGCTTGAGAAGTTCTAGGCACTTAATAGTAACTTTGGAAGAACTTGCCCTCAGACCAGCATTGCTGTGACTAATCACCCTAAAGAAATTATTTTATATCAGAGACCATAAGCTTTTTCCTCTTGCCAAAAACCATGTTGACGCTTAAAAGACTGTAGTACAGTAGTCTATGTCATCCTGCTCTTCATTTAACAATCTTCACCTGACCTGGTATGTTTTACTGGGCAGGAAACTATTGGCATGGGGCACCTTGGCATTTGCTGAACATATGTTTTATACAGGTTGCTGCTCAGAATAGTACTTGAGTATGCTGGATGGGATTTCCTGAAAGTGAACAACCTTATAACATGGGTGGCTATTAACTCTGTGGACATGCCCTAATATAACTAAGGATTGGTGGCAACTGACTGATAGTTGTGTCAGGTCACCATTTAACTGGACATGAGGGGTTAGAGTATCCCAAGATGGGACCCCCCAAGTGATAAGATAATCCTATATTTGTGGGGTTGCAACACATTGCATTAGTTATAGCACAGGTAGCTGTGTTTGCCCCCTGTTTGTGTGCCCCTGCATGTCACTACAGTACTCGCCACTTCCACCTCCATGCACAGGCCATTACAAATAGGTTCTTCCTTGTCTAGTTCAGATCAAACCTTAAATAGAATAGAACACCACCTTTGTTTTCAGTTTATTGGACCTCACTAGTTGATACTGGCCAGTCTGCAGCCTAAGAAAAACATTAACAGACACTTTTGCCAAAGGCATAGTCACTGCTCTGACTGGCCAAAATAGGTGTTGTGACGACCCAACCAAGCCACCTGTGGTTGGCTCTGGAAGAAGAGAACAGAAGCCCCACAGCAGCCACTGATTGGGACTATCTGGAAGTAAAACCCATCCCTACTAGCATTACGGCTGCCCACCATCACCATGGAACCAGTGTCACTATTGAATACTGATTGCCATTGGACTGGAATATATCTTAATAAAGATGCACCTCACACTGATCAGATCCCTGCATAATTTCAAGAGCTGCTTACATTGTATGTGGCTAGTTGACCTCACACCACCTGCTACTCCGAGTTCTAATCTGGCTTGGTAAGCCACAATAACCATTCACCTTCCGCTTCAAGAGGAAGTACTGCATAGCAACTGAAGGAAAGGATTTGGAACACTGGTAGGAAGACTGGCCCAGGCCAGACCCAAGGCTGGAAAAAGGAAATCTGCTGTTACCAGCACAGGAGGAAGAAGAAAGCCTGCTCTGCATGCTGAAAATTCGCATTTCATACCTCCAAAAATTGTAATGTATCATATACTGTGAACCCTGCTATAAGGACCATGTCCATGAGTGAAGCCTCTCTGAGGCTGGTGATAAATGCAGCTGCTGCTCAGCTCGATACAAGAATGCCTGCTACATCATTGATAACATCAATGCAACATCTGAAATTACATCATTGATACCAACACTGTGTGAAGGCTGTGTACAGCAGGGGCTTGGCTTCCGACAGGTGTTGGACGCAGGGCCTGTCCTCTTGCCAGATAATTAGGCACTGCTGGTGCATTGATCTATATATATTTTTACCAGTTCTCCTGGCCAGCAGCCTAGTTTATACAATGGCGGGCAGCTCGTTTCTCCATCAGGGAGATGGTGTAAATTACTCCATCGCCCTGACAGAGGTGCCACCCGCCAAATTTAGAAATGACTGCCAAGCTAGCGTTCATTTGTAAATCATTGGCAGAAACCACCCTCACTGGGAGTTGTGTCAGTGTCGATACAGTTTAGTGCATACTGTTTTCTTTTTTGTTTTCAAAAAGAAAATCCTGAAGCAGGATTCTCTTTTAGAAAATAAAAAAGAAAATGCTCTCCTTACCATGGGAGTTTTCTCCCCTGCCAAGGGGAGCATTTTGCAGTTTTCAGCTAGCAGTGAATTAAGGTGGTGAAATTAGAGATCTACCTCCGACTGCCCTTACTCTGCAGGGCAGTCGAAGGTGTTTAATCACAGCGCAAACGGTGTAGTCTCTGCCATGATTAAACCTAAGGTCCGCCCTCTTTTAAATATGGGGTCACACCATTATCTTAGCAGTATGTATACTTCATTGCCATTGCAATCAATCAATCAATCAGGTGGCTTGCACAGTGTAACTTGTCACCTGTGAAGGTTGTCAACATCAGGACAGTGCACGCTGTGTATGGGGAGATATTTACCCAGATGAAACACGTGTTGGCATGGCTGTAGCTGTTAACGAGAACGATTAAAGAGGATGAACGTTTTCAGGTGGAATAATGGACTTGTGATTTTACTGTTTATTGATATTACTTTTAAGGAAAGAGTGCTTCCATTGTAGAGTATCCTTGAGCAGGGTGGTAAGACGGAGGTCGGGCTGGGCCCCCGACCCCGCTCTAAAAAGAATCTCGAATTTTTGGGCCTACTCTTGAAACTTTCAGAGTACGCGAATCATTGCTCTGATGTTAATCGTGGTATTCGGATCGGCAAAGGTTTGCACGATCATTTCATGGCATTTGCATATTCTTGTTAGAATCGGCTGTGTGCGCGATTCATTTCCTGCATGTCAAACTTGGTGTTTGGATCGGCAAAGGTTTGTGCGATCGTTTCATGGCATTTGCATATTCTTGTTAGAATCGGCTGAGTACGCGATTCATTTCCTGCATGTCAAACTTGGTGTTAAGATCGGCAAAGGCTTGCGCGATCATTTCATTGCATTTACATATTCCTGTTGGAATCGGCAGTGTGCATGATTCATTTCCCGCATGTAAGACTTGGTGTTCAGATCGCCAAAGTTTGCGCAATCATTTCATGGCATTTACATATTCCTGTTGGAATCGGCAGTGTGCGCAATTCATTTCCCGCATGTAAGACTTGGTGTTTAGATTGGCAAAGGCTTGCACAATCATTTCATGACATTTACATATTCCTGTTGGAATCAGCAGAGTGCACAATTAATTTCCCACATGTAAAACTTGATGTCCAGATCAGCAACAGTGTGTGCAATCATTTTATGGCCATACAAAAAGTTTTGAAGTGTAATGTTTTTTGAAGTGCACATATTTATCCTGTGAAGATGACAAATCCTAATTGTGACGTTCTTTGTGCATATTAAGTTCCGAGTACCATTCCAATTGTTTTCCAGGGATTGTTTTCAGACAGCCTCTAGTCCTCATGTTAAACAGCAGTGTTTGTTCTGAAACAGTGTTCTAGAGGGTTCTTGTATTTCTAGATATTATGTGACATGTTATGAAAAGCTCATATGAAACATTGCGTTAATCATTCTTGATTTATTCCAGGTATCCAAAGTTCTTGAGGTCTAGTTAAAGTCACTTCTTAGAGTATCCATGGTTACAGTAAGACAATACTTAGAACCATAGTCTAGTGAAAGTCAATGTGATTTTATTCTGATGTTGTGTTGTTTAACCTTTTGCTTCCTACAGGTTTCCTTCCCAGCTGTTCCCTACCTAATCCCCTTTTCCCCACTTGGACTCTCTTAGACTCTGTGACATTCTAATCAGAGTATTGGAGCTGTCTTGTGGTGGACATGTTGGGAACGTGCGCAGACGCCGAGGATCTGGTGACTCTGACAAAGGTATCCTGGTGCTAGCAGAGTCCAGGGTCTCAGTCAAACAGTCAGGCTTTCAGCACCCTATGGAACTGTTGTAGAGAAGGGAAGGTCCTCAAGTGGCTTGGCAAGGCAGTTGGCGAGGTAGGAGCATCCTCCTGCGATGCTGTGCTGTGTATGGGGGTTATACACCAGAGCAAGGATGGTGTGTGGAGGGCAGAGTGGAGGTGCCTGGAGGGTTTGTAGAGGGTGTTTCCATAGTCCAATCGACTGGTCACAAGAGCTTGGGTGATGGTGCATCTTGCATTTTGAGGAAGCCACATAAGAATCTTATGGAACATGCGCAGGATTAAGAAGCAGGAGGATGACACTGCCTTGACTTGGGACATCATGGTTCTTTTGCAATCCAGGCTAATACCAAGATTTCTGAGGCACTCAGCTGGGGTTGAAAGTGGGCACCAGTTTTGTGGACCACCAGGAGGCATCCAAGAGGGGTTGCCGATACTGAAGATCAAGACTGTATCCTGCTGAAATGGCGGTGGTGATGTCGGGATCTGACACGGAACTGAGCCAGGTCTTGGTTAGGAAGGTGATGTTGGGTGCAAGAGAGTTGATAAAGTCCAAGATCTCAGTGGCATATTTGATGAGTGAGTGAGTGTTGGAGAGGGTGCATGCAAGCTGCTGGTGGGTAGCTGGGGTTGCGCATTAAGTGGGCTGGGTGTTGCTGAGAGGGGTGTGGGTGTGCATGTTGCGGCAGGGGAAGTGGCACAGTTTGCAGTGAAAGGTCCGACCAAGGAGTGTGGTGCAGCACAGTGCCAGTGTTCATGGGGACATCCAGGGTTACAGTTGTGGAGGGCAGTAAAAGTGTAGCTGTGGGTGGTGGCTGGACCAGGGTTCCTGGCAGTGGGTGAGGTACATGTGTGAACAAACTCAAAAGGGCATGTCTTTGGTGTGACTTTGGTGTACCAGTGGCATAGCTGCCATTAAGTAGATCATTGGAGGTGGGAGGGGCCCTAGGAAGCAGTGGGCAGGGCTGGCAAAAAGGCAAGAAAGCAAGGAGGAGGCTGGAGGAGGCAGGAGACAGGGCAAAAAGGGGCATCAGCAAAAGAGAACAAAAAGGGCTCCAACAGTGCAGAAAAAAAGCAAAAAGAGAACAAAAAAGAATGAAGGAATAAGGTGAGACCAAAGCACTAGAGAAAATGCTGAAGTGGAGAGTAAGAAAAACAGGCAGGAAATGGGCAGGAGGAGCATAAAGGGCAGGAAAAATAGCAGAAGCAGCAACAATGGCAAGAAAGAGAGCAGGAAAAGGTTCGAGAAGAGAGTGCTGCAGAAGCAGGAAGAGAAAGAAGAAGCAGCTGAGGGAGAAGGAATAGGAGAACCTCGATCTTGGAGTTGGCCAAGAGCCACCAGAGGTATGAGGAGTGCTGGGCCTCAACACCTGCAATGGAATATACATACCACCAAAATATAAAACAGGCTTTTAATTATTTTATGAATTTAAGTCCAGTGCAGGCTTTCAAAGTGTGTGATGTAGACTGACATATGGCCACTGCAGGCCACCACCAGCTGCCCTCCTAGACTCCTTATTCAACCGTGTATTTACTGAAGGTGGTCGATAAGCTATTTTTTCCATATATAGCAGGAACTAGACCCGAAGGTACTGGAGCGGTTTACATGAGCAGCGGGTACATTGCACGTTGTTTCCAAGCTCATTTTTAACTTTGCCCTCTTAACTTCCGTAGCCAGAAAAGATGGTATATCAATCAGAGAGTGCTTCTGTACGGAATGAGTCATGGGGCATCATAATGGTGTTCTGTGCACCTGTGAAAAAACATTTTGGAATGTGCAGAAATAAAACAAGTCTCCGTGTGCCGAGAGTGGGGAAACAATGTCAGTGAACAGAGGCGTGTGTGCATGAATTTCTCATCATGCCTGTGTTTTCGCAACTTTTTGGCGCACTACTTAGGGTCGGGGATGGGATTTTTTAAAACAATGGCACACAATCTTAGTTCAAGTCCCACATTTGGAACACATTGACTTTGCTCTGTTCATAGTGACACAATGAAGGAAGGTAATGTTTCCATCAATCGATGATTTTTACTGGCAATGGCAAGCTTTTGTATAACCAACATCTATTTCTAAGATTCACATTTTATTTTAATTTACCATATACTACCTGTTAAAAGGGAAAGATTATGTAGTGTTGCATTGCCTTCTCGAGCGTCTTGGGAATGTGATGACTGATTTGCGTTCCAAAGGAGTTGGAGCTAACCGTTGTAGCCAAGCTGCGGACAAAGGAGATTTAAGGAGCGGAGCTGTGGTTGAAATGAAGAATCCATTCACAACACAAAGCGCTTCTGCTTACACGTTCTTCTGGTTTACTTCCTTGTGCTGATACAGCTAGTTTTGTCCTAATAGAAAAACATAAGGCAACAAGCATTTGCATAGGTGTGACACAGAACTGCGTGAAAGACTCAAGGTATCAGTAAACCACCATGGATTGAAGGCTTAGATCAACGAGATCAACCCAGGTGGTAAAACATGTGCTACAATTTTGAAACCCTAACTTCTCCCGCCCTTTCGTTCATCAGACTATGTAAGAGCAACAAGGCGGCCTGGTGCTGCTGGGTCCCAAGGCTCATACTGTCTTTGCTACAAAATAACAGGTGATGAACACTTACAGTGATGAGCTGTACTGGAATCAAATTAAATGCCCAGCGCTCCTTTTGAACGCATAATGGGAGTCATTTGAATTGTGCTTTCCAAAGGAGTTCCAGTCATCTTGTATGCTGATCTGCTCAAATCTTAATATAGAGTAGAATGTGTGATTAAAACCACCCAGAAGGGCCTGAAGCAGGTCCTGAACATTTTACTTTTAGAGTATTTGCTTATTTTTATGGACTCAAACAGAACGATATAAGTGCCTTTTGCACTATGCTAGCAGATTGTAAACAAGCAATGATCGAGAAAACAAAATAGAAACTAGAGTGAGTGCTTGCTTCAGCCTGGGGGGATGAGTGCTCTTTGCCCCGGGTGGACAGGTGAGTGTTGTTGTGTTCGAAGCTTGGCTTCCCAGCAAGCAGAACTGGGATCATGAGGTCTCCACGCGCTGAGCCCATGGCACTAGGGCAGGGCTGTGACTTTAATGCAAGAGTGTAGCTCTTGTACTGACCACAGGCTGAGAAGGTTAAAAGAAGTTCCACCAAAGCCAAAGAACACATTATTTGGCAGATGGGAAACTGATAAGAAAAACACACAGAGGAACAACAGGAAATAGTATGCTACAGCCAACAGAAACGGCGGAAAAGTAAGTGGCAAGCATACAAACTAAGGAAAAGTGAGGGATGGATGTAAGCCCTTTTTAAGATTTACATCAAATACAATAGATTTCACAAGCACAGTGCAAGTGCTGTGCTGGCGAAACCTAATGAACAGCTCCACAGAGGAGCAGAAAGACTGCAGAAGCAGAAATTGTAAAGAGAGGATGCAGTGGCATCTTTCTATCACCACTGAAGACGGAAAAAGTGAAAACCCCATGGGTAAACATTTAAAGTGACAGCTGCCACAATGCCTCCGGGAAACAACAGAGCCAAGAGGGGAACATTTGAGGAACGTCAGGCAAGAGATTGTAAGAAAGAAAGAAACAGAGCATGTAAAACACCAGGAGAGAGAAGTGAGGTGAAAATCAGAACTGGATGGATGGAGAAGGTGGAGACAGAGTAGGAGGCGGAGTCAGGTCAGACACCGGTGGAAGACCAATAGAAGAACAAGAGGAGCTGGGTCAGACTTCCAAATTAGCTTAAATACATTCAACAAAGTAAAAGTTGCTTCGTTGTTCCTGTCATGAGCAAGAGTAAATCTGATTTCAGGTTGGAAACGCAAACAGAACACCTCCAAATACAGAGGGTGTGTAGGATAAGTCATTGCCCCGCAGAGAAAAATAAATAAAAAGCTAGCAAGTGCTCTTTTGGTACACAGAAAACTGGCGGGCAGATTGCATCAGTACCATAATTTCCACTTCACTGACTAAGGAGTGTCAACAATAACAACAGGAATGGCATAGTGATGTACTAACCATTACAGAACAAACAACACAGCCTGGCATTAGAGAACCTGTGTATCTTGTCACATATCTTAAACCAAAAAGAGAATTCCCAGGCCTGAATGCTTTCTTTGTGATGGCAGCAGCGTGAGTAGTGATGGTGTGACACCGTTATCACTTTTTCCCTCCACATGAGGCAACGTGGCTCTTTTTTTTTTTTTAAGATGTTTTTTATTGAGTCAAAAACAAGAACATTAACTTAACATTTCCAGGGCAGAGATATGCAGTTGTGAATATATATGCATAAGGAATATTGTACTTATAAATGCATAAAAACATGTACATGAATATACAGCAATATAGTATCAAAGACTCCAAGTTTGAATAAAGAAAGAAGAAAGAGAGAGGGAGAGGGAGAAGAGCTATAGAAATAGAAAAGGGAATCAAGTGATAACCATGTGGAGAGAGAGGTAATAGACATTAGTTACAGCGAATGTAAGATGAAATAAGTATATATAAGAGAAAAACAGGAAATATATTGACATTTTTTAAAAAGGAGGAGAAAAATCAATTTCCTTCGCAGTGCGTGAGAGATAGTTACTTAATGGCAACCATAGCTGATAACGTTTGAAGAAAGGTCCTGTTGAATCAAGCTTGTAGCTGTCAAGTCTATGATGATAACATACAGAATTCCACCACTGTCTGAGAGTAATGTTCTCCGAATATGTCCAGTTAGAAGTAATAATAGAGATTGCAATAGAAAGCAAAAGGTCCACCAATTTTCCAAGAGGCCTGAATGAACTCCAGATATCGTGTATGCCACCCAAAAACAGTAATTCATATGACATTGGTAAGGAGATCTGAGCTATTGCTGAAATATGAGACCATATTGAGGACCAAAAAGTAGATAGGGATGGACAGGAAAAAAACATGTGAAAGTCAGTACCCTGCTGAGTGTAGCAGCGCCAACAATTGCCATTTTGTGCGAGTTTGAGTTTGCAAAGGCGTACAGGAGTGTAGAAAAGTATATTATAAAAAAAATATAAGGTCTGTGTGAGGCTTGCAGTTCGTGCTGTGGAATGTATCTTATACCATATTCTATCCCATAAAGAAGTTGGCCAAACAACCCCAAGATCTGATTCCCACAATGTCTCAATAGGTGATTTGAGTCTAGGTGAAACAGACGTTCTTAAAAGTTTATAAATTCCAGATGCTCTAGGATAATTAGAAGTTACAATCAGGTGTGGAGATGATGCAAGAGAAGAATGATTAAGATGTATAAGTTTATTGAGGGCCTCTTTAACTAGAGTAGAAAGAATTATATTTTGGGATTTCATGCGAATAGGGAGATTATAAATTGCTGAGAGAGTAGTAAAAGGGATGATAGAGTCTTTATGATATAATTGGGAAATGAGAAGAATACCTTTAGTCATCCAAGCCTTCCAACACAAAGTTTTACCTTGTTTCCTAAGCGAACTATTGTGCCAAATAGGACTGTTAAAGAATTGATTAATGGGGGTAAGATGCAAAATAAAAAAAGGTTTCAGTAGGTTGACTGAATGGGAGACAGTGCTGGGCAACCAGAATTTTGGAGGGTTAGACATAAATATAATGTGTTTATGGGAAAAGGGAGAAATAAATGTCTCTTTCTAAGAGAACCATTGCTTTTGATGGGCATCATTGAGTGTAGATATATAGGGATGTATTTGCTTAATGCCAAAAGATTTGTGATAAGTTATAAAGTCAGGGAAATTAACTCCACCTTGTACTTTAGCAAGTTTTAATTTCGAGAGAGAGATTCTGGATTGTTTACCGTTCCACAGGAACTTGGATAGAATTTTATCAATTGAACTAAAAAATAGTTTAGGTATCTTAATAGGAAGCATCATAAGGAAGAAGTTAATGATAGGGAGAAGCATCATCTTAGTGGTGTCCAAGCGGCACCCACCACGTGAGATATAACGGAGACCATTTCTGTGTGAGATCTACAAGCTTTGCAGATAAGATTTCTAAATTAGTCCTTAACCTCTTAGCTGCTGGGCCTTTCCCCATCCAGTGCTGAGCCCTTTTTTGTCTATTTGGGGTAGTTCACGCGTAGGCCTTCATAACTTTTTGTCCACATAAGCTATCCACGCCAAATTTGCGTCCTTTTTTTCCAACATCCTAGGGATTTTGATGGTACCCAGAGTTTGTGGTTTTCCCTGGAGGAGACCAAGAAATTAGCCAAAATACAGTGAACATTTTGTTTTTTCCACAAAAATGGGAAAAAAGGGCTGCCGAAGAAGGCTTGTGTTTTTTTCCCTGAAAATGCCATCAACAAAGGGTTTCTGGTGCTGAAATCACCGTCTTCCCACCTTTCAGGAACGGGCAGACTTGAATCAGAAAACCACATTTCTCAACACAAATTTGGCATTTTACTGGGACATACCCCATTTTTACTATTTTTGGTGCTTTCAGCATCCTTCCAGTTAGTGACAGGAATGGGTATGAAACCAATGCTTGATCCCGGAATGCTAAACATTTCTGAAAACTAGACAAAATTCTGAATTCAGCAAGGGGTCATTGGTGTAGCTCCTACAAGGTTTTCCTACAGAAAATAACAGCTGAAATAAAAAAATATTGAAATTGAGCTGAAAACAACAGCCATTTTTCTTTATGTTTTACTCTGTAACTTTTTCCTGCAATGTCAGATTTTTGAAAGCAATATACCATTATGTCTGCTGGACTCTTCTGGTTGCGGGGATAAAAAGGGCTTGTAGGTTCATCAAGAACCCTAGGTACCCAGAGCCAATAAATGAGCTGCACCCTGCAGTTGGTTTTCATTCTATACTGGATATACAGCAATTCATTTGCTGAAATATGAAGAGTGAAAAATAGGTATCAAGAAAACCTTTGCATTTCCAAAATGGGCTCAAGATAAGGTTTTGAGGAGCAGTGGTTATTTGCACATCTCTGAATTCCGGGGTGCCCATACTAGCATGTGAATTGCAGGGCATTTCTCAAATAGACGTCTTTTTTACACACTCTCTTATATTTGGAAGGAAAAAATGTAGAGAAAGATAAGGGGCAATAACACTTGTTTTGCTATTCTATGTTCCCCCAAGTCTCCTGATACAAATGATACCTCACTTGTGTGGGTAGGCCTAGCGCCCGCGACAGGAAATGCCCCAAAACACAACGTCGACACATCCCATTTTTTTTACAGAAAACAGAGCTGTGGATTTTGGCCTCTAGCTCTGCCGGCACATAGGGAATCCTACCAAACCTGTGCATTTTTAAAAACTAGAGACCTAGGGGAATCCAAGATGGGGTGACTTGTGGGGCTCTGACCAGGTTCTGTTACCCAGAATCCTTTGCAAACCTCAAAATGTGGCTAAATAAACACGTTTTCCTCACATTTCGGTGACAGAAAGTTCTGGAATCTGAGAGGAGCCACAAATTTCCTTCCACCCAGCGTTCCCCCAAGTCTCCCGATAAAAATGATACCTCACTTGTGTGGGTAGGCCTAGTGCCCGTGACAGGAAATGCCCCAACACAAAACATGGACACATCCCATTTTTTGACAGAAATCAGAGCTGTTTTTTGCAAAGTGCCTACCTGTAGATTTTGGCCTCTAGCTCAGTCGGCACCTAGGGAAACCTACCAAACCTGTGCATTTATTAAAACTAGAAACCCAGGGGAATCCAAGATGGGGTGACTTGTGGGGCTCTGACAAGGTTCTGTTACCCAGAATCCTTCGCAAACATCAAAATTTGGCCAAAAAAACACTTTTTCCTCTCATTTCGGTGACAGAAAGTTCTGGAATCTGAGAGGAGCCACAAATTTCCTTCCACCCAGCGTTCCCCCGTCTCCCAATAAAAATGATACCTCACTTGTGTGGGTAGGCCCAGCGCCCGCGACAGGAAATGCCCCAAAACACAACGTGGACACATCCCATTTTTTGACAGAAAACAGAGCTGTTTTTCGCAAAGTGCCTACCTGTAGATTTTGGCCTCTAGCTCAGCCGGCACATAGGGAATCCTACCAAACCTGTGCATTTTTAAAAACTAGAGACCTAGGGGAATCCAAGATGGGGTGACTTGTGGGGCTCTGACCAGGTTCTGTTACCCAGAATCCTTTGCAAACCTCAAAATGTGGCTAAATAAACACGTTTTCCTCACATTTCGGTGACAGAAAGTTCTGGAATCTGAGAGGAGCCACAAATTTCCTTCCACCCAGCGTTCCCCCAAGTCTCCCGATAAAAATGATACCTCACTTGTGTGGGTAGGCCTAGTGCCCGTGACAGGAAATGCCCCAACACAAAACATGGACACATCCCATTTTTTGACAGAAATCAGAGCTGTTTTTTGCAAAGTGCCTACCTGTAGATTTTGGCCTCTAGCTCAGTCGGCACCTAGGGAAACCTACCAAACCTGTGCATTTTTTAAAACTAGAAACCCAGGGGAATCCAAGATGGGGTGACTTGTGGGGCTCTGACAAGGTTCTGTTACCCAGAATCCTTCGCAAACATCAAAATTTGGCCAAAAAAACACTTTTTCCTCTCATTTCGGTGACAGAAAGTTCTGGAATCTGAGAGGAGCCACAAATTTCCTTCCATCCAGCATTCCCCCAGGTCTCCCGATACAAAATGGTACCTCACTTGTGTGGGTAGACCTGGTGCCCGCGACAGGAATAGATCACACAACGGTCAATGTTGGTCCTTACATGAGGCAGCTGTTGACCCTTGGGTGATCCATTCCTGACGTAGGCACTAGGTGTAGGCACTCAAGTGGGGTAGTGCTTTTATCAGGACAGGTGAGGAATCACTGGGTGGTAGGAATTTTGTGGATCCCAGCATATTTGTGTGACAGAAATGTGAGAAAAATAGAGTTTTTATTCAACATTTCAGCTTTGCAGGGTATTCTGGGTAAGAAAACTTTGGAGAATCCACTCAAGTCACACCTCTGTGGACTCCCCCAAATGTCTAGTTTCCAGAAATGTTTGGGTTTAGTGTGTTTCTCTATATGGCCGCCGAACCCAGGACCAAAAACACAGGTGCCTGCCTTACAAAACCAGTTTGTTTTGCGATAGATAATTTTGATGTCTCCACAATACGATTTGGGCTGTGGAATTTGGGGCTGAACTAAATTGGGGAGCTCCCAAAAGAGCACTCTCTCTCTCTCTCTCTGTTTGCCACCGCATTCACCTGCTCTCTGGGTTGGGCTAACCAGCTATTACCCAGTAGCACAAACTGCTTGCGAAGGGACAGCAGGACTGTCCTCATCACCTCCCTCATAATGTACTGGAAGAGGAGTTATTGAATGGGACTCCTCCGACTGAAAAACCACTCCCAGAGTCTGCGCCATTGTCCTATCCCTCAGATGCTGTCTCAGTATCTGATGTCTCAGTCTCTGATCCTATGTCAGAGCTGTCCTCTATAACCGGAGTGCCGGCAGCAGTCATCCATCAAGATGCCATCTCTGCTATTGGCTAAACTGTTGCTCTAAAACACTAGCCTTTTGTACCAGAAACATAGTCACAATACTTACTTGACTTTTTTATTGCTGCCTAAAAGCTACAGTTGAAAAGCGTCAGTTGAAGTATGGGCATTGCTTTGAAGACGCAAGCTGCAACTGCAAGACAACTGGTGGCAAATCTATATATATCACTTTTATATGTGGGTCTGGTTTTCCTGGGGGCCGATCGCAGCCCCCAGGGAAACCACACACATATTGACAAAAATTATATATATATATATATATATATAGATCTATCTCTATATATATATCTATCTACCTAGATATATCTATAGATAGATCTATATATTTATATATATATATATATACATAGATATATCTATAGATAGATCTATAGATATATATAGATATATATACATATATCTATATATATCTATAGATCTATCTATAGATATATCCATGTACATAGATATATCTACATAGATATATCTATATATATAGATCTATATATATATGTATATATATATATAGATCTATTTTTTTTTTTTGTTGTATGGTTTCCTTGGGGGCCAAAAAAATATTGCCCCCACAGGGGGTCGCCCTGCCCACGGGCGACCCCCTGTCCATTTTTTTTTATTTATTTATTTATTTATTTTTTTTAAATGTTGCCCCGGGGGGGTGGGTGGGGGGGGGGCGATCGCGCCCCTCCCCTCCCCCCCCCCCAGGGGGCACCTACCTTTTTAAAAAAAAAAATATGCCCGGCCCGTTTTCCGAGGGGGGCGACCCCCCCAAGTAAAATCCCTGGCGTCTGCGATCAGGGGCCAGGAAACAGTTTCAGAAGGCCTCGTAAGAAAGGGGAGACTCTCCCCTTTCTTACGAGGCCTTCTGAAACTGTTTCCTGGACCCCGCGTGCAGCTGTGCTGCGATCGGGGGCCAGGAAACCTGAAACTCTTTCCTGGCCCCCGAACGCAGCTCGGGGGCCAGAAAACACTTTCAGGAAGGCCTCGTAAGAAAGGGGAGACTCTCCCCTTTCTTACGAGCCCTTTCCGAACGTGGGGAAGGCCGTTTTCCCCATGGGAGCAGGAAGCGGCCGCAAGGCTGCTTCCTGCTCCGATTGGGAAATCAACATTGTTACATCAGCACGCCTCGCGGCGCGCTGACGTCACAAAGGGGCGGGTGGGGGGTGGGGGTGAGACACGGAAGAGCTTCCGTGTCTCCCTGGGACAGGAAAAAAACAAATCCTCGGGTGCGACGCACCAGAGGATTTATTAACCCCCTCCCTGGTGTCGGCCACTGGTCGTGACCCGCACCAGGGAGGTAGTGCAGGCGTCGGCCAGTGGCCGACACCCGCATTGAAGGGGTTAATGTATCCTTGAGAGTAGTGCAGTACCATACCCCTAGGCATTTAATCTTAGAATTCCAAGATAATCCTGCATCAAGGAATACAGAGCCAGTGCAATGAGCATTAAGTGGTAAGACCACTGTTTTGTCTATATTAAGTTTATAGCCAGATACATCAGAATATAAGTTGAGCTCATGCAGGAATGCAGGAAGAGAAGTGTCAGGGTGAGACATGTACAAAAGAATATCATCAGCATATGCCATAAATTTGATGTGTGCATTATTAATTTGAAACCCTGTAAATTGTTCAGACATTTTTAATTGGTATAGAAAAGGTTCGAGAGCCAAAATAAATAGTAAAGGAGATAATGGGCATCCCTGACGAGTACCCCTTTTAAGAGGGAAAAAAGGAGATCCGATACCATTTGTTATAACCGAGGAACATGGTGAGGAATAAAGAATGGATATAAAATGTCGGAATTTAGTACCTAGTCCATGCCATTCCAATGCTTTCGACAAGAAACCCCAGTAGACCCTATCAAAGGCCTTTTCCACATCCAATGATAAAGCTGCCAGAGGAATCTTAATTTTAGATGCCTTAGTAATAATATTTTGGAAAGTACGGGAATTATCTGCTACATTTCTATTAGGGATAAAACCAGATTGATGAGAATCAATAAGGTCAGGTATGTATGGGAGTAAACGGAGAGCTAAAACTTTGGCATAGAGTTTACAATCAGTATTAATTAAAGATATGGGTCTATAATTTTTACAGTCAGTCGCATCCCGATCTTTTTTGGGAATAAGACAAATCATGGCCTCCGTAAATGAGCCAGATGCAGAACCTGACATTATAAAGTGATTAAGTAATTGAAAGAGTTTGGGGAAAAGAGACTTAGCAAACTGAATAAAGAATTCTACTGTGAAGCCATCTGGGCCTGGAGCCTTACCCTTGGGGAGAGATTGTAAAGCTGTATACAGTTTGGTAAGTTGTAGGGGTTGGTCTAAAGATGAGAGGTCAATCTGCAATGGGTCTCTTGGTTTGAGATTATAGAAATATTGGTTGAGAGATTCAACTGTTGGTATGTGTTCTGGAGTGTACAGGTCCTTATAGTAAGAAGCGAAACACGATGCTATATCTTTATCTCTAAAGTGTTTAACACCATTGTTATCTGTGATAGATTTAATAGTTGTCTTTTTTTTCCTTTGTTTCAAATATCGAGCTAGAAGAGAACCAGCTTTATTGTTACCACCATAACATCTGGCATTTATTTTCAGGAGGGTGCCGCATGCTTGTTCACTGGTATATTGGTTAAACTCCATTTTAGCTGAGACTAGTGCTTCAAGATGTGATTTACTAGTTTTGTGAGTATAGTATTTATGTTCTAGGGACTTTATATTTTCAAGGATGGAAGTTGATTTTTGTTGAGCAGACTTTTTTTTTGAGTGAGCGTAACTTATGATGAAACCCCTAGAGGCTGCTTTGAATGCATCCCACACAAAATGAAATGATAGTTGATCACTATTGTTGATGTGAAAGTATTCTTCTATAAACTTACTGTAGGAAGCGATAAAAGTAGCATCTGAAAGTAGATAGTTATTAAACCTCTTTGAAGATGTTTTAGAACCATTAAGAAAAAGATCAAGGTCAGTAATCACAGGTGCGTGATCTGAGATCAAAATATCACCGATTTCAGAGTTGACCATATGTTGCAATAAACCTTCACTCAGAAACATATAATCAAGCCTAGAATGTGAATGGTGGGTAGGAGAATAAAAAGAGTATTCCAAGAGCTCGGGATTGCATACTCTCCAGGAATCAGAGAGAGAATGCTGTAAAATAAAGTTTTTAAAAACTTTGTGGGAGGCATGTGGAATGAAACGTGACGTGGAACGTCCGTCCAAAAATGGATCGAGAATTTGGTTGCAGTCACCACGTATTAGTAAATTGTTTGAGGAATGTTCAGAGACAATATGTGAAAGATTCTTCCAAATATTTGGATCTGGATGTGTGGGGCCGTATATATTTAGGATAGTAAGATAAATATTGTCAATTGTAAATGTAACAAGTACCCAGTGACCTTCTGTATCTTGATGTTGTGAAATTATGGTAGGTTTGAGAGATTTATGACAGAGTATAATTACCCCATTTTTGTTTGTGATGGAAGGGGAGTAGAAAATGTCCCCCACCCATTGTTTTTTAAGCTTAATTGCCTCAGAGTCGTTGAGGTGAGCCTCTTGCAACAGAGCAATGTGGCATTTCAAACGAGCTAGGTGAGATAAGACACGCTTACGTTTAATGGGGTGTTTAAGCCCCTTAACATTCCAAGTAACAGTTCTAAGTTGCATAACAAGAAGTATTAATAAACAACTGCTGTAACAAGAAAAAAACTAGGCATATCAATTTTGCAAAAGCAAAGAAATGGGAAAGAAACAAGATAGTAAAGAAAAAGAAAAGGAGGAAGATGACCTCCAGAAGTTGTATATACATGGATGTGGCAATACAGGGACTAAAGTCCACGAAAGCTAAAGAAAACAAGATAGAAAGTGAATACCCCAAAAGGTAGAGGGAGAGCGGAGAACCTGAAAAGCCAGGCAAGAGTGGCTTCAGCACAAGAAAAGTGATATTAGATATTAAATCATATGAAGGCGAGTTTCATGGAAGAAAAAAAAAAACATACAAACGAAAAATTTACCATTCAGGAGACCAAATAACGTAATAACTACAGTAAAGGACTGTAACATGAAAAACAATAAAAATCGAAGCTTACCAGTGGAACTTGTAGGAGAACAGTTTGGATGGTGAGAAAGGGATACGGTTGGGAAAGGAACATGAGGATTGCACAAAGAACACTATTTAAAAAAAATTATATATATATATAAGAAAATAAGAAGATGCAGAGAAGGAAAACCATGGAGATACATATGGAACATAACCATTACTATTGAACTGTCCAGAAAAAAAAAAAGAAAGGACATCAGACAAATTAAATGATATCTTCAAGTAATTGCAGGTGGTCCTAGTTCATTGCTTCTGTTTTGTGTTGGTTAATAAACGTTTGTAGTTCTGAAGGTTCCTCAAAAGAGTAAGATTTGTCCTTGAATGTAATTTTGAAAAGGCATGGGTGAAGAAGACCATGTCGAATTTTCAAGGATTTGAGTTGTGGACATAAGTCCAAAAACTGTTTGCGACGTGCAGCTGTAGCAGGAGAGAAGTCGTCTTGTATGAAAAACACTTTATGACCTGACCATAGCAAAGAGCCCATCTTTTTGGCTTCTGAGAGCATTTGCATCAAGTCAGTAAATTGGACAAAGAGAATAATAATTCCTCTAGGATGTGCACGAGGGCCAGTTGAAGTCTGTGGACCTAAACGATGTGCCTGTTGGATAGAGAGGGCAGAAGTAGGAGGCAAGTGAAGAATGGAAGGTATTGCTGTTTGAAGGAATGCAATCATGTTAGAGCCTTCCAAACCTTCTGGAATCCCAAAAAGGCGAAGATTATTTCTCCTACTTCTGTTTTCTAAGTTTTCAGTAAGCCTTTTAAGTTGAGCTACGTCTTTAGAGATCTGAGGATTGACAGTGTTACAATCTTCAAGGTTACTGACTCTCTGTTCCAGAGTACAAATTCGTTGTTCGTGTTGGGACCATTGCTCCTCAATACGTTGCAAAGAGGCATTAGTGTCCATCATAAAGGGCATTAGTGCACGCAATTCCTCCATGACATCATCTAGAGTAAGATGTGAAGGTGATTTTGAGGGAGAATCAAGGCCTTTTTTTGGGCGCTTGACGGAGGAGGTGTTAGATGTTTTTTTCGCAATTGCGCCAGCAGCATGAGATGAAGAGGCGCTATCCTTTAAAAAGACTGCAGCACTATCCATTGTTAAAGCTGATGGTAGAGAAGATTTAGTTATATGTGTGCGCACCACTCGAAGAGGATTATTAGACTTGTAGAAAGATGATGACTGGCAACTCTGAGAATTATGTGGTCTCCCCATAAAAGCCAGCAGCAATTTGGTAATGTGAGGTGTTGATATAATTATATTACATGAGAAGCTGCTGCCAGAAGTTTCCAACAACAGAGCAAAATATAATAAAAAAACATATAAATAGAAAATCCTAATTTATTCTCTCATAACAGGTATGACAGAATACCACAAGAGCAAAGCACTTTACTGCACATAGTCAAACAATTGGTGACTAGTTTTAAGGGAACCTTCTGAAAAGGAAAAAATCCCCTCCGTCAAAGGAAGAGCAATTTGAAAGAGCTCCTTGACAAGAGCTGTCAGTGAATACTGAAAGTAGAAAACCTCAGCTAAATGTGTTTGAAGAGAGAGGTCAAAAATTCAGCTGGCTGTCAGAAGGTAATAAATATTCCATTGCAGAGGAAACCAGATTTGTAGAATCACATCCAGGCAAGCAGTTAAAAGTCAAATAGAAACATCTCTTTGAAAGTTTAGGTTTGTGCACAGGCTTATGGAGTGAAACGCAAATGACGCAGATAAATAATTACCTCAGGCACTCATATGAAGTCTCTTCAAAACTCGATGTCTCTGTAAAATAAAGGCATATTTATGCAGCGGCAGAGCTCCGGTGCTCAAAAATGCTGAAGAAATTAATCATTTTGATGTGAAAACATCTCCTTCTTTCCAGGAAGTGCTGAAGCCTCATGGAGCTCTAAAGAGGAGCGGCCATCTTGCGTGACCTCCAGCCACGCCCCTCCAACGTGGCTCTTGACAGATTAAAGAACATCATGTAAGCAGTCAATGGTTTTATGTGGTTTCAAATAGATCAGTAGAGTCTGCTGCTTTATTTCAGAATTATTCCCTGAGCCCCTCAGAATTACTACCACATGACTGTGCTGCAAGGACCCGGTGATCCAATATTTAGTGGGTTAAGCATAATGCACTGGTATGTACTTTGTGGAACGAAGGAGAGCAAAATTCAAAGTGGATGAACTGTACTAGTATAGCACTTTTCACATTCTATGTGAAGATTGAAGTTACTTCTCAATAATTCTGGAAGTAGCATCAGCAATTAATTTGCAAATAAACAAGTGCCAAGGCCCAAGGTACTGCTCAGGAGGCCACCAAAAGTTGGCCTACTGACTGGAAATCCACCACTGCCACATGCCAGTATGTACGCTCCCTAGTAAACATCACACTCCTATAAATGTGACAGTTTGGACAATTGCAGGCCACCCAAAGCAGTTAAGAAGGGCCTGACGCTCTAGAGTTTTTTCAGTATTTCCATTTAATTGTTAAAGTAATCTGCTCCAAACAGCAATAGACAGACAGCGCCACCATGTGGTGGACTGTCATAAGTCAGTGCTTTTGTTAATTAAGTGTTGGTACCGAGCCTCATAAAACACCGGCACAAATTAAGCACTGAAGTAGCTACTGCAAAGGTATAATTTAAATAGCTCTTCATGGCAATGAGAAGATTACTAAGCACTTACCAAATATACATTACCATTGTTACATACACTAGTAACCAGTGCAGACCTCCAAATGCAGGAGTAATGTGCTTATACCAGTTTAGGGTAAGAACTTGTCTAGCTGAAGCTTTCTGGCTCAGCTGGCATTTTTGGAGTAGACACGTTGTGAGCCTGATGCAAAATTCATTAGCATAGTTGATGTGTGACATCACTACGGCTCTTGAGGTTTGGTGGACGCTCAATAGGAAACATCCAAAGTAATTTTCTTATTGTGTTGCATGTGCTTTGTTCCATTATGGGACATTTTTGTGTGAGTCCATGATTAAGCTCACGTACATGGTAGGAGGACGCCCAATCTCCTTTGGACAAACTTTAGTTGGGTCACATGTTTTCCATATTCCACAAGGAAAGATATCAGTTTTAGAGGAATTTAGGCCCAGATTTAAGAGGGCCTAGCTCCACCTTGCCACACATTAGCATCATTTTTTATGATGCTAATGTGGCCGAACGAGGCTAAATTTGCCACACTATGGGGGTCATTCTGACCCTGGCGGTCATGGACCGCCAGGGCCAACGACCGCGGAAGCACTGCCAACAGGCTGGCGGTGCTTCCATGGGCATTCTGACCGCGGCGGTACAGCCGCGGTCAGAAACGGGAAACCAGCGGTGTCCCGCCGGTTTCCCGCTGCCCCTGGGAATCCTCCACGGCGGCGCTGCAAGCAGCGCCGCCATGGGGATTACGACCCCCTTCCCGCCAGCCTGGTTCTGGCGGTTTCCACCGCCAGAACCTGGCTGGCGGGAACGGGTGTCGTGGGGCCCCCTAACAGGGCCCCACATAGATTTTCAGTGTCTGCATGGCAGACACTGAAAATCACCACGGGTGCAACTGCACCCGTCGCACCCCTTCCACTCCGCCGGGTCCATTCGGAGCCGGCATCCTCGTGGAAGGGGGTTTCCCGCTGGGCGGGCGGCCTTCTGGCGGTCGCCCTCCAGCCCAGTGGGAAACTCAGAATGACCGCCGCGGTCTTTTGACTGCGGTACGGTCTTCTGGCGGTTCCCGCCAGGCCGGCGGCATCCGCCGCCGGCAGGGGTCAGAATGACCCCCTATATGTACAAAGTGGTGCAAGGCATGCATTGCGCCACTTTGTAACCCCTTGCACCACATTATGCCTGTGCCAGGCATAATCTATGAAAAGGGGCATGACCCTGTTAAGGGGACCACAAAAATGGCACAGTAAAATCTAAGAGATTCCACTGCGCCACTTTTAGTGTCAATTTTTAACACCTGCACAGAGCAGGCATTAAAAGGGGGCATACCATTGTTTTCAAAGGGCCACTATGTACTCTGCAGGATTAGCGCCAAAATGTTGGCGCTAATCTTGCACAGCACATCAATAGTGTCAAAAATTTAGATTTTACTGCCTCTACCCTGCACCATGGTGTGCCGTATATTAAATATGGCACACACATGGTGGCGGTAAGGGGCGCTAAGTGGCACTAGAAAAGTGGCGCTGCATTGGATGCAGCGCCACTTTTCTTACATTCTGGCCTTAGTATCAGGTGATTCAGGGTTTCCAGTTTAAGGAGAGTCTGTGAATCATCAAATAGGAGTTGAATGTAAATCAGTTAATTCTAAGTTCAGGGAGTGCTGCCAAGTATACACTGAAGAAGAGAGGGGCAATTATTTTACCTTGGTGGGCATTTGCCAAATTTGAAATGCTTGCTCTTTGTGAATTATTAAAGAATTGCCAGACACAGTGTAAAAGATCCAAAGATGCATGCTTAACTTCTGAAGGGGTTCTATTTGAATTATTTTGGGTGGCTTAGGTCTTGTGACATAAAAGCTGCATTCCCCATGTCAGTCCATCCTTCGGACTCCTCTTTTTTTAAAGATCTCATCCTATAATTATGGCTCCATATCTTTAAAACATGCCTCAACATTTTAGCTTTAATTAACCCAAGAAAAGGTCAGCCTACTGTGACACCATAATATAATAATATTTGAATATAAATTAACTTTAAGTAAGCAAAGTAGATTCCAGAATACTAACCGTGGAGGAGGTTAGATCTGAGAATTAAGGAGAGTGAAGAAACCTAGGGAAAAAATCAGGTCATAGAGGCCTGTGATGGAAGCAATAGTGTTTCTGGTAGACTTTTGAGGTTATGGAAACAACAATGCTGGCTCAGGTAGCTGTAGGGTTGAGGAAACAGTTATGCAGGATGGCATGGATACTTTGTAGGTTGTGGCGGCAATGAGGATTTCTTATAGTGAGTGAAGGGGAGAAAGAAAACAACATGGGGAGATAAGTTGTGACAGGACACAGTGTATACAATGAGTCACCCTACTAGTCCCCTATTTATTTATTGATTGATTTTATATAGCGCACAGCTACCCGAAGGTTTCCCGGCGCTAAAAACAATGCAAGACAGAGGCAGGCTTAAACGAGCCGCTTGGGCAATTACTGGTTAAAGAGCCATGTCTTCAGCTCCTTTCGAAATCTGATGAACACCCTTTCATGACGTAAATAAGAAGGAAGAGAATTCCAGAGAGAGGGAGCTAGGAAAGCAAAAGAGCGTCCCCCCATCTTAGCACGTCGGAATTTGGGCACCTGGAATTTTAGTTGATTAGAAGATTGCTGATTACTTTTCATGATTGCTCGCAAAGGTTAGGCAAACGGACATTAACTTAATTTCTACCAACAATTGTCCCAACACCTCCACCTCTAATAGTCATACACAGATCCTACTACCAGCCTCCTAGGCAGTTGCTAAGTGAAACTCCATATGGGTATGGGAGCCTGAGCTAGGAAAAGCATAGCAGTGACAGAGCTATGTCTTCATCTTCAGTGACAGGATACTTGGCCTGATTTAGATATTGGCAGGTGAGTTACTCTGTCACAACAGTAACAGATATTCGTCCACCGAAATCTGAATCCTACCGGATTTAGATTTCAGTGGATGGGATTTCTGTCACTCTTGTGATGGAGTAACTCATGTGCCAATATCTAAATCAGGCCCTTAGACTAGTTTTCAAGAGGGGGGATAAGAATGTGTGTAACTGCACATGCCTGCAGAAGGATGCTAAGTACGGTCCAATGGGCCCTTGTGCCTTTTCTCAAATGGCACATTTTGGGGGTTCGTCCTCTGTGTGCCTCTTCATCGATGGCACAAATGTTAGTCCCTGCACCTGCATGTGTTATACCGCGTGGGCACTGGGGCAAAGATGTTCCCTCATTTGTATGTGTCAAAACCCCCAAGCAAATGAGGACATACCCTTTCTACAATATGAAACACAGACATCCATTGCCCCCCTGGTGCATTTACATAATACAGTCCTAATTTATTTTGGACCATTAATGATGTCTGAGACGATCCCCTTACTAGAAATCGAAACTAGTGTATGTCTCTGCCTGGAGATGTGCACAGAGCATAATGAAAAGGTACTACTGCACTCGGAGGGTCCATAATATACCTCTGTGACTGGAGGTATTATAGCCTGCGATAATGTGACTGAAGATAGTGAAGTATGTATTTCTGTGCATAACTGCACCTGAAGCAATACTAGAAGGTACTCTGCACCTGATGAAAGTGAGAAATAAAGCTATGTACCTGTTGATAGTGTAGAATTTATCTTTGCTCCCTGAGGTAGCAAATAATGTGTCTCTGTAACTGGATAGTGAGTAATGCATCTTAGTGCCTGGAGACAGAGGAATGTACGCCTCTCCTGAAGAGATACAGGAATGGCCTCTGCATCTGGTGGGAGTGAAGAATATAGCTTTGGGTCTGGAGATAGTGTGGAATCTCCATCTGTAGATAATGAAGAATGTTTATCTCTGAGTGGAGATACCAGAGAATATACTATTGTGTCCAGAGATAGCAAGGGGGGTATCTCTGTGCCCGGAGATAGGCATCAATGCAAACAGAGATCTTAAAGAACGTGTGCCTTGGCCAGGAATGGTGAGAAATAGTACAGAAGATTGTGTCTGTACTGGAGAAAGTACCTCTTTGCATGAAGACAGTGAATAAAGTATCTCATCCTCTGTATACAGTGAAGAATATGCTGTTGCATCTGGAGATAGTGAAGAAGGTATCTGTGCCCCCAGCATAGTGAGGAGTGTGCTATTGCATCCAAGGATGAAGAGGAATGTATCTCTGTGCTCTGAGATGATGAATAATGCATCACTGTATCTGGAGATAGTGAAAAAATGTATCTATGTTCTTGTTGACAGCGAGTAACAGATATCTGTGTCCGGATATAGTGAATACTATACCTCTGTTGTGCACTGATTTCCCAACAGCAGAATAAGTGAGTCACTGGATCTCTTGTCATTTACCTACAGAGGAAGTGCCATCACTGAGTTTACCATTATCCACCTGGACAGGAAGTCTCATTACTGGTTTTCCTTCAGAAAACGCCTTTAGAAGAAGAAGCCAAGCAAGAGGACTTCATTTCCTATCACCCATCAGCACAGGAAATTACATCATGGCACCCATCATTCTTCCTCCTTCTCAGGACCTATTTAATGGCAGCTGCAACACTGAATCTCAGCGGATGTGCGCAGTGGGGGCATCGCTAGCACACCAAAGTCAAGCCTGGACCGCCAGGTACCCAGGTCCATTCACCACCCAGTGATACATCTAAGCACTCCTTAGGACACTAGATCCTGGACTCCATCACCCAAATGCTGCTGCACCATGTCTCCCTCACAATAGGAGCTTTCACCAGCAACCACTGCTGGTTCTCCAGCAGCCACCAACCCACACCCTCCACTCAGATATTAACAATGCCCTAAACATCCCTTCCCAACAGACACACTACACAAGCACCAATAATGACTACACTGTCACCCTACACTGCACACAACAGCAAAGCTGCATTTCAACACCAACTCACATGCACACGTCTCAACACACAATTACTCGGCAAACACATTTCTGCAAGATGGGACAGGCTGAGTAGCAACACACCCAACATCCTCTTAGTTACTGAGACCTGATTCAACATCGCATCAGCTCCTGACATTGCCCTGGAAGAGCCAGCGGACTACAAGATCGGTCACCAGGACAGCCTTCACAAGCCAGGACGAGGACTCGCTATTATCTACTAGGAATCTTTTAAATGCACAACATTCACACAGAACACCACTCCATTCATAGAACAACTGCACTTCAAGCTGTAAATCTTCGAAAACTTCACCCTGAATGGAACCCTTGTCTACTGACCACCCAGACCATGAGCCAACTTTATCAACCTCAAAACCAACTTTGTTGCTTCATTCACTATGCCTCCAGAGCCTAAATTCTTCTCAGTGACTTCAACTTTCACCTGGAAGACTGAAACAAAGCCTACTTAACAGAACTCCTCGAAAGCTTTAGCAACATTGTGCTCACCCAGCTCATTTCAGAACCAACACACACTCCAGGACCCATACTGGACCCCATCTTCACCACAAGCGACAACATCAAATACAGTTCCACCACACCATTCACATGGACTTACCACTTTATCATCCCACTTCCAAATCAACGAACCTCAGGCCAACACCCCTACCAGGTTCAGCATTCAAGGTGCAGCTGGGGCATAATCACTCAAGCAGACTGGCTGAGCACCCTCAGCTCAGATGAACCTAGCCTCACAGACAACCTCAACAAGGACATCAACAACTTCTACATAGTAAATCAAACAAGAAGGCCAGATAGTACACAGATAACCTCTGAGACACCAAATGACACTGTAAACAGCTAGAAGGGAAATGGAGAGACAGCCACAACATCACCAACAGAACTACCTACAAGGCTGCACTCAGACGCTATCACCAGCAAAGCACCAAGAAGAAAGTACTATTGGGCCATATCCAAGGAAGCTCCAATAGCTGCAAGGAGATCTTCTTGATCGTTAAGGATTTCATCTCGCCCTCAGACATGCTCAACATGACAGCTCAAGTCAATGCACTGTGCACCTCCTGCTTCCACATCCTACGTGTGCTGTGAAAGATCTTCATATGGTTGCCTCAGAAAACTAGACGGACCATCACACAAGCAGTCATAACCAGCAGGCTGGACTATGGCAACACACACACAAAGCCCAGCACCAGAATAACTGAACAGTCACATACACTTTCACCAACCTACCAGAAACCTACACTCTGCCTCATTCTCACTCACACACATTCTCTGCATCCTCAAAAGCAAAACTGGAAGGCACTCATTATCCTACATCACACCTAAGACATGGGATGACCTCCCTCAACACATCAGATCCTCCTCCTCGCTTCTTGAGCTCTGCAAGAAGTGGAAGACCTGGCTCTCCATATAAACACCTTGAGGCCCACACACCTACACACCTGCCTAAGCACCTGGATACCCTCTTAGATATGTGCACTGTTGGACTTGGCCCTTTTTGCAGGGTCATCCCCAATCTTTTTTCCTCCTCCCTCCTATTTTTTCTGACCTATTTTTGTTGACTTTAAGACTCTGGGCACTTTACCGCTGCTAACCAGTGCTAAAGTGCATATGCTCTCTGTGTTGATTAGCTTTCCATGATTGGCATATTTGATTTATTAGTGTCTGTGGGTGCAGTTGAAACTGTCACTTCAACTTGGCAAGTGTACCCACTTGCCGGACCTAAACCTTCCCTTTTGATACATGTCAGGCACCCCTAAGGTTGGCTCTAGGTAGCCCCATTGGCAGGGTGTTGTGTATGTCAAAGGTGGGACATGTACTGATGTGTTTTACATGTCCTAACAGTGAAATACTGCCATATTCGGTTTTCGCTGTTGCAAGGTCTATCTCTCTCATTAGTTAATATGGGGCTGCCTTTAAATATCCTTAAAGCGTAGATTCCCTTTGGGAGCAGATAGAAATATGGAGTTTAGGGTCTCTGAACTCACAATTTAAAAATACATCTTTTAGTGAAGTTGGTTTTTAAATTGTGTGTTTGAAAATGCCACTTTTAGAAAGTAGGCATTTCCTTGCTTAAACCATTTTGTGACTCTGCCTGTTTGTAGATTCCTTGTATGGTTCAGTTTTACAGTTGGGCTGTTTGCACATCTCTCTAGACAGTGGCACAAAGGGGGCTGGGGTGTAACCTGCATATCCTGATGGGCCATCTGGGCTGGAGGGGAGGGGGGATGTGGTCACTTACACCTGAATGGGCTGTGACTACCCTCACACAATGCAGTCTCCAACCCCCTGGTATGTGTCTAGGGCGTGGCCTGGGCAAGGCAGGCTCTTGAAAACAACAGAGACTTCTCTTTGAGGTAGGCCTACTTCAAAGGCAGAAAGGGGTATAAGAAGAGGACCTAAAACCACTGAAAATCAGATTACTTCAAGATCCTTTCTGGTATCAACAGGAACCTCTGCCAAGGAGAAGAGCTGAAGAGAAGTGCTGCCCTTGCCTGTGACTGTGCTTTGTTGGGCTATCCTGTAGTTGCTGCTTCTGCCTGTTAAAGGGAACGAAGACTGGACTTTGTTGTGCATTCCTGCTTGAGAAGAATCTCCAAGGGCTTGAACTGAGCTTGCCTCCTGTTGTGGAAGTCTCAGGGCCAGCACCTGGACTCTCTGCTGAGCCCTGCCAAGTGATGCCCTATCCAGTCCCTGAGCCCTTGAAAGGTGAAACTGGCAGACAAGAACTGAAAATCCACGCACAGAACGCTGTACAAGGAAATTTACGATGCACCTTAGATGACGTGACTGATAAACGACGCGCCGCAGGCTTTGCGGCTGATATCGACGCTCCATCTGCATCGCGGCTGGGAGGCTGACGCAGCGCGGTTTGACAAATGACTTACTGAGGCTGATAATGATGCAAACCCCACGTATCGCAGTTTTCTGATACCGTGCAACCGGATTTTCCATGCATCGTGCCTGGGCTTCCAAGTCAACCCGACTCTGAGCAGATCCGAGGTCCCCCCCCCTCTTCCAGGAAATCGATACATTGCTCTCTCGCGAGGGAGCAAAATGACACATCGCTGACCCGACCGGAGAAGGAATCAATGCACGGCCTCACTTGCAAGTAAGGAATCAATGCAACAATGACTTTTCCAATGCACACTCGTCCGTGCTGCTTTATTTTGTGACGCTAACCAGGTACTTTGTGTAACAACTGCAGTCTCACTGTTTTCTAAGGATTAAGACACTTAGGCCCTCATTCCGACCCTGGCGGTTTCAAACCACCAGGGTGGAGGGCAGAAGAAGCACCGCCAACAGGCTGGCGGTGCTTCCCGGGCCATTCTGACTGCGGCAGTAAAGCCGCGGTCAGAAAAGGGGAACCGGCGGGAAACCGCCGGTTTTCCCCTGGCCCAGGGAATCCTCCATGGCGGCGCTGCTTGCAGCGCCGCCATGGGGATTCCGACCCCCTTCCCGCCAGCCTGTTCCTGGCGGTTTACACCGCCAGGAAGAGGCTGGTGGGAACGGGTGTTGTGGGGCCCCTGGGGGCCCCTGCACTGCCCATGCCACTGGCATGGGCAGTGCAGGGGCCCCCTAACAGGGCCCCATGAAGATTTTCATTGTCTGCTTTGCAGACACTGAAAATCGCGACGGGTGCCACTGCACCCGTCGCACCCTTGCAAATCCGCCGGCTCCATTCGGAGCCGGCTTCCTCTTTGCAGGGGCTTTCCTGCTGGGCCGGCGGGCGATCTTTTGGAGATCGCCCGCCGGCCCAGCGGGAAAGTTGTAATGACCCCCGCGGTCATTTGACCGTGGTGCGGTCTTTTGGCGGCTTCCGCCTGGCGGGCGGCACCCGCCGCCCACCGGGGTCGGAATGACCCCCTTATTCTTTTGAAAATTCATATCTTGACTTATGTATGTCGGATTTTTGTTGTTTTGGTCTGGTTTTGTATAGATAAATATTACCTATTTTTCTAAACCTGAGTTGTGTCATTTTGTAGTGTTTTCACTGTCTTACTGTGTGTTGGTACAAATAATTTACACATTGTCTCTGAAGTTAAGCTTGTGCCAACCTTCGAAGGGGGTGAGTGGAGGTTAACTGAGGGTGATTCTCCTTTACCCTGACTAGAGTTAGGGTCCTTGCTTGGACAGGGAGCAACCTGACTGCCAACCAAAGACCCCATTTCTAACATGCACTATACAAATCGCTATAACATAACATAACAGAATGCACTTCTGAGCCTATAGAGAGTGTACAATGCAGTTGTGCAAATAGAGAGCGTGGATAACGCAGCTCTGTGCCAGGAAATGGTGAAAAATTTACCACTGCATACGCAGAAATTGATGAGTTTGTCTCTCTGCCTGGGGATGGAGCAGAACATATGTATGCACCTGGACATAGTGAAGATTGTATCTTCATGCCTAGAGATACTGAACAACTTACGCCTTTTCCTGGAGATAGCGAATAATGTGTCTCTGCCCCTGAAAATATTAAAGAATGTACTGCTGCGGCTAGATATTGTGAAGGATGTATCTCCGCTCTTATGCATTGTGAATAATGTGCTATTATGTCCAGATATAGCCAGAGATAGGCAGGAATGTACCTCCGACCTTGGCAATGGTGATGGTGAATGCAGTGTTTTACTCAGAGTTAGTAAAGGGAATATTGTTATGCCTGGAATTTGGGGAAAATTTGCCAGTGCATCAGGAGATTATGAAGAATGTTGTGCTGCACCTGGAGATAGTGGAGATACAACACTGCTCTGATAGTGAAGATACACAGCTGCAGTGACGAAACAGTAAAGAATGTTTTCTGTTCCTGGAGATCCTAAAGAATGTAGATAAGCAGAGGTGGATAGTCAAGAATGTACCTCTACACTCAGAGAAACACGGTATGTACTGGTGGAAATATTATAGGGTGTAGTAATGCGCATGGAGATAATGAAAAATCTATCACTGTGCCTGTAGAAAGTGCAGAATGAACCCCTGTGCTTACAGGTAGTTCTGGACGCAGTCATGTGACGGAGTATAGTGCAGAATGTACCTCTGCTCTTACAGGTAGTATTAGATGTATTCATATGACTGAGGATAGTGCAGGATGTACCTCTGCACTTACAGGTAGTATTCAGTGTAGTAATATGACTAGAGATAGTACAGAATTTACCTCTGCACTTACAGATAGTCATGTGACTGAGGATAGTGCAGAATGTACCTCTGCACTTATTGATTGTATTGGATGTAGTCATGACTGAGGATAGCGCAGACTGTATGACTGCGCTGACACGTAGTACTGGATGTAGTCATGGGACTGAAGATAGTGCAGAATGTACCCCTGCTCTTCCAGTTATTATTGGATGTAGTCATGTGACTGAGGATAGTGTAGGATGTACCTCTGCACCTACAGATCAAATCAAATCAAATCATAAATATTTATAAAGCGCGCTACTTACCCGTGCAGGTCTCAAGGTGCTAGGGGGAAGGGGCTACTACTGCTCGAAGAGCCAGGTCTTGAGTAGGTAGTCTCCGGAAAGCGGAGTGGTCCTGGGTGGTCCTGTGGATGGTGGGGAGGGAGTTCCATGTCTTGGCCGCCAGGTAGGAGAAGGACCTCCAACCCGCCGTGGTGCGGCGGATGTGAGGGACGGCGGCGAGAGCGAGGTTGGCGAAGCGAAGAGGACGGGTGGGTGTGTAGAAGCTGAGGCGGCGGTTGAGGTATTCGGGTCCCTTGTTGTGGAGGGCTTTGTGTGCGTGGGTGAGGAGTCGGAAGGTGATCCTTTTGTTGACGGGAAGCCAGTGCAGGTGTCTCAGGTGGGCGGAGATGAGGCTGTTGCGGGGTATGATGAGGATGAGGCGGGCGGAGGCGTTTTGAATTTGTTGCAGACGTTTCTGGAGTTTAGCGGTGGTTCCTGTGTATAGGGTGTTGCTGTAGTCCAGGCGGCTCGTGACGAGGGTGTGGATCACGGTCTTTCTGGTGTCGGCGGGGATCCAACGGAAGATCTTTTGGAGCATGCGGAGGGTGAGGAAGCAGGAGGATGATACGGCATTGACTTGTTTGGTCATGGTGAGAAGTGGGTCCAAGATGAAACCGAGGTTGCGTGCGTGGTCTGAGGGGGTCGGTGCGGTGCCAAGGGACGTGGGCCACCAGGAGTCGTCCCAGGCGGTCGGGGTGTTTCCGAGGATGAGGACTTCCGTTTTGTCTGAGTTCAGTTTCAGACGGCTGAGTTTCATCCAATCTGCGACGTCTTTCATTCCATCTTGCAGGTTGGTCTTGGTGCTGGTGGGGTCCTTGGTGAGGGAAAGTATCAGTTGAGTGTCGTCGGCGTAGGAGGTGATGATGATGCTGTGTTTGCGTACGATGTCGGCAAGGGGGCTCATGTAAACATTGAAGAGAGTCGGGCTGAGCGAGGAGCCTTGTGGGATGCCGCAGATGATCTCGGTGGGGTCAGAGCAAAAAGGTGGGAGGTAGACTCCTTGGGAGCTGTTGGAGAGGAAGGAGGTGATCCAGTCCAGGGCCTGTCCTTGAATCCCGGTGGAGAGGAGGCGGGTTATTAGGGTGCAGTGACAGACGGTGTCGAAGGCAACCGAGAGGTCGAGGAGGATGAGGGGACTGTTTCTCCGTTATCCATCAGGGTTCTGATGTCGTCTGTGACTGAGATGAGGGCGGTTTCTGTGCTGTGATTGGCTCGGAATCCGGACTGAGAGGGGTCGAGTAGGCTGTTGTCTTCAAGGAAGTTGGTACGTTGCTTGTTGAAGGTCTTCTCTATGACTTTGGCAGGGAATGGGAGGAGCGAGATGGGGCGGAAGTTCTTCAGGTCGCTTGGGTCCGCCGTAGGTTTTTTCAGTAGGGCGTTGACTTCAGCGTGTTTCCAGCTCTCGGGGAAGGTAGCAGACGAAAACGAGCTGTTGATGATGGTCTGGAGGTGCAGGCGATGATGTTGTCGGCTTTGTTGAAGATGAAGTGTGGGCAGGAGTCCGAGGGGGCACCGGAGTGGATGGAGTTCATGGTGGCTTGTGAGTCCAGGCGTTGAGGGTGATGGCTGGGGTTGTAGGTTCTGTGGTGGTTGGCTGGGTCTGGTGTCCGAAGCTGTTGTGTAGGTCGGTGATCTTACGATGGAAGAATGTGGCGAGGGAGTTGCAGAGGTCTTGTGAGGGCGTGATGGCGTGGGCGTTGCCGTTAGGGTTGGAGAGCTCTTTGACGATGTTGAAGAGTTCTCTGCTGTTGTGGCTGTTTTTGTCCAGTCTGTCTGTGAAGAAATTTCTTTTGGCGGCGCGGATCAGTTGGTGGTGTTCGAGCGTAGCGTTCATGAGGGCAGTCATGTTATCTGCGGTGTGGTCCTTGCGCCAGGCTTTCTCGAGGGTGCAGCAGGTTTTGTTTGATTCCTTAAGGGTGTCGGTGAACCAGAGAGATTTTTTGGTGTTGGTCTGTCTTGGGAGGCGTCTGAGGGGAGCGAGGTTGTCTGCGCAGTTGGTGATCCAATTCGTGAGGCTGAGGGCTGCGTCGTTGGGGTCGGAGGAGAAGGTGGGTTGGTTGTCATTGGGAGTGGAGAGAAGCTGTTCCTCTGGGATTTTGTTCCACTGTCGACGTGAGATGGGTTGTGTGCGGAGGTGGCGAGTCTCGCGTCGGAAGGTGAAGTGGACACATCTGTGGTCAGTCCAGTGTATTACGGAGGAGTGGCTGAAGGATACTTGGTTGCTGGCGGGGAAGATGGGGTTGAGCGTATGTCCAGCGATGTGGGTGGGAGTGTTCACCAGTTGCTTGAGACCGAGGTTGGCGAGCAGGGCGGTGGTGTTGGGGTCATTGTTCTGTTCCAGGTGGAAGTTGAGGTCACCGAGGAGGATGTAGTCCGGTGAGGCAAGGGCGTGCGGGGAGATGAAGTCAGTGATAGAGTCGCTGAAGAGGGCGCGTGGTCCAGGGGGTCGGTAGATGAGAGTTCCTCTGAGTGTGGTCCTGGGGTCGGTGTAGATCTGGAAGTGCAGGTGTTCGGCGGCGAGGGGGGTGTCTTCGGTGGAGGTGGTGACATTGATGGAGTCCTTGAAGACGATGGCGATTCCTCCACCTACCTGGTTGGTGCGGTCTCTCCTTGAAATCTTGTAGCCGTCGGGGATGGCTATGGCGATGTCGGGGGCCGAGGAGGCGTTCATCCAGGATGTTATTCAATGTAGTCATGTGACTAGAGATAGTGCATAATTACCTCTGTGCTTACAAATCGTTTTGGAAATCTGAGGTTTCTGCCTGTCAGCCCAGTGAAAACTCTGCGGCTGAATCAACCTCGGCTCCTCAAGGACCCGAGGCCAATGCCATCACACAGAGGGTACTTCCAGCACCCTCTGAATACACACTGTCTGCCGTAGCAGACAGTGTGCATTCCACGGATGCTGGGCAGGGGGCCCCTGCACTGCCCTTGCCATGGGTATGGGCTGGGCAGGAGCCCCTATGTGCCCGCAGCACTGTCTTTCTACCAGCCTTTTCATGGCAGGTCCGTGCCCTGAAAAGGCTGGTGGAAAAAGGACTTATGATCAGCACAGTGGTGCTGAACTCAACACCACCGTGTCTGACCAAGACTCCACATGCCACCACTGCATGGGGAACCATATTCCTGGCGGTGGTGGCAGAACCATGGTGGTCCGACTACCAGGGTCATAATTTGGTGTTTGGGCCACCAAGAGTGGGTTAGTCTGACCACCACCGCGAGTCTGGCATTCTGAAGACCTCCAGGCTCATAATGAGGCCCTAAGTTTGTACTAATAGGATCCTCCTGGTGGAGTTAGGTTTACATCATGGTCCCTTTGTAAATTTCAACTGATAGGCAATAATTGCCTATTCAACTTACTACTATCTGACACACTCTACGAAGTTGCACAATGGAGTCTAGAACTATTCACAGACACAGGACCAGTCTCTCACGGAACATACTATCCAAACTGTACCTCATTGTAAAAAAGGACTGAAATCTGCAACTTGGCAGGCAGGCTCTGTGCCCTGCTTCCTTTTCGCTGTTCGGTACATTGTCTTTGACAGGAAAGATTGTCACCTCCAATTACCTAGTCCTTGCTAGATCTTGCAAATTTGCACAACAGTGCCACAAGTTTACATGGGCAAGGGTCCGGCATCCACTGAATATACTTCCCAGATTACAACCTGCTGCGAAAAAGGAGATAACTTTCCACCCAGACAGACTAGCCCAGAGCCTACTAAGCTCCCTTAACCCAAGGCACTTGGGGGACAAATTTATGTTGCAGGGGACCTTTTAAGCTAGATGGACTAGCCACATTATTCACCTTATCTGGTCTTTGACAACCATTTGTGGACTCCTTGCACAACAGCGTGGCTGCATTACTTTGCACATCTATTTTTATACTGCAGGTTTCTAATGAAAAGTAACTATGGTCGCCAGGAACCTCATTTACAAATCTGTGTCTTAATTTTCAAATAGGGTTTGCCTTTAAAGAATTATGACTTGCAACACTGGCACACCATATTGGGCAAACTGTGACTATGGTGATTCCAACACTTATGAAAATTGATGCGTTTTAATGCTGAATTGCACTTGCCATTTTTTACTGTTTTTATTGCTTTGCATAGGTTTCACTTAACAGCGCAATAATAATAAACTTGAAACTCGATGATGTCTTTTGGGTTGAGCCGGGGGTTGAAGTTGCTGTAGATGTTTGTGATTTTGTTGTGGAAGATGTTAGAGAGGTTGCTGAAGGGTTGCAAAGCGATCAGTGTTTTGCACACCAACTTCTTTGTGACCCAATCTTCATTTTGCCTGGCGATAGATACAAAATATGCTGAAGAGCAAAATAATTTGGTAGGATATTAGATTCCTATAAATAAAGAATTTTGTGAAGCCTACCGAAAAAGCTGTGAATGTAGGAATGGAGGTCTGTGGGACGCAACAAAGCTCTATCCCTGCAGTTGCATAATGCCTACTTTTTAGTTCAGGCATTAGCCAAGACTACCCAATTTTACTAACATTATATGTAAAACATACTTATTATGACTTGGAACCAGCCTTCTTCAGCTGTTGTTCTGTTGTTTCTTCCATCCAGTACAGCTTGCATTATAGTCCTGTGGGTCACCGCATTTCAGCAATTGGCTAACTTCACTGTGAGTGAGGACTTTCTGACATTTAACAAAAAGCAAATACATGCACAAAGTAATTCCCTTCAGTGCAAGAGACTGCTACCGCAATGCATGCTTTCTGAGAGCAAAAAAAAATACTTTTGATCTGAGACAACTTTTTTTGATTGACGAGGTCCCATCAGCTTCCTAAACAACAAAGTTATGCAAACATCGTGACAAAACAGAACAAGCATTAACAAAGCAGATATCTGTCTCCATATACTCCAGGGTCCTATTCAACATGCCTGCAAGCATGTGTGTGCAGGATCCTTGGAATTTGGAGGGCGAGATATTACTGCAGCAAACAACTAAGTGATGGAAACAGAACTAACTCAGGTTTGCGTATGTCTGTTGCCTGTTTAGAGGGGCACAGTGGGCAAAAATCGACGGACTGGAAGGGCCCTGAGATGAAATTAGGCATTACTTCCATAAGTTATTGCAGTTCCATATTATGTAACCCTAAGTCGTTTCTAGTTAATGATCGACAATAAATCCAAAATAGGAGTGAGAGGAAAAGGTTGAAATACACTATTATTGGAAAGGTTTCACTACACAGTGCCCTGTAACGCCAACTTTATAATGCACTAAGGTGCTGGGAAGCGGCTCATGTCACTTAAGACTCCCGCGTTGTTATCAGTATCGCCTTCCCAGCAGACGTGCGCAGGCTGATGTCTATCCTCCGGCGTGTGCGGGTTTTGTCATGCTTCACAGAGAGAGAGAAAGCTTTGTATGTGTTCTTTTGAAGGATCACCCAAGGAATGCCGTTCAGCATCGCTCGGCATTCCGGGAATGTATGAACAGCTCTCTGTGAACCTAGAGACTTGAAGTTGTTGCCGCTAGTACAGTATGTGGAACTCCAACACATATTCCATCTGTGAAGAAAGCAAGCATTGACAAATCCAATAGTTCGGGCGTGTGCATAGTGAAAAAGTTGTCTCTGTTCACACGTGCAGAGGAACATACAGACATCAGGCTGCAAGATGATTCCAAGTCCCCAGGAACCTTTTCAGGTCGAGCACAGGAGTGCGCAAGTGCTGCTTTTCCGACGTGTTGTTATTTATTTGGGATTGGCTTTGTTTGCCCCTCCTGCGGGGGTTTGGTTACCTCGACCCTGTTACATGGCTGATTGCACTTTATCCCATACCTTTGACTTCGAAACAAACTTCGTTTTCCTTTTGTGTGTCTCCTTAACGCTCATGCCGTGGCGCTTTGAATCGGTTTGCTTATGTGAAACTGTTTTACTTTTAATTTTCAATTTATATGGCAAGAAAGGTTCGGTTCGGAGTTTACAATGCTAATAGCTCTAACTCGAGCAAATGTGAGACCCATTTCATTACTGACATAATCTAATCGAACTCACACACCTGTAAACCATTATTTGTAAACGATAAAAACTCAAGACTGGAACATTGTGTCCATGGTGACACAGAATCAACTGGTTGTGTTGTGTTATATCATGATAATGATAATAACAATGTTCTTATTAGGATTATGAATATGCTTATTGTTATTATGATTCTTCTTTTATTTAGCACCAAAAGCCCCATTTCTGCTGTTTCTAAGCACTGTAAATAACAGATATTACTATTACCCAATTTAGAATACTCAATAGACAGAGGGAAAAATTCACAAACAAGAAGGCAGAGAAGGGAGAAAGCACATACTACCAGAATATGTTACAAGAATATAATAGCAGGAATATTGATAACAAAAAATATTGTGAAGTTGAGTATATACAGGTAATTCTAGATTCACTTAAACTTTACTTCACATATTTGTACCTGGAAAAGATGTATCTATATATATATATATATATATATATATATATATCAACAACATTCATGAAATACTTCACGAACGACCGCGTCCGAGATCTCTTATTTCACAAAATTCATTCATTCAGCTCCGTTAACTTCGTTTACAGCTCAACAATCACCCGCCCAACACATTTCGGTCTGAGAGACTTTGATCACGGGCTTTTCTGGTAGGGGGTTTCTGTTTCCACATTTATATCTACAGATAACACATTTAGACTCAACATATTTCTAAATACACTTTGAAACTACTTCTCTCTGCTTGTTAAGTTTAATAACTGCACTCTGCACAACTACAACTCACCCATAATATCCAAATAATTTCAATTATTGACTAGTGCACTATAAATTTATAATGCTGCATTCTGGGAGTTGTAGTTACCGCAAAACAAAACCAGTTTAACCAATATGTTGATACACCTCATAAATGTGCGTCCGTGACATATGTATATATAAATATATAGTATGTGCACATATGTGCATTTATAACTACAGTTGCTCGAACAAAAATATCTTTATCTTGTAGGCACATAGATGTGGATTAAGAATAGTAACTCTATTCTTGAATACGCATACTTAGCTAGTCTATTTTTGTTGTTGATTTTTTTGCTATGATACTTTTGTAGCACGTTATTTTTTTGGATTGCCTGACATCCAACTGGGAGAGAGGGTTCAGACAGCATAGGAGTTTGGTGCTCCTACACAAATAGTGCTTAAAGAGGTATTCCACCTGTTTTGAATCACTTTCACCCCCGCCAAGCACAGTTTTTTCATCAAAAATGTTACTGAAGGCCCATCACAGCCCTGTGTACCCCATACCCTGGGGCCTGGCCTAATTTCATTTTTTCGTGGGGGAGGGAGCCACCCAGTCTTATCCACAGGAACACCCATCCCCTGGGACTCAGCCTAATTATTTTTTTTATTGGGAAGGGAGTCCACATTGCCCCCCCTCCCAAGGCTTATCTTGACCCCAGGGACCCCATCCCCAAAAAAACAATAATTAGGCCGGGCCCTGGGAGATTGGGACCCCTGGGCTGATATCCGCCCTGGGAGGATTACATCTTCCTTGTTTATTCAGCAAACGTGTTTCTGGCAAAAAATGCCTTTATCAATGCTAGCTGCGATCGGGGGCCAGGAAACATCACTAGATGCCAGGGTTTTAACTTGGGGGGGTCGGCCCCCTCGGAAAACAGGCCGGCCCCTCCCAGGGGCATATTTTTTTTTTAAAAAGGTAGGTGACCCCCCCCCCCCCCCCCCCGGGGAAACATTTAAAAAAAAAAAAAAAATGGACAGGTGGTCGCCCGTGGCAGGGCGACCCCCTGTGAGGGCAATATTTTTTTTAGTTGTTGTAGGGTAGATATGTAGATATATCTTAGTACATGGATATATCTATAGATAGATCTATAGATATATATAGATATATGTATATATATATATATAGATCTATCTATAGATATATCTATGTAGATAGATATATATATAGAGATAGATCTATATATATATATATATATATATATATATATATATCACTTTTGTCAATATGTGTGTGGTTTCCCTGGGGGCTGCGATCGGCCCCCAGGAAAACCAGACCCACATATAAAAGTGATATATATATATATATATATGTATATATATATATATATAGATTTGCCGCCAGTTGTCTTGCAATTGCAGCTTGCGTCTTCAAAGCAATGCACATACTTCAACTGACGCTTTTCAACTGTAGCTTTTAGGCAGCAATAAAAAAGTCAAGTAAGTATTGTGACTGTTTCTGCTACAAAAGAGTCAGACTTGTATAGTGGCAGTTTTAGTGCCATAAAGAAGCGCAGAAGGTTTATATGCCTACTGCAAAGAGAAAATCTGTATTTTATGTAAATAGCTGAGTACATTAGTAAAGTCAGCCATTACCTGCGCTATAATACCAATGAAATGTATGTGCGGGGTGGAGGGCGGCTATGGAGAGATGAAGGGCACTTTTGCTGGGTGGTAATGAGGGAATCCGAGGAGGAGGGAGTGGGAGCACCAATAATGATTGTTGGACTGGGCGCAGGAGGTGCTAAAGACTGTGACGAATCGTATGTGACTAGGTGTTTTTTGAGTGTCTTGAAAGAACGTGCTGATTGAGGAAAGAAGCGCAGGTAAGGTGGCCTCTACTGTTGCACGTATCTCACACACACCATCGATTTTGTGACTGTCTACTTAGGCTAGTGTTTTAGAGCAACAGTTTAGCCAATAGCAGAGATGGCATCTTGATGGATGACAGCTGCCGGCACTCGGGTTATAGAGGACAGCTCTGACATAGGATCAGAGACTGAGACATCAGATACTGAGACAGCATCTGAGGGATAGGACAATGGCGCAGACTCTGGGAGTGATTTTTCAGTCGGAGGAGTCCCATTCGATAATTCCTCTTCCAGTACATTATGAGGAAGGTGATGAGGACAGTCCTGCTGTCCCTTCGCAAGCAGTTTGTGCAACTGGGTAATAGTGGGTTAGCCCAACCCAAAGAGCAGGTGAATGCGGCGGCAAGCAGAGAGAGAGAGAGAGTGCTCTCTTGGGAGCTCCCCAATTTAGTTCAGCCCCAAATTCCACTGCCCAAATCGTATTGTGGAGACATCAAAATTATCTATGGCAAAACAAACTGGTTTTGTAAGGCAGGCCATATAGAGAAACACACAAAACCCAAACATTTCTGGAAACTAGACATTCGGGGGAGTCCACAGAGGTGTGACTTGTGTGGATTTCCCAAAGTTTTCTTACCCAGAATACCCTGCAAAGCTGAAATGTTGAATAAAAACTCTATTTTTCTCGCATTTCTGTCACACAAACTACAGGAATATGCTGGGATCCACAAAATTCCTACCACCCAGTGACTCCTCACCTGTCCTGATAAAAATACTACCCCACTTGAGTGCCTGCACCTAGTGCCTGCATCAGGAATGGATCACCCCAGGGTCAACAGCTGCCTCATGTAATGACCAACATTGACCGTTGTGTGATCTATTCCTGTCGCAAGCTCCAGGCCTACCCACACAAGTGAGGTACCGTTTTTATCGGGAGACTTGGGGGAATGCTGGGTGGAAGGAAATTTGTGGCTCCTCTCAGATTCCAGAACTTTCTGTCACCAAAATGAGAGGAAAAAGTGTTTTTTGGCCAACTTTTGATGTTTGCAAAGGATTCTGGGTAACAGAACCTGGTCAGAGCCCCACAAGTCATGCCATCTTGGATTCCCCTGGGTTTCTAGTTTTCAGAAATGCACAGGTTTGGTAGGTTTCCCTAGGTGCCGGCTGAGCTAGAGGCCAAAATCTACAGGTAGGCACTTTGAAAAAAACAACTCTGTTTTCTGTCAAAAAATGGGATGTGTCCACGTTGTGTTTTGGGGCATTTCCTGTCGCGGGCGCTAGGCCTAACCACACAAGTGAGGTACCATTTTATCGGGAGACTTTGGGGAACGCTGGGTGGAAGGAAATTTGTGGCTCCTCTCAGATTCCAGAACTTTCTGCCACAGAAATGTGAGGAACATGTGTTTTTTAGCCAAGTTTTGAGGTTTGCAAAGGATTCTGGGTAACAGAACCTGGTCCGAGCTCCACAAGTCACCCCATCTTGGATTCCCCTAGGTCTCTAGTTTTCAGAATTGCACAGGTTTGGTAGGTTTCCCTAGGTGCCGGCTGAGCTAGAGGCCAAAATCTACAGGTAGGCACTTTGAAAAAAACAGCTCTGTTTTCTGTCAAAAAATGGGATGTGTCCACGTTGTGTTTTGGGGCATTTCCTGTCGCGGGCGCTAGGCCTACCCACACAAGTGAGGTATCATTTTTATCGGGAGACTTGGGGGAACGCTGGGTGGAAGGAAATTTGTGGCTCCTCTCACATTTCAGAACTTTCTGTCACTGAAATGTGAGGAAAACGTGTTTTTTAGCCACGTTTTGAGGTTTGCAAAGGATTCTGGGTAACAGAACCTGGTCAGAGCCCCACAAGTCACCCCATCTTGGATTCCCCTTGGTCTCTAGTTTTCAAAAATGCACAGGTTTGGTAGGTTTCCCTATGTGCCGGCTGAGCTAGAGGCCAAAATCTACAGGTAGGCACTTTGCAAAAAACAGCTCTGTTTTCTGTAAAAAAATGGGATGTGTCCGCGTTGTGTTTTGGGGCATTTCCTGTCATTAAAAAGAAAGCAAAAAAAAAGAAAACAGCAAGAAACATCCTTCATATGCCAAAGCTCTTACCCAGCATACTCCCACCTAGCACCTATTAGGGTGCATAATCATAAAACCTATCTAAATACAATAAATACCAACAAGACAATCCAATCCTGGAATCCCCAAAACACAAGCTGTTGCACAAAATAAGCACCCATTGTGCCTCCCTCTGCGGGTATCAACTAATTGTTCAATCATTGGTCCAACACCATATCCAACGTTCCCAGAGGCCATCTCAGCTTTTAAAAATAGATGTACAAAAATACATACCATGGGCCCTTCTTACATACCACAGAGCCTTACTAGACTCAATAATGCTTGCCAGATAGCTATTGACCTCACAAATGGATGAACTACATCAATCTAATGTAGGAAACAATACAAACTCAGCTCTGCCACCTAGGTCGTGCTGAAGGAGAACAGAAGCCAGCGACCATGAGCCCGAAGCTGCTATGCATAGGTTACCTCTCTCAGCTCGTCGTCCAGGGCCGTTAAGAAGAAATCAGGGGTAGCTTAGGCATGAGGAGCCATTTCGTCAGAGCCTTTTCTTTATAGGCCCCCTCCCTCTGTGAATACCATACTAATTTGGCTCCTTGCCTGATGTAAGGCTAGACACAGCTTGTAAAATAAAATCCCGAACAGGTAAGTTCCATGGGGACCACTGGAGTAAATATGAGTCTTAATGCTTCATTACATGTTCTCACCCCATGTTTCAAGAACAGTGGAGTATGTTTTGGAAAAGCTAAAAAGCTAAATACTTGTGTAATCATCAAAAGTTCAAGCACTATGTAAGGTTTACACATTCATTTACATTTAAAGAGATAACCCTGGCTGACATTGCATCTTCATTGTGAAGGTACTGACTTTGTTACACTGTATCTGGGCTCAACCTTCACACCAACTCCTGCAGTTTAGCCTGGACTTCTCAATCAAATTGTCCTGCAGAGCTTAGGGTGCTTTCGATATACAACTCAGGACATTCTCCTCGGATACTGCTAAGCAGTCACAGCTTTTTCATAGGCCTAGATAAAAGTCTTCCACCGGTGCTTATTTATATCGCGGCATCTGCATTTTACTTTGCCTTTTGAGATTAAAATGACTTGTGCACGACATAGCACATTTTACATCCTCCTCGGCCTAATGCTGGCTGGCCACACCTCTGACCGGTTTCTGCTGGAGAGGAGGTTGTCTGCAGGCAATGCGGTGACTGGCCTGATCACGAGGTGAGGCCCAAAGTGTGCGTATTTACCGTCACGTGACACTGCGTTGACGGTATTACTGGATGAATTGGAGTCATTTCTGGGCTGTTATGTAAGCTGTTTATCAGTGCGATTCGTGGTCACAGAGCGGGCTCTGGACGGGGCCGTCTCTATTCATTAGGGCTGTTCATACAGAGCTGTGTGTTTTCAATTCTGCGGCCGCCTTCCGGCACTGGGAATCCCTTTTGCTGCTACAAGGCTGCACGTTTTAAATTAATATAAATCAGCCGATGAAAGGCTGGGGAGATTGGTGGCGATTATATGAGAAATCTCACAGTACGAGTCGAGTAGATTTCCAATACACATTTTTCTGACAAGTGTGGCTGGTGGTTTTCTCAGGGTGGGACTCTGTAGTTACCTATAAAGAAAACAGTTTGTAAAAAGCTTGTGGTCTCACGGTGAAAAGTAATAGCCCACAACACGTCTGGTGATCTCCTCGACCGGATACGTGCGCTCAGCGTTACATAACCTGATGCTGTGAACCATTTCCTAAAGATTAGGAACAGAAAATGGGAGTTGCATATGAAATACAGTCTGTGAGCAGAATAAATGACACACATGTTCTCACCTGCACATACAAACAAGTGAAGTTGATTGCAGTCTTCGTGTTTAACCATGCTTTTACAGTTAATCTGGATATAATGGAAACGAAACTCGCGTCACCAAAGGTCTGTGTGTCTCAACACACGAAAAATGGTGTCTATCCCATGACAAGAGTGTCGACTTGGTTTTCAAAAATGACAAAATACAGATAGTTGGATTGGAAAACAAATGTATATACAATATACACACGAAGTTTATTCATTTTATTAAATTTACTTAATTAGTTGTAGTTTTTATATAACATGACTGACCAGAACAGCAAAGTGAATGCAGAGGGGCAGGTAAAACAGTAGAATTAAATGTGATATACAATATGAAGAATTCAGTTCAACATCTAGGAGTATACAGTCACCATGGCAAAGAGCGACCTAAACAGATATAGGGAGGCACAAGAAGTGCATACAGAAATACAAAATATACAGTGTAACAGTTAGTTAGCTATGGGAATAGATACAGTTCAGACACACATGTTGGACACGACATACAATACATGCAAAACTCATAGCTTCTAATTTTCAGAATTTTCCCCAAGGATGATAAAAGATGATGCAATTGCAATCTTATTTTTGAATGGGTTATATTATAACATGGACGTCGTTTAAGGGTTTCCAGGGTTCGCAGCTGCGACCCCTGGCTTGCCCTTTGCAACCACTGGCTCTGCCTTTGCGACCCCTCGCCTCAGAGTTGGTAAAATCAGTGCCGGTAAAACAGTGTCAGCTTTTGGTTAGGTCAGTTTTCTTTTATTACACTAACAGCGAATAATATTATGTTATTCACAATTATGGTAATAAAAAATTGAGTACAATAGCTAGAATATGACCCTTCTTAGGAGGTGAGGTAAGTAAAAACAATTTTAAATGTATGTTGTGTTAATGCTTGTAGGTTAGAGTGTGCTTATGTAAGAAAGACTGTGTGTATGACTGAATGTGTGTGTGAGATAAAAAGGTTGGATATCTATAAACGGATATACATTGACAAGTGTTGCTTAGGTTGAGCCTGTAGAGTATTCATTGCAAACACGAATAGTGGTTTACAGAACGAACAAGTGGACCCTGCCTACACTGGTAAGGGAGACGAGCTCCACAGAGAAGGCAAAATGCAAATATGTCCCCTTCCATAGAAGTTGTTAGTACTGATTACAGGACTAAATTCTCTCCGACAATACAAGCAGGTGCAGAATGTGTAAATGGCTTTCATAAATAGCAACAATATATGGTGTCTAAGCTGAACATGCAGGATTTGCAAAATCCATGCCTCAGATGTCAAGGTTCGTCTGGTTTCATTTCAAAGATCGGCACAGTATTATCAGAAAAAGGTGACAGAAACCCGTTACAACAGCCACGTTTTTTACGATTTATTTAAACAGTATCAATGTGTTTGTTGGATTAGAGTCAGGATGGCATGCATTTTGCTGGAACAGATACGCTTGTCACAGTTTGGATTGCTGAGTTTATGTAAATAACCTCAGAAAACTATATGAGACTAGATATGTCATTCTTGCATTGTGACTGGCAAACATATGCTTCAAATAGATCCCAATAAGCAGTAGTTCCTACATTAACTGATGATGTATGTAACAGTCCTTGGAGATTAGTTAGGTTCATCAATGACTAGGCACCTCGCTTCTCCAAAGAGCAAGTTTAAATAAATTGCAGAACAGGACCCGAAGTGCTAAACTAAACTAAACAGGCAAGTAGCTGGGTTGTCATGTAAACACAGACTATCAAGCGCCTTCACAAAGGAAGGGTGTGTACAATCACTGCAGTAAACGCTTCCATAATCGCTGAGAGAACTTCCACCACTAGACACAAGTGGAGAAAGTGGCCTGCTAGGGCGGTTAACCAAACTAAAGAAGAAGCTGAGCCCTCCTCATAGCTGCCAAACCTGACCTATATGCAACAAGCTGAGAACCTGCATCAAGGTGGAAACTATATGACCATATATTTTCAAATAACTTAAGGGCCTCATTACGAGTTTGGCAGTCCATGCACAGCCATGGCGGCGGTGGCAGACCGACTGCCATCAGCTTGTCAGTCGGATCACTGTATTACAAGTCATGCGGACCTATGGAGCAAAGACAGCCGTTATCCCACCGGCACCTCCTGGCAGCACAGACCGCCATGGTCATGGGGCAGCACAAACAGGCTAGGGGAGCCAGTGTTTCCACCAGACACATTAGGAAGTTGCACACTGCCAATATGACCGTGGCAGTCCAACTACCATGTCTCAGCAGGTGGGAATGGAGAGTATAAAGGGAACAACTCACCTGCAGGCAGCCTAACACGACTGGTGCTGCCATGAAACCCATCACACATGTCCTGCTGCTGCTGCTGATCATCGAAGGAGCCCAAAAACCATGCCGTCGTGGACGCAATCGACCACAAGTACACACACCTACCTGTGTCATTACGCTCAACAACAGATCATCATGCCATCATCTACATGATCTGAGGTCACGCTACGGGCACCAAGTACACTTGTCATTGTGTACACAGCCCGAGTCATTCACAAAGGACACATTCACAGCCACAAAACTGCCCCTTTCACTCTACCGCAACACTACACAAAACACACGTCCAACCATCTCAGTCACAGGAACAGTGAAGTGTACACAACATTGTGTCACACAACACCAACAACACAGCAACATCACATTTACAAATTCAACTGACACCATCACATTCCTCACATACCATGGACTGCCATCACATTCAACACACATATGTATGGATGTGTCATGGAACAGAAACACCACTCCCATTAAACAGCCCTGCAATGGACACACACATCACCCACAATGCAACACAATTGAAGCACAATGAGATGCACAATAGAGGGAGAGACAAATATACAAAGCTTACTATGCAAACAATACCTGTACAATAGGGATGGGGGAATCTGGGGCACTCAGGGAAGAATGCTGCACTGGGACACATTACACCTTGCACATGCCCCTAAAACAACATTTGCAGGTATCTCTAGGACAAACAACACTAGAACAGAGTGACATGCCTATCTGCACAATATGGAAGTGCAAGTCAAGAAAACACATAGATGTCTGACAGCATGGGTCAGATATCTAGATGAAGTAGCTGCAAGATACGCACAGCAAAATGGACACATGCACAGTCAAATGCTAAGGAAACTAGCACAATTGAACATCCTCGATGTCTGCCCAATCAAAACTTGAACTCCCACACAAGACGAATGTACAGTCCATATCAGGGGGACAAGTCTAACACCATACATGCTCACATTGGATAACAGAAGATTAAATATCTACTATACCAAACAGAACACAATGCAATGACACCACAACTGCATTTACACCCACATATCCATACAGTCAACATCTACCTTTGTGTTGGGTGACACCAGCACTGCCCACAAAGTCAGATTTTGCATATAACAGCAAATGGATCAAAGATCAGGCTGAAACACACACAAGTAACTCAGGAACAACAAAAAGGTAGAAAAGTATTGGCAGGACAAAGGTGTACTAAAAATAAACAACTGTTTGTGTTTATTAACAAGTAATGGCAAGATGTCCAAGGCCATTGGCCAGTCCATTAGTCTTTCTTTGCACAGTACTGTGCCAACACTTGACTCCTACTATTGCCAGGGAACATCCACAAGAAGGGGCATCAAGTGGGCTGAAAGGCAGGGATCATCTTTGGGGTTTGGGTGGGATCAGATTTTAGATGGGTGGGTTTGGGTTTGGGTATGGGAGGGGTGGACTCTTTCTTTGAAGGGATGGGCTTCTTTGGGGGTGAGGGTTGTGGGTAGTTGCAGGGGGGTAGATGTGACAAGGGAGGACTTGGAGGTGGAAGGGATGGTTTGGGATGTGGGTCGGTGCCTCTTGGGTTTGGGATGGAGGGAACAGGGGAAGGGCAAGCTCACAAAAACTTTCCTTAGGAACACGGGGATGGTCATCAGAAGGGGGAGGGGATTTAGAGATTAAGGGAGTGGCTGTCTGGTGTGTCGGTGTGGATGTCTTAGGTGTGTGCGTGTGCAAGGTATTCTCATGTTTCGGTAGTGTCTGTTGTGTGTCTGAGTGTGGGTATTTGTATGTCTTGGGAGGCAGGGAGCCAGAGGAGTTGGGTGATGTGGGAGTAGTAGGTGTGTATGTGTCTGTTGGGGTGGTGCCTGTGGGTATGCTTGTAGTGGTGGATATGTGTGTGTCTATTGGGGTGGTGTCTGCAAGTATGGTGGATGTGGTGGATGTCTGTGTGTCTCTGTTGGGGTGGTATCTGCGGGTATGGTGGGTGTGCTGGATGTCTGTGTGTCTGTTGGGGTGGTGTCTGTGGGTATGGTGGGTGTGGTTGGTGTGTCACTACCTGTTGTGGTGGTGCCTCTGGATATGCTTGATTTGGGCCGGTGGAGGTGGTGGGGGTGTCTAGAGGAAGTGGTGGCTGATGCGTGTGTGGGTGTCTGTTGGGTGCTTGCATGCCGGTATGTTGTCTGGTGTTTCTGTTTATGTGTGCTGCTTTTGTGTATTGCGGTGGGGGCATGTGGATCTGTTTGTGTGCTTGGGATAGGTAAAGGAATAGGGGATCTAGACTTGGAAGAGGAAGGTCGGGTGGGGGATGGAAGGTGACTGGCTACCATCAGTGAGGAGGCCAGAGCCTGAAAAGATCTCTGTAGGCCAGACATGGCACTATGAATGACTTTCAGGAAAGCGCTGGTCTGCTGAAGTTGGCAGGCCAATCCCTGGATGGCATTCACAATGGCAGTCTGTACCACAGAGGTACTCCTCAATAGGTCAATAGCCTCCTCACTCAGGGCATCAGGGGTAATAGAGGCTGGGGAAGAGGTGCCTGTGGCAAAGGAGACACCCACCATCTTGAGTGAGTGTGCACGGCCAACTGGGTGGGGACCGACAAGGAGGGTGGAGATAGAACTTGGGGTAGTGGACATGGATGGTACTGGAGTATGTCCAGATGGGTTTGTCACCACTAGGGAGTGGCCACTGAAAGAAGAATCCAATGATGAGGATGTAAATCCTGTCTCCTTTGTAGCACTCTCCTCACCCTCTGGGCCAATGGGTCCTTTTGTGTCAGTGGTGTCTTGACCCGAGGTCCCATGGCCAATTGCTTCCCCACTCAGCTGTGTCCTGTCTCCTTCATTTCCCTGGGCTGATGGTGACAAAAATAAAGAGAAATAGGGTCATCACATGTCCATGATCATAGCTGAACAACAGCTGTTATTAGCAAACATTACCATAATGTCAAGTAGGCCCCAGCAACAAACTCCACCTAAATGGCCCATACATGTACCATACCATATGCATACATGTCATCTGAACTGTCAACAGTTGCCCACAAGAAAATCAGGATCTCAGAAAACTACAATTTCATGGCTGAAGTTGTGCAATCACATTACCCATTGAACAAGTAGGAGACCACATCACCTTCAATGATTTGCCTCATGAAGCATACATCACTTACCTGTTCTCTTACAATAGTAGGTCAATGCCGACTACATTCCCACAGATCCCACAGAAGATAATGCAGACATACATTTATCACATACATAATAACACAAGAATTAGAAATGATGCTCTGAGAACATGCCATGTTGCTGACGAGGTACAATAGCCTGGAGAAGGTGACATGTAAATACTCATGTCACACTGGAAACATATCAACAATGCACACTTCACCAAGTGAAATGTGTCCCACTGGAGTCATGGAGATGAGTGGAGTAACAGTAACAGAGCCTCCCAACCTTGGCAGTCATGTCACTCCCTGTACTACACACACTATAAAAATGCTATCTTCCCAGGTGAGACCATTCCATTTGAGAGTTACCAAGCAGGTGTACTTGGGCAAGTGACCACTGTGATGGTGTTTAGAGTTATAGGAACAGGGCCACCTGGGAGTTGTCGTCAGGTCAGTCCCTGTACTACACACACTATTCACATGGTATCCTCCCAGGTGAGTACACTTCAATTGAGAGATAACAAACAGGAGTATTTGGAGAAGAGAACATTGGTCTGGTGTTTGGAGTTATAGAAAGAGTGGCTCCTGGAAGTTGCAGTCATGTCAGTCCCTGTACCACACACACTATACGAATGTTATCTCCCCAGGTGAGTACACTGCAATTTGGAGTTGACAAATAGGTGTCTTTTGACAAGTGAACATTTGGCTGGTGAGTGGAGTAACAGGAAAAGTGGGAAAAGGTGAGCTGTAAGCATGCATGACATCACATTTTGGTGACATTTTTTGTGTTGTGACTTACCAGATACCACTCCCCCAGGTATTCCTGTCAAGCTCACAGGATGCAGGAAGTCGAAGATCTTCTCCTCCCACGGAAAGAGATGTAATGAGGCACTTGGAGGGCCACCGCCAGTCTTCTTGGCTTGCAGCTAGTTCAGAGAACGCACCTTGTCCCTAAGTTCATTCCACCTATTCCCGATGTCATCCTTTGTATGCAGGGTGGTGGCTACAGCATTCTCTTTCAACAACAGTGCTGTCCCACATTACCATTGTCTTTCTGAGAGTAGTATGCTGGACTTGTGCTCCAAACAATTGTGGCTCTAATGTTATGATTTCCTCCACCACAACACTTAACTCATCTTATGCAAAACGGGGATTGTTAGAATGTGACATGGTGGAAAAAAAACTATGGGTGACAGTGACTCACTAAATAGGGGAAGAGTAAAACGGTGTTAATGGACAACAGTGTTTGTAGGCTGTTCTATGGGATGGTGAAAAAAAGGTGTGCCTAATCTATGGAGTGTTTGTGGAAAAAGTCGCTCTGGCTTCTGTGTATTGCGTTAGGAAGGCAAAGGATTGTGGTCTGTTAAGGGGTGTGTTTATAGTGTTCTTTGCAGGTGGGTCCACTGTGGAAATGTGTGTCAGCTGTGTTGTTTCTAAATTCATCCAATGTGCAGTTGTCTATTGGTTTGCTGTCTGCAAACCGTCGTGGTTCAAACTGCCATTGGCTGACTGCCATGGGGGACTGCCACGTCGACTGTGTGCTTGTAATATTCTCGATGGTTGGTCGTGGTGCTGTCAGTGCTGGAGGTCGGACTGCCCATATCCAGGCTGCTGTGCCTCTGGTGGTCTACCATTTCTGCGTGGCAGTCAGCAGTCCTGCCTGTGTAACTCGTAATATGGCAGTCAGAAAGGACTTTTTGGGCTTGCCTTACGGCGGTCTGGTGGTCCGACTGCAAAACTGGTAATGAGGACCTCAGTTAAATTTGATGTCAGTACGTTATCACCTTGTGTAACGATGATATCAAGAAGGGAGTGGAAACACATTGCCCTCTATTTAAACATGTACATCTTGCTGGCCTTCAATGCCATAGACATGTGAAAACTGTAGAAGAACATCATACATGTCATGTTATGTTAATAATTGCCATTTTGTACATTTGCATTATGAATATATTTATGCATTATGGAATCAACCAACCATCCTCTTCATTCTAGGATCCTGTTGCGTAAACTTGTGCAGCATGGGGGTGGAAATTGTGTGTGAGAGAGAGAAAGACATGGTTCAGGGGTACTCCTAGTATTGTGAAAGGTGATTGGTGGCCTGACATAGGTCCCTGGCTGTTAGAGGTCTACAGTGAGGCACATTGTCAGAGTTGTGGTGACCGAAGGATGCCAAGATGACTATGGAACGTAAGCTAACTTGTAGTATTTTGCAAACATTGCACTGCACAATGCAAATAGTAATATGTATTCAACGATTGCAGGCACACTTTTGCTCACCACACACGACGGTGCAGCTTGACTTATAAACAACACGCATCAATGCTGATTTTGCACGTAGTAATGAAGCAACTATCCACGATCATGTTTAGGAGTCAGTCTTGTTGTCCTCTTAGATTTCCTTGCTGTAGCGTGTAGCACACGAGGTTACGTCAGTCTGTCTTTTATGTTTATTGTCATAGCTGAAATGTTGTACCTCTGTAACGTTTACCTATATAATAGAATATTGTGCACGTCATTTGCAAAGGAACGTCGGAGAAGATTCCATCCATTACAATTGTTCTGTCTCCTTATCCAGTCTACACCCGTTTTTTAACACATGACTTCTTATATCTAGGCATGAATCATCTTCCTGTCTTGTGTCATAGATTTTATCAACCGCTGGTAATTGCAGTTTGGTGTGACCTTTTGTTAATCAATTGTTCTCTTTCCTTCGTTCATGACATCAAAAATCGCAATTTAAGTGGGTTTCAGTCTTGACACAAAAGTATGCTGATATGCATAGTATGTGGAATTCGCTCTGTTTGATTATCGGGGTAAATCTTTTCAGATACTCTTGTTGCATCCCTCTCTTTGCTGTCACAGACATACATGTACGTGTGTTACAGTTTTGTGTATACTTGTGCAAGGAGTTTTCAGTATGGGCACAACCTCCCTCTAGTCTGTGAACATGATAATAAGAGTAACCTGCTCCGTAAAGTGCTCTTACCGCACTTCTGCAGTTTCAAACCGCTCGGAATAACCGGTGTTATAATGAACCCATTTACGGTTCTCAATTCATCCACCCCAGAAGGATGGAAGGCAAAGTCTAAACTGTATGGTTTTGATCTCAGTACCTCCTTAACGCCACATTTAACAGAAGCACACTTTCAACTCAGTGAGACATCCTCCCGGCTGATGTCGGGCGGCCTTTCAAATATGTTTCATACCTAGAAGATTACATATGTGACTTATTTACCTATTTTCCGTGATATTCATCCACTAATAATAGGCCGCCAAATACCTTGTACAATGGACATCTCTAGCTTGAGCAGGGGCGTTTGCTTTATTTCTGTTGTAATCAATGTCAAACTGATGCAATCCGAACACTTTTTGAGTTATACATATTTTGATTTGTGGTCGTCATTGTGTGGTACATTGTATGTCAGACACGTGTCAGACATACCACTTTGTGTGTACATATTGTCGTGCAGCCAGTTAGATGTTTGTTTCCGTCCTCAACCTCTTTAAGTCATTTCTGTAATCTCAGACGTGTCGAATTTTCACCTTGGAATTTGCGTGATATGGGTGTCAATGTATGGTGTGCACAACGGCCGAAGTAACAGTGGTGCCACGCTGTTACCTCTGAGTGTTCTTACTGCCAGACTGGCTGAAAGATCTTCCATATTTATAACAGAAGTCCTGTTACCGCCCACATCTAGGTGACCCCCCCAGTGCTGATTTGCGTGTCTTAGATTGTAGGATATGAAGTCTTCTGCTGCATCTGACGATGGATGATCAGTTGTTGCTGCCGATACAGAGAACTCAGAACATTTTATAGCTCCCACTGAGTACAGGTGCTGCGACTCGTCTGTAGAGTTTGATAGGAGGGATACGCTTTTTGTGAGAGGTGGCATGAAACTGACGAGAAGGCGAGGCAGGGACATAGATTGTGTAGGGAAGGTGGTACTTCCAGCTTCTAGTTAGAGTCAGATGCTGTGCGAAAAAGATGCGTCACTTAATAGATAGATAAACATAAAAGCATCGAACATAAAAACACAATACAATGATTCATAAAATTAATCTGACACATAGTTTACATCCTCCTGGTTGTTCTTAATTCATGACAGTTCATGATTGTAATGCCCTCCTAATAAAGTCCAGTATTATTTAACATATCCCTATTCAAAATTCCTAACACAGACTTTATTACAATTTGCATTGAACACACCAGCCTAACCCAGTAAAATTACAACAACAAAAAAAAACCTACACTTTTATTATGACGGCAAGTCTAGATAAAGTGACAGTGCTTACTTTATGGTGATAGAACATTTTTCCTGTGTTTCTCGGGAGGAGAGCAGCTATGACATATAGGAAATTACGATCCAGCAGCAGTTAAAATAGAAACAATAATTTCAAATGTTTTAAAACAATTGTAAAAAATATAAATTATCCCTTATAAAATGCCATTTCATTATTATGCCTCACATACCACACTCTTACACCTTGCAAGGCACCAGAGAGCCCATTAAGACACCTCGTATTTCAATTAAAAATCAGCCTAAAGCACAAGTCACATTCAAAAATCTCATATCTACCAATAATATGAAGGCTTGATCCCGGTTATTAACATTATATTCCCGGAAGATTGGCTTTAAAAACTTCTTCTGTTCTTCTAAAAGCCATAAACAATCCAATAAAATGTGTTGGGCACTACCTTTTTGTTTTAAGCCATGTGTACATAAGCCCAAGTCATCACTAATTATGGCTTTTATTTTAGAGTCCACATAACGAGTCTACGTAACAAGGGTAACACTGCATCTTTTAACTTCGGTTAGGTAAAGCCTCTATATAGAGGACATTTTCAGCATTTCTCCACCCGCACAGCATAAACTGGGTGGAAATTTTTCCCTCCAGATAACCTAAGTCTGCTTCTCTAGCACCTTTATTTATACAAGGCACGCAAATCCTGCTTCGGAATTTGTTCTCTGCGCCACTGATTTGCTGCTAAGCCTAAGAGGACACAAATCTTTTCTAGACGTCCTCTCACTTCGGGTGCCCAGTTTAATTTGCTTGTCTTTATTTCCCTTTTACATAATCTCGCAATTTTGGAAATTCCCTTTTCAGACAGGCTCAACCAAAATTTCAATGTGGCTTGCATTCCCTGGTAACTCCACGCCGTCATTGGCACTCCGCCCTTACAGCCTGAATCATACTTGAGTCGTTTAACGAGAGCAAACGTTTCACACATTTACTTTCTTCCACATCCCAATTCAACTTCCTGGAGAGAGTTAGAACTTCTACCCCATATTGAAATTGAGGACGTACCATAGCATTAATGATGAAAAATACTAGACTAAGGGACGGTCCTCCATACATCCTACTGAACTGCTTTAATCCCCAAACTGATGTTAATGCTCTGGTTTTTAAAGACTCAATATGCTCTTTCCATTTTAATTCAGAGTCAAACCACATGCCTAAATATTTATATTTTTAAACTATTTCTACTTTAGCTCTTCCCAGGTACTGGGAAAATGCCCTCTTCTTTTCCCTAACACCATTATTTTAATTTTATCCAAATTTACTGTACGTTTTTTACTTTGACAGTAAGTATTAAAAGCGTCCAAATTTCTTTGCAGCCCCAACTCCATCATATCAACTATCACCAAGTCATCCGCGTATAATATACAAGACATATGGGTGCCATCCATTTTTTGAGTTAAGGCCCATAGCCTCCTTTAATACACCTGGCAGGTTAGACAAAAATATAGCGAACAATAGTGGGGGCAAAACACATCCCTGTCTTTATAGGATCTTATTTGAGAACGATCCACCCGTATCTAAAATCACTTGGGCCCAATTTTGCAAATGTAAACCCTGAAGGAGGAAAAGTAGATCAAAATTGACCCCAAGCCGTTTCAACATATCCCATATCAAATTCCGATCCACCAAATCAAAAGCGCCTCGGAAATCAACAACAATTAGTCACTTAATGCCCGGCAAAGTTCTTTACATGTTCCTCAAGGCTGAGGAGTGGTGATAGGCATCAGAACCAGGTTAACAAAAGCATTGGTGGAGCACCAGCCACATAACCCAATTTTGGAAAGATTTACATGTAGGGTGGCAATGTGGCAGGCTTATACACTTCCAATTTCTATACAATTTCATCCATTTTAAGTTTGGAAAATGTAGTTATTTAATTGATAAATTCCTGCCCCTGTCCTCTCTGCACATTTGGCTCATACACTGCCACATTCTTACTCGCCCCTTCTGTTCATCTCCGTATCTTTTCTTTGCTTCATGATATATGTTCACTCCTGAAACCATATTATAGAGATCACTGCAATAGCTCGCAAGGTACAAACAGTCCCATCATAGTTGCTTCAGTTCAGAGTTGGTATCGCAAATCCATTTTAACCTGAATTAGAACATAGCAATGATGAGTGCTCCACTAAAGACAATGGAGCAGAAGCCGCCCTCGAATAGGCCAGACACTCTCAACATTACAGGTTCCTAATACACAGCCTCTGCCTCGCTCCTTCTCCTGTCTCTCAAAAATACATGGATTGGAAGGGGAAAAGAGAAAGGAAGAGGCAGTGCAGCAGGACACACAGAACCTCCACCCTTTCCCCCTCCTGTAGCTCAGTGTAATTGGGTTTCAGAAGGAGGGAGGGGGTGAATAATTCTTAGCTCCTGCCTCACCCTGTCTTCACTGAACTACAAAAGAAGTTTAACAAAGCAGAGGAGAACCAGGGTCTGACTATAGACTGCTTTGAAAGGTCTTGCTGTAAGTGATCAACAGTTACAAGTTGTAGTTCTGTGAGCGCTGCTAAACAGTTGAACATTCACAGCAAGAGCTGTGAAATAAAGGCTTCAACAACATTTACATGAACTGTGCAAGTATTTCAGAATATACCAGAAAGCACAAATGTAGCACATTTTTTTTTAAGGGATTTATGAGACACTCTTGCTGGATACTGGGGATAGGAATGGAGTTTATTTCTAGCACACAACATTTAAATGAACTGTGCAGCTATTTCAGAATATATCAGAAAGCACAAATGAAGCACATTCTTGTTAGTTCTAAAGTGTGTTAGAAACAAATACTTTAATATGATCAAAATAAATCAATATACTAGGTGATGCCATTCCCACACATTATCACTTGTGAGCTGTATATTTTTATTAGTAAAACTGTATGTCTGTGCAAATGTAATATTCATTTCAATGCTACATCACCATGCATACTCCACACTATGCCACTCTACTCTACTTTGCATCACTCCATACCACTGCACTTTACTCTGCACAACTCCACTTTACACCACTCCATGCCACTGCGCTCTGAGCCAGCCGCTGTACTCTACTTCACTCTGCACCCCTCCACTCTACGTCACTGCAATCTACATCACTATAATCTATGTCTCTGTACTCTACTCTGCACCATTCTACTCTATGCCAATGCACACCGTGCCACTCTACCCTACACCACTGCACTCTTCCCCACTGCATTCTGCACCACTTCAGTCTAGGTCACTCCACTCTACTCTGCACAACTCCACTCTAGGGCAATCTGTAACACTGCATTCTATGTCTCCGCACTCTATGCCTGTACACTGTACGCCAATTCACTCTACTCTGAACCACTCAACTGTACGCCCTACATTATATGCCAATCTATTGTATGCCACTCTCATCTATTCTGCACCACTGCACTCTATGCCACTGCACTCTACACCACTTTACTCTACACCACTCTACTCTACCCCACTGCACTCTCCGCCATGTAACTCCACTCTGCACAACTCCACTCTACGCCACTGAACTCTACACCCCTCAACTCTAAACTACTGCACCCTATGCCACTGCACTCTACATCAATGCACTCTGTGCAACTGCACTGAACATCACTGCACTCTATGCCGCTGAACTCTGTGCTGGGCCACTGTACTCTATGCCACTGCTTTAAACGACTCTATGCCACTATACTTTATGCCAATGCCATCTACACCACTCTATGCCACTGCACTCTATGGCACTCTACTCTGCAACTCTGCACTCTCTGCCACTGTACTCTATGCCACTTTACTCTGCGTTACTGCACTCTATGACAATGTACTCTACTCTGCATCAAGGCACTCTAATCTACTGCACTCTGCATCACTGTACTCTAGGCCACTGCACTTTACGCCACTTCACTCTGTGCCACTCTGCACCACTGCAATCTCTGCCACTTTGCTGTACACCACTGCATTCTACGCCACTGCATTCTGCTATGCACCACTCTAATCTATGTCACTGCATTCTATGGCATTGCATTGCATGCCACTGAATTCTATTTCACTGCACTCTAAGGTATGATACTCTGAAACACTCTACACCAATGCACTCTACTCTACACCACTCCATGCCACTGCACTCTACTCTACTCTGCACAACTCTTCTCCACAACACTGTACACCACTGCACTCTACTCTGCACCACTGTACTCAACACCACTGCACTCTACCAAACCCCACTCCACTTTATCCCACTGCACTAAAGCCAATGCAGTCTACGCTACTCTACACCACTGCACTCTACGACACTCTACTTTGCAACACTGCACTCTATGTCACTGCACTCTATGGCACTTCACACTATGCCACTGTACTGTAGGGCATTATATTCTACTCTGCACCACTCTACGCAACTCTACTCTGCACCACTGTATGCCAATATACTCTACTCTGCGCCGCTGTACTCTATGCCACTCTACTCTACACCAGTCTGCTCTACTCTGCACCACTCCACTCTGCACCACTGCTCTACACGACTGCACTCTATTAAGCAACACTCTAATCTACAACACTGCATTCTATGGCACTGCATTGTACAGTGCTGAATTCTATGCCACTGCATTCTACATCACTGCACTCTACACCACTAAATTCTGCAACATTCTATGTCAATGTACTCTACACCACTCCACTCTATGCCTCTCCACTGAACACAACGCTATGCCACTCCACTCAATGCTATTCTAATACACAACACTCTATGCCACTTCACTGTACGACACTCTTCTCAACTCTTTTCTATTTCATTCTATGAAAGTCCACGCCACTCTCCTCTACACCACTAACCTTTAGCCATACCGAACAGCAGCCAAACTGGTATACAATTTGGCTAAAACACATTGGCAAAGCCAATAGCTCTTTCATAGGCAGGGCCTATTGGCTTTGCCAATGCTTGTAAATTTAGAACCTTCTACCTCAGTGGGTGGAATGTTCTGATAACCTTTTAGTCACTCTGCATCAGGCTATACCAGTTTTTAAAGGCCTTCTCCTTTGTTATAGGCTAGCCCTCCTCTGTGGCTCAGGCCTATAACTCAGGTTCAAGGCCTTTTTAGCCCTTGGCAACAGGATAAAAGCTACAGTAAATTGATCCTTTACATTTTCATCTTTAACTTTGGAGGTTAGTGCAGGTAAAGTGGTGAAACTAACAGCCCCTCGCATAACAGTAGTGCCTACTTTTCAGTATCTCGAAAATCAGAGATGTAGACTATAGGGCTGTTTCCAAGAGCAGGTCCCAGAGCAGAGGAAAGGCACAGACGTTGTCGATCAGTTTTAGTAGGTGCAATACCTAAACTGGCATGGCATGGTGTGCTTTGCTGGTTGTTAATTTGAGAACAATGCTCTTCAATTTGGGTAGCACAAAATAATTCACATGAAGCGTATTACTTCCTTACTGTTTTCTAGATTTTATTTTATTCTTCTTGTTCAGAACCAAATATCTAATAAATGGTTTCATTTCATTTTGAAATTATCAGTGCATTGATTCAAGGCTAGAGTTCTGCATAGGGTTTGCTCCAGAAACACCTCCAATCAGTGTGGCTTCATTGTGAAATACAGATTTGTTTTCAATAGCACATATTTGACAAATGAACTTTCTACAATTGCCATGGTGATATGCAGTGCATTATCCACTGCTATTGGTGAGCATGTGTGTTTTTGTGTCTGTGTGAGAGACTAAGGGCCAGATGTATCATTAATTTCAATAGCGATTACCAAATTGTGATTTTTTGCAAATCGCAATTAAGTAATTGCTATTGGAATGTATGAAACTCCAGGAGTTTGATAAAGCGATTAGCAGGGGCTCGCAAATGGACCTACCTCATTAATATTCATGAGGTAGGTCACAATTTGCGGCCCATTGCGAATGACTACAATCCCAGGGATGGTGGCCTGCTGGGCTCAGAAGACCACCATGTCTGTGATTGCTTTTAAATAAAGCAATCTTTTCTTTTTTTAATGCAGTCCTTTTTTCCTTAAAGGAAAACGGGATGAGTTTAAAAAAGAAAAATGAAAAGTTTTCTTTTAATTTTTTAAGAGCAGGCAGTGGTCAAAAATGTTTTTGCATACATTCACAAAGGGGACCTTTTCCCCTTTGCGAATGGGTTAGCACCAATTTGAAGTTGGTGTTAACTGCAAAACAATCTTACATACCTCTGCGATTCAGTATTAGGAAGGGACACCCTTGACATGCCCCTTCCAAATACCGAATCGGTATGTAGTCGCAAATCCAATTTGCGATTCTGTAACAAGTTACAGAATCACAAATTAGACTGGATACATACTAAAATGTATCAAAATCCATTGGGCCGTTTTAAAAATGTTTGATACATCTCGTCCTAAGGGTGTCACTGCACTCTACAAAGGAACCTGAATTGAGATTGAGGCAGAATGTGAGACATGTCTGGGTGAGGGAGAAAAGAATGTGTGCAGTAGAAGAAAGTGCAAGGGAATGGTAACTAAGTGGAGGGTTTTAAAGGGAAAGTAGCTGGTGGTAAGTGAAGGAGTATAGAGTAAAGGCGATATGGGGTTTAGTGTGAGGAGGATTTGACAGAGTATGTGGTAGGGAAGTGTATAATAAGAAGCATTGGGAGGGAGCAGGGTGTTTGAAAGTATGCTGAGAAGAAATGGGAAAGAGGCGAGTGTGGTATAAAGGAGGGTGTTAGCGAGAGAAGGGATATGAGAAATAGAAATGAGAAATTATGTGAAAGGAAGCCGTGACAGGGGAATGTGGAAGAAAGTAAGTTGTGAGGAGCTGTACTAGAGGAAGTCAGGAGGAAGATGGATAGAGGCAGGTGTCAAATGATGGAGAAAGATGCAATGTGAAGAAGATAATGTGGAATAGAAGGGTAGAGAAGAGTGTATTCGATGCAATGGAAAGGAGTGAGGCATGTGAAATTGGAGGACATGGGGAGCATGAGTGTGAGAGATGAATGGAGGATGAATGGTTAAAGATGGGTTAAAGATAGAATGGTGAGTGTAATGACAGGAACATTTTTGTGAAGAAAATACTAGATCGATATCTATGACACCAGCAGGCGGAGAGGTCATATTACCCCTACAAGCACAAATGCAGCACCATTGATAGAGGAGATAGTACAGAAAAATCAATGACCCTTCAGTTAGGTTGGCAAAAATCCTTCACCTAGCCCTGAATATAGATAGAGAGCGTGCATATCCTGATTTCCCAGCTGCACAGATAATGGATGTTCCCGGGCAGAAAGATAAAAGAATTTGATTTGAAAGCCTAGGTAAGTGATTTCTCTGAATGGATGGTACAGATTGAGTCCTACTAGCTGGCTACCACTTTCCACCCTAGTGTGGTAGAGCAGCCAAGTCCTAGCCTAATGAATGTGATGCATGCCCTAACAGCGGCTGCTTCATGAAATCCCTTGTTCTGAACCTGCAAGGTTAAAATGCTATCATTGGCTCTATGGTGCATATCTTCTGCTCGCTTTAACCAGTCCTTGAAAGTGGTAGCAATATGAATGTAAGCTGGTCCAGAAGAGAATGGTAGAATTCTGCATGATGAGCAGACAGAGCAGCAGGAGTGGCAAAGCATAACAACAGCATAAGGTACAGCAGTGAGTGAACTTGGAGAGGGGCAAGAGTTCATGTGATCCAATGCAGAATTAGCTACCAACCTCTGGTGGAAAGCAATTTAGTTACCCCAAATGAACCTGTTTGCGTGAAAATTTCACCTAATTCCCATTCGTAACCACTATTGGCGTTTTCTGCTTTGGTGAACAATGTCAATTAGACAAATCCATGCCCCTCAGTCGATACAAGTTGTAGTCGTACTTCAGTGTTTATGGAATGGTCACCCTATTACATTATTGAAGCTGTCATCTATACATACTATTTTAAAAAGCTGCATTGCAATCTCCGCTCTACTTGCCTTGCCTCTTAAAGGTGCTAAAGGCCTAATTATGAATTTGGTGGTCCAGCTACAGGACTGCCAAACTTGTGGGGAGGACGCCACAAGCGTATTACAATGTTCCCGCCAGGCTAACTGGTGGGACCAGTGTAATATGCATTCCCGCCAGGCTGACCGGTAGGAACAATGCTACGATATTGGCCTCGGCTCCTTTAAGGGAACCAAGGCCAATACCATAGCACACAGCACCCTCGGAATGCGCACTGTCTGCAAAGCAGACAGTGCGCATTCTGGGGGTGCTTGGAAGGGGGGCCCTGCACTGCCCATGCCATGACATTGTTATACGTGTTCCTGCCAGGCTGACCACAGGAACAGTGCTACGATATTGGCCTCGGCTCCTTTAAGGGAGCCGAGGCCAATACCGTAGCACACAGCACCTTCTGAAAGTGCACTGTCTGCAAAGCTGACAGTGTGCGTTCCGAGGGTGCTGGGCAAGGGGGTCCCTGCATTGCCCATGCCATGGGTAGTGCAGGGGCCTTCAGTGGACGCCAGCACACCCTCACTGCCAGCCTTTCCATGGAGAGGTGACCGCTATGAAAAGGCTGGTGGTAAGGTGAGTTGTAATCAGCCAGGCGGCACAGAGTTCAGCGCCGCCCTGGTTGAGAACAACTCAGACTGCCGTCACTCCATCAGGAACAATGTTCCTGGTAAGAACAGCGGTCTCCTGGCGGGTCCACCTGCCAGGCTTGTAATGTGGCAGTCAAACCGCCACAGTTACGACAGTCCAACCATCACTGCAAGGTTGACGGTCCTTGGACCACCAGCCTCATAATGAGGCCCTTAATTTGAGCCGGTGGTTGCTGGTGGGGGCTACCGGCACTCATTTTTGGGGACTAGCACTTATTTTTCTGCATCATACATTGACCAAGAGCATAAGAGGGAAGAAAACACAAAGCAGAAAGGCAGAGGAAGGAAAAGACAGAAAAACCATCACAAATGGAGAACGCAGGAACCTGAATGAAGCAGAATGTGTCTGGTTGTGAATTAAGGAGGCATGAGCTGGACTTAAGACTACACAGCCTTGATATTTTGCACACAGTCATTTAACTGCACCAGCCACAGGCTTCTAAGCAGAGCTTTGGGTAGTAGAACTAATTTTACAAATTAAGCACTGCCTCTTAGAGAAGCTTAGTAAACACATTTTTACAATGAGAAAGTCAAAACAAATGACATTTTCAATGCATGCTTCGTGGATGATGTCAGTGACATATTGTACTTTCATAAAGTGAAAAGGGTTTATATTTGGTTTTACATGTGAAAAAATCAGTAAAAGTATTTTGGGCTAGCATAGTAAAATTTAAGAAAAACAACTTCTAAGTGACCTCATGTCATGCTGACTCATTCACTCAACTGTGGCTTTTTAGCAGGGCTGCTGGCTGCTGGAATTATGCGATTTTGCAGCTGTGGTGTTTTCTGCACAATTATAGATGTGTGCATGTGCTACATAATCCATCATCTGCTGCATTATCTGAAGGTTTCACCCCAAAAATGTTCTTTCTAGTTCAAACAAATCAAAAGTGACTAAAAAAAGCAGCAAGGTGTTATTTCGCAGTGGAATGCCCTTCACAAATTTTATCTTTCTATTGCTTATTTCTGTATTTGGGCTTCAAACCTGTACTAATGAGGTGCAACTTTTGCCTAGAAAATGTTAAACATCTGTTGAAATGCCAAAATAATGAGGTAAAACTAACACAAAAGTACCCCATTAGGCCCCATAATTTGCCCTTTCTTGCTGCATAATATAGTTAAGATTGCTGAATAATTTGGCGTTCCCCACCGTGTAATGTCCAGTGGCCCTGTTTTAACCCTGGAATATGCTTGTTGGGATTTTGAGTCCTTAGTTCAAGTTCCAGAATGCAACCTGCTGGGGCATGACTAAGTTGGGTGGGCTACTTGGCAACTCTACAAAACTTCATAAAAATCATGCTTTAGTTTGTGATTTTCACACTGTATACGGAATCAAAGGTTCATTTGTAAAGTGATGAAAGGCTTATAGTTTGTATGGTTCACGCAGATGCTAGAAGACAATGTTGCTGTGCAATTATTGACGCGTTATTGCACACTGTTCTAAAGATGAAAGCTATTCGTTCAACCACTAAAGAAGAACGGCATATGCTGCGTATCATGTCCTGCGCCATTGATGCACCCAGCCTTTTTTCAAACGGTCAATTCAAGTTTTAAGTATTATTGTTGTGTTTGTAATACAGGTTTAATAAAAATGAGGCAAAACAATAAGGTCTCAGAAACCCCTGAAAATAATCTATTTTATAGCAGTGTGATTAGATTCATGTATTTTACATTCTATTATTCCAATTCATTGGCATAAATAACTCACAATACATATATAGAATAGCTCAAGCCTAATCAGTTGTGTGTCTGGCAAACTTGGCTGAATGAAAGTTCTTCATGAAAGCGCCAACTTGGTAACCACTGATTGCACATTAAAAAAATATGTGTGCAGATTTCAGCACTAAGATGTACAGTCAGTTTACTGTTTTGTTTGTAGGGATTTATTGATAGACCTGTGTCAATCTGTACAATAGGGAAATGTCTCAATGTGAGTCCAGAGATAGGCCTGGGCAGGATCTGCACTTTCACAAATCTGAGTAGGCCTTGGAAGAATGTCAGAGAAATGTCAGTAATTCTGGGTTATTCTTTGATGCGGAATTACCAATAGTTATGCAATTACTCCTCCTCGAATAAATAAGAGTAATTTTGGGGGAAATCCTACCACAAGAGCACCTTTAGGTAGTGCGAACAGCCGCTTGTGCTCGCTACTGGTGTTCTGCTGCAGTTAGCACTGTTTCTAACCACAAAATGCATCCTCACATACATTTTGGACGTGAGGGTGCACTGTAGACTAAGAAAATAGCACTAAATGCCAGAAGTAAATTTGGAAAAAATTCTCCCTCAAGAGCATAGTTAGCGCTCACTATTTGTGTTCTGCTGCATTTAGCACTATTTATTAGCACAAAATGCATCTTCACTTCCGGGGCATTTGTGCTTTGCCATACTTTTATGGCGTAATTCAAGCATAATCTCACAGAATCTTTAGGTAATTCAATGTGATTCTGCTACATGGGATTACGAGAATTACGCCCCCCCCTAGAGTTGAGATGTATCTTCTGAAGTGGAAGGAAGGGAGTCTCCTTTCCTGTGAAGCCAAGGGAGGGACAGAGAGCTAAAGAAAAGCAAGCCTTCTTCCCAGGGTGACTGCTACCTAAAAGAAATGTAAATGTGTGCAATTGGTTAATCTGCACTTGTAAAGACTGCTCAGTAGCCAGCATCAGATTTAATTGATGGAATCACTTGAAACTCCATGATGACATAGAAAGCTTCACAATGGCATAAATGTATTATTTTTAAAGGTCATGTACGGTTGTTAGAAGCTGATCTTTGGAGTGCACGCTTTTTAATGGACACAAATAAAAAATAAATAAAAATGTTTGCTTTGACTACAATCTGCATATTACTAAAATCTATATTTTAAAAGCACTTTTATTTTAAAGGTAAATCTTTTTGCACTTTTGGCTATCTTATACTGTGTACAATGCATGTTTAAAATGACTTACATATTCAAAGTGCTTTCTGTCACAAGTTGGAACCTCATAGCACTAAAACTACAGATGTCACAATCCACACTTTACCAATTCTGTGGCTCTCTGGTTACATACAGACATCTGCAGTGATCACACTAACCAATAGACGTTTCACAACATAAAATAGTGCATTTAGCACTGATTACTTTAATTTGTGTTTATTTTTCATATAAGTAGTGTGAAATATTTTATATGCAAAGATCAACAAAATAGTTGCAGAATATTTTTTTCTTTTAGCCACGCCTTTAACCCTGCTCCATTTTAATGCATTTCTACCACAGTGTGAAACCCACTGCTATAAAGCAACCATTCAAACTCCTTAAAACAATGGGACTTCCCAAAAAATCTCACTGACCATGGCTGTGAAAGAAAATCCCATACAGTTTGGGTCCTGTGGCAAATTGACACCTGCAATCTCCACCTCTCCCGTTGTCATATTATTTAAGAAAAGCAGCTGAAGGTCTCTGAAGAGAAGTGAAAACATCTCTCAGTGCTGGTACCTTTGTTCCCGTGCTTTGGTGTGCTTTCAAGTGCCTCCCTTGAATGCATGCTTGCATTGATGTGGAATCCTTCAGCTAAAATATGGCTGGGGCACAAGGCGCAGAACCCAACAGATGTTGGTGCCTGTGGCTGCAGGCAACTGACGGGCGTAAAGCCATTGGAGATTAAACTTCCATTCAAATATTCTGTAAGCTGCTTTGCAGATGGCTTGTATGTTCAGGGCAAGTGAACCTAAGCACATAGTTTGGTTTTAGTTTTTTGTTAACAAGAAATCACTAGTTTAGCATCTTATATACTTTTCTAAATCTTTTAGACACATGATACAACATTGAAGGCTGGAGTGCAAGGTACCCTTACAGAAAGAATGAGTACAATACAGCCATCAGCTTCTCAAGCTTCATACGAACTAGCTACACTACAGGATGCCCACATAGGTTGTAATATTTCCATACGCAGCCACACAAACAGGCACAATTGTGGGAGAAGGAAACATACATAGTGAGGCTGAGTCCGTGGAATGTGGGACAGCAAGACAATAGAAAGCTGTAGTCACAAACTGATGGGTGCAGAACTTTGGACAATGGGGCTGAGGGAAGGCTCAAAGAGAAACCCCTGAGTGATGAAGCAAGGAAACAAAGACAGATAGGGGGTAGCAAAAAGGCCCATAAGAATTCAATGAGTGGGAAGAGGTATGTCACAAAGACCAATGCATTGGTATGCAAGGAGGTGGTAAGGCTTCACTGGGGTCTGAGCAACCTTGGACTGGCCTGACAGGCTATGTCCAAAATCGCGGCATGGCGAGCAGATGAAGAGGACAGCGAAGGGACATGAGAGTCTGCACTCAAAAAGTAGGATGTTGCAAGAAGAAAATTAGTAGACACAAGATGGAGAAAAGGAGCACTGTACGAAATTGGAATATTAGCTGAGAGGGTGAGACCCTGTCTCATATGATAGTCACACGGGGCCCCTTCAAGGTACTTTGCAGGGGGGCCCCATCAAGTTTTGTGGCACCACTGCAAATGTTAAGGCTGACCGCATTGGAGTGCAATTAATATACAGGCACCATGCTCATCCTGATTGAAAGCTTATCTATTAACTCTAGAAACGTTCTTGGAGAAAAAGTGGTCTTTGACAAGTAATTGGAGGGGTAAGCTGAACAGTGGCATTTTTCTAAAAAGCGGGGTCCTGGTGCGGTCGTTGACGAAGGTGAGAAAGCTCTGCGTGAGCAAAGTCTGAATTCTACCTCTGGGGAAGGCCTCAACGTAGATCGAATGCTACTGAAGTCCTCTACTTACAGACTTTGAAACTTTTCTGTAAGACAGACCTCCTTTAGCTGAGTAAACTGGCCAGTTGAGGCTGGCTAGCAATTCCAGCTGCGACTTCAATGGCGCTCTTGGTCCCTGTCAGTTCTCCCGGCAGAAAGTTCACAAAGGTTTTCTAAGGATCACTTCTTGCAGGTTGGGGCAGGAGAAGTACACTCTAACACTAAGCAAGGGTCCAGGTCCTCAGGGGCTCTGCTTGAGAGTTAGGACTCACTCCAATAGAGGCCGCAGCAGGGTCCATGGCAGGATGAGTTGTAACTGGTCAATGGGCAGTTGCACAGAGAAAGGCCCCTAGAAACTAGTTGTGTCCCTTTTGCTCAAACAGAAGGTCAGTCAACTAACCTTTGGAGTCACTTCTGGGGTCCTGGGTTCAAGGCACAGAGATCCAGTCTTTCTTCAGGCTCTTCAGAAAGCAGAGCAGTCCTTCTGATTCTTCACAGTTCCAAGAATGTTCTTAGGAGAGGTTTGTGGTGTCCGCTTTTATGCCTAGTGCCAGCATGTGGAGGGAGGGCAATCCTTTGTCCACCACAAAATCAGTTCTTGTCAGCTTGTCCCCTCCCACTTGGTTTGGTGCAACCCTAACTAAAGAGATAAAAGAGAGGCAGGCCGAGGTGTAGGCTTCACCTTCCCACAGCAAGGTAGGCATTCTTTAAAGCTCATGAAGGTGCTGGGCACAGTCCATAGGACATTCTGCTGAAGGACGATAAATATATCCCCTCACCCAGTCTCTTTCGTCCACTGTTGGAAGCAAACCACAGCAAACAACAGGAGAGCCATCAGCAATCATGTGACACTGGACCTTGGTAGAAAGGCCTTTTTGGCTTTAGGGAGTAATAAGAAAGTGTTATTTACAAAACAGTAGTATTAAATTTGACTTGAGGATTAAATGGAATCTTAAATTACTATTAAAATGAGTCATTCAATCAACTTTCAAGCTATTCCCAAATTGAAATTAAGTTCTATAAGTTGTTGTAGTGTAACCCAGTGTTTTTTTCTATGGGAAAGCCAGCTTTCCCACAGTAATAAAATTACTTTGGCAGGTTTTCACTGCCAGAACATGCAAAATATTATATAACTATGTTTGCCCTTTCAAATGTAATGCACGCTGCCTGTGTACATTTAGGCGGTGATTCTAACCGGGGCGGGCGGCTGTCGCCGCCCGCCATGCGGTTACCGCCAAATGACCGCACCGCGGTCACAAGACCGCGGCGGCCATTCTGGCTTTCCCGCTGTGCTGGCGGGCGACCGCCAAAAGGCCGCCCGCCAGCACAGCGGGAAAGACCCAGCAACGATGAAGCCGGCTCCGAATGGAGCCGGCGGAGTTGCTGGAGTGCGACGGGTGCAGTAGCACCCGTCGCGAATTTCAGTGTCTGCTAGGCAGACACTGAAATTCTTTTTGGGGCCCTCTTACGGGGGCCCCTGCAGTGCCCATGCCATTGGCATGGGCACTGCAGGGGCCCCCAGGGGCCCCAAGACACCCCTCACCGCTATCCTGTTCCAACAGGATGGCGGTGAGGGGTGTCAGAATCCCCATGGCGGCGCAGCGAGCTGCGCCGCCATGGCGGATTCCAAAGGGCACCGGAAAACCGGCGGGAGACTGCCGGTTTTCCACTTCTGACCGCGGCCGAACCGCCGCGGTCAGAATGCCCAGCGGGGCACCGCCAGCCTGTTGGCGGTGCCCCCGTCATTTTAGCCCTGGCGGTCTTGGACCGCCAGGGTTAGAATGACCCCCTTAATTCCTACCGTAGGGCTTACTCATAAGTATTACAAAGGAAGGTTTAAGCCTGGCAAAATGTTGGTTTTGCCAGATCAAAATGGCGAATTCAGAACTGCACATCCAGGCTGCACTGGCAGGCCTGTTGAGATGTTTTACAATGCTACTTTAATGGGTGGCAGACTGAATGTTGCAGCCCACTGGTAGCATTAGATTTTACAGGCCCTGTTTACATGTGGTACACTAGGGACTTTCAAGTAAATAAAATGTGCCAATTAGGGATATTCTAGTTCTAACGTGTTTAGAGGGGACAGCATAAGCACTTTACCACTGGTTAGCAGGAGTAAAGTGTGAAGAGTCCTGTGGCCTGCAAAGAAAGGTTCAGCAAAATCTGGGGCAATATCACACAAAAAATGGCAATTTTTGCCAGGCACCAACTGAGTAACAGAATAAATATGTTGTGACTAACCTGGGCCAGGAAGCCATAGGTGAAATCATGGACTCAAATAGAGATACTGGTGCGTGGCATACGGGGAGGGAACAAAAACCTTTATCTGGCTCAGGCATCTCCACTGAACAGAGAAGGCCGGGCTCAGAGTTACAGGAAGGGAGCCCTGGTAAACCTGAAAAAGGATATACATGACTAAGAACCTGTTACCCTTTGTGCTGCCCTCAAATGCAATACACATACATGTTTGATAGTGCTAAGACTGATGAAAAATAGGGTGAAGGCCCACACCCAAAGGGTGCTCGAGGGGCCTTGGCGGAAACCTCACCTAGGCTAGCAAGAAATCGTGCCGGGGGGCAACCAAATGAAGCCCGGAAGGGGCATTGTCCCTCCCACAACCCTCCCGAGCCCTCAGCACGGGCAAAAACGGAAGAGGAATTGAGTGGATCCAATCCAACTCCTCTTTCTCACCTGGGCGACCGGGCAGCCAAACGCACAACGAAGACCTACCTGAACTCGGGCCGACGACAAAAGGAGCAGGGACCTCTGGATCAGGCGTGGAGCAGCGCGTGAGCAGGAGTGGAGCAGGCGTGGAGCAGCGCGGAGTGGCGGTGCGCAATTAGCCTTCGCATCCATCCAGACAGCCAGGAGGGTGTTGTGGTGGCACAGGTGCCTCTGGGGGCAGGCGGAGGCGAAGGCATTCATCACCAGGCACCTGGACAGCATTGGCTGAACAGGCAGGCTCACATTCGAGCGCCCGGAGGGAGCCGAGTGAAAAGGCTCGGACGGGAGACTGCATCCGGGAGGTGAGCAGAGATGGGCCGTGAGGCTCAGGGCAACACCCCACCCCAATAGGAACAGAGCGGGGACAGTAGCCGAGCGGCCTAAATAGCAGACCAAGGCTTCCGACTGCTGGAGCGAGGGGGAAGCCAAAGGAGTGAAGTAGATAGCCACGCCCCCTCACCAACTCGGCCGGAGTTCATCTCGGCGTGCCTTGTAGTGGGGCAAAGCAGCTGTGCAGCAGTTGTTAGTCGGGTGCTGTGCATACAGATTAGGGGTACGGCACAGGAGTCAGCTGGAGATAGCCTAAAAGGCAACGCGACCCGAGCTTGGCCATCAGGACTTAACGCAAAAGCAAGAGTGGCCAGCCAGGGACAGCACGTTGGGCAACACAACCTGGCTGCGACAATAGTCATAAGGAGCAACCAGGGAAAGCCCATTGGGGGGACGTGACCCGCGTTAATTCGCAGCTAAAGCAGGGGACAGCCCATCGGTGCGACGTGACCCTGCCAAGAGATGCCGGAAAGCGCCAACAGCCCAGACAGCATGGAGAAGCAAGGCACAATGCAAGAAATCAACCTCAAGGAAATCATAAGGGCAGCGAGGGAAGCAGCTTCAATGCATGGCAAGGAATGGATCCAGAAACAGATCGGGGGAGGAGCGAGCAAGTGGCCACCCCATGAGGAGCGCATGAAGGAGGGGCCCAGCGAAGCAGCCCGGGACCAGCTGGAGCTGGCCAAATGGCCAAAAGAGCAGCAGCGGAACACAAGCAGAGGGGGCAGAAAAGGGGATAAGAAAGAAACAGGTGGACCCCTACCTGCAGTGGTGCCAGGACCCATCAAACGAGCAAAGGCAACCAATGGTGAGCAAATCAGCATGATTGTGCAAGAATGTTTAAAATCAACGGCGCCTTTCCTATTTGCGAAGCAGGATTGAGCGTGTGAGTCAAATGTGTCCAGGGGGATGGAGCCCAAGGGTGATGCGTGTTACAGGGACACCAGCGTGAAACGTTCCCCAGCAGTCAGGGAGGAAGTGCTAAGCGAGGAGTGCACATCACTGGAGCAGGTGGAGGAGGTGTTAGCACCTGCTATGCCAAAAAAGATGTGGTCTGCTGGCTCGGGGGCAAGCGCACAGAAGCAGGGTAGCACACCAGCAGGGGAGCTGGCCCCAGAAGCAGACAAAAGAGGCAGCTTGGGCAGACCCTACATGGTCACCAGAGCACCGGGCCTGGCAAGTATGATACCTTTACAAGTCAAAGAGCGGATCTGGCGCAGGGAATTTATTGATATATTCTCTCTACTAGAGATTCAAGTGGAAGGCCTTGATTTGACCACAATAGACAAGAAAGAAGAAAAGAAGAGAGAAAGGAATAGAGTAAGGAGGGAGAGGAACTTTGATAACTGGCTGGATGTGTTTAGAGTTATGGCCTGCATCATAGTAGAGAAATTCCCTCACTGTGCTAAACATTTATGGCTATTCCAGTCAAAGATACACAAAGTCTAGAGGCAATTTGCAGGGGAGGCCTGGCTAGATTATGACAAAGGTTTCAGGCTCAAGATGCAAGCCCACCCAGACTTGGAATGGGACGAGGAAGATGTGGCAGGTTACATGCACAAGATGATGGTAGCAAGAGAGGCTAGGCTAGGAAGAAAGAGCTTTCCTTTCACAGGAGCCACCAGAAGGGGAGGCAAGAGAAGGCAAAGCCCCACTATAAGCAGCAGTATGCCCAGTGGAAGGGAATGCAAACAGGCAAAGGGACAGCAGCCATATGTTACAAGTATGACAAAGACTAGTGCATATGGGGAGCAGCATGCAAGTTCAGGCTTATGTGCTCCACGTGTGGCAAGGGGAACCTGGCAGCCGATTGCAGAAGGGGAAAAGGAGGCAGCCACAGGAGGGACAAAGAGAAGAAATAAGCCAGGCAAGTGCTTGGCCTGGCTTGGGAGAGAAGTGGAGTTGGCTCCCATAAATACAGGCAGATTGAGGCAGTTAACCAACGAATATTATAACAAAGAGGAGGCAAGGTTGTTGAGCAAAGATTTTTAACTGGGTTTTAGGATCTCATCTACAGGGAAAGCCCACAAACAAGAGTCAAAGAACTTGCATTCTGCAAGCGAAAACTCAGAGGTAATAAAAGAAAAAATCTGCAGAGAAAGAGAGCTGGGAAGAATAGAGGGCCCTCTAAGGGGAAGCAGCCCCCACCCCACCCCCGCCGGACTTGAAATTATCATCCCTAGGTATGTCCCCAAAATAGAGCCAGGCGAGTTCAGACTCATTCTCCACCTGTCTTTCCCAGAGGATGATTCAGTAAATGATGGCATCGACTCTGATGAATGTGCAGTGGGGTATGCATTAGTGGAAGATGCAGTAGAGATGTTGCGTTCAAAAGGCTGCGGTGCCTTGATCGCAAAAGCAGACATAGAGTCAGCATTCAGACTACTCCCAGGCCATCCAGAAAGTTACCACCTCCTGGGTTTCAGATTCAAAGGGGAGACATATTTTGATAAGGCCCTTCCCATGGGGTGCTCAATTTTGTGCACGTATTTTGAGAAATTCATCACATTTGTTGAATGGACAATAAACATAAGGCACCCAAAGGTGGGGAAGCTCTATTACCTGGATGATTTTCTGTTTGTCAGGCAGCCCGGTGGCACAGAATGTCAGGATTTATTGGGGGTGTTCCAATTATTAGCAGCAGAACTGGGGGTACCTCTGGCAGTGGATAAGACGGTGGGGCCTACTACCAAGTTGACATTCCTGGGAATAGAGCTGGACTCCAGAGCAGGCACATCCAGCATGCCCCGGGACAAGGTGCAGGACATATCAAAGGACATCCAAGCAATGCTGGGCAAACAGAAAGCCACCTTGGGGGAGCTGCAAGGGCTAATCTGTAAATTGAATTTCACAGCGAGAGTCATCCCATCAGGGAGGGTATTCTCTAGGTACCTCATGCACCTGATGAGGGGGCTGGAGGAGAAACACCACCACGTCAGGTTGGGCACAGGATTAAAGCAAAGAAGGATCTGAGAACATGGCTGACACTTCTGGAGGAATACAATGGAACCTTGATATGGAGAGAGGGCTGGGTATCAGCAAATCAGATCAAGCTATACAATGACGCATCCAGCAGCATAGGCTTCAGTGCTATCCTCAAGAATAGATGGTGTGCCAAGAAATGGTCACAGACCTGGGCGGCAACAGGCATCACAAGGAACATCACACTACTTGAACTATTCCCTATTGTAGTAGCCATGACTATTTGGTAGGAACAGCTGAAAAACATGAAGATCACACTGTGATCCGATAACCAGGCAGTGGTCCATGCAATTAACAGGGGGGGCGTCTCAATGCAAAAAGGTGTTAAAATTGCTGCGCTACCTGGTAAAAATGCAATTGGCAAACAATCTAGAGATCAGGGCAAGGCACATCATGGGTGCGAGCAACACTAAAGCAGATGCACTCTCTCGATTCCACATGGCGAGCTTCAGGAAATTAGCGCCAGGAGCAGAACAACAAATGACACCATTCCCGAGCAGCATGTGGGGACTGGTGGAGGGGACCTGTACCTTCTGATAGAGCATTCCCTAGCCCAAAGGACAGCAAGTCGCTATGCAGCCTATGCAACACGGGTGCAGGAGGTTACCAGTCTACCGTCCTTCAAGGACCACACAGAAACAATGAAAGCGGTGGAGCAATTCATTCATTGGGCCTTCACCCAAAAGAAGTCTTAGGCCCTCATTCTGACCCTGGCGGTCCTAAACCGCCAGGGTCACGGGCAACGGAAGCACCGCCAACAGGCTGGCGGTGCTTCAGTGCCCATTCTGACCGCGGCCGTAAAGCCGCGGTCAGAAAAGGGGATCCGGTGGTTTCCCGCCGGATTTCCCCTGGGCCAGAGAATCCTCGCGCCATGGGGATTCCGACCCCCTTCCCGCCATCCTGTTCCTGCCGGTAAAACCCGCCAGGAACAGGATGGCGGGAACGGGTGTTGTGGGGCCCCTGGGGGCCCCTGCACTGCCCATACCACGGGCATGGGCAGTGCAGGGGCCCCCTAACAGGGCCCCACAAAGATTTTCACTGTCTGCTAGGCAGACAGTGAAAATCACGACGGGTGCTACTGCACCCGTCGCACCCCTGCAACTCCGCCGGCTCCATTCGGAGCCGGCTTCCTCGTTGCAGGGGCTTTCCCGCTGGGCCGGCGGGCGATCTTCTGGCGATCGCCTGCCGGCCCAGCAGGAAAGTCAAAGCGGTCTTTCGGCGGTTTCCGCCCCGCGGGCGGCGCCCGCCGGGCTCAGAATGAGCCCCTTAGTCTTGGGCACAAATGCACCTAACGGCGGTGGCTCACTTTAGCAAACTTGTGTCAGGGAGAGATCCCACCAACTCACATTCAATAAGGGTGGCAATTAAAGGGTGGTGCAGAATAGAGGGGCCCACCAAGGACAGGCAGTGCCCAATTGAATTCCACACACTAAGGCTCCTGATGGGGGCATTATATGGTTTATGCCAAGACAGCTTTGAAAGTAAGCTGTTCAAGGCAGCATTCACATTAGCCTTCTTTGGGGCCTTCAGAGTGAGTGAGCTAGTTGCCCCCTCCAAACTAATGAACACACATGCAGGCATACAGAGCCAGAATGTACAGTTGGGCCACACAATTATGCAAATACTACTAAGGAGATCTAAAACCGATCAGATGGGGAAGGGAGCAAAAGTGGAGCTAAGGTACCTGGATGACAGTCTGCAACGTGCGGAAGTACCTAGTGCAGAGGACAGCAGGGCACGGGGCACTATTAAAACACAAAAATGGAGAATGCTTGAGTACTTTTCAGTTTAAAGCGGTACTGAAGATGGCGCTGAACAAGGCAGGGCTTCCAGGAAGCAAGTTTAGCGCACACTCCTTCGGATAGGGGCACCAACATCAGCAAAACCCAGCATCGCCTGCTGGCAGTGGGCATAAAAACAGTTGGGAGGTGGAGCTCCAACGCATACAAAGGTTACATCAGAAGGCAGCATCCTGGGAAACAGGAGTAGCGCACCCCCCCTTGTCCCGGCAGGCGCATGCATGGCACTGCACCTCTAGAGAAATGCGGGGGCAGAGGGCAGGTGGGCCAAGCAAGGCAGGAACCTCACATTCCTCACTAACTTCAACTGCAGGTGCGGAACACAAGACGGCATGGGTGATCGGACACTCCCTTGTGCAGAGAGCGCGAGTCTGGTGGGGAGCAGCCCTAGGTGGGAGCAATGCCCACAATGGACAGACATAGAATGGTTTGGAATGCCGGGAGTGAAATGGGAGTACCTGAAGGCCACATTGGGGATCTGGAAGCTGCCTGGTCCACAAAGCCAGACAAAGTAATCATACAACTGGGGGGTAACAACCTGGTGCAGCTAGGGAGGAAGGTCCAGCTGGAAAGCATCAGGGAAGGCCTCACTTGGGCGGGGGGCAAGGATGCTTGCTAACACAGCGCTGATCTGGTCATAAATCAACCCCCCAGCAGAAATGGAGGTGGGCCAGGTCAGCAAGTGTGGTAGAAAAATCGAGAAAAAAACTGAATGTAGCAGTCAAGAAGTTTTGCATTGCGAACAGCTGGGACAGCATCTGGCATAGCCTAATCAACTTGAGGAGGTCAGAATACTATGGTGCGGATGGCGCATACCTGTCTACGCTAGAAACAGAGGTCTTTTGGGTCAACCTATGGTCGGCCCAGCAGCTGGCGGGCTGCGAATAAAAAGGAACTAACTGAGGGGAGGCGCCTGGTGGAGCGATAACCCAAAGGCGGCATGGCGGACAGGAATGTTAAGGTACATGAAAGGCCACACCCAACACAGCGGGTGGCAGGACTACTAACCTTGGGATGCCTTACGGCAGGGTCAGGCAGTTGGGGGGAGGTACATGAAACACGACACTCTGAGCCCAGGTCCACTGGAGAGCTGAAAACAAGGACTAACCAAGTTAGTGAGTTAAGCCTATAGGAAAATGAGTACCTTCCTACACAAAAAAGGAATTACACCAAAAGACAAGATACCCAGAGGGCTAAACGCTTGGATTGATTCTGACAAAATGATGGATGGCCATGTGATATGCAAATGACGGGTGATTTATGTTGTATGGTAAAATGTCAAAAATGATTTATGACTTGGAATGTACATATTGTAAAGCATTGAAGATCATGAGTGTCAGTCACCCGGATGACAAAGTGATTTATGTCAGGCATACACAATGATTTATGGCCCTTTGGAAATAAAGGGCAAACATGCTGTAAATAGATATTAATAAACTGCGGCAATATTTCCCAAACGAAATTGACTCAAGTATGCTGTGTAATGTTTCCGGAATGGGCCGCCTGGGGGGATTAGGGCAAAGGTCGGCACCCAAAGGGGGCTAGAGGGGCCGGACGGAAACCTCATCTAGGTCCGCAAGAAAGCGTGCCAAGGGAGCCGCGCAAACAAAGGGAGCCCGGAAGGGGCATTCCCTCTCTCTCCTCACATCCCCCCTTATTTGAGCCCTCGGCGTGAGGCAGAAATGGAAGGGAAATCGAGCAGGTCCAATGGGGGTCGTGAATTATTTAAAGTATTTCCCCTGTTCCACCGGGACTGGCAAGGGGCTTAAGAAGGGGCTTCCTGAGCCGGAACCCCTCTTTCTCACCTGGGCGGCCAGGCAGCCACACACGCAACAAAGACACCAACCCACGCCGAATACAGGATACCAAGGAAGTCGCCAGCTGGGAGCGGAAGGGTGCAGTGGCAGAGAGGAACGTTAAGGAACATGAAAGGCCACACCCAACACAGCGGGTGGCAGGGCTACTTATCTTGGAATGCCTCATGGCAGGGAAAGGCAGTCGTGGGAGGTACATGAAACACTGCACTCGGAGCCCGGAGAGCTGGACACAAGGACTAACCAAGGTAGCGAGTTAAGCCTAAAGGAAAAAGAGTACCCTCCAACACAAAAAAGTAATAACGCCAACGCCAAAAGGCAAGACACCCAGAGGACTAAATGCTTGGATTGATTCTGACTAAATGATTGATGGCCATGTGATGTGCAGATGACGGGGATTTATGTTGTATGGTGACATGTCAAAAATGATTTATGACTTAAAATGTACATATTGTAAAGCAATGAAGGTCATGAGTGTCAGTCACCCGGATGACAAAGTGATTTATGTCAGGCATACACAATGATTTATGGCCCTTTGGAAATAAAGGGCAAAGACGCTGCAAATAGATATTAATAAACTGCGGCCAATATTTCTTACACGAAATTGACTCGAGTATGATGTGCAATGTTTCGGGAATGGGCCGCATGGGGATCAGGAGTTAAAATTTAGCACTTTCCAGGAGTTCTGGACCACAGTTTCGCATGGTCAATGATGGCCTCCCCCACCCTGAACCCACATTTTCGGTGCTAGCTCGCAAAACTCTGTCGCCCTCTGCGACTTACCACTTTCTCAAAACAAGTGGTAAATGGCAACCTTAAACACCCCAGAATCAAACACATGTCCAAAGGAATCCAGCAAATCTGCATCCAGATGGTTATTCCCACTCTGGGATGATTAACTCTTGCCCTTCCATTCCAAGAAGGTGAACAGGAAATTTGCCAGAAGAGGAGCAATACGCCACGATTTCACTGGATAAACACTTTACCATCGCAAGCTCTGTTTTTTGGGGAAAACAATCATATGCGAGGCATCCATCCATGTTTACCCTAGTTCCTGTAATATACTATCCCATAATGATTATCTTAGTGATGCTAAAGTGTCACTATGCCAAAAAACAACGTGTTAAGGTTCATGCACGAATATTTGGTAGATCATCCTTTAGGTAGCTTTCCTATGATTCTAGTTCTAGATCTGTAACATGATCAAGGTTAGCAACTCCTGTGCTTTCAGGGGTTTGGAGGAAAAGAATAACAACGCCTCTGCAAAATGATTTTTCCGGTGTGCGTCACTACACACAATTCTTCATCGAGATTGGTAATTCAATCCAAGTTTGGAAATGATTTCGTATTTCAGTGCTAATAGCAGTGTGCGTAGGCGTAGCAGTTCTGGATTTTGCCCAAATATATTGTGACACAATGCCCAGAAAAAAAGCTAAGCCTGCAGGCTGTAAAATAACAATCTTTCATCTCAAGCCTTATTTTCAACTTCAACACTAAGAATCGACAATATCGGCTGCAGTAAACACCAGCCCTATTCCGAGCAATTCGTAACCTGGCCCAAAGTAGAGATGAATCCGTGGACTACCCTTAGCCCACACTTGAGGAAACTATCCATTCTTCTATCCTGCAAAAGAGCTGTGAACCTCTATCTATAGAGAGTTTCGACACCCGTGTAACCACTGCAGGGGTCAGCATCCTTCAAGAGATGGCTGAACCGTACAAGAAGCGCACACAGACTCACAGAACGGCATCAAGCACTACTGGGTGCAACATACCTACTTTGATCTCCGTGGATTAGATTTCAGTCAAAGGCCTAGCCCCTGTCCAGCATGAATATTTCCTCATTGCTGTAAGGTGAACATTCCGGCACTTTACAAAATCGCACGTATCTACCCGAAAAGTCAGTGACAGAATAAAGTGCTCGCACGTTCTGTTGTGACTGATGATTGCTAGTGGCTGTGACGTGACCTTTCTTTCCATAAGAGAACTCGGTGGCCCCCTGTAACTAACCTACTGCTGTAACAGTTACTGTCCCAGAAACGTTGTATGTGTTTTCGTACAACTCTTGGATGTCACCAAACAAACACCGAATTTCTTTACCCAAAATCCATTGAAGTGAAAACATTCATCCTCGGCGGGAATATACCTTTTCACAGAGCTTGTAGCACATCTTTGTAACTCAAACTACACTGCGGCCTGGATGAAAACAGAGCCATTTGGAAAGTAAAACTTGACGACCGAACGCGCAGCAACACGGCAGCAATGGCAGACTGTGCGGTATACAAATGCAATTTACATAACTTCGACTGTGCCATGAGTTCGGTGAATTAACGGAAGTGGCAAAAACAGTGTAAATTGACCGACGTCAGGAGGACGCCTGTCAGTAACTAGCATCTTTTGCAGTAGTATTTGGAAGCTCACACCGGTGTCCGGTGCCAGGCTGGGTGCTAGTGGGTGCGTTTCTGTCAGATGTGGGGGTTTTAATACAGATCGTCCAAACAGCCCCCTTGCAGCAGTAGCGACCTCTGGCAAAGAGGAGCCGTGCAAGGGTATCTCGGTGCAGCAATGACGCAAGACTGTCCTCCTGCCGGGGGATGAAAGACCTTAATCATCGTTCGTGCGCCATGATTAATGATGCTTCAGCGTGAGCCACGGCAGATCGGTTCTATGCTGTCCGCTTCAAGGACCCGGAACCTGAGCCTTAGCTCAGTGTAAGCATTCGCAGCGGATCAAGGATTGGAAAGGAGCGAATAATAGAGATGCTCTACGGACGTCTCTAAATAGAAGCCCAGAGCCAAGGGGCTTCTCTTTAGCAGTCTACACCCAGGGGCAGTGTGTTACATTTGCAGGTACTGACTTTAATTTGAAAGGGAGAGTACTTGCACATCTCAGCACTGATGCAATACATTTAGTGGGAGAGTACCAGCACATCTCAGGACCAAACAGGTACTCTAAAGAGCGAGTACCTGCACTTCTATATTTCCATTTAAAGCACTCTCCAGCGTGTATCCGCCACTGTTCAGTAGGTGCAGTAGATTGCAGGTCCGATAGCCTGAACTTAGATTGTTGCTGTTTTTGTTGCTGTTTTTTACTATCCAGCCTGTGTCTGGGTCCTGTGATATGGCCCATGGTAAATAAAAATGTGGCCCATGGTACCCTACATTACTTCCTACATCCCAGCGAAACCTTTCAGTTTCATTTAAAGGTACAATCCCTCTTCCCTGAGACATTTTCCCAGACCTGACAAAGTGTAAGGCACATTGGCCCTCATTACAACCGTGGCGGTCAGTGTTAAAGCGGCGGTAATACCGCCAACAGGCCGGTGGTAAAAAAATGGGTTTATGACCACGGTGGAAACCGCCTACACAGACAGCCACTTCAACACTCCGACCGTCAAGGCGGTAGCAACAAACACTGCGGCAGTCACCGCCAACAGACAGGCGGAAGACAATGTACCCACCCCACCACAACCCGCCAATCCGCCAACTTTTCCAGGGCAGTACCAACGCCATCAAAAGCACAGCGGAAACAGAACACAGAAGGGACACCACTCACTTCTCGACACTCAACGAAAAAACAGGACGCCATGGAGCCCGAGTTACAGGTCCTGTCCATGCTGGTCTACCTCCTCATCTACCAGGAATACGAAAGGCGGCGGCGACGACCACGGTGAGTATTGCACCTAGTACACAGGGGAGGGTGGGAGGAAAAAGAGAGTGACACACACAACACGCAACACCCCCACCCCTACCCTCACCCACAACACCATACACACAAGCACATGCAACAACATTACATTTACACCCTGTAACCCCCTGGAAGAACACAAGGACAAAAGGAATTGAGCTAAATCAATGATATATTAGAAATAGGCAGATATATGTAAAGAATAGAAAAACAGTATTTACAAAAATATACAATATGTACATAAGGCCGTACATTGTCCTTTCCAAATGTCCGTGGGCCACTGGGCCAAAAATCATGGGCCAAGCCCACACTTGACTCCTGCCTCAATATGCAGAGAACACTACAGGGGCATCAGGTTGAAAATGCACAGGCACCTCAGGGGGACGGGGAAGGGGGTGGCACCTCAGCCGGAAGATGGGACAACGCCACTGCTCCTGAAAGGGACTCCATGCCCACAGCAATGTCCTGGGGAGTGCAAGGCCACAGTCTCTTGAGTGGGTGGTTTGCCCACTGCTTGGTCCTGGGGAGTGCAAGGCCACAGTCTCTTAAGTGGGTGGTTTGCCCACTGCTTGGTCCTGGGGAGTGCAAAGCCACAGTCTCTCTAGTGGATGGCTTCACCACTGGCTCTGGAGGGGGCCCTTGTGCCCAGTGTGCTTCATCCTGCCAAAGAGGGGGTGAGTGGATGCATATCTCCACTGGTTCTGGAGGGGGCCTTGTGCCCAGTGTGCTTCATCCTGCCAAGGAGGTGGTGAGTGGATGCATATCTCCACTGGTTCTGGAGGGGGCCTTGTGCCCCGTGATACAGCACTTGGGGTGTGGCAGTTCACATTCCCTCACCTGGGTGTCTGAGGCACGAGATTTGCAGGGACCAGGTTGCATGATAGTCAATGGAGGCAGGGCTAGACTCCATCCTGCAGCAGCTAAGGCTGCAAACTGGTGGTAGTGCCGGGGCTGGTGGGGGTGCTGCCAGTGGTGGTGTGAGGCTCCAGGCCGTCTCCTGCAACCTCGGACGGCTGCCCACTGGGGCTGCTGCTGCTGGTAGTGGTCCTACTGTCAGCGGTGCAGGTGGTGGTGCTTGCAGCGGTGCTTGCGGTGGGGCTGCTGGTGGTGCTGGATGTTGTGCAGGTGCTGCCAGTGGTGGAGGGAGGCTCCAGCCCTTCTCCTGCAGCCTCGGATGGCTGCCCACTAGGGATGCCGCTGCTGACAGTAGGGGTGCTAGCGGCGGTGCAGGTTGTGGTGCAGGTGGCAGTGCTTGCGGCGGTGCTTGCAGCAGGGCTGCTGGCGGTGGCGCCCGCGGTTCAGGTGGCAGGGCTTGCAGTTGTGCTGGTGGGCACCAGGCCTTCACCTGCAGTCTTGGACAGCGAAAGTGCCGTGCCTTGCGTTTTCTGCCCCTTCCTCACCTTGGCAGATGCTGTTGTGAACTTGGCTCTGGCAGCTGGAGTTTTGGAGGAGGCCTTGCTGGGTGGGTCGTGCTCCTTGCGCTTGCTGCATGCTGTCCCCTTCTTCACCTTGGCAGGTGGCGGAATGGTTTTGTCCTTTGCAGGGGTTGGTGGCCACTGGCTGGGCTGACGGTTGCCCCCTTTGAGCCTCTGTGAGTTGCAGGTACAACAGCGGACACCGACTTGGTGGCTGAGGTGCTGGCCTGGCTTCTGGACACCCTGGCCTGAGGGAAAGGACGGGAGGGAGGTTGGGAAGAGGTCAATGTTTGGCAGGAAAACCTTTTAGACACACTGGGGCGGGAAGAGGGAGAGGGTTTGGGAGTGGAGGATGAGAGAGTGGTTGTAAGAGGTGTCTGTCTGCTGAGTTTGGGTGAAGGTGCATGGGCTGGATTCTGTAGTGAGGTGGATGGCTGTTGGGTGGGTGGGTGCTTGCGTTTGTGTACTTTGGGAGTAGGGGTCACAGACACAATGGGAGAGAACACAGAGGACGTGTGCATGGATGTGGGGGTGCTGATTGCCAGTGAGGGGTGAGTAGTGTTGGGCGTAATGGTGATGGAGGTAGTGGATGAGGATGTAGTGCATGCAGGTGTGAGTGGAGACAATACTGGGAGGGAGGTGGACAACGAGGAGGAGGGGGACCCAGTGGAGGCAGTGAATGTTGGTGTGTCTACATGGGGATGGTGCTTGTGTGAGTGCCTGTGGGATGATGTGTGGTGCTTGTGTTTGCCTGAGCCACTTCCGTGTGTTGATTTGGGTGAATGCTGGTTTGAAGGTGTGTTTGGGATAGGCTGGGGTTGAGGGGACTGGGACTGGGCAGAGGAAGTTTGAGGAGGGAGGCTAGAGACAGGGACAATGGCTGCCATCAGTGCAGAGGCCAGAGCCTGAAATGCTCTCTGTTGGGCCACCACGCCAGAGTGAATGCCCTCCAGATATGCATTTGTTTGTTGTAAATGCCTCTCGACATCCTGGATGGCATTCAGAATGGTTGATTGCCCAACAGTGAGGGATCTCAGGAGGTCAATAGCCTCCTCAATGAGGGCCGCAGGGCTGACAGGGGCAGGGCCTGAGGTGTCTGGGGTGAAGGAAATGCCCATCTTCCTGGGCGAGCGGGCACGGGAAACATGCTGAGGGGCTGCTGGGAGGGTGGTGCTGGTAGGGGGGTGGCGGCTGTACCTGTTGTTGGGATTGGCACAGAGGTGTCCGCTACCGCCATAGAGCTTCCATCGGAGGAGGAGTCGCTGTCTGTGGTCTCCCCTCCTGTCCCCATCGTGGTGCTCCCCTCGCCCTCCATCCCACTGGTGCCCTCACCCTTGGTGGATTCAGCCTCCAGGCTCATGTGGGATGCAGCTCCCTCCATCGCCGGTGCCTCTGCTCCTCTGCCAGATGATACTAATGCACACAAGGACAGGGCGACAAAGCAAAAATGGGGGGGGAGAGACAGAGGATGCACTTGGTCAATGCCAGCAACACCACTACCGTTGGTGTACACAACACACGGGGAGCAGCCCTATGCACTAGGCCATGCCCAACCATATACTAAGATAGTCACCAGCCCATGGGGTACAATGCCTAACGCCATTAGCTGCACACCTGAAACCCACAGGACCCTGCCCAGTAGTAGATGCCCACTAACACTATTGGGGTAGGAGTGCTTCAGAGCCTGCCCAACAAGGGACCTACCTTGCCATCTTCGTCCTGGCCTAGGGGCACCCATAGCCCACATCCCCCACCCAGGTACCTCTTAATGCGCGCAAAGTCATGATTTTGAATCTGTACTCACCCCCTTGTGGCTTCTGTGATGCCTTCAAACGGCCATCCAACTCCGGATAGGCCACCGCCAGGATGCAGAACATCAGGGAGGTCATGGTGCGATGGGCACCCCTTCCTCGTTTGGGAGGCCAGCCCCAGCTGGGCCTCCGCCGTCTTCTTTGCCCAGTGGCACAGGTCCTCCCATCTCTTGCGGCAATGGGTGCTCCGCCTGTCAAAGACCCCCAGGGTCCGCACCTCCTTGGTGATGGCACGCCAAATACCCGTTTTCTGGTGGGCGCTGACCTGCATGGAAAAATCAGCAGAAAAGGGAATTAGTCAACCGTCCGGACCGTCACAGTAATGGGCCACCATAGCCCTCCCATCCCCTGACGCACATACATTGACCACCTTACATGCAGCACTCTGGCCAGGACGCCTATGCCCCCCCACATGTGGCTTACATACACAGCACTCCATACATTCATGGCCCACGCATCATGCTCACAGTGTACTCACCTGTTTGTCTGGAGGACCGTGGAGTAACGTGTACTGGGGTAGGACCCCATCCACCAGTTTCTCCAACTCCTCCGCAGTGAAGGCAGGGGCCCTTGCCCCAGACACATGCGCCATTGTCACTTCCAGACACAGGTCACAGCAGCACCTGCAATGTAGGTCCTCTCCTGTTGAAAGTCAGGTAGCAAGTGAGTGAACTGATAGAAAATGGCGGTGACGTCCGCGGCGGTGCGTACCGTCACCGCCGGCGTACATCGCCATTGGCTCCTGAAACCCATAGGGCCCAATGATAACCAATGCAAAGTTGTGCTGCGGTCTTCTACCATCTACTGTGATGCGCACAATGGCAGCGCAATTACCTCATTTCCACTTGTCACTCCTCACAGGTCATGCAGCCGCCATTTCAGGGGGGCACAGGGCATGGCACCTAACTGCGTCACAGCAGACATTGGCACTGCAACTGATTGTCGGAATCACATACTGGTTCTGTAAAGGAAACAAATCATCATTAGTGCAATAGATGTGTGAATATGACCCTCTGCTCACCATTTTCTTCCATAGGCTTCAACCACTGAGGCTGAATATGAGATGGCGGCATCCTCCTGTGTACAGACCCCTGGTGAACCTTGCGACAATGGAGGACAGACACATAATTATAACCTACAGACTTGATTGTGACACAATCCTAGAACTGTGTGCCCAATTGGAGCCAGACCGCAAGTCAGCTATCCGCAAGCCCACAGGTATCCCCCCTCTAGTGCAGGTCTTTTCAGTGCTCCATTTCCTGGCTAGTGGTTCCTTCCAAACAACAGTGGCCATGGCATCAGGGATGTCCCAGCCAATGTTCTCCAACGTGTTGACCAGAGTGTTGTCAGCCCTGCTGAAAAACATGGCCAGCTACATCGTGTTCCCCAAGTTGGAGGATTTGGTCACAGTGAAAGCTGACTTTTATGCCCTGAGACATACCCCCAAATTATTGTTGCCATTGATGGTACACATGTGGCATGTGTCCCCCCCCGGAGCAATGAACAGGTTTTCAGGAATAGAAAAAGCTATCACTCTATGAATGTGCAGATGGTGAGTTTGGCGGACCAGTACATGTCCCATGTGAATGCCAAATATCCTGGCTCTGTGCATGACGCCTTTATCTTGAGGAATAGCCGCAGACCATATGTGATGGGCCAACTCCAAAGGCACCGAGTGTGGCTAATAGATGAGCCCAAGGTTCCCACACAGTATGAGTAGGTGTCTGGGTATGTGGTTGTCCCTAAGGGTTAGGGTGTGTCTAACAGTTGTCCCTCAATATTTGCAGGTGACTCTGGTTACCCCAACCTCTCATGGCTACTGATCCCAGTGAGGAATGCCAGGACAAGGGCAGAGGAACGTTACAATGAGGCACATGGGCGTACAAGGAGGATTATTGAAAGGACCTTCGGCTTCGTGAAGGCCAGGTTCCAGTGCCTCCATCTGACAGGTGGCTCACTGTACTACTCACTCAAGAAGGTGTGTCAGATCATCGTTGCATGTTGCATGTTGCACAACCTGGCCTTGAGACGCCAGGTGGCTTTTCTGCAGGAGGATGTGCCTGGAGATGGTCTTGTGGCAGCGGTGGAGCTTGTGGACAGTGAGGAAGAGGAGGCAGAGGAAGAAGATGTTGACGACAGAAGCAATATAATTCAGCAGTACTTCCAGTGACACCCAGGTAAGACACTGTAAATTCACTTTACATTTCATTTTTGTGTTGGACATTGTACGTGGCAGCCTGTTTCCCTCTGTCTATGGCCACTGACTGTACCCTTTGGCATCTCTAATTTCAGATCTCTGTGCCCCGCTCTGGCTCCTGCTATGTGTACTGTTGCCCACCAAAGGTCATTCGAAAGTATATTTCACTGTGCATTTGAGTTGCAATGCTTTGATAATGTTGTACTAATACATATGTGAATCATTTGACAGACTCCAGATTAGTATTTGTTCCAAGGGTGTTTATTTAAGTGCTCATAAGTAGAGGGGGATGTGCAATGGGCTGGGCTGATGGTGGAGGAAAGTCCATGGTAGAGTTCAGTCTCTGGCTATCACAGGTGCATTGTCCAATGGGGCATAGGAAGGGGAGTAATGGCAGTTCAATGTGGACAGGGTGACAGAGTGGGACAGAAGGGTGACAATCAGGAGAGTTTTATTTCCTGGCGGGGGTCTTGGCAATGTTCTCTGGCTTCTGCCTGGATCGCAGGGACCATTTGCAGGGTGGTTCTCCTTCTGCAGGGGGTGGGGTGCTGGTGGCCTGTTGTTCCTGTGGCAGGGCCTCCTGTCCACTAGCGCTGGCAGAGGTGGAAGGCTGTTCATCGGTTTGGCTAGTGTCAGGGGCCCGTTGTTGTGCCACTGCCTCCCTCATGGTCTTGCCCATGTCAGCCAGCACCCCTGCAATGGTGGCCAGGATGGTGTAGATGTTTTTAGGTCATCCCTGATCCCCAGGTACTGTCCCTCCTGCAGCCGCTGGGTCTCCTGCAACTTGGCCAGTATCTGGCCCATGGTCTCCTGGGAATGGTGGTATGCTCCCAGGATGTTGGAGAGTGCCTTGTGGAGAGTGGGTTCCCTGGGCTTGTCCTCCCCCTGTCGCACAGCAGTCCTCACAGCTTCCTTGTTGTCCTGTGCCTCTGTCCCCTGAACCGTGTGCCCACTGCCACTGACCCCAGGTCCCTGATCGTCCTGGGTTTGTGGGGTTGCCTGGGGTCCCTGTAGTGGTGGACAATCTGCTGATTGATGTGTCCTGGGGACAGTGGCATGGGCCCGCTGGGTGGGTGCTGTGCTGGTGTTTCCTGAGGGGGGAGGCTCTGTGGTGGGTTGGGACTGTGGCAGGGGAACCGACTGTCCAGAGGTCCCTGATGGGCCAGGTTGGTCATCGTGATCCGGGTGTGCAGAGCTGCTGTTGTCACTGTGGGCCTCTTCGGGGGGGGACTGGATGTAGCTGGCACCTCTTCTCCGGTGACGTTGAGTATGGGTCCTGTGGGGATGCAAATGCAGTGTTATTGTATCTGTGTGTGCCATGTTGTGCATGGGTGTGTTTCTTGTATGATTGTGATTTCCCTGTCAGCTTGGCCTTGTGTGAGTGGTGATTTTGTGGGCTGGGTGAGTTTCTCTACTGGGCATGCTGTGGTGATGGGTGTCCATGCAGGTCTGTGTTGGGGGTCCATGGATTGGTGTTACTTACAGGGCTTGGTATTGGGATGGGTGGGGTATGTGTGAGGTGGTGGAGTGATGGGGGTGAGGGTAGGGGTAGGATTTTGTGATGGCATGCAGGTAGGGTGGGGGAGATAAAGTAGTAAAGATGTGACTTACCAGAGAACAGTCCTCCTGCTACTCCTGCGAGGCCCTCAGGATGCATTAGTGCCAAGACTTTCTCCTCCCATGTTGTTAGTTGTGGGGGAGGAGGTGAGGGTCCACCGCCAGTCCTCTGTACTCCTACCTGGTGGCTTGCAACCATGGAACGCACCTTCCCCCGTAGGTCTTTCCACCTTTTCCTGATGTCATCCCTTGTTCTGGGGTGCTGTCCCACAGCGTTGACCCTATCCACGATTCTCCCCCAAAGCTCCATCTCCCTAGCAATGGACGTCTGCTGCACCTGTGATCCGAATAGCTGTGGCTCTACCCGGATGATTTCCTCCACCATGACCCTTAGCTCCTCCTCTGGAAACCTGGGGTGTCTTTGGGGTGCCATGGATGTGGTGTGAGTGATATGTGTGAGGATGTGTGGGGTGATGTGTTGGGGTGTATGCTGTGATGTGCGTGGATGTTGTATGGGTGATGGTGTTCTATGCCGCTGATTGAGTGGGTGCTCCTGGCTTGTGTATCTCTGTGTTGGCAATCTTGTTTTTCATTGAAAGGGTTGTGGGTAATGTGGGTGGGGGTTTTGTAGTGGTGTGAGTGTGTGGTGTGTGTATATGTGTCAGGTGTGTGTATTTTGAATTGTCCAATGTGGTGGTGTTTTGTGAATGTGTGTGTATTTTGAGCACGGTGATTCGTGGGTCATGATACTGTGGGCGTATTCCTGTTGGCATAATGGTGTGGGTTTTGCTATTGCCAGTTTATCACTGACCTTTGGGCTGTGTGGGTGTCTGTATAGTGGCGGAATTCTCAGTGTGGGTCATAATACCCGTAGCGGAATACCGCAGCGGTCACGGTATGTTGGCAGCCGACAGCATGGCGGTAGGCGGCATTTACCGCCAGGGTTGTAATGAGGGCCATTGTATTTTCAGATCTACCTCAGAAGGCCTATTGTTAATGAAAATGATAACTTAAGAATTGGACGAAGATAAGTCTATGAAAAACTTTGCTGACTAGCTTAATCAGTGCTTAATTTGTGCCAATGGTTGCATCGGGTGCTCACGAGGGACAGGCCTTTTATTCCACAAAGCATTTCCAATGGGCCGGAGCCACTGAACTGTTGGTTTTGAACGCCAAGGGTCACTCCTGGTGAATCAGTCACTTACCCCAGCTCCCTGAGGTTAATTGCAGCAGGCAGAGGGAGGCTTCAGGAGAGAGAAAAAGAGCGGGAGGGTGGAGAGGGTAGAGAGAAAAAGAGGGAGACGAGAGAGGGAGGAGAGAACTGGTAGGAGGAGATAAAGGGGCGCGGGGTTAGTTTAAGCATTTTTGCAAGGGCTGTTTTTGGTTTCCCAGTATGGCTCTAATGGGAACTAGAAGTCATTTTTGGGGACCAGAAGATATTTTTCATCTTCAGACTCTGAACCAGAAACAGAGAGAAAGACAGTAAAGGGAGAAAGAAGGAAGAAGAGCAAGATAAGAACACAGTGACAACAGAAGAAAGCAGGCATGAAAAAGGACCTTCAAGATTGGGGTAAAGATACAGGAAGTGTAAGGTGGTTAATGAAAGACACTTGAAGGGGGAATCAAGACCTAAAGCTTTTGTATTCAGCAGTCCGCCTTGAGCAGTGACATCAACACACCCCTAAGAAAAGCCTTGGGTCCTGGTTCATAAATTAAACACTGCGCTTGCTCAGTGGTGGTAGAGGGTTTTTCGAAGTGGTGTTGCTAAACATCATGGGGTCAGTCTCAAAATGTAAATTAGCCATTCAGTGGTTTCCATTGCTGTGGGATTGGGGTCCACAGTCCCATCAGCCACTCTTCATAATTTCAATGTTACATTTATGAGAAAGACAACCAGGTGACCCTAAAGTTGGGGGAGTAATCTGTCTTGGGCAGCAGCTTTGACTAACATCTGCCTATCAGTCATTTCTGACAGGAGTCTAATCAGTCACCTGAAACTGAATCCTCACAAAATGGAGCTCTGGTTCTGTGTCTCAGCTTGTGGTATCTGAAACTTCTCCCTTTGGTCTAACTTTTTTGCCAAGGATACATTCAAACTCCACTTGCTGCCTGGGACTTTCTGACTCTTTTGTCTTAAATACTTGTCAGGCAATGCCAAGCATAAACAGGTAATGTGCTAAGTGCCTCTATATTAGTATGCTTGTTTGTCAGAATTCTTCATCATTTCCAAACAACAACATAGTCACAAGCTTTATTGAGGGCAAAGGTACATAGAAGAGGAGAGAAAATAATAGATCTCAAAATTGGTCCTAGACCACATACAGCACGGGCAGCATCATTAGTAAAACTAGGAGATCCTCATCCTACTGAAAACACCACTTCTGTAAAAGTGAAAGGGATAGGGGAGACAAATGCAAAGGAGAGGACAGCTGAAAAGAACTCCTTACTGGCGATGAGCCAAACTTATAACACTGCCAAGGCTGCCACACCAGGTAAAGGGAGTACCACGATCTATGATCTATGACAATGCCAAGTCAGTGGCAGATCCTAAATCTCCAAACAGTAAACAGCTCAGCCCAACACCCAACAGCCTCATTCCAAGTTGCCAATTGCAATGTGTGGTGATGGATGCCTGAGAAGCAAGGTAACAGGGCCCCCACATGGGTAATAAAAGATTTCACAGCTACAGGAGAGCTTCTTTCTGGCCACCATCATTTCATGTGCCATGCATTATATGCCATATGCACCATGGACATCCTCCCCGTGATGTAACTGTGGTCAAAGTTAGCATCCTGTGATGTCCTCAAGGAGTCAATGTTTGGTGAATTGACGTCCATGATTTTACTATTATTAAGTTGTTTGTTGGCTAATAAACAATTTGCCAAAAAGATGCCTGGTACCAACTCTCTGTTCTAAAGAAAATCAAAGATAGCAACTTTAGAACTGCTGCTCAAGCCCTCATACTCTTGTATCTGGGTAATGATAGTGCCCTACTCTATGACCTCACAGATGCTACACTGGCACCCCTTAAGAACATCATACATGCCACAGCATGTCTCATCTAGTGCCAGAGAAATATGATCACTTCACCCACATCCTGATAGAACTCTATTGGCTCCTCTTTCTGGCCTGCACCATCTTCAAAGCCAAAAGTGTCATTAACAAAACATCACAACCAGCACCCCTTCTTATTTTACAGACACACTAAGCATCTCTGATGGTTTTTGCCACACCCGCAACCAGTACACCATCAGACTGGAGAAGAGTAAAAAAGAAAAAACAAGACAGCAGGCCTTTTCCATCTAATCACCCAGGATGTAAAACATCCCTATATCCATTAGGATCGTCCCAACAATTCTCCGATTAGGGAAATGCATCAACCATCCACAACACAGCTTCCTCTCTTATTACTCCTTCATTTTATGCTTGCCTGTTACCATGTTCAATGCTCAACTGCCTTTGCACTATAGAAATACCATATACATACATACATTCATACATACATACAACGTAGGTCTGTGCCATTTGTTGGGGTTATGTCATAGAGAAATGAAGATATAAACAGAGATACAGATGTTCTTTTTATTATTCTTGACTCTGTCTTTTTACTCTATCGATGAAATCCCATGCAATTGTCTACAGCAATCCTTTGTTGTCAGTAGTTAAAACACACCAAGGGCATTGCAAACTGACCCTTACCAGGTAGGTGTCAGTACAATGTTTCAGCAGCATCGTCACAGAGCGGACAGACATTTCTCTGCCTCTTCCCTTAAGTGGGCACTGGCGTACACCGTGAGGGCATTATGGAACAATGAGTGGGGAATTCTGCCTCCCTATACACAGGGACCATCAGGGTGATGTAGAGTACCCGTAAAACTGATCTTTTTCCCAGCTGCATTAAAGGGCAGCTTACTATTAGACCTAGAAGCCTTAGGGTGGTCTTCCCCCAAACATTTTGCCTTCCTCCTCCACTTTTTCTAACCTTGTTTTACTGGTCTTAGGACTCTGCACAGTTTACCACTGCTAACCAGTGCTAAAGTGATTGTGCTCTCTCCTCTAAACATGGTAATATTGGCTTATCCCCAATTTGCATATTTAATTTACTTTTATGTCCCCAGTAAAGTGGCATTACTTGTGCCCATAGCCTGCAAATTAAATGCTACCAGTGGGTCTGCAGCATTAATTGTGTCACCCACATAAGTAGCCCTTTAAACATGTCTCATGCCTTCCATTACAGAGCTTGTGTGTGCAGTTTAAACAGTCATTTCAACCTGGCAAAATAAACCTTTTGGCAGGCTCAAACCTTCCTTTCTTATGAATATAATTCACCCCTAGGTTAGGCTACGGCCACCCAAAATGCAATGTGCAGTGTATTTAAAAGGTAAGACATGTATTGTTAAGTTTTACATGTCCTGGTATTTTAAAACTCTTAAATTAGTTTCCCACTACTGCAAGGCCTATCTCTTCCACAGAACAACATTGGAGTTGTCTTATTACAATTTATAAGTGTAATTTCCAAATGGGAAGAGATAACTGATTCATGTTTGGTGTCACTGGGATCCTAATACAAAATAAAAATACTAACTTTTGGTCAAGTCAGATTTAAAGCTACAATTCCAAATATGACACTTTTGGAAAATTGGAATTTTCCTTCCTTAGCCATTTCATGCCTGCAGCCTGTCTCTGGTCACATGACTGGGTGTACTTAGCAGTTGGGCTTTGTGTATTCTTCCAAGTCAGTCTCACACAATGAGGTATTAGGTGTGACTAGAAGGGCCATCACAGGCAGGATGAGAGGAAAGAGTTGAACTCAGTCTTACTTATACTGGAATAGGCTGTGTCCTGTCTAGACCTAAAGGGCACAACAACCCTAAATTGCCACCCCAGCCAGTTTGGAGCCAGGGCAAGAGAGGCAGGGAATTCCTTGCACATCAAAGCCATTGCTGTCTAGATGCTTCTCCCACATTCCAGAATCATGGCACCAAGGTATAAAAGATGGACCTCAGACACCACCACTTCAGTACACTTCTAGACCTGTGGATACTATGCCAGGAAGAAGGACTGCTGTGCTGCTGAAGGCCTACCACTCTAAAGGACTGCACTCTGCTGGGCTCCTGCTTTGCTGTGCTGACCTGCTACCCTCTTGCCTTGGTGAGAAGGACTGAACCTGGATCTCCTGAGCCCAGAACCCAGAGTGACTCCAAGGGATAGTTGGCTGGCCTCCTGATCTGAAACCTCAGGGAAATGACAGACTTCCAACAACCTTGTATCTTCACCCGAACTCTACCATCTGTGAGTCTACCCTGCCAGTGGTGGCACCCCAGTCTTGAACCCTTGGACGTGGGCCTAGGGTACACTCCCAACCTTGGGATCTGGTGGAACAGATGCATCTCCTCTGTTGCACGGTGCAAACCCGCACAGAATCAACTCATCTCAGCTACTGCATGGATTAGTCCTGTCGCAAAGACTTGCCTTGCTGCTGCAACTCTCATAATCTTCGGAACCACTGCTGTGCGACACTTTCCTGGCGAAGGCCGTTGCATCTCTCTTTGATGGCAGCCCTGCTGAGAATACTGGACTCCACATTGCAGCCTCACTGCTCTTTGGAACCAATGCATCGCCCTGACTGCGCATCGCGTCCCTGACACCAGACTTCACATTGCAAGCCCCGTTGATGGAATCTGCAAAGTTGATGCAACAGGACCTCGCACCGTACTCTCGCCGCATCCCGGAATCAACACATCACCTCGGCTGCACCAGCATGTTTTGACGCAGATCCACCCAGTCCTCCGCAAACCAGGATTTAAGGTATTCTGTTCAGCGGGACTAAGTGGGTCCCTGTAGTCGGCATGCACTCTATCGCACTCCGCTGAACTTGTGTCTTTGTCCGGGTCCGACACGACTAGATATCCACAATTGGAGCTTTATGCCTTTTTGGCGCTATTTTTACCTAAAACTTTAAAATTCAATATCTTTGGGTCTACCAATTGGACTTTTGTTGTTTTGGTCTTGATCTTCAGAGGGCCCCATTTCAGCCCAAGTCCAATTGACAATTGTAAAATATGGGTGTATCAGGTTCCCTTCATTACATTCTGCAGGGGCGGGGGGTTATTAGTTTGTGAGACAGTGCTTATGGCTCAATATGTCCTTCCTACATACACTGATACTCTATCTACTAAAGAATATTAAATCCAATGTGTAGGAAGTTGGCTCTGTATGTGCTATTTCAAAGTAAGGAATAGCATGCACAGAGTCCAAGGGTTCCCCTTAGAGGTAAGATAGTGGCAAAAAGAGATAATACTAATGCTCTATTTTGTGGTAGTGTGGTCGAGCAGTAGGCTTATCAAAGGAGTAGTGTTAAGCATTTGTTGTACATACACACAGGCAATAAATGAGGAACACACACTCAGAGACAAATCCAGCCAATAGGTTTTGTTATAGAAAAATATATTTTCTTAGTTTATTTTAAGAACCACAGGTTCAAATTCTACATGTAATATCTCATTTGAAAGGTATTGCAGGTAAGTACTTTAGGAACTTTGAATAATTACAGTAGCATATATACTTTTCATATAAAACACAAATAGCTGTTTTAAAAGTGGACACAGTGCAATTTTCACAGTTCCTGGGGGAGGTAATTTTTTGTTAGTTTTGTCAGGTAAGTAAATCACTTACAAGTCTCAGGTTTGGGTCCAAGGTAGCCCACCGTTGGGGTTTCAGAGCAACCCCAAAGTTACCACACCAGCAGCTCAGGGCCGGTTAGGTGCAGAGGTCAAAGAGGTGCCCAAAACACATAGGCTTCAATGGAGAGAAGGGGGTGCCCCGGTTCCAGTCTGCCAGCAGGTAAGTACCCGCGTCTTCGGAGGGCAGACCAGGGGGGTTTTGTAGGGCACCGGGGGGGACACAAGTCAGCACAAAAAGTACACCCTCAGCAGCGCGGGGGCGGCCGGGTGCAGTGTGCAACCACGCGTTGGGTTTTCAATGGTTTTCAATGAGAGACCAAGGGATCTCTTCAGCGGTGCAGGCAGGCAAGGGGGGGGCTCCTCGGGGTAGCCACCACCTGGGTGAGGGAGAGGGCCTCCTGGGGGTGACTCCTGCACAGGAGTTCCGTTCCTTTAGGTGCTGGGGGCTGCAGGTGCAGGTGCAGGGTCTTTTCCAGCCGTCGGGAAATGGAGTTCAGGCAGTCGCGGTCAGGGGGCGCCTCGGGATTCCCTCTGCAGGTGTCGCTGTGAGGGCTCAGGGGGGACAACTTTGGTTACTCACGGTCTCGGAGTCACCGGAGGGTCCTCCCTGAGGTGTTGGTTCTCCACCAGTCGAGTCGGGGTCGCCGGGTGCAGTGTTGCAAGTCTCACGCTTCTTGCGGGGAGTTGCAGGGGTCTTTAAATCTGCTCCTTGAAACAAAGTTGCAGTTCTTTTGGAGCAGTGCCGCTGTCCTCGGGAGTTTCTTGTCTTTCTTGAAGCAGGGCAGTCCTCAGAGGATTCAGAGGTCGCTGGTCCCTTGGAAAGCGTCGCTGGAGCAGGGTTCTTTGGAAGGCAGGAGACAGGCCGGTAGGACTGGGGCCAAAGCAGTTGGTGTCTTCTGTTCTTCCTCTGCAGGGGTTTTTCAGCTCAGCAGTCTTCTTCTTCTTGTAGGTTTCAGGAATCTAACTTCTTAGGTTCAGGGGAGCCCTTAAATACTAACTTTAAGGGCGTGTTTAGGTCTGGGGGGTTAGTAGCCAATGGCTACTAGCCCTGAGGGTGAGTACACCCTCTTTGTGCCTCCTCCCAAGGGGAGGGGGTCACATCCCTAATCCTATTGGGGGAATCCTCCATCTGCAAGATGGAGGATTTCTAAAAGTTAGAGCCACTTCAGCTCAGGACACCTTAGGGGCTGTCCTGACTGGCCAGTGACTCCTCCTTGTTGTTTTCTTTGTTTCCTCCGGTCTTGCCGCCAAAAGTGGGGGCCGTGGCCGGAGGGGGGCGGGCAACTCCACTAGCTGGAGTGTCCTGCGGTGCTGTGACAAAGGGGTGAGCCTTTGAGGCTCACCGCCAGGTGTTACAGCTCCTGCCTGGGGGAGGTGTTAGACTCTCCACCCAGTGCAGGCTTTGTTACTGGCCTCAGAGTGACAAAGGCACTCTCCCCATGGGGCCAGCAACATGTCTCGGTTGTGGCAGGCTGATGGAACCAGTCAGCCTACACAGATAGTCGATTAAGGTTTCAGGGGGCACCTCTAAGGTGCCCACTGTGGTGTATTTTACAATGAAATGTACACTGGCATCAGTGTGCATTTATTGTGCTGAGAAGTTTGATACCAAACTTCCCAGTTTTCAGTGTAGCCATTATGGTGCTGTGGAGTTCGTGTAAAACAGACTCCCAGACCATATACTCTTATGGCTACCCTGCACTTACAATGTCTAAGGTATTGCTTAGACACTGTAGGGGCACAGTGCTCATGCACTGGTGCCCTCACCTTTGGTATAGTGCACCCTGCCTTAGGGCTGTAAGGCCTACTAGAGGGGTGACTTATCTATACCTGCATCGGCAGGGAGAGGCTGGCATGGCACCCTGAGGGGAGTGCCATGTCGACTTACTCATTTTGTTCTTACCAGCACACACAAGCTGGCAAGCAGTGTGTCTGTGTTGAGTGAGGGGTCTCCAGGGTGGCATAAGACATGCTGCAGCCCTTAGAGACCTTCCTTGGCATCAGGGCCCTTGGTACCAGGGGTACCACTTACAAGGGACTTATCTGGATGCCAGGGTGTGCCAATTGGGGAATCAAAAGTACAGGTTAGGGAAAGAACACTGGTGCTGGGGCCTGGTTAGCAGGCCTCAGCACACTTTCAATTCAAAACATAGCATCAGCAAAGGCAAAAATTCAGGGAGTAACCATGCCAAGGAGGCATTTCCTTACACAACCCCCCCCCCCAAACGAAAGAGGATGAGACTAACCTTTCCCAAGAGAGTCTTCATTTTCTAAGTGGAAGAACCTGCAAAGGCCATCTGCATTGGCATGGGCAGTCCCAGGTCTGTGTTCCACTATAAAGTCCATTCCCTGTAGGGAGATGGACCACCTCAACAGTTTTGGATTTTCACCTTTCATTTGCATCAGCCATCTGAGAGGTCTGTGGTCAGTTTGAACTAGGAAGTGAGTACCAAAAAGGTATGGTCTCAACTTCTTCAGGGACCTGACCACAGCAAAGGCCTCCCTCTCAATGGCACTCCAACGCTGCTCCCTGGGGAGTAACCTCCTGCTAATGAAAGCAACAGGCTGGTCAAGGCCATCATCATTTGTTTGGGACAAAACTGCCCCTATCCCATGTTCAGAGGCATCTGTTTGCACAATGAATTGCTTGGAGTAATCTGGAGCTTTTAGAACTGGTGCTGTGCACATAGCTTGCTTCAGGGTGTCAAAGGCCTGTTGGCATTCTACAGTCCAGTTTACTTTCTTGGGCATTTTCTTGGGGGTAAGTTCTGTGAGGGCTGTCACTATTGATCCATATCCCTTCACAAACCTCCTATAGTACCCAGTCAAGCCAAGGAATGCCCTGACTTGAGTCTGGGTTTTTGGAGCTGCCCAGTCCAGAATAGTCTGGATCTTAGGCTGGAGTGGCTGAACTTGGCCTCCACCTACAAGGTGTCCCAAGTAAACCACAGTTCCCTGCCCTATCTGGCATTTGGATGCCTTGATAGAGAGGCCTGCAGATTGCAGAGCCCTCAAAACCTTCTTCAGGTGGACCAGGTGATCCTGCCAGGTGGAGCTGAAGACAGCAATATCATCAAGATAAGCTGCACTGAAGGATTCCAACCCAGCAAGGACTTGATTCACCAACCTTTGGAAGGTGGCAGGGGCATTCTTTAAACCAACGGGCATAACAGTGAACTGATAATGCCCATCAGGTGTGGAGAATGCTGTCTTTTCTTTTGCTCCAGGGGCCATTTTGATCTGCCAGTACCCAGCTGTTAAGTCAAAGGTACTTAAGAATTTGGCAGCCCCTAATTTGTCTATCAGCTCATCAGCTCTAGGAATGGGGTGGGCATCTGTCTTGGTGACGGAATTGAGACCTCTGTAGTCCACACAAAACCTCATCTCTCTCTTTCCTTCTTTGGTGTGAGGTTTGGGGACTAGGACCACTGGGCTAGCCCAGGGGCTGTCAGAGTACTCAATTACTCCCAATTCCAGCATCTTGTGGACTTCCACCTTGATGCTTTCCTTAACTTGGTCAGACTGTCTGAATATTTTGTTTTTGACAGGCATGCTGTCCCCTGTGTCCACATCATGGGTACACAGGTGTGTCTGACCAGGGGTTAGGGAAAAGAGTTCAGCAAACTGCTGTAGGACCTTCCTACAGTCAGACTGCTGTTGGCTAGAGAGGGTGTCTGAATAGATCACTCCATCCACTGAGCCATCTTTAGGGTCTGATGAGAGGAGATCAGGGAGAGGCTCACTCTCAGCTACCTGGTCCTCATCTGTTACCATCAACAGATTTACATCAGCCCTGTCATGGAAGAGCTTAAGGCGGTTCACATGGATCACCCTCTTGGGGCTCCTGCTTGTGCCCAGGTCCACCAGGTAGGTGACCTGACTCTTCCTCTCTAGTACTGGGTAAGGGCCACTCCATTTGTCCTGAAGTGCCCTGGGAGCCACAGGCTCCAGAACCCAGACTTTCTGCCCTGGTTGAAATTCAACCAGTGCAGCCTTTTGGTCATACCACAACTTCTGGAGTTGTTGGTTGGCCTCAAGGTTTTTACTTGCCTTTTCCATGTACTCTGCCATCCTTGAGCGGAGGCCAAGTACATAGTCCACTATGTCTTGTTTAGGCTCATGAAGAGGTCTCTCCCAGCCTTCTTTAACAAGAGCAAGTGGTCCCCTTACAGGGTGGCCAAACAGAAGTTCAAAGGGTGAGAATCCTACTCCCTTCTGAGGCACCTCTCTGTAAGCGAAAAGCAGACATGGCAAGAGGACATCCCATCTCCTTTTGAGTTTTTCTGGGAGCCCCATGATCATGCCCTTTAATGTCTTGTTGAATCTCTCAACAAGGCCATTAGTTTGTGGATGATATGGTGTAGTGAATTTATAAGTCACTCCACACTCATTCCACATGTGTTTTAGGTATGCTGACATGAAGTTGGTACCTCTGTCAGACACCACCTCCTTAGGGAAGCCCACTCTGGTAAAGATACCAATGAGGGCCTTGGCTACTGCAGGGGCAGTAGTCGACCTAAGGGGAATAGCTTCAGGATACCTAGTAGCATGATCCACTACTACTAGGATGTACATATTTCCTGAGGCTGTGGGAGGTTCTAGTGGACCAACTATGTCCACACCCACTCTTTCAAAGGGGACCCCCACCACAGGAAGTGGAATGAGGGGGGCCTTTGGATGCCCACCTGTCTTACCACTGGCTTGACAGGTGGGAAAGGAGAGGCAAAACTCCTTAACCTTCTGGGACATATTGGGCCAGTAGAAGTGGTTGACTAACCTCTCCCACGTCTTGGTTTGTCCCAAATGCCCAGCAAGGGGAATATCATGGGCTAAGGTCAGAATAAACTCTCTGAAACCCTGAGGCACTACCACTCTCCTAGTGGCACCAGGTTTGGGATCTCTTGCCTCAGTGTACAGGAGTCCATCTTCCCAATAGACCCTATGTGTTCCATTTTTCTTGCCTTTGGACTCTTCAGCAGCTTGCTGCCTAAGGCCTTCAAGAGAGGGACAGGTTTCTTGTCCCTTACACAGCTCTTCCCTTGAGGGTCCCCCTGGGCCTAAGAGCTCAACCTGATAAGGTTCCAGCTCCATAGGCTCAGTTCCCTCAGAGGGCAGAACTTCTTCCTAAGAAGAGAGGTTCTCTTTTTCTTGCTGTGTTGCAGCTGGTTTCCCAGCTGACTTTCCTTTTCTCTTGGTAGGCTGGGCCTTTCTTCCAGACTCCAGCTCTACTTTTTCACCCTGTGCCTTGCACTGTGCCCTTGTCTTGACACACACCAGTTCAGGGATACCCAGCATGGCTGCATGGGTTTTTAGTTCTACCTCAGCCCATGCTGAGGACTCCAGGTCATTTCCAAGCAAACAGTCTACTGGGATATTTGAGGAGACCACCACCTGTTTCAGGCCATTGACCCCTCCCCACTCTAAAGTTACCATAGCCATGGGATGTACTTTAGTCTGATTGTCAGCGTTGGTGACTGGATAAGTTTGTCCAGCCAGGTATTGGCCAGGGGAAACCAGTTTCTCTGTCACCATAGTGACACTGGCACCTGTATCCCTCAGGCCCTCTACACTTGTCCCATTAATTAAGAGCTGCTGCCTGTATTTTTGCATGTTAGGGGGCCAGGCAGCCAGTGTGGCTAAATCCACCCCACCCTCAGAGACTAATGTAGCTTCAGTGTGATTCCTGATTTGCTCTGGGCACACTGTTGATCCCACTTGGAGACTGGCCATTCCAGTTTTAGCTGGATGGGAGTTAGAAGTGGTATCTTTCTTGGGACAGGCCTTGTCTCCAGTTTGGTGTCCAGACTGACTACAGCTACGACACCAGGCCTTTTTGGGATCAAAGTTTTTACCCTTGTACCCAGAATTGTTTTGTGAAGAGGTTCTGGGCCCACCCTCCTGTGCAGGTTTTTGGGGGCCTGTAGAAGACTCTTTACTATTTTTGTTTTTGGCTGTCTCACCACCTTTCCCCTGGGGAGGTTTTGTGACCCCTTTCTTTTGGTCACCCCCTGTGGAAGTTTTGGACACCCTAGTCTTGACCCAATGGTCCGCCTTCTTTCCCAATTCTTGGGGAGAAATTGGTCCTAGGTCTACCAGATGCTGATGCAGTTTATCATTGAAACAATTACTTAATAGGTGTTCTTTCACAAATAAATTGTACAGCCCATCATAATTACTTACACCACTGCCTTGAATCCAACCATCTAGTGTTTTTACTGAGTAGTCTACAAAGTCAACCCAGGTCTGGCTCGAGGATTTTTGAGCCCCCCTGAATCTAATCCTATACTCCTCAGTGGAGAATCCAAAGCCCTCAATTAGGGTACCCTTCATGAGGTCATAAGATTCTGCATCTTTTCCAGAGAGTGTGAGGAGTCTATCCCTACACTTTCCTGTGAACATTTCCCAAAGGAGAGCACCCCAGTGAGCTTTGTTCACTTTTCTGGTTACACAAGCCCTCTCAAAAGCTGTGAACCATTTGGTGATGTCATCACCATCTTCCTATTTAGTTACAATCCCTTTAGGGATTTTCAACATGTCAGGAGAATCTCTGACCCTATTTATGTTGCTGCCACCATTGATGGGTCCTAGGCCCATCTCTTGTCTTTCCCTTTCTATGGCTAGGATCTGTCTTTCCAAAGCCAATCTTTTGGCCATCCTGGCTAACTGGATGTCCTCTTCACTGGAGTTATCCTCAGTGATTTCAGAGTTGTTGGTCCCTCCTGTGAGGGAACCAGCATCTCTGACTATTATTTGTGGGGTCAGGGCTTGAGAGGCCCTGTTCTCCCTAGATAGGACTGGTGGGGGGGAATCACCCTCCAAGTCACTATCATCATCCTCTGTGTTGCCATCCTCAGAGGGGTTGGCTCTTTCAAACTCTGCCAACAGCTCCTGGAGCTGTAGTTTGGAAGGTCTGGAGCCCATTGCTATTTTCTTTATTTTACAGAGTGACCTTAGCTCTCTCATCTGTAGATGGAGGTAAGGTGTGGTGTCGAGTTCCACCACATTCACATCTGTATTAGACATTATGCTTCTAAAAGTTGGAATACTTTTTAAGAAACTAAAACTAGTTCTAGAATCTAATTCAAACTTTTACCAAACTTTTAAACTCTAAAAGAAATGCTAACAGGGACTAACACAAGGCCCTAGCAGGACTTTAAAGAATTTAGAAAAATTTCAAATTGCAAAAATCAATTTCTAATGACAATTTTTGGAATTTGTCGTGTGATCAGGTATTGGCTGAGTAGTCCAGCAAATGCAAAGTCTTGTACCCCACCGCTGATCCACCAATGTAGGAAGTTGTCTCTGTATGTGCTATTTCAAAGTAAGGAATAGCATGCACAGAGTCCAAGGGTTCCCCTTTGAGGTAAGATAGTGGCAAAAAGAGATAATACTAATGCTCTATTTTGTGGTTGTGTGGTCGAGCAGTAGGCTTATCAAAGGAGTAGTGTTAAGCATTTGTTGTACATACACACAGGCAATAAATGAGGAACACACACTCAGAGACAAATCCAGCCAATAGGTTTTGTTATAGAAAAATATATTTTCTTAGTTTATTTTAAGAACCACAGGTTCAAATTCTACATGTAATATCTCATTTGAAAGGTATTGCAGGTAAGTACTTTAGGAACTTTGAATAATTACAGTAGCATATATACTTTTCATATAAAACACAAATAGCTGTTTTAAAATTGGACACAGTGCAATTTTCACAGTTCCTGGGGGAGGTAAGTTTTTGTTAGTTTTGTCAGGTAAGTAAATCACTTACAAGTCTCAGGTTTGGGTCCAAGGTAGCCCACCGTTGGGGGTTCAGAGCAACCCCAAAGTTACCACACCAGCAGCTCAGGGCCGGTTAGGTGCAGAGGTCAAAGAGGTGCCCAAAACACATAGGCTTCAATGGAGAGAAGGGGGTGCCCCGGTTCCAGTCTGCCAGCAGGTAAGTACCCGCGTCTTCGGAGGGCAGACCAGGGGGGTTTTGTAGGGCACCGGGGGGGACACAAGTCAGCACAAAAAGTACACCCTCAGCAGCGCGGGGGCGACCGGGTGCAGTGTGCAACCACGCGTCGGGTTTTCAATGGTTTTCAATGAGAGACCAAGGGATCTCTTCAGTGGTGCAGGCAGGCAAGGGGGGGGCTCCTCGGGGTAGCCACCACCTGGTTGAGGGAGAGGGCCTCCTGGGGGTCACTCCTGCACAGGAGTTCCGTTCCTTTAGGTGCTGGGGGCTGCGGGTGCAGGGTCTTTTCCAGCCGTCGGGAAATGGAGTTCAGGCAGTCGCGGTCAGGGGGAGCCTCGGGATTCCCTCTGCAGGCGTCGCTGTGAGGGCTCAGGGGGGACAACTTTGGTTACTCACGGTCTCGGAGTCGCCGGAGGGTCCTCCCTGAGGTGTTGGTTCTCCACCAGTCGAGTCGGGGTCGCCGGGTGCAGTGTTGCAAGTCTCACGCTTCTTGCGGGGAGTTGCAGGGGTCTTTAAATCTGCTCCTTGAAACAAAGTTGCAGTTCTTTTGGAGCAGTGCCGCTGTCCTCGGGAGTTTCTTGTCTTTCTTGAAGCAGGGCAGTCCTCAGAGGATTCAGAGGTCGCTGGTCCCTTGGAAAGCGTCACTGGAGCAGGGTTCTTTGGAAGGCAGGAGACAGGCCGGTAGGACTGGGGCCAAAGCAGTTGGTGTCTTCTGTTCTTCCTCTGCAGGGGTTTTTCAGCTCAGCAGTCTTCTTCTTCTTGTAGGTTTCAGGAATCTAACTTCTTAGGTTCAGGGGAGCCCTTAAATACTAACTTTAAGGGCGTGTTTAGGTCTGGGGGGTTAGTAGCCAATGGCTACTAGCCCTGAGGGTGAGTACACCCTCTTTGTGCCTCCTCCCAAGGGGAGGGGGTCACATCCCTAATCCTATTGGGGGAATCCTCCATCTGCAAAATGGAGGATTTCTAAAAGTTAGAGCCACTTCAGCTCAGGACACCTTAGGGGCTGTCCTGACTGGCCAGTGACTCCTCCTTGTTTTCTTTGTTTCCTCCGGTCTTGCCGCCAAAAGTGGGGGCCGTTGCCGGAGGGGGGCGGGCAACTCCACTAGCTGGAGTGTCCTGCGGTGCTGTGACAAAGGGGTGAGCCTTTGAGGCTCACCGCCAGGTGTTACAGCTCCTGCCTGGGGGAGGTGTTAGCATCTCCACCCAGTGCAGGCTTTGTTACTGGCCTCAGAGTGACAAAGGCACTCTCCCCATGGGGCCAGCAACATGTCTCGGTTGTGGCAGGCTGCTGGAACCAGTCAGCCTACACAGATAGTCGGTTAAGGTTTCAGGGGGCACCTCTAAGGTGCCCACTGTGGTGTATTTTACAATGAAATGTACACTGGCATCAGTGTGCATTTATTGTGCTGAGAAGTTTGATACCAAACTTCCCAGTTTTCAGTGTAGCCATTATGGTGCTGTGGAGTTCGTGTAAAACAGACTCCCAGACCATATACTCTTATGGCTACCCTGCACTTACAATGTCTAAGGTATTGCTTAGACACTGTAGGGGCACAGTGCTCATGCACTGGTGCCCTCACCTATGGTATAGTGCACCCTGCCTTAGGGCTGTAAGGCCTACTAGAGGGGTGACTTATCTATACCTGCATAGGCAGGGAGAGGCTGGCATGGCACCCTGAGGGGAGTGCCATGTCGACTTACTCATTTTGTTCTTACCAGCACACACAAGCTGGCAAGCAGTGTGTCTGTGTTGAGTGAGGGGTCTCCAGGGTGGCATAAGACATGCTGCAGCCCTTAGAGACCTTCCTTGGCATCAGGGCCCTTGGTACCAGGGGTACCACTTACAAGGGACTTATCTGGATGCCAGGGTGTGCCAATTGGGGAATCAAAAGTACAGGTTAGGGAAAGAACACTGGTGCTGGGGCCTGGTTAGCAGGCCTCAGCACACTTTCAATTCAAAACATAGCATCAGCAAAGGCAAAAATTCAGGGGGTAACCATGCCAAGGAGGCATTTCCTTACACAATGGTAGTCACTGATGACAGTTAACAAGCCTTGAACACACCAATCTCACTGGCAGTCGTCTTGAACCAACAAATGCATTGATTGTCATGTTTTGCCTTACCAAGTGTATCCTGTTTCATAATGGTTTACTCTGGGTATCTTACTTTTCCATTTTAAGCCACTGTTTGGTGATCCACATGTTCTTGCTATAGTTATTATTATAGAGTTTGAGAGAGTGATTTTGTGGTATCAAGTGACTGAAGTCTATCGGTAAAAGACAAAAAAAGAGCCTATTGCCTTCTCATCTATTAACCAAGTGGTCTTCAAAATGATGCAATGATGACCCTAAGGACACAGGGTGATATTGTAAATCTTTCTTGGTTGACAAAGAAGCCATTTGGTAGGGAAAAAGGTAATTAATTGCTGCTCTTTACTTTGGGCTTCTGACGTTTAGGTAGGTATTGGACCAATTCTCCTTTGTATTCCCAAAATAAGCAAATGAACCAAAAACAGAGTTCTTTCCTTATGCTTTCTCACAAAGAGTCTCTTAGTCCATGTTATACCTTCACATGATATTGTCAATCTTATCTATCACTTCACAGAATATTATCAGTCCTGTCTGTTCCCTCGGAGGATATATTTATTGTGGTACACAGGTACCCTAAGGCTGTGTAATGCCCAATCTTTCCGTTAAAAGATAAAGGGGCTGATTTAGAGTTCGGCGGATGTGTGACCCCATCACAAAGGTGATGATATCCTGGCCACCATTTTACAAGTGCATTATATCCAATGGAACTTGTAGTACTATGGATGGGATATGCATCACGTTTGTGATGGTGTAACCCATCCGCCAGACTCTAATTTAGGCCAATGGCCCTCATCAAAGCTCAGTGTTTCTCCAAAATTTGTCATTCATGGTCTGTTTTTGTTTCGGGATCCTGTGAAAGAAGGAGGACCAGTTAAAAGGATTTGTCTAGGACTCCTTCTCCTCTCCAATTTAGATCAGAAAGGTCTGCCATAAGTAAGGAAGCACAAGACTCACTGCTACCTGGTCACCCAGTCTTTTATTCTCAAAGGTCTAAAAGTGGTCTGATCCTGCCCAGGGACATCTTATTCTATCCAGATTGGGTAAAAGGGTCACCTGTCCCATATTAACCCTGCGCCCTTATAAAAAAGGACCTCACTCTTTGTCCTCTTGTTGTCTGAGACATGGCACTTAGGCCCTCATAATGAACATGGCGGTTCAGACCACCATGCCGGCGATGGCGGAAAAGGCCACCACCGGCATGATGGTCTGAACTGCCATATAAACAACACAGGGCGGCCCTCCACCACCGCCACACTACAGCCGACAGGCAACCTGATCACGGTGGATAACGTTATCCGACAGGGCAGCGCTCTCCGGATAAAGTACGCTGATTCCCCCAGCCTTTCCCTAGCGGGTTCCCCCATCAGGAAAAGGCAGGCAGAAGGGGTGCTCCATGGGCCCCGTGCAGTGCCCCATCACGCAGGTCACTGCCCGACACGGGCTTCTGCACCCGCCGCACAGCAGCATTGATGGCGGCTCCATGTGGAGCCGCCGGCAATGTCCCGGCCCTGCATTCTGCTAGGCCACAGGGCGGGAACAATGTTTCGCCCGCCGGCCCAGCAGAATGTTCTTTATGCAGCCGGCGTGGTCCTTGGGGGGCTGGCGGTCAGTAAAATGACCGCCAGCATTAACACAGCGGTGAACACCGCTGTGTTCATAATGACCCCCTTAGTGTGCTACAGCACCCATGAACCTGCTCTTCAAGTTCTCTCTAGGTGAAAAAGGTCACTTTACAATCAGTGCTGCTTGACCATCCAAGGGTACCGGAGCAACAAGGTTCTGGATACCATGCGAGTGGGTGCTGAAGCCTGTTCCTTGTTCAAGTAGCAATGAAATCTGGATGAGTCTGCACAATCGTCAAAACCATTCTCATAGGCCGCAGGTCCACACTACCGGGTGTACTAGAGAAGAACTTTTATTGACCCCTTGTTCTACCATACTGAGTCATCCTACCATCCACTGAGGTCAAGCAGGGGAAGTACAAAAAGGATGGCTCGGACACCCACATTGGCCCAGGAGAGTGGGGGGACATTTTGTGTAGAATACACTATACTTCACAGATGAGGAACATATGCTTGAGATAACAAGGCAGACTGAAACCTCACAAGTGTATTTTGTACAGGTTTTAGGAAGAATGTGCTGTTAACACGTAAAACATTATGGCCCTCATTACAACCCTGGCGGTAAATGCCGCCGACTGACGACTGACGACCACCATGCTGATGGCCGCCAACATACTGTGACTGCGGCGTTATACCGTTACGGGTATTATGACCCACACAGAGAAATCCGCTACTATACAGACACCCACACGAGTCCGCCAGCCCAAAGGTCAGTGATAAACTGGCGGTACCAAAACTCACACCGTTACGCCAACAGAAATTCACCCACACCATCATGACCCACGAATCACCAAGGCGGTCATTCAACCGCGGTAAACCATTGGTGGTACACACCGCCGCACTCAAAATGCACACACACTAACAAAACGACACCACATTGTACAATTCAAACTACACACACCTGACACATATACACACACCACACACACACACACAATCCAATATAAAGCACACACCCACAATACCCACAACCCCTTACAATGAAAAAAAAAATATTGCCAACTGAGAGAGAGACAAGCCACATAACACCATCACCCATCCACCATCCACGCACCTCACAGCTCACACCCCAACACATCACCCCACACACCCTCACACTACACCCATGGCACCCCAAAGAATCCCCAGGTTGTCTGAGGAGGATCTAAGGGTCATGGTGGAGGAAATCATCCGGGTAGAGCCACAGCTATTCGGATCACAGGTGCAGCAGACGTCCATTGCTCGGAAGATGGAGCTACGGCGGAGCTGTGGACAGGGTCAATGCTGTGGGACAGCACCCCAGAACAAGGGATGACATCAGGAAGAGGTAGAACGACCTACGGGGGAAGGTGCGTTCGATGGTTGCAAGACACCAGGTAGCCGTACAGAGGACTGGCAGTGGATCCCCACCTCCTCCCGTACAACTAACAACATGGGAGGAGCAAGTCTTGGATGATCATGCATCCTGAGGGCCTCGAAAGGAGTAGCAGGAGGACTGGACTCTAGTAAGTCAAATCTTTACTACTATATCCCCCCCACTACCTGCATGCCATCACAAACTCCTACCCCTACCCTCAACCCATCACTCCACCACCTCACATATACCCCACTATGAGAACCCACCCATCCCAATACCAAGCCCTGCATGCAGCACCAATGCATGGACACCCATCACAGACCTGCATGGACACCCATCACCACAGCATGCACACTAGTGACAATCACTTAGCTAAACCAAAAACATCTCACACAACCCAAACGTGCATGCACAAGATGGCACATGCAGATACAATAACACTGCATTTACATCCCCACAGGACCCGCACTCAACGTCACCGGAGAGGAGGTGCCACCAACATCCAGTCCCCCCCACAGAAGAGGCCCACAGTGATGACAGCAGCTCTGCACACCTGGATCACGGTGACCAACCTGGCCCATCAGGGACCTCTGGACAGTCGGTTACCCTGCCACAGTCCCAAACCACCACAGAGCCTCCACCCTCAGGAAGCACCACCACAGCACCCACCCAGCGGCCCCATCCCTTTGTCCCCAGGACACGTCAATCAGCAGTGTGTCCACCACTACAGGGACCCCAGGCAACCTCACAAACACAAGACAATCAGAGACCTGGGTCAGTGGCAGTGGGCACATGGTTCAGGGGACAGAGGCACAGGACAACAGGGAAGCTGGGAGGATTGCTGTGCGACAGGGGGAGGACAGGCCCAGGGAACCCACTCTCCACGAGGCACTTGCAGGGATCCTGGGAGCATACCACCATTCCCAGGCGACCATGGGCCAGATACTGAACAAGTTGCAGGAGACCCAGCGGCTGCAGGAGGGACAGTACCTGGGGATCAGGGAGGACCTCAAACACATCCACACCACCCTGGTCACTATTGCAGGGGTGCTGGCAGACGTGGCCAACACCATGAGGGAGGCAGTGGCACAACAACGGGCCCCTGACACTAGCCACACTGATGAACAGCCCTCCACCGGCGCTAGTGGACAGGAGGCCCCGCCACAGGACCAACAGGCCAACAGCACCCGCCCCCTGCAGAAGGAGAACCACCCTGCAAATGGTCCCTGCGATCCAGGCAGAAGCCAGAGAACATTGCCAAGACCCCTGCCAGAAAATAAGACTCTCCTGATTGTCACCCTTGTGTCCCACTCTGTCACCCTGCCCACCTTGTACTGCCATTGCTCCCCTTCCTATGCCCCCTTGGACAATGCACCTGTGATACAAATAGACTGGACTCTACCCTGGACTTTCCTCCAACCCAGCCCATTGCAATATCCCCTCCACTTATTAGCACATAAATAAACACCCTTGGATCAAATACAAGTATGGAGTCTGTCAAATGATTGAAAAATGTATTAGTTTAACAAGCTGTAAACATTGCATTTCAAATGTACAGTTGTATATACATAGGTATGACCTGTAGTGGGCAGCAGTAAACACACCAGGAGCCAGGGTGGGGCTCAGAGATCTGAAAATAGAGATGCCAAGGGGTACAGTAAGTGGCCATAGACATAGGGAAATCAGGCTGCCATGTTCAATGTCTAACACAAAACTGCAATGGAAAGTGAAGTTACAGGCCCTCATTCCGAGCCTGGCGGGCGGCGGAGGCCGCCCGCCAGGCTTCCCCCCTCCGAAATACCGCTCCGCGGAGGGTATTCCGAGTTTTCCCCTTCACAAGACCGCCCGCCAGCCCAGGGGAAAACTCCCTTCCCACGATGACGCCGGCTCGTAATAGAGCCGGCGGAGTGGGAAGGTGCGACGGGTGCAGTTGCACCCGTCGTGTATTTCAGTGTCAGGAACTGGATGGCGGGAGGGGGAGTCGGAATCCCCATGCCGGCGCAGCATGCTGCGCCGGCTTGGAGGATTCCTTTGGGGCAGCGGGAAACCGGCGGGAGACCGCCGGTTTCCCTTCTCTGACCGCGGCTGAGCCGCCGCGGTCAGAATGCCCCGCGGGGCACCGCCGGCCTGTCGGCGGTGCCACCGCGTCCCACGGCCCTGGCGGACTTGTTCCGCCAGGGTCGTAATGACCCCCACAGTGTCTTACCTGTGGGTCACTGGAGGTACTGTTGAATGAATGAACTTCTGTTGTCCACATCTTCTTCCTCTGCCTCCTCTTCCTCACTGTCCACAGGCTCCACCGCTGCCACAAGACCATCTCCAGGCTTATCCACCTGAAGAAAAGGCACCTGGCGTCTCTTGGCCAGGTTGTACAACATGCAAGGATGATCTGGCACACCTTCTTGGGTGAGTAGTACAGGGATCCACCTGTCAGATGGAGGCACCGGAATCTGGCCTTCAGGATGCAAAAGGTTCTCTCAATTATCCTCCTTGTTCGCCCATGTGCCTCATTGTAATGTTCCTCTGCCCTTGTCCTGGAATTCCTCACTTGTGTCAGTAGCCATGAGAGGTTCGGGTAACCAGAGTCACCTGCAAATATCGAGGGATACCTGTTAGGCACACACTCACCCTTAGGCACAACCCCACACCCATATACCTACATCAACTGGGTGGGGACCATGGGCTCACCTATTAGCCACACCCTGTGCCTCTGGAGTTGAGACATCACATATGGAATGCTGCTATTCCTCAAGATAAAGGCATCATGCACAGAGCCAGGATACTTGGCATTCACATGGGAGATGTACTGGTCCGCCAAGCACACCATCTGCACATTCAGAGAGTGAAAGCTTTTTCTATTCCTGAACACTTGTTCATTTCTCCGGGGGGAGGACAAATGCTATATGTGTACCATCAATGGCACCAATGATGTTGGGTATATGTCCCACGGCATAAAAGTCAGCCTTGACTGTGGCCAAATCCTCCACCTGGGGGAATACGATGTAGCTGTGCATGTGTTTCAGCAGGGCAAACAACACTCTGGTCAACACGTTGGAGAACATTGGCTGAGACATCCCTGATGTCATGGCCACTGTTGCTTGGAAGGAACCACTTGCCAGGAAATGGAGCACTGACAGGACCTGCTCTAGAGGGGGGATACCTGTGGGCTGGCGTATAGCTGAAATCAGGACTGGTTCCAATTGGGCACACAGTTCTTGGATTGTGGCCCTATCAAGTCTGTAGGTAAGGATAATGTGTCTGTCCTCCATTGCCGCCAGGTCCACCAGGGGTCTGTACACGGGGGATGTCTCCATCTCCTATTCATCCTCACCGGTTGAACTCTAGGGTGGAAAGAGGTGAGCAAAGGGTCATATTCACACATATGTGAAATTAAAAATGCATTTTTCCCTTTACAGAAACAGTATGTGAATACGAAAGTCAGTTGATGTGCCAATGTCTGCTGTGACACAGTTAGGTGCCATGGCCTGTGTCCCCCTGATATGGCGGCTGCCTGACCTGTGAGGAGAGACATGTGGAAATGAGGTGATTCCGCTGGCGTTGTGCGCCGTTGCGGTCGGCGGTCAATGACCGCCGCGCGAAACATCGCATTGGTTATCATTGGGCCCTATGACGTGACTGCCATTTTCTATCTGTTCACTCACTTGCTACCTGACCTTCAACAGGAGAGGACCTACACTGCAAGTGCTGATGTGACCTGTGTCTGGAAACAACAATGGCTCAAGTGTCTGGGGAAAGGGACCCCGCCTTCACTTCGGAGGAGTTGGAGAGACTGGTGGATGGGGTCCTACCCCAGTACACTTTACTCTATGGTCCTCCAGACATACAGGTGAGTACACTGTGAGCATGATGCATGAGCCATGAATGTATGGATTCCTGTGTGTGTAAGCCTCGTGTGGGGGGGGCTGAGGGGTCCTAGACAGAGTGCTGCACGTCTGGTGTCAACATCTCTGAGTAAGGGGATGGGAGGGACATTGTGGGCCATGAGTGTAACAGTCCGGACGGTCTGACTAATCCCTTTTTTCTATGTATGTTTTCCTGCAGGTCATCGCCCTTCAGAAAAAGGGTATTTGGCGTGCCATCCTCAAGGAGGTGCGGACCCTGGGGGTCTTTGACAGGCGGAGCACCCACTGCCGCAAACAGTGGGAGGACGTGCGCCGCTGGGCAAGGAAATCGACGGAGGCCCAGCTGGGGCTGGCCTCCCAATGAGGAAGGGGTGCCCGTTGTGCCCTGACCCTCCTGATGTTCTGCATCCTGGCGGTGACCTATCCAGAGTTGGATGGGCGCTTGAAGGCATCACAGCAGCCACAAGGGGGTGAGTACATATTCTGATTCATTACTTTGCATGTGTTAAGGTTGTACCTGGGTGGGGGATGTGGGCTGTGGGTGCCCGTAGGCCAGGGCGAACTGGCAGAGTAGGTCACTTTTTGGGCAGGCTCTGAAGCACTCCAACCCCAATAGTGTTAGTGGGCATCTACTACTGGGCAGGGTCCTGTTGGTTTCAGGTGTGCAGCCAATGGCGTTGGGCAATGTACCCCATGGGCTGGTGACTAGCTTTGTAACTGGTAGTGCATGGCCTAGTGCATACGGCTGATCCCTATGTGTGGTGTACGCCAACAGTAGTGTTTTGCTGGCATGACTAAGTGTATCCTCTGTCTCTCCCCCGTTCTTGTTTTGTCACCCTGTCCTTGTGTGCATTATCATCATCTGGCGGAGGAGCAGAGGCACTGGTGACGGAGGGAGCTGCATCCCACATGGGCCTGGAGGTCGAATCCACCCAAGGTGAGGGCATCAGTGGGACAGAGGGCAAGGGGAGCACCACGCCGGAGACAGGAGGGGACACTACACACAGCGACTCCTCCTCCGATGGAAGCTCCCTGGCGGTGGCAGACACCTCTGTGCCCATCCCAACAACAGGTACAGCCGCCACCCCCGAACCAGCACCGCCCTCCCAGCAGCCCCTCAGCGTGTTTCCTGTGCCTGCTCACCCAGGAGCGTGGGCTTCTCCTTTGCCCCAGGCACCTCAGGCCCTTCCCCAGTCAGCCCTGCTGTCCTCAGTGAGGAGGCTATTGACCTCCTGAGATCCCTCACTGTTGGGCAGTCAACCATACTGAATGCCATCCAGAGTGTTGAAAGGCATTTGCAACAAACAAATGCATACCTGGAGGGCATTTACTCTGGCGTGGGAGCCCAACAGAGAGCATTTCAGGCTCTGGCCTCCGCACTGATGGCAGCCATTGTCCCTGTCTCCAGCCCCCCCCCAACTTCCTCTACCCAGTCACAATCCTCTCAACCCCAACCTATCCCAAGCACACCTTCAGACAAGCATTCACCCAAAGCAACACACAGAAGTGGCTCAGGCAAACACAAGCACCACACTTCATCTCACAGGCACTCACACAAGCACCATCCCCATGCAGACACACCAACATCCACAGTCTACACTGTGTCCCCCTCCTCCTCCTCGTCCACCTCCCTTCCAGTTGCGTCTCCACTCACACCTGCATGCACTACATCCTCATCCACTACCTCCATCACCAGCACGCCTATCACTACACGCCCCTCACTGGCAGTCACCATCCCCACATCCATGTACACGTCCCCTGTGTCCTCTCCCACTGTGTCTGTGACTCCTCCTCCCAAAGTACACAAATGCAAGCATACACCCACCCAACAGCCATCCACATCACAACAGCATCCAGCTCATGCACCTGCACCCAAACACAGCAGACTGACACCTCCTACAAGCACTCCCTCTTCCTCCACTCCCAAACCTTCACCCTCTTCCCGCCCCAATGTCCCTAAGAGCCTTTCCTGATCCCTATGTGTGGTGTATGCCAACGGTAGTGTTTTGCTGGCATGACTAAGTGTATCCTCTGTGGGCAGCCGTCCGAGGCTGCAGGGGAAGGGCTGGAGCCTCCCCCCACTACTGGCAGCACCGCCACCTGTACCGCAGCCAGCACCGCCACTTGCACTGCCATAGGCACCGCCACCTGCACCGCCGCAAGCAGCACCACTGCCAGCAGCAGCAGCCCCAGTGGGCAGCCGTCCGAGGCTGCAGGGGAAAGGCTTGAGCCTTCCCCCACCACTGGCAACACCGACACCTGCACCGGCACTGCCACCACTGTACAGCCGTCCCCGCCGGCGGATGGAGTGTAGTCCTGCCTCCATGGAGTGTCATGCATCCTGCCCACAGAAAAGCGTGTGGGTCTGACACCCAGGTGAGTGACTGTGACCTAGCACTTCCCATGTGCTGCATCACAGGGCACAAAGCCCCCTCCAGAACCAGTGGAAGAAGGCATCCACTCACCCTATCCTTGCCAGGATTAGGCACACTGGGCACAAAGCCCCCTCCAGAACCAGTGGAAGAAGGCATCCACTCACCCTATCCTTGCCAGGATGAAGCACACTGGGCACAAAGCCCCCTCCAGATCAAGTGGAAAAAGGCATCCACTAGAGAAACTGTGGCTTTCCACTCCCCAGGACCAAGCAGTGGGCAAACCACTCACTTGAGAGACTGTGGCCTTGCACTCCCCAGGACCAAGCAGTGGGCAAAACATCCACTTGAGAGACTGTGGCCTTGCACTCCCCAGAACCATGCAGTAGGCAAACCACCCACTAGAGAGACTGTGGCTTTGCACTCCCCAGGACCAAGCAGTGTGCAAACCACCCACTTGAGAGACTGTGGCCTTGCACTCCCCAGGACCAAGTAGTGGACAAACCACCCACTAGAGAGACTGTGGCTTTGCACTCCCCAGGACCAAGCAGTGTGCAAACCACCCACTTGAGAGACTGTGGCCTTGCACTCCCCAGGACCACGCAGTGGGCAGACCACCCACTTGAGAGACTGTGGCCTTGCACTCCCTAGAACCAAGCAGTGGGCATAGAGCCCCCTCCAGGAGCAGTGGCGTTGTAACATCTTCCGGCAGAGGTGCCCCCCCATTCCCCGTCCCCCTGAGGTGCCTGTGTGTTTTCGACCTGATGGCCCTGCAGTGTTCTCTCCGTATTGAGGCAGTAGTCAAGTGTGGGCTTGGCCTATGTGTTTTGGCCCAGTGGGCCACGGACATTTTGAGTGGGCATTGTCCCACCTTTTCTATATATTGTATATATTGTAAATACTGTTTTTGATTTCTGAACGTATTTCTTAGTATTTCTAATATTACACTCATTTGACTCCATTCCTTTTGTCCTTGCGTTATTCATGAGGGTAACAGGGTGTATATGTAATGTTGTTGCATGTGTTTGTGTGTATGGTGTTGGGGGTGAGGATGGAGGTGGGGGTGTTGCGTGTTGCGTGTGTGTGTGTCACTCTCTTTTTCCTCCCCCCCCTCCCCTGTGTGCTAGGTGCAGTACTCACCGTGGTCATCGTCGCCGGCATTGGTGCTCCTTGTGTATGAGCAGATACACCAGAATAGGGAAGACCTGCAGCTCGGGCTCCATGGCGTCCTAGTTCTTCCTTGAGTGTCGAGAGGTGAGTCGTTTCCCTTCAGAACACTGTTTCCGCCATGCTTTTGATGGCATTGTTACCGCCCCGGAAAAGCTGGCGGATAGGCCTCTTGTAATACAGTGGGTGGAACCTTGTGTTCCACCTGGCTGTTGGCAGTTACCGCTGCGGTGTTTCTTGCTACTGCCGTGGCGGTCAGAGTGTTAAAGTGGCCGTATGTGTGGGCGGTTTCCACCGTGGTCATGATTCCATTTTTTTTACTGCCGCTTTAACACTGACCGCCAGGGTTGTAATGAGGGCCTATATCATTGAAATATCTTAAATGTTACATGGGTTAATGTATGAAAATAAAAGGCAAATTTACCAAAAATTTCCAAGAAACATCTTCTACGATATATACCATCTACTTCCTAAAGTCCCTCAGACGTGTTGGCTTTCTTGGTAAAAAATGTGTTTTAGTTTCACACGCTGAATTTATTTGGATAAATAAAGCAACAAAATACCTAGTTTATGGACATTTTATATCAAGACACACCTCTGCCAATTTCGATCATACATGAAATGTTGAGCACAGTAGCAAAACTTTACACTGCCGATAACGTATTGTGTTGAACTAAAAAGTGGGACTGAACATCAGTCTTTGAGCCAGCCTAGAAATTTTTCAGATGGGCCACCAAGCAGCCTCAGCCTCCCCACCAAATCTAGTGTAGGCCGCTGGGTCACTAGCTTTTTCTCACCAGCTTTTTCTCACCAAAGTAGTTCGTTGCCAAAATGGAAGGAACCATTTTGAGAAACATGAACACCGTCGATTGGTCTGCTAAGTCATGGTGGCATGGTGGACTGGTCACAATATTTTTTGTTTTTTTCAAAGATAAACCCCTAATGTCTGAGTTTGTTTCTGGAAAAAAGCAATATCTTTGGCTCCAAGGGACTTTTCTTACTGTGCGTGGCCTACATTAGTTGTTTTAATTCTATCCTGTTCCTCCATGATATACCTGGAGGTTTCAAACAGCAAAATAAGGATGGGCAATGCTAATAGGTCTGACTTTTAATGAATGTTGTATGATAATGTGAAGCATTATAAGAAATAAAGCAAGGGAATGGATAAGTAATTGTGTGGAAGCAAAGAGATCTAGAATAATATTGGTGTGGGTTAAAAGGTCACATGACTGTTGCACTTTGAAGCCGGAAACCTAAACATCCATGTAGATTAATGACGCCCCTCCTACCATCTGTGCTGCTGTCAGTGAAAAACACCATAACTTATCTCATTATCTAAAGCACATTACAATGTCACATGTGCCCCTGAATGTTCAAGCTTAGGCAGCTGATTAAGGTTAACAAAATTAAATTGAGGAAGCACACAACTTCTGCCCAATCAAAGCAGGTACTCGTGGCTCCCAACATATGAGTGGAGCAAAAGCCCCTCTCTAGTGATGCTCACATAATTGTCCACTGACAGTTGCACTGTCGATTCAGACCATGGCTCCAGAGAACTCACCCCAACCAGGTTAGACCTTCCAACACCATGCTTTCTGTATCATATCCTTTTAAGAAAATATTTCTAATGGCAGAGCAGGTGGTGGCTTCCCGATCAGAAACACTGCTTCTCACGCCTTTGGAGGAGGTGAGGGAGCTGTGGGTTGGACAAGCAGGACATCCATCAAAATAACAGGCACTTTGTTATGAGGTCTTTTGTCTTCAACACGCAAAACAACTTTCCACAATGAAAACGGGGCCAGCCCTGCTGGCTAAATCATTGTTTCTTCATAGAAGGTATAATCAGAATGATTGGCATGGAGAAAGCCTCCTTTGAATCTGTGATCTCCGGAGGGACATTTTGCTTAGTTGTCAATAAACTCACAAAATGTCATATCTTGTCTTTAGCCAAGGCCACATGAATTATGTGATTCTGATTCTGATTCTGATCATTTTTCGCATAATTATGGACTTGCTACATTTGGCACTAAGCCATTATATACTGCATAATCTGCAGATTTTACAAAAAATGGTTCTAATTCAAACAGATGAAAAGTTACTATAAACTTGGCGTCATCTGTTCCTGTACAGTGGAAGGCCCTTCACAAAAGTTGCCTAGTCATCCTTTAGGTGCTTGTCACTGCATTTTGTTGTTAAGCAGGTACTAATGAGGTGAAATATTTGCCCAAGCACTGTTACCATCAGTAATAATTACAAATTCATAAAGTAACATTATCAATAAATGTGCCACATTATGCCACATAATTTGCCTTGTCTTTCTGCATAACTTAGTCAACCCTGGTACATAATTGAGCCTGAGATGTGGCTTAGGGCCTTAGGAGCCTTTATAGTACTTAAAAATACAAAAACAGATTGAGGTATGTCTCAAGGCAGCACAAAATATTTTCTCTGAATAGCTTTAATCTCAGGAAAACATTGTGATATCATGAAAGTCCCTTAGTGAAAATTAAACTCTCTATATGGGAGCTTAACTCATTAAAATTTGGTCAGTATTCTATTGTTAATTGAAGACTGAAAAACAAAATGAAAGATGAAAGGGCAAAGATTACCATAACACCATAAGGCCTCACTGAAGGTATTCCTAATGAGGACAACACGCCCGTGAAGAGGTCAGTTCTGCTTTGTTTGAGCCCTACCACAAGATATGTTGTTTTGAACCTTGGCGTCTCTGAAGGCTTGCTGGAAGAGGTACCTGGGTATTTTACCACTTGAATTGTTCTGCAGCCCCACCCAGTAAGCTGAATCACTCTGAAGAGTTTTAAAGAAAGTGAAACATCAGGATGTCAGGACAGTATCGTAGTGAAAATTGAGGTGTTGAAATGAAAGGAGGTTACCTCATTTGAAACTGGTTAGTATTTACTATTAAATGAAGATTGAAAAACGAATAAAAAATACAAGGACAATGGGCTTGATTACAACTTTGGAGGAGGTGTTAATCCGTCCCAAAAGTGACGGTAAAGTGACGGATATACCACCAGCCGTATGACGAGTCCATTATATCCTATGGAACTCGTAATACGGCTGGTGGTATGTCCGTCACTTTACCGTCACTTTTGGGACGGATTAACACCTCCTCCAAAGTTGTAATCAGGCCCTATGGGGGTCATTCTGACCCCGGCCGGCGGCGGAAGCCGCCGGCCTGGCTGGAACCGCCAGAATACCGCTGCGCGGTCAAAAGACCGCCGCGGGTATTCTGGGTTTCCCGCTGGGCTGGTGGGCGACCGCCAGAAGGCCGCCCGCCAGCCCAGCGGGAAACACCCCTCCATGAGGATGCCGGCTCCGAATGGAGCCGGCGGAGTGGAAGGGGTGCGACGGGTGCAGTTGCACTCGTCGCGATTTTCAGTGTCTGCATGGCAGACACTGAAAATCTTGGTGGGACCCTGTTACAGGGGCCCCTGCAGTGCCCATGCCATTGGCATGGGCACTGCAGGGGCCCCCAGGGGCCCCACGACACCCCATACCGCCATCCTGTTCCTGGCGGCCAAAACCGCCAGGAACAGGATGGCGGTCGGAATCCCCATGGCGGCGCAGCAAGCTGCGCCGCCATGGAGGATTCCCCAGGGCAGCGGAAAACCGGGGGTACACCGCCGGTTTTCCGTTTCTGACCGCGGCTGTACCGCCGCGGTCAGAATGCCCAAGGGAGCACCGCCAGCCTGTTGGCGGTGCTCCCGCGGTCGTTGGCCCTGGCGGATTTTACCGCCAGGGTCAGAATGACCCCCTATATGTATTATCATGCTGTGGGGCCTTAGTGAAGGCACAGACTGATGCTGCATTGTTTGGCACCTACTACAATCTCTGTATTACTGTGCTTAATGTATGTGCAGGAACCATGATCTTTCCAAACTTCGATCAGAAATACCACTTTTGAGCTGCAGAGCACCCATGTTTAGGAAGTTTAAGGGTTTTTATTGCGGTGCAACATTGCCCAAAGTGCCCCCCCTTACTCTCAAAATAGGAGGCCCCTCAAATCAGCAAAGTGGGGTCTACCTGATCACAAGGTGGACTCTAAAGATTCTTGGAAATTGTCGAAAATATTTAGTATTGGACACAACAACTTCGAACGCTAACAAAATCATGAACAAATTTACATTGAATATTTGCTCTTTTTGATTGATGAGCCTTCTGTTAGTCGGTTACTGAACATGACACTCCCAGAAGTAAGTTTTTTAGAATGTGGATTTTATGACTGCCGCACTTTTACCCCAAAAAGCGTGTCTGTTTGCTCAAATGGTGCTCCACGATTCTTACACACATAAAGGATGAACAGTAGAGCTTGGATGGGGTGTGGTATAGTCAATGGCAAATGGAACTGCTCAACCTTGTGTGTGGCGCATAATTATGGGGGTATTGCATTTTTCCATATTATCCCAAAACATGTTTCAGGCTCCTATGGCCCCCATCCACTGCTGATTCTACACGAGGAGTGCTGTGTAGCTTTCAAAAATTTGCAAACGTTATCTTGTCACCTTTGACCGGTTAAATGTCATATTCTGTCACTTGAACCGTGTGATTTATTTCCAGGAAGCCTTAATATCCCCAACTAACAACCTGGTGAAAAGGTTTTTGTAGGCAACACAAAAAATAAACCCTAGTTGTAATTGAAACAGGGTGAAAAGAATGAATTCTTCTTTGTCATACACTGTCTTGTTTCTGTATTGAAGCAACTTCCTGTCTGCACCACAGTCCTTGTTAGCGGTATTTTTTAAGAAGGCAGTCAGAGTTTAGCGGAATCCTAATAATTTTGAATCTCATTTTTAGATCTGGTAGCTTGAACCTTAAAGTTCGTCCTAGTATGACACTTGGGTAAACAATAGGTACTTTATAATGCGGTTCTGCGGGACAGTTATTTCTTGTCACAAGAAATACAGTGTGAACATACAGCAGACCTACAATGGATCAAGGTTTTAATGTTTTCTAGTACGATACGATGTTAAAATAAATAGGTAAAAATTACACAAAACATTCAGCACAGTTTTACTACCAAGTTGTGCTTGCATACTATGATGGGTTATTTACCTTTAATTGCAGAACAATGTGCCTTTCCTTGCTGCATATTTTAGTCAACCATGCCGCGTAATTTGGTCCTCTCTTGCTGTATAATTCTTGTGAACTTGTGTATAGTGCAGCAAAATACCTTATGCCAAACGGACACAAGAGGAACAATGACCTGAATTTTCATACACATCTTCTTGAAAGTAGGCACTATGATTATGACTTTTGGGCATTTGTTGTGACTGCTGACCCAGGTTCCATTTTCTCAGCTCACCCTCCAGAGCCCTATACCCTAAGAATGGACACATCGAATTCCCTTGAGGAGTTGATCTGCAGAATTAAACATACTTATGAGAAACAGCTCCACTCCAGGTAAGTTGATTTTAAGTTTCTTTATTTCATAGTTCGATCCTACGCTTCAGGCAGGGCAGTCACCGGATCAGCAACTGCCACAATCACCCAAGCATTCCCTCACCAACCTTCTAAATTCCATTACCACAGTTGAAATGCACGAGCCATATACAACACATCTTCCCCCTTCAGAACATTGATAAACAACAAAACAAAAAACACAGAACATACTAAGCCAAATAAGAAATTACAGATGAAACAAAATTAGAAAAAAATTTGTTTACATAACTATATAGCATGAAACAAAATGTGTTTACATAACTATATACATATAACATAACATCACAACTATTTGATATATACTCCTGCAACCCCGTAGGTTTTTTCTTTTTCCTTCCTGATTTTTTGCACTCCCCCTGTGGACTGTCCACTACTTTTCTGCACTCTGCTTCATTTCCATCAACCATTCCTAAAACACGTTCCTCATTCTTTTGAACAGCTATTCTCTCTTTATTCCACCATTTGCATCCTCCAATTTGACTACACACCGTTTCACACATACCACTCTTTTTGGAACAGAAAATTTGGAACTCCCTTTGACAATAATTCCCGGTAGTCTGATACAAACCCAATCTCCTACCGCAACATCTCTCCCTTTGCTCTTTCTAAACTCCACATATTTACTTTGAGCATGCTCACGTCTCTTAGCCACACAATTTTTTTCTCTTCCACCAACTCCACATCAATCATCCATCGTCGCACCAACTGGTTAGTCACCACCCTACCTTTGAGTAAAAGCAAAAGGAGACACCCCTGTGACAGCATTAGGCATAGTCCGTAAAGCCCATATTAATTCCTCCAATTCTTTCTTCCATTCCAATCCATTCACCATAGACAACTGTATGTTATCCTTCATAACTCGATTACATCTCTCTACCAAACCATTACTTCTTGGATGATATAAAGACGTTGTCACATGCTTCGCTCCCCAATTCCTCATAAAGCTTTCAAATTCCTTAGATACAAATTGTACACCATTATCAGTAACAATTTCAGCCAGAACACCTTCCCTCATGAACAAATCCCTCAAAAACGTTGTCACTTCTGTAGTGTTTGGCATCCTGACCCATTTGACTTCAGGCCACCGTGAATAATAGTCCACTAGAACTATACCAAATCTGTAATTTTCCCCCAGCATATTCATGGGCCCAATTATGTCCATCCCTAACTTATGCCAAGGTTTTTCTGGATACGATGCCGCTTCAATTAGACTTGGCGTTGTTACATGTGACTTGTCACTCAAAGCACATGACACACATTCTCTCACCCAATGTTCGACTTGTGTATCTACTCCTGGCCACCAAAATGTTTCCCTTACTCTCTTTTTCATTGCACTCATCCCTACATGTCCCTCATGCACCAAATGTAGTACCTTAACACGCATTTCCGGTAGCACACCCAACAAATTTCCCCTTCTTAAGATGCCCTCTGACCAACTCAACTCCTGAAATATCTCCTTATACATTTTCACTTCGTTGCTCATCTCATTCCTGGGCCGTACATTACCTAGATTCCTAACCAATTCATGCAACACTTGATCTTGTCTTACAGCATCTTTCCACTCCTGCTCGTCAATACATCCCTTCTCATCCAACATGGTACACGCCACTACCTGAAGGTCATCACTAATCTCTTCTTCATCACCCTCATCCACAGGAAAACGCGATAGGCAATCAGCAAAAACATTTTTTATACCAGCAATATACTCCAACTTAAACTGAAATTCTTGTAGCCCATAATGCCATTTGGCAATCCTGGGTGTCGCCTTGTATGCACTCTTCGTAGAAAACAAATTAACCAAAGGCTTATGATCTGTCCTCACAATGAATTCAGTTCCCCACAAATACTTTCTAAAGTGATTCACTCCCCACCAACAAGCCAAGGCTTCTTTCTCAATGACTGAGTAAGTAAGCTCAGCCCCTTGCAAAGGTCTGGAACCAAATGCTATAACCTCATCCCTTCCATTCCTGGATTGCATTAACACAACCCCCAAACCATACTGGCTGCCATCCGTCACAAATATACTACAATCACTACTATCAAATGGTTTCAATGACATGGCAGAAGCCAGTTCATCTTTGATCTTATTAAATTCCTGATCCTTATCTTCTGTCCACTCAAACTTGGATTTATTCTGTAATAATTCACACATTCCTTTCGTCCGTTCAGCACACTTTGGAATGAATCGTGCATAGAATTCCACCATTCCAAAAAATGATCTTAATTGATCCTTGTCAACAGGTGCAGGAAATTCTCTTATGGCTTTCACTAAACTTCCCTTTGGTTCAACACCCCTTTCGGACAATGTTTGCCCCAAATAATCCACACTATCCACACCAAACTTACACTTGCTAATTTCCAAAGTGACTCCTTTATCTTTCAAAATTCCTAACACCACCCTTAACTTTTCATTAAGTTCTTTCCTGTCTATTCCCCAAATCAAAATATCATTCTGAAAACACTTGACCTTCTCCAAACCCTTGAATATTGCCTCCTTTATTCTCTGAAAGACAGAGGACACAGATGCCAAACCAAATGGCATGCGTTTAAAACGATACACTCCATTTGGTGCGACAAATGATGTCAAGTGGCTTGAATTCTTGTGCAAAACCACTTGATGATACACCGAAGACAAATCTAACGTCGCAAACACCTTTGCACCTTTAATCATGGTTAACATCTCTGTGATGTTGGGTAATGGATGCTGATCGACCCATATTCTCTCATTCAAGTCCCTCAAATCAATGCACATTCTCAAAGCCCCATTGGATTTTTTCACTAAAACAATGGGAGAAAGCCATTCGGAACTCTCAATGGGCTCTATCACATCATTTTCACATAGTCTTTCCAATTCCTTTGTTAATTCTTCCCTTATGGCTATAGGAACATGTCTAGGTTTGTAAACCACAGGCTCCACTCCAGTCTTCAATTGTATTTGATGGACAACCCCTTTTATCCTTCCCAATCTGTTACTAAATATTTCCGGAAAATCATCAGCCCATTTACCATTTTCCTCTGAAATTGAATTTATCACCTCCTGGCGTAACATCACTTGTTCATCACTGTTAGGATCCAATACAATCCCCAATTTTTTCTGATCCACCCACCCCAACAAATTTCCACCTGTACGTGCAACATAGACTGTTGTCTGAGGTTGGTTACCTTTAAAATCTAATGGTGCACTAAACTCTCCTACAGCATCAGTAGGTTTTCCCCCAGACGCTACCGGTTTAACCTTAGATTGCTTCTATTGAACATTTTGTAACTTGTTATATTCTTCTAAATTAATCAGAGTGAAAAATGAACCAGAATCCGCCATCATACAGTAGTTGATTGTATTAACTTTCACGAACACAAAGGTTTCCTGTATTGAATCTGTGACACCACTACTATATCTTCACCAACCGTTGCGTTTTCCTCCACTAAAAGTACAACACGCTCATCACTTAAATCGCTATGACAGCTTTCCACTGAACAGGATTCTATGGCATTTACCGACTTAACTCTCCTTGAATCCTTCGCCCACTCCCCTTTACACATTTTCATGAAATGACCTTTCTTCTTGCATTTGTTACAACATTTATCAACTGCAGGACAGGATTGCGAATTCCCCAAGTGCTTTCTACTCCCACAACGGTAACATTCAAAAGGATTTCTCTTGTCACCAATTCCCACATAATGTTTTTCTTTTTGTTTGGTGCCACGTTGCGATTGCACTTTGCACCTCACCCATCAAATTCATTTGTTCCATATACTTTGTTGTAGACTCAATGCTGTTAAAAATTTCAATAGCTTTATCCAACATGAGATTTTCAATTGTTAATAGCTTCTCTTGAACTTTTTTAATGTTTGATTTTTCTACTTGGTCTCGAATTACCTCAACCTCAAAAGCCTTAAAATCACATGTCAAAGCTAAAATCCTCAGTTCCCCTACGAAACTCTCAATGGATTCATTTGGCATTTGTAGTCTCCTATAAAATTTATGACGTTCCATAACAACATTCCTTTTCCTTTTAAAACGTGCACCCAAAGCTTTTATGGCTGCATCATACTCGTCGATCTCATCACCTTCGCCTACAACTGGTATAGTTGGCAAATGTTTCAATATTTTCCTGTCCTCCATGCCCAACGAATGCTTCAACAAAGCAAGTTTTTTTTTATTCGTGTGAAAATTTCCCCTTCAATAGCATCCAAATATGCCTCAAAACCCTCTTTTCACTGTTCCCACTTGTAGGAGGCTGGACTGGCTTGTAGTGAGTACCAAGGGGTACTTGCACCTTGCACCAGGCCCAGTTATCCCTTATTAGTGTATAGGGTGTCTAGCAGCATAGGCTGATAGATAATGGTAGCTTAGCAGAGCAGCTTAGGCTGAACTAGGAGACGAGTGAAGCTCCTACAGTACCACTTAGTGTCACATGCACAATAACATGAGAAAACACAATACACAGTTATACTAAAAATAAAGGTACTTTATTTTTATGACAATATGCCAAAGTATCTCAGAGTGTACCCTCAGTGAGAGGATAGGAAATATACACAAGATATATATACGCAATACCAAAAATATGCAGTATAGTCTTAGAAAACAGTGCAAACAATGTATAGTTACAATAGGATGCAATGGGGACACATAGGGATAGGGGCAACACAAACCATATACTCCAAAAGTGGAATGCAAACCACGAATGGACCCCAAACCTATGTGACCTTGTAGAGGGTCGCTGGGACTATTAGAAAATAGTGAGGGTTAGAAAAATAGCCCACCCGAGACCCTGAAAAGTGAGTGCAAAGTGAACTAAAGTTCCCCCAAGGACAAAGAAGTCGTGATAGAGGAATACTGCAGGAAAGACACAAACCAGCGATGCAACAACAATGGATTTCCAGTCGAGGGTACCTGTGGAACAAGGGGACCAAGTCCAAAAGTCACAAGCAAGTCGGAGATGGGCAGATGCCCAGGAAATGCCAGCTGTGGGTGCAAAGAAGCTTCTACTGGACAGAAGAAGCTTAGGTTTCTGCAGGAATGACAAGGGCTAGAGACTTCCCCTTTGGAGGACGGATCCCTCACGCCGTGGAGAGTCGTGCAGAAGTGTTTTCCCGCTGAAAGAATGCCAACAAGCCTTGCTAGCTGCAAATCATGCGGTTAGCATTTTTGGATGCTGCTGGGGCCCAGGAGGGACCAGGATGTCGCAAATTGCGCCAGGAGACAGAGGGGACGTCGAGCAAGACAAGGAGCCCTCCCAGCAGCAGGTAGCACCCGGAGAAGTGCCAGAAACAGGCACTACGAGGATGCGTGAAACGGTGCTCACCCAAAGTTACACAAAGGAGTCCCATGTCGCCGGAGACCAACTTAGAAAGTCGTGCAATGCAGGTTAGAGTGCCGTGGACCCAGGCTTGGCTGTGCACAAAGGATTTCCGCCGGAAGTGCACAGGGGCCGGAGTAGCTGCAAAAGTCGTGGTTCCCAGCAATGCAGTCTGGCAGGGGGAGGCAAGGACTTACCTCCACCAAACTTGGACTGAAGAGTCACTGGACTGTGGGAGTCACTTGGACAGAGTTGCTGGATTCGAGGGACCTCGCTCGTCGTGCTGAGAGGAGACCCAAGGGACCGGTAATGCAGCTTTTTGGTGCCTGCGGTTGCAGGGGGAAGATTCCGTCGACCCACGGGAGATTTCTTCGGAGCTTCTAGTGCAGAGAGGAGGCAGACTACCCCCACAGCATGCACCACCAGGAAAACAGTCGAGAAGGCGGCAGGATCAGCGTTACAGAGTTGCAGTAGTCGTCTTTGCTACTATGTTGCAGTTTTGCAGGCTTCCAGCGCGGTCAGCAGTCGATTCCTTGGCAGAAGGTGAAGAGAGAGATGCAGAGGAACTCGGATGAGCTCTTGCATTCGTTATCTAAAGTTTCCCCAGAGACAGAGGGGGTGATTCTGACCTCGGCGGTTAAAGGCCCTTACCGCTGGTCAGAAGTCCGCCATTCTACCGCCGCGGCCGCGGTAAACCGCCACGTTTATTCTGACCACCAACTGACAAACCGCCAAAAACCCGACATCCACGGAAGGCCGCCTCATCAGCGGGCGGCGATAAACTGGAGATAACCAAACCTCCACCGCCACGCCAACACAAACACGCCCATACCATTCTGACCCACGAATCCACGTGGCGGTCTTTCAACCGCGGTATTCCATTGGCGGTACACACCGCCGCGGTCAAAATACACATACCCTTACAAAACACAGCCACATTGGACGATTCAAAATACACACACCTGAGACACATACACACACCAAATACAATATAAAACACACACCCACATCACCCACAAACACCTACTACCAAAATTATCTGAGAGAAGGCGCAATACACTGAGAGAGAGCACAGGGAACGCAAAGCACAACACACACAGGAACACAACATCATCACCCACACCACAACTACGCACACATCACCACGCACATCACCACAAACACCACCCCACACCTCATCCACACCACCCCATGGCACCCCAAAGACACCCCAGGTTCTCGGACCAAGAACTCAGAGTCATGGTGGAGGAAATAATCAGGGTAGAGCCCCAGCTCTTCGGCACACAGGTGCAGCACACCACTATAGCAAAGAAGGCTGAGCTATGGCAAAGGATCGTAGACAGGGTCAACGCTGTGGGACAGCATCCCAGAAATCGGGACGACATCCGAAAGCGATGGAACGACCTACGGGGGAAGGTGCGCTCCATGGTGTCGCGACACAACATCGCTGTGCAGAAGACTGGCGGCGGACCCCCACCCACTCCACCCCAATTTACAGAATGGGAGCAAGAGGTAGTAAACATCCTGCATCCTCACGGCCTCGCTGGAGTACACGGAGGAATGGACTCTGGTAAGTCGAATCTCAACTACTTCACCCCCCCCCCCAATCACCAGCATGCCAACCCACAACCCCACCCTCACCCCCAATCTCAAACCCCCCAGCACACATCCTCCCTGCCATTGTCCCACCAGCACAACCCACCCTAAACAACACCAACCCCTGAATGCCAACACAAACCATAGACAGCCATCACCAATGCACTGCACAGACCCATCCACCCCCCCCCAACCACCCTCACAACACCTCCCACAAGGGAATGCCAGCACTGGGGGACAAGGGCACCCACAAAATGCACGCCATGGCACACACAAAAACAATAACCACACTATTTCACCCCTGCAGGGCCCGAACGCCAACACACCGCCACGGAGGGTCCAGATTTGTCCATCCCACCCCCAGAACAGCCCCCCAGTGAGGACAGCAGCTCTGTCAACCTAGAAACTGATGACCAGCCCGGACCATCGGGGACCTCTGGACAGTCGGTTCCCCACACACAGACACAGGCCACGCCAGACCCAACCCCCTCTGGGAACACCAGCACAGCTCCCACCCAGCGGGCCCATGCCTCTGTCTCCAGGACGCGTCAATCAGCGGTGTGTCCGCCACTACAGGGCACCCAGGCTGACCCACCACCCCACCAACAACAGGGACCTGGGGGCAGTGGTAGTGGGCACACCGTCCAGGGAACAGAGGCCCGGGGAAACAGGGCAACTGGGAGGGCGGTTGTGCGACTGGGGGTGGAGGAGAGGCCCAGGGAACCCACTCTCCAAGAGGCCCTCACCACCATCATGGGAGCATACCATCACTCCCAGGAGACGATTGCGACGGTACTGGCCAGGTTCACCGAGATCCAGGCACAGCAGGAGGAACGCTACATGGGGTTCAGCAATGAACTCAGGGACATCGCTACCGCCATGGGGACCATAGTCCAGGCCCTCAACCGGATAGAAACCACATTGCGGGATCATGTGGCACCCCAAAGGGCCCCTGTCCCTAGCCAGGACCAGGAACAGCCTACCACCTCCGCCGGCGCTAGTGGACAGGAGGCCCCACCACAACGTCAGGCCACCAGAACCCCACCTCCTGCTGAAGAACAACCACCCCGCAAGCGGAACCTGAGATCTCACAGGAAGACAGAGTAGGATGCCAAGACCCCCGCCAGCACAACATCACCCCTGATGTCATCCCACTGTCCCACATTGTCACCCTGTCCAATCTTAAACTGCCCCTGCTCCATCCTTCCACAGGCATATGGACAATGCACCTGTGAAACTGAGAACTGGACTCTGCCATGGACATTACTCCACCCCCACCCATCACCGTTTCAATATCATGTACCAAGATCTAGCACTAAAAATAAATCACTTATTGCACTGAAATCATTCAGGAGTCAGCCTGTATTATTTACAAATGTATTACACATTAATGTTCAATAATGGTCCTTCAATTCATGATGACAACATACCAACGTCAATGAGCATTAGTCCATGGGCTAACCAAGCAGAAGTCACGCAGTGGGTCATACAGCACTGAAAAGAGAAGGGAAAATCCCAAATCAATTAAAAAGAACTGGGGGGAAATACACAAAGTAGAGATGCAGGAGGCTTTAAGTAAATGTTAAATGGCGTGGGTGATTCTTACCTATGTGCTACTGAAAATACTGTTGGATGACTGTGTCCCTGTTGTCTGTGTCGTCCCCGTCGTCTTCCTCCTCTTCACTCTCCACAGGCTCCACAGCTGCTACAACACCACCATCTGGACCATCCTCCTGCAGGAAAGGCACCTGGCGTCGCAATGCCAGGTTGTGAAGCATGCAGCAGGCCACGATGATCTGGCACACCTTCTTTGGTGAGTACATCAGGAATCCCCCTGTCATATGCAGGCACCTAAACCTGGCCTTCAGGAGCCCGAAGGTCCTTTCTATTATCCTCCTCGTTCGCCCATGGGCCTCATTGTAACGTTCCTCTGCCCTGGTACGGGGATTCCTCACTGGGGTCAATAGCCAAGGCAGGTTGGGGTAACCAGAGTCACCTATTAGCCACACACGTTGTCTCTGTAGCTGTTCCATCACATAGGGGATGCTGCTATTACGCATAACATACGTGTCATGCACTGACCCTGGGAACTTGGCATTTACATGGGAGATGTACTGGTCAGCCAAACAGACCACCTGAACATTCATAGAATGGTAACTTTTCCTGTTTCTGTACACCTGCTCATCGTCTTTTGGGGGTACTAAAGCCACATGGGTCCCATCAATGGCACCAATGATGTTGGGGATATGTCCAAGGGCATAGAAATCACCCTTCACAGTGGGCAAATCAGCCTCCTCAGGGAAAACAATGTAGCTACGCATGCATTTCAGAAGGGCAGACGACACTCTGGACAAAATCCTTGAAAACATAGGCTGAGACATTCAAGAGGACATGGCCACTGTTGTCTGGAATGAGCCACTTGCCAAAAAATGGAGGACTGACAGAACCTGCACCAGAGGGGGAATTCCTGTGGGTTGGCGGATGGGGGACATCAGGGCTGGCTCCAGCTGGGCACACAGTTCATGGATAGTGGCACGGTCAAGTCTGTATCGTAGTATAATATGGCGTTCTTCCATTGTCAACAGGTCCACCAGCGGTCGGTACACGCGAGGATTCATCCTTCTCCTCGCAAGTCCCAGCGGACGGTGCCTAGGAAGGACAACATGGAGTATAGAGTCAAGCAACACACAGGTACGTTCACACAGCTTGCACAGTAATTGAATCGAAATGCAGTGAAAGGCATGTATGAGTGGCAATGCAAGGCCTAGGCCTGTGTGACGCAGTAGAAATTATGCCATGTGGGCCCTTGAAATGGCGGCTGCCTGACCTGTGAAGTGGGACAATGGGATGTGAGGTCAATGCGCTGGCGTGGCGCACCGTGGCGGTAGGCGGTCGAAGACCGCTGTACGAAGGCGCATTGGTTAACATTGAAGCCTATGGGTTTCATGAGCCAATGACGATGTGCGCTGGCGGTCGCGGTACGCACCGCCGCGGTACGCACCACCACGGGCGTGACCGCCATTTTCTATCTGCTTAATCACTCGAGACCTGATCATCCACAGGAGAGGACCTATACTGCAAGTGCTGCTGTGACCTCGGTCTGGAAGTGACAATGGCTGCTGCGACTGGGGAAAGGGCCCCTGCCTTCGTGTCTGAGGAGTTGGAGAAACTTGTGGATGGGGTCCTCCCCCAGTATGCGTTACTCTACGGTCCTCCAGACCAACAGGTAAGTACACTGGGTGCACATTGAATGGGCTATGCCTGTGTGGAGTGCGGTGGATGTAAGTTGGTGGGGTGGGGGGCGAATGAGGAGTGCAACGCACGACAGATGAGAGCATGTGCCATATGGCAAGGTTGGGGAGGGGGGGGCCAATCACATCTAACATGCAGAAAATTGATGAATTTTTCCTTCCCACCCTGTACATGTCAAATAGGTCAGCGCCCATCAGAAAGTGGACATTTGGCGTGCCATCGCCAGGGAAGTCCGGGCCCTGGGGGTCCACATCAGACGGGGCACCCACTGCCGCAAGAGGTGGGAGGACATCCGCCGGGGAACCAGGAAGACCGCCGAGTCACTGCTGGGGATGGCCTCCCAACCTAGGAGGGGTGCCAGTCGTACCCTGACCCCCCTGATGTCCCGGATCCTGGCGGTGGCCTACCCTGATTTGGATGGGCGCTTGAGGACATCACAGCAGACACAAGGGGGTGAGTATCAGCACATTCTGCTATCTTTACGCTCAGTGGAGGCGTCTGGGTGGGGGAGGAGGGCTGTGGGTGACATTAGGCCAGGGCGCTTTCTGTAGTGTAGTCCTCTCCTTTAGGCATAGCCCTGTGCTCACGGCCTCCACCTCTGTAGGGTGACAAGTACAGCTATTGATGGTCCAGCATCACTTATGTGCGCGTTTGTTGTCTCTAGACCTGTTGTCCTAGTCAGAAGTACTGAGTAGTGTACCCCGAATGCGCAGCTTAGTGCATGAGGCTCCTGTGTCTGTCCTCTCCGCCAACGGTGTTGACATTGCATGCACTCAACCTGGTCTTTGTTTTTCTCCCCCCACCCTTCTTCTTCATCTTCTTGTGCATGTGTGCATTAGCATCATCAGGCGGAGGAGAATTGGCATCGGAGCACGAGGGAGCTGCAAGTCACAAGGCCCCGGTGGGCCCAGGAACAGACACCGAGGGCACCAGTGATCCGGAGGGCGAGGGGAGCACCACAATGGGGACCGGTGGTGACACCAGCGACACCGACACGTCCTCGGATGGGAGCTCCCTAGCGGTGGTGGCAACATCCGTGCCCCCCGCCTCTACAGGTACAGCTGCCACCCAGCGCACCAGCACCGCCCTCCCAGCAGCCCCTCAGCCTTCGCTCCGTGCCCGCTCGCCCAGGAAGGCGGGCATCTCCTTCGCCCCAGGCACCTCAGCCCCTGTCATCCCTGCTGCCCTCAGTGAGGAGGTCATTGACCTCCTTCAGACCATCATTGTTGGGCAGACTATCCTTTTGAATGCCATCCAGGGGGTGGAAAGGGAGGTGCATCGGAGCAATGCCTACCTGGAGGGCATTCATTCGGGTCAGGCTGCCCATCAACGATCGTTCAATGCTCTGGCCTCAGCACTGACGGCAGCCATTGTCCCTGTTTCCAGCCTCCCTCTTCTGACTGCCTCCACCCTGTCTCTGTCTCCTGGTCCTCAGCCTATCCCATCCACACCATCAGACCAGCCTGCACACACCTCAACACCCAAGGGCAGCTCATCCAGACACAAGCACCACAGAACCCACAAGCATTCACCCAAGCAACACCCAGATGCAGACATTCCAACAGTCACTACCACCTCTGTGTCCCCCTCCTCCTCGTCTCCCTCCTCCCTCCCTGTGACGTCTACACTCACACCTGCATGCACACCACCATCAGCCAGTGCTTCCATCACCAGCACACCCTCCAGTACAGTCCGCACACGTGCAGTCACCACCCCCACTACCATTTACACGTCCCCTGTGTCCTCTCCCACTGTGTCTGTCACCCCCTCTTCCAAGACACACAAACGCAGGCAGACACCCACCCAACAGCCATCCACCTCACGACAGCCTCCAGCACAAGCACCTGCACCCAAAGACAGCACACCTGACTCTCCTACAACCACATCCTCTTCCTCCACTCCCATCACCACTACTCCTACCCTTTACCTTGGTCCTAAAAAAGTTTTCCTCGCTAATCTTAACCTCTTTCCCTCCCCTGACCCACCCTCTCCATCTGCAAAGAGTCCCAAGAGCACCTCAGCCACCACCAGCCCAGCTTCGAGTGTCACTGTGGTGCATGGGTTCTGGAGTCCACCCTTTGCCAGCAGTGACACTTCAATCAACAGCAAGGGGACAGCCAGCCCCCCCCAGGCAAGAGGACCAGGAAACTAAAGGGCCGCAGTGAGAGTACTGACACGGCTGCCCCCAAGGAGCAAAGTTCGCCCACTTCACCAGCCACAACATCTAGGGGAGGCAAGGGCCCGAGAGCCCCATCTAAGGAGCGAAAGGGCAGCAGGGCGGAGAAGTCAGCCAGCAGGAGCGCGGAGCAGGAGGGCCCCACAAGCCCCATCCCGGGTGTTAGGGAGGACACCAAAGGGCCCAGGACTCCGTCACCGAAGGGTCCAGACACAGCACGGTCGGAGGGCGACTGAGCAGGGAGTCCAGGCCAGGTCTGGCTCCCTTGACTTACTGGACGAGCACCGCTGAACAGGGCCCGCCGTGCAGAAGAGCACCGCTGAACAGGGCCCTGCAGTGAAGAATGACACCGCTGAACAGGGCCCCGCCGTGAAGAATGGCACCGCTGAACAGGGCCCCGCCGTGCAGAAGAGCACCGCTGAACAGGGCCCCGCCGTGAAGAATGGCACCGCTGAACAGGGCCCCGCCGTGCAGAAGAGCACTGCTGAACAGGGCCCCGCCGTGAAGAATGGCACCGCTGAACAGGGCCCCGCCGTGCAGAAGAGCACCGCTGAACAGGGCCCCGCCGTGAAGAATGGCACCGCTGAACAGGGCCCTTCCTGTCAAGCACCGCTCCGCTGGGCACCGCCGTCTCAAGCACCGCTCCGCTGGGCCCTTCCTGTCAAGCACCGCTCCGCTGGGCCCCGCCGTCTCAAGCACCGCTCCGCTCGGCCATTCCTGTCAAGCACCGCTCCGCTGGGCCCTTCCTGTCAAGCACCGCTCCACTGGGCCCCGCCGTCTCAAGCACCGCTCCGCTGTGCCCTTCCTGTCAAGCACCGCTCCGCTGGGCCCTTCCTGTCAAGCACCGCTCCGCTGGGCCCCGCCGTCTCAAGCACCGCTCCGCTGGGGCCTTCCTGTCAAGCACCGCTCCGCTGGGCACCGCCATCTCAAGCACCGCTCCGCTGGGCCCCGCCATCTCAAGCACCGCTCTGCTGGGCCCTTCCTGTCAAGCACCGCTCCGCTGGGCCCTTCCTGTCAAGCACCGCTCCGCTGGGCACCGCCGTCTCAAGCACCGCTCCGCTGGGCCCTTCCTGTCAAGCACCGCTCCGCTGGGCCCTTCCTGTCAAGCACCGCTCCGCTGGGCCCCGCCGTCTTAAGCACCGCTCCGGTGGGCCCTTCCTGTCAAGCACCGGTCCGCTGGGCCCTTCCTGTCAAGCACCGCTCCGCTGGGCACCGCCGTCTCAAGCACCGCTCCGCTGGGCCCTTCCTGTCAAGCACCGCTCCGCTGGGCCCCGCCGTCTCAAGCACCGCTCTGCTGGGCCCCGCCGTCTCGAGCACCGCTCCGCTGGGCCCTTCCTGTCAAGCACCGCTCCGCTGGGCCCTTCCTGTCAAGCACCGCTCCGCTGGGCCCCGCTGTCTCAAGCACTGCTCCGCTGGGCCCTTCCTGTCAAGCACCGCTCCGCTGGGCACCGCCGTCTCAAGCACTGCTCCGCTGGGCCCCGCCGTCTCAAGCACCGCTCCGCTGGGCCCTTCCTGCATGCACTGTTAACGGTTCACTGTGCCCACCATGCCTCCTCCTTGACCAGTGGAGACTGTAATCCACCTGATGGACTGTGGCTTTGCACTCCCCAGGATGGCACAGTGGGCAAACCACCCACTGTAGAGACTTGAGAGACTGTGGCTTTGCACTCCCCAGGATGGAACAGTGGGCAACCCACCTACTGTAGAGACTTGAGAGACTGTGGTTTTGCACTCCCCAGGATGGCACAGTGGGCAAGCCACCCACTGTAGAGACTTGAGAGACTGTGGCTTTGCACTCCCCAGGATGGCATAGTGGGCAACCCACCCACTGTAGAGACTTGAGAGACTGTGGCTTTGCACTCCCCAGGATGGCACAGTGGGCAAGCCACCCACTGTAGAGACTTGAGAGACTGTGGCTTTGCACTCCCCAGGATGGAACAGTGGGCAACCCACCTACTGTAGAGACTTGAGAGACTGTGGCTTTGCACTCCCCAGGGTGGCACAGTAGGCATGGTGGCCCCTTCGTGGATCTGGCGTCGTGGACTCATGTGGCTGTGGTGCCCCCCCCTTCCCTTTCCCCTGAGGTGCCTGTAGTTTTTTCATCAGATGCCCCTGCAGTGTTCTCTCCAAAGGACTCAGGTCTCCTGTGTGGGCTTTGCCCTTGTGTTGTTACACTTTGGCCCACGGACACTTCGATTTTCTTTTGATGTGCAGGACTAATTGCCTCGGTTATCCATTGCAACGTATATAGAATTATTTTGATATTGATTTTTTGGCTAGTTGACCAATACTTTTCAGAGCCTATTTTGTACATAAATTTTTATTCACAATTTAATTATGTCTTTGCATTTTTCAGGGGGGTTTGGGTGGTGTCACTGTGACTTGTTGCTCTGCATTGGTGTGTACATATTTGGGGGGGTGGGGGTCGCATATGTGTGTGCCGTAACCTTTCCTCCTCCCCCCTCCCGTGTGTCGTAGGTGCAGTACTCACCGTTGTCGTCTGCGCCGGCGTTCGTACTCATGGTAGATGAGCAGGTAGACGAGAGCAGGTAGGATGTTTAATTCGGGTTCCATGCTGTCCTCCTTCCTCGTGGAGTGCGTAGAGGTGAGCGTTTTCCCGTTCGTAGTCTGTTTCTGCCGTGTTTTTATCGGCGGGGCTCCCGCCCCGGAAAAGGTGGCGGATTGGTGAGTTATGATACTGTGGGCGGTACATTGTCTGCAGCCGCCGTGCTGTTTGTCTGTACCGCCATGGCGGTCGGAGTGTTAAAGTGGCGGTCTCTGTTGGCGGTTCCCGCCAGGGTCAGAATTCCATTTTTTGGACCGCCAGCCTGTTGGCGGGTTGGCCGCCGCTTTATCACCGACCGCCAGGGTTAGAATCACCCCCAGAGACCCTAAATAGCCAGAAAAGAGGGTTTGGCTACCTAGGAGAGAGGATAGGCTAGCAACACCTGAAGGAGCCTATCAGAAGGAGTCTCTGGTGGTACTGGCCACTCAGAGCAGTCCAGTGTGCCAGCAGCACCTCTGTTTCCAAGATGGCAGAGGTCTGGAGCACACTGGAGGAGCTCTGGACACCTCCCAGGGGAGGTGCAGGTCAGGGGAGTGGTCACTCCCCTTTCCTTTGTCCAGTTTCGCGCCAGAGCAGGGCTAAGGGGTCCCCTGAACCGGTGTAGACTGGCTTATGCAGAATCGGGCACATCTGTGCCCAAGAAAGCATTTCCAGAGGCTGGGGGGAGGCTACTCCTTCCCTGCCTTCACACCATTTTCCAAAGGGAGAGGGTGTAACACCCTCTCTCAGAGGAAGTCCTTTGTTCTGCCATCCTGGGACAAGCCTGGCTTGACCCCAGGAGGGCAGAAACCTGTCTGAGGGGTTGGCAGCAGCAGCAGCTGCAGTGAAACCCCAGGAAAGGTAGTTTGGCAGTACCAGGGTCTGTGCTACAGACCACTGGGATCATGGGATTGTGCCAACTATGCCAGGATGGCATAGAGGGGGCAATTCCATGATCATAGACATGTTACATGGCCATATTCGGAGTTACCATTGTGAAGCTACATATAGGTAGTGACCTATATGTAGTGCACGCGTGTAATGGTGTACCCGCACTCACAAAGTCTGGGGAATGGGCCCTGAACAATGTGGGGCACCTTGGCTAGTGTCAGGGTGCCCTCACACTAAGTAACTTTGCACCTAACCTTTACCAGGTAAAGGTTAGACATATAGGTGACTTATAAGTTACTTAAGTGCAGTGTAAAATGGCTGTGAAATAACGTGGACGTTATTTCACTCAGGCTGCAGTGGCAGGCCTGTGTAAGAATTGTCAGAGCTCCCTATGGGTGGCAAAAGAAATGCTGCAGCCATAGGGATCTCCTGGAACCCCAATACCCTGGGTACCTCAGTACCATATACTAGGGAATTATAAGGGTGTTCCAGTAAGCCAATGTGAATTGGTAAAATTGGTCACTAGCTTGTTAGTGACAATTTGGAAAGAAATGAGAGAGCATAACCACTGAGGTTCTGGTTAGCAGAGCCTCAGTGAGACAGTTAGTCACTACACAGGTAACACATTTCAGGCACACTTATGAGCACTGGGGCCCTGGGTGACAGGGTCCCAGTGACACATACAACTCAAACAACATATGTACAGTGAAAAATGGGGGTAACATGCCAGGCAAGATGGTACTTTCCTACACAACCCCCCCCCAAATGAAGGACAATAAGACTAGCCATGACCTGATGAGTCTTCATTGTCTAAGTGGAAATATCTGGAGAGTCCATCTGCATTGGAGTGGCTACTCCCAGGTCTATGTTCCACTGTATAGTCCATTCCCTGTAGCGATATGGACCACCTCAATAATTTAGGATTTTCACCTTTCATTTGTTTTAGCCAAAGTAGAGGTTTGTGGTCTGTCTGAACAATGAAGTGAGTGCCAAACAGGTATGGCCTCAACTTCTTCAGAGCCCAGACCACAATAAAGGCCTCCCTCTCTATGGCAGACCAACGCTTTTCTCTAGGGGTCAACCTCCTACTAATAAAAGCAACAGGTTGATCCTGGCCCTCAGAATTAAGTTGTGATAGGACTGCCCCTACTCCTAATTCAGATGCATCAGTTTGGACATAGAATTTTTTAGAGTAACAAGGGCTTTTCAGGACAGGTGCAGAGCACATGGCCTGCTTCAGCTCCTCAAAAGCTTTCTGACAGTTTGCTGTCCATAATACCTTTTTAGGCATTTTCTTGGATGTGAGGTCATTAAGAGGGGCTGCAATGGAGCCATAGTTCTTAATGAACCTCCTGTAATACCCAGTGAGGCCTAGGAAGGCTCTCACCTGAGTCTGAGTGGTAGGGGGAACCCAATCAATAATTGTTTGGATTTTCCCCTGAAGTGGTGCAAACTGTTCCCCACCAACAAGGTGCCCCAGATAAACCACCTTACCCTGCCCTATCTGGCACTTTGAAGCCTTGATAGTGAGGCCTGACTTTTGCAGGGCCTCTAAAACTTTCCATAGGTGGACCAGGTGATCATCCCAGCTGGAGCTAAAGACAGCTATATCGTCCAAATATGCTGCACTGAAAGCTTCCAGCCCTTGCAGGACTGCGTTCACCAACCTCTGAAAAGTGGCAGGTGCATTTTTCAATCCAAAAGGCATTACAGTAAATTGGTAATGGCCTCCAATGGTTGAAAATGCAGTTTTAGGTTTAGCATCTTCTGACAATTTGATCTGCCGATACCCTGCAGTCAAATCAAAAGTGCTTAGATACTTGGCAGATGCCAGTGTATCTATGAGCTCATCTGCCCTGGGTATAGGGTGAGCATCAGTTTTGGTTACCTGGTTGAGACCTCTGTAGTCTACACAAAACCGCATTTCCTTCTTTCCATCTTTGGAATGGGGTTTTGGTACAAGTACCACAGGAGAAGCCCATGGACTTTCAGAGTGCTCAACCACTCCCAGTTCTAACATTTTCTGCACCTCTTGCTTTATGCAATCCCTGACATGGTCAGGCTGCCTATAGATCTTACTTTTGACAGGTGAACTGTCTCCAGTATCTATAGTGTGCTCACACCAAGAAGTGGTACCTGGCACAGTAGAGAAGAGTTCAGAAAACTGACCCAGGAGATTTATGCAATGGTCTTTCTGCTCAGCAGTAAGACAATCAGCCAAAACTACACCTTCCACAAGAGCATCTTGTTCTGTGGAAGAGAAGAGATCAGGTAGAGGATCACTGTCTTCTTCCTGTCCCTCATCAGTTTCCATGAGCAGGGTGAGATCAGCCCTGTCATAGTAGGGTTTCAGGCGGTTGACATGGAGCACCCTAAGGGGACTCCTGGCAGTGCCTAAGTCAACTAAATAGGTGACTTCACCCTTTTTCTCAACAATTGTGTGGGGACCACTCCATTTATCTTGGAGTGCTCTTGGGGCCACAGGCTCCAAGACCCACACTTTCTGCCCTGGTTTGTACTGAACCAAAACAGCCTTCTGGTCATGCCATTGCTTCTGGAGCACTTGGCTGGCCTGAAGGTTTTTACTGGCCTTTTTCATATACTCAGCCATCCTTGATCTGAGGCCAAGTACATAATCCACAATATCTTGCTTTGGAGCTTTTAAAGGTTGTTCCCAACCCTCCTTGACAAGTGTTAGTGGACCCCTAACAGGGTGACCAAAGAGGAGTTCAAAGGGGCTGAAGCCCACTCCTTTCTGGGGTACCTCCCTGTAGGCAAAAAGGAGGCATGGTAACAGGATATCCCATCTCCTGCGGAGTTTTTCAGGGAGACCCATAATCATGCCTTTGAGAGTTTTGTTAAATCTCTCCACCAGTCCATTTGTTTGTGGATGATAGGGTGTAGTGAACTTGTAAGTTACACCACACTCCTTCCACATGGCCTTTAAGTATGCAGACATGAAATTGCTTCCCCTGTCTGATACTACTTCCTTTGGGAAGCCCACCCTGGAAAATATTCCTAGGAGGGCCTTTGCCACTGCAGGTGCTGTAGTGGTCCTTAAAGGAATAGCTTCAGGATATCTTGTGGCATGGTCCACTGCCACCAAGATAAACCTATTGCCTGAAGCAGTAGGAGGGTCAAGGGGGCCAACTATGTCAACCCCTACCCTTTCAAAGGGAACCCCAACCACAGGCAGTTGAATAAGGGGTGCCTTTGGGGTGCCACCTGTCTTGCCACTGGCTTGACAGGTTTCACAGGACTTACAAAATTCCTTTGTGTCCTCAGACATCCTAGGCCAATGAAACAAGGGAACAAGTCTGTCCCAAGTTTTCATTTGTCCCAGGTGTCCAGCTAGGGGAATGTCGTGGGCTAGAGTTAGGAGGAACTTTCTGTACTCCTGAGGAATCACTAACCTCCTGGCAGTTCCAGGTTTAGGATCCCTTGCTTCAGTGTACAAGAGATTGTCCTCCCAGTAAACTCTGTGAGAGTCACTGACATCCCCATTAGCCTGGTTGACAGCTTGCTGTCTTAAACCCTCTAGTGTGGGACAGGTTTGCTGTGCCACACTCAGCTCCTCCCTGGCAGGCCCCCCTTCACCCAAAAGCTCAGCAGTGTCTGCTTCCAGCTCCTCTGGTGTAGGTTCTGCACAGGGTGGAAATTCTTCTTCCTCAGAAGTAGAATCCACTGTAGAGGGAGGGATAACAGGAAGTGGTTTACTTCTACTAGCCCTAGCTTTAGGGAGCACTTGGTCCATTGTTCCAGGATCCAAGCTTCCCTGTCCTTTTTGCTTTTTGGCCTGAGCCCTGGTTAAAGCAAAAATATGCCTCGGGATGCCCAGCATTGCTGCATGGGCCTCCAACTCCACATCTGACCAAGCTGATGTCTCCAAATCATTTCCTAGTAGACAGTCTACAGGTAAATCTGTGGCTACCACAACTTTCTTTGGACCAGTAACCCCCCCCCAGTTGAGATTAACAACATCCATGGGGTGGCTAAGTGTGTTGTTGTGAGCATCGGTTACTTGGTACTGGTGACCAAGTAGGTGTTGTTCAGGGTGGACCAGTTTCTCTATGACCATAGTCACACTGGCACCAGTGTCCCTGTAGGCCTGAACCTCAACACCATTTATTAGGCGTAGCTGCTTGTACTTATCCATATTAAGGGGACAAGCAACCAAGGTGGCTAAATCAATAGCCCCCTCAGAGACTAATATAGCCTCTGTGGTCTCCCTAACAAGACCAACCCCAACTAAGTTACCAATAGTGAGCCCAGCTACTCCCTTGGATTGGCTATTAGTAGGTTTGCTCCCACCACCACTGCTATTAGTAGGGACACTAGGTGTAGCAGTAGGGGTTGTAGTGGTAGGAGGCTTGGTGCTTTTCTTTGGACAACTGGGATCTGTTGTCCAATGGCCTTTTACTTTACATAAATAGCACCATGGTTTCTTTTCTTTGTTTTGATTAAAAGAGGATTTGGGCCCACCACCCCTACCAGAGTGTTTTTGTGGGCCTGATGAAGACTCATTTTTAGATTTGTCCCCACCCTTGTCAGAAGACTTACCATCCTTCTTTTTGTTGCCATCTTTGTCACCCCCTGTATGAACTTTTCTGTTCACCCTTGTTCTGACCCATTTGTCTGCCTTCTTTCCCAATTCTTGGGGAGAGGTCAGATCAGAGTCCACCAAGTACTGGTGCAACAAATCAGACACACAATTATTAAGAATATGCTCTCTCTGGATCAAGTTATACAGGCTGTCATAATCAGTAACTTTACTGCCATGTAACCACCCCTCCAAGGCCTTCACTGAATGGTCAATGAAATCAACCCAGTCTTGTGAAGACTCCTTTTTGGTCTCTCTGAACTTTATCCTGTATTGTTCAGTGGTTAAGCCAGAACCATCCAGGAGTGCATTCTTAAGAACTGTAAAATTATTGGCATCACTTTCTTTCACAGTAAGGAGCCTATCCCTACCTTTTCCACTAAATGATAGCCATAGGATAGCAGCCCACTGCCTTTGAGGGACATCCTGTACAACACAGGCCCTCTCAAGTGCAGCAAACCACTTGTTAATGTCAAACCCCTCCTTATAAGGGGGAACTATCTTATGCAGATTCCTGGAATCATGCTCTTTTGCAGGATGACTATGGGGAATACTGCTGCTGCCACCATGGGTTTCAAAACCCAACTGCTGTCTTTCCTTCTCTAGTTCTATAGACTGTCTATCCAAATCCAGCTGTTGCTTTTTAAGCTTCAGTCTGGTTTGTTCCACCCTCAACTTATTGAGTTCCCTCTCTAACAATCTGTCATCAGGGTTGGTGGGAGGGACATTTCTAGATACAGAGGTATGATGGGAATGAACAGAAGGAGACCTGTCCCTTACAGAAGGCACCTTAACAGCTTGGCTGACAGTGTAATGTGAGAGCACATCATCTGAATGATGTGACTCCACCTCAGTAACAACTATGCTAGACTGTCTAGTAATGGGCAGGCTAAGAAGTTTCTTTCCTAAATCTTTTCCTGGGGGAGTCCCTGGATCAGATTGGGAACCATTAGCTACTTTTTCAACAGATGGGGCACTTTTAGCCTTATCTTGTTCTCTAAGCATGTTAAGTAACAATTCCAAGGAAGGATTCTTCCCTACACTCAAACCTCTCTCTATGCAGAGACTCCTTGCTCCTTTCCAGCTAAGGTGATCATATGCAAGTTTGGACAGATCAACAGTTTGGCCTGTGCCAGACATTTTTAGAGAGAGTTAAAGTGATAGAAAAAGAGAAAAAAGTTTTCAGAACTTTTAGAAAGACAGAAAAAAACTTTTAAAACTTTTTAGAACTTTTTAGAAAGTTTAGAAGTACTTTTCAGCACTTAGAAAAGAGTGAAAAGAGGAAATGCAAAACTTTTTGGTTATGTGTATATACACAGAACTTGTTTTGTATATTTTTCTCTTATGAAAAGTACAATGACAAGAGTGGTAAGTAGTCTCAAAGCACTTATCCCACCGCTGCACAACCAATGTAGGAGGCTGGACTGGCTTGTAGTGAGTACCAAGGGGTACTTGCACCTTGCACCAGGCCCAGTTATCCCTTATTAGTGTATAGGGTGTCTAGCAGCATAGGCTGATAGATAATGGTAGCTTAGCAGAGCAGCTTAGGCTGAACTAGGAGACGAGAGAAGCTCCTACAGTACCACTTAGTGTCATATGCACAATATCATAAGAAAACACAATACACAGTTATACTAAAAATAAAGGTACTTTATTTTTATGACAATATGCCAAAGTATCTCAGAGTGTACCCTCAGTGAGAGGATAGGACATATACACAAGATATATATACACAATACCAAAAATATGCAGTATAGTCTTAGAAAACAGTGCAAACGATATATAGTTACAATAGGATGCAATGGGGACACATAGGGATAGGGGCAACACAAACCATATACTCCAAAAGTGGAATGCGAACCACGAATGGACCCCAAACCTATGTGACCTTGTAGAGGGTCGCTGGGACTATTAGAAAATAGTGAGGGTTAGAAAAATAGCCCACCCCGAGACCCTGAAAAGTGAGTGCAAAGTGCACTAAAGTTCCCCCAAGGACAAAGAAGTCGTGATAGAGGAATACTGCAGGAAAGACACAAACCAGCAATGCAACAACAATGGATTTCCAGTCGAGGGTACCTGTGGAACAAGGGGACCAAGTCCAAAAGTCACAAGCAAGTCGGAGATGGGCAGATGCCCAGGAAATGCCAGCTGTGGGTGCAAAGAAGCTTCTACTGGACAGAAGAAGCTTAGGTTTCTGCAGGAACGACAAGGGCTAGAGACTTCCCCTTTGGAGGACGGATCCCTCACGCCGTGGAGAGTTGTTCAGAAGTATTTTCCCGCCGAAAGAATGCCAATAAGCCTTGCTAGCTGCAAATCGTGCAGTTAGTGTTTTTTGATGCTGCTGGGGCCCAGGAGGGACCAGGATGTCGCAAATTGCGCCAGGAGACAGAGGGGACGTCGAGCAAGACAAGGAGCCCTCTCAGAAGCAGGTAGCACCCGGAGAAGTGCCAGAAACAGGCACTACGAGGATGTGTGAAATGGTGCTCATCCGAAGTTACACAAAGGAGTCCCACGTCGCCGGAGACCAACTTAGAAAGTCGTGCAATGCAGGTTAGAGTGCCGTGGACCCAGGCTTGGCTGTGCACAAAGGATTTCCGCCGGAAGTGCACAGGGGCCGGAGTAGCTGCAAAAGTCGTGGTTCCCAGCAATGCAGTCTGGCGGGGGGAGGCAAGGACTTACCTCCACCAAACTTGGACTGAAGAGTCACTGGACTGTGGGAGTCACTTGGACAGAGTTGCTGGATTCGAGGGACCTCGCTCGTTGTACTGAGAGAAGACCCAAGGGACCGGTAATGCAGCTTTTTGGTGCCTGCGGTTGCAGGGGGAAGATTCCGTCGACCCACGGGAGATTTCTTCGGAGCTTCTAGTGCAGAGAGGAGGCAGACTACCCCCACAGCATGCACCACCAGGAAAACAGTCGAGAAGGCGGCAGGATCAGCGTTACAGAGTTGCAGTAGTCGTCTTTGCTACTATGTTGCAGTTTTGCAGGCTTCCAGCGCGGTCAGCAGTCGATTCCTTGGCAGAAGGTGAAGAGAGAGATGCAGAGGAACTCGGATGAGCTCTTGCATTCGTTATCTAAAGTTTCCCCAGAGACAGAGACCCTAAATAGCCAGAAAAGAGGGTTTGGCTACCTAGGAGAGAGGATAGGCTAGCAACACCTGAAGGAGCCTATCAGAAGGAGTCTCTGACGTCACCTGGTGGCACTGGCCACTCAGAGCAGTCCAGTGTGCCAGCAGCACCTCTGTTTGCAAGATGGCAGAGGTCTGGAGCACACTGGAGGAGCTCTGGACACCTCCCAGGGGAGGTGCAGGTCAGGGGAGTGGTCACTCCCCTTTCCTTTGTCCAGTTTCGCGCCAGAGCAGGGCTAAGGGGTCCCCTGAACCGGTGTAGACTGGCTTATGCAGAATTGGGCACATCTGTGCCCAAGAAAGCATTTCCAGAGGCTGGGGGAGGCTACTCCTCCCCTGCCTTCACACCATTTTCCAAAGGGAGAGGGTGTAACACCCTCTCTCAGAGGAAGTCCTTTGTTCTGCCATCCTGGGACAAGCCTGGCTTGACCCCAGGAGGGCAGAAACCTGTCTGAGGGGTTGGCAGCAGCAGCAGCTGCAGTGAAACCCCAGGAAAGGCAGTTTGGCAGTACCAGGGTCTGTGCTACAGACCACTGGGATCATGGGATTGTGCCAACTATGCCAGGATGGCATAGAGGGGGCAATTCCATGATCATAGACATGTTACATGGCCATATTCGGAGTTACCATTGTGAAGCTACATATAGGTAGTGACCTATATGTAGTGCACGTGTGTAATGGCGTCCCCGCACTCACAAAGTCCGGGGAATTGGCCCTGAACAATGTGGGGGCACCTTGGCTAGTGTCAGGGTGCCCTCACACTAAGTAACTTTGCACCTAACCTTTACCAGGTAAAGGTTAGACACATAGGTGACTTATAAGTTACTTAAGTGCAGTGTAAAATGGCTGTGAAATAACGTGGACGTTATTTCACTCAGGCTGCAGTGGCAGGCCTGTGTAAGAATTGTCAGAGCTCCCTATGGGTGGCAAAAGAAATGCTGCAGCCCATAGGGATCTCCTGGAACCCCAATACCCTGGGTACCTCAGTACCATATACTAGGGAATTATAAGGGTGTTCCAGTAAGCCAATGTGAATTGGTAAAATTGGTCACTAGCCTGTTAGTGACAATTTGGAAAGAAATGAGAGAGCATAACCACTGAGGTTCTGGTTAGCAGAGCCTCAGTGAGACAGTTAGTCACTACACAGGTAACACATTTCAGGCACACTTATGAGCACTGGGGCCCTGGGTGACAGGGTCCCAGTGACACATACAACTAAAACAACATATATACAGTGAAAAATGGGGGTAACATGCCAGGCAAGATGGTACTTTCCTACACCACTCCACAGGAGGTAAACCTGGAGAGGACAGAAATGGAATGGGAGGCAGGACTGCTTGTTGCATTTTTTTTGTATATAAATATATATCAAAGAAAAGAAACTCGAATTTCACACAAATGTGAACTTGAATTGTAGTCCTGCAAATTGCATACAGCAAAACAGATACTTTTGACGTACCAAACAATATTAATGCATGAATGTGTTCCAAATCACATGAAATTCTACTCTAGTGTGCAAATCACTGAGGACTTGCACTGTAGACCTGCAATCTGCATACCAGAACTGACACTGTAAATGTACCAAATGGAGAGTTAAAGTCAAAACAAGCTTAAATTTGATCCAAAACAATAGTCAGTGACTGCAGACTGATCACGTTGGTAAACGTGCTGATAAAATAAATGATTGTCACATGGATACGCGTCGCCCGTTGTCCTAGTAATTGATGTTGTCCAAAAGATGGTGCACGACGTGCGTTTTCTTGGCAACAAACGGTGTGCGCTTGCACATGTCGTTGGTGCGCGTGCACATAGTCCCGGCAACCGGCCCAAACTGTTACATGTTGCCAACGACACGCTGAGAAGAGTTCGCGCGCTGACACGCTCATGTTGTACTGTGGTCGCGTGCTGACTCTAATAAACGTTGCTGATCGAATTGACGCTCCATCCATCAATACATCGAAAATGTCCATAAACCGCCACCCTTCTGGAAACAACAGGGTTCAAAGCTTGTCGCTACTTGATGAGAAACAGTTCCACTCCAGGTAAGTTGATTTGAAGTTTCTTTATTTCATAGTACGATCCTACGCTTCCAGCAGGGCAGCCACCGGATCAGCAACTGCCACAATCACCCAAGCGTTCCCTCACCAATCTTCTAAATTCCATTACCGCAGTTAAAATGCACTAGCCATATACAACACATACCCTTAGAGATAAACATGTTAAGGAAGCACACTAGCATTCTGAAATGAGTAAAATGTCCATACCATACACATCAAAATGCAATAACAGGGTGAAGACGAACAAAGTAAATGTATGCACCAGTTCTTAATTTGAGCCAGTGGTTTCTAGAGCTTGGTACCAGCACTTAATTGTCAACATCAGCACTAATAGTCTGCCACATGGTAGCACTGTTTGACAAAATTAGAAGCAAACAAAACAACAGTTGATTATTAGTTCAATATACATTGTTCACATTGAGCAACAGTAGTTTTGGTGGTATAGGTATTGGCAGCACTAGCAGGGGCAATGGGTGATGATAGCTGCATTGGCCTCCTAACAAGAGCCCTGGCACTTATGGTTTTTACAAATTAAGCACTGGTATACACAAAAACACGGGAACATTCAAGAGTTACTGGTAGTATTAAATGTATTATGTAGCTCCAATCTGTAAATAGCTTATAAAGACCCTATCCAAAGAGGTGCACTCTCTCGCATGCCACATAGTCCGAGTACAAGGGATCCTATAGGCAGCAATGGATCGAGGGAATTGCTGGCAAACTCTGATCCTAGGGTGGCAAGTTTGTGTGCTCATCACAGATTCCCCTATGCCAAGGGAGGACCTCTATATTTGATATATTCCCCAATCCATATTGGCATACACTGTCCTCTATTTCACAGCACCTGCAGGCAGTGTCAGAGAAGGAACTCTTGCTACTCTTGGCAAAGTGACACTTTGCAACCTGTACCCCTGCATTAGCCTCCTGCAATAATTTCACATATTCCTTCTTTGTTCACCCCAAAATGATCTTTTTTCATCTAAACAGTACCAACACCTCCCAGCTTCCCTTCTTTTCTTTCCAGCCAGAGCCTGCTTCTCCTCAGCGCTACACATTCTGGATTCCAGGTTCCTGACTCATGTTGCTTATATCATACATTCTATCAACTACACACTTCTCCTTCCTTATACATTAATACAAATATAGCAAACTTTCAAATTATAATAGCAAACTAACAGTTTCTAAAGACATATTTTCACACAGTCATGCATGGTAGAACAAGTTAGAAATTGCCCATTAAAACGTTGTTTCTTTTTCCTCTTCAACTTATTGGATGGAGAGGCTCATTCAATATAATTTCAGCGATAATGTGCTATTCCGTAATGAATGTGTCGCCATTTGTTCCTTTCAAGGGAAGACAGTCTGAAGGTAGGAAAATTCTGCATGGCAGAATGACAAAAGTTGTGTGTTGGTGGACCATACTATGAGATATGAAACAGTGACAAGCATGCAAACTAAAGCAAACTAATATTATGATGAAAGAAAAAAGGTGAAGAACCCAACAGACATGTAGAAGGGAAACTGGGTGGTTTTGATAAAGAGTGCAAGTGTCAAAAAGGGCAATAGTAAATATTTCAAACCACACAAGGTAATTGATGTGAAACGAAATGTGGTAATTTTGGATGATGGTATAGTATGGAGCCTAGTAAATATTTGTAAAGTAATATATTGCTCTATGTGCCCACTTTAGTTTACTTAATTCCTCTCTCCATGAAAGTCAATTGGATAATGAGAATCGTAAATTCTCCACTGGCGGCTGCTGCCAATACAAAGTGGTGGGGCAGCACAGGGGAAAAAATAAATACATAAAATACCTACCTGCTGCTTGCCGCCTCAGTTCTCTGGTGTTCCTCAGTCCATGGGCCACATTGCAGAGGCTCCCCACCCAATCCAGATGCTGCTTTCATGCTGGTAATTCTAGTATTCAGCATAAGAGAAGCGCCGGGATTGGTCTGAGTGGGTTGTTTTGCCGCTTGCATAGATACAGGGAGCCTGTGCCTCTTCTCCACCAGGCTGTACAACACAGCTCAGGTTGGAGAAATTTAAGTGCTCATGCCGGTTTGTCCATGATCGGGTAGCCGGACAAACTGTAGTACACTTACAGTGCCCATCACTCCTCTTCCATAGAGGATGGCTCTGCCCCACCGTAGACTCAGCTGAGCCTCAGCTCAGTCAGTGAAAATTATGGTAATAAAATTATTTTATTGTCATTTTTAATTTTGTTTGCTTTCAGCAGTGGAGTGACGCAGTTTCTTTGAGATCTGAAAAAGTGTCGCTCTTTCACGCACTATACGCATTCTGGACAGGAAATCTGGCAACATCTTTCTAGCCATCTCATTACCTTATTCGATAGTTAATCATGCTCTTTCTCACTCTTTCTCACTTGTTCCCACAATGAGTAGGTGTTGTTTAGATTAAATAAAGATCATCCTAATCATAATGAAGAAGCAGCATGTAAAGTTACAGCATAATTTAGTGACAAGCTGAAAAAAAAGAAACAACTCCACCTAAAAGAAAATGTTTCAAAGCAAACTCCCTGAAAACCGTAGGCATGTGAATCGGAGCCACAGAGGCAGAAGACAATACTGATGTGCATTAGAAGAATGTACTTAGCAACTACCAGCAGTCCATAAAGAAACGAAGAAAAAAATGCAATAGACTATACTTATTCACCACAAGAAAATATAGTAAGTACTTATTACTACAAAGGACTGAAATAGTTGTTTATTGTTTCATCTTATTATGTTAGTCTGTTATATGGTTTGGTATATTAAGTTTGTATATTAGTTTACTATTTTTCATTCTTTTCAGTAAATAACTGAGATCCAACTATGGTATCCCCACCAACATTTATTGTGACATCAGGTTACCTTCCTTTACAATGGAAACAATGAAGGAAAATATTCCTTACTTATATTCTAGTTTTAGAGGGTCAAACATATAGACCAGTAAGAAAACACGCTATTTTACTTCCCCACCTAAGAGTGGGAGGAAGAAGACTATATGACGTTCTGACAGAAATACTACTGGGTGTGGGTGATGGGCAGCCACAAAATGTATATAAGAAGTCCTTAGAAATATTGGATCTACATTTCACCCCTATGGGGGCCAACTTTAGAGCATGATTTTGATAGGGGGGATGTATGTATCAAGAGTAATAGTTGCATTACACACTGACACCAAGGCTGTGTGGAAAAAAGCAGGACTATGCAAGAGCAAAGCGGGACCCAGTACCCACCCCTTTGCTTGTCAGCCTCTTTATATATGATTTGGGGAACATTTGAAGCGTATCTGTTCTTTGCCTCTGAAGCTAGGTGGGAAGGATATTCCATCTACACTACTCAGATACAACCACTCTTTGTGTTTATGACTGTCGGGTTACAGCATTCTCTTGATGCACGAGGACTAAGGTTGGCCTGATTAAATCTAGAATATCTTGCTATAATGGTGAGCAGACATTAAAGGTAGTAAAGATGAATGGGCTTTTACGGCTAGTGTTTGATTTTAAAATAAACATACTTTCAACATTCTTTCTCAATGGGAGCTCAGGAACTCTACAACACGTAATCCAGGCCTCCATTTCTCCTACATCCAAGCAAAATCCTCAATTCCCATATAATCTTTCCTTCGCTTAACCCTTTAGCGGCTGGGCCTTTTTCTAAAGGTCATCTATGTTTTATACACTGGCTTATATCTGAGAGCCACAAATGCAGCAAAAATCCAATTAGTAATAACAAATGTTCTACTATGCTATGCTTCCACAAGTCTTCCTATAAAAATGGTACCTCACATGTGTAGGTAGGCTTAGTGGCCACAACAGGAGACGACCCAAAACACAACATGGATACATCACATTTTTTTCACTGAACACTGATCCTTTTTTGCCCAAGGTGGGTAAGCTCTAGATTTTAGACCCTATCTCAGCTGGCACCTCAGGAAACCTAGCCAATCTGTCCTTTTGTGAGGACTAGACACCTAGGAGTATCCAAGGTAGGCTGAATTGAGTGGGTCTCACCAAGTTTTTCTACCCAGAATCCCTTGCAAACCTCAAACTTTGACAAAAAAACTAATTTTCTGCAAATTTCAGCAATGAAAAGTTCTGGAATCTGTGTGGAACCGCTAACTTTCATCCACCTACCATTACCCAAATTCTCCCGATAAAAATGGTACCTCACTTGTGTGGGTAGGCCTAGTAGCTGCAACACGAAATGGCCTAAAACACTACAAGGACGTTGTAAGGAAATGCCTCCTTGGCATGGTTACCCCCTGACTTTTTGCCTTTGCTGATGCCAAGTTATGATTTGAAAATGTTCTGAGGCCTGCTAACCAGGCCCCAGCACCAGTGTTCTTTCCCTAACCTGTACCTTTGTTTCTACAATTGGCACACCCTGGCATCCAGGTAAGTCCCTTGTAACTGGTACCCCTGGTACCAAGGGCCCTGATGCCAGGGAAGGTCTCTAAGGGCTGCAGCATGTCTTATGCCACCCTGGGGACCCCTCACTCAGAATGCCATGCCAACCTCACACTGCCTATGGCATAGATAAGTCACCCCTCTAGCAGGCCTTACAGCCCTAAGGCAGGGTGCACTATACCATAGGTGAGGGCATAGGTGCATGAGCACTATGCCCCTACAGTGTCTAAGCAAAACCTTAGACATTGTAAGTGCAGGGTAGCCATAAGAGTATATGGTCTGGGAGTCTGTCAAACACGAACTCCACAGCACCATAAAGGCTACACTGAAAACTGGGAAGTTTGGTATCAAACTTCTCAGCACAATAAATGCACACTGATGCCAGTGTACAATTAATTGTGAAATACACCCCAGAGGGCATCTTAGAGATGCCCCCTGAAAACATACCCGACTTCCAGTGTGGGCTGACTAGTTTTACCAGCCTGCCACACACCAGACATGTTGCTGGCCACATGGGGAGAGTGCCTTTGTCACTCTGTGGCTAGTAACAAAGCCTGTACTGGGTGGAGGTGCTTCTCACCTCCCCCCGCAGGAACTGTAACACCTGGCGGTGAGCCTCAAAGGCTCACCCCCTTTGTTACAGCGCCCCAGGGCATTCCAGCTAGTGGAGATGCCTGCCCCCTCCGGCCACAGCCCCACTTTTGGCGGCAAGGCCGGAGGAGATAATGAGAAAAACAAGGAGGAGTCACTGGCCAGTCAGGACAACCCCTAAGGTGAATCTGACTTATAGAAATCCTCCATCTTGCAGAGGATTCCCCCAATAGGATTAGGTATGTGCCCCCCTCCCCTCAGGGAGGAGGCACAAAGAGGGTGTAGCCACCCTCATGGCTAGTAGCCAATGGCTTCTAACCCCCCAGAGCTAAACATACCCCTAAATTGAGTATTTAGGGGCTCCCAGAACCTAGCAATATAGATTCCTGCAACCTGAAGATGAAGAAGGACTGCTGACCTGAAAGCCCTGCAGAGAAAACGGAGGCACCAACTGCTTTGGCCCCAGCCCTACCGGCCTGTCACCCCACTTCAAGAAAAACTGCTACAGCAACGCGTTTCCCAGGGGCCAGCGACCTCTGAAGCCTCAGAGGACTACCCTGCATCTAAAAGGACCAAGAACTCCAGAGGACAGCGGCTCTGCTCCAAAGAAGAAACAACTTTGCAACAAAGAAACAAACTTTAAAGGACTACACGTTTCCCGCCGGAAGCGTGCGACTTTCCACTCTGCACCCGACGCCCCCGGCTCGACCTGCGGAGAAACAACGCTACAGGGAGGACTCCCCGGCGACTACGACCCTGTGAGTAGCCAGAGTTGACCCCCCTGAGCCCCCTCAGCGACGCCTGCAGAGGGAATCCAGAGGCTCCCCCTGACCGTGACTGCCTCCTTCTAAGAACCCAACGCCTGGTAAAGACACTGCACCCGCAGCCCCCAGGACCTGATGGATCCGACCTCCAGTGCAGAAGCGACCCCCAGGTGTCCCTCTCCCTTGCCCAGGTGGTGGCTACCCCGAGGAGCCCCCCCCTTGCCTGCCTGCTTCGCTGAAGAGACCCCCGGGTCCCCCATTGAACTCCATTGCAAACCCAACGCCTGTTTGCACTCTGCACCCGGCTGCCCCCGTGCCGCTGAGGGTGTACTTTTTGTGCTGAATTGTGTCCCCCCGGTGCCCTACAAAACCCCCCTGGTCTGCCCCCCTTCTCCATTGAAGTCTATGCCTGTTGGGCACCACTTTGACCTCTGCACCTGACCGGCCCTGAGCTGCTGGTGTGGTAACTTTGGGGTTGCCTTGAACCCCCAACAGTGGGCTACTTTGGACCCAACTTTGAACCCTGTAGGTGGTTTACTTACCTGCAAAACTAACAAATACTTACCTACCCCAGGAACTTTTGAAATTTGCACTGTGTCTAGTTTTAAAATAGCTTATTGCCATTTTTGCCAAAAATGTACATGCTATTTTGCTGATTCAAAGTTCCTATGATACCTAAGTAAAGTACCTTTCATTTGAAGTATTGATTGTAAATCTTGAACCTGTGGTTCTTAAAATAAACTAAGAAAATATATTTTTCTATACAAAAACCTATTGGCCTGGAATTGTCTTTGAGTGTGTGTTCCTCATTTATTGCCTGTGTGTGTACATCAAATGCTTAACACTACCCTCTGATAAGCCTACTGCTCGACCACACTACCACAAAATATAGCATTAGAATTATCTCTTTTTGCCACTATCTTACCTCTAAGGGGAACCCTTGGACTCTGTGCATGCTATTTCTTACTTTGAAATAGTACATACAGAGCCAACTTCCTACATTGGTGGATCAGCAGTGGGGTACAAGACTTTGCATTTGCTGGACTACTCAGCCAATACCTGATCACACAACTAAATTCCCAAAATTGTCATTAGAAACTGATTTTTTAAATTTGAGCTATTTTTCTAAATTTGTAAAAGTCCTGCTAGGGCCTTGTGTTAGTCCCTGTTAGCATTTCTTTTAGAGTTTAAAAGTTTTGTAAAAGTTTGGATTAAGTTCTAGAAATAGTTTTAGATTCTTAAAAAGTATTCCAACTTTTAGAAACATAGGGGGTTATTACAACTTTGGAGGAGGTGTTAATCCGTCCCAAAAGTGACGGGAAAGTGACGGATATACCACCAGCCGTATTACGAGTTCCATAGGATATAATGGACTCGTAATACGGCTGGTGGTATATCCGTCACTTTACCGTCACTTTTGGGACGGATTAACACCTCCTCATAGTTGTAATGACCCCCATAATGTCTGCTGCAGAAGAGATAGTGATGGAACTCAACCTCACCCCTTACCTGCATCTTAGGATGTCAGAGTTAAGGTCTCTCTGCAAAATAAAAAAGATAAAGACTGGTTCAAACCCTACCAAAGTACAGCTCCAAGAGCTTTTGGCAGAGTTTGCTAAAAACAACCCCTCTGGTGATATCTTCACAGAGGGGGAAGCTAGTGATGAGGAGGGACATTTCCCACCCCCTCTCCTAGTTAGGGAGCCCAGGGTTTCTCCAACCCTGACTCCAGAAGTGATAGTCAGAGATGTTGCTTCTCTCACAGGAGAGTCCAACAGCTCTGCAAGCATTGAGGGCAGCCTCAATGAAGATTACCTCCTGCTAGCCAGGTTGGCCAAAAGATGGGCTTTGGAAAGACAGATCCTAGCCATAGAAAGGGAAAGACAAGAGATGGGCCTAGGTCCCATCAATGGTGGCAGCAACATAAATAGGGTCAGAGATTCTCCTGACATGTTGAAAATCCCTAAAGGGATTGTAACTAAATATGAAGATGGTGATGACAGCACTAAATGGTTCACAGCTTTTGAGAGGGCTTGTGCAACCAGAAAAGTAAACAGTTCTCACTGGGGTGCTCTCCTTTCGGAAATGTTCACTGGAAAGTGTAGGGATAGACTCCTCACACTCTCTGGAAAAGATGCAGAATCCTATGACCTCATGAAGGCTACCCTGATTGAGGGCTTTGGATTCTCAACTGAGGAGCACAGGATTAGGTTCGGGGGGCTCAAAAATCCTCGAGCCAGACCTGGGTTGATTTTGTTGACTTCTCAGTCAAAACACTGGATGGTTGGATTCATGGCAGTGGTGTAAATGATTATGATGGACTGTACAATTTATTTGTGAAAGAACACCTGTTAAGTAATTGTTTCAATGATAAACTGCACCAGCATCTGGTAGACCTAGGAACCATTTCTCCCCAAGAATTGGGAAAGAAGGCGACAAATTGGGTCAAGACTAGGGTGACCAAGACTTCCACAGGGGGTGACCAAAAGAAAGTGGTCACAAAGACTCCCCAGGGAAAGAGTGTTGAGACATCCAAGAGAAAAAGTAAAGAGTCTTCTACAGGGCCCCAAAAACCTGCTCAGGAGGGAGGGTCCAAAGCCTCTTCACAATCCAATTTTCGGTACAAGGGTAAAAGCTTTGATCCCAAAAAGGCCTGGTTTTGTAGCTGTAATCAGCAGGGACACCAAACTGGAGACAAGACCAGTCCCAAGAAAGGTTCCACTTCAAACTCTACTCCAGCTAACACTGGAATAGCTAGTCTCCAGGTGGGATCAACAGTGTGCCCAGAGCAAATCAGGGTTCACACTGAAGCTACATTAGTCTCTGAGGGTGGGGTGGACTTAGCCACACTGGCTGCCTGGCCCCCTAATATGCAAAAATACAGGCAACAACTCTTAATTAATGGGACTAGTGTAGAAGGCCTGCGGGATACAGGTGCCAGTGTCACCATGGTGACAGAGAAACTGGTTTCTCTACCTGGCTGGACAAACCTATCCAGTCACCAACGCTGACAATCAGACTAAAGTACATCCCATGGCTATGGTAACTTTAGAGTGGGGAGGGATCAATGGCCTGAAACAGGTGGTGGTCTCCTCAAATATCCCTATAGACTGTTTGCTTGGAAATTACCTGGAGTCCTCAGCATGGGATGAGGTAGAACTAAAACCCATGCAGCCATGCTGGGTATCCCTGAACTGGTGTGTGTCAAGACAAGGGCACAGTGAAAGGCTCAGGGTGGAAAAGTGGTGTTGGAGCCTGGAAAAAGGGCCCAACCCTCCAAGAGAAAGGGAAAGAAGACTGGGGAACCAGCTTCAACACAACCAGAGAAAGAGAACCTCTCTTCCCAGGAAGAAGTTCTACCCTCTGAGGGATCTGAGCCCATGGAGTTAGAACCTTATCAGGTTGAGCTCTTAGGCCCAGGGGGACCCACAAGGGAACAGTTGTGTAAGGGGCAAGAAACCTGTCCCTCTCTTGAAGGCCTTAGGCAGAAAGCTGCTGAAGAGACGAAAGGAAAAATCACTGGAACACAGAGTCTACTGGGAAGATGGACTCCTCTACACTGAGGCAAGAGATCCCAAACCTGGTGCCACTAGGAGAGTGGTAGTGCCTCAGGTGTTTAGGCAGTTCATTCTGACCTTAGCTCATAATATTCCACTTGCTGGGCATTTGGGACAAACCAAGACTTGGGAAAGGTTAGTTAACCATTTCTATTGGCCCAACATGTCCCAGAAGGTAAAGGAGTTTTGTGTCTCCTGTGCCACCTGTCAAGCCAGTGGTAAGACAGGTGGCCACCCAAAGGCCCCCCTCATTCTACTTCCAGTGGTGGGAGTGGATATAGTGGGTCCACTTGAACCTCTCACAGCCTCAGGGAACCAATACATACTAGTAGTGGTGGATCATGCTACTAGATACCCTGAAGCAATTCCCCTTAGGTCCACTACTGCCCCTGCAGTAGCCAAAGCACTCATTGGTATCTTTACCAGAGTGGGATTTCCTAAGGAGGTGGTGTCTGACAGGGGTACCAACTTCATGTCAGCGTACCTCAAGCATATGTGGACTGAGTGTGGTGTGACTTACAAATTCACCACACCATACCATCCACAAACCAATGGTCTTGTAGAAAGATTTAACAAGACATTGAAATGCATGATCATGGGGCTCCCTGAAAAGCTCAAAAGGAGATGGGATGTCCTCTTGCCATGTCTGCTTTTCGCCTACAGAGAGGTGCCTCAGAAGGGAATAGGGTTTTCCCCCTTTGAACTTCTGTTTGGCCATCCTGTAAGGGGACCACTAGCTCTTGTAAAAGAAGGCTGGGAGAGACCTCTTCATGAGCCTAAACAAGATATAGGGGGTCATTCTGACCTCGGCGGTAAAAGGCGCTGACCGCCATAACACCGCCACGGGCGCAGGAAACCGCCACGGTCATCCTGACCCGCAACAGGCAAACCGCCAAAAACCCGACATCCACAAAAGTCCGCCACACCAACGGCCAGCGAAAAACTGGTGATGACCAAACCTCCACCGTCACGCCAACAGAAATACGCCCATTCCATTCCGACCCACGAATCCATGCGGCGGTCTTTCAACCGCGGTATTCCATTGGCGGTACACACCGCCGCGGTCGAAATACACACACAGCTCCAAAACACTGCCACATTGGACATTTTGAAATACACACACCTGATACACATACAAACACCACTCCCACACACCCAACACAATATAAAACACACACCCACATCACCCACAAACCCCTACGACCACCATTTATTGACTAAGGCCAGAGATAGACACCACCAGCTAGTACAGAGCATTCACAGGCACATAACACCATCACTCACACAACATCCACGCAAAAAAAACACCACACACCACCACACTCACCACAATCATCACCACAAACACCACCCCACACCTCATCCACACCACCCCATGGCACCCCAAAGACACCCCAGGTTTTCAGACGCTGAACTTAGGGTCATGGTGGAGGAAATAGTTCGGGTAGAGCCCCAGCTCTTCAGGACACAGGTGCAGAACACCACCATTGCCAGGAAGATGGAGCTATGGCAAAGAATAGTGGACAGGGTCAACGCTGTGGGTCAGCATCCACGAAATCGGGACGACATCAGGAAGCGGTGGAACGACCTAAGGGGGAAGGTGCGTTCCATGGTATCCAGACACAACATCGCGGTGCAGAAGACTGGCGGCGGACCCCCACCTCAACCCCCAGAATTTACAACATGGGAGGAACAGGTCTTGGCGACCCTGCATCCTGAGGGCCTCGCAGGAGTAGGCGGAGGAATGGACTCTGGTAAGTCTAATCTCAACTACTTCATCCCCCCTCACTCACCGGCATGCCAAATCATACGCCCACCCCCGTCACACATCCTCCTTGCTAATGTCTCACCATCACAACCCACCCATCCCAACACCAAGCCCTGCATGCGACCACAAACCATGGACACCCATCACCTAAGCATGCCCACTGCACATACCCATCCCCCCCAAACCACCGTCACAACAGCCCCCACAAGGGAATGCCAGCACTGGGGTACACGGGCACCCACCCATTGCACGCTATGGCACACACAGAAGCAATAACCATACTCTTATACCCCTGCAGGACCCGAACGCCACGACACCGCCCAGGAGGGTCCAGAAATGTCCATTCCACCCCCAGAAGAGGCCCACAATGATGACAGCAGCTCTGTCTCCCTGGACCCAGATGACCAGCCCGGCCCATCGGGGACCTCGGGACAGTCGGTTCCCCTCAGACAGCCACAGCAGACCTACCCCCCTCTGGGAACACCAGCACAGCACCCACCCAGCGGGCCCATGCCTCTGTCTCCAGGACACGTCAATCAGCGGTGTGTCCACCACTACAGGGCACCCAGGTTAACCCACCACCCCAACAACAACAGGGACCTGGGGGCAGTGGTAGTGGGCACACAGTCCAGTGGACAGAGGCCCAGGGAAACAGGGGAACTGGGAGGGCTACTGTGCGACAGGGGGGGGACAGGCCCAGGGAACCTACTCTCCACGAGGCCCTATCCTCCATCATGGGAGCATACCACCACTCCCAGGAGACGATGGTGACGGTCCTGGCCAGGTTCCAGGAGATCCAGGTACTGCAGGAGGAACAGTTTATGGGGTTCAGGGAAGAACTCAGAAACATCAGTTCCGCAATGGGCACCATCATTGTGGCTCTCAATCAGATTGTCAGCACATTGCGGGACCATGTGGCACCACAAAGGGCCCCTGTCACTAGCATGGACCAAGAACAGGCTACCACCTCCGCCGGCGCTAGTGGACAGGAGGCCCCGACACAAGAACAACAGGCCACCAGAACCCCACCCCCTGCAGAAGGAGAACCACCCCGCAAGCGGGGCCTGAGATCTAGGAAGAAGACAGAGTAAGATGCCAAGACCCCCGCCAGGAAAGGATACCCCCTGATTGTCATCCCACTGTCCCACATTGTCACCCTGTCCAACCTTAAACTGCCCTTGCTCCACCTTCCACAGGCATAAGGACAATGCACCTGTGAGACGGAAAATCTGGACTCTGCCATGGACATTCCTCCACCATCACCCGTCACCGAATTGCAACCATTACCCAAAATTGAGCACTTTAATAAACACACTTATTGCACAAAAATAATCTGGAGTCTGCCTGTATTTTTGAACAAATGTATTACACAGAACCGTGCCAAAATGTCCAGTTACATTGTGATGACAACATACCACTGTCACACAGCTGTAGTCCATGGGGAAACAAAGCAGAGGTCACGGAGTGGGGTCCACATCTCTGAAATTGGAAGGGAAAGTCACAACTCAGTTAACATACACTGGGGGGAAACTCAGACAGTAGAGAGGCAGGAGACTTTAAGTAAATGTAAAATGCCGGTGTTGATTCTTACCTGTATGTCATTGAAAATACTGCTGTATTACTGTGTCCCTGTTGTCTGTGTCGTCCTCTTTGTCTTCCTCCTCTTCACTCTCCGCAGGCTCCACAGCTGCCACAACACCACCATCTGGACCATCCTCCTGCAGGAAAGGCACCTGGCGTCGCAAAGCCAGGTTGTGAAGCATACAGCAGGCCACAATTATATGGCACACCTTCTTTGGTGAGTACATTAGGGATCCACCTGTCATATGGAGGCACCTAAACCTGGCCTTCAGGAGGCCGAAGGTCCGCTCGATCACCCTCCTAGTACGCCCATGGGCCTCATTTTACCGTTCCTCTGCCCTTGTCCTGGGATTCCTCACTGGGGTCAGTAGCCATGACAGGTTGGGGTAACCAGAGTCACCAATTAGCCACACACGGGCGGTCATTCTGACCGCGGCGGGCTGCGGTAGCCGCCAGCCATGCGGTCACCGCCATTTGGCCGCTCCGCGGTCAAAAGACCGCAGAGGCCATTCTGGCTTTCCCGCTGGGCCGGCGGGCGCCCGCCAAAGGAGCGCCCACCGGCCCAGCGGGAAAGGTCCTGCAACATAGAAGCCGGCTCGGAATGGAGCCGGCGGTGTTGCAGGGGTGCGACGGGTGTAGTTGCACCCATCGCGATTTTCACTGTCTGCTATGCAGACAGTGAAAATCATGCTGGGGCCCTGTTAGGGGGCCCCTGCACTGCCCATGCCAGTGGCATGGGCAGTGTAGGGGCCCTGTTAGGGGGCCCCACAACACCTGTTCCCGCCATCCTGTTCCTGGCGGTAAAAACCGCCAGAAACAGGGTGGCGGGAAGGGGGTCGGAATCTCCATGGTGGCGCTGCTTGCAGCGCCGCCATGGAGATTCAGCCCAGACAGGGGAAATCCGGCGGGAAACCACCGGATCCCCTTTTCTGACCGCGGCGGTAAAGGGCAGGGAAGCACCGCCAGCCTGTTGGCGGTGCTTCCGTGGTCATGGAATGACCCCCACGGTGTCTCTGAAGTAGTTCCATCACGTAAGGGATGCTGCTATTTCGCATGATGTACGCGTCATGCACTGACCCAGGGAACTTGGCATTTACATGGGAGATGTACTGGTCAGCCAAACAGACCACCTGGACATTCATGGAATAATAACTTTTTCTGTTCCTGTACACCTGTTCACTCGTGCTGGGGGGGACCAAAGCAACATGTGTCCCATCAATTGCACCAATGATGTTGGGAATATGTCCAAGCGCATAGAAATCACCCTTCACTGTAGCCAAATCGCCCACCTCAGGGAAAACAATGTAGCTCCGCATGTATTTCAGCAGGGCAGACAACACTCTGGACAACACCTTGGAAAACATAGGCTGAGACATCCCTGATGAAATGGCCACTGTTGTTTGAAATGACCCACTTGCCAAAAAATGGAGTACTGACAGAACCTGCACTAGAGGGGGGATCCCTGTGGGTTGGCGAATGGGTGACATCAGGTCTGGCTCCAGCTGGGCACAGAGTTCCTGTATAGTGGCTCTGTCAAGCCTGTATGTCAGTATGACATGTCTATCTTCCATTGTCGACAGGTCCACCAGCGGTCTGTACACGGGAAGATTCCTCCATCTCCTCGCAAGTCCCAGCGGACGGTGCCTAGGAAGGACAACATGGAGCACAGAGTCAATCAACCCACAGGTACGTTCCCACAGCTTGCACAGTACACGATTCTCAATGCATTGAATGGCTTGTATGAGTGTTGATGCAAGGCCTAGGTATGTGTGACGCAGTAGAAATTAAGATATGGGGGCCCTTGAAATGGCGGCTGCCTGACCTGTGAAGTGCGACAGTTGGATGTGAGGTCAATGCGCTGGCGTGGCACACCGTGGTGGTAGGCGGTCGAAGACCGCGGCGCAAAGCCGCATTGGTTAACATTGAACCCTATGGGTTTCAGGAGCCAATGACGATGTGCGCCGGCGGTCGCGGTACGTACCGCCGCGGTACGCACCGCCGCGGGCGTGACCGCCATTTTCTATCTGCTTAATCACTCGATACCTGATCATCCACAGGAGAGGACCTATACTGCAAGTGCTGCTGTGACCTCGGTCTGGAAGAGACAATGGCTTCTGCGACTGGGGAAAGGGCCCCTGCATTCACTTCTGAAGAATTGGAGAAACTCGTGGATGGGGTCCTCCCCCAGTATGCGCTACTCTACGGTCCTCCAGACCAACAGGTAAGTACACTGGGACCATGCTTTGTGGCCAATGCCTGGGTTGAGTGGGGTGAATGAAAGATGGTGGGGAGGGGAGCGAATGAGGCATGCATCAAACGACAGATGAGAGCATGTGCCACATGGCAAGGGTGGGGATGGGGGGCCACTCACATCAAGCATGCAGAAGGTGATGGTTTTTTTTTTCCCCCCCTGTACATGTCACATACGTCAGCGCCCATCAGAAAATCGACATTTGGCGTGCCATCGCCAAGGACGTCCGGACCCTGGGGGTCCACAACAGACGGGGCACCCACTGCCGGAAGAGGTGGGAGGACATCCGCCGCGGGAGCAGGAAGACCGCGGAGGCTCTGCTGGGGATGGCCTCCCAACGTAGGAGGGGTGCCAGTCATACTTTGACCCACCTGATGTCCCGGATCCTGGCGGTAGCCTACCCCGATTTGGATGGGCGGTGAGGACATCACAGCAGACACAAGGGGGTGAGTACAAGCACATTCTGCTGATTTTGCGCACATTGGAGGTGTCTGGGTGGGGGAGGAGGGCTGTGGGTATCCCTAGGCCAGGGTGATTTCTGTAGGCTAGGCCCCTCCATTAGGCATGGCCCTGTGCCCCCGCCCCCCACCTCTGTAGGTTGCCTAGTACAGCTATTCATGGCCCTGTGTCACCTATGTGTGGAGTTGTCGTCCATAGGCTTGTAGGCCATGTCCCACGGATTGAGTAGTGTACCCCAAGTGTGCGGCGTAGTGCAGGGGGCTTCTGTGTCTGTCCTCTCCGCCAACGGTGTCGCCAATGCATGCACTCAACATGTCTTTGTTTCTCCACCACCCCCCCCTTTTTTGGTGGTCTTCCTGTTCATGTGTGCATTAGCATCATCAGGCGGAGGAGAAGTGGCATCGGAGCACGAGGGAGCTGCATCTCACATGGCCATGGAGGGCCATGCAACTGACTCGGATTTCACCAGTGAGACGGAGGGCGAGGGGAGCTCCACAGCGAGGATACGTGGTGACACCAGCGACACAGACACGTCCTCGGAAGGGAGCTCCCTTGTGGTGGCGGCAACATCCGTGCACACCGCAACAACAGGTACAGCCGCCACCCAGTGCACCAGCTCCGCCCTCCCAGCAGCCCCTCAGCGTTCGCCCCGTGCCCGCTCACCCAGGAAGGTGGGCATCTCCTTCGCCCCAGGCACCTCAGGCCCTGCCCCAGTTACCCCTGCTGCCCTCAGTGAGGAGGTCATTGACCTCCTGAGGACGCTCATTGTTGGGCAGTCTACCCTTTTGAATGCCATCCAGGGTGTAGAAAGGGAGGTGCACCGGAGTAATGCATACCTGGAGGGCATTCATTCGGGTCAGGCTGCCCATCAGCGATCGTTCAACGCTCTGGCCTCAGCACTGACGGCAGCCATTGTCCCTGTCTCCTGCCTCCCTCCTCCAACTTCCTCAACCCAGTCCCACTCCCCTGTACCTCTGCCTATCCCAGACACACCTACAGACCAGCCTGCACACACCTCAACACCCAAGGGAAGCTCATCCAGACATAAGCACCACACATCACACAAGCATTCACCCAAGCAACATCCACATGCAGACATGCCAACAGCCACTGCCTCCTCTGTGTCCCCCTCCTCCTCGTCTCCCTCCTCCCTCCCTGTGACATCTCCACTCACACTTGCATGCACAACATCTTCAACCACTACGTCCATCACCAGCACACCAACCAGAACACTCTGCACACGTGCAGTCACCACCCCCACTACCATTTACACGTCCCCTGTGTCCTCTCCCAGTGTGTCTGTCACCCCCTCTTCCAAACCACACAAACGCAGGCAGCCACCCACCCAACAGCCATCCACCTCACGACAGCCTCCAGCACAAGCACCTGCACCCAAAGACACCAGACTTCACTCTCCTACAACCACATCCTCTTCCTCCACTCCCATACCCACTACAACTACCCGTCCCTGTCTTTCTAAATTGATTTTCCTTTCCAACCTTGACCTCTTTCCAAACAACTGACCCACCCCCTCCATCTCATAAGACTCCAATCAGCACCTTAGCCACCACAAAACCTGGACCTACAAAGACAATAGTCCAAGGATTTTGGAGTCCACCACCTTCAAGGCCAGCTACTTCGGCTAGGAGTAAAGAGACGGCCAGCCCACCCCCTGAAAAAAAATCCAAGAAAGTCAGTGCCCGGCGCGAGAGGCCAAAGACAGCAGGCTCCAAAAACACTACCCTGGCACTGTCAGGGAGTGGGGTGCCACCTGGCACACCGCCAAAAGGAGGAAAGGGCCACAGACGAGCAGGGAAGGGTGGCAAGGGCAGCACGCCCAACAAGTCCGGCAGCAGGCGAGCTGCCCAGGAGAGCCCCACCAGCCCCATTCCACAGGCCCGGGACGGCAGCACAGGAGGGCCCCGCAAGCGAGAAGACAGATGTGCACGAAGGGCCCGGCAGCCACATGTCAGGTGGCGAGTGAAATCCATGTCATGGACGGATCTGGTGACCTGGACACACATGTCAAGCACCGCTGAACAGGGGCCTTCAAGTCAAGAACCGCTGAACAGGGCACCGCCGTCTCAAGAACCGCTGAACAGGGCCCTTCAAGTCAAGCACCGCTGAACAGGGCCCTTCAAGTCAAGCACCGCTGAACAGGGCCCTTCAAGTCAAGCCCCGCTGAACAGGGCCCTTCAAGTCAAAAACCGCTGAACAGGGCACCGCCGTCTCAAGAACCGCTGAACAGGGCCCTTCAAGTCAAGCACTGCTGAACAGGGCCCTTCAAGTCAAGCACCGCTGAACAGGGCCCTAAAAGTCAAAAACCGCTGAACAGGGCACCGCCGTCTCAAGAACCGCTGAACAGGGCACCGCCGTCTCAAGAACCGCTGAACAGGGCCCTTCAAGTCAAGCACCGCTGAACAGGGCCCTTCAAGTCAAGCACCGCTGAACAGGGCCCTTCAAGTCAAGAACCGCTGAACAGGGCACCGCCGTCTCAAGAACCGCTGAACAGGGCCCTTCATCTCAAGCACCGCTCCGCTGGGCCCTTCATCTTAAGCACCACTCCGCTGGGCCCTTCAACTCAAGCACCGCTCCGCTGGGCCCTTCAACTCAAGCACCGCTCCGCTGGGCCCTTCAACTCAAGCACCGCTCCGCTGGGCACCGCCGTCTCTGCACCGCTCCGCTAGGCCCTTCAACTCAAGCACCGCTCCGCTGGGCACCGCCGTCTCTGCACCGCTCCGCTGGGCCCTTCATCTCAAGCACCGCTCCGCTGGGCACCGCCATCTCTGCACCGCTCCGCTGGGCACCGCCGTCTCAAGCACCGCTGGCCCATTGGCAGAAGGGGCAGGCCCGCATCTGTATCGGGCAGGGCTGCATGAAGCACTCTGGGCACCATGCCTCCTCCAGAACCAGTGGAGTCTGTAATCCACTTGTGAGACTGTGGCTTTGCACTCCCCAGGATGGCACAGTGGCCAATCCACCCACTGTAGAGACTTGTGAGACTGTGGCTTTGCACTCCCCAGGAGTGAACAGTGGCCATGGAGGCCCCTCGTGGATCTGTCGTCGTGGACTCATCTGGCTGAGGTGCCCCCCCTTCCATTCCCCCTGAGGTGCCTGTAGTTTTGCTATCCGATGCCCCTGCAGTGTTCTCTCCATTGGAGTCGGGTATCCTGTGTGGGCTTTGCCCATGTGTTTAGGCCCATTGGCCCAAGAACAATGGCTGATACCCAATTTGGACAGGACAATTTACATATGTATATATAGTTATAGATGTTTGATATATTCTTTTACTTAGCCGTACAATATACTTCAAATTTCATGATCATTTTATTTTGTCTTTGCATTCTTCCGGGGGGTTTGGGGGTGTCACTCTGAGTTGTTGCTCTGCATTGATGTGTATGTAGTTGTGGGTGAGGGTGAGGGTGGGTGTGTTGCGTATGTGTGTCCCCGTAATTTTTTGCCTCCCCCCTCCCCTGTGTCGTAGGTGCAGTACTCACCGTTGTCTTCTGCGCTGGCGTTCATGCTCCTGGTAGAGGAGCAGGAAGACAATAGCTGGTAGGATGTGTAGTTCGGGTTCCATGCTGTCCAGATTCCTCGTGGAGTGTGTAGAGGTGAGCGTTTTCCGTTCGTAATGGCTGTTTCCGCCGTGTTTTTATCGGGGGGGCTACCGCCCCGGAAAAGGTGGCGGATTGGTGGGTTGTAATAGGGTGGTCGGTACATTGTCTCCCGCCTGTCTGTTGGCGGTGACCGCCGCGCTGTTTTTTTGTCCCGCCGTGGCGGTCGGAGTGTTAAAGTGGCGGTCTCTGTTGGCGGTTTCAGCCAGGGTCAGAATTCCATTTTTTTTACCGCCTGCCTGTTGGCGGGTTGACCGCCGCTTTAACACCGACCGCCAGGGTTGGAATGACCCCCATAGTGGACTATGTACTAGGCCTACGTTCCAGGATGGCAGAGTACATGGAAAAGGCAAGCAAAAACCTTGAGGCCAGCCAACAACTCCAGAAGATGTGGTTTGACCAAAATGCTGCTATAGTTGAATTTCAGCCAGGGTAGAAAGTCTGGGATCTGGAACCTGTGGCTCCCAGGGCACTTCAGGACAGATGGAGTGGCCCTTACCCAGTGCTAGAGAGAAAGAGTCAGGTCACCTGCCTGGTAGACCTAGGCACTAGCAGGACCCCCAAAAGGGTGATCCATGTGAACCGCCTCAAACTCTTTCATGACAGGGCAGATGGGAATCTGTTGATGGTAACAGATGAGGACCAGGAAGCTGAGAGTGAACCTCTCCCTGATCTCCTCTCCACAGACCCTAAAGATGGTTCAGTAGATGGAGTGATCTATGCAGACACCCTCTCTGACCAACAGCTGTCTGACTGTAGGAAGGTCTTACAACAGTTTGCTGAGCTCCTTTCCCTAACCCCTGGTCAGACACACCTGTGTACCCATGATGTGGACACAGGAGACAGCATGCCTGTCAAAAACAACATTTTCAGAAAGTCTGACCAAGTTAAGGAAAGCGTCAAAGTGGAAGTCCACAAGATGCTGGAATTGTGAGTCATTGAGCACTCTGACAGCCCCTGGGCTAGTCCAGTGGTCTTAGTCCCCAAACCTCACACCAAGGATGGGAAGAGAGAGATGAGGTTTTGTGTGGACTACAGAGGACTTAATTCTGTCACCAAGACAGATGCCCATCCCATTCCAAGGACAGATGAATTGATTGACAAACTAGGTGCTCCCAGATACTTAAGTACCTTTGACTTGACAGCAGGGTACTGGCAAATCAAAATGGCACCAGGAGCAAAAGAAAAGACAGCATTCTCCACACCTGATGGGCACTATCAGTTTACTGTTATGCCCTTTAGTTTAAAGAATGCCCCTGCCACCTTCCAAAGGTTGGTGAATCAAGTCCTTGCTGGCTTGGAGTCCTTTAGTGCAGCTTATCTTGACGATATTGCTGTCTTTAGCTCCAGCTGGCAGGATCACTTGGTCTACCTGAAGAAGGCTTTGAAGGCCCTGCAAGCAGCAGGCCTCTCTATCAAGGCTTCCAAATGCCAGATAGGGCAGGGAACTGTGGTTTACTTGGGACACCTTGTAGATGGAGGCCACGTTCAGCCACTCCAGCCCAAGATCCTGACTATTCTTGACTGGGCAGCTCCAAAAACCCAGACTCAAGTCATGGCATTCCTTGGCTTGACTGGGTACTACAGGAGGTTTGTGAAGGGCTATGGATCAAAAGTGACACCCCTCACAGAACTTACCTCCAAGAAAATGCCCAAGAAGGTAAACTGGACTGTAGAATGCCAACAGGCCTTTAACACCCTGAAACAAGCTATGTGCACAGCACCAGTTCTAAAAGCTCCAGATTACTCCAAGCAGTTCATTGTGCAGACTGATGCCTCTGAACATGGGATAGGGGCAGTTTTGTCCCAAACAAATGATGATGGCCTTGACCAGCCTGTTGCTTTCATTAGCAGGAGGTTACTCCCCAGGAAGCAGCATTGGAGTGCCATTGAGAGGGAGGCCTTTGCTGTGGTTTGGTCCCTGAAGAAGCTGAGACCATTCCTCTTTGGTACTCACTTTGTAGTTCAAACTGACCACAGACCTCTCAGATGGCTAATGCAAATGAAAGGTGAAAATCCAAAACTGTTGAGGTGGTCCATCTCCCTACAGGGAATGGACTTTATAGTGGAACACAGACCTGGGACTGCCCATGCCAATGCAGATGGCCTTTCCAGGTTCTTCCACTTAGAAAATGAAGACTCTCTTGGGAAAGGTTAGTCTCATCCTCTTTCGTTTGGGGGGGGGGTCGTGTAAGGAAATGCCTCCCTGGCATGGTTACCCCCTGACTTTTTGCCTTTGCTGATGCCAAGTTATGATTTGAAAGTGTGCTGAGGCCTGCTAACCAGGCCCCAGAACCAGTGTTCTTTCCCTAACCTGTACCTTTGCTTCTACAATTGGAACACCCTGGCATCCAGGTAAGTCCCTTGTAACTGGTACCCCTAGTACCAAGGGCCCTGAGGCCAGGGAAGGTCTCTAAGGGCTGCAGCATGTCTTATGCCACCCTGGGGACCCCTCACTCAGCACAGACACACTGCTTGCCTGCTTGTGTGTGCTGGTTGGGAGAAAATTACTAAGTCGACATGGCACTCCCCTCAGAGTGCCATGCCAACCTCACACTGCCTATTGTATAGATAAGTCACCCCTCTAGCAGGCCTGACAGCCCTAAGGGAGGGTGCACTATACCATATGAGCACTATGCCCCTACAGTGTCTAAGCAAAACCTTAGACATTGTAAGTGCAGGGTAGCCATAAGAATATATGGTCTGGGAGTCTGTCAAACACGAACTCCCCAGCACCATAATGGCTACACTGAAAACTGGGAAGTTTGGTATCAAACTTCTCAGAACAATAAATGCACACTGATGCCAGTGTATATTTTATTGTGAAATACACCCCAGAGGGCATCTTAGAGATGGCCCCTGAAAACATACCCAACTTCCAGTGTGGGCTGACTAGTTTTACGAGCCTGCCACACACCAGACATGTTGCTGGCCACATGGGGAGAGTGCCTTTGTCACTCTGTGGCTAGTAACAAAGCCTGTACTGGGTGGAGGTGCTTCTCACCTCCCCCTGCAGGAACTGTAACACCTGGCGGTAAGCCTCAAAGGCTCACCCCCTTTGTTACAGCGCCCCAGGGCATTCCAGCTAGTGGAGATGCCCGCCCCCTCCGGCCACGGCCCCACTTTTGGCGGCAAGGCCGGAGGAGATAATGAGAAAAACAAGGAGGAGTCATTGGCCAGTCAGGACAACCCCTAAGGTGTCCTGAGCTGAGGTGACTCTGACTTTTAGAAATCCTCCATCTTGCAGATGGAGGATTCCCCCAATAGGGTTAGGGATGTGCCCCCCTCCCCTCAGGGAGGAGGCACAAAGATGGTGTAGCCACCCTCATGGCTAGTAGCCATTGGCTACTAACCCCCCAGACCTAAAAACACCCCTAAATTGAGTATTTAGGGGCTCCCAGAACCTAGCAAGATAGATTCCTGCAACCTGAAGACGAAGAAGGACTGCTGACCTGAAAGCCCTGCAGAGAAGACGGAGACACCAACTGCTTTGGCCCCAGACCTACCGGCCTGTCTCCCCACTTCAAGAAAAACTGCAACAGCGACGCGTTCCCCAGGGGCCAGCAACCTCTGAAGCCTCAGAGGACTACCCTGCATCTAAAAGGACCAAGAACTCCTGAGGACAGCGGCTCTGCTCCAAAGAAGAAACAACTTAGCAACAAAGAAACAAACTTTAAAGGACTACACGTTTCCCGCCGGAAGCGTGAGACTTTCCACTCTGCACCCGACGCCCCCGGCTCGACCTGCGGAGAAACAATGCTACAGGGAGGACTCCCCGGTGACTACGACCCTGTGAGTAGCCAGAGTTGACCCCCCTGAGCCCCCTCAGCGATGCCTGCAGAGGGAATCCAGAGGCTCCCCCTGACCGCGACTGCCTGCTTCTAAGAATCCGACGCCTGGTAAAGACACTGCACCCGCAGCCACCAGGACCTGAAGGATCCAACCTCCAGTGCAGAAGTGACCCCCAGGTGGCCCTCTCCCTTGCCCAGGTGGTGGCTACCCAGAGGAGCCCCCACCTTGCCTGCCTGCTTCGCTGAAGAGACCCCCGGGTTTCCCATTGAACTCCATTGCAAACCCGACGCCTGTTTGCACTCTGCACCTGGCCGCCCCGTGCCGCTGAGGGTGTACTTTTTGTGCTGACTTGTGTCCTCCCGGTGCCCTACAAAACCCCCCTGGTCTGCCCTCCGAAGTCGCGGGTACCTACCTGCTAGCAGACTGGAACCGGGCCACCCCCTTCTCCATTGAAGTCTATGCGTTTTGGGCACCACTTTGACCTCTGCACCTGACCGGCCCTGAGCTGCTGGTGTGGTAACTTTGGGGTTGCCTTGAACCCCCAACGGTGGGCTACTTTGGACCCAACTTTGAACCCTGTAGGTGGTTTACTTACCTGCAAAACTAACAAATACTTATCTCCCCCAGGAACTGTTGAAATTTGCACTGTGTCTAGTTTTAAAATAGCTCATTGCCATTTTTGCCAAAACTGTACATGCTATTTTGCTGATTCAAAGTTCCTATGATACCTAAGTGAAGTACCTTTCATTTGAAGTAATTGATTGTAAATCTTGAACCTGTGGTTCTTAAAATAAACTAAGAAAATATATTTTTCTATAAAAAACCTATTGGCCTGGAATTGTCTTTGAGTGTGTGTTCCTCATTTATTGCCTGTGTGTGTACAACAAATGCTTAACACTACCCTCTGATAAGCCTACTGCTCGACCACACTACCACAAAATAGAGCATTAGAATTATCTCTTTTTGCCACTATCTTACCTCTAAGGGGAACCCTTGGACTCTGTGCATGCTATTTCTTACTTTGAAATAGTACATACAGAGCCAACTTCCTACAGACGCATCACATTTTCCACTGATAACTGGCCCATTTTCTTCCGATGTGGCGAACTCTAGATTTTAGGCCCTAGGTCAGCTTGCACCTAGGCAAACTAAGCCAGCCTCTACATTTTTGAAAACTAGATCCAGGGTGGGCCGACTTGTGTGGGTGTCACCAGATTTTTGACCCAGACTTCCCTGCAAACCTCAAACTTTTACTAAAAAAACACATTTTCCTCACATTCATTTCTGTGATGAAAAGTTCTGGAATCCGTGGAGAGCCACAAACTTCCCCCAACCTGTCATTCCTCCAAGTCTCCCGATAAAAATAGTACCTCACATATGTGGGTAGGCCTAGTGCCCATAACAGAAATCAACCCAAGGTCAATGGAAGTCCCCTGGTGAGGGCTTCCTTTGACCCTGGTTTGAGCCTTTTCTGTAACAAGCACTAGACCCGGCCACACAAGTGAGGCAGCATTTTTAACAGCATGAGTGGGGTAATGCAGAGTGGTAGGAATTTTGTGGATTCCTGTGGATTCTGGAACTTTCCATCACAGAAATGGAAGGTAAATGAGTGATAGAGCATTGTGGGTAAGAAATCCTTATGGGATCCATGTAAGGTACAACACCCTGGACTCCCTTAGTTGTCTAGTTTTCAAAAATGCCTATGCTCCTTAGGTTTTCATTGGTGGCGCCACAGCACAGCCCCAAATACTGCACCTACCCCTATTGTTTATCGCTCAACATAGTGAATTAGGGCTTTTTGTGTCCTTTTCTCTTGGGACATCCACGCACGTAGGGTACCGCTCTTATCAGAAAATGTGTGAGTACTTAGAGTGATAGGAAACCTGTGGCTCCATGCAGATTCCATGCCTTTCTGTCACAAAAATGTATGTCCCTTACCAAAGTTTGACATCTGCAAGGGCTTCTGGGTAATATTACTTGGTGTGAACCACGCAAGTCATACACTTCTGGATCCCACTGGTTGTCTAGTTTTCAATAATGTGCAAATTTGCCGAGGTGCCAAAATCCACAGCTACCCATAATGAAAAAAGGGTGTTCTTTGAAGAACCATCTTACTACCACAGATGTAATTCTAGCACACTTTTTTTAAAGTTAATCCACACTTACACTGGTTGGTTTTAGCATCTCCAGAAATGATGGACATTTAGCACAAATACTTATCAAAGTATCTGAATACTGAAACCAAGATTTCTCAAGGTGAATCATAATGCCACGTCAAGTCACCAACCACGTTATGGTCCACTCACCTGCCATTCATACAAGACTTTCATACTACTGGCCACGGGCCCAATCCAACCGATCAGTGCACTCAGATTAACATACTGCCACAATGCAAGGGCCATCACATTCATACGCTACAGGACAGAACTAGTGACTGCATTTTACCACCTGTCAGGTAACCACCTCCTTCTTTCTGAACATTAACAAATGCATGCCTAGTGAACTTTTATTGATAGTTCCTATGACAGCCATGTGAGGCTCAGAAGACATGCATCTTTAGCGCACTGACTGTGGCAAATCCAGCTCCTTCCAGTTTGTGGGTGCAAGTTGTGGGTGTTGAAGTATGTTCCTGAGGCATCATTCCAACTAAGGCAAACATGCTCGGGAATAGTGCCAAAGGTCCCTAAAGAGATCATCATAAACTATGAAGAACTGTAGTTTTTGACACACAGGGTAGTCCATGAGAACACAGCATATGCCCCATCCACTGTTATGTGCAGTGCTGTGACTGTAATGCAAACTGAACATCTACTAAGTTCTGATGGAGGATGAACATGGCAAGCAGGTCAAGCATTCACCCATACATGCTATAGTAATTCAGTATCAGAGCAAGTACAGCACCAATGGATTTGAATCTGAAGATGAAGATGAAGTCATGGCATGTGTATCTGTACTAACTTTACTATCCACCTATGCAATACACCTGGGAAAGCACACCTACCATAAGCTTTTCTGACCCATTCATGTCTCTGTCCTCCTCAGACTCCTGACTAATCCTGTATAATTGCCAAGTAAACCTATACTAATGCCTTCTGTCCCTAGCTACTTGAAGATAAAAAAATGTTTTTTTCATGTGCCATCAGCACACTTTCTGTGCTAAATCCAACTCCTTTCAGTTTGTGGGTGCAAGTTGAGGTGGCTGCCAAACCCTGGCAGAAAGGCTACCAGTGACATGGAATTTCTTCCGTCACTGGTAGATGACTCCCCCCACCCACCTAGCAAGCACAAAACCCTCCCACCCCCACTCCAGGTACAGCACACCCCTCCGCCCACTTCTGCCAGGTACAGAGCCCCCCACCCCGTCTCCCTGCATGCATGCACACGCACACAGACACCCACATGCACCACGCATACACTCATTCACCTACACTTACATACATGCATTCACTCACACGCATCCATACTCACATTCACCTCAGCACTCATACATGCATTCAACCATGCATGCACACACCCATCCAAACACGCATACACACACCCATCCAACCACGCATGCACACACCCAACCAAACATGCATGCACACAACCATGCTTACAAGCTTACACACACATACACACACCCATACAGATACGCATACATACACACAAAGACGCATGCACACACGCAGGCAAACACCCACTCATACACACCCCTTTTGGACGATCAACTTACTTGGTCCGAGGAGGAGGCCGTTCGGCAGGGAACGGGAAGGGGCGCATCCACCGCGGCAGTGAACCCGCCATCAGGACACCGCCATGCTGTCTTATTGCACATAATACGGCGGGCAGTGTCCTTCTGGTGGGGCGGGCCAGTAGTGGAACCGCACAAGTGCCTCAGCCTGCCAGCTCGACCACTGCTGGATTTCCCCCCAAAGTGTGGTGGAAATCCAGCAGTAGTCGTAATATGGTGGGCGGTCTTCTGGCGCCCACGGCTTTGGCGGTTTTCCAGGAAGACCGCCAAAGTCTTAATGACCACCAATATCTTGTACGATGATTGCTTTCACATCTTATACTAAAGATTTGAAAGCAATCATCATACAATATAATGAGTACTGTACCCTTTTTCAATAAAAGGTTACTAATTGCATTTGCACACTTTCAAGTCCCACAGGGCATGTTTGACTTATTGCATTTACTCTGGTTCCCGTGGGCAATCAGGGCGGTCCCTGTGTAGTATACACAAGCACTTCAAAATCTAGGCTAGCTTTAACATTTTGCTACACAGGTTACTCCCTGTCAACGTGGCATATGTTCTGTCCACCAGTATGTGCAGTGTAGGGACTATAAGGCACTTGGCAATTGGCAAACAGAACACCTACTACATTCTGACGGCAGATAAAGGTGTCGAGCAGGCCATAAGGAAGTCCATGATTTCCTCAAGTAGAAGAACTAAAATTCAGTGGCTGCTTGCCTAGCGAAGTAATGGCCCATGGACGGTAGGTATCCATACACAGCCATTGAAAGGTTTAATGGCAGCTCCACCTCAGCCAATTTCCCAGTACTTGTTTTTTGTATGATACAACATAAAGCAAGTAGGAAAACACAGGACTGACTGAGATGGTCACAGGAATAGTAAACACGACTCACCTGCCTCTTTTCCTAATCGGAGCAGACTTTATAATAACAATGTGGTCGAGCCTTTTTAGGTGTTTCAGAAATGCCATCAGCAAAGTGTCGCTCCAGCAGCCTTGCCACAACCTCCAGAACATATGAAGTGAAGGCTGTTGCTTCTGTAGCAGTAAGACTTTCAATGTTGGACAACTGAAAGTCAAGGAAAGACATGATTTTTCCTGTAGTTGTCTGCCGATAAACAAAATATGCATTGTATGTTGCCATCTGGATCAGGTGGGTAAATGGTTTCGTGAATCAAGTGCAAATTTTACGACTCGCATTGTATGGCTGAAGAACCTGGTAGTTCTTATCCATGCCGCCTATGTACTTGTTGTAATTAAGTATACAGGTAGGCTTGTGAACTTTGGCCATCTGACCCCAAACAGTGACGGGGAAGTGCCCTCATCATGAATTGTAGTGAGCACATACACATCACGCCTATCCGAGAACTTGACTGCGATCAGTTTGTTGGAACACAACACAGTGCTTTTGGATTTCTGGAGTTTCTTACAAACAAGCTCCTGTGGGAATGCTGTGCAGCTGTACTTCAGACCACAGTTCCAGCTTTGTACAGCTTACTGAACAGCTATACTCCCGTATAAGAATTGTCCACATAAAGGTTATAACCTTTGTTAAGGAGTGGCTGGACAAGCTCCCATTTTTTCTGTGGTTCCTAGCTTGATGCCATAGCAAGCTCTTTTGCTCACTATGTCCTGTCTGGACAGCAGGCACCTTTTGTACAGGATCAAGGACTTAACAATGGCTATATTCTTTCCAGGTGTATAAAATGCTCCACAACAAGCCAAATTATGAACAATCTGTCATGGCCTGAATGATCCCAGGGCAATGCAGCAGAATTGTCGCTGAAATGCAGCATGCACTGCAATCACAAAACAGCAACCTCTGCTCATGTACAGTTTGAAGATGGGGATTACCAAAACCGTGCTAGAAGACCAGTAGGACTGCAAGGTTGATTTCTGCACTAACCCCATTTTGAGCATGAGGCCCAAAAATAACTTCAACTACTCAAGTGAAGTGGGAGTCCAATGTTGTGCCCTAGAAGGTCCTAGAACGTGCTCCCTCAAACGTTGTTCAGCACGCAAATTTGTTTGCTGTACAATTTACTCAAGGAAGTCAACATTCAAAGAAACATGAATGTAGTCAATTGCCAAAAAGTTGGCTGTATCAACTTTACATCCAGTGTTGCCAGCAAAAGACGGAATTTGTGGCAGAACTAATTTTGGGGGCTGCCAAGAGAGCACTCCGTCTGTGCTTGGTGCTGCACATGTCTGCTCTTTGTGTTGGTCTAACCTGCTACGGTCGTCCCGCTGCACAGACGGTACTTGCTTAGGGACATCACGACTGCCATCATTGTGCCTCTCAGAACTGCTGGAAGGTGAGTCGTCGGATAGGATTGCGTCAACTGAAAAATCACTTTCAGATTCTGCTGCATTTTAATCTCCCTCAGATGCTGTTTCTCAGTCTCTGATTCTGCCTCAGAGCTGTCCCCCATAACCCGAGTTAGGGCTTGGGCAGGAGCCATCCACTGAGATGCCATCTCTGCTACCAACTCATACCATCCTTCTAAAACACCATCCTATGCAGAAGGCAGATTTGTTGGTCTAAAACAGTCAGTGGGTTTATGCGTGACAGACGTGTGCCACAGTAGATAAAAATGAAGTCACCTTACCTTATCTTCTTTCCTAAATCTGCTGGTTCTCCAAAGACATAAAAAAAGACAAAAAAAGACAGTATTACTTCACTTTGCCATATACCCATCAGCAGCAGCAGGTGCAAATCTGAAGGCGAGGGGCTGCAGAGACGGAGGTGGAAAATAAATAAATAAATAAACTTACCTTACCGCTGTCTCGCTCCTGTTCCCTCAGTGTGGTGTCTTAGCATTCACTGGTGCTGCTTTCATGCTAAACCTAGCATTAAAGCATCACCAGGATTAGTCTCAGTGGCTCGGTCTGTCGCTCAGACACAGCCCTGGAGCCTGTGCAGTTTCTCCAGCCTGGCTGTTTAACATAGCTGGGCTGGAGAAACCTAAATGTGCGTGTGAGTTTGGCTGGCCTGAAAGGCTGGCCAAACACACATACACACTTAGTTGGACTCTTTCCTCCTCCCACCTCCCGTGGCCCAGCCCGCCCCTCCTTGCACTCCTTTGCCATAGCGAAGGAGCCACTCTGATACCCATCATCACAGCCTTTCGAGCTGGAGGTGCCCAGTCTGACAATCATTTTTGACCCCCTCCTCGAATTCCCTCACTACCACCTGGCAAAAGTGCCCCTCATCTCTTAATTGCCTCTCTCTCACATACCTTTCATTTGTTTTAAAGCGCTGGTTGCTAATCAGTTATTGACATAAAATACAGATCTGTTCTTTGCAGCAGGAATATTAACAATCTGCGCTATTTTATGGAGAGTCAAAACTGCCATTAGATAAAACTCCATCTTTCTCTCTAGCAGGAGAGCTTGACATTTTTATTGCTGCCTGGAAGCTGAATGTAGAAGGAACTCTGCAGCAGGTGTTTTTAAATCATAAGTCACTGTGCAAAACACAGTGCACACCCTGAGGTCAGCATGCTCATCCCCAGGTCAGCGCTGCCCTAAAGTCAGCCCCTTATGTGTGTGTACATATATATATATATAAATATATATATATATATATATATATATATATATATGTATATATTTTTTTCTCTCTCTCGCTATCTATGTATATATACATATATACATAGAGAGATCGATATTTTTAAAAAATATATGTGCGGTTTTCCTAGGGGCCAATGACATATTTATAAAACCCACAGGTTGTTGGCCCATGATCTATAAGGCCAACCCCCTGACAATTTCATTTTTTAATTTTTATCTATTTTATTATTCCCCAGATTTTATTTTTATATTTTTCCCCCTGGGGGGTGGCCCATCACCACGAGGGCCGGCCCCCAGATAACATCTCAGGTGTCTAGTGGAGTTTCCAGGGGAGATTCTCCCGTTTCCAGCGATGCCTCCCTGACATCTGGGATGCACCGCAGCCCTCCAAACACCACTCATGATGGAACAAGGCTTACCTCGAGTCTTCTCCATCGCCTGTGGTGGGGTCACAGGTGAGTGGGAGAGGGACAGGAAGAGACGCAGAGGTAAGTCCATGACTCGCCCAGGCAAAACAAAAAAAGGAATCGGATCCTGTAGAGCCCTCTCCAGTGTCGGCTAAAGGCCAACAGACGCACCAGGGTGGGTGTGGGTGTCTCAGCCATTGGCCGACAAATGCACCGAAGGGGTAAAGATTTTGCAAGCCCATGGATCTGGATACCTAGGAATCAGACAAAATTTGTGATGGTTCCACTGGTGGATACACCTTAATGGTTTAAGAGCCCTACACTCCATTTTGAGTCCAGGTGGGTGGGATCTGTTATGGATTTCAGGATACCACCAACTATGTAAATACGTCTTATTTAAATGTGGATTATGCAAATATACCTTTGGTGGACATCCAGGAAATCTGAGGATAAATCAGGAATGCCTCTAAAAGCTTAAATCATAACTCCCACAGTGATCACCAAATGCCTTCCTGGAAGATGACAGTCACTTCAAACCCATTGACCCTTTATGAAAATAGCCTTTCTCATGCATGTAAATCTAGAGGAGCAGTGCACCACAGGCATGTGTGGCTATACCACTCAGTACAAAAGACAAATCATGATTTACCTTGGTAAGAACAAACATTCTGGGTTTACTCAGATTAAGGAGCCAAAGCCATGTGGAAAGCCCACTGTGTAACTGAGGATTAGACAGGTAGTGTCCATATACCACATACTTTGTTTTGTTTATGTCTTCAGAATCCAGTAAGAAAGGTCAATTGGAAGAAAACCAAATATAAGATCATAGTGTGCAATGATTATTTTGAGCCTACGCAATCCCTTTACAAATGTCAAACATATAGGGCCTGATTCTAACTTTGGAGGACGGTGTTAAACCGTCCCAAAAGTGGCGGATATACCACCTACCGTATTACGAGTTCCATAGGATATAATGGACTCGTAATACGGTAGGTGGTATATCCACCACTTTTGGGACGGTTTAACACCGTCCTCCAAAGTTAGAATCAGGCCCATAGTACTCATTATTCTAAAAGAAAGTGATGAAAGAAAGATCTCAAGATGCACAGGTTATGACAAAGGATAACATCACCATCAAATAAAATTAGAAAACTATATGAGAAATACATCTGCAATTGGCCCTTTGAAAAAATCAAGAAAGAACTATCTGCTAGCATTCCAAGAATCAAGGGAAGATGCACCCTCAAATAGAAAAAGGTGACAGTCTGACTCACCCAACTGGCAAACCGCTTGTGTGGTAGAATTCTCAACTGATCCTCTCAATTATTAAGGACCCCTTCACCACCAGAACCAATGTCCGCAATGGCATGACCACCGTAGCCCACTGGATGAAAACCACCTGCTTAAAGCTCAACTCAGACAAGATGGAAGTCATGATCTTCGGAAAAAACACCTCTATTTGGGACCAAAGGTGTGGCCAGCAGAACTCGGATCCCCCACGCATACAAGCCACAGTCGCAACCTTGGCGACAGTGAGCTGACCATGATGCAGCAGATCAACACAGTTGCCTCCTCCTGCTTTCACATCCTGTGCATGCTCTGCAGAATATTCAGATGGATCCTAGCCAACACCAGGAAAACTGTCAATCAGGTGGTCATCAGCAGCCTTGACTACAGCAATGCTCTCAATGCCAGCATGTCCTCCCAGCTCCAAAAGAGAATCCAGACAATACGGAAACCACCACCAAACTCATCGGGGAACTTACCAGGCATACCCACATCACTCCCCACCTCAGAAACCTTCACTGGCTCCCTGTCCAGAAGAGATGTAATTTCAAGTTCCTCATGCATGCCTACAAAGCCCTACATGATCAAGGACCGGACTACATCAACCATCATCTGTACTTCCACCAACCCACCAGCCACCTCCGCTCTTCCTCTCTGGCCCTCGCACACATACTCAGAATCCTACATCACCACCAAGGCCTGGAATGACCTACCCCTCCCTTCTGCAACCTCACTGGCAGACTTCAGAAAGAGACTAAAGACATCTTTCTTCGACAGAGACATTGCACCCAGCATCCAGGTACCTCTAGGGGTAACAAAGACGCGCTATATATATGAATGATTGATTGAATGCTGTCTTTCTCATATTGCCAAAAATCCTTTCTCAACATCCCATGTTGTTTTCATATTTCTCCTCCCTTTTACCCTATTTACTTTTCCTTTTTCACCTTTTTATTTTTTTCTCGTCACAACAAACTTTAATAAATTTTTATGTAATTGCATGATTTCTATACTCTTATTTCAAATGTCAGCTGGCTAAAATGCAAATAGAACATTAAAAGTATAGATGTTGCACAAGTGCAGACAGGCCCTGGAACACCCAGTCACAAGGACTACTAAATTAAGAGTTCCTCAAATGCCTTCACCTAGCACCCCATGTCTGTACAATAAAGATAAGTGTTGGAGTGCAGGGTCCTCATACAAGAGTTAGTAGCCATAGGTTTATTTCATGTTCTGCCCTTCAATTGGGATTTTCAATCAATCAGGATTTACAAATCACGGCTAATCACCCAAAAGGGTATCCAGGTGCTTGCAGGTCCCAGGGGCTTATTCGAACAGCCAGGTCTTGAGGGTCATTTGGAATTACATAAGTGAGGTGATGGTCTGGAGGTGTGTGGGGAGGCTATTTCAGTTTGTTGCTGCGATGTGAGAGAAATAGCATCTTCTACTACTGCTTTGGCAGATGCAGGGAGTATAGGCAAGTGAAAGGGAGGCAGAGCATAGTCTTCTAGATGGTTGGTGGAAGTTCAGGCGTTGGTTAACATACGCGGACGTTGGTTGTGTAGAGCCTTGTGTGAGTGTGTCAGCAGCTTGAATTGGCATCTCTTCTGCATGGGGAACTAGTGGAGTTGCCTGATGTGGGGTGTGATAAGGGTTCATCAGGGAAGGCCGGGTATGAGTCTGGCTCCAGTGTTCTGTATGGCCTGAAGTCTCTGAAGAAGGTGCACGGCAATTCCTACATAGAGGGCGTTGCCGTAGTCCAGTCAGTTAGTGATTAGTGTCAGTGCTGCTGTGCATGTCATGTGTAGGGGTAGCCATTTGAAGATTTAGTTTAGCTTAGCTTCCACTCCAGCACACACCAACATTCTATTAAATCACTCATTCTCAGCATTTCAAACACCAGCTCAGATATGTAGAGAATGGGGACACACAGGGTACTACAATAAACGCATCCATCCATCATCTCTCTGACACATGTGATTTGACAAACACAGGGCTAAGTTGTAGATTCAGAGATTCTTTCATTGCAGGACAGGTTTTGGGCTAGGCCTCTTCAGGAAGCTTGGCAGAGCTTTGAATTGCAGCAGCCTTTATAGGATTCTACTGTCGGATGAGATGTGGGTTGAAGCTTCCCTTCTTCTGTACCGCTCACCAATCCATGAAGAGTTCCTTTGGACAGACAAGTGTACGGAGAGATGTGCATTGCTTAGTGTGAATAAACAGCAGGTGAGGGTGGGCAATCAATGGTTGTGGATGTGCAGGGTGAGGCTGAAAGTGGAAGCTTCCTAATGGTGATGTCATCTCTTACCAAGAAGCCTGTGGGCTGCTAACAGAAAAAAAATCATTTCTTAAAATTCAACCATATTCTCCCTGAAAATCAGGTACTGTAGGTCTTTTCAAACAAAGGCCGTCATTACAACCCCAGCGGTCTACAGACCACCAGGGCCGCGGTGGCAGTCTGACTGCCGCCAAAGCGGTGGTCTGGTGGCTTTGGCGGTGGTCAGACCGCCTCATTATAACCATGGCGGGTCGGCCACGGCCAGATCACCAACATCGCCAGTTTCCCTCCACTGGAGGGGCTGGTAGTCCTGGCGGTCCTAATCCACTAGGGCAGCATTGCATGCACCGCCTCCCTGTGGATTATGAGCCCGCTCTCCACTAGCTTTTACATGGTGGTTGCACAGCCATGTAAAAGCTGGCAGAGACAGGATGCAGGGGCAGTGCAGGAGCCCCCATGGACAGCCCTTCATGCTATTTAATGTCTGCTACGTGGGAGTTTGGCTTTTCCACCTGCCAAACACAAAATGACCCCCAAAGTTTCTTACAGATACAAGCACTGCCAAACAGGGACCCTTCCAGTAGGAAAGTTGATTTTTCTGCATGGTCATCCTGAATTTTTCACCTTTTTCTGGATTCTGTATTTAAGCTGGTTTTAGAAGTATGTGCACTTCACCACTGCTAGCCAACAGTAAAGTGCTTCTGCCCCCTCTATAGACATAGTCAAATTGGTATAGTCCTAAATGGTATATTTCACTTGCCTATGAGTTACTAGTACATGGCACAAATTGTACCCAGCACCTGTACGTTAAATACCACTAGTGGAACACAACACCTACTCTGACATCCACTACAGTGACAGTGTAAAACATGGCTTCAGGCCTACCAGAATAGCCTGACTGTAGCAGAGTAAAAGCTGCAATTCAACCTGTAAAAATAAAACCCTTCGAGAGGTCACAACCTCCCTTTTTAAATTATTAATAAGTCACCCCCTATGTAGGAGTTGTCGCCCTTTAGGAAGGGTGCATGGCATTTGAAAGTAGGACATGTCCTTACGGTAACTAGCACCCAAAAGCTATTTTTTACTGTGGCAGGCCTAGCTGTCCAACATGGAAAAGCGGAGTATAGATTAAAAATTCTGCATCTCAGCAATGGGACTGGCTAGAAAAATAATTAAAGAACCATTTTGAATAGTTCTTAAAAATCCAATACAATGATGAAGTCGGATTGTTTTCTAAATATTAAGAAAAGTAACTTTTAGAAAGTTACCTTCTCTCTGCCTGAAGTTCCTGGGGGCTAAATCAGCATTTTCTCTCCCACTTCTGTCAGTCAACTATTAGCATTTATTAGCATTTAAAAAGTTAAGGCTACTCTTGGTACAGAGAACAAAGCCCTGAGTGAGGGGATGTGTTGCCATTCCCTTGACATGATGATAAGTGGAGTTGGGCCCTGGAACTGGATTACCTGGGTTAATTGGGAATACAGTGACTACCCCAAACTAATATTCAGTGTTAGATGTGGGTTGTCACTAGAATTACCATAGTACACTCCAAACACACCTCAAGCCCTGAGAGCCCACGTTTAGTGTGGCTGAGGACTTCCACCACCTAGAAAATGCCCAGAGTTGATAGGGTTGATCCCGCAGCCATTTGCTGCATTAGTTAGGGCGTGTCCAGGAGTCATTTCCACCCATGAGCTTGTGCAGGCATAAATATGGCACCTCCAGGGACCTACTTCAGAACACTCCTGGACCTGTGAAAGATTAGAAGAGGACTGACACTGCTGTCTGAGGCCTAAAAAGAGCATAGAGCTGCCCTCTAGTGCCCAGGACAAAGAAGAGGGTTCCAAGGGTCATAAGGCTGACCTCCCGTTAAAGCTAGAGGGACACAACAAGTTACTAAAGGCCTTTTCTTGTAACTGCCCACTTGACCAGTGGCAATTGTATCTGGACTGGACTGGAACCTGCTGTTTTGACTCTGCCTGTGACCCTGTGAAACTGTGGGTTTCTCCCCTGAGGTCCTGAGGGGCTTTAGAAGTGTACTTCTGTGGTGGATAGAGACTTACGTCATAAGGTAAAATCTTTGACCAGGACAAACCTGGTTGGTGTATCTGGCCCACACTCCATTGGGGTCAGCGTCAAATTGTGACTAGGCAATTTATGCTTCTTGGTGCTACTCCTACCTGAAACTTTTAAAATACATATCTGCGATTCCTATTGGATTGTTGTCATTTTGGAGTCACTTTGTTTACTAAGTGGTCACCTGTTTTTCTAGTTTGGTCCAGGGTATTAATTTTTTTTTATTCTTTTGCATGTCAACTTTATTACTGTTTGGTAATGCCTTAATATGTAACACATTGCCCTAAATTAAGCCTGTCTGCTCTGTGCGATACTTACAAGAGTGTTATGCTCAGGTCAATCTGGTTCTTGTGGGGTTTACTGTGACTAGGGATGTGATTATTCCTCAGTCAGATCGGCGCTTCGCGTTCAGCTGTGGGACACTTTTTGGGCCACAACCTGCTTTTTGGGCCGCTGCATGGTCTGGAAGTCCTCTCTTGGGCACTGGGTCATGCTTCACTCATTCACGGCCCCCATAGTTTTGCTCACCTGCTTTCTCGATTTCTTTTGTCTTCTTTCTTTTTCTTTTTCTTTTCCTTTTTTCTCCTTCCTTGGCCATATCTTCTTCTTCCCAGGAGTCTGTGTTCCTTCCCTGCATGCATTACTTACCATCTTTTCTACTATGGCTATTTTTCAATTCCCCTGTGTATGGCTTTTCCCAATCGAAGATGGTCCCTTTAGCTCTTCCTGCATGTCACTTCCTGTTTGTCAGCATATAAGCACAGAAGGTCTTCTTTTCCTTGCGTTGAAAACACTTCCGTACTGGTGGTGCTCCTCACTCCTGCTTCCCGTGACTTAAGCCTATCCTGTTTTTGCCTGCAGCTTTTTGTTGTTCCTGATTCGTTATTTTTTTCTGTTTTTTCCTTTTGCCTCTTTTCAGGAGTTCCTGTCATCTGAGGCTTTTTCCCAATATTGTTTTGTTTTCCTCGGGCACTCTTCTGGAGGTTACGGCCCGCTAGCAGCACCGTGGCTACTGGAAAGGGTCGCCCCTACCTTGGCCAATTCAGAACAAGCAAGAAACCAGGTGGTGCTCCGAGACTGGCAGATTGCAGTGGTAAGAAGCTTGCAAATCGTGACAGATTGCAACACCAAAAGATTCTGCATTGCTCTGGAACCATGGAAGAACCTCCTGAAAATGTTGTGGAAACGGCACAGTGCATGCTTCATACCGTACAACAACAGGCTCAGGAGTTACAACTACTGCATGCCGAAAATACAGCACTGAGACAAGCTCTGGTCTCTCGATCCATTGATATACATACTTTCTCCGCCTCAACACTACGTTATTCTGGAGATCCGAACAAGTTAAAGGAATTCCTAGATTCTTTAACAGTATGTTTTGCATTTCGACCCACTCAGTTTACCCAGGAAAAAGACCACGGTTGGTTATCTGATCAGCGCTAGCTTGGGTAATCCAGCCCTAGCTTGGGTAACCCCCTTAGTCACTGCCAATGACTCTTTATTGTCCAACTATTCAGACTTTATTCAATCCTTCAAACAGATGTTTGAATGACCTGGACTGGAGGCCGCTGCTGAAGAAGCTTTATGTGATCTACAACAAGACAATCAGGATGTCCTGAATTACATACCCCGTTTCAAACAGCTAGTGGCTGAAACCACTTGGGTTTGAACGCACTTTTGTAACACTCTTCCGTCAAGGACTACAAGACTAAATAAAGGATGAACTGGTGCATTCCACTCAGGTAGAATCTTTGACAAAAACAGCTCTCTTTATATTATCATTAATCCTACAGTGTTCTAATAACCAGGAGGAACATGTATTCGCGTTATTGGATTGTGGAGCTAGTGGAATTTTTTTAGATGAGAATTGGGCTAAAGACAAAGGAATACCTTGTGTCCCTAAAGAGATACCAGAACATGTCCAAACAGTGGATGGCTCTCCTCTAACCTCTGCACCAGTGGTTGATACCACTCCTACCCTTTGCTTGCAATTCGGAAGACATCAGGAATACGTTACTTTTGACTTGATATCTTCCCCTAACCATACGATGATTCTCGGTATTCCTTGGCTAACACAACATAACCCATATATTAATTGGGAGACACAGACTATATTGGTTTCATCCCAATTTTGTCAACTATAGTGCTGTTTGACAGACTCCTATTGGTCCCCTAAAGCCGGGTTCTGCAAAGTCAGTCCTGGAGAGCCTGGTCCATGCCAGATTTTTAGCATATCCACATTTATAAAAAAGATGTTTCAGAAATATACATTTTTCTAAATGTGGATATGCTAAAAATCTGGCATGGACCCGGCTCCCCAGGACCGACTTTGCAGAGCCCTGCCCTAAAGGTTCCGGCATAACCTCCAAAGAAGCAAGTTGTGCCATTAACATGTTTCAAGGAGTACCCAGCTGCTATCAAGAATACTCTAACATGTTCCAGAAACCTACAGAGCCCATTTTGCCTCCTCATCGGGAATATGACTGTACCACTCCTTTGATACCTGGGGAAGTGGTTCCATTTGGAAGAATGTATTCATTATCTGAGCAAGAAAAGAAGGTGCTTAAGGAATACATCGATGAAAACATGCAGAGTGGATTGATTTCTCCCTCTTAGTCACCTGCTGGGGCTCCTCTTTTCTTCATACCAAAGAAGACTAAAGATCTACGCCCCGTGCCTATCATCTTTTACGAATTAAAGAAGGTGACAAATGGAAGACCGCTTTCCGTAATCCTTAGGACCCTTTTGAATACCTCATTATGCCTTTGTCCTGGGCAACGCACCTTCCATATTCCAAAGATTTATGGATTTGGTGTTCTCTGATCTTTTGAACCAAAGTGTTGTAATATATCTAAATGACATTGTGGTATATTCCCGTTATCCCGAACAACATACTAAGCATGTTCTTCAGGTTTTAGAAAGACTCAGACAAAACAATCTGTACTGTAAGCCTGAAAATGTGAGAACATCAAGACCAAGGTTCAATATCTTGGTTTCCGAATCAATCAAGGCAGCATTGCCATGGACCTAGAAAAGGTACAAGGCATTCTTGACTGGCCTTCTCCTGCTTCTATTAAGGAGACTCAATGCGTTCTAGGGGTATCCAATTCCTATAGACAATTTATAAAAGACTTTGCCCAACAACAAAGTCATATGGCCCAGACCATAAAAAAAGAAAACTTAAAGAAGGGTTTAATTTGGACAGAAGATGCAGAAAGGGCTTTTCCGAATCTTAAACGTGCCTTTACACAAGCCCCGATATTACGTCATCCTGAGACTACTAAAATATTCATAGTGGTCACTGACGCATTGGATAGATAGAGCCAGTGGAGCCGTGTTACTACAAAGACAAGACAATGGCTTGGAACATCCTGTCTTTTATATATCCCATGTACTGTCAGATGCGGAATGCAACTATTCTGTGCTGGAAAGGGAACTGCTCGCCTTAAAAGCCGCCTGCAAAGAATGGAGGCATTTTCTAATGGGTACTAATGAGACATTTGAAGTCAGAACCGATCATCGCAATCTACAATACCTCAGCAGCTTTCAATGTTGAAACGTCGTCAAGCCAGATGGGCATTCTTTTTCAGTTAATATGATTTTGTAGTTACATACATACCTGGGTCCCATAATGCTGTGGCAGATGCTTTATCCCGCCGATATCCGGAAAGCACAATTGTTTCTTCTCCACATATCATGGAACCATGTTGAATCATTGGAGTCGTTCAGTCATTTCTTGACCGCTTGAAAACAGAATATCAAAATTCATCTCTTGAAGAATGGAATGCTTTAAGCCCTCACTTACAAAAGAAGCAGGAATACTACTATCATCAAGACACCTTGTTTCTACCTATTAAGAAAGTGCAAACAAAAGCCTTGCAAATGTGTGACGATTCTCCTATTGCTGAACACCATGCCATCAAGAACACACAGGAACTGCTCCTCCGTTCCTTTTGGTGGTCGACTTTAAAGTCTGACGTTGAAACATATGTAAATGCTTGCCCAATCTGTGCTCAAACTAAGATACCTCGAACTAAGCCAGCAGGTTTATTGATGCCCTTGCCTGTGCCATCCGTTCTGTGGCATAAGTTATCCACAGATTTTATATGTTCTTTGCCATCTTCTGCAGGTCATCATGTCATAATGGTAACTGTTGACTCATTTACTAAAATAGCTCATTTTACAATCTTAAAGAAATTACCCACTGCCAAGGAAATGAGTCAAATCTTTCTACAGGATATATTCAGGTTGCATGTCCTTCCTCAAATAATCATTTCTGATTGAGGACCCCAATATGTGTCCCGTTTTTGGAGAGCTATTTGTATGGCTCTGTCATCTGGATTCCATCCTCAGACCAATGGTCAAACGGAAAGCCTAAATCAAGGACTACAACAATATATACGCTGTTGTTGTAATGCGACTCAAAACAATTGGTCCTTGTGTCTACAATTGGCTGAGTTTTCCTATAATAATACAGTCCAGTGCGTAACAAGGTCCGCACCTTTTTTTTTTTCTACTTATGGTTTCCATCCTACGGCTTTTCCTAATGTCAATTGTGAACACTCCACTGTTCCAGCAGTTACTTCATTTGCTCAAAGTCTCCACCATGTAGAGGACATGATACATACCGATCTTTTAGCTACAAAATGTTATATGAAGAAAGTAGCTGATACTCAATGTAATCCGGCACCATCTTACCTGCCTGGGGATAAAGTATTGCTTTCTTCTAAGTTTCTACCCTTTCGCTTGTCCCAGAATACGTTCAAGCCCGTTACTATGGACCTTTTAGAATTCTGCACATGTTGAATCCAGTCTCTGTTCGACTTCGTCTACCACTGACTTGGAAAGTTCATCCAGTTTATCATGTGTCTCAACTCAGACCTTTTGTTCCTGATCCCTACCATAGACATGTACATTGTCATCCTCCTCTTTTGGTTGATGGCCATCCTGAGTATGAGGTACAGGAAATTTGTGATTCCCGCATTTCACGGAATCATCTTCAGGTCCTAGTTCACTGGAAAGGATATCCCATTACCAATTTTTCTTGGGAGTATGCTTCCTCTGTCCATGCTCCCCGCTTGGTCCGCACACTTGTTCAGCATTTTCCGGACAAACCTGGGGCTTTGGGGGGGCCTACTGTGATGCCACGGAGATCAGCGGTGCCCCTCTTGCAGGCCACTGTTGTATCGGCGGTCCGTGTTTTGGGCAGCCGGTTCTGCCGCAGGAGGATTTTTGGGGTGCAACCTGCTTTTAGGGCCACGGCATGGTCTGGAAGTCCTCTCTTGGGCTTTGGGTCACTCTGCGCTCATTCACGGCCCCCATAGTTTTGCTCACCTGGTGTCACGAACTCTCAAACCTGCCATGTAGTAACAGTGAAAAGTAAAAGAAGAGCAATAAGAGTGCGACAGAAGAAGTATCCACAGTGGAGACAGCGATGTCCTCGTTGGAAGAAGGTTTGCAGAGTCGTGCTACACTCGTTGCAAAGAAAATGCAGAAATAAGGAATCCTAGATGGCCAATGAGAAGTTCAAAGGTTAAGTAGTAGTTCTAGTGTTGCACTCAGTTTTGCTGCTATGATACGCGCTTGCCGCTTGAGAGCTTCGCACTTCAACTGTGACCTGACAGATGCACACAGAGAGCGCATATTGTGAGGTAAACGTCTTTTTTTAGTAAAACTTGACTTTGCATGTATTTTACAGACAAACAAGTTAACCGCTGTAGGAAGTTGGCTCTGTATGTACTATTTCAAAGTAAGAAATAGCATGCACAGAGTCAAAGGGTTCCCATTAGAGGTAAGATAGTGGCAAAAAGAGATAATTCTAATGCTCTATTTTGTGGTAGTGTGGTCGAGCAGTAGGCTTATCAGAGGGTAGTGTTAAGCCTTTGTTGTACACACACAGGCAATAAATGAGGAACACACACTCAAAGACAATTCCAGGCCAATAGGTTTTTGTATAGAAAAATATATTTTCTTAGTTTATTTTAAGAACCTCAGGTTCAAGATTTACAAGTAATACTTCAAATGAAAGGTACTTCACTTAGGTATCTTAGGAACTTTGAATCAGCAAAATAGCATGTACAGTTTTCACAAAAATGGCAATAAGCTATTTTAAAACTAGACACATTAGAAATTTCAACAGTTCCTGGGGGAGGTAAGTGTTTGTTAGTTTTGCAGGTAAGTAAACCACCTACAGGGTTTAAAGTTGGGTCCAAGGTAGCCCACCGTTGGGGGTTCAGAGCAACCCCAAAGTTACCACACCAGCAGCTCAGGGCCGGTCAGGTGCAGAGGTCAAAGTGGTGCCCAAAACGCATAGGCTTCAATGGAGAAGGGGGTGCCCCGGTTCCAGTCTGCCAGCAGTTAGGTACCCGCGTCTTCGGAGGGCAGACCAGGGGGGTTTTGTAGGGCACCGGGGGGACACAAGTCAGCACAAAAAGTACACCCTCAGCGGCACGGGGGCGGCCGGGTGCAGAGTGCAAACAGGCGTCGGGTTTGCAATAGGTTTCAATGGGAGACCCAGGGGTCTCTTCAGCGAAGCAGGCAGGCAAGGGGGGGGGCTCCTCGGGGTAGCCACCACCTGGGCAAGGGAGAGAGCCACCTGGGGGTCGCTTCTGCACTGGAGGTCGGATCCCTCAGGTCCTGGGGGTTGCGGGTGCAGTGTCTTTACCAGGCGTCGGGTTCTTAGAAGCAGGCAGTCGCGGTCCTGGGGAGCCTCTGGATTCCCTCTGCAGGCGTCGCTGGGGGGATTAGGGGGGTCAACTCTGGCTACTCACAGGGTCGCAGTCACAGGGGAGTCCTCCCTGTAGTGTTGTTTCTCCGCAGGTCGAGCCGGGGGTGTCGGGTGCAGAGTGCAAAGTCTCAAGCTTCCGGCGGGAAACGTGGAGTCCATTTAAAGTTGTTTCTTTGTTGCAAAGTTGTTTCTTCTTTGGAGCAGAGCCGCTGTCCTCGGGAGTTCTTGGTCATTTTAGATGCAGGGTAGTCCTCTGAGGCTTCAGAGGTCGCTGGACCCTGGGGAACGCGTCGCTGTTTCAGTTTTTCTTGAAGTGGGGAGACAGGCCGGTAGGACTGGGGCCAAAGCAGTTGGTGTCTCCGTCTTCTCTGCAGGGCTTTCAGGTCAGCAGTCCTTCTTTGTCTTCAGGTTGCAGGAATCTATCTTGCTAGGTTCTGGGAGCCCCTAAATACTCAATTTAGGGGTGTGTTTAGGTCTGGGGGTTAGTAGCCAATGGCTACTAGCCCTGAGGGTGGCTACACCCTCTTTGTGCCTCCTCCCTTAAGGGAGGGGGGCACATCCCTAATCCTATTGGGGGAATCCTCCATCTGCAAGATGGAGGATTTCTAAAAGTCAGAGTCACCTCAGCTCAGGACACCTTAGGGGCTGTCCTTACTGGCCAGTGACTCCTCCTTGTTCTTCTCATTATCTCCTCCGGCCTAGCCACCACAATTTGGGTCGTGGCCAGAGGGGGCGGGCATCTCCACTAGCTGGAGTGCCCTGGGGCGCTGTAACCAAGGGGGTGAGCCTTTGAGGCTCACCGCCAGGTGCTACAGTGCCTGCAGGGGGAGGTGAGAAGCACCTCCACCCAGTACAAGCTTTGTTACTAGCCACAGAGTAACAAAGGCACTCTCCCCATGTGGCCAGCAACATGTCTGGTGTGTGGCAGGCTGGTAAAACTAGTCAGCCCACACTGGAAATCGGGTATGTTTTCAGGGGGCATCTCTAAGATGCCCTCTGGGGTGTATTTCACAATAAAATGTACACTGGCATCAGTGTGCATTTATTGTGCTGAGAAGTTTGATACCAAACTTCCCAGTTTTCAGTGCAGCCATTATGGTGCTGTGGAGTTCGTGTATGACAGACTCCGAGACCATATACTCTTATGGCTACCCTGCACTTACAATGTCTAAGGTTTTGCTCAGACACTGTAGGGGCATAGTGCTCATGCACCTATGCCCTCACCTATGGTATAGTGCACCCTGCCTTAGGGCTGTAAGGCATGCTAGAGGGGTGACTTATCTATGCCATAGGCAGTGTGAGGTTGGCATGGCACCCTGAGGGGAGTGCCATGTCGACTTAGTCATTTTCTCCCCACCAGCACACACAAACTGGCAAGCAGTGTGTCTGTGCTGAGTGAGGGGTCCCCAGGGTGGCATAAGACATGCTGCAGCCCTTAGAGACCTTCCCTGGCATCAGGGCCCTTGGTACCAGGGGTACCAGTTACAAGGGACTTACCTGGATGCCGGGGTGTGCCAATTGTAGAAACAAAGGTACAGGTTAGGGAAAGAACACTGGTGCTGGGGCCTGGTTAGCAGGCCTCAGCACACTTTCAAATCATAACTTGGCATCAGTAAAGGTAAAAAGTCAGGGGGTAACCATGCCAAGGAGGCATTTCCTTACACAACCCCCCCCCACCCCCCCAAAACGAAAGAGGATGAGACTAACCTTTCCCAAGAGACTTTTCTTTTCTAAGTGGAAGAACCGGGAAAGGCCATCTGCATTGGCATGGGCAGTCCCAGGTCTGTGTTCCACTATAAAGTCCATTCCCTGTAGGGAGATGGACCACCTCAACAGTTTTGGATTGTCACCTTTCATTTGCATTAGCCATCTGAGAGGTATGTGGTCAGTTTGAACTACAAAGTGAGTACCAAAGAGGTATGGTCTCAGCTTCTTCAGGGACCAAACCACAGCAAAGGCCTCCCTCTCAATAGCACTCCAACGCTGCTCCCTGGGGAGTAACCTCCTGCTAATGAAAGCAACAGGCTGGTCAAGGCCATCATCATTTCTTTAGGACAAAACTGCACCTGTCCCATGTTCAGAGGCATCAGTCTGCACAATGAACTGCTTGGAGTAATCTGGAGCTTTTAGAACTGGTGCTGTGCACATAGCTTGTTTCAGGGTGTCAAAGGCCTGTTGGCATTCTACAGTCCAGTTTACCTTCTTGGGTATTTTCTTGGAGGTAAGTTCTGTGAGGGGGGTCACTATTGATCCATATCCCTTCACAAACCTCCTGTAGTACCCAGTCAAGCCAAGGAATGCCCTGACTTGAGTCTGGGTTTTTGGAGCTGCCCAGTCCAGAATAGTCTGGATCTTGGGCTGGAGTGACTGAACTTGGCCTCCACCTACAAGGTGTCCCAAGTAAACCACAGTTCCCTGCCCTATCTGACATTTGGATGCCTTGATAGAGAGGCCTGCTGCTTGCAGGGCCTTCAAAACCTTCTTCAGGTGGACCAGGTGATCCTGCCAACTGGAGCTAAAGACAGCAATATCGTCAAGATAAGCTGCACTAAAGGACTCCAAGCCAGCAAGGACTTGATTCACCAACCTTTGGAAGGTAGCAGGGGCATTCTTTAAACCAAAGGGCATAACAGTAAACTGATAGTACCCATCAGGTGTGGAGAATGCTGTCTTTTCTTTTGCTCCTGGTGCCATTTTGATTTGCCAGTACCCTGCTGTCAAGTCAAAGGTACTTAAGTATCTGGCAGCACCTAGTTTGTCAATCAATTCATCTGCCCTTGGAATGGGATGGGGATCTGTCTTGGTGACAGAATTAAGTCCTCTGTAGTCCACACAACACCTCATCCCTCTCTTTCCATCTTGGGTGTGAGGTTTGGGGACTAAGACCACTGGGCTAGCCCAGGGGCTGTCAGAGTGTTCAATGACTCCCAATTCCAGCATCTTGTGGACTTCCACTTTGATGCTTTCCTTAACTTGGTCAGACTGTCTGAAAAATGTGTTTTTGACAGGCATGCTGTCTCCTGTGTCCACAACATGGGTACACAGGTGTGTCTGACCGGGGGTTAGGGAAAAGAGCTCAGCAAACTGTTGTAAGACCTTCCTACAGTCAGATTGCTGTTGGCCAGAGAGGGTGTCTGAATAGATCACTCCATCAACTGAGCCATCTTTAGGGTCTGTGGAGAGGAGATCAGGGAGAGGTTCACTCTCAGCTTCCTAGTCCTCATCTGTTACCATCAACAGATTCACATCTGCCCTGTCATGAAAGAGTTTGAGGCGGTTCACATGGATCACCATTTTGGGGGTCCTGCTAGTGCCTAGTGTAATAAAGATGAATCTTGAAGGTACAAAATGTAGGTTCTTTAATAGGAGTATCTTAGCCACATACAGATCTGGTAAAGCCAACAGTCAGCTCCAACAGCTTCCTCAGAATCCCTTCTCTCTCACACTCTACTCTGATGTCAGATATGACATCAGTGCCACATCAGTGCCAGAGAGAGATGAGATCCCTCACATTCTAATGCTGCATTCTATCATTACACTCTACCACACACCTTCCCCTTTTTTTTAGAACAATTACAAAACCCATGAGAACAAAAGAAACTAAATACAGGAAGAAAATATAATACCAAAACAACAAACTGGAAACTGGAATAAAATTGGGTTACATTTTCTTTGAAACAACCATACGGTTGAGATTCCAGACTCTACCATCTTTAATTCTCACCGCATTCCTGAAGAGTTTGACCACTTCAAAAGGACCCATAAACTTACTTCCAGACTTGCTAAATCTGGGGTTTCTAATCAAAATCTTATCACCCACTTTCACCTCAACATTGCATGTGCTTTTCCTCCTATCATAGTTTTCCTTTCTTTTCACTAAGCACTTTTCCTCTTTCACCCTTTCCTCCCTATTTCCGTCACACCATGTAACACACTCATTCTTACCCCAACGCACCCAACCTGGTGCCAAACGTGTGTTAGCTTTCCGTCCCCTGAAAATTTAAAACGGTACCTTCCCTGTAGCTGTAGTGACATGAGGAGAAAATCTATTTGCATGGAGAAAATTCTTAAGACCATCTTTCCAATTCCTGCCAGCTGCAACTTACAACTGTATACATTCCTTTATGCACTTATTGAATCTTTCTACTGTCCCATTACCCTCAGGATGATACAAGGAACATCTTTTATGCACAATACCCCTGGATTTACAGTACTCTTCCATCTCATTTGAAACAAATTGGGGCCCATTGTCCGTGAGAATGGTGTTCGGCAAACCTTCACGGCTGAAAATTCCATTAAAGAAATTAATCACTTTAGTAGTCTCCATGCTACTACCAATCGCTATTTCTGCCCACCTTGAAAATTGGTCCACTAAGACTAGAATATAGTTGCAACCACCTTTACCAAATATAGGTCCTACTACATCCACTGCCACAACATCCCACGGCTTAGAGGAACACTCACGAGTACACATCGGCGGAACTCTGGTTTTATAAACCTTATCACTGTTACAGCAATCATAACATTCCCTTACTCTCCTTTCGATCATAAGATCCATTCCTGGCCACCAATAATTAAGGCGAATTCTTGCTTTTCATCCCTTGATGACCCTCATGTCCTAGTTCGATAATTTTTTCTCTCAACAATACCGGGACAACCAATTTTGTTCCCCGCAGCAAAATTTCATTCTCCATAGATAATTCCTCTCTCACTTTCCAAAATCCACTTAACTCTTTATCCCCCTTGACAGATGAACTCCATCCCTCACTATGTTCCTTACACACACGTTGTAGCACAGCATCTTCCATAACCGCTCTCAACCACTCATTTTGTTCAACAATACCTCTTGTCACATTACACACACTAATGACATCATCTTGACTTTCTTCTGAACTGTTCTCAACTTCAGTACTCAATCTTGATAGGCAATCAGCAATCCTATTGCTTGGACCTGGTACATAAAACACCTTAAAAGCAAAGTCTTGTAGGCCAACAATCCACTTACTGATTCTTCCAGAGATCATATCCAGACCTCTCTTCATGAACACTTCTACCAGGGGTTTGTGATCAGTAAAAATCTGAAACTCTTTTCCCCACAGGAAATTTTTTAATTTATTAATTGCCCAGAACACACTCAAAGCTTCATTCTCTATTGTCGAATAATTCACTTCTGCTCCTCGCAGAGTTCTAGAGCAGTACTCCACAGGTCTTAAATCTTGATCCCCCAGGTCTTGTAAAAGTACCGCTCCTAACCCTTTCATACTCGCATCGGTCATGATCACACACATTTCCTTAGGATCAAATGAGCTTAAACTTCCAAATTATGTCAATTCTTTCTTTATACTCTCAAACTCCACTCTGCACTCATCATCCCACACAAACTCCTTCCCTTTCTTCAACAATTTCCTCATGTTTGCGTTTTTGAATGCTAGATTTGGCAAGAACTTTGCCTGAAATTCAACCATTCCCAAAAATGTTAACAGTTTCTCCTTTTTCTCAGGTTCCCGTAGGCCCAAAATGTTCTTAATAAGTTCTTCCTTAGGATACACCCCATTGGGAGTTATTCTATGACCTAAATATTCTACCTCCGGTCTACCAAATGAACACTTCTCAATTTTAAGAGTCAAACCATGTTCTCTTAAAATTCCCAAAACTTTCCTGATTATTCTTTCATGTTCCTCTTCAGTCTGAGCATGTATCAAGATATCATCCTGAAAACATTTAACGCCAGGTTCTGAGCCAAACATATTATACATCAAACACTGGAAAACAGCAGTAGCTGAAACCAGACCAAAAGGCATCCTTTTGAACCTAAAGGTCCCAAAAGGTGTGACAAAAGTGGTATAGTCCCTTGAGTCTTCATGTAACATGACCTGATGGTAGGCCGACGTGAGATCCAGCTTACTGAAATACTTGGACCCATGTAGTAAAGTCACCATTTCTGTTATATTAGGCAAAGGAAATTGGTCACTCACTACACATTTATTAAGATTCCTCAAATCGACACACAGTCTAATATCACCTGATTGTTTCCGTGCGACTACAATTGGTGATACCCATTCTGATGACTCCATAGGCTCAATGATTCCATCTTTGCACAATCTTTGTATTTCTCTTTCTACATCATCTTTCATGGCAATTGGTACAGGACGCACTTTGGAAACTACAGGATCTGATCCTTCCTTTATTCTAATGCGGTGGACATATTTCTTAAGACATCCCAATTTGTCACTGAATACATCCTCGTAGTCCTTAACAAACTTTGGCCAGACATTTCCTTTGATTTCCTGCACAGGAAATTCACCACCATCCTGCAATTTTTTGATGAATTCATCCCTCAACATTATCGGAGAAGTTGAGTTAGGATCTAAAATGACGTTCAAGTCTCGTTGGTGCGGCCAACTTAACACACTGTCCCCTTTAACTGGAACATAAATCTTCCCAAAAATAGTATTTCCTCTGAATGAAATTTCTGATTCAAAATAGCCCCTCAGTTGAATGGTTTGGCCACCATATCCTCCTGGGATAACATCCGGATCTTTTAAATGGATTTTGTGAGTCAAATTTTCATCAAAAACTTATTTGAAATTAGAGTCAACCACGCTCTAGAATCAAACAATATTTCCACATCTTCATTTAAGTTCGAAATTGTGTCTCTCAGATGATTTTTCCTTTGAGCATTTGCTGAAATCGACAAAATGCAATCTTCCACCACTTTCACTGATGTTGCACTTTTGCTTGACTTACAGCATTTAGCAAAATGTCCCTTTTTATTACACAACTTACATATGCTGTTGATCGCTGGACATTTCTTATATGAAGCAAAGTGACCTGCATTCCCACAACGGAAACATTTCAAATCCTTAGATTTTAACCATTGAGCATGAGTCACTTTATCTTCCCCTTTGTCACCAGATGCTTCTTTACTATGATCTTCTTTTTTTTCATATATCTTATTTACTGAATTATCCTTTCCTTTCTCTAATTCTTCTACACATGCCAAAGTGTGCTCGACACCCTTTGCTAATACAATGACCTCTTGCAAAGAAGGATCGTCCTTGCTCCACAATTTCTGACGAACTTTATCACTCGAGCATCTCAGCATAAATTGATCCCTTATACGTTCCTCTATGGTTACTCCAAACTTACAAGTAGATGCAAGATTCCGCAAAGCTGTAATATAATCCTCAACACTTTCTCCTGGTTGTTACTCTCTCATGCCAAAGTGATATCTTTCCAAAATGGTACTGACTTTTGGTAAATAGTGCAAATCTAATTTTTTTAAACAAAATTCTAATTCGTTCAGATCTGTTCCCTCATCACCAGTGTCAGGTAAGTTCTCAAAAATTTCTTGTCCTTCGCATCCTAGACAATGCATCAGGAGAGCTGTTTTTCTTTCATTAGAAAGATTAGTTCCACACACCCTGGAATAGTGTAGGAAAGTTTTTTTCCATTTAGACCATTTTATAGGAGGTTCCCCTGGTGTAGTGAGGAAAAATGGTGGGGGCAAGATGTTTTGCATACTTCCTTGTGATTTATTTCCAAAACGATTTTAAAGTTGAAAAATATGTGTTAAATATGCTTTTAGTATAAAGCTTGAAAATGACCAAAAATGGGATTATATTCCTATTCACTTCGTTGTATGAATTTATAAACCAACAGATTGTTTTCTAGAGGAGGTTGGAGTTAAGCATCTTCCTATTCACTTCGTTGTATGAATTTATAAACCAACAGATTGTTTTCTAGAGGAGGTTGGAGTTAAGCACCTTCCACAACAAAACAAGTTAGAAACGAAGAAGATTTGACTGAAAATCAGATTCTGCACGCTTCACTGTAAGGTAGGAAATCTTCAATCTTCATGGGTGGTTATAAAAACACAAAAAGGCAGCTATTAAAGATGCGCTAGAGCGTTTCTTAGCGCACACTCATAAAAAGGAAACGCTTGTAAATCCAACATACACAAGGTATAAAGCGTTTCAAATTTCAAAATGAAAGCATTTCAATTCAAAAAGGGAAAGATGTTTCTCACCGTCTTGAATTAAATATCCAGCTCCCTCGATGTAGAAATCCTAACGGTCTAATTATGTGGAAATGAAGGCTGGATTAGAAGTGCTGGATAAAGTAAAGTCCCAAAAATATAGTGTTAAGATACTCCTGCACACCTTCGTCGCCAAGTGTAATAAAGATGAATCTTGAAGGTACAAAATGTAGGTTCTTTAATAGGAGTATCTAAGCCACATACAGATCTGGTAAAGCCAACAGTCAGCTCCAACAGCTTCCTCGGAATCCCTTCTCTCTCACACTCTACTCTGATGTCAGATATGACATCAGTGCCACATCAGTGCCAGAGAGAGATGAGATCCCCCACATTCTAATGCTGCATTCTATCATTACACTCTACCACACCTAGGTCTACCAGGTAGGTGGCCTGACTCTTTCTCTTTAGCACTGGGTAAGGGCCACTCCATATGTCCTGAAGTGCCCTGGGAGCCACAGGCTCCAGAACCCAGACTTTCTGCCCTGGCTGAAATTCAACCATAGCAGCCTTTTGGTCATACCACATCTTCTGGAGTTGTTGGCTGGCCTCAAGGTTTTTGCTTGCCTTTTCCATGTACTCTGCCATCCTGGAACGTAGGCCTAGTACATAGTCCACTATATCTTGTTTAGGCTCATGAAGAGGTCTCTCCCAGCCTTCTTGTACAAGAGCTAGTGGTCCCCTTACAGGATGGCCAAACAGAGGTTCAAAGGGGGAAAACCCTACTCCCTTCTGAGGCACCTCTCTGTAGGCGAAAAGCAGACATGGCAAGAGGACATCCCATCTCCTTTTGAGCTTTTCAGGGAGCCCCATGATCATGCCTTTCAATGTCTTGTTAAACCTTTCTACAAGACCATTGGTTTGTGGATGGTATGGTGTGGTGAATTTGTAAGTCACCCTACACTCATTCCACATATGCTTCAGGTATGCTGACATGAAGTTGGTACCCCTGTCAGACACCTCCTCCTTAGGAAATCCCACTCTGGTAAAGATACCAATGAGTGCTTTAGCTACTGCAGGGGCAGTAGTGGACCTAAGGAGAATTGCTTCAGGGTACCTAGTGGCATGATCCACTACCACTAGGATATACTGGTTCCCTGAGGCTGTGGGAGGTTCAAGTGGACCCACTATGTCCACACCCACTCTTTCAAAGGGGACCCCCACCACTGGAAGTGGAATGAGGGGGGGCTTTGGGTGTCCACCTGTCTTACCACTGGCTTGACAGGTGGCACAGGAGACACAAAACTCCTTTACTTTCTGGGACATGTTGGGCCAATAGAAATGGTTAACTAACCTTTCCCAAGTCTTGGTTTGTCCCAAATGCCCAGCAAGTGGAATATCATGAGCTAAGGTTAGAATGAACTCCCTAAACTCCTGAGGCACTACCACTCTCCTAGTGGCACCAGGTTTGGGATCTCTTGCCTCAGTGTAGAGGAGTCCATCTTCCCAATAGACTCTGGGGGTCATTGACCGCCAGGGTCGACGACCACGGAAGCACCGCCAACAGGCTGGCGGTGCTTCCCCGCGGTCGCCCAGCCGGGTCCGGCGGTTTCCCACCGGATTACCGCCGGCTGGGAGAATCCTCCATGGCGGCGCTGCTTGCAGCGCCGCCATGGGGATTCCGACCCCCTTCCCGCCAGCCTGTTTCTGGCGGTTTTCACCGCCAGAACCAGGATGGCGGGAACGGGTGTCGTGGGGCTCCTGGGGGCCCCTGCACTGCCCATGCCACTGGCATGGGCAGTGCAGGGGCCCCCTAACAGGGCCCCAGAAAGATTTTCACTGTCTGCATTGCAGACAGTGAAAATCGCGACGGGTGCAACTGCACCTGTTGCACCCCTGCAACTCCGCCGGCTCCATTCGGAGCCGGCTTCATTGTTGCAGGGCCTTTCCCACTGGGCCGGCGGGCGCTCCTTTGGCGGGCGCCCGTCGGCCCAGCGGGAAAGCCAGAATGGCCTCGAGCGGCCAAGTGGCGGTTCCCGTTTGGCTGGCGGCTACCGCCGCCAGCCAAACTCGGAATGAGGGCCTCTATGTGTTCCAATAATCTTTCCTTTGGTATCTTCAGCAGCTTGCTGCCTAAGGCCTTCAAGAGAGGGACATGTTTCTTGCCCCTTACACAACTGTTCCCTTGTGGGTCCCCCTGGGCCTAAGAGTTCAACCTGAGAAGGTTCCAACTCCATGGGTTGAGTTCCCTCAGAGGGCAGAACTTCTTCCTAGGAAGAGAGGTTCTCTTCCTCTTGTTGTGTTGAAGCTGGTTCCCCAGTCTTCTTTCCTTTCCTCTTTGAGGGTTGGGCCCTTTTTCCAGGCTCCAACCCCACTTGTTCACCCTGAGTCTTGCACTGTGCCCTTGTCTTGACACACACCAGTTCAGGGATACCCAGCATGGCTGCATGGGTTTTGAGTTCTACCTCAGCCCATGCTGAGGACTCCAGGTCATTTCCAAGCAAACAGTCTACTGGGATATTTGAGGAGACCACCACCTGTTTCAGGCCATTGACCACTCCCCACTCTAAAGTTACCATAGCCATGGGATGTACTTTAGTCTGATTGTCAGTGTTGGTGACTGGATAAGTTTGTCCAGCCATGTATTGACCAGGGGAAAACAGTTTCTCTCTCACCATGGTGACACTGGTACCTGTGTCCATCAGGCCTTCTACACTTGTCCCATTAATTAAGAGTTGCTACCTGTATTTTTGCATATTAGGGGGCCAGGCAGCCAGTGTGGCTACGTCCACCCCACCCTCACAGACTAATGTAGCTTCAGTGTGAACCCTGATTTGCTCTGGGCACACTGTTGATCCCACCTGGAGACTGTCTATTCCAGTGTTAGCTGGGGTAGAGTTTGAAGTGGAACCTTTCTTGGGACAGGCCTTGTCTCCAGTTTGGTGTCCCTGCTGATTACAGCTACAACACCAGGCCTTTTTGGGATCAAAGTTTTTACCCTTGTACCCAAAATTGGATTGTGAAGAGGCTTTGGACCCTCCCTCCTGAGCAGGTTTTTGGGGCCCTGTAGAAGACTCTTTACTTTTTCTCTTGGATGTCTCAACACTCTTTCCCTGGGGAGTCTTTGTGACCCATTTCCTTTGGTCACCCCCTGTGGAAGTCTTGGTCACCCTAGTCTTGACCCAATGGTCCACCTTCTTTCTCAATTTTTGGGGAGAAAATGGTCCTAGGTCTACCAGATACTGATGTAGTTTATCATTGAAACAATTACTTAACAGGTGTTCTTTCACAAATAAGTTGTACAGCCCATTATAATCATTTACACCACTGCCATGAATCCAATCATCCAGTGTTTTAACTGAGTAGTCAACAAAATCAACCCAGGTCTGGCTCGAGGATTTTTAAACCCCCCTGAACCTAATCCTGTACTCCTCAGTTGAGAATCCAAAGCCCTCAATCAGGGTAGCCTTCATGAGGTCATAGGATTCTGCATCTTTTCCAGAGAGTGTGAGGAGTCTAGCCCTACACTTTCCAGTGAACATTTCCCAAAGGAGAGCACCCCAGTGAGATCTGTTTACTTTTCTGGTTGCACAAGCCCTCTCAAAAGCTGTGAACCATTTGGTGATATCATCACCATCTTCATATTTAGTTACAATCCCTTTAGGGATTTTCAACATGTCAGGAGAATCTCTGACCCTATTTATGTTGCTGCCACCATTGATGGGACCTAAGCCCATCTCTTGTCTTTCCCTTTCTATGGCTAGGATCTGTCTTTCCAAAGCCAATCTTTTGGCCATCCTGGCCAACAGGAGGCCATCTTCATTGAGGCTGCCCTCAATGCTTGCAGAGCTGTTGGACTCTCCTGGGAGAGAAGCAACATCTCTGACTATCAGTTGTGGAGACAGGGTTTGAGAAACCATGGGCTCTCTATCTAGGACGGGAGGTGGGAAATCCTCCACATCACTAGCTTCCCCCTCTGGGAAGGTATCATCAGAGGGATTATTTTTAGCAAACTCTGCCAAGAGCTCCTGGAGCTGTACTTTGGTAGGGTTTGAACCAGTCTTTATCTTTTTGATTTTGCAGAGAGACATTAACTCTGACATCCTAAGATGCAGGTAAGGGGTGAGGTTGAGTTCCATCACTATCTCTTCTGCAGCAGACATTATGGGGATCATTACAACATTGGCGGTAAAAGCCGCTTACCGCCGTGCAGAAGACCGCCAATACACCGCCGCCGCCGCGGGAGACTGCCACAGCTATTATGACACACATCACGGATTCCGACGAAATTCAGACACCCACACAAGTCCGCCACACCAAAGGGCAGCGATAAATATGCGGAAACAAATCCTCCACCTCCACGCCAACCGAAACACGCCCATGCTATTACGACACACGAATCCACGCGGCGGTCATTCAACCGCGGTATTCCATTGGCGGTACACACCGCCGCGCTCAAAATACACACACAGCTCCAAAACACCGCCACATTGGACAATTACAAATACACACACCTGAGACACATACACACACCACTCCCACACACCCAACACAATATAAAACACACACCCACATCACCCACAAACCCCTACGACCACAAATTAGAGACGAAGGCCAGAGAGAGACAGCACAGAATAGATAACACCATCACACAGAGGCACACTACACCATCACCCACACAACATCCACGCACAAAACACCACATACCACTACACTAACCACACTCATCAACACATACACCACCCCACACATCACACACACCACCCCATGTCACGCCAAAGACACCCCCGCTTCTCTGAGGAGGAGCTCAGGGTCATGGTCGAGGAAATCATCAGGGTAGAGCCACAGCTATTTGGCTCACAGATACAGTACACATCCATAGCCAGGAAGATGGAGCTATGGCAAAGAATAGTCGACAGGGTCAACGCTGTGGGACAGCACCCAAGAAATAGGGAGGACATCAGGAAGAGGTGGAACGACCTACGGGGGAAGGTGCGTTCCACGGTATCCAGGCACCACATTGCGGTACAGCGGACTGGCGGCGGACCCCCACCTCCTCCCCCACAACTAACAACATGGGAGGAGCAAGTCTTGTCCATCCTGCATCCTGAGGGCCTCGCAGGAGTCGTTGGAGGAACGGACACTGGTAAGTCAAATCTTCACTATCATATCCCCCACCCTACCTGCATGCTATCACACACCCCCACCCTCACACCCTCCCCTATCACCCTAACTCCTCACTAATCTAACCATAACACCAACCACCCATCCCAAGACCTGCAGGACACAACTAAGCATGGACACCCATCACTAAAGCATGCCCACTGCACACACCCACAACATCCACAACACCCCCCAAACATCACCACACAAGCCCCCACACAGGAATGCCTGCGCTGGTGTTCACGCACACCCAACCATTGCACACCATGAAACACACACATGCAATAATCATGTACTTATTCCCCCGCAGGAACCCGAAGGAACGTCACCACACCAGAGGGTCCAGACAACACCACTCCACCCCCAGAAGAAGCCCACAGTGACGACAGCAGCTCTGCCCTACTGGATCTTGATGACCAGCCCGGACCATCGTGGGCCTCAGGACAGTCGGTTCCCCTTGCCCAGCCACAGCCCAACACCGAGCTTACACCCTCTGGTAACACCAGCACAGCACCCACCCAGCGGGCCCATACCTCCCTACCCAGGACAGGTCAATCAGCGGTGTGTCCACCACTACAGGACACCCACGCTAACCCACCACCCCAACAACAACAGGGACCTGGGGGCAGTGTTAGTGGGCACACGGTCCAGGGGACGGAGGCACAGGAACACCGGGGAACTGGGAGGGCTGCTGTGCGACAGAGGGAGGACAGGCCAAAGGAACCTACTCTCAACGAGGCCCTATCCTCCATCATGGGTGCATACCACAACTCCCAGGAGACGATGGCAACGGTCCTGGACAAGTTGCAGCAGACCCTACGTCTGCAGGAAGAGCAGTATTTGGGGTTCAGGGAGGAGCTCAGGACCATCGCCTCCGCCCTGGGCACCATCGTAGGGGTGCTGACGGACATTCAAAAGACCTTGAGGGACACTGTGGCACTCCAAGGGGCCCCTGACACTAGCCACGACGATGAAATGCCCACCACCTCCGCCGGCGCTAGTGGACAGGACGCCCCGCCACAGGACCAACACACCAGCACCCCACCCCCTGCAGACGGACAACCACCACGAAAGTGGGCCCTGAGATCCAGGAACAGGACAGAGCAAGATGGCAAGACCCCCGCCAGGGAATAAGACCACCCTGATTGTCCCCCCACTGTACCAATTTGTTACCCTGTCCAGCTTGGAACTGCCCCAGCTCCACTTCCAATGGCCAGATGTGCAATGTACCTGTGAGACTAATAGACTGGACTCTGCCATGGACATTCTTCCACCATGACCTCTCCCCATTTCACATCCCCCCTACATTTTTATGCACTTCAATAAACACCCTTGAAACCTCAATAATATTGGAGTCAGTCAATGATTGTGAACTTTGTATTGTCAATTACAGTGTTAAAAAAGGTTACCCATTGGAAGGTCAACATACCAATGTCACACATCACAAGCCTTGCAAGGGTGCAAGCTGTTGACACGTAGGTTACCACATTACTGAAAATGAAATGGAAGGGGACAACTCAGTTACCAAATAGGGAGTGAAATGTAGGTACATGATAGAGGTAGACGTGTGAAATTTAATATGATGTGAAACATGAAATTGTACTCACCTGTGTCTCATTGAAAATATTGCTGTATGACTGACTCCCTGTTGTCGTTTTCATCTTCATCAGCTTCATCCTCATCACTGTCCACAGGCTCACCTGCTGCAACAACACCGTCATCTGGATCATCCTCCTGCAGAAAAGGCACCTGGCGTCGCAATGCCAAGTTATGGAGCAGGCGATGATGATGTCACACACCTTCTTCGGTGAGTAGAATAGGGACCCACCTGTCATATGGAGGCACCTGAACCTGGCCTTCAGGAGGCCGAAGGTCCGCTCGATCACCCTCCTAGTCCGCCCATGGGCCTCATTGTACCGTTCCTCTGCCCTGGTCCTGGGATTCCTCACTGGGGTCAGTAGCCAGGACAGATTGGGGTAACCAGAGTCCCCCAATAGCCATACACGGTGCCTCTGGAGTTCACCCATCATATCAGGGATGCTGCTATTCCGCAGGATGTAGGCGTCATGCACTGAGCCAGGGAACATTGCATTTACCTGCGAGATGTACTGGTCTGCCAAACAGACCATCTGGACATTCATCGAATGATAACTCTTCCTGTTCCTGTACACCTGTTCATTCCTGCGTGGGGGGACCAGAGCTACATGGGTCCCATCAATGGCACCAATGACGTTGGGGATATGTCCAAGGGCATAGAAGTCACCTTTCACTGTAGGCAAATCCGCCACCTCAGGGAAAATGATGTATCTCCTTATGTGTTTCAGCAGGGCAGACAACACTCTGGACAAGACGTTGGAAAACATAGGCTGGGACATCCCTGATGCCATGGCCACAGTTGTCTGAAAAGACCCACTTGCAAGGAAATAGAGCACTGACAGCACCTGCACGTCAGGGGGGATTCCAGTCGGATGGCGGATTGGTGACATCAGGTCTGGCTCCAACTGGGTACATAGTTCCTGGATTGTGGCACAATCAAACCGGTAGGTCACGATGACATGTCGCTCTTCCATTGTCAACAGGTCCACCAGCGGTCGGTACACCGGCGGATTCCTCCACCTTCCAATATGTCCCAACTGACGGTGCCTAAGAAGGACAAGAGGGAAGAAACTGTCAGCATTCCTCCAGGTATGTACCCACAGTCACACACAAGACTACAACAGACAATTAACCCATCCGGGAAATGTTTTGAGTGTAGGCCTCGGTATGTGTGACGCAGTAGTAATTGAAGCCATGTGGGCCCCTGAAATGGCGGCTGCCTGACCTCTAAACTGGGACATTGGAATTGTGGGGTAACTGCGCTGGCGTTGTACACCGTAGCGGTAGGCGGTCGTAGAGCGCAGCGCAATGCTGCATTGGTTAACATTGGACCCTATGGGTCCCAGGAGCCAATGAACAGGTGCGCTGGCGGTGATGATGCGCACCGCCGCGGACATCACCACCATTTTCTATCTCTTCAATCACTAGATACCTGACCTTCGACAGGAGAGGACCTACACTGCGAGTGCTGCTGTGACCTCGGTCTGGAAGCGACGATGGCTGCTGCGGCTGGGGAAAGGGCCCCTGCCTTCACTGCACATGAGTTGGAGAAACTTGTGGATGGGGTCCTCCCCCAGTATACGCTACTCTACGGTCCTTCAGACCAACAGGTTAGTACACAGGGAGCACGTTGTATGGGCTAGGCCTGGGTGGAGAGGGCTGGGTGGATGAGGGAAGGGGGCAGAGTACATAGAACAGTCATGCATGGGGATGAATGGGCCACATGGATAGAGTTGGGAGGGGGCCAATTACAACGACGGTGCTGTAGGTAATGACTGTTCCTCTTTCCTTGTGCATGTCATGTAGGTCAGCGCCCACCAGAAGAGGGACATTTGGCGTGCCATCGCCAAGGAAGTCCGGACCCTGGGGGCCCACCAGAGACGGGGCACCCACTGCCGTAAGAGATGGGAGGACATTCGCCGCTGCAGCAAGAAGACGGCGGAGGCTCAGCTGGGGATGGCCTCCCAACGTGGGAGGGGTGCCCGTCGCACCATGACCCCCCTGATGTTCCAGATCCTGGCGGTGGCCTACCCGGAGTTGGATGGGCGCTTGAGGGCATCACAGCAGACACAAGGGGGTGAGTACAACCACATTCTGCTGACTTTGCGCGTAGTGGAGGGGTCTGGGTGGGGGAGGTGGGCTGTGGGTGTCCCTAGGCCAGGGCGAGTTAGGTAGGCAAGGCCCCTCCGTAATGTAGGCCATGTGGCACTCTACCCCAGCTAAAAAAAAAAGGCAAATTGATGTATAGTTGCCCCTTTGCCATCCATGTGGGCAGATTTCTACCATTGCCATGTAGGCCATATCCCAGAAATTGCATGTGCAGAGGGCAGGAGCACGGCGTAATGCAGGGGGCTGCTGCGTTTGTCTTGTCCGCCAACGGTAGCGGTATGCCATGCACTAAAACTCTCTTTATTCTGTCTCCCTTCTTTTTCTGCTCTCCCTGTCCTTCTGTACATCAGCATCAACAGGCAGAGGTACAGTGGCACCGGAGCACGAGGGAGCTGCATCCCACATGGCCATGGAGGGCCACACCACAGACTCTGAATTCACCAGTGGGACGGAGGGCAAGGGGAGCTTCACGTCGGCCACAGGATCACCAAACAGTGACACGGACTCGTCCGCCGATGGGAGCTCCCCTGTGGTGGCGGCACCATCTGTGCGCCCCACTTCTACAGGTACAGCCGCCACCTCCCCTACCAGCACCGCCCTCCCAGCAGCCCCTCAGCGTTCGCCCCGTGCCCGCTCACCCAGGAGGGTGGGCATCACCTTCGCCCCAGGCACCTCAGGCCCTGTCCCAGTCACCCCAGCTGCCCTCAGTGAGGAGGCCATTGACCTCCTCAGGTCACTCACTGTTGGGCAGTCTACCATTGTGAATGCCATCCAGGGTGTAGAACGAGAGTTGAAACACGGTAATGCATTCCTGGAAGGCATTCATTCTGGTCAGGCTGTCCTTCAGCGAACCCTGCAATCTCTGGCCTCAGCACTGATGGCAGCCATTGTCCCTGTGTCCAGCCTCCCCCCTCCAACTTCCTCCACCCAGACCCAATCCCCTGTACCCCAGCCCATCCCAAGCACACCTACAGACCAGCATGCAGACAAGTCAACACACACAAGTAGCTCAAGCAAACATAGGCACCACACACACCACAGGCACTCACACAAGCATCAGACCCATACAGACACAGCAACATCCACTGTCTCCACTGTGTCCCCCTCCTCCTCTTCTCCCTCCTCCCTCCCAGTGTCGTCTACACACACACCTGCATGCACCACATCTACAGGCACTAGGACTCGCACCAGGACACCCAGCACCACAAGCCGCTCACCTGCACTCACCACCTCCACTGCCATTTACACGTCCCCTGTGTCCTCTCCCAGTGTGTCTGTGACGCCCCCTCCCAAAGTACACAAACGCCGGCAATCACTCACCCAACATCCATCCACCTCACGACAGCCTCTAGTACCTGTACCTGCACCCAAAACAGCTAAAGTGACACCTCCTACAACCACCTCCTCTTCCTCCACTCCCAGAGCCCCTCTAGCTACCCAGTGTACGTCAGAAACTGTCCCTATGTCAAATTGACCTTTTTGCCCCCACCCCCCCTCCAATTCATCAGTCCCGTCGTAGCGCCTCAGCCAAAAAGCCTCCAGTACCAGTGGTGCGTGTACCAGGTTTTTGGAGTGCCCCGTCCACCAGGGCAGGCAGTAGGACCCGGAGCCAAGACACTGTCAGCCCACCCCCTGTAAAGGCTCCGAAATTGGAGAGTGGACGACGGGACCATGTCAAGACTCCTGGTGGGACAAACAGTGACATGGGATCCAAGGCGATTGGTTTGTCATCTGTAACTCAAAAGAAGGTGGGGAAGGTCCCGAGGAAGTCTCCCCAACCTGTTGTGAGTGTCACGTCGGAGAAGTGCGCCATCATTTCCGGCGGTCCAGACACAACCGCCAGCACCGTTGTTACTGGTCAGGAGACCACCGCCAGAGTCACAGCCCAGGAGGGCTCAAGTATCGTTACTGGTCAGGAGACCACCGCCACTGCCAGAGTCATAGCCCAGGAGGGCCCAAGTATCGTTACTGGTCAGGAGACCACCGCCATCGCCGGAGTCACAGCCCACGAGGGTTCAAGTATCGTCACTGGTCAGGAGACCACCGCCAGAGTCATAGCCCAAGAGGGCTCAAGTATCGTTACTGGTCAGGAGACCACCGCCACCACCGGAATCACAGCCCAGGAGGGCTCAAGTATCGTCACTGGTCAGGAGACCACCGCCAGAGTCATAGCCCAGGAGTGCTCAAGTATCGTTACTGGTCAGGAGACCACTGCCACCGCCGAGTCATAGCCCAGGAGGGCTCAAGTATCGTCACTGGTCAGGAGACCACCGCCAGAGTCATAGCCCAGGAGGGCTCAAGTATCGTTACTGGTCAGGAGACCACCGCCACCGCCGGAGTCATAGCCCAGGAGGGCCCAAGTATCGTCACTGGTCAGGAGACCACCGCCAGAGTCATAGCCCAGGAGGGCTCAAGTATCGTTACTGGTCAGGAGACCACCTCCACCGCCGGAGTCATAGCCCAGGAGGGCCCAAGTATCGTTACTGGTCAGGAGACCACCGCCAGAGTCATAGCCCAGGAGGGCCCAAGTACTGTTACTGGTCAGGAGACCACCGCCGGAGTCACAGCCCATGAGGGTCCAGAATCCCACAGCCCCGCTGGGCAATGAAGGAACGTCAAGCCACACACCAACGTCCAGTGTGGAGTTCGTCATGCCACACACCAATGTCCAGTGTGGAGTTCGTCATGCCACACACCAATGTCCAGTATGGAGTTCGTCATGCCACACACCAATGTCCAGTGTGGAGTTCGTCATGACACACACCAATGTCCAGTGTGGAGATCGTAATGCCACACACCAATATCCGTACCAGAACCGCCATGGCAAAGCACCGCTGAACAAGGCCAAGACCGCCATGGCTAAGCACCGCTGAACAAGGCCAAGACTGCCATGGTGAAGACCGCTGAACAGGGCAAAGACCACCATGGTGAAGACCGCTGAACAGGGCAAAGACCGCCATGGCAAAGCACCGCTGAACAAGGCCAAGACTGCCATGGTGAAGACCGCTGAACAGGGCAAAGACCGCCATGGTGAAGACCGCTGAACAGGGCAAAGACCGCCATGGCTAAGCACCGCTGAACAAGTCCAAGACTGCCATGGTGAAGACCGCTGAACAGGGCAAAGACCGCCATGGTGAAGACCGCTGAACAGGGCAAAGACCGCCATGGTGAAGACCGCTGAACAGGGCAAAGACCGCCATTGCAAAGCACCGCTGAACAAGGCCAAGACTGCCATGGTGAAGACCGCTGAACAGGGCAAAGACCGCCATGGTGAAGACCGCTGAACAGGGCAAAGACCGCCATGGCTAAGCACCGCTGAGAGACTGTGGCTTTGCACTCCCCAGGATGGCACAGTGGGCAAGCCACCCACTGTAGAGACTTGAGAGACTGTGGCTTTGCACTCCCCAGGATGGCACATTGGGAAACCCACCCACTGAAGTGACTTGAGAGACTGTGGCTTTGCACTCCCCAGGATGGCACAGTGGGCAACCCACCCACTGAAGTGACTTGAGAGACTGTGACTTTGCACTCCCCAGGATACATCAATGGTCATGGAGCCCCGTCGTGGATCTGGCTTCACATTCATCTGGCTAAGGTGCCCCCCCCTTCCCTTCCCCCTGAGGTGCCTGTATTGTTTCTATCTGATGCCCCGGCAGTGTTCTCTCGGATTTTGGTCAGGTATCTATTGTGGGCGTCGCCCATGCATTTTTGGACTGTTGGTGCACGGACATTGTTGTGTACATCTCTGCACTACTTCTTGTATTGTAAATTTATTTATGACTGATTTCGTGAAATATATATCCGTTAATTTTTTGATGAGTAGTATATTGGCACAATACAAAGATTGACCGCTATTCGCATTGTCTTTGCATTCTTCCGGGGGGATTGTGGGTTGTTACTGTGATTTTTGTGACTGCATTGGTGTGTATGTTGTAATATGCGAGGGTGAGGGTGGGGGTGTTTGGTGGGTGTCCCCGTAACTTTTGCCTCCCCCCTCCCTGTGTCGTAGGTGCTGTACTCACCGGTTTGTTCTGCGCCTACGTCGCTGTTGGTCGTAGATGAGCAGGAATGCAAAGGCAGGTAAGATTTGTAGTTCTGGCTCCATGGTGTCCTCGTTCCTCGTGGGATGTGTTGAGGTGAGCGTTTTCCCATAGCACAAGCTGTTTCCGCCGTGTTTTTATCCACGGTGAATCCGCCCCGGAAAAGGTGGCGGATTGTTGTGTTGTGATAGTGTGGGCGGTACATTGTCCTCCGCCTGTTTGTTGGCGATAACCGCCGCGCTGTTTGTCTGTACCGCCGTGGCGGGCGATGTGTTAAAGTGGCTGTCTTAGTTGCCGGTTTCCGCCAGGGTCGTAATTCCCTTTTTTTGTCCGCCGGCCTGTTTGCGGTATTACCGCAGCTTTAACACCGTCCGCCAGGGTTGTAATGACCACCTATGTTTTTAAAAGTTGGAATACTTTTTAAGAATCTAAAACTATCTCTAGAACTTAATTCAAACTTTTACAAAACTTTTAAACTCTAAAAGAAATGCTAACAGGGACTAACACAAGGCCCTAGCAGGACTTTTAAAAATTTAGAAAAATAGCTCAAATTTCAAAAATCAGTTTCTAATGACAATTTTGGAATTTAGTCGTGTGATCAAGTATTGGCTGAGTAGTCCAGCAAATGCAAAGTCTTGTACCCCACCGCTGATCCACCAATGTAGGAAGTTGGCTCTGTATGTACTATTTCAAAGTAAGAAATAGCATGCACAGAGTCCAAGGGTTCCCCTTAGAGGTAAGATAGTGGCAAAAAGAGATAATTCTAATGCTCTATTTTGTGGTAGTGTGGTCGAGCAGTAGGCTTATCAGAGGGTAGTGTTAAGCCTTTGTTGTACACACACAGGTAATAAATGAGGAACACACACTCAAAGACAATTCCAGGCCAATAGGTTTTTGTATAGAAAAATATATTTTTTTAGTTTATTTTAAGAACCACAGGTTCAACATTTACAAGTAATACTTCAAATGAAAGGTACTTCACTTAGGTAACTTAGGAACTTTGAATCAGCAAAATAGCATGTACAGTTTTCACAAAAATGGCAATAAGCTATTTTAAAACTAGACACTGCAAATTTCAACAGTTCCTGGGGGAGGTAAGTGTTTGTTGGTTTTGCAGGTAAGTAAACCACCTACAGGGTTCAAAGTTGGGTCCAAGGTAGCCCACCGTTGGGGGTTCAGAGCAAACCCAAAGTTACCACACCAGCAGCTCAGGGCCGGTCAGGTGCAGAGGTCAAAGTGGTGCCCAAAACGCATAGGCTTCAATGGAGAAGGGGGTGCCCCGGTTCCAGTCTGCCAGCAGGTAGGTACCCGCGTCTTCGGAGGGCAGACCAGGGAGGTTTTGTAGGGCACCGGGGGGGGGACAAAAGTCAGCACAAAAAGTACACCCTCAGCGGCACAGGGGCGGCCGGGTGCAGAGTGCAAACATGCATCGGGTTTGCAATAGGTTTCAATGGGAGACCCAGGGGTCTCTTCAGCGAAGCAGGCAGGCAAGGGGGGGGCTCCTCGGGGTAGCCGCCACCTGGGCAAGGGAAAGGGCCACCTGGGGGTCACATCTGCACTGGAGGTCGGATCCCTCAGGTCCTGGGGGCTGCGGGTGCAGTGTCTTTACCAGGCGTCGGGTTCTTAGAAGCAGGCAGTCGCGGTCAGGGGGAGCCTCTGGATTCCCTCGGCAGGTGTCGCTGGGGGGGCTCAGGGGGGTCAACTCTGGCTACTCACAGGGTCGCAGTCACCGGGGAGTCCTCCCTGTAGTGTTGTTTCTCCTTAGGTCGAGCCGGGGGCGTCAGGTGCAGAGTGCAAAGTCTCACGCTTCCGGCGGGAAACGTGGAGTCTGTTTAAAGTTGTTTCTTTGTTGCAAAGTTGTTTCTTCTTTGGAGCAGAGCCGCTGTCCTCAGGAGTTCTTGGTCCTTTTAGATGTAGGGTAGTCCTCTGAGGCTTCAGAGGCCGCTGGACCCTGGGGAACGCGTTGCTGTTGCAGTTTTTCTTGAAGTGGGGAGACAGGCAGGTAGGGCTGGGGCCAAAGCAGTTGGTGTCTCCGTCTTCTCTGCAGGGCTTTCAGGTCAGCAGTCCTTCTTCGTCTTCAGGTTGCAAGAATCTATCTTGCTAGGTTCTGGGAGCCCCTAAATACTCAATTTAGGGATGTGTTTAGGTCTGGGGGGTTAGTAGCCAATGGATACTAGCCCTGAGGGTGGCTACACCCTCTTTGTGCCTCCTCCCTGAGGGGAGGGGGCACATCCCTATTCCCTATTGGGGGAATCTTCCATCTGCAAGATGGAGGATTTCTAAAAGTCAGAGTCACCTCATCTCAGGACACCTTAGGGGCTGTCCTGACTGGCCAGTGACTCCTCCTTGTTTTTCTCATTATCTCCTCCGGCCTTGCCGCCAAACGTGGGGCCGTGGCCGGAGGGGGCGGGCATCTCCACTAGCTGGAGTGCCCTGGGGCGCTGTAACAAAGGGGGTGAGCCTTTGAGGCTCACCGCCAGGTGTTACAGTTCCTGCAGGGGGAGGTGAGAAGCACCTCCACCTAGTACAGGCTTTGTTACTAGCCACAGAGTGACAAAGGCACTCTCCCCATGTGGCCAGCAACAAGTCTGGTGTGTGGCAGGCTGGTAAAACTAGTCAGCCCACACTGGAAGTCGGGTATGTTTTCAGGGGGCATCTCTAAGATGCCCTCTGGGTTGTATTTCACAATAAAATGTACACTGGCATCAGTGTGCATTTATTGTGCTGAGAAGTTTGATACCAAACTTCCCAGTTTTCAGTGTAGCCATTATGGTGCTGTGGAGTTCGTGTATGACAGACTCCCAGACCATATACTCTTATGGCTACTCTGCACTTACAATGTCTAAGGTTTTGCTTAGACACTGTAGGGGCATAGTGCTCATGCACCTATGCCCTTACCTATGGTATAGTGCACCCTGCCTTAGGGCTGTAAGGCTTGCTAGAGGGGTGATTTATCTATGCCATAGGCAGTGTGAGGTTGGCATGGCACCCTGAGGGGAGTGCCATGTCGACTTAGTCATTTTCTCCCCACCAGCACACACAAGCTGGCAAGCAGTGTGTCTGTGCTGAGTGAGGGGTCCCCAGGGTGGCATAAGACATGCTGCAGCCCTTAGAGACCTTCCCTGGCATCAGGGCCCTTGGTACCAGGGGTACCAGTTACAAGGGACTTACCTGGATGCCAGGGTGTGCCAATTGTAGAAACAAAGGTTCAGGTTAGGGAAAGAACACTGGTGCTGGGGCCTGGTTAGCAGGCCTCAGCACACTTTCAAATCATAACTTGGCATCAGCAAAGGCAAAAAGTCAGGGGGTAACCATGCCAAGGAGGCATTTCCTTACAACCGCAGATAATAATATTTCATGGTGTAAAAGCACTTACGGAGACAGAAGGTTTTTTCGAGTACATTAAATAGTCTCTGGCTAGAATGGACTATTAAGAACATTCAGAGAATATTAAGATATACTAACAACAAATTTGATATTCTAGTCATCAATATACAAACAACAGGAGTTCAAGAAAGTTACAGAAGGAAATTTAATACGTTTTTTCAAAGAGGCATATAATTTATTCTTGACAAAAAAAGCAATTATAAGACAGTAAAGAGAAAATTCTTCCTACGCTTCATACAACCATGATTGACTCTTAACTAAAAGCAACCATTCAAAATAATTGAGAACGAGTAGACAAACAAACTCAAAATTTAAATATCATCACAAAGGTTGAGAAGCAGACTAATCTTCTTGTTAAACGGAGAACGATTTCTAAGAAACTCATTACCTATTATTCAATATCAAACATTTACACAGAAAGAGAGAGGCAATTCCTCAGGGAACTAAGGGTAAGTGAGTGTGATTTTTTTTGTCAGTGAAATTAATTGTTAGTCAATAAGAAAGAATAATATAATTCAATAGTGTGTCCCTAGTAATTGTAATTGTGATCTTTCAGGTGCCGTTATCCAGTCAAACAAGAAGTGAGGCGGCAAACTGAGTATTTGACGGAACACCTTCTCTGAGGCAGCCTCTCTAAATCCTATTCCCCTTTCGCCTTCCAAGGTGCTCAATACGGAGAATCTATTTCGTTGCGAGTAGTCTGGGTTGCGATTGAGGATTTATCTTCTGCTCCTGAGGGAATCAAATTAAGGTACTCTGACAGATTGAAGTGCCCTCTCTAATTTACTGGTAAGTCAGATTACCTCCTGAGCAGAATAGCCGAAGGAATTGATGTAAAGGCATTTGGCCACCATCTTAGAAGGGTTGCAGAAGCAATAAAACAATACCATAGAAGAAACAGTACAGATGAAACAAAGAATAAATGAGTTAGGAAACAATTCCAAGTCTAGTGACTCAGCGTTTTCAGAGACCCCTAGTACTTCACAGTCCACAGGTATATCTACTCAAGTAATTCATGCTTTTTCCCCCACAATTCCCTTGGCCCAACCTGAGCGTTTTGGTGGAGATCCAAATAAAGCGCAAATTTTTCTAATTCAATGGCTATTGCATTTTCTATGTAGACCCATCATTTTTTCTGAAGACCAATCCAAGGTGACCTTTATATTGTCTTATCTGACAGGTGATGCAGCTGCTTGGTCCATGCCAATTGTTTCCAGAAATGAGCCAGTTTTATATAATTTTCAAAATTTCAAAGAAGAGTTCTTAAGAATATTTGATCGTCGAACTGCAGCTCAGGCCACAGATAATCAGCTGTTGGAAATTAAGCAAAGTCATAAAGATCTAGTAGCTTATCCTGCTCATTTAAATAAACTCATAGTAGAAACTAACTGGCCAGAGTCAAAGAGGGCTGCCATATTCTATTGTGGGTTGAAGAATGCATTGGCACAAGTTCCAAATAGACCCACTGAAGTTTCAGAATTAATTGATCTTGTGTCATAAGTTGACCATCGGTTAACTGAACGGAGAGCAGAAAAGAGGAGAGATTATTGCCCCTCTCACCGAGATTCGATTGAGTAAAAAATGATCATATGAGAGTAGGAGAGGGAGTAACAGTGGAAGAACCAATGCAAATTAGTTGAATTCGAGGACCGCTATCTAAGGAAGAAAAGGAAAAACGAAGAATTAATCAATTGTGTTTATTTTGTAGTGCATCTGGACATTTTGTTAAAGAATGTCCCAAGAAACCAAAGACTGGGCAGTCGGGAAAAGGCCGGCTTCATCAGTAGGGGGAGTTGCCCTGATGAAAGCAGAAACCAAGACAACTCCCTCAGAACAACGAGTGGCAAATACTTTACAGACTGCAGCACCACATTTGGTACAAACTGTGACAGTCAAGACTCCTGAGAAGGAATTTCAAGAAATATCAGTTATGAATGATTCTGGAGCTATAGGCAAGTTTTGTGACATCAAATACGTTCTTAAGATGGGAATTCAATTTGTTAAGAAATCAACTCTGGAAGTAGTAAGAGCAGTAGATGGCACCAGTCTCTCTTCATGCCCAAGTACTCATGAGACCGAACCAGTTCGATTACATTTTTAATTTAATAGATGCTCTGCAATTTCAATTAATTTTGGGTCTACCCTGGGTTACTGAGCATAATCCTCAAATTGATTGAACGTGCTAGCTCTGCACCTGGGTGACCTGGAACCATTATTCTGGCACGCGTCAAGAGGCGCAGTCATGGGGGAAGAGCCCCAACCACCCCGGCACATTTAAACTTCGTCTTTCTTACACGGCATGGGATGCTCTGCTAGCTGCACCTGGTCGACATGGAACCATTATTCTGACACACGTCAGGAGGCGTGGTCACAGGGGGAGAAGCCCCAACCCCTCAGCACATTTAAACTTTGTCTTTGCTACGCAGCACGGGATGCGCTGCTAGCTCTGCACCTGGGCGACCTGGAACCATTATTCTGACACGCGTCAGGAGGCACGGCCATAGGGGGAGGAGCCCCAACTCTCTGGCACATTTAAACTTCAGCTTTCCTACGCGGCGCGGGACGCGAGCGGGACGTGCACGGGTGAAGCCCAGGCCAAGGGCGGGCCCATCCGCGCCCGTCAGGGACAGGAAGAGGCAGGGCGGGGCCACCCCTTTAGCCCTGCTCCCTGTCTTACAGACTTAGGTGGTCATTCTGACCCTGGCGGTCTTTGACCGCCAGGGCGGAGGACCGCGGGAGCACCGCCGACAGGCCGGCGGTGCTCCAATGGGGATTCCGACCGCGGCGGTAAAGCCGCGGTCGGACCGGCACCACTGGCGGGGTCCCGCCAGTGTACCGCGGCCCCATTGAATCCTCCGCGGCGGCGCAGCTTGCTGCACCGCCGCGGGGATTCCGACCCCCCCTACCGCCATCCAGATCCCGGCGGTCGGACCGCCGAGATCCGGATGGCGGTAGGGGGGGTCGCGGGGCCCCTGGGGGCCCCTGCAGTGCCCATGCCACTGGCATGGGCATTGCAGGGGCCCCCGTAAGAGGGCCCTACATGTATTTCACTGTCTGCTGCGCAGACAGTGAAATACGCGACGGGTGCAACTGCACCCGTCGCACAGCTTCCACTCCGCCGGCTCGATTCCGAGCCGGCTTCATCGTGGAAGCCTCTTTCCCGCTGGGCTGGCTGGCGGTCTGAAGGCGACCGCCCGCCAGCCCAGCGGGAAAGTCAGAATTACCGCCGCGGTCTTTCGACCGCGGAACGGTAACCTGACGGCGGGACTTTGGCGGGCGGCCTCCGCCGCCCGCCAAGGTCAGAATGAGGGCCTTAGTTTTCTAATACTATTGTTGCCTAAGGAAAGTTTTCTTTTGGGGCCCTGTTTATTATTAAACTAGGGTGCTTGAGTGTACCTGATTGAGAACAGTGTTTACCAGGGTTGTGTGTGGCCAACTAAGATTGGGTTTTCTCTTGGAGGGCACCCTGAACCTGAGGTGGGGCTAGGATTCTGGACTATTTTGTTTTTGAATCCTGCAGATGGGGAAACGGAAGGTAAAGGGGAGTCCAGCTGTGGGCGCTGTCTTGTCTAAAGTCCCTTTATTGCACAAAACTCCTCATACTTCCTCTAATTGTGTTTCCACTGATATTGATTCGCTGATTGAAGAAGTTGAATCCTTGTTAAAAGGAAATGGTAAGCGATCCTCTAAGGGGCCAAATACTTATCCTTTATCATCCTTCTTTAAACTAAAAACCTCAATCAAGGGTGATCCGGTCTGTGTAAGATCCTCAGTGGATCTCCCCCCATACATGGGGAACTAGTTGATCCTAATTAATACCTTCTAATTTAAATGTGTCATCTGCTAATGTTGAGAAAGTTGTATTATTTAATGCAATTATTTAGGAAATCCTTTGTTCCAATCGCTTTTCGCCTTTGGAAGGTCAGGAACTCACAACTGAAATGAGTAATCATGCTTCTACCCCTAGATTACCTATCTTAGAATCTGCTGGTCCTTCCCCATTGGAGGAAATGGCTACGACCATTTCTAACCTAAGGAAGGAGGTAAAAGCTTTGAAACAAATGCTTATGGAAACTCTCAATCTCCTTCGACCCACAGGAGAAAGTCGTTACAGACCTATAGGAGAAATTCACTACAGTGGTGAGTCCCATAGGGAAAGTACGAATCCCTTGCCTCTTATGTGCACTAACCAGAACACCTTTGGTAAACCAGCATACTTTTAAGCATGATGATAGGCATAGAGTACCTTCAGGTAGCTCTGGAAACAAGGGAGTCAATAAACTGAATTGTCTGCCACTTATGAATAGCTCCCATGGATGTTCCGTATGTGGTTCTAATCATGCCTTGCAAGGCCCAAAGCATAATACAAATGGTTATCCAATTTATATGTGCATTGTTCCGGTAGTTCTCTCCACTAATAGAGAGGATAGTTTTTCATTAAAAAACAACGTCGTTCACTGGATAAGGCACGTTGGGCAATGTCGGTCTTTCATCCATTCTGATATAATTTCAGTTAAGCACTACTCAGAGACCCTAGGAAACCAGGACACCATAGAACTTAAGCTTGTTTGTCTCAAGTTGGTTGAAGGACTACTGTCCCTAGAGAAGCACAACCCACTGAAAAGTGGTTCACTCATTGTATTTTAGAAATTCCAGCCGGAACAAGGGATACCGGTACAGGGGGTATCCTCTAATAATAGTACTGGGCAATTTGAGTTGAGATCTACGATCCCCGTGGATTCAACTATGATGTATCCTTTGATCACTGTGAAAGAAAGCCCAGTCCTACTAGAAGTTCAGAACCTGCAGGGGGGTCAGCAACTGTTACAGAGTGAGAGGACCCCCATTGCTGTGACCAATGGGCCCAAACACATGGGTTTTAAAACTCTACTTCCCATTGTAGCCCATGTACCAGCTACTATGGATCATTTGACTGACTGCTCTGATATGGAAGAGCACCCTGAGATACTTGATATGAAATGTATAGCTTTGGTACGCTCACAGAATTCTTCAAGAACCCCTCACTTGGTAGACTCCTCTGATGTTTACTGACTGTACCCTTTTTTAAATCATTCCCTCAATGATACATATTTTAATGGGGGTATAGTCTTGAATAAATCACAAATGTATACTAATCACCTTCCTCCCACGACCTCTTCTCTTGGAGAAGATCGCAATTTGGTTAGCAGTCTGAAGCACTTAACTCCACTTCTTAATTCAAATACACCTTTGCCAGAATCGGGGCCTTTAGGATCTACTAACTCTGCATTTATTACATGAATGTAGCAGGTATACGCAATAACATTTTTGATGAAGAGTGGGGGCAATTTATAGACAACTTTAACATCTGCCTCTTTCAGGAAACTTGGGTCACCTCAAATGCCCATAGACAAGGATTTATCTCATTTTGTTAAAAGGCAATTCCATCCTTGGCAGGGCGAGCTGGTGGAGGTCTCCTCACCTGGATAAAAACCTCACTAGAGGCTGAAGTAAAAGAAATGTCTGTTGATTCACTTGACATTTTGGCAATTGTGATTAAGCTCAAGCAAGGACCTAGGCTTCTATGTGTCAATATTTATAATAGACCTGGTGTCCTGAGCCAACTGTCCAATACCATTAGTGTGTTGAATGCCCTGATCTCTGAACTTTCCCCTTCATATTTTATAATTATAGCAGGGGATTTAAATATGTCTTTGGAACCCAATTCTCTTTTTCCTGAGGTAACCCAGACAGAAGATTTTGCGTGGGGAATTCCAAATTTTCTATCGCTCAGTAATCGATCTAAAGCTAGTAATACGACACTCCAAGTTATTGATCTTATGGTAACCTATGGTCACCAGCCAGGCAATGTCCGTGTTCCCTCAGATTCTCCCGCAAAACCCACATTTTTTAGAGGGTCTTATAGTAGCTTTATTGATCATGTGCTCATCGATGTAAGAATTTGGAGCAAATTTAAAGATCTTAGAGTGGGGGACCAACGTCATAGTGACCACTCTCCCATTATGGTGGAGTGCTTCAGGTGGTTTTCTATAGGTAGTTACATACACCGAGACCATGAGGATATGCTTCCAATCATGGTGTTGAATGAGTCCTTCATACATTCCAAAACCCTAGTGGACAAATTGCATAATCTTGTTTCCTCTAAAAACTTACTTGCCCCCTTCTCTGTGTGCAATTCTCACAAAATTATGATTTCACATATAGACTTTTTTTCTTCTCTCAAAGCCCTATTTTTTAGAGCAACCAAGAAATGGGTACACATGAGAGAAGGCAGATGTAAATGGTATAACAAAGAATGTAGACTGGCTGAGGGCAGGTTATTGGACGCAATACGTTCCAAAATTAAAGAGTGGATCATTCCTGCTAGGCGTATGTACACTCACATTATTATAAAGACCAGTAAGAACAACTGGGTAGGGTCAACCTGGCAGGAACTACATTCTGCAGCATACCAAAATAACTCAAAATGGTTTTTGTCTTTAATTGCTCATGAAGTCCAGAATGTAAATCCCCAACCAGATTGTCACATCTCCCTTGATGTATGGGTGCATTATTATTTCGACCTTTTTAAACAGGAGATTTTGCCTTCTCATAGTCCAATGGGCACAGCGAAAGTAGCCAGTCAGGGTGTTAGGACATTTGTTCCGTTTACCTTAGAAGAGACTATGACAGCTATCAGAGCACATAAGCCAGGTAAGGCACCCAGCCTAGATGGAATTCCCACAGACCTGTATAAGTCTGATATAAATTTTTGGGCCGGCCTATATTAATAATGTGTCAAATTCAGTTGTGGCAGGTTGAACACCTCCCCACTCTTGGAAGGTTGCGATAATTGTGCCAATTTATAAAAAAAGGAGATAAATCAGTTCCGGGAAACTACAGAGCAATAAGTCTTATAGATAATTTGCTAAAAATATTTTCCTATCAAGTTCTGTGAAGGCTCCAGGATTGGCTGGAGGAAAATTATCTTATCCCACCTACAGGCGGGCTTTAGACACAAGACTAGTACAGTGGACCAGGTCTTCCACTTTCTTTCAATTAAATGGAAAACTGTCGATCTGGACGCTGGAAGACTTTTTGTTGCCTTCGTGGATCTCAAGTCTGCTTTTGATTTGGGCCCCCATTACAAATTATGGGAGATCATGGATAGGGTTGGTATTTCGGGTCCCTTGCTGGCCCTGATTCAGCAGTTACACTCTGGTAGCTTTGCTAGAGTAAGGTGGAGCATGAATGGTGAATTGACGGAGGAAATCCCATTACAGAAGGGGGTAAGACAGGGTTGTGTGCTGGCTCCCACACTTTTTTAACTTTTTATAAATGCTTGTGTTTCTTATCTTTATGATTGCGAAAACGATGCTCCAAAATTGAGAGGTGACAAGTCCCCCTGCCTCCTGTTTGCGGATGATACCCTCCTCCTTTCCCAAACTGCTTCAGGTCTTAATAGACTTCTTGAGAGGTTCTCAGGCTTCTGTAGGGAACTATGATACACAAATTAATGCAACTAAAACCAAGTATATGGTCTTTGGTGACCCTAAAAGCAGAGCAAAGAAAAAGATCCTATTGGATGGAAATACTCTAGACAGAGTACCGGTTTTTGATTACCTGGGAATAAGGATGGAGGACTCACACAAGTGGGAGGCTCAATCTCTAAAAGGTATTGTGTGTTTAAAACATAAAGCAGGAGGCATCTTGAGATTTGCTGCAAGATCTATCAGCTTCTCCATCACACCTGCAATGGAGATATACAAAAGCCAAGCCAGATGGGGAGTACTCTGTGGTGCCGAGCTGTGGGGCCATTGCAATTTACTCATCTTGGAGAGGGCAGAGAATTCCTTCTTTAAAGCTTTATTAAAGGTGCCCTTGAGTTCTCCCACACTCCCTATTCGAATGGACTTGAATCTATACTCAATTGCACATGTGGCTGCACTAAGACCCTTACAGTATTGGATTAGACTATGCTCAACAGATTCCTTGGATCCGTATAGAGTATGGCTTCGACCAGTGCTGGCCGATTTGCAAAGTGAGGATATTCCTTGGTGCAGATATGTGAAGAAGACCTTTTATGCACTGGGGCTAGGATCCTTTTGGATAGATCCTTTGCACCTTCCTAAAAATACTAATCATACCTTGAAGGACGCCTACTGGACGAAACAGATAGGTGATCAGTAGGCCACAATCTCTTCTTTAAGTTTAACTGATAGTTTTCTATCAACTAAATGCCATTATGAATTTGAACCGTATCTCGACAAGATTTTGGTACCTCGCGCACGAGCACTTTATATTAGGTTCAGAATTGGTTATTTACCCCTTCGGGCTTTCACTTCTAGGTGGAAGCAGTCTGGGTGTCGAGTAGAGTCATGCCTGATGGGATGCACGACCGTAGAGAATATATCCCATGTTTTATTTTATTGTCCGGCGTACAATAGGCAGAGGAAGTGCTGGATTAGGCCTCTCTGCAAATCATTGGGTTTTAGATATCGGCATACGGCACTTGGAATTTGTAGAACAAACCCGAATGGGATTGCTGCATGCGCTGTGGCAAAATTCTTAAAGTCAAAATGGCATATTAGATCTAAATTTTTAAATACAATGGTATAAATTATTTTTTATAATGGCATCTTTTATATAATTTTTTTATTATATTTATATACATATATATATATCTTTTATTTTTGCATGTAGGAGGTTTTTATCTTATTTTTTTTTAAATGTCTTCTTCTTGTGTAGAGTGTGTTTATAGCCTGTTGCAGTTCGTATTGGCAAACAATTTTAAGTTTGTCTATACCGTTTTCGGTAGTACAGGACTCAGCGTGATGGATTAACTCTAAGCCATCTCTTTTTTAACAATTGCACATGCAATCTTTCACTCAATTTCTTCTAGTTTTAGCCCTTTTGACTTGTTTCCTTTTTGCTTTGAGTGTAATTATTATAACTTAATTTACATTTTATATTTTTGCTATGATTAATGCTTGTACACTGAGATTTTTATAACTTGTTTTAAGAAAATAATGGTCTTATACTATTATGAATTCCTTTCTAAAACTGTATTTTTTTATTGTGCGTCAAGGGCATGTTATGCCGAAATAAAGCTAAATTGATCATTAAAATTGGAGTAAAAGAACTATAGAAATGAGCTCTTCCTATTGTAAAGAGAATAGTTTTCATGGTCAAGTAGAAAAGTTTGCAAAGTTACAGTCGGCTTGTTTATCATCACATTCTCCAATGATCTGTGCTCGTGAAACAACAGAAATTCCGAAGGAATATGAAGATTTGGTTACTGTCTTTGACAAGAAAGAGACTGAGAAATTGCCGCCACATCGACCATATGACTGCAAAATTGAATTATTGCCATGTAGTCGAATATATGCATTAACCAAAGCGGAGAACCAACATTTGAAAGAGTATTTAGATCAATATCTAGCTAATGGTTTTATTCACCCCTCTCAATCTCCGGTTTCCTCCCCGCTCTTTTTCATACCCAGAAGGATGGGGGACGCTGGGCTTGCATAAATTATTGAGCCCTCAATCAGGTTACCACCAAGAATCGATACCTGCTGCCTTTGGTGTCAGTTCTTTTAGATCAAGGAAAAAATGCTAAAATTTACACCAAATTAGATCTGCGAGGGTCATATAATTTGATGCGAGTGGCATCGGAAGATAAATGGAAAACAGCCTTTCAAACACAATATGGTTTATTTGAATACCAGGTGATGTCATATGGATTATGTAAAGCTCCTGCAGCTTTTTAGAATTTTGTAAATTATATATTACAAGAATTTCTCGACAGATTTGCCGTGGTATATATAGATGATATCTTGATTTTTCCGACAATCTGCAGGAACATGTTTCACATGTTCGATCCATCCTCATGAGACTGTAAGAGCACAATCTTTATGTGAAACTGGAAAAGTGTACATTCCATGTAGAACGAGTAGAGTTCCTTGGATTCATTTTGTCACCAGAAGGTGTTAGTATGGATCCAGGTAAGATAAAGACAGTTCAAAATTGGCCTTCTCCTTGCAATGTGAAAGAAATCCAAAGTTTCTTGGGATTCGCCAACTTTATCATATCCAATTTTTCTCAAACAGTCACTCCCATCACTCGTTTGTTAAAAAAGGAGTGAGGTTTGAATGGACAAAAGAAGCAGGTGATGCTTTTAAATTTTTTAAAAACTCCTTCACCACAGGTCCAATATTACTACACCCCAATCCAGATGAGCCTTATTATGTGGAAGCAGATGCTTCAGATGTCCCTATAGGAGGTATTCTCTCCCAGCATCATAAAGATACAGGGAAATTGCATCCAGTTGCCTTTTTCTCTCAAAAATTAACTCCGCCAGAGGTAAACTATTCAATTGCTCATAAGGAGCTTTTGGCCATCAAAGAAACCTTTCATGAATGGAGACATTATATTTTGGGAGCTAAACATAAAGTAACTGTTTACACCGACCACCAAAATGTACAATTTTTTAAATCAGCTTGTACATTAACAGCAAGACAATTGCGTTCATCCCTTTATTTTGCAGACTTCAATTTTGTCATCACTTTTCGACCTGGAAAATCTAATGGCAAGGCAGATGCTCTGTCTTGAATTGATGTTGATGCTTCTAAAGAACTTCCAAAAAAAGGTCTGATCATTCCACAAGAGAAGTTTATATTAACCATTCATTATGCAGATTTGACCAAGAAAATTCAAGAAAATGTAGCACCCGAAAAGATGCTGAAGTGATCAAAAGAAGCCCTAGAAAGAATGATCAAGGATGGTCTACCATATTATAAAGATGCATTGTATATTCCGACTTTAGAATTACAAGAAAAGGTTCTTCAGGCCTGCCGTGATGATCAATTGGCTGGACATAAAGAGATTCAAAAGACTCAACATCTGATACAGTGACAATTTTGGTGGTCACAGATGAAAACTCAGTTAAGACAATATGGTGGTCATTCCAACCCTGGCGGTCGGTGTTAAAGCGGCGGCAAAACCGCCAACAGGCTGGCGGGAAAAAAAATGGAATTCCGACCCTCGCGGAAACCACCAACAGAGACCGCCACATTAACACACCGCCCGCTACGGCGGTACAAACAAACCGCGCGGCGGTCCCCGCCAACAGACAGGCGGGAGACAATGTACCGCCCACAGTATCACAACCTAACAATCCGCCATCTTTTCCGGGGCGGTAGCCCCGCCGATAAAAACACGGCGGAAACAGCCATATCGAAGGGAAAACGCTCACCGCCATACACCCCACGAGGAATCAGGACAGCATGGAACCCAACTCCACATACTCCCAGCGATAGTCTTCCTGCTCCTCTACCAGGAGCACGAACGCCGGTGCAGAAGACAACGTGAGTACTGCACCTATGACACAGGGGAGGGTGGAGGGGAAAATATTACGGGTACACACATACGCGACACACCCACCCTCACCCTCACCCACTACAACACACACATCAATGCATAGCAACACTTCAGAGCTACACCCACCAAACCCCCCGCAAGAATGTAAATACAAAAGGAAATGATTCTAAACATTGGAATATATTGCAATAATGCCAAATAAATATATATACACATCAAAAACTCTCATATACAGAAATGTACAAGTCCGAGCATAGTAGCAGACATTGTTCGTGGACCACTGGGCCCAAATCACATGGGCAAAGCCCACACAGGATACCTGACTCCAACGGAGAGAACACTGCAGGGGCATCAGATAGCAAAACTACAGGCACCTCAGGGGGGAGGGAAGGGGGGGCACCTCAGCCAGATGAGTGCATGACGCCAGATCCACGTGGGGCCTCCATGGCCACTGTTCAATCCTGGGGAGTGCAAAGCCACAGTCTCACAAGTCCAGACAGTGGGTGGGCTGCCCACTGTTCAATCCTGGGAAGTGCAAAGCCACAGTCTCACAAGTCCAGACAGTGGGTGGGCTGCCCACTGTTCCATCCTGGGGAGTGCAAAGCCACAGTCTCACAAGTCCAGACAGTGGGTGGGCTGCCCAATGTCCCATCCTGGGGAGTGCAAAGCCACAGTCTCACAAGTGGATAACAGTCTCCACTGGTTCTGGAGGGGGCCTGGTGCCCAGAGTGCCGAGTGCAGCCCTGCCCTACACAGATGCGGGCCAGCCCCTGCCGCTCAGGGGCCAGCGGTGCCTGCGATGGAGTGGCCAGTTCAGCGGTGCTTGAGACGGCGGTGCCCAGTTCAGCGGTGCTTGAGATGAAGGGCCCAGTTCAGCGGTGCTTGAGATGAAGGGCCCAGTTCAGCGGTGCTTGAGATGAAGGGCCCAGTTCAGCGGTGCTTGAGACGGCGGTGCCCAGTTCAGCGGTGCTTGAGATGGCGGTGCCCAGTTCAGCGGTGCTTGAGATGAAGGGCCCAGTTCAGCAGTGCTTGAGACGGCGGTGCCCAGTTCAGCGGTGCTTGAGATGAAGGGCCCAGTTCAGCGGTGCTTGAGATGAAAGGCCCAGTTCAGCGGTGCTTGAGACGGCGGTGCCCAGTTCAGCGGTGCTTGAGACGGCGGTGCCCAGTTCAGCGGTGCTTGAGATGAAGGGCCCAGTTCAGCGGTGCTTGAGATGAAGGGCCCAGTTCAGCGGTGCTTGAGACGGCAGGGCCAAGTGCAGCGGTTCCGGCCATGGCGGGGAGGTCATTTGCCACCTGTCCAGTGGCTGGCGGGGCCCTCCTGCCCATCTGTCCTGTGGCTGGCAGGGCCCTCCTGCCCATCTGTCCTGTGGCTGGCGGGGCCCTCCTGGGCAGCTGTGCCGGGGCTGATGGCGGCCTCCTGCCCACCTGGGATGGGGCTGGCGGGGCCCTCCTGGCCAGCTGGGCTGATGGTGGTGTTGTCGGGCGTGCTGCCCTTCCCAGCCTTCCCTGATCGCCTGTGGCCCTTCCCCACCTTGGGCGGTGTGCCAGCTGTCTCTACACTTCCTGCCGGAGTCCTGGTAGGGGTTTTAGTCCCTGGTGTTTTCACCCTCTTGCGCCGGCCACTGCCTATCTTTGGATGTTTTTCCGGGGGTGGGCTGCCCGTGCCTTGGCTTCGCACCAAACTGGCTGCCCTGGAGGGTGGGGCACTCCACAGTCCATGGCAGACTGTGATGACAGGGGCCGGTTTTGTCGTGGCTGAGGTGCTGACTGTAGTCCTATGACATGGACGGGGTGGGGGAGTTGGTGGAGAGAGGTTGAGTTTAGACAGGAAAAGCTTTTTAGGAGCAGTGGGACGGGTAGGTGTAGTGGGTATGGGGGTGGAGGAAGAGGTTGTGGTTGTAGGAGTTGTAAGTCTGGTGGCTTTGGGTGCAGGTGCTTGGGCTGGAGGCTGTCGTGAGGTGGATGGCTGTTGGGTGGGTGGCTGCCTGTGTTTGTGTATCTTGGAAGAGGGGGTCACAGACACACTGGGAGAGGACACAGGGGACGTGTAAATGGCAGTGGGGGTGGTGACTGCATGTGTGCGGGGGGTTCTGGTGTGTGTGCTGCTGAGGGACGTAGTGGCTGAAGATGTTGTGCATGCAGGTGTGAGTGGAGACGTGACAGGGAGGGAGGAGGGAGACGAGGAGGAGGGGGACACAGTGGAGGCAGTGGGTGTTGGTATATCTGTATGTGGATGTTGCTTGTGTGAATGCCTGTGTGATGTGTGGTGCTTATGTCTGGCTGAGCTTCCCTTGGGTGTTGAGGTGTGTGCAGGCGGGTCTGATGGTGTGTCTGGGATAGGCAGAGGTACAGGTGATAGGATATGGGTGGAGGAAGTTGGAGGGGGAGGCTAGAGACAGGGACAATGGCTGCCATCAGTGCCGAGGCCAGAGTCTGGAATGATCGCTGAAGGGCAGCCTGACCAGAATGAATGCCCTCCAGGTATGCATTACTCTGGTGCACCTCCCTTTCTACACCCTGGATGGCATTCAAAATGGTAGACTGCCCAACAGTGAGCGTCCTCAGGAGGTCAATAACCTCCTCACTGAGGGCAGCAGGGGTTACTGGGGCAGGGCCTGAGGTGTCTGGGGCGAAGGAGATGCCCACCTTCCTGGGTGAGCGGGCACGGGCCAAACGTTGAGGGGCTGCTGGGAGGGCGGTGCTGGTGCGGTGGGTGGCGGCTGTACCTGTTGTTGCGGGCGGCACAGATGTTGCCGCCACCACAAGGGAGCTCCCTTCAGAGGACGAGTCGGTGTCACTGATGTCTGCCCGAGCCCCCGCTGTGAAGCGCCCCTCGCCCTCCGTCCCACTGGTGAATTCGGAGTCCGTTGCGTGGCCCTCCATGGCCATGTGGGATGCAGTTCCCTCATGCTCCGATGCCACTTCTCCTCCGCCTGATGATGCTAATGCACACATGAACAGGAAGACCACAAAAAAGGGGGGGGGAGAATAAAGACATGTTGAGTGCATGCATTGGCGACACCGTTTGCGGACAGGACAGACACAGAAGCCCCCTGCACTACGCCGCGCACTTGGGGACGACCACTCAATCCGTTGGACATGGCCTACAAGCCTATGGACGACATCTGCACACATAGATGACACAGGGCCATGATTAGCTGTACTTGGCACCCTACAGAGGTGGGGGGCGGGGGCACAGGGCCATGCCTTACGGAGGCGCTTAGCCTACAGAAATCGCCCTGGCCTAGGGATACCCACAGCCCACCTCCCCCACCCAGACACCTCCACTGCGCGCAAAGTCACCAGAATGAGAGTGTACTCACCCCCTTGTGTCTGCTGTGATGTCCTCACGCGCCCATCCAAATCGGGGTAGGCCACCGCCAGGATCTGGGACATCAGGGGGGTCAAAGTCCGACTGGCACCCCTCCCACGTTGGGAGGCCACCCCCAGCTGAGCCTCCGCCGTCTTCCTGCTCCAGCGGCGGATGTCCTCCCATCTCTTTCGGCAGTGGGTGCCCCGTCTGTGGTGGACCCCCAGGGTCCAGACGTCCTTGGCTATGGCACGCCAAATGTCGATCTTCTGGTGGGTGCTGACCTATATGAAATGTACAGGGGGAGAAGAATAGTCATCACCTTCTGCACCCTCAATGTGAGTGGCCCCCCATCCCTACCCTTGCCATGTGGCACATGCTATCACCGTCGTTTGATGCATGCCTCAATCGCTCCCCTACCCCCCATCGTTCATCCACCCCACTCAACACAGGCATAGCCCATAAAGCATGCTCCCAGTGTATTTACCTGTTTGTCTGGAGGACTGTAGAGTAGCGCGTACTGGGGGAGGACCCCATCCACAAGTTTCTCCAACTCCTCCGCAGTGAAGGCAGGGGCCCTTTCCCTAGTCGCATGAGCCATTGTCTCTACCAGACCGAGGTCACAGCAGCACTTGCAGTGTAGGTCCTCTCCTGTCGAAGATCAGGTATCGAGTGATTAAGCAGATAGAAAATGGCGGTCACGTCCGCGGCGGTGCGTACCGCGACCGCCGGCGCACATCGTCATTGGCTCCTGAGACCCATAGGGTTCAATGTTAACCAATGCTGCATTGCGCCGCGGTCTGCGACTGCCTACCGCCACGGTGTGCAACGCCAGCGCAGTTATCTCACATCCCATTGTCGCACTTTACAGGTCAGGCAGCCGCCATTTCAGGGGCCCACATGGCTTACTTTTTACTGCGTCACACATACCTAGGCCTTGCATCAACACTCATACAAGCCATTCTATGCATTGAGAATCGTGTTCTGTGCAAGCTGTGGTTATGTACCTGTGGGTTGATTGACTCTGTGCTCGCTGTTGTCCTTCATAGGCACCGTCCGCTGGGCCGGAGGCATCCTCCGGTGTACAGACCGCTGGTGGACCTGTCGACAATGGAGGAGAGACATGTCATACTGACATACAGGCTTGACCATGCCACTATTCAGGAACTGTGTGCCCAGCTGGAGCCAGACCTGATGTCAGCTACCCGCCAACCCACAGGGATCCCCCCTCAAGTGCAGGTGCTGTCAGTGCTCCATTTCCTGCAAGTGGGTCATTTCAGACCACAGTGGCCATATCATCAGGGATGTCCCAGCCAATGTTTTCCAAGGTGTTGTCCAGAGTGTTGTCTGCCCTGCTGAAACACATGCAGAGCTACATCGTTTTCCCTGAGGTGGGGGATTTGCCTACGGTGAAGGGTGATTTCTATGCCCTTGGACATATCCCCAACGTCATAGGTGCCATTGATGGGACCCATGTGGCTTTGGTCCCCCCCCACAGGAGTGAACAAGTGTACAGAAACAGGAAGAGTTATCATTCCATGAATGTGCAGATGGTGTGTTTGGCAGACCAGTACATCTCCCATGTTAATGCCAAGTTCCCTGGCTCAGTGCATGACGCGTACATCATGCGGAATAGCAGCATCCCTTACGTGATGGGTCAACTCCAGAGGCACCGTGTGTGGCTAATTGGTGACTCTGGTTACCCCAACCTGTCATGGCTACTGACCCCAGTGAGGAATCCCAGGACAAGGGCAGAGGAAAGCTACAATGAGGCCCATGGGCGAACTAGGAGGGTGATCGAGCGGACCTTCTGCCTCCTGAAGGCCAGGTTCCGCTGCCTCCGTATGACAGGTGGATCCCTATTCTACTCACCAAAGAAGGTAGGCCAGATCATCGTGGCCTGCTGTATGCTTCACAACCTGGCTTTGCGACGACAGGTGCCTTTTCTGCAGGAGGATGGTCCAGATGGTGGTGTTGTAGCAGCTGTGGAGCCTGTGGAGAGTGAAGACGAGGAAGGCGAAGAAGACGACATAGACAACAGGAACACAGTAATACAGCAATATTTCCAATGACACACAGGTAAGATTACACACCGGCATACTACATGTACTTTAACACTACTACCTCTCTACTGTCTGTCCTTTTCACCCAATGTATGGTAACTGAGTTGTGACTTTCCCTTCCGATTTCAGAGATGTGGGCCACACTGTGTGACATCGGCTTTGTTTCCCCATGGACTACAGCTGTGTGACATTGGTATGTTGGCATCACAATGTAAATAAGCATATTGGCACGGTAATGTCTAATACATATGTTCAATATCACAGCCAGACTCCTGATTGTTTTGTGCAATAACTGTGTTTATTACAGTGCTCTTAATTGGTGGGTGGTTGCAAATTGGTGAGGGGTGATGGCGGAGGAATGTCCATGGCAGAGTCTAGACTATTAGTATCACAGGTGCATTGTCCAAATGCCTGTGGAAAGTGGAGCATGGGCAGTTTAAGGATGGACAGGGTGACAATGTGGGACAGTGGGATGACAATCAGGGAGGTATCCTTTCCTGGCGGGGGTCTTGGCATCTTACTCTGTCTTCTTCCTGGATCTCAGGGACCGCTTGCGGGGTGGTTCTCCTTCTGCAGGGGGTGGGGTGCTGGTGGCCTGTTGGTCCTGTGGCGGGGCCTCCTGTCCACTAGCGCCGGCAGAGGTGGTAGGCAGTTCTTGGTCCATGCTAGTGTCAGGGGCCCTTTGTGGTGCAACAGTGTCCCGCAATGTGGTGACTACCAGATTCAGGACCCCTACGATGGTGCCCAGGGTGGAATTGATGGATCTGAGTTCCTCCCTGAACCCCAAATACTGGTCCTCCTGCAGGCGCTGGGTCTCCTGAAACCTGGCCAGTACCGTCACCATCGTCTCCTGGGAATTATGGTACGCTCCCATGATGGAGGTGAGGGCCTCGTGGAGAGTGGGTTCCCTGGGCCTGTCCCCCCCCCTGTCGCACAGCAGCCCTCCCAGTTCCCCTGTTTCCCTGGGCCTCTGTCCCCTGGACCGTGTGCCCACTACCACTGCCCCAAGGTCCCTGTTGTTGTTGGGTGGTGGGTTAACCTGGGTGCCCTGTAGTGGTGGACACACCGCTGCTTGACGTGTCCTGGGGACAGAGGTATGGGTCCGCTGGGTGGGTGCTGTGCTGGTGTTCACAGAGGGGGGAAGGTCTGCTGTGGCCTGTGTCTGTCTGAGGGGAACCGACTGTCCTGAGGTCCCCGATGGGCCGGGCTGGTCATCTAGATCCAGGTCGACAGAGCTGCTGTCATCACTGTGGGCCTCTTCTGGGGGTGGAGTGGACATTTGTGGACCCTCCTGCGTGGTGATGTGGCATTCGGGTCCTGCAGGGGTATAAAACCATGATTATTGCATCTGTGTGTGCCATGGTGTGCAATGGGTGGGCGCCCGTGTACCCCTGTGCTTGCATTCCTGTGTGGGGGCTTTTGTGATGGTGGTTTGGGGGGGGGATGGGTATGTGCAGTGGGCATGCTTTGGTGATGGGTGTCCATGCTTTGTGGTCGCATGCAGGGCTTGGTGTTGGGATGGGTGAGTTGTGATGGTGAGACATTTGCAAGGAGTAGGAGTGATGGAGGTGAGGGTGGGGGTATGAGTTGGCATGCTGGTGGGGTGGGGGGTTGAAGTAGTGAAGATGAGACTTACCAGAGTCCATTCCTCCAGATACTCCTGCGAGGCCCTCAGGATGCAGGATCGCCAAGACCTGCTCCTCCCATGTTGTAAATTCTGCGGGAGGAGGTGGGGGTCCGCCGCCAGTCCGCTGAACCGCGATGTTGTGCCTGGATAACGTTGAACGCACCTTCCCCCTTAGGTCGTTCCACTGCTTCCTGATGTCATCCCTATTTCTTGGGTGCTGTCCCACAGCGTTGAACCTGTCGATTATTCTGCTCCATAGCTCCATCTTCCTGGCAATGGACGTCTGCTGTACCTGTGTTCCGAAGAGCTGTGGCTCTACCCGTACAATTTCCTCCACCATGGCCCTGAGTTCATCCTCAGAAAACCTGGGGTGTCTTTGCGGTGCCATGGGGTGGTGTGGGTGATGTGTGGAGTGGATTGTGTGGTGCTAAGTGTGGTGATGTGTATTGGTGTGTTGTGTGAAGTGCGTGATAATATTGCTGGGTGATGGTAATATGCGCGTCTGGGTGCTCGGTTCTCTATTTCTCTGTGCGTGGTCCCGATTCTCTAGGAGTGGAGGTTTGTGGGTGATGTTGGTGGGTGTTTTATAATGTATTGGGTGTGTGGGAGTGGTGTTTGTATGTGTATCAGGTGTGTGTATTTTGATTTGTCCAATGTGGCTGTGTTTTGTAAGTGTGTGTGTATTTGGAGCGCGGCGGTGTGTACCGCCAATGGAATACCGCGGTTGAAAGACCGCCGCATGAATTCGTGTGTCGTGATAGTGTGGGCGTATTTCTGTTGGCGTGACGGTGTCGGTTTGGTTATTGCCAGTTTCTCGCTGGCCTTTGGTGTGGCGGACTTTTGTGGGTGTCTGTATTTTGGCGGTTTGCGTGTTGTGGGTCAGAATGACCGTGGCGGTTTACTGCGGCCGCAGCGGTATGTTGGCGGTCTTCTGACAGCGGTATGCGCCTTTTACCGCCAAGGTTGGAATGACCCCCTATGTGTCAACTTGTAAAAAGTGTCAAAAAGGAAAATCCAACAGAACAGCTCCACAATGTCTTTTAAGACTGTTACCCACAGCACCCCATCCCTGGCATCCTGTTACTATGGACCTCATTGTAAGGCATCCTAGTAGTCAAGGTTTCAACACTTTCTTAGTTTTTGTGGACACTTTCCCTAAAATGGCACATTTCTTTCCTTTAAAAGAAATTTCCTGAGCCCCACAAGTTGCCCAGTTGTTTACACAACATATAGTACGCGCTCATTAGATTCCAAAAATTCTTGTTTCTGACAGGGGATCCCAATTTGTTTCCCACTTCTAGAAGGCTTTTACTAAATGTTTAGGAATTGAGTCACGTTTCTCTACCAGTTACCATCCAGAAACAGATGGGCAAACAGAGAGAGTGAATCAAGAATTTGAACAATATTTAAGACTCTATTTATTTGGTCAAGAGAAGGAATGGCCAGAGTTGGTTTGGGCAGCTGAATTTTCTTATCATAATGCTGTGCATTCCACCACTGGGTTCACACCCTTTTATCTAAATCAAGGCAGGCATCCTAATGTAATTTTAGGTAAAGAAGATGACACAGTGCCTGCAGTAGAAGAAATAAAAAAGAGATTACAGACCACCTTAGTTAGCACTAGAAAAAACATCACATGAGCAAAAAAACTCATGTAAAGCTCAGGCAGATAAGGAAAGAAGAGAAAGTCCAACTTTTACAAGAGGGGAAAGAGTCTGGTTATCCACTCGTCATTTACATCTCAAAGGAAATCGAAAATTTCAGCCTCGATTCATAGGTCCATTTAAACTAGACAAGATGATCAATCATGTGGCAGTTAAATTACAGTTGCCACATCATCTAAAAATACATCCAGTTTTTCATGTTTCATTGTTAAAGAACAGTCCTTCAAATTTACATTTAAACACTCCTCCAAGTCCTATCCAGATTATCTCTGCAGAAGAGTATGAGGTAAATCAAATTTTAGATTCCAAGATAAGAAAGGGCAAGTTACACTATCTAATTGATTGGAAAGGTTATGGTCTGGAAGAACGATTTTGGGAACCTCATAATAATGTGCTTGCCTCAAGATTGATAAATAACTTCCACAGAACTTATCCAAACAAACCTAAATTGGAGAACTGTTCCTTGAGGGGGAGTACTGTCAAGAACTCTCAAACCTGCCATATAGTAACAGTGAAAAGTAAAAGAAAAGCAATAAGAGTGCGGGCAAAGAAGTATCCACAGTGGAGACAGCCACGTCCTTGTAGGAAGAAGGTTTACTGAGTTGTGCTGCACACGTTGCAAAGAAAATGCAGAAGTAAGGAATTCAAGATGGCCAACGAGAAGTCCAAAGGTTAAGTTGTAGTTCTAGTGTTGCACTCAGTTTTGTTGCTATGATAGGCGCGCACCGCTTCGCACTTCAACTGTGACCTGACAGGAATCCAGATGCACAGAGAGAGCGTGTATTGTGTGGTAAACGTCTTTTTTTAGTAAAATTTGACTTCGCATGTATTTTACAGACAAACAAGTTAACCGCAGATAATAATATCTCATAGTGTAAAAGCACTTACAGAGACAGAAGGTTTCTCCGAGTACATTAAAGAGACTCCGGCTAGAATGGACTATTAAGAACATTCAGAGAATATTAAGATATACTAACAACAAATTTGATAATCTAGTCATCAATATACAAACAACAGGAGTTCAAGAAAGTTACAGAAGGAAGTTTAATACAATGTTTTTTCAAAGAGGCATATAATTTATTCTTGACAAAAAAAGTAATTATAAGACCGTCAAGAGGAAATTCTTCCTACGCTTCATACAACCATGATTGACTCTTAACTATATATATGTAGATGGATATATACATATATATATATATATGGATATATATATATAGCAACCATTCAAAATAATTGAGAACGAGTAGACAAACAAACTCAAAATTTAAATATCATCACAAAAGTTGAGAAGCAGACTAATCTTCTTACACAGAGAACAATTTCTAAGAAACTCATTACCTATTATTAAATTTCAAACATTTACACAGAAAGAGAGAGGCAATTCCTCAGGGAACTCAGGGTAAGTGAGTGTGATTTTTTTTGTCAGTGAAATTAATTGTTAGTCAATGAGAAAGAATAATATCATTCAATAGTGTGCCCCTAGTAATTTTAATTGTGATCTTTGAGGTGCCGTTATCCAGTCAAACAAGAAGTGAGGCGGCAAACTGAGTATTTGACGAAACAACTTCTCTGAGGCAGTCTCTCTTAATCCCATTCCCCTTTCCCCTTCCAGGTTGCTCAATACGGAGAATCTATTTCATTATGAGTAGTCTGGGTTGGGATTGAGGATTTATCTTCTGCTCTTGAGGGAATCAAATTATGGTACTCTGACACCTGCTTTCTGGATTTCTTTTTTCTTCTTTTCCTTTTCTTTTCCTTTTTTCTCCTTCCTTGCCCATATCTTCTTTTTCCCAGGAGTCTTTTTTCTTTCCCTGCATGCATTGCTTACCACCTTTTCTACTATGGCTAGTTTTCCATGCACCTGTATGTGGTTTTTCCCAATCCAAGATGGTGTCTTTAGCTCTTCCTATATGTCACTTCCTGTTTGTCAGTATGTAAGCACAGAAGGTCTTCTGTTCCTTGTGTTGCAAACACTTCCCTCCTGGTGGTGCTCCTCACTGCTGCTTCCCGTGACTTAAGCCTATCCTGTTTTTGCCTGCAGTTTTTTATTATTCCTGATTTGTTATTTTTTTCAGTTTTTTCCTTTTGCCTCCTTTCAGGAGTCCCTGTGATCTGAGTTTTTTTTCTTCTGGAACTATTTCTGGGGGTTATGGCCTGCTAGACGTTATACTGTAAGCAGCACCGTGGCTACTGGAAACCGTCGCCCTTACCTTGGCCAATCCAGAACAGGCAAGAAACCAGGTGGTCCTCTGAGACTGGCAAATTGCAGCGGTAAGAAGCGTGCAAATCGTGACAACTCCAACTTCGCACTGTGGAGCAGGTCTTGCTGGAAGCGACAATCATCAATTTGTGTGCCCGTTTGCTTGCGTCTGTAAGTAGTACGGTCTCCATCTCTATTGAGGAAATAATACACTGAACAGTGATTCGCACACTAGTCTTTTGCCCTTAACTCTGTCTTTGTGGGTTAAGTGCAAACATTGACAGTGACACACCTGGAATCATTTGGGAGTTAAACATTAAATGGTGATTTGCACACCATCATTTTGGTTTTAACATCGTCTTCGCTGGCGATGTGCGAACACTTACAAGATTCGCACACCTTGAAGTTTAGCCGGATTGCTTGGTATCATTATTTTCGATGATTTGCACACTTTTTATTTAATTATTCGATAACAAGAAACCAATGTTAATCTCTTCAAAAGACTAAGGTCACATTATTGTATAAATTACACATTTCCATATTGTATTTTATTCAGTACTATTTTTTTATTGTCAAATAGCTTTGGATTGCAGTGTCTTCAGAGTGAGTGTGCAAAGTTCCTTTACGATTTCTATTCTATTATTTATTGACTTATATTCATTTAGTGGAATGCAAATCATTTCACCAGCTCAATTTTTTGTCATCTCCAGGAAAGCCTTTGATAAGGCGGGAAACACAGAAAAATTTATTTTTGATGTATGTGAGGGTATGAGGTACTAGTTTAAACGCTGAGATGAAGGCTTCACTTTTATTACATTATTTGGGGTCAGAAGGTCAGGGTGTTTATGACCATTTACTTGCTCTACCAGATGGGGAAGGCTATGGATGGAATGAATATGAGATTTGCGTGAAGAAATTGGCCCAAAGTGTCCTCTATACTTGAAGGTTTTCATTTTGGGAAAAACATGCAAGGGAAAGGTGAAACAGTTGAGGAATAATGATGCTGAGAAAATTAGCATCCACTTGCAAGTTTAATCATTCTCTGGATGAACGACTGCAAGATCAATTCATGTTGGGGTGTAATAATGATAAATTCAGAGAGGAGTTGTGGACGTGGGATGATCCCTATCTCAGTGAAATGATAAACTTAGTCAAGAGACCGGAGCATACTTTGGCGTGTGTCGAGGAGATAAAAAACATGTCTAATGCATTGTAAATTAAGTGGTTTCAGTAATAATTTGAAGGAGATGTTTGATAAAGGAAGAAGATGCAAAACCAGGATAAGAACAAGCAATTTAAAGGAATATGTTTTAGTTGTGGGGCAGTGAGACACATGGCACATGATAAAAGGTGTTCCACTTGGAAAGTGACATGCAAAAATTGTTCAAAAGAAGGACACATGAGCAAGTATTGTAGAAGTAAGAATGGCCAAGGAAAAATTAATTAAATATCAGAGGAACGTGCAGACGGCCTGGAGTGTGAGAAAGATGAAGAACGATACTACAAGTTAGCAATAAAGATGGAAAAGGGCTGCATGAGAGTGTGACTGTAGAGGGATAGGAAGCTAAGCTGTTGCATGAGTTGGAGGCAAAACTGATGACAATTATGAAGGATTTTTTTTTAAAGGGATAAATCACAAACTGCGTTTGTTTATGCCTGACATAAGTCCCACGGGGTATTGGGGTGAGCAAATACAATTGGTGGGGTATTTCCAAGGTATGTTAGAATATTTAGGGAGAATAGCAGTGGGAAAGGTCTATGCTGCAGCAGAAGGCAATGCTATAATAAGTTGGTTTAATCAACTTGATCTAGGAGAGATTTTAGATCCCAATTCGGATCCTCTGATTCAGTTAAGAGAATATCTGGATGTTAAGGTAGTAAAAGTTGTGAAGGATGAAAGTAGTGATGTGGCCATAAAGGATGTAAAGGGAATTGCAATGAGTAAGTTTTGTGATGAATTTACGGAAGTGTTGGAAAGATCTCTGGGATGCTTGAAGGGATATGTGCACAAGATTAAAATGAAGGAAGGATCTAAGCCAGTGGTGTGGAAGGTGAGGAAAGTTCTGTATGAGATTAGAAAAGCAGTAGTGAAAGAGATGGAGAAATTGGAAGAGGATGGTGTGATCAACAAACTGAAAGGGACGGAATGGCTATCTCCTGTCATGATAGCGAGGAAGCAAAATTGAGATATTCACTTATGTGTGGACCTCGGGAATTTGAATAAGGCAGTGATTGCGGACAGAATTCCAATTCTGAGTGTACATGATTTAGTGTGCATGTTAGAGGATGCAAAATGGTTTCCCAACTTGGATCTTGTTTCCATGTACCATCAAATTAAATTGCACAAATAATCCATGGAGCTCACTGCACTTTTAACATTTAAAGGTGCTTATCGGTTTAAGAGAATGTCTTTTTGGGCTAGTATCAGAATTGTCTGCATTTCAAAGGGCCATGGAAAGTATACTAGAAGGTCTGGATGGTGTCAAAGTGTATAAGGACGATATCTGGATATTTGGGGACACCCTTCAAGAACTTGGTTTTAGAGTACGCTCTGTGTTGAGGAGGTTGAGTGTAAAGGGGTTGAGATTAAAATTGGAAAAGTATACATTTCATAAGAATGAGCTCGATTTTCATGGGCATACATTGGCAGCAGGTGGTCTGAAACCTAAGAAAGATTTTGTACAAAGCATAGTGGGAATGCCTGTATTGGAGAATAAGGATGAGTTAGCTTCATTTTTGGGTCTCGTAGAGTTCTACAGTAAGTTTGTGGAGAATTTTGCAGAAAGAAACTTTCAAGCTGTGGAGACTGTTAAAAATGAATGTGGTGCTTGACTGGAACAAGGATTGTGAAGAGGAGTTGTTTGAAGAAAGAGTTGGTAAGTGTTCATAATTTAAAAAGTTATTATCCTAGTCAATAAATATAATTTGCACTGATCCCAGTGTTAAAGGGTTAGGGGCAACTTTCATTCAGAGGCATGAGGGCATTGAAAGGATGGTTACTTTCATTTCACGCTCATTGAGAATGGCAGAAAGTAGATACTCAGTGACAGAGCGAGAGGCTTTTGCCATATTGTGGGCTGTGAGAAAACTTAAATGTTTTCTATGGGAAAAAGGCTCACCATAAAGACAGACTATAGACCTTTGAGTGAGGTTTCCATGAACAAAAATATATTGACAATGTATCAGGAAGGATAGCAAAATGGGTTGTGGCTTTACAAGAATTTGAGTTCATGGTAGAGTGAAATCCAGGGAAAAGTAATATAATGTTGTGTCTAACTGTTTGTCTAGGGTGGTGGATGTGGAAGAGGGTGAGAATGAAGAGGGTTTTGTGTAAGAAGAAAAGGTATGTGCTATTAATGAAGGAATTGTGAGTATGGAGGAGTGGAAAAATAAATGCAACAAGATAGAGTGTTGCAGGAAGTGATGTGTAAGCTGGTGAGAGGTTGGGGGGAAAGAAACTCCTAGAAATGAAAGTTACTCATATTGGAGTGTTAGGGAGGAATTGTCATGTAATGATGGGATCATGTGCAGGGGTACGAGAATGATTCCCCCTGAAACAGTTAGAAGGAGGTTGCTGTGTGTTGCGCATGAGGGACATTAGGGATTTCGAGGTGCAAGGAACGTTTGCATGCAGATTATTGGTGGCCAGCAAAGGACAAAGAGGTGGAGAGAGTAGTGAGAGAAGGTGTTGACTGTAGTATCAATGATAAAGTATGCAAGACAAGAGCCCGTGGTTGCAAAGGGGGTTATCCAAGAAAGTTTGGACTGAGGTGTCAATGGACATTTTAGGACCACTGGAAGGTAATGGTTTAAAAAATCCATCATAGTACTGGTGGATTTATACTCCAGGTGGCCGGAAGTAAAAGTGGTGAATGAGGTAATATCAAAGAAAGTCATGGAGTTTTTAACAAAGGTATTTGCAAGAGAGGGGTTGCCTGAGTCTACCTTAACTGGCAATGGTGTTAAGTTTGTTTCCAGAGAGATGAAACAATTTTTAAGGAATACGGGTATTGTTCACCACAAATCCCCTTTGTATCACCCTAAAAGAAATGGTACAGTAGAGAGAATGATACAAGCAATAACGGCAGGCTACACAGTTGGTGAAAAACTCTGGTAAAGATTGACTTAAGTAAATGGGTGGAAGTGTATAGTGTGACACCGCATGCCACTATTGGGAAAACTCTGTTTGAGTTGTTCAGAGGAAGGAGTGCCAACTCTACTTTGCCACCTGCATGGATTAAGTGGTGTAATTAAACACAAGGCAAGCAAACTGATGAAAATTTGAAGGAGGGAGTAAATCACAAGGTGACAGAAAGGAAAAGGAAAGGTATGTGGATGAGAAGAAAGCTGCAAAGTTGTGAAGGTGACAGTCGGAGACATTGTGAGGATTAGAGCTCCTGTCACTCATAGCATAAATTTGAAATTTACCAAGCCCATAAGAGTTTTTAAGGTATTTACCAGTGCCAAAAAAACAGAGGATGGACACATTTGGAATATTAACACAGTTGTGAAAATGTCAATGGGAAAAAAGAAAAGAAAAGGTGAATGAGGAAAATAAATTAAATGCCAAATGCGAGAACAACAGGAAAAGGATACGCATAAGGAAAAAAATGTGCATGATGATGTAGACAGAGAAGCTTTAGGGGAGGAGCATGTTTTGGGGGTGCCAAGAGGTTCCGGAAATTCCCAAGGAAATTTGATGTTTTTGTTATGTAGATAGTTTCTTGAATGGATTAATTTTATCATTCATCTAATTTTATTTTAAGTGTAATGGCCATATGTAGTGTAAAGGCCAATACTCATTTGTGTAAGGAGGGAGATGTGTGGTATCCTAGGTTGGTTAGTGGAATATGAAATTAGCAGTGATTAAGATTCTAGTTGTGTTGATGTATGAGTGTTGAAGTGACAGTTGGAGTGAAGAAACTGCTGGAAAAGATGTGCTGCTATGGATAGAGCCTTTAGCTGAGAAAAAACGTACTTCCCCATCTGTTAAGGTCTCATCTTCTTGGAATATTTGGATGCTACCACACCCTCATAAATAAATAATCAGCAAATGCTCTTGTCCCAAAACACATAGATTGTCCCAAACATAGACATGTTTAAATCCAGCTGCCACCAAACAGAGTTCCACGTCACACCTGCCATGCAAACACTGGGTCCAGTTTGAATCCAGGTACGGCCAACTCAACCTTTCATTCTTCCAGAGTTAATACACTGAATTATTACTGAACTGGGTCAAAATACTTGTTAACACAAGCCACCTCTAACACATGACCCATCGAAGCACAGTCTCCCAATCCTTGAGTTATAAGGGCACGCATCCTCACCCACCACCCTTCCCCCGTCCTCCACTCACTTAGAGCAACATCCATAACCTGGGTGCAAAAAAGGATACGGTGTTAATGGAATGTTTTCACACTTGTGGTCTGTACGATGTTTCTGGACGATGTATTTACTTGTAGGCAAGCCATGCGATTATGAGTCATTAAGACCAAACACATGGCTTGCTGTGGACACATTTGATCGTGTATCATGTCAACACCTCAAGGCAGCTCAGAGAGACTGGGAAACGCCCATTTGTTCAATTCCTACCTTTTCCCAGAGCCTTATCCTAACAGATTCCTATATTTAGCACGAGGGTCGAACTAAGAAGCAAAGGAAGCCCTGTCAGAATCTTCCGAGCAGGCCTCTCCCCTTCCTCGTCTCACTTTCTCTTTCCATCCAATGCCTTTTCTCTTTCCTTCGCCAGCCTCAGCTCTCCCCATACTCTCCGATTCCTTCCGCTCTCTTTCTTTAACCTACATCTCTCTTTCCCTACTCTCGTGTACTTTATGACCCCACTGTGCCTGCTGCACTAAAGTGACAGCGGCACCAGCAGTTCCCCTGGGACGTAAAAAAACACCGATAACAACCTGTAAGGAACGCCTGTCACGTCGTCAGTTCACAGCAGCTCTGTTCAAACAGCGCTGAGAGGCCTTGATTTTTAAATTAATTTTAAGCTTGAGTAGAAACCATTGGAGGATATCTTCCTAATAAGTAGGTATTTTATTACTCGACTCTTGAGACGGCTAGTGAACTTTGAAACAAATGAGAAAAACAAACACATGATGGCATTTCGCAGAGTGAGGCAAATTTGACCGCTACTACCGCCAAGAAGGCACGGATGTTCTATCTTCACTGAAAAAGAAGAGATGCGGTCACTTAAACGTGACTGCCTTATGCTTCCGGTAAAAAAAAACATCGATCAATGTAGCTGTTTACCTAACAATGTTTTATCAACAAGAAGTCTTTTTAAGTTGTGCTATTCATTTTCTTTGTATTATTTGTGAAGGAGACAAGATATTTCCAAGCACTCAAATCAGAAGCAGCTACAATGTTACAATGTCACTTAAAAACTTCGGAACATAATCTTTGAAAAGGAATACAGGCAAAATATACATAAAGTTAATATATAAAAAGCAGTCTTCGAAACGAATTTGTATTTGATAAGAAAGAAACAATTTTTAGGTGTATTTGAACAATGTGCCCAGACTTTATACAGTTGTGCAAAATTAAGAGAGCCAATGAGTAGAATGGGCTAACACACTTCACTACTTGGTGCTGTGGTGGGAAGAAGCAAATTGTAATTTACATTTTAACAGACCAATGGATTTGGCCCAGTGACTAGATACAAATCTATATATGTATATTTTGTAAGATTTTTGGGGAAAAACAAATGTCTTGCTACTCAACTAAAGCAGTCTCAAAGACCATACCTAAAAGTAGAGTTTAATGGTGCATTTTATTGCATATGCGTTCAAATACATTTCCTAAAACTTAATAGGTTTTACAAACAATAGGAGGTTCTCACGAAATAGTCCAGTACTGAAGAAGTCTGCCATTTTGCAGCTGTGTACGGAAGTTTCTTTTCACATGGACACTTTACTGAACAAAATTTCACAGAAGAGAACATGATAAAGACAATTTCATAAAGAAACGTCTCACTAAGCCATAGGTTTTAAAGATATTGCTATAACATGAGTATGCATTTTGAAATGACCTTCTACCTTTTATAATGTACAAAGACTTCGCCTTCACTTAATTCTTTTCACTTTATTTAATTTTTTACATCATGTTTCCTCCAAATAATTTATTAGTACTAATATATGGAAGAGAATCTATGTGAAATTAGGAAAGATGGAAAATTATGTTATGCAAATCTCACAAACCCAGGTTCAGACAAAAAGCCTAAGTGTTAATTATGAAACCCAGTCACAGCAGAAACTACCCTCTGAAACCAAGGAATAAAATCAGTATTAAGTGTTTCCATTTCATCAAAAATTAGCACCCAAAAGTCAGCTTCTAACATTGTATGGAAACACATTTGTTAAATAAATTACTATTTACTTAAACATCAGTTGCTTTTTTCTTATTCTTTGTCTTTGTAATAACAGCTTTCCGTTTATTTGTAAATTAACTCATTTTACTAAAACAAAAGCTTAACTTTTTGGAAAATACACGAAGTTTCCCCTCAAAAACTAGCTTTTTTGTTTGAGTAAATAAATCATTTCACCCTAAATCTTGTTATTTTCTGAAAATACCAGTTTTCGATTTAAATAAATTGACTGCTTTGATCTCCATATACCAGAATGCCATTTTATCACAGTCATGGCTGTCCCACGTGAACAAATACTGACGTTGATATAGTTCACTAAATCGTCCTAATGATATATGTCATAGCAACAAATGCTATGTAGCACCAGTGCAGCATGAATTATAATTCAAATACCAGCTTTAAATATAGGCAATAATGTAGGTCTCAAATACCAGTTTTTGATTTTTTGAAAATACATTCACTTATCCTCACAAATCAGATTACCCTTTTCTGAAATGATGTATATCTGTTTCTAAATATCAGATTTGTATTCATAGGAAATATCTTAGCTTGATCACTCATATATTGGATAATCGTGCTCATCAAGTACTTACACCTACTACTATTGGTCATAGGCATAAAAAAAACGCACATGCCTATGTGGCACTACCATGTACCAGAGCTACCAACCAGAGGCTAATGCTGACCAACATATTACCCACACTTACACGCAGTGTGACTGAATGCGTGTGACCTACAACACATGGCTAATCACCGTGTTGTGTGTGGCATGATGATTAGCCACATGGGGTGCCATACATTTTAGGAAAAGCATTGTACTCTAGTGATAATTAAAAGGGGTGTTTTTAAACTTCTTGTTTAATTGTCGTTGTTTTAATGTTTTAATTTATTGATGATGTGTTATATGAATTTTATGGCCATTGAAATTGTGCCAAATAAAGGTTTGAATCGAACCAAATCGATTAGCCATGTGTTGCATATCACTGTCAGTCACTGCATGTATGCATGATGCCCATCCCACCAACCAATCTCATACTGCTGCTAACTAAGCAGCATAATTGGCTAACTCGGTGTCCTTTGGGGCATGGAAGCACAGTCATATGCAAGAGATGTGGGAATGCAGTGCCTTCCCACACTGTCTGACTGAGTTACAGTGTGCCCCCACTCACTACAAATAGCCTAAAATGTGCATGGATGATCATTACATTGCTAATTTTAGCTAAACCCTCTCTATAAGAAGGTTATATACTATTTGGAATTGTTCACAAAAAGCAGTAATACTCTAATCTAACTCCCTTGGACCACTCTTTTAGTTCCATTGGCCACTCCTCTTACAATAGAATCTTGCGTATTTATGCTTCTTAATCCTTAATTAACATTTCTTCTCTACATCCTTGAAGTATTTTGGAATACTTTGGAGACCCCTTTTATAATCCTGCTAAACACACTTATTGAACTGGGGCAGGATATTTCTACTAAGTCAATCTACATGTCTGGCTGCTTGTGTAATTTGACTGGAAACAGCAGAATATTTTGTAGAAGCTGCAGGATATTTACCAGCATCTACCTCCTCCAGTATTTAAGAAACGTGTTTAAATGTAATACAGGATTCATAGTACATTTATAACAGAGATACCTGAAATGTCCAGGCTTTTTTCCTGGGTGTTCTTCATGAATGTTTGCATCTCTGCCTTGATTCGATGGTAACATCCCTTATTAAAGGGGATGTGGTGGGGATTGGGTGGTGTGTAGATGCTCATAGGTAATCTATCCTGGAGGTTTTTTTTCCAATCCTATCACTCATGATTCCTTTATCACTAACACTTTAGTGATTTCGGTGTAAGTCTAAAACTGCATCTCATTTTAAAGTCAATAAAAGCTCAGCTGTTTAAAAGTTGAATGCTTTTATATGGTGGCATGGATTTATGCTTTAATTGAAGGTATTGTAGAAGGTTACTCGTTCTTTGGCACACAGTAACATTCACTGTGTTGAACAATTCACAATCTGATTTCTGTGCATATAATATAATAGTCCCTATTCATAAAGGTATAGTGTAGTACTCATGTATGTTTCAGGCACACCTAAAAGCCAATGTGAATTTTCCCCTGAAACATCTAAAATTGAAATATAATAGGAATATTTTAAAAAATCATATACAATTAAAACAGATGGAAAGGGATGTGCGTTCTTTGCACTGTTAATAATAGGAAGTTGAACATTTTAGGACCAAATTCCTTAAGCCACGTAGGAGTACGTAAGAGCATACTCCTGCAGTACTAATTCCAGTTCACATAAATGCTTTTGTGAAATAACCCAATATATCTACTATATTTTCAACAGTTTTTGAGGCAGTATTTACTGTAGTATTGTCACCAGATGAGCTACAAAAACACAAAAGAAAAGAATCAATAATGTAGCATATTTACTACGATCAATGTGTAAATAAAGGATGCATTTTTTGATCTCATTACTGTCCTTTATTGCTGTATACTTCGTACAAATATGTGCCATATTCTTTCTACTGTAAACATGCTTTGTTGACACCACTAACTTTGGTTCTGGGCTAACCAGTATAATGTCAACATATCAAAATGATTTGGGTTTTATACTACCATTGACACATATACCTACATATGTCCCATTAAAGAGCCTATTTACAATGATTTTCAATCTGCTTGATGAAATTTAGTCCATTATTCAAATTATCCATAGTGGAAAAGCACAAAAGTTGTGGGCATGTCTGCCATGGTGCCAGGTCAGATGTGTGAATGGCAGGAAGTTTAATGTATGAGGGGATGAGGTGGTATATGGCTCTGCTCCACTCCTTCGCGATCATCCCACGATAGTCCTGCTACTCCTTCGCTCCACACTGGCCCATTGGCCCATGCTAACAAAACTAACATGATCTAAAATCATGCTTAAGTTTAACGCTAAATAATAGGATTGGATTACTCGCAAAGACGTGTACAGAGGCTGCAAGCAGCATTACCAAAGAAGCAGCAATGGCACCCCGAGGCCTAGCTCTAGAACTTCATTGAGCTTCTCCGGGTTTTGGAGAGCAGTTGCAACGTGTTCCTAGTGGCTGAAATTATTCATATCCTAATTCTTGTCTTGCACCTTCCGATTTGGGATTTAATTTGTGTAATCAAGCTGTCACACGCTTCCAAAGTCCCTTTTTACTTTTTAATATGTACTTTTTCTATTTATTTTGTAATAGAATGTCAACCCCCATTTGTGGATAGACAGTGGCTACTGGGTCCCAACCATAATGATTGATGCCTCTTTCGACTGGTATCCTATGATCCGTCCTAAAATGGCCCTCCATATTGGGCCAAGTACAACCAGTGCTTAATTTGAGATGGTGGTTTCTGATGGGGTCAACCAGCACTTATTTTTGGGAAACACACTTGTTGCTCCTTATCAGTCATTTCCTGAGAACAACAGAAGGAAAAACAAATCAAGGGGAAAGAAGGAGGAAAATAAATACATAAAGTCATCACAATGGGAGAAAACAAGAATCTACAAGAGTGAGATAAAAGGGCAAGGAATGTTTGACAGTGGATAAAAGAGGCAGGAGTTGGATTCCAGACCATTCAGCCTTGGTATTCAGCACATCGACATGTGATAGCATGGGTCACGGGCTTCTGAGCTGAACTAAATACTACATAATTAGGGGAAGGACATCCAGATTTGAAAACTATATTTTTATAGTGAGGCGCAACATCCACTCCTTCCAGGTTTCTTTCTGGTATGCCCACTTTCCTCCTGCTATGGTCGAGACCCTGCATGTATGGTGCACAACACACTAATGGTTTTAGGCAAAGATTAAGCACAGGCACAGACTGCCTAATTTCTCATAAAATGCATTGTGCAACTTCAGCTCAATGCCTCTTTACCACTTCTTGGCAACACGTCTTAGCTGGTGCAGCAGACTCATCCCCACCTGTTCAGTCTTTAGTCCATTGTGCAGGCTGGACCCCTCATTTTTACCTGCAGCCTGATGTAGTAGTTCGGAAGCGCAGCAGTGGGGGTGGGGGGGCTGCTTGTTCCTTCATGTGAGTGGTTCTTTGCAGATGTAGGGCAAGCCATTTTCCTAACTGGCCTTGTGGGTCAAACTTCTCATGATGGTGTCCTCTGGCATTTGCTGCCTTCTCTCTGATTATGAAATCTACCTGCATCTACACTGGTAGCAGCAGTCTCTCAGTCCACAGCGACATGAATCTTCTGGGCGACATGAATTGTTATTCAGATATAAAGCCTAATTTAGATCTCAGCGGAAGGAATACTCCATCACAAATGTGATGGATATCCCGTCCACCATATTACTATCGCCATAGGTTATAAAGGGATCGTAATACGACAGATAGAATATCCATCACATTTGTGATGGAGTATTCGCTTCTGCCGAGTTCAAAATTAGGCCCGTAGTCTTTACTGCAGCTTACACAGAAACTGCAAAGAGTGACTGGAGAACCCCTTCATAATGCGGGCCACTCCTGGCTTCATGCTCTGGGGAAAATTAACTTTCTCTAGGGGTTCCCTAAGACAGGAATACACTGTGCTTCTCTTCCTGGACAGTCTCTTCTCCTGCAGGACCAGGCACACTTCATCCCCCCTCTACCAGAAGGCAGACAACCTTCAAGTCATTTCAAGAAGTCCTTCAGCTCCTTCAGTAGAAAGTGCAGACTTCAGATGATGTCCACTTATCTCTGAGAGTCAGACATACACAATTCTTGTAGCACAGCAGCTCTTCAAGTATTTTGTGAAGCATTGCTTCCATGGTCAAGAAGATCCTGGGGCTGAAATAAAGTGGGGTGGTTTGGATCCCACTTTTATACACTTTTCCGAACTATCTTCATTGGTTCTCTTTCAATTATCAATTTCAGGCTTCTCTCGTGACACATTCTTTGAGCAAAGTGATAGCTTCATACAAGGTATTAATGGGGCTGTTTCCAAGGAGGGATATCCAAATAATGGGCACAATGAAGTGTGAGACCTCTGCACCTAGCTATCATTAGGCTTTCTCAAGCAGTATACAGAGAGAATCAAAATGACAAACCCATCTATAAACTGCCTCCCGTTGAACAACAAAAACTGCTGTCCCACCCCTCACTCCTACCATCTACCAAATGACAGCGCTCAGGGAGAAGTAGGCAGCAGTCCTTTGCTAACAAGGATCTAATGAAATTCTAAAGGTAGCCCTGCCTCCACTTTCCACCCTCCAGTGTCTGAATCTCCAACCTTCAGTCACTAAAATGCAGGCAACCTAATGGAATTCTAAAGATAGCCCTTTCTATCCCTTTCACCCTTCAGTGTCTGAATTTCCACCCTTCAGTCACGTGAATGCAGGCAATGCTGCTTGCCCTCTTGAGGGAAGCTAGTCTCATACTCTCCCTTGTCCCATGCTCAATACGGGTCATGCAAAATGGATCGTACTGGCCTCAGCACACAGACTTAAATGCACTCAGATTCCTACTACCCTATTATTGGTACACATACACTACACACACATGCACATGGGATATCGGCGGGACGTTCTGGATTTCACATAACAATGGAACTTTGTAAAAGAGGGGTGAGCAGACCAAACTCTCAATGCCACAGAGAAAAAAGGTTTGATCACACTTCGGATTCATAACACATAATATGATGCCACTATTTTTACACATAATGTACAAAGGTAAAGATTAGTAGTCCACTATTTACTAAGACGCCACATTATGTGTGCCCCTCTATGTCAGGTTCTGGAACTCATATGACCTGAAACACGCTTACGCCTCTTCGCACATGCTAGTTTCACGTGAGGTAAAGAATAGTAGTCTACTATTTACTAAGAGGGCACATTATGTGTACCCGTCCATCTCAGGTTCCGGATCTCACATGACCAGGAACAAACTTACGCCTCTTCGCACATGGTAGTTTCATGTGATGCCAGGTTCAAAATAAAAGTCAGGATGCCTGTTTTACATGCAGTCAGGCACTCAGGGCAGGGGTACAGGGCGTCATACCATGCAGGGGACACCTCGGTTACAACACAGGATAGTTAAAGTGAATGTATACAATATTTTTGGGACATGGAAGCTACACATAGGCCCTCATTACAACCCTGGCGGTAAATGCCGCCGACAGCCGTGATGATGGTCGCCAACATACCGTGACTGCGGTGGTATACCATTACGGGTATTATGACCCACACAGAGAAATCCACCACTATACAGACACCCTCACAAGTCCGCCAGCCCAAAGGTCAGTGATAAACTGGAGGTACCAAAACCCACACCCTCACGCCAACAGAAATATGCCCACAGCATCATAACCCACGAATCACCGCAGCAGTCATTCAACCGCGGTAAACCATTGGCAGTACACACTGCCACGCTCAAAATACACACACACTAACAAAACACCACATTGGACAATTAAAAAAACACACATGACCCACATACACACACTACACCCACACACCCAATCCAATAGAAAACACACACCCACATTACCCACAACCCCTTACAACGAAAATAAATATTGCCAACTGAGAGAGAGAGACAAGCCAGGAGCACCCAATGATTCAGAGCCACATAACAACATCACCCATACACCATCCACGCACCTCACATCACACACCGCAACACATCACCCCACACACCCTCACACATACCACTCACACTACACCCATGTCACCACAAAGACACCCCAGGTTCTCAGAGGAGGAGCTAAGGGTCATGGTGGAGGATATCATCCAGGTAGAGCCACAGCTATTCGGATCACAGGTGCAGCAGACGTCCATTGCAAGGAAGATGGCGCTATGGCGGAGAGTCGTGGACAGGATCAACGCCGTGTGACAGCACCCCAGAACAAGGGATGACATCAGGAAGAGGGGGAGCGACCTACGGGGGAAGGTGTGTTCCGTGGTTGCAAGACACCAGGTAGCCGTACAGAGGACTGGCGGTGAACCCCCACCTCCTCCCCCACAACTAACAACATGGGAGGAGCAAGTCTTGGTGATCATGCATCCTGAGGGCCTCACAGGAGTAGCAGGAGGACTGGTAAGTCAAATCTTTACTACTATATCCCCCACTCTACCTGCATGCCATCACAAACTCCTACCCCTACCTTCACCCCCATCACTCCACCACCTCACATATACCCCACTATCACAATCCACCCATCCCAATACCAAGCCCTGCATGCAGCACTAATGCATGGACACCCATCACAGACCTGCATAGACACCCATCACCAAAGCATGCACACTAGTGACAATCACTTAGCCAAGCCAATAAAATCTCACACAACCCAAACGTGCCTTGCTAATAACAACCATAGAAGGAAACATATCCGTGCATAAGATGGCACATGCAGATACAATAACACTGCATTTACAACGCCACAGGACACCCACTCAACATCATCAGAGAGGAGGTGCCACCAACATCCAGTCCCCCCATAGAAGAGGCCCACAGTGATGACAGCAGCTCTGCATTCCTGGATCACCATGACCAACCTGGCCCATCAGGGACCTCTGGACAGTCGGTTACTCTGCCACAGTCTCATACCACCACAGAGCCTCCCCCCTCATGAAACACCAGCACAGCACCCACCCAGCGGGCCCATGCCCCTGTCCCCAGGACACGTCAATCAGCAGTGTGTCCACCACTACAGGGACCCCAGGCAACCCCACAAACCCAAGACAATCAGAGACCTGGGGTCAGAGGCAGTGGGCACACGGTTCAGGGGACAGAGGCACAGGACAACAGGGAAGCTGGGAGGACTGCTGTGTGACAGGGGGATGACAGGCCCAGGGAACCCACTCTCCACGAGGCACTTGCAGGGATCCTGGGAGCATACCACCATTCCCAGGAGACCTTGGGCCTGATACTGTACAAGTTGCAGGAGACCAAGCGGATGCAGGAGGGACAGTATCTGGGGATCAGGGAGGACCTCAAACACATCCACGCCATCCTGGTCAGCATTGCAGGGGTGCTGGCTGACATGGCCAACACCATGAGGGAGGCAGTGGCACACCAACGGGCCCCTGACACTAGCCACACCGAAGAACAGCCCTCCACCGGCACTAGTGGACAGGAGGCCCCGCCACAGGACCAACAGGCCACCAGCACCCCACCCCCTGCAGAAGGAGAACCACCCCGCAAACTGTCCCTGTGATCCAGGCAGAAGCAAGAGAACATTGCCAAGAACCCCACCAGGAAATAAGACTCTCCTGAATGTCATCCTCCCTCCCACTCTGTCACCCTGTCCACCTTGTACTGCCATTGCTCCCCTTCCTATGCCCCCTTGGGCAATGCACCTGTGATACAAATAGACTGGACTCTATCCTGGAAATTCCTCTACCATCACCCCAGCCCATTGCACATCCCCCTCTACCTATTAGCACTTAAATAAACACCCTTGAAACAAATACAAGTATGGAGTCTGTCAAATGATTGAAATATGTATTAGCTTAAAAAGATGTAAACATTGCAATTCATATGTACAGTTATATATACATAGGTATGACCTGTAGTGGGCAGCAGTAAACACACCAGGAGCCAGAGTGGGGCACAGAGATTTGAAAATAGAGATGCCAAAGGGCACAGTAAGTGGCCATAGACGTAGGGAAATCAGGCTGCCATGTACAATGTCTAACACAGAACTGCAATGGAAAGTGAAGTTACAGTGTCTTACCTGTGTGTCATTGGAAGTACTGTTGAATGAGTGTATTTCTGTTGTCCACATCTTCTTCCTCTGCCTCCTCTTCCTCACTGTCCACAGGCTCCACCGCTGCCACAATACCATCTCCAGGCTGATCCTCCTGCAGAAAAGGCACCTGGCATCTCAAGGCCAGGTTGTGCGACATACAACATGAAACGATGATCTGGCACACCTTCTTGGGTGAGTAGTACAGGGATCCACCTGTCAGATGGAGGCACCGGAATCTGGCCTTCAGGAGGCCAAAGGTTCTTTCAATTATCCTCCTTGTTCGCCCATGAGCCTCATTGTAACGTTCCGCTGCCCTTGTCCTGGCATTCCTCACTTGGGTCAGTAGCCATGAGAGGTTGGGGTAACCAGAGTCACCTGCAAATACCGAGGGATACCTGCTAGCCAGACCCTAACCCTAAAGGGCCAAACCCAAACACATACACCAACATCTACTGAGTGGGGACCATGGGCTCACCTATTAGCCACACCCGGTGCCTCTGGAGTTGAGACATCACATATGGAATTCTGCTATTCCTCAAGATAAAAGCATCATGCACAGAGCCAGGATACTTGGCATTCACATGGGAGATGTACTGGTCCGCCAAACACACCATCTGCACATTCAGAGAGTGAAATCCTTTTCTCTTCCTGAACACTTGTTCATTTCTCCGGGGGGTGACAAATGCTAAATGGGTATGATCAATGGCACCAATGATGTTGGGGATATGTCCCAGGGCATAAAAGTCAGCCTTCACTGTGGCCAAATCCTCCACCTAGGGGAATATGATGTAGCTGTGCATGTGTTTCAGCAGGGCTGCCAACACTCTGGTCAACACATTGGAGAACATTGGCTGAGACATCCCTGATGCCATGGCCACTGTCGCTTGAAAGGGACCACTTGCCAGGAAATGAAGCAATGACAAGACCTGAGGGGGATAGCTCTGGGCTGGCGGATAGCTGAAATCAGGTCTGGCTGCAATTGGGCACACAGTTCTTGGATTGTGGCCCTATCAAGTCTGTAGGTAAGAATAATGTGTCTGTCCTCCATTGTCACCAGGTCCACCAGGGGTCTGTACACGGGGGATGTCTCCATTTCCTATACATCCTCAGCGGTTGAACATTAGGGTGGAAAACGGTGAGCAGCGGGTCATATTCACACACATGTGAAATTTAGAATGCATTTTTTCCTTTAAAGAAACAGTATGTGAATTTGAGAGTCAGTTGATGTGCCAATGTTTGCTGTGACGCAGTTACGTGCCATGGCCTGTGCCCCCCTGAAATGGCGGCTGCCTGACCTGTGAGGAGAGACAAGTGGAAATGAGGTAATTCCGCTGGCGTTGTGCGCCGTTGCGGTGGGCGGTCGACAACCGCTGCTCAACTTCGCATTGGTTATCATTGGGCTCTATGGATTCCAGGAGTCAATGGCGATGTACGCCGGCGGTGACGGTACACACCACCGCGGATGTGACCGCCATTTTCTATCTGTTCACTCACTTGCTACCTGACCTTCAACAGGAGAGGACCTACACTGCAAGTGTTGCTGTGACCTGTGTCTGGAAGCGACAATGGATCGAGTGTCTGGGGAAAGGGCCCCCGCCTTCACTTCGGAGGAGTTGGAGAGACTGGTGGATGGGGTCCTACCCAGTACACCTTACTCTATGGTCCTCCAGACAAACAGGTGAGAACACTGTGAGCATGATGCGTGGGCCATGAATGTATGGATTGCTTTGTGTGTAAGCCTCGTGTAGAGGAGGATGAGGGGTCCTGAGCAGAGTGCTGCATGTCTGGTGGTCAATGTCTGTGTGTAAGTGGATGGGAGGGATATTGTGGGCCATGAGTGTAACAGTCCGGACAGTATGACTAATCCCTTATTTCTATGCATATTTTCCGGCAGGTCAGCGCCCATCAGAAAAAGGGTATTTGGCGTGCCATCGCCAAGGAGGTGCGTACCCTGGGGGTCTTTGACAGGTGGAGCACACACTGCCGCAAATGGTGGGAGGACCTGCGCCGCTGGGCAAGGAAGATGGCGGAGGCCCAGCTGGGGCTGGCCTCCCAACGAGGAAGGGGCACCTGTCGCACCCTGACCCCCCTGATGTTCCACATCCTGGCGGTGGCCTATCCGGAGTTGGATAGGTGCTTGAAGGCATCACAGCAGCCACAAGGGGGTGAGTACTGTTTCTGAATCATGACTTTGCGTGTGTTAAGGTTGTACCTGGGTGGGGGATGTGGGCTGTGGGTGCCCCTAGGCCAGGTCACACTGGCAGGGTAGGTCCCTTGTTGGACAGGCTCTGAAGCACTCCAACCCCAGTAGTGTTAGTGGGCATCTACTACTGGGCAGGGTCCCGTTGGTTTCAGGTGTGCAGCTAATGGCGTTGGGCAATGTACCCCATGGGCTGGTGACTAGCTGTGTAATTGGTAGTGCATGGCCTAGTGCATAAGGCGCGTCCCTGTGTGTTGTGTACGCCAACGGTAGTGTTGTTGCTGGCATTGACCAAGTGTATCCTCTTTCTCTCCCCCACTTCTTGTTTTGTCACCCTGTCCTTGTGTGCATTAGCATCATCTGGCGGAGTAGCAGAGGCACCGGCGATGGAGGGAGCTGCATCCCACATGGGCCTGGAGGCCGAATCCACCAACGGTGAGGGCACCAGTGGGACGGAGGGGGAGGGGAGCACCACGACAGAGACAGTAGAGGACACTACAAACAGCGACTCCTCCTCTGATGGAAGCTCCCTGGCGGTGGCGGACACCTCTGTGCCCACCCCAACAACAGGTACAGCCGCCACCCCTGTACCAGCATTGCCTTCCCAGCAGCCTCTCAGCGTGTTTCCTGTGCCTGCTCACCAAGGAGGGTGGGCATCTCCTTCACCCCAGGCACCTCAGGCCCTGCCCCAGTCAGCCCTACTGCCCTCAGTGAGGAGGCTATTGACCTCCTGAGATCTCTCACTGTTGGGCAGTCAACCATACTGAATGCCATCCAGGGTGTCAAAAGACATTTATAACAAACAAATGCACACCTGGAGGGCATTCACTCTGGCGTGGCGGCCCAACACAGGGCATTTCAGGCTCTGGCCTCCGCACTGATGGCAGCCATTGTCCCTGTATCCAGCCTCCCCCCTACAACTTCCTCTACCCAGTCCCGATCCCCTCAACCCCAACCTATCCCAAGCACACCTTCAGACCAGCATTCACCCAAATCAACACACAGAAGTGGCTCAGGCAAACACAAGCACCACACCTCATCTCACAGGCTCTCACACAAGCACCATCCCCATGCAGACACACCGACACCCACTGCCTCCACTGTGTCCCACTCCTCCTCCTCGTCCACCTCCCTCCCAGTAGTGTCTTCACTCACACCTGCATGCACTACATCCTCATCCACTACCTCCATCACCAGCGCACCTATCACTACACATCCCTCACTGGCAGTCACCACCCCCACATCCATGCACACGTCCCCTGTGTCCCCTCCCACTGTGTCTGTGACCCCTCCTCCCAAAGTACTCAAACACAAGCACACACACACCCAACAGCCATCCACCTCACAACAGCATCCAGCTCATGCACCTGCACCCAAACACAGCCTACTGACACCTCCTACAAGCACCACCTCTTCCTCCACTCCCAAACCTTCACCCTCTTCCCGCCCCAATGCCCTAAGAAGCTTTTCCTAGCCAAGATTGCCCTCTTCCCTAACCCCCGCCCCCCTCCCCATCCTTCACCTTGGGCTAGGGCGGCCAGACCCCAGCCCAGCACCTCAGCCACCAAGTCCACATCCGCTTTGGTTTCTGCAGCTCTGAGAGGCTCTAAGGAGGCACCCGTCTGCCCAGCCAGTGTGCCACCAACACCTGCCAAGGACAAGAAGGTTCCGCCACCTGGCAAGGGTTAAAAGGGACAGCATCCAGCAAGGAGAAGGGGGCACAACCAGACAGCAAGGCCAAGGCACAGACACCAGCCAGCAGAAGCAAGGAGGCACCACCATCTGCCAAGAGCAGGAAGTGGCACAGAACACCAGCCAGGGCACTTCAGCCATCCGAGGCTACAGGGGAAGGGCTGGAGCCACACCCCTCCACTGGCAGCACCGCCACTTGCACCGCAGCCAGCACCGCCACCTGCACTGCCAGCAGCACCACTGCCATCAGCAGCAGCCCCAGGGAAGGGCTGGAGCCGCCCCTACCACTGGTAGCACCTACACCTGCACCACGGCCAGCACTGCCACCAGCACCGCCGCAAGCTCCGCCAACTGCACCGTCGCAAGCAGCACCACTGCCAGCAGCAGCAGCCCCAGTGGGCAGCTGTCTGAGGCTGAAGGGGAAGGGCTGGAGCCTCCCCCCACCACTGGCAGCACCGACACCTGCACCAGCACTGCAACTACTGTACAGCCGTCCCCGCCGGTAAATGGACTGGAGTCCTGCCTCCATGGTATGTCATGCATCCTGGCCACAGAACATCGTGTGGGTCTGACACCCAGGTGAGTGACTGCAACCTTGCACTCCCCATGTGCTGCATCACTGGGCACAAAGCCCCCTCCAGAACCAGTGGAAGAAGCCATCCACTCACCCTATCCTTGCCAGGATGAAGCACTGGGCACAAAGCCCTCTCCAGAACCAGTGGAAGAAGGCATTCACTCATCCTATCCTTGGCAGGATGAAGCACACTGGGCACAAAGCCCCCTCCAGAACCAGTGGAATAAACCATCCACTTGAGAGACTGTGGCTTTGCACTCCCCAGGACCAAGCAGTGGGCAAACCACCCACTTGAGAGACTGTGGCTTTGCACTCCCCAGGGCCAAGCAGTGGGCAAACCACCCACTTGAGAGACTGTGGCTTTGCACTCCCTAGGACCAAGCAGTAGGCATGGAGCCCCCTCCAGGAGCAGTGGCGTTGTACCATCTTCCGGCTGAGGTGCCCCCCCTTCCCCATCCCCCTGAGGTGCCTGTGTGTTTTCGACCCGATGCCCCTGTAGTGTTCTCTTCGTATTGATGCAGGAGTCAAGTGTGGGCTTGGCCTACGTGTTTTGGCCTAGTGGGCCACGGACTTTTTGAGTGGGCATTGTCCCGCATTTTGTATATATTGTATATATTGTAAATACTGTTTTTAATTTCTGAACGTTTTTCTATTTCTAAAATTACACTAATTTGACTCCATTCCTTTTGTCCTTGCGTTATTCCTGATGGTTACGGGGTGTATATGTAATGTTGTTGCATGTGTTTGTGTGTATGGTGTTTGGAGTGAGGGTGGGGGTGTTGCGTGTTGTGTGTGTGTGTCACTCTCTTTCCCCCCCTCCCCTGTGTGCTAGGTGCAGTACTCACCGTGGTCGTTGTCGCCGGCGTTGGTGCTCCTGGTGTATGAGCAGATACACCAGCATGGAGAAGACGTGCATCTTGGGCTCCATGGTGTCCTGGTTCTTCCTTGAGTGTCGAGAAGTGAGTCATTTTCCTTCAGAACACTGTTTCCACTGCGCTTTTGATGGCGTTGGTACCGCCCCGGAAAAGGTGGCGAATAGGCCTCTTGTAATACAGTGGGTGGAACCTTGGCTTACGCCTGGCTGTTGGCGGTTACCGCTGCAGTGTTTGTTGCTACTGCCGTGGTGGTCGGAGTGTTAAAGTGGCTCTATATGTTGGCGGTTTCCGCCGTAGTCATGATTCAATTTTTTTTACCGCCGGCCTGTTGGCGGTGTTACCGCCGCTTTAACACCGACCGCCAGGGTTGTAATGAGGGCTATAGTCCATTATGGACTTCCTGGCACTAGAGGGTCCTTTTCATTTCTTTGTTGTAAATTGGGAGGATTGTCATTTTCCACAAGCTGATACTAAACCATGACAAGGTACAGAAACTCATGCTAAAACCCAAAAGAGGCTTTAAAATCAAGGCAAAGTTTAACAGACACAGGATGGAAAGAGAGTAAAAAAGAGAGGCTGGAGACTCAAATAAGGTGTATCACTCCAGTGACTCTCCCTCAACCATATTAGAGTACAGAATCAGGCATGTGCATGACTTTCACAGCGATGTAGCTTCCATAGGCTCTGCCATTTTGGAAAACCTACCCATTTCTTAGTAACCCTACCACAATACCAGTGGCTTCTTCTTAACACACTCGACTAGCTTTAGAATATTTCAAGAAACCTCTGGTTTAGGCCAACTCACTATAAAGCAGCAAAGCCACGAAATAGGTGCTATTTAACGTGACATGGGACACCATAGATGCTTGGAAGTGATGACCCAAATATACCTTGTATGCAAAGAGATGATGGCTGTAAATTTAGGACTGACTAAAGGAGAAACACTTTATATAAATCTTTAAATGAAAGATTATAGGACAAATGAAAATCATACTCCAAGACAAACACAACTATTCCATACAGCCCAGTTGCATGTTATGTTATGTGATGTTATGTAATGTTGCATGATGTTGCATGATGATTTATGTTACGTCACGTCATGTGACGTTGTGTTATGTTGCATGATGTTATGTTGCGTTACGTGACATTATATTATGTGATTTTACGTTACGTTATGTGACGTTACATTATGTTACGTGATGTGACATGACGTTATGTAATATTATGTGCCGCATGAATTGTTACCAACTGCATCAAGTGTGTCACTGTAGCGTTCAGACTTTCTGGATCAATTACAGTCCGATTTGTAAGTTTGGTTCAAGGAAAAAATTACTGAAATATGATCCTTCTGCGAAGAGCTGGATGTCATGTGTGAGATCCTGACCCGTGATCCGGTAATGTACTAGTGAACATGCCACTGTGGCTTTGCTCGTCAGTGTTTTTGGATGGATGAAGTGGAATAAAGTGTTCTTCATGCAACACCTGTTCTACGTACTTGAATGAATTATAAGGCCTGATTACGACCTGGGCGGATGGGATACTCCGTTACAACGTGACGGATATCCCATCCACTGTATTACAAGTTCCATTATATCCTATGGAACTTGTAAAACAGCAGACGGAATATCGGTCACGTCTGTGATGGAGTATCCCATCCATCAAGGTTGTAAACAGGCCCATAGTGTGGCGGGTGTGTTCCCCTATTGTTTCAACCAAAGTTTTTGGAGCAGAGTGTCAGGATTGCTAAAAAGACTTCAGAGGAATACACCACAGCCTTTGTTTATAGGAGGCTATAGTTGATATTGAAATTTACTTGGAAGAAGGCTACTTGAGGGATTAGTGTGTGTTGCCTTGCACTGAGTAAAGGATAACATGGGGTTGTAGAGATTGAGGCGCTTATAGTTATGCATTTTTGGGAGGCAAGGTAGAACCTTAAGGTTTACTGTACATGGAGGGGATAGAGATCTTCAACATTTTGCCGGTTTAGATTGTGACGAAAGACCCACACTGTCATGATTTGTTGAAGATGGCGCTTTAACTGTGAGAATCATTGTGGAGTCCATTGTGGTGGCGAAATAACGCATGAAGTAAAAGGAATCTAAATGACTACAAGATGATTAAATAGCATTTACTTAAGGTCTTTGAGTAACAGTTTCAGTGTGGGCAGAGTTGCTGTACAACCTAAAAGACAAATAATGGTAAACAGACAGCCTAAGTGTCTCGTTTAAATAGATAGCAGAATGATGTCTACAGAATCCTATTAGTAAATAGTGACGTGTTGTTAGAATATCAGCTTTAGCTCCCTGAATAGCTCACATACAGTTGGGCTTTGAGAATGCAATAGTATGTAATTACGCTAATCAAAGGACTGCTCAAAGGTTAGGACAAAGCTCTAGATAATAACAGAGTTGTACGGTCTTGTCTTTACTATGCGTCTGGGCGCAATGTCACAACGTACCCCTAGACACTGATGTTGTTGAAAGGTGACACTAGCTGTAAGAAGTTGGCTCTGTATATACTATTTCAAAGTAAGAAATAGTGTGCACAGAGTCCAAGGGTTCCCCTTAGAGGTAAGATGGTGGCAAAAATAGACAATTCCAATGCTTTATTTTGTGGTAGTGTGGTCGAGCAGTAGGCTTATCAGAGGGTAGTGTTAACAATTTGTTGTACACACACAGGCAATAAATGAGGAACACACACTCAAAGACTTACTCCAGGCTAATAGGTTTTTATATTGACAAATATATTTTCTTAGTTTATTTTAAGAACCACAGGTTCAAGATTTACATCAAACACTTTAAATGTAAGGTACTTCACTTAGGTAGTTTAGGAACTTTGAATGAACACAATATCATGTACAGTCTTTGTAAAAATGGCAATAAGCTATTTCAAAAGGGGACACAGTACAAAAATCAACAGTTGCTGGGGGAAGTAAGTAAAGGTTAGTTTTGAAGGTAAGTAAAACACTTACAAGTCTCAAAGTTGGGGCATAGGCAGCCCACTGTTGGGGGTTCAAGGCAACCCCAAAGTTACCACACCAGCAGCTCAGGGCTGGTCAAGTGCAGAGGTCAAAGAGGTGCCCAAAACACGTAGGCTTCTATGGAGAACAGGGGTGCCCTGGTTCCAGTCTGCAAGCAGGTAAGTACCCACGTCCTCGGGGGCAGACCAGGGGGGTTTTGAAGGGCACCGAAAGAACACCCTCAGCGGCACAGGGGCGGCTGGGTGCAGTGTGCAAACAGACATCGGGTTTTGTATAGGAAGTACTGGAGGGACCCGGGGGTCACTTCAACGATGCAGGCAGGCACAGGGGGGGGGGCTCCTTGGGGCAGACACCACCTGGGCTAGGCAGAGGATCGCCTGGGGGTCGCTCTTTCACTGGAGTTCGGTTCCTTCAGGTCCTGGGGGCTGCGGGGCAGTGTTAGTTCCTGGCATCGGGTCCCTTGTTACAGGCAGTCGCCGTCAGGGGGAGCCTCTGGATTCGCTGTGGGGGCTCAGGGGGGTTGTCTCTGGTTGCTCACGGGCTCACAGTCGCCAGGCAGTCCTCCCTGAGGTGTTGGTTTTCTGCAGGTCGAGCCGGGGGCGTCGGGTGCAGAGGGTGAAGTATCATGCTTCCGGCGGGAAACATGAAGTCTTTGGGAGTTGCTTCTTTGTTGCCAAGAAGTAGATGGTTTTGAACAGAGCCGCTGTTCACAGGAGTTTCTTGGTCCTTGGGTGCAGGGCAGTCCTCTGACGCTTCAGAGGTCGCTGGTCCCTTTTGGATGCGTCGCTGTTGCAGTTTTCTTCGAAGTTGGGAGACAGGCCGGTAGGGCTGGGGCCAAGGCAGTTTGTTTCCGTCTTCTCTGCAGGGCTTCAGGTCAGCAGTCCTTCTTCTTTGTTAAGGTTGCAGGAATCTGATTTCCTGGGATCTGGGGAGCCCATAATACTGAATTTATGGGGGTGTTTAGGTCTGGGACGGCAGTAGCCAATGGCTACTGTCCTTGAGGGTGGCTACACCCTCTTTGTGCCTCCTCCATGTGGGGGGGGGGGCACATCCCTAATCCTATTGGGAGAATCCTCCACTCGCAAGATGGAGGATTTCTCAAGGTAGGGGTCACCTCAGCTCAGGACACCTTAGGGGCTGTCCTGACTGGTGGGTGACTCCTCCTTGTTTTTCTCATTATCTCCTCCAGCCTTGCCACCAAAAGTGGGGGCAGTGGCCGGAGAGGCGGGCATCTCCACTAGCTGGCAAGCCCTGGGGTGCTGTAACAAAGGGGGTGAGCCTTTGAGGCTCACCGCCAGGTGTTACAGTTCCTGCAGGGGGAGGTGAGAAGCACCTTCACCCAGTACAGGCTTTGTTCCTGGCCACAGAGTGACAAAGGAACTCTCCTCATGTGGCCAGCAACATGTCTGGTGTGTGGCAGGCTGGTAGAAACTAGTCAGCCTACACTGGAAGTCGGGTTGGTATTCAGGGGGCACCTCTAAGGTGCCCTCTGGGTGTATGTTACAATAAATTGCACACTGGCATCAGTGTGCATTTATTGTGCTGAGACGTTTGATACCAAGCTTCCCAGTTGTCAGTGTAGCCATTATGGAACTGTGGAGTTCGTGTTTGACAAACTCCCAGACCATATACTCTTATGGCTACCCTGCACTTACAATGTCTAAGGTTTTGCTTAGACACTGTAGGGGCATAGTGCTCATGCACATATGCCCTAACCTGTGGTATAGTGCACCCTGCCTTAGGGCTGTGAGGCCTGCTAGAGGGGTGACTTACCTATGCCACAGGCAGTGTGAGGTTGGCATGGCACTCAGAGGGGAGTGCCATGTCGACTTAGTCATTTTCTCCCCACCAGCACACACAAGCTGTGAGGCAGTGTCCATGTGCTGAGTGAGGGGTCCCCAGGGTGGCATAAGACAAGCTGCAGGCCTTAGAGACCTTCCCTGGTATCAGGGCCCTTGGGACCAGAGGTACCAGTTACAAGGGACTTACCTGAGTGCCAGGGTTGTGCCAGTTGTGTAGACAAAGGTACAGTTTAGGGAAAGAACACTGGTGCCGGGGCCTGGTTAGCAGGGTCCCAGCACACTTTTAAATCATAACTTAGCATCAGCAAAGACTAAAAGTCAGGGGGTAATCATGCCAAGGAGGTGTTTCCTTACACTAGCCTTGACCCTAATTGTGATGCTTTACCTTTTTATCCAGGACTACATTAGGGACTTACTAGGTGCATTAAAAATTATTTAAGAAGATGTTTAGACCTCCATAATAGATAATCATTATGTTCCTTTTCTAAACCAAATACGTAGGTCTTAAAGTTTAGAGTGCATAAACGGGACAGTGATGTGAGAAATTATTGCATTAACGGGACAGTGATGTGAGAAATTATCACCAGGTTCCCAGCATTTTGATATGCAAATTGATGAGTAATGTCCTCATTGGGCCAGTGCTGGTGTGATCGCAGGGCAAATGTCCATTACATCTTTCAAAGCAGCAGAGGTTAACGCCTAAATCCTAACACCAGCACTTGGCAAACAAGTGAATCCATTAAAACGCGTTTATTCAGTTCACATCACAAATTATGCAGTCAACAGGTAATGCGTTTCGGTATTAATGACCTTTGTCTAATCAAGTGAAAACATTACAAATAGTCATAGAGAAAACATGTGAACACGATCAGTGAACACAGAAAAGATACTGCCCGCTATCTTGTCACAACTCATTTGTCTCACACATCTCTTTAAAAAGTGCGGATTACATGGCCTAGTACCAGTATACCACGTGTCACAGAAAATAATTTGGTCAGCTGATGCCATTAATGCATGGTGTAAGAACATATTAATGTAGTTATTGTATCAGAAAGTCATATCAAAGTGCTAACGAAAAAATGTGTGGTTTTTCAAGACCACTTGTGTCATCAATCATCTCCCAGTGGTCTGCATATAATCATATGCAAATATATCTATTATCAAACAGAAAATCTGCTATAAAAGATAATATTACCTTCTTTTGTTACAAAGTGTAATCAAAGTTTGCAAGTCATCAGATACCTGTAGATTGATTTCACTAATCCAGAGTTCAAAGTATCTTTTCAAATTGTTGTATTTTCATCAATTACTAATTTTACCACAATCTAATCCATGTTCAGTTTACTATTTTTGTCTATCATAACATAATTGTTCACTATAAATATCACATTCATTTAAGGCAGGCTGTATCTGCATTGTATTGTTTTATACAGGAAAGGTTCTAAACATATACCTTTGTCATGAACTTGAGACTAAGAGTCTAATTACGAGTTTGGCGATCCGAGGACCACCAAAACCGTGGTGGCGGTCGGACCGCCGAAGTTCTGGTGGTCAGACTGCCAGATTACGACCCTGGCGGTCCGACCACCAGGTGGCTGCTGCCACCGCCAGGATCATGCCCATGTCCATGCAGTGCAACGGCCCCTCTGATAGCACCCTCGGAATGCTCACTGTCTGCACTATAGTGCAGACAGTGAGCATTCCGAGGGTGCTGTTGGCACTGTTTCTGTTGGGCTGACCAGCAGAAATCTCGTAATATTATGTTTCCACCGGTCAGCCCAGTAGAAACATCGTAATACCACTGAAGGGAGGTAGCTGGCATGATGGCAGCTTCCTCCCCACGGGTATGGTGGTCCTCGGACCGCCAAACTTGTAATTAGGCCCTAAGACAGGAAAAAAAGAAAAGGCTTATTAAACAGCGGAAAAACGCAGGTTAACGAATTTCCTGCCGCACTCCTGGTGGTCTGACTGCCAGATTATGACCAGAGGACTGCCGCCACCGCCAGGATCATGGATCTTGACAGGGTTGTGGTCAGCCACAGCAGCACTGATTTCAGCGCCACTGTGCTGATCATGAGTCCTCTTTCCGCCCGCCTGGGTATCTGCCATGAAAAGGCTGGTGGAATGTCTCTGCTGGGGGCCACAGTGGGGCCCTGCACTGCCCAATTCCCATGCAGTGCAAGGGATAGCACCCTTGTAATGCACACTGTCTGCAGTGCAGACAGTGTGCATTCCAAGGGTGTTGTTGGCACTGTTTCTGTCGGGCTGACCAGCGCAAATATCGTTATATGATGTTTCCACCGGTCAGCCCAGTGGAAACATCATAATATGACTGGGGGAGGTAGCTGGCATGACAGCAGACTCCTCCCCACAGGTTTGGCAGTCCTCGGACCGCCAAACTTGTAATTAGGCCCTCAGACAGGAAAAAAGAAAAGGATAAGTAAACAGAAGAAAACAGCAGGGTAACGAATTTCCCAATAGAGAGCATGGAGAAGGAGAAGACAGGGCCTGAGTAGGCTGGGGAGGCAGAACAGACCAAAGACAGGTGGATGATGAATAAGAGAAGACGAGGAGTAGGGTCAGCTCTTCTGGGCTAGGTTAAGCAGAGTCAGTTGAAACAATGAAGGTGCCTCACAATTTATTTTATTGTAGGGATCTCCATTGCTGAATAGTTTGTTCACTGTTAGTGTCCCTTTTCACATTAGTTGCATTTCTTTTCTCTTTTTTACTATGTTAATCAAGTTCCCAGTTATTACGATGTACCTGTTGATTTCTCCAAGTCTATTGGTATTCTGCACGTGTCAACTAAACTCATACTTTCCCTGAACCTGATGCAGTTTCCTGGAACTCTTCAGGGTCGCCAACTGCCCCATTATTGAAGCATCAGGTAAACTTACATTGTTACCAACAATCTGATTATAATTGATCAAGAACTTATGTTTTCTAAAACACATGAAGTGTGCCAATGCCAGACATGCTAGAAGGTCACTTTTCTTTTCAAGATCTAACTATACTAATACATATTAGCCAGGGTCTTGCCTATGCAATGTAGTTCTAATATGAAGATAAGGAGTTGATGATGAAAATATAATAAGGCCACCTTTAGCAATTTGGTAATCTGTCCTAGGGCAGAAGAACCAGACCAAGTTGGCTCAGATAAAAGAGGTTGTGCAGAGAATCAAGCACGAAAAATGGATTTGGGAACATTCACCAAGTGGTAAAAGAAACAAGAACATTTATCAAAAGCAACATCAGGCTTACAGGAGATTGTGTTAAAGATTTGCGATGACACACTCTGAGCAGGACATTCAAGAATCAAAACGTTTTAAGACCTTTTGAATCAAACCTTTTGGTGGTCTAGGCTAAAGGAGAGAGTAACAAACAATTTATGTAGGTAAATGTGCTGTATGTGCACAAACTGAGGAGGTTCCTGGAAAACAGAATATAACATTACAGACTCTTTTATCATCCAATCAACCTTTAGCCAACACAATGAAGGATTTCATCATAGATTAAATGTTATGGGTGGTGGTGGACTATTTGACTCATTTTCTTCTTTTGCAAAGACTTCCTACAGTTGTAGAACTATCAAAACAGTTTTTGAAAATGATAGCTTGACTGCACATTCTTCCAGAAGTCATAATGAGAGACAGACAGTCCCAGATCATTGGTAAATTCTGGAATACAGTTGTAGAAAAAAGGTATTATTTCATTCAAGTCCACAAGGTATTATCCACAAAGGGATGGTCAGAAATAAAGTATCAATTAGGCTCTATTAATATCTTAAGAGTTTTATCTTAGAGTAACAACATTGATGGGAAGATAGGCATCTCTGGAGATTGGGCTCCAGCTCTTTAGGACTTTCATCATTCTATTGCACTTATGTTGATCACCCAATAGTCTGGCCTTCCAAATCAAATGTCAAGCCACAAATGTCCTTTCAGTAGGGCCTTATTACAAACCCTCTTAGATGTACACAAGACAGGAGTACATCATTTATTGCAGGCTGAAGCTGCATAAAAACCCTGCGCAGACCAACATAGAGATCTACCTGCAGATTACATGATAGGGGCTCACTTGAACATCCTGGATTCACATCCCAAGTTTCAACCTTTGTTTATGGGCTCCTTCTCCAAGAGTTACTCAGTAGAGCAGCAGAAAGACTCCTGCTGCCTGATAAATGAAAGAAACACCAGTATTCCATGTATCCAAGATCAAACTGGCAGTAGAACCACCAGGGACAAAACCTCCAGTAGTAAAGGTGCAGGTCATCCTGAGATTGAAGTAGAAGCAATATTGGACTACCAACACAGAAGAGGTTGCATTAGCGTATCCCCATGGGACTGGCGGAACCAACTCCAGCGTTCCTCTCTCTCTCCACTGTAACCCCACTTAACCCTGAGGCGACAGCGAATGCAGCAGTTAGCAATCTGGGTATACACTTTCCCTTCAGTCAGGAGGTTGGTGGAATAGTGTTGGTGATCAGTGATCTTGTTACACAACAGTTGACTTGTGACAGCCTTGCAGGTTACATTCAGATCCTTGAAGCAAGTGCATAGCTCCTTAAGTTATATTAGCACATGGATCTCTAGAAAAAAAGTATAAACATACTGAACAAACTTACATAAAAAAGTGACCATATGTTGCATGATATGCTCTAAAACAAGCACATTAACTCAGTGATATTTTATAACCCTTCAAACCAGTGACAAAAATGCATGTGTGGCTCTACATCATGTGTATTAACACCTCAATCAACTTAAACTATAATGCTGAATACACATTTACCTCTGTAGCAGGTGTCTTAACCTCAGTGTTTTAAATGAAAATGCCCTGCCATTGCTCGACACTGGCAAAGAAAAAAAGGTGCTGATACAAGTCCCTACATTCTTACTTCCATGCCAAAACCTATCCCCAGCTTAAAAATCCAGTAGCTGCTAGAAAAAGAAAAAAAACACAAAACCCTGAATGTTACTCATGGAGGCAGTACTTAGCTTACCTGGAGGAAGGTGAGGAATAGAGGACTACCAGTAGGAGGAGCTGGATTCCAAGTCAACTCAGAGTACCTTGCATATTCTTCTTTTTTGCCCTCTATACGCTGCTCCCAGAAGGGCTTTTATCCTACCCATTTTACATCACCTTAGACCTATCCACTACAAGGAAGCTCTATTATATTTTCAGAGACTTTCAGATATTCAAACCTGTCATCATGTACTAGATTTTGTTACAGCTTCTTTAAGTATTAGGAAAAGGTCTACTTTATTTTAAATTTGTATATGTTAGTGAAAGTCTACCATTTTCAGATAATATCTGTTTTTTGTGCTTTTGTTATTTCTAATTCATGTTTAGTATATTTATCTGCTATATGTCAAGGGTTTTTAAATCGGATGCTTATATGATGTTCTTAGAAATTGTTTTATAGTTTTTAATTGTGTTTTATATTATTTATAGAGCGATAATATGTGTTCTGGTTTGCACTTTTATGGCAACTGCCGAATAAAGTTATTTGACCGAGCTGGATTGCCAGCAGGAGTTCAGGATTACCAGGACAAGGATGGGCAGGAAGATAAGCAGAAACAAAAGCAGGAATATTAAGAAGACCGGACCAATGGTATTTTTGACCAAAAGGAGACCATAATGAGAAGGATAAGGACTAAAGTAGCACAGCTAGATGAATCAATATAAGATGGTCAAGGACCAAGTCATCGGGACAAGTAGGACTAGGGCCAGGTCAACCAATTCACATAAAAGAGGGAACGATCCAGAACGATCCAGAAGGACTATGATCAAAGGAGCCAGAACCATGGAAGTCAGAATCAGGAGGGGGGATCAGGAGTACTATGTCTAAGAGGACCAATGGGAGAAAGGGGAGCAGGAATAGGGCCAGGACTAGCAGGAGTGTGAACAGGGCTGGGGCCAAGATGGCTGATAATAGGAGCAGGACTTTGAGGAGATCCACAATAGTAAGGATGAAGACAATGACCAGGATGATGATGAGGAGAAAGGGGAGAGGAGGACCCGGAGGCCCAGGACCAAGAAGATGAGTAGGGGACATGTCAGGATAAGACGGGCCAGAAAGACCAGGTGAAGGTCTTGAAGACCAGGTCCAAGAGCACCTAAACTGACAAAGGGACATAGACCCTAAGCTGAGAAGACAGGATGATTAAGACCAGGGGGTGAAGGACGTAGAGAATCAGAAACAACAGAGATAGGAGGGCCGGAAAGATCAGCTCAAAACCGGGGGGAGGAAGAACATGAAGTTAAGTAGGAGGGCCAGGATGAGGAGGAAGATAAACAAAATTCAGATTAGTGGGATCAGGACATGGAAGAGGAAGATATCAGGTAGAGGGGAGAACAACCACCAGTAAGCAGAGTAGGTGGTTGATGGGGAAGACTACAACAATGTGTAGGAGGATCAAATGAAAATAGGTTGCATGGTCAAGTGTCAAGGACCATAAATATCAGGAGGACTAGAAGGACCACAACCAGTAGGATGAGGATCCAGACCACAAGAAACAAGACCACATCCCATAGGAAGACCTGGTGTAGGAGGATGGTCAGGACGACCAGGGTGGGGTGGATCAAGACAAGCCCAGGACCCAGAAGAGGAGCAGACCCAGGAAGAGCACCAGGAGAAAAACCTAGATGAGGAGGGGGGAGAAAAAGGAGTATCATGAAAAGAAGGAGGACAGGCTCAGGAGGTGGAGAAGGCCAAGAAAGAGGAAGACCAGTAAGAGAATAATGATGATGAAAATAAAGAGGAGGAGGAGAAGAAGGACCTGAAGTTGGAGACTAGAAAGAGGACGATGACAAGAAGCGAAAGGACCAAGACGAGGACCAGGGCGAGGAAAGCAGTATGAATATAGGCATTTATGTGCATGAGGGCATGACTTCAGTCACAGAGGTCGCACCTCTGGTAAACTATTTTAGATACTGGTCTTAGGCCATGGGCGCTTCAGACCCAGCAATTACATCTCATTTGTAGCACTGCTAAACCCCCTCAGCTATTAATGTAGTCTCTAACCAATAAAGTAAACCAAAGCAGCTTGCTAGCACATTTTCGATGGCTTTCAATTTCTTTTGGGACAAAGTTCATAATAAATAATGCCATGGCTGAATGTCATTGATTCCGCTCCTCATGATGCTGCGTTATGTGACAGCAGCCCATTTTTCCTGCATCCAACATATAAAATGCCAGATCAAACTTTTTCCCTTTTGAACTCTTCCTCCAGCTAAAGACACTACACAATGGTCATACAGTGATTTACAGATGTCAGTAACATAACGTATGGACGTAGTGGCTTTGATTTTCTGCTCAACTTCCAACTCCTTTCTCCCATTTCTGACTCTCCTTTGCCTCACACCTTGCAAATGTATGATTATAAACCTTCCAATAAGATGGTTTATTAGCAGTTAATAACAGGTAGCTAGCTAGCATCCTGGCTCTAGAGCAGTGAAGCTCAAAGTATTGCCTGTGGGCCATATGCGGCCCTCCTGACCTTTACATGTGACCCTAGGTCACTGGGCTGCTGTTTATTTGACTCAGTATTAACAACATTCAGAAACGTGTTAAATAAAAGGACAAGCATTTTTACAGGTTAACTGAAATTAAAGAAAGGAAGTAACTTAGGTATCCTGCACCACTTAACTTTAGGAACACCTTCATTTCTTGTAACAAATGTTTAAATATGATAATGTCTCTTCAAAATTCAAAAAGTGTATTTCATTAACATGCAAAAGCATTTCACCTTAGTACATGAGATTATATCGCGGCATTGTGAAGTATTTATTAAAGCGATGTTTGAAACAGGAATTTATAAACATTTATGGTTTTCTCTTACCCTGTCAACAATGCCAATCGAGCAAGGTGGCGCTCCTACAAACGCTGTGAGACAGAATTAGTGTGGGAAAGGCCACTTTAATGCGGCAGGTGCAACTTTAGCTTATACAACCTTGGCATCTAGCCATGCAGACTAAGCAAACCCGACCTAACTAATACATTATCAAACCTATCCATCTGCCTCCCTCTCCCCTAAAACATCCTTTAGTTTCCCTTGTCACCCATACCTCTCCAGTCTCTGCTCTGCTCAATAAAAACTTCACACGTCAAAATTGCTCAATGTATTCCAAAACGCTCCTCTTCCTATAAACCTTTTAAATTGTCCCTTTCTCCCCCTCCCGCGACTGCACCCCTGAGCTGTGTAAACCTGTCCAGTTTTTGTGAAATAACTTACCAACTGTCATAACTACCCGCTCAACACAATGTACCTGCTCAACAGTGACAAACCCTCACTCCTGAGCTTCAGGGCTAGAGGGTGGGGAAAAGCTTTCCTTACACCTACTGACGTGTGTCCACTAATGACCCTAACTCTTCCTAAACTCCTGCACTAACCCCTGACCCCACCCCTCGTTCTCTCTACAAATCCTATTTCCATCGGGCGAGACAGTTCTCATAGAAACCCTGTGAGACAGATTTAGTGTGGGAAATCCCGCTTTAATGAGGGAGTTGCAACTTTAACTGATACAACCTTGGCATCTAGCCATACAAACTAAGCATACCCAGCCTAACATATACATTACCAAACCTATCCATACACCTACCCCCTCGCCAATAGATCCTTTAAATTCCCTTGTCACTTATACCTCTCCAATCTCTGGTCAATCCAAATTTCACACATCAAAATTGTTCGATGTCTTCCAAATGCTCATCTTCCTGTAAACCTTTCAAGTTGTATCCCCCACACATTGCACATCTGAACTGTGTTAACCTGTACAGCTTTTGTTAAATAACTTACAAACTGTTGTAACTACCCGCCACCAGAAAAACCTCTCAAGCATTTTTCTGCGCTCCCATCCTCTACTCCGAATCCTTCAACAAATGGGACAAAACCTTCTGCAACAAATACAAACCCATGCCTAACACTGATAAATGTACCCCAACATCTCTGACTTTCTTCAAACCTTATACCACTATGTTCAACAACAAACATTCCTTTATAACTATGAAACTTCTTCGTGTCACAACTGCATTTTTTACGGGCCCTGTCAATCACTCCAGGCTTCGATTCGCCCCTCCAACTTCTCCTTGGCACAAATGCTATCCACACTAAAGTCGTGCCTGACTGCATCCTCTTAATTTCACGCAAGTGTTCTTTGGCACATAGTGCAAGAGATAAGCCCTCAATCTTCACCAAATCATTCTTGCCCAAATGCAATACCATTACATCAGGGCAATGAAAGTTTCTTCTCAACTCATCTAACCTGCACAGAAATTCCTTCCATTGTGTTCCATCCTTCCCAAACCATTTCAACTAAACTCTCAAATTACTGAAACCCAGTTGTCTGCCAAACTTCCCAGAAGTTGCCTGACATTTAGCCCACTTCACAAAGGAATACCAGCAAATCTAGATCTTGATGTGTTCCTCCTGTGGTCCTGCAATGCAACATATAACAAAAAAAGAATGCGCATAAACAAAATCTCTACCAAGTGAGGCCTGCTCTCATATATTGCTTATAACAGCCTGATTTCCACCTCCCCACCTTCTGAATCCCTGCTTCAGGTGCAATTCCAGTCCGAAAAGAATGTATGCCATTACCTGTTTCCTACAGGCCCAGCATACCCAACGCCTTGCACATCTCTCCCAAAACCTGTGACTGCAACACCCTTTCCCCAGACGCATGGTGCAAAGATTGTACCCACTGGAGATACTCCACCTATTTATCTTTGCCACTATTGCGCCCTGCAGACTGCGTTGTCCAGATATCTCTTCAGCTTCACACACTTCCCTCTGCCTTTCTAATCCGTTTTGGACTTAGGCAACCACACCTGAAATTAATTCTGCAACACTTGTACATTCCTTCTCTTAAATACCTGCCACCATCCTAGTCCCAATCACCTCGCCCACATAAAACACCCCCCAAAAAAAAAAACATACCATCACCACTGAAAACAATTTACTTTCCTCCATATTGTGACAGACTTGCAGCAGCATCCCATTCAACTGCTTCAATAACTGAAGCATCACCGGTCGTCTTATTTGTTTACTTGTGGACCTCTCTCGCTAGCCCAGCCTTCTAATAATCTTCTCCCCAACTCACCTGCTGATGGTTCAAAACCCTAATACAACTTCCTGAATAATGCCAATCCTGCCACCTTTTCACAGACGGAAAACACTTTTCAATAAAGAGCATAATGAATTTCACCACACCTTCTGGACTGCTCCCAACTCTTTGACCTCATTCAGGGCCTGGCTGTATGCGTGCCACGTTGTTCTGCTTAGCCTAAAACTAAGAGGGAATTAAGGCTAAAGAATGCAAAGAATGCAGCACTCCTAGTCTGAGTAATGAATTTATTAAGACACTTCCCAGGTCTCAAATGAGAGTATCCAAAAATATTAACATCAGCATTTAAGTTGAATGCAGCAAAACACATGCAGATACTAAAATAATCAAAGCAGTTGAATAATAATAAGCAGAAAAAGCACAATATATCAACAATGAATAAGTATGCAGTGAATATATATATATATTTATGCATGCACACAGCAAAGCTAGATAATTAAGAATTAAAAATGCATTACTACGGGGATCCCAACATCATCCTCTTCCTTGCCAATGCCAAGCTGTGGAATCCTGAACAGCTAAAACAGGAGAAATATTCCCCAATGGGACTCAGATGATTTTTTTGGAGCAGTCCGTCCACCCTCAAAAATGAGTTCCTTCTGCCTCTGTGCAAGTTTCCCCACCTTATATACCTTAAACAAACTCAAGAGGAAGGTTTTGGTAACCTTACCCCTCCCTTCGAGTAAGTTGTGAAGTTCAAGCGCTGGCTGTACTTGGTCCGTGTTGACAACCCACAAAAGAACTGGCCAGATCCCAATGTGCATTTCCAAGACAGAGCTGTACTATTCTCTGATATAAAGATTCTCATCCTTGAACACTCTTATCATCGTGGCATCCCCCATGATATGTTCCCTTCTATGGTGAGAAAAGCAAAAACACGGACAATGTAGAAAACAATCTGAGCATGGAAAAATACCTGCGCCACTGATGTAAAGGCATTTGAAGCTAAGCTAAGCACAAAATGGAGTCAGTGGTCAAGATGGAATCAGTGGTTAAATACAGATAGCATTACACTCTGCCCTTTGACCAGTGACACCTATAACATACTGGTCTAAAAGTAACCCTTTTTGGTTTGAACATTGTAAGTAGGTTAAGTATGCATTATACACAGCAACATAGCATTATTATAATATAAATCACTACGAGTATTCTGTCTAAAATAATAAGCAATTGCCCAAAATCGGGCAACTAGTTAAATAACCAGCCCCACCACCCTTTGTCAACATCTCATCTTACTCCTTTCACCAAGTCATATAAAGCATCAATATGAGATTGGATAGATTTAGAATGGTCTAATAGCTTGAAGCAACACATTTCCTCAAACTCTGAGTATCCATGGTCATGCTTCAAAAGCAAGCAGTCAATGGCTGCCCTGGTTTGCAATAAAGCTTTTCTAGTGTCTCGTATATCTAGGAGAAATTCAGTCAAGGCGATGTGTGATTGATGTTCTTAACCATCAAACATGCTAACTTGTTAATAACTCAAGTATTATAAGCAGCTAATCCTGGAACTCCTACAACAGAAGTGCTTAATCTCACATTTTCTGATTTAGATAATAACTGAATTTCAGAGTCACGGTCTTCCCTTAATTGAACTGTTTCCCTTGGATAGCGAGTATGTACAGAGTGAAATGGAAACATCATGAGTCCTAACCGTTTAAATGCACACATTCCACCTGGTTTTATTGGCAGGAATGTATGTATAAGTGGTATTTCCACAAGAGATCAATCACCCCATTGCTAGTTTGACATGCTTGATGTGGCTAGCAGCAGTCACAATATGTTGGCAAGACATGCTATTGTCCATATTCTTACAAGTTTTATTGTTTATATGCTGACACAGTACTCATTCTTCCAATGGGATTTCTTGAGGAGACCCCGTAATTGTCTCCAGGTGCATTTGAGCCAATTTTTCGATTTTGTGAGAATCACAAGTTAAGTTGTAGCAGACATCACCAGTGATAATATTGTAAGTAATCACATGGTTTGAGTTATCCTATTTCTCATTTGTTACCTCTTGGCAAAACTGACAGTATTCATACAAGGAGAATTGTGACAACACGTCACTTTCTTGAACTGCTCCATCTCTGTTGGTATGATTAAGGATTTGCAGCAAAACACTGGCAGGAGTTGGTATGGCAACCAGGTACGTTGATATAACATCAACAGTACTTTTCATGTTGGACACACAGAAGTCCGATCTGTTGAGCACGGCTCCTGCAAGATGGGTCCATACATTCAATCTGTGTAATTTTGTCTCCAGGTTGTGTTTTCAAGACAGTGTCTCCACTATTTAAAAGAATAGTTTTTAATTCTCCTTGGTAGTCTGCATCTATCACTCCCCACAAGACCTGAATACCTTTGAGTGCCAACCAAGATCTGGGAGCAATCAATCCAAAATGCTCTGGGGGAATCTGTATTCCAACACCTGTTTGAAGAAGTGCTATGTCTCTTGGTTTCAATTGGTAGGTTTTTAAGGCATGTAGATCAAGACCTGAACATTCTGGTGTGGCTCAGTAAGGAGCTAAGGCTCCTGGTTTTATTTCCCAATACGTAATGGTGTTGGTCGCTACATGGAGTTGTATCTGTAATGCTGGGGTCAACATTTGCATTTGTGCACAGCCTATATTTAGATGGAAAATACAGGGCACTCCACAAAACCCAGGGGGGAGGTTGAGATGCACTCACTAGAAGATTATACACAACAGGAAGCCAATAATACTGGAAACAGATTCAAGCAGAGATCTGGAGAAACGTTACTTACATGGATAGTGCAGTTATTTGACACAGGAGCCTCTGGAGTAATGTTAGATATAGGAGACGCTCCTAAGTTTCTGTTCATCTGTCTTAAACTGGAGCCCATCATTTTTAACTGACTCGTCACTGGAATCTGAAAAATCGGTGGAGTCTCAGATATTAGCGTCCTAGATTTCTGGATCTTAATTTAACCCTGCTTTAGCAATAGCTAAATGAACTTTCTTTTGATTGACTCTACCCCTACATTTCTGATATCTGAATTGGGCAACACAAACAGCTGCCTTTTCGGTGAAAGATTGATAACTATCAGCTTTATTCTGACAAGACAACATGGTTTCGTTATTTTTAGCTTCAACTAGCTGCCTCTCTAATTGCGGGTTTTCTTGTTCTACTTGTACATACCTTTCATGAATTTTTCTATAAGCAGATAGCAGGATCCAACTCCGTTGGCCTAAAATAGATAAATCACATCCCTGTTCAACTGGCACTTTCTGTAAACAGAGTAGAACAGTTTTTGGCTCAACATTGATAAGACATCCATTACAATTTTCACATAATCCTGCTCCACAAGACCATTCATTCGCAAGAACCACATAGGGTACTTTTTCCCACCCTGGTATATCATTTGGAACCTAGGAAACCACCTTTGACTTTTGCCAAGCATTATTCCCTTTTAAATCTTTCACTCCTGCAAACGACTATGTCAAAGTGTTCTGCTTAGCTTCAAACTAAGAGGGAACAAGGCTAAAGAATGCAAAGAATGCAAAGAATGCAGTACTCTTAGTCTGAGTAATGAATTTATTAAGGCACTTCCCAGGTCTCAAACAAGAGTATACAAAAATATTAAGGTGAGCATTTAACTTGAATACAGCAAGACATGTGCAGATACTAAAATAATCACAGCAGTTGAATAAAAATAAGCAGAAAAAGTGTAATATATCAACAATGAATAGATATGCAGTGAATACTTATGCAAGCACACAGCAAAGCTAGATAATTAAGAATTAGAAATGCATCACCATGGGGATAGAATCTAACATCATCCTTGCCAACGTCAAGCTGTGGAACCCTGGACAGCTGACACTGGAGAAATATTCCCCAATGGGACCCAAATTTTTTACGAGCAGTGCATCCAACCTAAAAAATGAGTTCCTTCTGCCTCAGTGCCAAGTTTCCCCACCTTATATTCCTTAAACAAACCCAAGAGGAAGGTTCTGGTAACCTTCTGCCTCCCTTCGAGTAAGTTGTGAAATTAAAGCGCTGGCTGTACTTGGTCCGTGTTGAAAACACACAAAAGAATTGGCCAGATCCCAATGTGCATTTTCAAGACAGAGACATACCTTTCTATGCTATAAACATTCTCATCCTTGTACACTCTTATCATTGTTGCATCCCCCATGATGTGGTCCCATCACTGGTGAGAAAAGAGAAAACACGTTCAATGTAGAAAACTAGCTGAGCATGGAAAAATACCTGCGCCACCAATGTGACGGCATTTGAAGCTAAGCTGAGTACAAAATGGAGTCAGTTGGCAAAATGACACAGATGGTTAAATACAGATAGCATTACACACGTAGATTCAGACAAGGAGCCTTTGAGCAGTTGCATTAACCTTTGTTTCCTGTGGTCCACGTGTGTCCTGACTTATGTGTTTTCTCTGCATCTGCCCCAGGCTCAAGCCCACCAAATCTCTGCCACTGAGAACTAAAAAGACCATTGGCTATGCAGTTGTCACCCCTGCAATGTGCCATACCCTAAATACTACATTCGGACTCAAACATTCCAGTACAAAAACTCCCAGAAGTTTTAGAACCTGAAGATCCCTTGCTGACTGCCTGTTAACAATCTGTACCACTGACAAAGTGTCCACATGAAAAAGCACTTTCTTGTTGAAAAACTCATGACTTCAGACGCAAATTTCAACCACCAAAGGAAAAATTATCCAGAAGAGCAATGCTACGCTGTCTATTTATTCCTCCACCATTATGGCCATTCCTCCTTTCACCAATGCCCTTGCCAATAACTTCTGAAACCTGCCTCGCCAGCTGTATCAGAAATCAATACCAGAGACCACACCACTTCATCGCCTATCCCTTCCATTGGGAAGCCATTGAAATCTTGTAAAAAACGTTGCCACTTCCTAAAATCTTCTTTCACTCTTGCCTTCAGTCTGATTCTATGATGTGGGAGTGAAGTTCCTGACAAAGCCAAACCCAATCTGTGACAAAAGGTTTGCACTGTCTTGACCGCCCTGCAAGCAAAATTTAGATGCCCCAGCAGCTCCTCAATTTCCTTTGCCAGCATCTCTTTCAACAGTCTCAGCAATGTCACTCTTTTGTCCTCAGGCAACCTCACTTCCATTCTCACTGAATCCAGTTCCACACCCAAAAAGGTCAAAACCTCTACAGGTCCACAGGTCTTTTCTGTGGCTATAGAAACCCTATGTCCTGCAACAAGTCCTGAAACCTGTGCAACAATACTTTACACTTCAGTGAGTTTACTGCTCCCACAGTGAAAAAATCATCCAAAATAATGTGGCATTGCTTCAGAAACTGTAACAACTTGAAACAACTGCTGCAGCATCTTACTGAAAAGCTTCAAACAACAAACAAGAAACAGAAAAGCTCATTGGACACGCTTTGTCTACTAATATAGCTCCTGCCAATTAGATCCCCAACAACTCAAAGTAATCTGGATGAACAGGCAAAAAGCTGACTTAATATCACATTTCACCAACTAGGCACCCCTCCCTGCTTCCCTGACCAAGGGTATCGCTGAATCGCCTAATGCATAATGTACCCTGTTCCTCTTCTGGGGGATAAGGTAATTGACAGACTGCCCTTCTGGCCAAGAAAGATGCTGAATCCTCCTAAACTCCCCCTGCTCTTTCTTGGGAACTACCCCAATGGAAAAATAATCAAGTTTGGCAGCAGCCAATCAGAAAAAGGGACAGCCATCCTTCCTTCCCCACTTATTTCATCAAATTGAGCCACACAAGCTCTTTCTGTCTCTGGATGGAACCCAAATTCTCAGCCCAGCGACGCCCCAGTAGACCTTCATAGCCCAAATTAAAACTGTTGTTTTAATGAGGCCTGTCTGCCATGTGGTCCTCCACCGCTGCACTCTCTCCTCAGTCCTGGGCCCACTTCTGTATTTTGCCATTACGGCCACCGAAACGTCGCTTGCAGAGCAACGCTGTGGCCTTGCTCTTTTTTGGACTTGCACCAAAGGTCTAACTGGCCCTCTGCCTCCAGGTTCAATAAGGCCTCCACCACCGACATACTTTGGGCGCTTATCGTACAGCGCGCTCAATTAAACTGCTAACTCCAAACGGAGAAAACTGTCCCTGAAAAACGTTTCTGCACCTGCCAATGTGCTTCCACTAATGACACCAACACTCTCTAAGCTCCTGCACTAACCCCGACCTAGCTCTCTCGCTCTCGCTACCAATCCAGTCTTCTCTATACCTAAATCCCACTACCCGCCCAAAAACCCCAGGGAGTACCGTTTTATGCCTTTCCCCGTAGTAAACTAAGAGATGAGTCCGTTGCCATTTGCACCCTCTGGTGGCCTGGGCTGCTATTACACATGAATCAAACACAAGAGAAGGTTTTTCTACAGCACACATTCTGAAGTTGTGTATTTTTAAGTCCTCCTATATGCAGTGCTTAATTTGTGCTGTTGTTTCCAGTGCGGAGCACTGGCCCGTATTTTTGAGGGTCGGAGCTTATTCTTCTGCCTCAAGCATTTGCTGCAAGAAAAAGTCCCATTGGGGAAAGACGGAGGAAGAGAAAAACGAAAAAGCGTCACAAAAGTAAAAAGTAGAACTCTGCTTGAGTGAGCTGAAGGGGCAGGGAGTGGCTGTAAATGGATTGACAGGCCCGAGATGGCTGCAGGATTACGCTGCCTCAGTATTCGTGTTCCCACATTTAAGTGCAGCAGCCGTGTTTAATAGGAGGGCTTGGGCACCGGCATGTTTTTATTTACAAATTAAGCACTGCCTATATGTGATACTGAAGAAAAAGGACAGAAAGTGAAATAAAACAATTGCCTGGGATGTCACAATATGGTCCTGGATGGATCCCACGTTTTCTGGTTTCACATTGTGCAATTCAGCCAATAGATGTATATACTGCACGTCCTTTACTCCGACTTTACATAGCCCTCCACCCTGCGGCCCCCTCACACCACTGACCCAGCTTTTTTGGCAGTGGTTAACTTGTAAATACAATAGTGTCGTGCCCAAAGCTGTCCTCTGAAACACGAGGCTACCGCATTGAAATGCGCCAGCTCAGAATACTGAGGCAGTGTAATCCTAAACCATCCGGGCCTCTTCGTTTGCAGCCACTCCCTGCGCCTTTAGCACACTCTTACAGCGTTCTGCTTTCGCCCTTTGTGACGCTTTTCCGCCTTTGCTCTGTCTTTCCCATGTGTAATTCGCAGTAATTTCCAGATGCGACCATCGGCTCAAATTAAGCACTGTTTTTTGGCCTCTGCGAAAACGTTTGTGAGCCCCCATGTTCTAGAGTACCTCCCAATGTCGAAATGGGGGGTGAGTGAAACACCATGTAGCATTTTGGAGCAAGTGTTGTAAAGTATTGGTAAAAAAATGAAACGTGAAACTCAAAAGAAGACACGAAGTCGTCAAATTTAACATAATCTCCTTTCCTCTGGCACCTTGATGCATAGTAATCTCTGCTGCGACACTCTACTCAGGCAGGCAACCCCGGTTTCCTCCTGCCCACTCCGGTCTCACTGCCGCAGGGTTGCCAGGCATTCCTGATTACGCAGCAGAGGCGATTAGCAGCAGGTTGCGCGCTCGTAGCGGTGTCGCTCACGCGCTTTCCAGGTCTCTGCGGGTTCTGGAAAAAACACACACACACAATCTTCCAAGAAAAACAGCAATTATTAATCTGCTCTTGGCTACAAGAAAGCGTAGAGGTGAGTCGCGGACATAGGTTGAGTGGATAAAGGAGCTTTCGGCAGGGATGGCCATGGTTGGCAAGAGGGGGAAAGAGACCATTTTCCAGTGCCAAAACTAAAGTTATTTTTCCGTTTGGAAATTCAAATCATAGAGAATGTGTAGACACACACTGTGAAAAGCGTTGACTAAGTAATGAGGTGAGAATTTCTTTTTTGCAGAATAATGAAACACTTTCAGTCGCTTTATTTCAATAATTTGTCATTTTAACACACATTAATACTATCTGAGCAAAAGGTTCACTTCATTAGTACCAGATCAACACTTGAACACAGTGAGAAGTGACTAGGCACCGTTTGCAAACGGTCTGCAGTTTCTGAAAGTAACCACTGGTTCATTTGAGTCAGAATCCATTTTTTTGTTGAAATTTGAAAATGATGCAGCTGGTGGTGGATTATGTGGCAAATTGCCATAAAACCATCATTATGTGGATAATGCGTTATCAGATAAGTCACTATGCACACAAGCGAACAAACGGTGAAAGCATTCCGTTCTACAGGGTGCCATCTACCAAAGGCAAGAAAGCGAAGCGTGGAGTCTGGAGCCTTTCAAATAAGATCTCTTTGGCCCGTTCTCAAGCTCCTGGATGGCTCTGAGGTTGTTAGTTTTTGTTTCTTTTATTTATCTCTTATTTTTGCAGTTTTTATACCACAGACCTAACCTGGTAAGGCGTCAGAACACTGCAAAGGCAAGGGTATATACCTTTAATATAACATATATAATGTTTGATTTGGGGCAATGGGTACACTTGGGATAACTAAACAATGCTTTAGTGTTATGAAAAGTCCAATTTATTGGGCTAGGTCCATCACAGTGTGTGTTTAATTATAGTATTCAGAATTAGACAATTCACGATTAGAAGAATTAGAGAAGCGCCAGGAGAAAGTAGAGGGGTAATTTAAATGTGAGGATAACTGTCCAAAGAGGAAGTTACACTTAACTGAGGGGTCTTGAAATGATAAAAGTGTAAGTAGGATGCAGTGGAATAGGAACTAAAATAAACAAAGGGTAACTTTAGCAAAAGATTACGTTTCACCGATGTAGGGGGTTTTGGAAAGTGCAGCTCAAATGAGAGATAACGTAAGAGAAGTGAAGGGGCTTTAAAAGTGTTTGGGGAATCCTTGTGACATGTACTGAATGCCACCTCCAGACCCTGTAGGTAGGAAAATGCTGCACAGTACAGTAAAGTGTCAACTACCTCCTTTTTGGGCTTTGCCTCTCAGGGGGGAGCAAGAGTGAGCAATACGGCTTTATCTGCTACTTTGATTGGGATTTAGGAACAAACTACAGTCAATGCATTTAACAGCTTACTTAAATGTAAATGACATGCCTCAGTGTGTGCAAAGGCTGGAGCGCAGTGAATACAGGTATGTCTGTCTACACTGGTATTTTTTGTATGTGGGCCTGCAGAATGGTCAGAAACGATGTCTGAGGATTAGTGATACTGTTTTGCGTGTTTGTGACTTGGCATCGCAAGTGCATGTGCCAGATTTGACACTACGACTGGCCATGTGATCACTCTGGAAGTTAATGGCTGTCACACAACATAGCACCAGTCAACCTACAATGGGCATAGCTGCAGTTGAGTCCTTTCAATGCTCTTGTGTAAGCAGGCATGGAGGAAAAGGGGAGTGGACCTGGACCCAAACAACGCACCACACAAATAACATTGAACCCCTCCTCAATGGGTTCTCTTGGAGGGACTGTCTCTCCTTCAGCATCAGCAGGTGGAAGGAGTTTCCATGTGGGGTCATTTTCTGAGTAGTGACTAGGGAGTCATGTGTATGCAGCAGGCTTCATTGATGGTGACACATTGAGTTGCACAGAGGAGCAGAACAGAGTCTGCAAGGGCAGAGTACTCCGGGCTCCCACAAGAAAAGCATTGAATTAGCTTGACGTCTTAACAGCTATTGTTGGAAGGTGGCCGTCCACCAGATGAAGCCGGAAAGGGGGCAGTTCTTTGGGGAGATCTGCAGAGAGGATACAGAGTCGAGATGGGCACAGCATAGCTGTATTTGCTGAGTTGGCAGCAGCAGCTTGGACGTAGCATACAGCCCTCCCACAAGCAGACGGTATTCATGGTAGCCTCGAATAGCTGAGCCTTGCACTTCTCAAAGTGTCTTTGTGAGAGTTCTTTAACTTTATGGTAATCTACATCCTCCTCCTCTGGTCACAGCTACAGCAGGCTTCTTCCTCTTTCTAATTCACCGAGCTGGGCCAAATATAAAAAAGTGAACTGAGAGTCTAACCCAAGGGCCAGTTAATACCCTAAAGGTATAGCAGCTGGCTGCAGACCACCCCACTACACAGATGCCAAGTTACACTTAAAATTGGAGGGATCAATCACATTCATGTCCATCTTTTATTGTTTATAGTCCAGCCCTTCGGTGACAAGGCATCGCTTCACATTCACAGGATCTGAAACTCCTCGGTGTCTGGCCACACACATATTTGCACAAGAGACGAATTCAGTCCAGAATGTCATCAGTCACTGAGGCTCCTACTGGCGCGGCTGCTCTTCTTCTAGGGCTGAATGAGAGCACCCGGGTGTTTCCGTGAGTTCGTCTTGGTGCAAGTGTCACTTCTACCAGGCTACAGACTGACCTCTTGCAACTTTCTGAACCCAATAGGTTAAACATATAGGTTTCCTCTCCGAGACATTGTAGTGTTTGTGGTTCCCAAGCTGACACACAGCAACTTAAAGTGCGCTCACTAGCATGGGGAGGGGCCATAAGTGCGGTATAAAACACTATTTTAAAAACTGTTAATGATATCACTATCACCACATCTCACATTTAGGGTGTGGTGAGAGGCTCCACCCATGACAAATTGTATGGATTTTATCTGGGACGGCCATAAACCAAATCTCCCAGCAGGGCTACAGGAAAAAAGACTTGAACCACATAATTAGAGTCAGCAGGCACCAGCGGGCAGTCTTGTGATGGCCTGGCAAGGGAATCAGTAGTTTTTGATGAAAGGAGGGAGCTAAGGCATTGATCCCAATTTCCACCAGACTTGAGAAGCGTTCAGGGCAGAAGCATCAGATATCAACGTTGAATGCCTCTCAGGGAACGACTGAGAGGAGTCTTTTGATAAAATAAATATGACAAGGTAATCAGAGTAGCAGAAATCAGGAGAGGCAATGCTGGAGGCAGATTTTGATGCCAGAGGGGCAAAATGGTCCTCGGTGGGCACCGGTGCAGGACATTTTCCCACCTTAAAAAATGATGCATGGTCACCGCTACAACACTGAAACGCACCCACGTAAGCCACATTGCACACCCACAGCTTGCAAACCAGACACAACCAATGGAGTAGGGTACAACGAATCCACAAAGCACTTTCGGGTATGAACCGTTATATATTTTAATGCAATTGCAATACAAAATAAACACAATGTATATTTATACTATTAAAGTAAATTGAGCACTGTGGCCAGTCTTCCTCTGGATATGCTGTTTGTGTATTTTATGACATTTGATGTGCAAACTAGGAATGAGGGAATGACACATCAAAGTCAGCATTGTACCTGGCTGGCAACTTTCTGATGTGTATGTTGAAGTCATGGGATTTTTGTCAGAAAGTTTGAAACTTTGACAAGACTCGTTACAGGCTTCCAGAGATTAGATAGAATGTGTGTGCTGTTAATCCAAGAGTGATCGATACTTTTTGCACTTTTAGAAGATATATGGATGCCCCACCGAGGCCTTGCACAGCAGATGCACCGTGAGATAATGAAGCTCTTGCCTCTAGACTGAAGGTGCAAGAAATGTGATGGAGCATAAAGGTCCCTGGACCGGCACATTTAGCAAACCGTGCTTCCAAGTTGTGTCATGTCATTTGTGTCGTACTTTTAGGCCAGCAGCAAATTGCATTTTGGGTCTTGTATTTTTTGCTGTTTTCATTAAAAGTATTGTCTCAAAGGATGCTGAGTGCTGTTCGCAAACATGCTAGGACAGGCTGAGGGCAGTTCAAATTACACGTATACACGTGGCAGCCATGTGTGCTGCAACACAGTGGTAACTAATCTATAAAAAAAAACAATAACTACTTTAACAAAAACATGCAACCTTCAGCCAAACTTTGACAAGGCTCTGTATCCTTCAGACAGCAAGATTAGTTCTATGCTGGAGATGTGTCTGTACGTTGTTGTCCTAGGGCAATAGCGTGTTCTAATTGGGATCTTATGAAGCCAGGTCACCCTATGTAGTCCACTGCCATCTGCCATGTGATACCCGTAGCCCCCATCTGCATGCACAAACCACAGAACCGTTATCATGCCACCAACCACAGAACTGCTTTAGGCTTTTTTACCTGTGTCTTTTTGCCTACTTTTGTGTCTTTAGCCTCAGCATGAGATTTTTCTCAGTCTCTTTCTTCTTCACCTTCAGCCTCAGACCCCACACTGCACCACCCTAAAAGTGCTACATTACGAGTCATGCGCACCGTGTGACTCGTCATGGTTTGCAATACATTGTTCCTGCACTGGAGGCCACTAAGAGCCCCTGGTGGCTGCTCTGGTGTCTAGGCGATGACAGCATGCCTCAGCCAGGCCTCACACAGTCAGAATCAGGTCCAGGCCAGCTCTCATGAAGACTGACCCTAGTATGTTGTCTGTGGCCCCTGAGGGTAGGTTGGAAAAAAACACAGACACGCAGCTCTGGTGTACCTTACACCAGTACTTTGGGGGTGGGCACAGAGTGATAGCTCAGTTCTTACCACCTACTGGAGGAGTGAGTGAAGGCTTCAAAAGTCCACCTTGCTATAATGAAACAGAATGGGAGAGCAGCACATGCTTCCTCTAAAGATAAAAACAAATCAACTGAGGGAATTTTTTTAAAACTATTAGTTGTTGAATGCCGTGGTTTTCATGGTGGTTGCAGGAAACATGAGAGGCCACTGACTAGATGACTTGTAAAGCATTTTTATTTTTATGCAAGAAGTTGCTTTGCTAATTGCAGTAGCCAGTGCATAGACAATGCCCACTTCTGCAAATCATGAATGCAATATAGTTGTCCTCTCGAGTCTCCACGAAGGAAATTCGCACCAGGAACAAGAAAGCAAGTCAAGAGGGGTCCTTGCCCCCTTGAACCTATTAGCTCCACCACATGGAATATGGTGGTGTAGCTTCTGCTCCAGTTTCCATTCTTGATTGCTCTTCCACTTCCTTCCTCATTCATTGGTTGTATTTATTCAGCAGTAGGCAGGGCCCCTGCCTTTAAAAAACTAAGTAAATAAAATAAATTAAAGAACATGGTGCTTGGAATCTTCTTATGTCACCAATTCCCACTTTCGCCCTTCTGGTATCCTTGAATTAATTTGACAGCATCTCTGCTTACAGCATTTCCTTATATGGATTACTGAGACTTCTCTGATTACTCCTCTTTTTTGGTGTATGAGCCAACAGCATCTCGTTACTCTTGTGGCTAAGCTGGTTAGCCCTTATTATTTGCGCTCTTAGCTCTCACACCGCCAGGTGATGCGTTCCATAACATAATAAGCATACCTCAGTAGTCTTCATGTACAACATGAAAACACTTCCATATAGAGCTGGACAGCTCACAAAATAACAGGGAGAGCCTTGGCTCTCGCTCAGATCTTAGACTCGTTCACAAGCCGAGCCTTGGAAATGTTTCTGTAAATCACATAACAAACATCATGTAAAATAAGACAAAGCCTCTTCAAAATTCAAAAAGTGTTCTGGCGCGTGGAAGGTTTGGCATTATTATGTTACATTATAGCACTGCACTGAGAAATACTTATTGAAAGTGATAGTTTTTAAGTATGAACTTTAAGTGAACTAAGAGGCAAGACGGTTGTCATGTAAACCCTGTACATGGCCCAGATTGTTATAGAGCCAGATTACATTCTATTAAGTCAAACATGATAGGTTTTGTATAACTAGTGTTATGAACTCAAATATTTGAAAATGCTTTATTAGGCGATAATGAAGAAAAGGAAGTTTTGCCGAAATAATATATTTGCCGGAGATCACACAATTTAATCAATAAGCAGAGAGTTAGCCAGGTTTTCTGTTTTCACTTTATACAAATCAACTACTTAGTATGTGTTTATATTTCCCTTTTATGGTAAAGCTATGTTATTACTTCTTAGTGTATTTTTTTTAGTTTTTCTATAGCTCGAACTCAACCCAAAGGTAATAGAGCTCTTTACATGAGCACTAGCTATATACCACACCAAACCACATTCATTTTTTTAAAAAGGCACAGGGAGATTGTGATTTGCCCAGAATCACAGTATGCCGAGACTCGAATCTGGTTCCCCAGTTCCAGAGTTGGCAGCCCTGGCCCTAATGTCACATTCTGTGTAGAGGTAGGGTGGCAGGCAAAAGCCACTTGCAGGCTCGGCCCATTATGCGCTCAGAGTTCCAACAGGACCTCGAGCTAAGCTGGAGCCAGGCTTCAAGCTCGAGCTTGGAGCTTTCAGTGGTTCGACCACCTCCACTTCCTCAGGGGTTCAAAACAAAACCCTTCCAACCACACACCCTACACAGTGTAGCTTGCTATGCGTGTGGGTAAACACTTCAGCGCCCCTGATAGGGGTAACAGCTACACAGGTGCTACAATACAACTTGCAGGGCTTCTGCCCAGGGACTTTTAACCATTCAAGGCCAGTGCACCTCCAAAAGTCTTTAGAGCGGTGGTTTCCAACCTGTGGTCTGGCGACCCCTCACTGGGGGTCCACGAAGCCTCCTCAGGGGGTCCGCGACCGCTTAGAACATTTAATATTAACAGAGGTCCCCAGCTTTTAGTAATGACTCACTGGGGGGGTCCTCGGATTCCAATAAGGATTCAGTGGGTGTCTCCGGGTTCCAGTAATGATAATGTGGGGGTCCATAGAAGTCAAAAGGTTGGGAGCCACTGCTTTAGAGGATTCTGCCTGTTCCGTAGTCTCCTGATTTTATCAGCGTTTTCGCCCCTGGTATTTATGTCTCCTCACTTAGGACTTTGTATCAGCCTCTGCCTATTTCAGGTAATGCAGGGGCGGGAGCTGGTTTAGGTGTGAGGCTGCTAAAATACGCGTCCTACTTAATGAACAGCAAAGCCGTATTTAAGTCACAGTTGGAGAGAGGTTTCCTTTTTAGCGGTTGGCTTTTAAAATATTAAGGAGATCAGTGTCAGATGAAAGTTAACTGACTCCCGGGGCGACCCGCGGTATGTGTGTTTATCAGCAGGTCACTTAAGCTGTTGGAATACCAGAGGAAAAATATGTTAGCATGCAGGCCGTGACTGACTGCCTACGCGACACAAGCCTCACTGCCAAGCCCAGGACTGCCCTATTCACTTGTCGCTATCAGTCTCGGGCGTCAGCCCTTGCGTTTCATTCCTCAGAATGTCTGCGTGGCACGTCCCTACGTACACCACACGCCAGTGGGCTGGTGCAGCATTTTGATCTGTTTCTCAGGGTAGCACCAACACAAGGAAAGGGAATTGCGTAGAAGGCACCCACCTCCCTCAATACACGGAAAAAGTGGCCACCGGACACTGGCCTGTGCATTCAACTTGAGCCCTCCATTCCAGTATTACTTGCCACTGTCTTTGTACTGGAATCGCAACCTGTTTGGCTTCCATGCAGATCCCAAACATTCTTAAAGCTTTGAAAAAGAAGCAAAATTATCTGAATTTTAGAATGAAAAGAAAGATAAAGAAAAGACATAAAAAAGCAAGCAAAGATTGAAACGAAAAAAAACCAGACACCTAGAATAACTAAAAAGCTAAAGAGACATTATAATCGGCGCTTTAAATGGAAATATAAAAGTGCAGGTACTCTTCTGTTCAATGTATTGCATAAGTGCTAAGAATTGCAGGTACTCTCCTTTTCAAATTAAAAAAGTGCTGATACTCAGTACCAGACTGTTCCTGCCTATTTAAAGTACTGATTTTAATGTTTGGCAGATGTACCGTCCCCTGTAGTACCATTCTATTATAGCCTATGGAGATCGTAATACGGCAGATTGGATATCCGTCACGTTTGTGCAGTGCTTAATTTGTAAATACAAACGTGCCGGTGCCCAAAGCCCTCCTCTTAAACATGTGGCTGCTGCAATTAAATGTGGCAACACGGAATACTGAGGTAGCCTAATCCACAAGCCATCTCAGATCTCTTCAATCTATTTAAAGCACCCCCTACCCTTTCAGTTCACTTTTGCAGCTTTTTGCTTACTCCCATTGTGACACCTTTTCGGTTTCTCTTCCTCCATCTTCCTCATATGTCTTTTCCTCGCAGCAAATGCTTGTGGCAGAAGAATATGCGCCGGCCCTCAAAAATAAGTGCTGGTGCTCCGCACCGGAAACAACAAGCACAAATTAAGCACTGCGTTTGTGACAGAGTAACCCCTCCGCCAAACTCTAAATCAGGCCCCTAGTGTCTGAGGTTGGTTGTTACATTGTTTTATTTGTAAATATTCACTTGTCACTTTGCATGAGCAATTCTCTATCACTTTTTCACATTACTGAGCAACCATGGTCTTCTGGAATTACTGCACAGAGTACAGAATATTATTATATATAACAGTTTTGCATATATAGGTGGCTCTGGTGTTGTTTTACTTCTATTTTTTTTTCTTACCATTAGGTAAGTTAGGAGTAACTTGTTTGCTCTCTGAGAATTTGATTCCTTATGTGTAAGTAATATATATTCTTTGTTCCATCTGTGTGGACCATTTTGTTGCTTGTAACACATAGCGAAAGGTGGTACACAAATTCAGTGTGGAAAACTATTTCACAACTTTCAATACTGCCAACATTGTGTTTCTGGGTAGGTGACAGTGATCAACCAGGATGTTATTAAGATTCATTAGACTTTAAAAAAATGCTCATTATTGAGTTTTCTATTAATAACAACAAAAGAAGATATAATTATTCGCTATTCTGGGTGAATATTAGGTGATTCTGGGTTACAACATTTGATTTTAACTTAATCTTGTGCATGAAGTCTTTCAATTTGGCAGTCTTCTTACTAAACATATTAGGGAAATGCTCTCACTGGCATTTTTACTTTTAATACACCCAGCACCTATTCTTCATCATTAGGGTCAAGCACAATCTACAGCAATCTATGGTCTCTCCACCCAAAGAAAGAAGGGCCTTCTTGTGCTGCAAGCAGTTTTCAAATTACTTTTCTGTTTTTAAACAGACATATCAATGCTATGCATGGGGTAGCTGTTTGGATTAATGTCCACTGCTTCTAGTTTGTCCCATTTCTCTTACAAATTTACTCCGCTGCACGTCTTCTGCTATGATAATATAGGGACATCCTGAGCTAGCTATTTGTACAGGGATTACTCCTATAATCATCCAGCACGTAGGTTTGTTACTATTTTGTAATAGCTTTAATAATTAACACAGCCTCCTTTTTAGTATCTTGACACTCCTTATTACCTTTTGACTCACTTGAGATGCTCTCAATGGTGTTTTGAGAAAAGATCGAGAATAAAGTATTGTATAGGCAAAATATCAGCTCCAAAATATCAAGGACCAAAATACTGTAAAAGTAAGTTTCAATGTGTAAAGCAAAGTTTTACTATACTTAGCTCAAAATGTATGTGCCTTGATTATATATAGACCTTTAAGGTACGCAGATGTGGAGTTAAGAATAGTAAATCTATACCTACCTATTTCCACTTACCTTCTTGATACTTTGGTCCTCAATATTTTGGAAACAATATTTTGTCCACATTATATTTTTGACATTGATATTCTATCAGTGAACCATCCTGTGGTACACATACATCTCGACGTTTCACTTCCCTTCACTTCAGCTTTTTCAAACTCTTGCAAATTTTCCGACAACACCACGTTTCACAGCATTTTGCTCTGAGCACCGGACACTTTGTGCTCTTGCTTGTTGACTGGGATTCCCACAATAACATCTCACACTATCTTTCCTATACTGTTGTGTTTTTTAACCTTGTCTTTTTGGTATTGATAATTATTTTTTGTTTCTGAAATTTTGCTCACTGCATCACTTCCCACTTCGTTTTCATTAAACAACTCACTTTTGGAACACCATCCTGAAAGTTCAGCTTTCTTTACTAGTGCAATCACATCCGTTAGTTGGAAATCCCTGTTCATCCATAGTCTGTCATGATGTTCAGTTTGCTGCTATGCAGAACAATCTGGTATCATATAACTTTACTGTCCAACAATACAAACTTGCAAGTAATCGTCAAATATTTTAGAGCTGAAACATAATTGTCTACACTTTTATGTTTCCCTATTTCCAGTTAAAGAATTTGAATTGGTAAATGGCCAAGCACACTGTGAGAGTGGGACTTTTATCCAACTAAACTATGGTAAAAACCCGCAAACCTCTCCTTTTAGCATTGGGCCACAAATCTGTAGTCCTTCAAGACCAAGGGAATGTAAAATGGCTTTCTTTCTCTTTGTTGAAGAAAATTTGTCTCCTTTCACTGTTGATGATAAAAAATCAAAAACTACTCCTTCCACTTGGCCAGTTAAGAACTGGCTCATCAGAAAGGCTAATGGTGAAGTCAAACAGCGGATTGTGGTCTTTGTACTACTGGCTGATGCTCAATCAATGAAGAAGGTAGATTCTGCCAAAATACCTAGCACGCTCCATTGTGTCCAGTGGTCGTTCATGCCATCAAAAGCAGTTGACCCTGTAGCATTAGAGACTTAGGCCCACACCCTTAGGATCATTACAAAAGCTGAAAATGCACACAGTTTCTGGCTTGACGAATCCTGTAGAAAAGCATCAGCGCAAGGGTTCAGTCTCGATGCTAACAGGTCCCCTTCGCATGGAATCTACTTCTTCATCAAATGTTGAAAAACAAAAGGATCCAACTTTCAATTGTATTAATCCTTGAAAAATCTGAAATGTCAGTTCACCAATGAATTGTCGTAGCTCAGAAGATATTCTGCTGCTACCAAAACCCGTGTTTCTAAACAGTACTAACAAAATTATTTGGCAATGTTCTCCAAGGTCTTTGAACTTGTACCTCCCAGCTTGTTTATGTAATGGACTGCTAACAAGTTGTCCATCTTCAAAAGTATACAACAAGCCATCCGATATTTTGTCATGCACTTTTTATTGCCCTACTAGAAGTTCCAGGCAATTGATATGGACAGTCTTTTCTTCATCTGACAATTTCCCCCCTGTGGTAAAAAGGCCACATTGTGCTCCCCAACCTGATTTGCTGCTGTTGGATTCTATGGTGACATTTGGGAAAACCCATAGATGGCCTGCCGATTGCAGGCATCCATATGTCCAAGTCGCCATTCATGTTCTTTTCTGGCTTCCATGAAAAGCTCTATCCTGTCTTCATAACTCAAACCTTTCTTAAGATGCAATAGGTTTAACCTCTGAAGGTCCATGTAAGGTAAGACCCAGGAAAAATAGCTTGAATGAAGGCTAAAAGAAGACCTACAATTCTTTCCACATGTCTGAAGGAAACGTTCCAGAGAGGGAGAGAGAGATAGAGAGAGAGAGAGAGAGAGAGAGAAGTCTACAGCTCTGTTTTGATAGATGTTACCTTGTCTTTTGGGACAGAGCTTATAGGGAACTCTAGAAACTCCATTACTTGAGATGGAATTAGGGTGGATTTTGGGGAATTTGGTAATAAAACCCAACTCTTGTAATACTGCCACCATTATATTTAACTGTTGAAGGAGGATCTATTGAGACTGAGACACAAGGATCATGGCATCCAAGTAAATGATAAGTCCAAACCCTTGAGCCCTCAAAACTTTCACCACCAGTCTCATCACCTTGGCGAAGCACCAAGGAGCTACAACAGACCAAATGGGAGGGCTGTGAATTTGTACCTCTGTTCATTTCACCAACACTGAAGGAATGAACGGTGAGGTTAGTAAAGGAAGATGGTGGCACAGGCATCTTTCCGGTCCGGAAGGACCATCCAGTCGTTTTGCTTTGAGATGTCTTTCAGAAAATGAGTACCCTCCATCTGAACATGTCTGTAAAGTAGGAAATCATTCAACTCTCTCAAAATGATCAGACAAATGGAAGTTGTGATCTTTCTTCTGTACCATCAAGACATTACTGATAAATCCTTCTAGGTGGGAGGGAGCCAACACAACCTCTTCTTTCCTCTTAGGGTTCTCGAATCCTAACGTTATCTGTTTTCTGAACTGCCAAGAAAAATATATTTGCAGAGAAAGACCTAGTTGAGTAGAACTCTAAATAAAAACCTTGAACAGTTTGACATATTCATGGATTGGAAGTTATGTGGTGCTGTGACTAACCGTACTTCCTGATTCTTCCCCCAAGTAGGTCAGGATGTGAAGTTTCCAACATCTCTGTAGCCATCCCAGGACAGCCTGTTGCCTCTGGCTCTTGTAGGGAAGAAAAATGTGAAACAGCATTTATCCCAGTTGATTCTGTGTCTGGGCAGTTACCTACAGGGAACGTGTTGATTGAAACTTCCAGTCGTTTGTCCTCTGCCTCAACTGGTCTTCCCAATACTCCCTGGTTAAAGACCATTTTCAGTGAAACCTAAGTCTTATACAATGCAGAGAACAAGGTGATGAATCTGCTCAATTACTGAACAAAAATCTATCTGCTACTGGCCCTGCCTCAGCAGAATCCAGATTCCCCACTTTGGGGTCCAATGGATTAGGATAGATTGTTGCCACTCCAAAGAAAATGCACAAGTGGCATTGCCCAGCAGGCCACCTGTATGCTGGGCCCAACAGCTGGCATATCTGAATGTACTGTGCTGCTGTTTTCTTTAGCAGCCAGGGCTAACTCTGAAATTTTGGTCAAGGAAATAGAGACGTCTTAACAACTTTTCCTGGCATGACCGCCATGCGCAGTACAGACCCTTTCTGGATTCTCCAAATAACTTACTAAGGAAGCTTGACATATTGTTGTCTGTTTCTGAATTGTATGCAACTTTCCCCATCAAGGAGGATCAAGGAAACTCTGCCCTCCAGCAGTTCTTAATCTCATTGTTTAGAAGGCAATTTAACATCATTTGGGCATAAACGGTTATAGTGGGTTCTTGGCTCTACTCTGAGGTTCTAGGATGTACAATTGCATCTGGAAAAAACATACCCCTAAAATCTTTATATGAGAGTACAACTGATCAGATCGAAGGTCTGTGGTTCCTTGTGACTTCTCAAGATTTTCCGCTTTCTAGGTGTGGGAGCACAGATCTCTGGTTGTCTTGGGATTCATCTGTTGTCTCCTTTATCAGAAGAAGAAATTGTTCCTCCATCCTGATGTTCATGAAACATGGGATCAGGGGTAGCATTATCAGTAACAAACAGTATTTCTCTTGCTCTTTCTCTAATCTCTCAATTTTTTTCACAGAGGGATTCTCTGAGCACCTCTAGTTATTCACCTGCCCTGCTTGATTTCCCTTTCACCTTAGCAAAGGGAGGCCTTCTTCTTGAGAGGGAGCTTCACTCCTCTGGACTCTTATGTAATCCCCTACTTCTGAGCACCCAGACAGGGCTTCTGGCAATTTCCCAGTGAACACTTCCCATCATCAAAGGACTACCTCCAGCGCCTGCTACACTTGATCCTTCACTGTATCATTGATCATCTGTGAAAGTTTGTCTCCAAACACCAGCGTAGCCATGGGTTCATCTTGTACTAGGAGCTGCCATGTTGAGTAATGGTCAAACTAGAAGAAGGCCTTCAGACAGAGCCTGATTCACCCTCCTGAAATGATACGTTTTTTGATGTATAACTTATTATCTCTCCAAACTTTAGAGTGGGGACCGCCTAGTGTGCACTTTGAGGTGCACAGTCTACTGCAAATTGGGAGAGGAAGGAACCCCACTAGGTCAGTATTCCTGTTGACAGAAACCTTGCAGCAAAGCGGGTGCAGAATTATAAAAACCACTGGGCTCACTCACCTGTTGCAGGATTGGGGTTAAGCAGCGGCCAACTGCCAAAGATTTTTGAGCAGATTTGTGTGCAAGGAGTGTGCCCACATCAATGCGGTAATCAAGGAAAAATGGCTGCCATCATTGCCAGAGATGACTGGCTACTGTGTGAGCTTGCCAAGCTGTCACACAGCACAAAGGTTTGCTGTTGGCTTTACTGTGAAGGAAAATATGTTAGCAGATGTAGGCAGCTATCCCTTAGACAATCTGTATGACAGCTGTGTGTCCAAAATATACAGGGGATTGGGTACTATGCTAACCTCAAAGTCTAACAGGTAATGTGTCCCTGCAGATAAGATCGAAGACACCATTTGAAAATTACAGGTAATAAGGAAGGACTGACTCTAAAAGACAGTTCAAAATCAGAAATTAAGGGAAAACCAGAAAGGCTTATTACAATTTAAAATGCAATACAGAAATTAGGAAAAATACAAATGCAGCAATAATCTCATTAAAATACATAGGAATCATTTGCCATGAGGGCTCTCAGTAATTGGAATAATACAATGATAAGCAAAATCAGGAAAAAATAGATTAAGGGCCTGCTTTAGATATTGGCGAATGGGTTACTCCATCACAACAGTGATGGATATCCCATCTGCCGAAATCTAAATCCGATAGGAAATAATGGGATTTAGAATTCAGCTGACGGGATATCTGTCACCATTGTGTAACCCATCCGCCAATATTTAATCAGGCCCTAAGTCTCAAATGTCAATAGAAAATCTGAAACCATCCTTACTAGAGACCTAGTGATCTGCCTCACTCCCAAATGAAAGTGCTTATATAGCCATTTGCAGCCTAGGAAATTATGGAAACTGCAAAAACAGCATAGTGTGAGCATTTTTACAGCAAATTGTATTTCTTATTTTATAAAAGCACATAACCCTGGCATGTAAGCACTAACCCACTACATGAATATTGATTTGCTTCTTCTGACCTAATGCCACCCGGATGTGGATGTGTCAGAACAAACTAGTTCCATAAACAACAGAAAACAATTGTGAATTAATGCAATCCAGTTTGCTAGTAGGAAGAGCCTTGAAAATAGCAAAAGGCTTCTTCAGGGAATCTTCGAGAACAATGTATCATACAAAATAAACAGTGCACATCTTACTGCATGTAGTGTTAAGCGAGAAATATAGACACAGAATGAACATCGTGATTTGGTAGCCATTTTAACATAAATGGAGATGAGCCCCAACAGAGAAATACTTAGCCTAAGCCAGAAAAAACACACTAAAACACATCACAATGATTTTTTTTCAATTGCAGTCGCTCTATGTTGACACAGGTGTACGAATTCAATGTATAGAATGAAAAATATCAATACACAAATACAGTGTAATGTGAAAAACTTCCACACCTCCATATTTATGTAGTCATATGCACAAAATACTGTCTGAGAAAACCTTGTAACCTCAAAAGTGATTTCAATAAACAACACTCCCCATCATGCAACACTAAGGAATACTTATCTCTGGGGAAGCTGAAATAGAAACAAGATGTGATGGATTGAGAATTTATGGACTATGAAGACTAATTGATTTTTGGATGTTATGTTTTGTAGTTGTTACTCACATTTGTTTTTTGGGCGTTGCAGTTCCGTATTGTATAGTTGTAAAGTTTCCGACTTTAAGTACTTGAATAAAAGTAATTTAATGACATTAATTCACATAAACTGAGGAAGGAGAGGCATCCACATACCTTTGCATCTGTTCCTCCTGATATCCTGCTTCAAATCCTCAACTGTCCAGGCTCTAAGTTACATCCTCTTGCACATAATCTATGGTTTGCGCAAAGCTCAAAAGAGAAAACAATAACAGGACAATAGCCTGCTGCTAAATAAAAAGCAATAGAAACAGATAATACTCGCCTCCGGTGCTGTCATAGAATAGGGATGCTGTAGGATGGCCGGTATTTCTCCTTCACAAAGGTGGCAACCCTAGTTACATCTGTTCTCTTTCACAGGTCATGCCTAGCACGATTGCGAATGTAACCTTTCTGGCTCCCAGCAGATTCCATATCAGTGACATAATCGCTACTATGGAAAGTAAAGAAAGCTTGATTTAAAATGTCGGCGTTCACAGGTACATGCAGAGGAATAAAGATGTGTGATTGGCAGGTCCGTGTGTGGCCTTTCATTGGTGGATACCCAGGCTGGGGAGACGCTACAACTTGCGATGAGATGGGTGATAAGTAACCCAAAGAAGAAAGTGCTCTCCTGGAGAGTTTGTCATGGTCCAAGCAAACTGCTTGTGTGTGCCACGAGTGCCTTCATTGAAGTGCTGAGTAGACGGTTGACATATGAGGAGTCAAAGCGCAACTCCAGTCCTTGTGAAGCATGTGAATGAAAAGAAAGATTTAGTAAGAGGTTTCTGCATTGCTGGTCAAGAAGCTACGACCAAGATCATACAAAAGGTACCCCACTACCATGCAAAATAAAGTTTTCCATTATACAGAGTGTGAACGTTGAAGGCGGACTCAACCAGGTTTATAATACACAGTCAAAGACAATCATAATTTGCTATATATTATTATGAATAATTGCGCTGCCTAATGGAACAAGTAAAAAGGAAGCATACTGCTATTACTCTTACCTGAGGTTTGATAAGTGGAGCATTACGGCCTCAGCATCGGGTAGGAGACCAAGAAGAAGCACTAGGGTTGTGCTTACAGAGCTATCCAATACCTGAATTTGCACACCATTAAACTTGCCAGGTGGCGGCTCAGAACAATTTCAGAGGTCTTCATGAGTGACAAGGCTCTGATGGAGACCAAGAAGAAGGACAAAACTTCAAAGACTATCCAGGATGACCTGGAGGCTGAACCATTGTTGGGGAGATGATGCAGATTCCCAAGGCCCATAGTGATGTCGACACATAAAAAAAGAGAAGTTGTGTTTCAGATGTGGATTTTCGTTTCATCACGAAGGATAGTGTCCCACCATTGGGCAGATATGCAATGGTTGTGATGAAGAGAACCATTTGGTGACGATGTTTAAAGCGAAGTAAAAAGTAAGTGTGTCACACTGTAAAGACAAACTGGCCACCAGAACTTTCCAGAAGCAACGTTCAACGCAAGCCCACAAGGTCAAGTGGCAACATCAGTTGATGTAAATAGATACAAAATAAACTTGATTGTCATCTAAATCATAATCAAACAGTTCTTCCACCTCAATAATAAGTGAAAAAGAAGAAACTGATTGTGCCAAGTTGATATTTGCCTCAGAAAAATTTGCACATGTGGGACTGATTGCACATGAGGAAAAAAAACAAAACAAAGTAAAGTCGACATGTCAAAGCAACAAAATCATACAAACACTGTCCAAAGATTACATTAAAAATAAGTATACCTTTCATTATTGACCGTGGCACATCGATAAACATAGTGCCTGAAGAGAAGTACAATGAACTGTCCACGTTACCGCACCTTACACCATCAAAGACAAAAGTGTATACTTGAACTGCATCAACACCAATAAAGAGTAAAGGTTCATTTTTAGCGATAGCGAAACATAAGAAAACAAAGGTACAAGCACCAACCCACGTGCTTCAAGGTACAGCAGCAAGTGCCTGCTTGCTCAATTTTAACACGGCTGCTGACATTGGACTTCTGTGGGACATTTGACTATCTGGCTTACTGTCTATTTAATGAGGTGGTGTATTTTAAAAAAATTGTGACAGTTAAAAGTTACTTTGAATTACAACATGAATGCTCATCACAAAATAGTAAGTCAATTACCTTCATTATTTCATGGTTTTGAAAAGTTAAAGACTACGAAACTAAAGCTGCATATTAAAGAAGATGTCCGTCCTATTGCTCAGAGACACAGACAAGTTGCTTTTCATTTACAAGAAGCTGTTAAAAAGAACTTGAATCATTATTTTACCATGATATTATTAAACATTCCTCTTGTCCAATGCCATGGGTTTCTCCCCTAATAGTAATGCCCAAATAACAGTGATGGAGAGGTGCGTATATGTGTTGGCATGCGCCAGGCAAACAAAGCAACTGAACGAGAATGACTTACCAGTCCCCACAGTGCTGACATAACACAATTGAATGGTGGCAAGGTCTTCCTTCGACTTGATTTGAATAAAGGTTATCATCAGTTAGAACGTGAAGAAAATTGGAGGTATATTATAAACTTTTCTACTCATGTTGGTCTGTTTAAATAAAAGAGAATTAGTTTTGGTGTGTCATTGGCTACAGAACTTTTCCAGGATATATTTTGACACGTAATACAATCTGTTGTTAATGCATTTAATTATAGTGATGACATATTCGTTTTCTAAGCTATATAGAAGGAGCAAGATAAAGTTCTCACACAAGTATGTCAATTACTCAGTGATGCCGGTTTGACTTTGAATACCGTCAAGTGTGATTTCAATAAAACAAAATTGAAATTCTTAGGCCATATTTTTCTGGTGAGGGCATGATGCCTGATCCTGCAAAAGTATAAGCTTTGACAAATGGTGAACCCCCACAACATGTTTCAATGATATGTTCATTTCTTAGAATGGGCAGTTACTGTTCAACATTCATACAAGACTTTGCCACTATTAGTGCTCCATTATGCCAGCTGACAAATAATTTTTTTCATTTCAATGGTCAAAAGAATATGAGAAAAGTTTCAAGAGAAACGAAGACGACATTGAAAATGCTACAGAAATGGTGTACTTTATTCCAAAGCATCTTAAAGAGATTGTGATAGGGGCTATACTTGAACAGCATATTGGGGTCTATGCTAGTAGACGTTTGTCTCAAAAGAATGTGCTCACTCACAGCCTGAGAAAGAAGTCTGGCTATGGTATGGGCTTGTGAACATTTCCATGTGTTCCTGTATGGAAAGCTGTTTAAACATGTGACTGATCTTCAGGCTTTGATGGCCATCTTTGGCAATCCAAAAGCCAAAATGCCTTTTCGAATTGAACAATGGGGTTTGAGATTGAAAGAGTATGATTATACAATTGTGCACCATCCAGAAAAGGATCAGAATCCTGCTGCCTACTTTTCGAGAGTACCCATACAAGGTCACGTACTCCATCCAAGATTGCTGGGGCCTACATCAATTCCATTGTAAAGTCATGTGCAACAGCTGTTGTATCGTTAGCTCAGATTGTCACTGCCATGAGTCATGATATTGACCTGCTGAAATTGAAAGACATAATTACACATCAGTCGTGGAATTCGACCTCTCAGTAATGATGGTAAATATCAAAAATAGTAAAATGTCAAAGATGAAATGTCCGTAACTCAGGAAGGAGTTATGTTGCGAGGATCAAGGATCCTGATTCTGGAGAGTTTGCGACAAACAGTGATTGAAGTGGCTCACGAAGTACATTCACGTATTGTTGCTGCAAAGAGAGCTCTCCAAGAGTGAGTTTGGTTTCATATCTAGATGAAAGAGTTGAAAGGAACTCAAGGCCTGTTACATATGCAATTGTGTGTCAATCAAAGTTACTCAACATACTCTGAACATGTCAGAACTCCCTAAACATGCTTGGGGAGAACAGTCATTGATTTCTATGGTCCACTTGATAATGGGCAGCATTTATTGGTGTTCGTAGATGAATACTCAAGATTTCCTTTGGTTGATGATCTCCAATCTATGACTCATGAATGAGTAATCATAACAACCACATGGCATCTTTGCCACATGAGAATACCAATCATTTTAAAATCTGACAATGGTCCTCCCTTCAACAGTAAAGAATTTAAAGAATGTTTGGAGCATCTTAACATAAAGCATCAAAAGATCACACCTTTATGGCCACAGGCCAATGGACTTGTTGAGCATTTTATGAACACACTAAAGAAAGCAGTGCAGTGTGCAACTCTTGAGAAGCTTGATTTAAAAACAGTATTGAATTTGACTCTATGAGCTTATCGTTCGACACCTCACTCAATTACAAGTGAAAGTCCTGCAACTTTGATGTTTGGGAGAGCAATGACAACCAAGTTACCCCAATGGACCATTGTAAGAGATAAAAATGAAAACATTCTTCATAAAGGGGACTTGGTTAGCAAACAGAAAATGAACATTTATGCAGACAAGAGGCGACTTGCGAAGGACATCTCATTCAGAAAAGGCGATATGATCGCTCCAGACACATGGTGACTGTCCAGCGTCCTGGAAAGTCTATTACCAAAGACTCTTCTCACTTTAGGCCTCTGTTTCATCAGTCTTCTATTCAAGATAGTGAAAGAAAGACTGATTCTGAAAACTCAGTGACTATTATTGATCAGCTCATTATCACTGTTAAAGAGTAACGCATTTCCATACTTGACCACGCATTACTGCACATAAATGTTATTTCATGCATTTCAGAGCTCCTCACAATAACTCAGGACAATCTCAATTCCCATACCAGCAAGGCTGAGCTTGGACTCTGTTATATTTAAACCCAAGTGTGCTGCAGTACATAGGCAAAGCAGGGGTCGCCAGGGTTGAGGAGTCAGAAACAGACAGCTAACATCCGTATCCAGAATTTTTGCCTCTCTTTTAACTCTTGATATTCAGGACCCTAAAAGGAGTATTCTTTTCTGACTTTCTGATTTTGGAATCTCTCACTCGTGCAACCGAGACTGCTGCGGTTCCGGCTAACTCTTACGACTGCAGTTTAATTTCATAGCTGTTAACCCACTGCAGTCGAGGCACGGAAAGAGCTGGTGTGATTGTCTCTGAGGTTCAGAAAGGCGAGTCAGTCACCAAGTTAAGCCACTAGGGCCCTCTGGAGGCAGAAGGTCTATTTATATGTTTCCCTCGTCTTCATTGCTTGATTTTGCTCATGGAAAGATGTCACTCATAGTTGCTGAAATGTCACTCATAATTGCACTGAAATTATGATAATGTCACACATAGCAATCTGAAGCCTTGACAGCTATGATTGATTCCTTACCATCTTTAATAATCTCTGACCCTGAAAATGACAGTCTACAGCTTACATTAACCAAATCAGGTTGGATGATCAAAGCGCGAAGAAGATTGATTGAAGTGATATCGGGGGTCATTATGACCTTTGTGGTCTTTAGACCACACATAATTACCTTTCTTCAGACCGGCAGGGTAAAGGTGGCAGTTTCACCAACCAACTGGCTGGCGATGAAGGCCGCCACATTATGAGTATGGCGGGTTGGCTTTTGCCAACCCGCCACATCTCCATTCATGCCGCCAGGCCGGAGATAAGTATCTCCGACCCGGCAGTCCACAGAAGACTGCCGGCGGTATTAGGAGCCCCCTTTCCACTAGGTTTTCTGCTGCGGTAGCACCGCCATGAACACCCTGGCGGAAAGGATACCGGTGACAAGGAATTACTTCCCTGTCACTGGTAGATGACTCCCCCATCCCCCCAGCAATCCCAACACCCCCCCACCCTCTGTCCAGACACAGAGCCCCCCTCCCCCTCCAGACACAGTGCTCCCCCTCCAAACACAGTCACCCACCCCCGCCCCGCATACATGCATACACACACCCACACGCACCATGCATACAATCACCTACACTTACATACACGTATTCACTCACACGCATCCATACTCGTATTCAACTCAGCACTCATACATGCATTCAACCACGCATACTCACACCCATCCAAACATGCATACTCACACCCATCCAAACACGCATTCACCACAACACTCATACTCACATACATGCACGCATACACACTTACATGCGTACACAAACTCACTTCTACATTCAGACAAGCATACAACCACCCATACACACATTCATGTACACACACGACACCACACATGCACACACACCACCCCCTAACCTCCTCCCCTGTCGGACACTCAACTTACCTGGTCTTGGGAGAAGGTCAGGGAATGGGAAGGGATGCTTCCACCGTCGGAGGCGCCCCGCTTTCAGGACACCGCCAGGCTGTATAATTGCTCATGATATGGCGGGTGGTGTCCTACAGGTGGGGCGGGGCCGGTGGTGGAACCGCGCAAGTGCCTCCACCCGCCAGCATGACTACTGCTGGATTTCCGCCCAAAGTGTGGTGGAAATCCAGCAGTACCCGTGATATGGTGGACGGAAGAGCACCAGCACTGGCGGTCTTCTGGCACCTGTGGCTTTGGCGGTCTTCATGGAAGACCGCCAAAGTCATAATGTGGGCCATAATTGAATGTTTTTTTCTCTATATATTATCTAGTGGGGGTCGCCACTAGGTAGTTATAGTTAGGGCCATGTTTCCATAGAAAAAGTGTTTTTGACTTGCCTATATCTTTGGCACCATTTGACACATCTTTACAAAATGTTCCGAAAAAGTATTGCAGTACTTCTTACTGCTTTGGGGTGATCTGTCAAGCGAGGGCTGAGAAAAACGGAGGTCAGAAAAGTTGTGTTTCCCATGTTAATTCCCATAGGATCTTTAGACACATCTACAGCCCGACCCCCCTGGACCAAATTACACCATATTTGGCAAAAAGCTAGATTCCGGTAGGAAGATTACGCTTTCGCTTATTCAGAATAAATCTATCCAGTAGTTTTTGAGAAATTTAGGGAAACTCAAATTTGTATGTCTCTCGCTGTGAAGTATTCATGAATAAAGATAAGCTTGTGCAGGGAAATGCACAGCTCTGATTGGCTGCCTACACTTCAAACCAGGCAGTGTTGGCAGCCATGTTAGGACTCTGCTTCAGCCAAGACCCAGTAAAAAAGTAAAAAGTAAAAAAAAAACAGAAAAGGGGCCAGGGTCAGGACACCCTGATCCCTTAGCTCTGGTGGGGGTCCCAGAGCTGCGTGGCCCCCCTGAGGACCACCACCTCCGCGGGGCACTTTCTAAATTTAACAGGGGGCCGCGCGCCCCCGCCCCGAGGATCACCACCTCCCCAGAGCAAACAATAAAAATAAGTAAAGGGATCCGTTTCGGACCCCTAACAGCCTCAGGGACCACCACCTCCATGGAGCTATCTTCACGTTGGGGGGAGTCACGTGGTCCACCTCATGGAGCCACAGATGGCCCTGGGGATCGCCACCTCCCAGGTCCTGCTCCTGCTATGGCCCAGGTTGCCCACCCCAAAGACACAGCTGTTTGCTGTGGCTTGCCACAGCAAACACTCCGCTGTTCGACAGCGGGACCTGTAAAGCAGGTCCCGCTGTCAAACAGTGGAGCTTTCATCTCTGTCCACTGCATGCATGCAGGGAACAGAGATAAAATGCTTCAGCAAGCAGGGAGCTGCTGTTAAAAGCAGCTCCTTGCTTGTTGAAGCAATGGCACCACTAGGGAAGCCTTGAGGCTTACCTCGCAGTCCCAGATAGCCCATAAAGGGATAAAAAACAAAAACAAAAGCAATAGCTCACTGTGAAGCTTGCACACTTTCACTCTGAGCATTGAGGGTTCGATTCCAGTTGGAATATACTTTTTAAAATGACAGATACTTTTTTTGTTTAAATTGTACACAAATAAAAAAACTCTCTATCTCTCTAACTTTCTTTTTCTCTCTTTTAATTTATTTCTCCCACTCACACACCCACTCAAGACACTCATGTACCCATTCACAGACCCACTCAGATGCTCATGCACTCACTTACAGCACCAAGAAGACCCTCACGCACCCACTCACAGACCCACTCGGACAGTTACACACCCACTCACACATGCTCTCAAACTGTCACACACCCACTCAGAGACCCACTGACACCCTAATGCACCCACTCACAGACCCCCGCACCCATTGATGCACCAACTGAAACACAGATGTATGCACTCTCACACCCAGACAGACACTCTGATAGCCACTCTCCCCCCTAGATACAGCCTCTCACACCCAGAGACGGCACGGCCAAAGGGGTTGGGTAACCCATGGTCGTAGTAACTGACTGCAGGCCAGCCCTTGCAGGCAACCCCTACTGTGCATGGGCGAATGCTGTGCACGGTGCAAGGTTGGTTGCTTATAGGGGGCTGGTCTCATGCGGCCAACATGGCGGTGGTTGGATTAACATATAGTAATGAAAATCACAATATGTTAAAAGAAAACGTAGAAATTCACTGAAAAACCAAAGGTTACAGGGACGTTATAGTTAGGTTCTGAATTTGCAGAGTTCTTTCAAGGAACCATAGCTCGCGCCTTTGCCATGCACAGTTGTCTCATAAATAATTTTATTGCACGTGTTGAAGTGATAATATGAAAGATGGGATAGAAGATGTCATCAATGATATAATATGCGGAGTAATTAGCTGTGCATGGCGAAGGCGTGAGTTATAGTTACCTTAGGGTGCGAGTTATAGTTACTTGAAGAACTCTAACTATAGCTGCTGAATTTCTATGGTTTGGACAAGTAAATTCAGAACCTAACTACAATGTCCCTGTAACCTTTGTTTTTTTCAGTGAATATATGTATGATTGACATTTTTTTTAAATGTGTAATTTTTCATCTGGTGGGCGGAGACGTAGTGTTTGCAAGAAGTAGAAGCGAACCTTTCTGGCTTCCAGCAGACTCCGTATTAGCATGACTTAATAGCTACAGTGGACTGTAATGAAAGCTTGGTTTAGAATGTTGGAGTTCAGGGGTACATGCAGCGGAATAAAGACCATGGGCATAGGAAGTGTGGGGGACGAGGGTGGGGAGACAAGGGGACAAAAGAATTTCTCCTCTCACTTCTAACCTGGTGGGCCATTTGGCCCTGATGTATTTTGACATTTTCATAAGCGCCTGCACACACTTTCAAAAGTGACTTAATTCCTTCTGGGCAGCATGAAAGAGGGCTTTCCGATTGTAAGTTTCTGCTGACCCAAGACAAAGGTTGCAATTAAGGGGCCTTCTTTTGTTTGATTATTCTAGCTGAAAGCTGTCTGGAGCCTCACACCTAACTGCCATTTAGGAAACAAAAGCACACAGCTTGCTATTACTTCACAGGTATCTAAGAGAGACATGATTTCACTTTGTTCATTCCCTGCATATAAGAGATAGCTATGCACTGTAAGAATGTTAGATGTGTTGGTCTGACCCAGTATTTACACAAATACAATTTAAATACCACTATTTTGTTTTATTTCATTTGTAGCGCTACTTAATCCAATTCAGGGTGTCAAAGCGCTTTACATCATACACATTATTATTATTCCCTGAGATTTACTGGGCACACAAAGATCTCTTCAGCAGATGCCTTAACACCCACAAGATATTTTAAAATTCAGACATTGCACCAGTTAAGCAGAACTGATTTACTGCCACATTTCTCCCTTATGCCAATTTCTTGGTAGCAGAGCCTCTAAAAAATAAATTTATAAATTGAGGCCCAGATTTTGTGTCAAGGTTGCCTAAATTTTTGGTACAACCCCAAAGCAAAATCTAATTTGTTCAATATAGTAAAGTGCTCAAACATACTCATGATAGACTGTCTTGAGGTGTTAAGATCTGATGTCACCTTCTTTGAGGTCATGGGTTGTGATGCCAAGTGCAATGTCATACACCATGATGTCATGTATTGTGATGTCACTTGCATACTGCCTAACTTGGTTAGTCCCCCCCCCACTTCTTTTTTTAGGACTTGTGTCCTGAGTATTTGTAGTTGCCTAGGATCACACCATGCACTGAAACAGGGAAGGCAAGATTTTATCTTTTCACAATATACAATTTAGCTACTAGAAGGGTATCTCTTTCTAACATTTACGCATAACGCAGATCCGTCCCAAGTGCAGACGTAAAGATACTACTTGTAAATGCCCTTTGTGAATCCCTAAAAATCAAAAAATTTGACTTTTGGTCTAAATTTCGACCAAATGAACAGGTTACTTACCTTCGGCAACATATTTTCTGGTAGAGACTCTATCTAGCTGCAGATTCCTTACCTTTGAATTCCCTGGCGTCAGCTTTGAATACGGAATCTTTTTGCTGAGCAATACCCTGCGCATGCCGTCGGGTGGCGCCGTTTGGTACCACGTGCGTCGTCCGGCTCCGCGTGGCTTCGTCAGCATCACTGGAGCCATCTATGACATCACGGTCGTCTATATAGACACCACCTTGGCATGCGTATGTCAGTTCTTTTATCCACAAAAAACCTCCATGCCAGAAGCGCAGAGTCATGGTTAGAACCAACACTGTCGGTGCAAAACTAGGGCCCTGAGAAGGGAAAAAACCCTAACCCTACTAGTCATATCCGCAGAGCGGGGAGGCATGGGTGGGTGTAAGGAATCTGCAGCTAGATAGAGTCTCTACCAGATAATGAATTCATCTGATAGAGGCTTCTAGCTACAGATTCCTTACCTTTGAATAGATACCCAAGCCATATGTTTTGAGTACCACTTTGTATGGATGGATAGTGAGATACGGTGGTCTTGATGACAGGGCTTGCATCTCACTCACCCTCCTAGCAGATGTTATTGCCACTAAGAAGGCTGTCTTGATGGTGAGCAGCCAGAGGGGTCAGTTGTGTAAAGGCTCAAAGGGATTTAAGTCCCATTGAGGCATAATAAAGTGCGTAGGGGGAAACATATGTACAAGCCATTTGAGGAATCTATTTACAATGGGAGATTTGAACAGTGAAGGCTAATCAGGCAGCCGAAGAAATGCCGATAAAGCAGAAAGATAGCACTTCAGAGTACCCAAGGCAGAACCCTGCTGGGCTAGAGACAGAATGAAAAGAAGAATGTCAAAAAGAGAAGCAGAAAGAGGGTCAATAGACCTTTCTGTACAATAATATACAAAGTGTTTCCAACAGCAGGCATATACTGTTTAGTGGAGGGACGCCTGGCTGCCAGAATAACTTTACAGACTTCGTGAGGAAGGTCAAAAGCCATGAACTGCCGCCGCTCAATCTCCACACAAGAAGGTGCAGAGTTGACAGGTTCAGGTGGAGAACCCTCTCCTGCTGCTGCGACAGAAGATCCTCTCGAAGGGGCAGCCTGATCGGAGAATTGGTGCTCATTTTGAGTAGCTCGGGATACCAGACTCGCAATGCCCAATCTGGAGCCACTAACATGACTTGGGCCCGGTCGTTCTTGATCTTCTTGAGAACTCTGGGCAGAAGTGGTATGGGTGGAAATGCGTATGGGAGGCCTGAATTCCACTTGCAGCGAAAAGCATCACCGAGCGATTGCGGCTTTGGAAACTCCAACGTGCAATACTGCTGACATTGCACGTTCTCTGCGGAGGCAAACGGATCTAACCAAGGCTCTCCCCACTATAGAAAGAGTCCTTGCACCACCCTCGGATGGAGACATAATTTGTGATCTGCTAGGCATCGACGGCAGAGGTCGTCCGCCCTAGCGTTCAGAGAACCTGCCAGGTGTTGAACCACCAGGGTTATGCCATGCTATTTCAGCCATGTGACAAAGGGTCCACGACCCCACACCGCCCTGCCTGTTGCAGTACCACATTGCGGTAGTGTTGTCCGTAAACACCTGCACTAACTTCCTTTTCACAACAGGAAGAAATGCTTTCAATGCTAGCCGTATTGCCCGGAGCTCCAATAAGTTGATATGGAGCCCAGATTCCACCGGAGACCAGAGGCCCCTGATCTCTGGCTCTCTGATGTGGTCTCCCCATCCCAGAAGTTACGCATCTGTCACTACTGTGAGATCTCGTTGAGGAAGGGAGAGGAGTCTGCCTTTGACCCAATCGCAGTTCACTAACCACCACTGCAGATCATTTGCAGTTCCCTCTGAGATCTGAACCGTGTCAGTAAGATTTCCCTGATGCTGTGCCCACTGGAAATTCAGGTCCCATTGCAGAACCCTCATATGCCATCTGACATGTTTGACTAACAGGATGCAGGAAGCCATGAGTTCCAACAGCCTCAAAGTCTGTCTCACCGAAATCCAGGATAGAGGCCGAAACATTGGAAACATAACCTTAATATCCTGGACTCGCTGCTCGGGAGGATAAACCCGAAACTGCACTGTATCCAGAACAGCTCCAATGTGAGCGACCTTCTGAGTGGGAGGCAGGTGTGACTTGGGGACATTTATAGTGAACCCCAGCGAATGCAGGAGATCCGCCATAGTCTGAAGGTGGGTGACGAGAGCCTGGGGCGTAGGAGCCTTCAACTACCAGTCGTCGAGGTAGGGGAAGACTGAAATCCCTAACCTGCGCAGATGAGCTGCCACCACCGCCATCACTTTAGTGAACACCTGAGGGGCACTGGTGAGATCGAAGGGGAGCACGGAAAACTGAAAGTGCTCTTGGCCCACCTTGAACCGCAAGTAACGCCTGTGGGCAGGCAGGATAGGAATGTGAATATATATGCATCCTGCAAGTCCAACGCTACCATCCAGTCTCCTTGGTCTAGGTCAGATAAGACCCGAGCAAGAGTGAGCATCTTGAACTTCTCCTTTTTGGGGAAAAGATTGACGTCCCTTAAATCCAAGATAGGGCGAAGACCCTTTTATCTTTTTTTGGGATCAGAAAGTTGCGGGAATAACAACCACTGCCTACTTCCGACATCGGACCCTTTCTATGGCTCACTTGGCCAAGAGAGCCGTAACTTCCTCACGGAGTAAGATCAAATGATCCTGGTGCTGGTGACAGCAGCGTTTTGATTGGCTTGGGGGAGTCTGGGAGCCTGTGTACTTCTGTGATGCCGCGACTCAGGAGGAGGACAGAGGAGAGACGGCAGCCATACACAGATCAAGTGTTCTTTTTTTTATTTTTCATTCCCCTGCCGCTCCACCCCGTTTCTTAGCAGTCACCAGAGGTTTTCGGGCAAAAATACAAGCATCAAGATAACTCTGGTGATTAATGTACCTGTGGAAGAGAGGTAGGGGTTTTGTCTAGTGGCAGTTTTGACTCATCTAAGGTAGGGCAGATGGTAATATGCCTGCTGCAAAGAATGTGTATCATGCAAAGATAGTATTTTATGTGTTCCAACAACTTACACTGGTATGAGAGGTGCTATTAAACAAATTAATTATACGTGACAGGGAGGCTATGGAGAGATGCAAGGCCCTTATGGTTTACTTTCTTTCCCCATCACATATTTGTGTGAAAAAGCCTTTTCAGATCTTACGTACGTTAAAAATTAAAAACAGAAATCACTTAGGAAATGTAGAATCTGACCTGAGGATTCAGCTTTCCTAAATAAGACCAAACATGGAAAAGTTATTCACCTGAGATGCAGCGCCAACTTTCCCATTAAAGTTTTTCGATTCTTGGATATTTTTTAAATCAGATCTTTAGTACTTTGAGTATTTGTTTGGTGTGAACGTGCTTGTATATTTTTTGCGAATTACTGTTCTAATGTTTGAATTTTTAATTATATCAATTTCTTGGGGTTCCCCGGCTTCCAGTAATGATTCAGTGGAGGTCCTCGGGAGCCAAAAGGTTGGGAATCACTGCCTTAGTGCGTAGCTTCTGTAATTTTTACCTATTAAAATAGAGCAGAAGAAAGAAAAGCAACATTCCATTTGTTGCTTTAAACAGCTGCTTTAATTATGTTCCATGCCCTGACCTGCCTTTCACCTTGGCTGCTGGCTCTGGCAGAAGGCAAGTCAAAAGTGGACTGTAATAACCTTATAATAGTCGAGTTCTGATGTCTTTTCTTTATAATCGGTGACTTGATGCATCAGAAGTAGCCGATTATATAGAAATTAATGACTGCTGTTTCAAATCAAATCAAATCATAAATATTTATAAAGCGCGCTACTCACCCGTGCGAGTCTCAAGGCGCTAGGGGGAAGGGGTTACTGCTACTCGAAGAGCCAGGTCTTGAGTAGTCTCCGGAAAGCGGAGTGGTCCTGGGTGGTCCTGAGGATGGTGGGGAGGGAGTTCCATGTCTTGGCCGCCAGGTAGGAGTAGGACCTCCCACCCGCCATGGTGCGGCGGATGCGAGGGACGGCGGCGAGAGCGAGGTTGGCGGAGCGAAGAGGACGGGTGGGAGTGTAGAAGCTGAGGCGGCGGTTAAGGAGTTCGGGTCTCTTGTTGTGGAGGGCTTTGTGTGCGTGGGTGAGGAGTCAGAAGGTGATCCTTTTGTTGACGGGAAGCCAGTGCAGGTGTCTCAGGTGGGTGGAGATGTGGCTGAAGAATCCCATGTATTAAATAGTCTGTAACACCAAGAGCTTCTTCAGTGTAAATGCTCCCAGTTTTGACTGATGTGCAGCTGACCTGCCCAAGATCGCACAGAGGAGCAGAAGTGTTATTAGAACTACAGTTTCAGAGCAGAATTTACAATTATTATACCTGATCGCTTTTGATATCTCTAGCGTGGTTTCAATTTCCATGAGGTGAGAGGCATGATCGGTGCAGCGCACAAAAGGTATGTTCTTCCTTTTCTCCCTCCTAACTTTATTTGCTTGGAGCACGAAGATGCAAAGTTAATCAACATGTTTTTTCCACATTTGGTCTAAATACTTTGTGGATGTAAATAACAATAAAGCATACTTTCAAACTGACAGCATGCCTTCTTTTCTCACTATTTCACCTCCAAACTATATGATTGTGTACATTTATCGGTGCCTGCATTTCGCAGACAATGGGCGATTTGTATAGGGTCAATTGAGAAGCCGCAAGGCTGTTGCTGTCCCCCCAGAAATGTATTGTCTCCTGATAAAGACGTGTGATTTACAGCTCTGTGTGGGACCTAACCATTGGCAGGTACCCAGGCTGGTGAAGAAGCCACAATGTCCAAGTCTAAACAATAGCACAAACTATTTTGTAGCTATGTTTTTTACAACTGCACCTATGGAGAGTTAAGCACAATTTGATCTCACTTTCAGCACTTTGTTTTGCCGGCTGGTGATAATGGTCAAAATACCAAAAGAAAAATGTTTTGCTACGTGCACTCTCCAAAAACATTAAATCTGGTGTTAAACCTGGAATAACGAGAAGAACAAGTTACTTACCTTACCATTACTCCACCAGAAAAGGCATTACCGAAGGTAAGTAACTTGTTCTTCTGATGGATAAAACTACCTGTGGATTCCTCACCTAATGAATAGAGTCCCAAAGCAGTAGCGCACTCGGTGGTGGGTGCCTGAATGGTCACACCAAGAAATCCTGTAGCGCGGACCGACTGTGCAAAATGGCCATCATTACTAACCTCCGAGTCCAAGCAATAATGCTTTGCAAAAGTATGGAGGGGAGCCCAAGTCGCGGCCTTACAAATCTCATTCACAGGAACACCTCTAGCCAAGGCCGAAGAGGCCGACTTAGCCCTGGTGGGATGGGCTCTAATTCAAACAGGAGGAACCTTCTTTGCTAAGGAATAACTTACTTTTATGCAAAGAATGATCCACCTGGACAGTGTTCTTTTGTGGACAGCCTTGCCTTGCCTCTTCCCCACGTAGCCAATGAAGAGCTGATCGTCCACCCGGAACTCTCTCGTTCTCTCAATGTAGAAACTTAACGCTCTCCTCGGGTCAAGCCGATGCAGTCTCTCCTCCTCTTTTGATGGATGGGGAGGAGGGTAGAAAGACGAGAGCGTTATTGATTGTCCCAAATGGAAGGGTGTAACAACCTTTGGTAGGAAACCCGCCCTGGTCCTTAGCATCACCATGTCCGCATGAAAAGAAGTAAAAGGGGGTTTAACGCTAAGCGCTTGAAGTTCACTCACTCGCCTACCCAACATGATGGCTATGAGAAAAACAGTCTTTAATACCAACAACCTTAACGGACATGAATGTAAAGGTTCAAATGGCAAACCCATCAGAAATGTAAGAACTAAATTCAAATCCCACTGAAGGCATAATAAACGGAGTTGGAGGAAACCTATTGGTAAGACCTTTTAAGAACCTCATAACTATAGGGGACTTAAATAAAGAGGGTTGATCGGGAAGGCACAGAAAGGCCGACAGTGCTGACCGATAGCCCTTAACAGTCGCAACTGCACAACCCCTCTGCGCCAAGGACAACGCAAATAATAAAATGTCTGACAAATGGGCCCGTAAAGGATCAATTTGCTTCTCTCCACACCAAGCAACAAATTTTGCCCATCTGCCAGCATAGATAGATTTGCTGGAGTGTCGCCTGGCCGATAAAATAACATTCACCACTTCTGGCGGGAGAGAAAAGGAACTCAGATTGACCCATTCAATCTCCAGGCATGAAGGTGCAGGCTCTGGAGGTGGGTGTGTAGAACCTGCCCTTGCGACTTTGAGAGGAGATCTGCCCTGTGAGGGAGACGGAGCGGAGGGCACAGTGAGAGTTGGAGAAGGTCTGAGTACCACACCCTTCTTGGCCAATCCATAGCTATTAAGATGACCTGGGCCCGGTCTTGGCGAATCTTCCTCTGAACCCGAGGAAACAGGGGTATGGAGGGAAACGCGTAAAGCAACTGGCAGTACCAGGACATCTGAAACGTGTCCCCCAATGCTCCTTGAACCGGATACTGGAGGCTGAAGGACGACTGGCAGTGCGCGTTCTCCCGAGTGGCAAAGAGGTCTACCTGAGGGAATCCCCACATCTGAAAGATGTGAAGTACCGGGTCTGGATGGAGACGCCACTCGTGATCGACCGAGAAGTGCCGACTGAGACTGTCCGCTCGTACGTTCAGAACTCCGGCCAGATGGTTTGCTACTACGCAAATCTGATGGTCCTGTGTCCAGGACCAGAGCCGCAGAGCCTCTCTGCAAAGAAGGTACGACCCTACTCCTCCCTGCTTGTTGATGTACCACATCGCAGTATTGTTGTCCGTCAGGCCCTGAACCCACTGACCGCAAAGGGAAGGGAGGAAGGCCTTGAGAGCCAAACGTATCGCCTGCAATTCTAACAGATTGGTATGAAACATCTGTTACACTGGAGACCAATGAGCCTTGATCTCCAGGTCCCCCAGATGAGCTCCCCACCCTGGGGTGGAGGCATCCGTTATAACCATGGCCACTGGTGGTGGTAGCGAAAACGGCCTTCCTTGGGAAAGGTTGCCATCCGCAGCCCACCATTGTAGATCCGCTGCAGTGTCTCTGGAGATCTTTATCGACTCCTCGAGATCCCCTCTGAGCTGAAACCACTGCCTGCGGAGGCACCACTGAAGAGCCCTCATGTGCCAGTGTGCATGAGTGACCAACATAATGCAAGAAGCGAACAGACCGAGCAGATGAAGGACCTTGAGGACTGGAACAACCGCTCCACTTTGAAACATTGGAATCAACGCCTGAATGTCCTGAATCCGCTGAGACGGAGGATAGGCCCAATTCAATGTTGTGTCCAGTACCGCCCCTATGAACAGGAGGCGTTGAGAGGGCTCCAGGTGTCGGATGCCGAGAGAGGAATCGTGGGTCCCCAGGAGCCACTCTATATCTTCTCACCACCGATCTGCTTACAGCAGTCGAAGATACAGGCTTCTTCCATACTTCCAGGTTTGGTTCTGTAAGAGCCACATTGAACGGAAGGACTGGTTCCGCAGCAGCCGAAACAGGATGCAAGACTTCCGTTAGAATGTTCGTCTATACCTCAGCTGCTGGTAGCAGAAGATCCAGAAAGTCTGCCGCCTTCCTTATCACTGTATGGAACGAGGCAGCCTCCTCAGTAAATTCCCCAGGAGAGGCTAAATCCCACTCAGGGGAAGTATCAAGACCACTTGCAGAGTCCAAACCCTGAAAGTCTCCCAGGGGCTCAGCGATCTCTCCTTCCTCCAGGAGCTGCCTTCTATGCTCTTGCTCCTTCAAAAGCTTCAGAGCCCTTCTTCTTGAGCACAGCTTGGCCTCTATCCTTGTCGTCAACATAGAATTGCCCGACGCTGAAGACCTCGGCTGACGCGGCCCAGGAGACACACCACGGTCTCAGAATTCATCCGAAGCCGGATCCATCGGCGTCATGGATAAACGGGCACTCTTCCCCGGTGTCGACTGGATTTGTGGCGGTCATCGGCGCCACCGGAGTCGAAGGTCTCGTTGGCGACGGCAACGGCGCCAAGCCAGCACCCTCTGCTGGAGAGAAGGGCATGAATGGCGTCGACTTGTATAAAGCCGGAATGCCCAATCCAAAAGCCAAGGAACCTGAGGGTCCAGCCGGTGCACTGCCAAGGGCCATGCAGTTAAAGATACTAAACAATGCATTCAAGAATGCAGCCGGATCTGCTGCTGGATCCGGGAATGCTGGATACTCCTGCGGCGTCAGCGCTGAATCAGGCACCTCCGACTACACTGCAGGCGAGTGGCCAGGACTCTGGGGAGGCTCGACCACCTCAAACACCGACGGCTCCGGAAAAGCCTGAGGGCTCTCAGGCTGAGGAGTCACCGTCGGACTGACATCCCACGTTGGACGATGCCGAATAGATGGTGACCTCGACCGGGATAGGTCCCTTTATAAACGGCGCCAAGAATCACGTTGACGCCAGGAATCATGTCGACGCCGCCTCTTATGTGACCTTGAGGACTTCCTTGAAGATGACCTCCGATGTCCATGCTTTTCTTTCTTTTTAGCTTTGGCCAAAAACAGCTTGGCCTCTCGCTCCTTAAATGCCTTCTGGTTCATTTTTTTACATGAACCACACTCCTCCACGTCGTGCTCGGAGCTCAAACACCACAAGCAGTCATTATGCGGGTCCGTCACCGACATACGACCCCTGCACTCTCTACAAGGCTTGAACCCTGATTTATGAGGTGGAGACATTTTAACAAAGTAACACCTTCGAGAAACAGTAGCTTCCCAAGAGCCAGGAGAAAAACCGTTATGCTTCGAAGGCACAGAAAAAAGGGAACTGACGTCAGCACGTCGGCGAGGTCCTCTTATTGCCATGATGACGTCAGACGGAGTCGCGTGGGAGTCGGGCAATAGTGACGTCCTTGTTGACGTGCAGAGCTGGGAAGAAAATTTCCCTTGAATGCTGGCGCATTGGGAGAATTCATTAGGTGAGGAATCCACAGGTACTTGTATCCACCAGAAATAACATTACATGTTTTAACTTTGATACTCAAAATCCTTTTAAAAGTGGCGTTGTACGCCAATGGCCTTAACTATCTCCCAAGATGTCAGGACTTCGTACTGAAGAGTTTCAGAACAAGGCATTTTCGTTCGTCTTTTGTATATAGCTATTCAGTGTGCAACAATACAGAATTTTACTTTTGGGCGTTACCCCAAGAGACTAGACGAGCCTGTAACTTAGTACCATTAAACGGTTTTATAATGTAGCATTAAGGTTCCCAGAAGTGGGAGACAGTAACTGTGAGTGGGGTATGATTACTGAACTTCAGTTGCATCTAGGACAGAATTATTTACTGTTCAAACCTCAGTCCTTTAAAATCTGACGCACCATACGGTGTGGTCGGGTACATTGATGTAGCCGCACGCCCTTTCCCCAAAGAACTTTTGAATGAGTTCTTAAACTAATTGCAATTCACCTCTTTCAACTGACGGTATTCGACGTATTCAGCGTGCGTCTGACGTTGCACGTTCACATGCGTCATGCGCTGTGGTGAACGACTGGATGATGCTCCGCCTGCCAGCCAGGGGGACGACAACAGTGCGGAGCCGGCAGCTGTGACTCTCAGCCGGTTCCAGGGCATAGTAGGCATTGTATTAGCAGGTTGCTGACCGCTTTCACCTGCGCTCGTTCTCTGCTTCGCTCCGCTGTGCCCTAGTATCGCTTAGCCCAACATACAGCGGTTCCATCCTTTTCCAGGGTGCACACCGAGTCCACCCCCCTGTCCTGCTAACCCAGTCGCTGGGACCGGCTTCCGCACGGCCTTGCACCCGGACGATACTTCGGTGACAACTGCCTTTTCGCCGCAGCTGTCCCCCACAAGAGCCGCATGGAACCCCCGCATTTAGGAGGGTGAGTGGCAGCTGATTGTGTCGAATTGTTTCGGGCGAGGGATCCAGGGTGGCTGTCTAGCTCAGTTTTGTGTGTAACGAAAATGGATAGAGGGTTTTTTGTTGAGAATGAGAAACCTGTTTATACCGAAGGTTCTGGTTTTCCCAGGCGTTCTTGGTCGGACTAGTTTAGACCCGCGACTGGCTGGTTGTTCTGTCTTTGAATGCAGAGCCTGGTTCTTGAACTGAGGGTAGCCCCCCGCAGCCTGTTCAGTTATCCGCCACAGAAGGCGCAACCAACAGCGGTGGTGGTAGTATTTTTCGTAGGAGGCAGCTGTCACTCAGCATCCACAGACTGGTACAGACAGATATGTAGTGCCAGTACTGTCTGCACCCACTGTCCTGCATGTCATGAACCCAGAACACCAGTTTGTTTCTCTCTGAAGCCAGGACCTCAAAGTGTGTGTTTGTGCCAGTATACCCCACTGCGGATTGACGTTGCGACTTTTTTTTTTTACCGCTGTCTCTTGATTTATTGAAGCAGTCTTCTGATACTACCTAATGTTGACAAGGTTTGTATCTTAATTTGCATCAGACGTCCCAGGTGCTCTAAAAGGGTGCTACTGTATCCTCAGCCAGTGTAGTTTAACTGGTAATAACAGATGCCTCCAATCCGCATTGGCTCTCTGTTAGTATGCTCTTCAAAGTTAAACTGGCAGTACCATATTTTTAATCGAGCATGCTATCTTGTTATAGTTCAGAGTGCAAATTACTGCATTCTTCATTCAGCGCTATTTTGTAGCTACTGAAGCAGCGTTGTGTTTTATTAAATGTATCCGACTAAACAGCATTTTCATAGCAGAGATACGGTGCGTATGCTGCATACCCCATTGTACCTTTTTGGGCTTCATATTTGATGAAACCTCCATAGGTATGTGTAGGCCAAATACAATTTCCAAAAATGTAAATATGCTAAGTTGTCTTTTACATCAATCCTCATATTGTGTGCATTTAATACTCCATGCTAAATAAGTGTGTACTTAAATTGGATGTTAGGAATTGTGTGCTCTTAAAGTATGTACATGCTCGACTCAGTCACATATTTTTTGCGTGTACCTGAAACTCAGGAGTGTGGAATTTAATAAAATATCTGCTTGTTCATGGAACTGGTCTCTTCTTAAATCGACTTGTCCTGTAAATTATCTACTTTTCCCTTTGGTGCCATGTAGTGCGGCAACAAATTATGGCAGCAATCTCATAGTGTAAGAGCCCTGATAATAGCCACTCTGATCATGCCAGGGCTAATATTATAGTAAGGCTTGAATACTAGCAATTTCAAGCCCTACTATCGTAATTCCATATTTTGCCACCTCTCTGCAGATCTACATACTGGGGTGGGAGGAAGCAGTAGGTAGGCATTCCAGAAATGGAATGCCTTTCAGTCTGTGCAAACCTACTAACTTGCAAGTTTTAAGGATTTTGACCAGCTCATCTCTAATCTTTTCCCATACTGAGAAAGGTTGAAAATGTACTCCTGACAAAGGCAGAAGTAGAGGTTCTTCCAGGGTTGGGGAAAAAAGTGGTTGGAGGGGAAGTGAACTTGTAAACCGCTCAGTAGATTTTCGCATGTGCAAATCTACACGTGCATATTTGCTTGTGCTAAAAAACAGTTCACAAATATGTTATAGGAGTTCGATTTCCCAATCTACTTATGTACATTTTTGTGAATTCGTGAAAGCCACTAATTAAAAGACACATTCCATTGGTGCACTTTTGTGACTTTCTTTAAGATTTGGGTCCCTAATTAGGTCTGACCTTAACCAAAACATTTTGTTGTTTTTATTAAACTTCTGTTTCTCTCTATCTGTGGACTGGCTTTACTGCGAATGATAGCATTCTTGTCTTTGACAAGGAGCATATTGGCACACAAAGTAGTTTTGTTCATTGCCAGGAACTACTGCGGCAATCCATGACTTTCCCCTTGCATTTGCGGGTAGATACCCACGCTGAGCTGTGGGACAGAAACCTGGTACCTGGTGATGGCTCACAGGGTAAGAAACTGGTAACTGTTGAAAGGGCTCCAATTGTCATGGTTAGATTTGTCACCAAGACATTGGTAATACAGTAAATTCAAAGTCCAGATGTTAAGCATACCAACTGAAAAATGCTTTTCGGCTTCCCTCAGTGGTAAATGCAAAAAATAAGCTAACCTCTCAAAATAGTGAGAGGGACAATATCCTTTTTAAGAGCCTCCAGCCACAGAGTAGACAAGCTAGCACAGAAAAGATGGAATCTGTTTCCAGGAGCTACATTATTTTAGGGAATGAGCAGAAAAGAAAGTTCTTGAGAAATGTTTTTCTTTTAACTTAATATCCATATGTGTGTGCACACATCTGAATGTATGGAACTGGGGTTTCAAGTTAGAATGTATTTGTGTATTGAATAGTCTTCAGTTATGACTCTTAAAGACATGGAGTTTATAATCTTCTGGGATGTTGTTAAGATACGTATTAGGTAGTGGTATTAAGGTATACTCTGGGACAAGCTGGAGAAGAAATGGGGGTGAGGAAGTCCCTGCATTATGTTTAATGTCACTGATGCTTCCTATCACTTTATCTGCTAGGATTTTTATTTTCTTGGTAACGATTGCAATCTGCATGCTTGTTTGATCACTCTTTTGTATTAGAGTTGTCTTACAGTGTGAGAGATCATAGGTTGTTGGTTTTTGCGCTTGGTCCCTAGCGTAGGACTCAGCATGCCTGGTGTTTTTACACCAGAACCTTAGTAGACTGTATGAGGTGACTGTTAGTAGTAGAGGACATAGTAGAGGACAGGTTCTGTCTACTTCTGCCTTATGATGATCCAGTAGTTCTTACTTTGTGCCACGTTTTATGATATGTTTATATATTTCAGATGGCACCTTTGAAGCTTCCAGTAAGAAGAATCCAACCCTCTCCAGCTTGTCTCTGTTTCAGGGTAATGTAGTTTCATTTTTGTAGAGATTTGTCCTTTTCCGTGTTCTTCCTCTCAAGTTGAACACACTTTATTCAAACAAAATCTCCATACTGTAGTTGAAATGCTGCACGGAGTACATATGTTCTGGGCCAAGCTACACGCTTTCGGTATCATCCGATGTTTTTTTTTTTGTCAAAACTTCTTCTTTTTTCTATTTTAAGCATACAAAACGATAGAAATTCAGGCATTGTAGTTACTTATTTCAAGTAACTATAACTCAATCCCTGAGGTAACTACAACTGTCGCCCCTGCCATGCAGTTATCTCATAAATAATTTTACTGCAAATGTTGCAATAACATTATCAATGGTGTTCTAAAATATGTAATGAGAGCTGTAATATATAGGATAATTAGCAGAGCAAAGCGGACAGTGAACATTGCAATGGTGCTGGCCGGAGGGGGGGGTCCTGCACTGTCCATGCCATTTGCATGGGCAGTGTAGGGGCTCCCCTGCACCCGTTATCCACCAGCCTTTTCATGGTGGTGGTACCGCCATGAAACAGCTGGTGGAGAAAGGGTTGCTCACCCCCGCTGCCTGGCGGATTAGGACCGCTGCCACCTCCAGACCGCCGGGATCTCCGATCCTGGCAGAGCTGGCGGTTCCCTGGGGGACTGACCAACAGGGTTGTGATGAGGCGCCCGGACTGCTGCGTTGGCAGCAATCCGATGCCATCTGCGAGTCTGGTGGTCTAGTGACTGCCAAACTCGTAATGAAGCCCTGAGTTTGTGATGTAATCCGAACCTCTTGATGCAGTAGTGAGCCTTATTACACAGTTACTAGTTACGTTTTGTATATTTATACCCTCAGCAACCGAAAGATTATTATGCCTTTGTTTAGGAGAAATGAACATTCAGCGTGGGTTAACATATTGATTAGCAAGGGAAACCATTGTTTTGCTGCCATTTGTGGGAAGTCTTAAACTGTTTGTACAATGACTGGCTCTTTGCACGTGTCGGCTTACATAACTAATTAACAGTGTTACAGTGATGACATAACTTGTTACGTGCGTTTAAAGAGTGGCAAAGTATACCTAAGGGATTTCTGAATGAGTCGGGTATAAATATTATGTGTGATTTTAAAAGTATTATTTGGGGTGTCTCCCGCGGGGTGGAAGCAGAATTTGTATGTATTAAGTGACTCATTTAATTGTGTTTTTATATCCTGGATCTGGTATCTTGTTTGTCAGGGTTATTATGGGCAACATAGTAGTGTGCATTGTGTTACTTGCAAAAACCTTGCGTTTTTGCTCCCTGGTAAACATTCCGCTGCTGTCGGGTGTTTTTCTAGTGTCAAATCCTGATCAAATCTGGATTTGTTCTTCTTAGAAAGAGGCTTTGCAATACATACTTTTCATAATAAGAGCAAGTTAAGACAGGTGATATTTAGCAAGTCTAGAAAGCGCTGTTGTTACATGTCCTGCGTAAAATGTCTTGGTGGTGTTGCTGTGCACATCGGTGACAGGGGAGAAACTACCTCCGGTCTGTATGCATCGCAGTGTGTGACCATACAATATTGTCTCTCAGAGGCCCTGCCTGGCTTCTTTGGAAAGGTCAAAACCACGGAAAATCTAAACTTAAATCACAATTGCATGATTATGCTATGGGTATTTCTTATACAAGTAGTTTGAGAAGCTATAATTTAGAGGAGTGATATTTTTTGTGACGTGTATTTTCAGCGAGGCGCTGTTTGGAAAAAAACAAAAATTGCACACAATGCAGTATTAAGAAAAACACATTAACCTTTTATTTTATTCCTATAATCACATGTATGTTTTCATTCAACATTTAAAAATGATCCAACTTTGATCTTGTGACTAGTAGAACCAGGAGAGTATTACACAGCTGTTTGTTGCTTTTCTGTTATTTTTTAAATACGTGTTAAATTGTTGTACATACTTTTTTTTAACATTGACAATTTGTTTTGTTTTAATATAGAATCACCATGGTACAGTGCATGAAATATATACTTCTGCAGTGTCTGGAACACAATACATAACAAGTCACCTCTATCCTGAATACTATTTCAGATCTACCCTGTGTTGGTCAACAACACAAAGGTGCAGTCCTATAGGAGGAGAACGAAAAAATAGAAAAAATATCTAAATTGGAAACAAAATCCCAGACCCATCTCCCCTACCACTTCCTTCTGAACCAAACCATTCAAGAAGTTGCTATTGTATAGATTCCTCTAAAATAAGTTTCTTTGTCTCCTCAGCCAACAAGGAGAGTTGTTTATCGTCAGAGCTCCATTACTGCCAGTTTATATCTAGCCGTAATGGCTGTGGTTAACCTGCGCCCCAGCAAGCTATCTATGTCTTAGGTAATAACATATCTTAGAATAATTCTAAGTGCCTTTAGCACCTCAGACCAGAACTGAGAACTACGTGGATAGTCCCACTAGATGTGTATTATTTTGCCAATAGCATCACAGCCTCTACATCATTTGGGATTTACTTGGGAGTGAAATTTGTGAGTTTGACTGGATAACGATACTTGTCCCAAAAGTAGATTATAGTGTGCGTCTCTGGCTGAGATTCCAATTTTTTTGCGGTAAGGATCATTCCAGACAGTGAGAGATTGTGTCTGTGAGTGATACCCCCAAGAGGACCTGCCATCTTTGTTTCTGTCTTCTCTGATCATAGAGTGTTGCATCCATTAAACGTGCATACAACTGTGTAAATATGCCCCAAGAACCTGTTGCTTGTTCCACCCATTTTCCAAATATAGCAGGGTCCCTGACCACTGCTTCTTTTTGGTCTGACTGCAGTGCAAAATGCTCTGGTTGCATGTAGTGGAATCTTTTTCTTTCCCCAACCGAAAAAATTTGTTTGTGCTCATTAAAAGTGATGCTGACGTCATTGTGGAACAGATTCGTTAGCATGAGGTAATCACCATTAAGCAATGCTGAAAAGAGGCCTCTGTGTAGAGCAGGCATTAATGAGGGGTTAACATGCATTGGTGTGGATAAGAATGGAAGTGTGGTTAGCATGAAGTAAGAAGGGGTTGGGGCGGTTTCTTGGGTTGGATTCCAGTGGTTTCAGCCTCCGAATAAGAAGCAAAAGGTTAAAACTGCAGGTCGGTCTGCAGAACTCTCCAGAAGGTGTGAAAGAATAGGAGATAAGTTGAATTTTATTAAGTCATTATCATATTTTGTTTCGCAATTAGATATGTTCTACATAAGTCTGAGTATGAATCATAGTACGTAGGACATTGGAATGCGCTGACTTACAGAGAACAATGAGCGTATGACTGGAAAGCTTAAGTAAGTAGTTGTTTGGACAGTAAGAACAATGACAATTATCTGAAATACTCTACAGCAGAGTGCCTATAAAATATTAGCGCGGAGGTGAACAGTCACTTAGCATGATGTACATATATGAAAAAATGTGTGGACGTATTTAGATTTTGAAGGCCCTCTTTGGTAAACATTAATTCTAAAGATTGCGATTGCATTCAGAGAGCATAAATTGCATAGGTTCGTGGCTCTTTCTGTTTGATATTAATACTGATTGTGGCAGTGGGGAGGGGGTAATCCCATGGCTGCAGGTCTTGTAATAAGTGTATCATATCTGTTTTCCTTGAATATTAGTTGTTTAAAATACTTTTGGGAGTGAACAAGGTCATCAGTTTTGCAATGATTTCTATCTTTCAGGTGTGACGGTTGCTGATAGACTTTCATCATGGTCCAGAAATATCAGTCACCCGTGAGGGTGTACAAACACCCCTTTGAGCTAATCATGGCTGTGAGTACTTCTTATTTGTCACTACCTTGCATTTTTCCTGTGTCTCATTTTTGCTTTTTAGACTTGTTACATCCTACTTAATATAGGTCCGTGTTGAGGGCATTTGTGATCAACTTATTCAGAAAGAAAATAGTTTGTGTCATCCTGGCTTTGGATTTTCATTGTAAAAGTCCCTCTCTTATAGGTTGAAGCCATGATTGCTTGGCGTTTTAATTGTGTTGTAGAGAACAGAAAGCTGCAGTTGTCTTGAGGCAGAGAGCAGAGTGATGAGCATGTGAGCCCAAACTATTTCATACTCCTCGCCAGCTATGAGCAACTGCCTCAGAACGTTTGATAATTGTGCAAATCTTTTCTGGGACTCTGCTGATTGAATAAGGTCACCTTCGGTAGCCTGAAAGTGTAATTACAGGATTAATGTTTCCTCTTAGTGCAAAATGAGAGGCTTGCTTCCCCTTTTCTCCCATCTTCTCGCAAAGTCAGTATTGTTTACTTCTATCTGTACAAAAAAATAATTTTCCAGGCAACATGAAACAATATTTTGTTTAAAAAAAAAAAAAATCATTTGAATTATTTTGCATATGATATGTATTTATATGGCCTTCCAAGTTGTTTAGTCCTGGTAGTATCCCCTTTGGAAACTCTGCATTTAGCTGCATCTGGTCATGATAGTTTTCCCTTAGTTAACTTTTTTCAGTGGTATACCTGTGGAACGTTTAATCTTTCTTTATTCCCCTTTTACATATCCTACATCCTTCCTTAAGGTACATAACATTTGGCATAAGGCTGATGGTCTTAACTTTACCAAGTGGAGTGTTGGGAGGGGGGAGTGGCTTGGAGCTAGCCGTACTTTCTCCATAAAAACTGGTATAGTCATGTTCAAATGATATGATGGTACTGTGCTTTCCGTTTATTTTTGATAACCTTACTGTGTTATTTCTGTTATACTACCTTCAATAAAGGCTAAAACATTTTTAAAAAGTGGGGTGGTGACATCATAACGCTTTGTTCGCTAAATATCTCACAGGGTGCGCTTTTGGAGTCCTATACTCTTTCTATTCTTGTCTCTGCCTTCATGACCTTCTAGACCAGAGATTGCAATGGTAGTAACAGGAGTACCAAAAGGAAAAGCTTGTGCTAGCAGATTTTGTCAAGTGGCATATATGCGTGAAGTAGTGTGTTCTTATAGTGAGGCAAGGTTAATTAGACCTCTCTTCTGACCTTTTTAATGGATATTCTTCATTGCAGTGCTTTTCATTGTCATTGCGTTATAAGCAGCTTTGCTGCCATTATTGAGTCCTGGTGCACTAGAACTATTGTCGTTGTGGTTTAGTTCCTTTTTAGTATGGGCTTGTCAACCTCTACTCACTTTGAACAGTGAAGTGGAGGGGACTACTAGGAAAGCATTAGACAAATACAGTGCCTGGGGTCATCCAACAAATAATGTCTGAGATGATATATATATATATATATATATATATATATATATATATATATATATATATATTTTTTTTTTTGTCTAGTGATGCAGAAAAAAACATTCTAACATAAGTGATGTCCAGAATAACTAACCAGTTGTAACATTTGATGTAAGGTTGATGGAGAAAGCAATACGACAAGGAGAGAAGGACTATTTATTTAAAAAATAAAAAAAAAGCTGTGACCACATATCCGTACGCAATCAGGATGGCCAGGATTGCGAACTTTGCAACAGGATTGCCCAGTCTTTGAATGCCTCAAAAGAAATTTACACAATTGTAAATTCTTTTTTGAAACCTAAAGTGGCAGGAACAGCCCCACTCCCTCAAAGGAACACTGTGAGGAATTTGCTAATTTCTTCATCAATAAGGTTAATCTTATTTATGATTCCTTGGGAGGAAACATGATTCTCCTGGAGGATGGTCTGTTAGAAAATCAAACTTCTTCTACTCTGTCAGTCTTCCCCCAGTTGAATTGCTATCTGTCAGGGAAGTGGCCTTTATTATTAAATCTGTCTACCCGCAAGACCCAACTCTTGTTGAAATTTTGTTAAAAGCAGTGAATATTATCTTATCCATTCTGACCTCCTTGTACAATCTGTCTCTCGAAAAGGGATACGTTCCGGACCTTTGGAAGCATGCAATTGTTAGTCCTCTGCTGAAAAATCCTTCCTTAGACCTGGACAAAGCAGAGAATCATAGACCTATCTCTTTGCTGTCTGCTATTAGTAAGATTATTGAAAAATTGGTCAATAAGTGTCTGACCAATTTCTTGGAAACCCATAACCTTCTACATCAAATGCACACGGGCTTTCGTCCTGGGTACTGTATGGAGACCGCTCTGTTACTCGCCACCGAAGAGATTAGGAAAATGTTAGATCTTGGTGGCTTGGCTGTGCTCATTCTCCTGGACTTGAGCGCGACGTTTGATACTGTCTACCATCCCATCCTGAGGTACAGGCTTGAAGCACTTGGAATCAAGAGTAGGGCACTAAACTCTGTCATCCTTTCTGGACAATAAAAGTTTTCAAGTCAGAGAAGGTCTCTGTTATTCAGAGAATTATAAGCTCAAATGTGGTGTACCTCAGGGTTCATCTTGAGTCCCTCTCTCTTCAATATCTAAGTTCGTCCCTTAGCGGACATTATCTGTTCCGTCTGTTTCTCTATGGTGTTGTATGTAGATGACAACCAGATGGTCGTCTCCTTGACTCCTAATTTTAGGGCTACCATTGAGAATTTGTCCATCTGTCTGGGGCAAGTACGCCGTTGGATGACTATGAGTTGTCTTAAATTGAATGGTGGACACTGAGGTGATGGTGATTGATAATAACCCCTCCCTGTGGGATCAACATAGCAGGCCCACTTGTCTGGGGGAACGTTACACTCTGAAAGAAGAGGTTAAGAGCCTAGGAGTTCTCCCTGATAAAGATCTTAGGACGGCATCTCAGACCAGGAAGCTTGCAGGATCCTGTGTTTCCCTGTTAAGAGCCCTTAGGAAGATGATCAGTTGGCTCCCTGCGGAGACATGGAGAATTGCAATTCAAGGTCTCATCCTGTCTCGGCTGGACTATGGAAATTCACTCTTCGTTGGGAGTCCAGAGTACGTCATCAGGAGGCTGCAGATTCTTCAAAATGCGGCAGCTAGAATGATGTTACATACCCCAGATCACAGTCAGCACTGCCTAGCCTGCACTGGTTACTAGTTAAAGGGAAAAAAAGTTTTTTTTTTTTTTTTAACTCTGTTGTTCATAAAGTAAAATATGCTCAGAGACCATACATCCTTATTGCACCTTATCACCCCTTATTGTACAACACAGAGATTAAGGTCTAATAATCAGTTTCTCCTGGCCACTCGTAAGATCTATAGAACCAGGAGTGGTGGTAGATCCTTTGCATTCTTTGCAGTCAAGCTCTGGAACTCCATCCCCATCCAATTAATGACCTATCTTTTTACATAAGCAGTGTGTCCGTTTTATATTTTCCTCATGGTTCCTATTAGCACTGGGAAACCCTAATGAATAGCCATGCACTTTATTACTTATTTGACATTGATGGGGTGAGTGGTGACTGAGGTTTATAGTTTGAGGAGTGGAACACCGAAACTGAAGCTAGACAATACATAACTGGTGATCTCCATCTCTTTACAAATCAATGTCTTGTGAATTGGGAATGGTGGTGGGGTTATATGTTTACAGTGATGATGTATGGTTTCTTCGATCCTGAATTGGATCTTACAGTATGACTTGTTCTCATGTGGCAAATGGATGACTTGTTATTTTACTGAAAGTGATGGAGTAAGTGGTTGCTTCAGATCTGATTGGGTGTCATGATGTTCCACTTGTACTTGGGCAGGGCAGAGGACTGTGGAAGGGGCATGCCTGTTGTTGCAGAACACTCTATTGAAATCTTCGTTACTATCCAAACCAGCAATTTATATGTAGTTTTACTGACCAAGACATGCTTCAATGATTTCTTCAACCATTTATGAATTTCTTGTTTTCGCTAAAATACTTGATCAGTTGCCTAGACAAACTGAAGAAGGGGTTAAGTTGTTGCGCCTGTACACAGGCACTTAAAGGTTTACTTGTTGTTAATTACCCTACTTTCCAGTGTCTGGTAGAAGAGCTCAAGATGACAAACAAGACTCTCACGAAAATGCACATTATCTGTCACCACCAGGGGTAGTCGGTGAACAGTTTAGGGAACTAATCACCAACAAAGCAATATGTCCTTCAAATAACTTAGATGGGGATTTTCATCTTCAATATGGTGACTTCAATGATACTTAAGTCTTTTGACTGAGTGTAGTAATGTGACATAACTCTATATTTTGCACAACGTGAAAGGGTCGATTCTGGACCTTGTGATTAAATAAGGTGTTTTGACGACCATCAACTTACTCCTTTCAACCTCATCTCAGAGGGAGTAATGACAATTGGCTCTGGTGCTAAGCATTTCATTGACTCTACACTGGTGTTGAGTATAGTCTAAGTTGCAGTCCTCCTAAGGAGGAGTTGTGCGAGACCTCCGTGACCGCCAACTATAATAAAGTCATGACTGATTTAATGGACCATGGTACACTCTTGAAGACACTGAAGCATGAATGTCTTTTTACTAATTGAACCTAATCCCAGATAAGACCGAATTGCTGTTGTTCTCCCCACCTCAGATTGCTATCTCAATTTAGTCATGGATGGATTTACTCAACGGGCTCCTTATCTCCCACCATTGAATGCTGAAATATCTGTGCTTCATCCGAAATGAGAATTTGAATGCACACAGAAATCCTTTGTAAAGAATTCGTATTATCAAAGTAAGCTACTCCGAGAAGGTAAATCTTAAACTCTACATACCTGACGTGGACGTTAAAACTGTCCAGTCAGCAGATGTATCCAGATTGGACTTTGGGAAAGCTTTACACAGAGGCACACCAATGTTACATCTTGTCCAGCAGTAGAACCCCAGCAAGATTTGCTTATATTCAAAATGGCTTGTATCATGCACCAGCCATACATCTTGACGCTCTGAAACACCAGGTGCAAAACCTAAACGTCCCTAGGGAAGCCTGTTCTCTACAAAAGAATTACGTGACTAGGTGTTCCTGGAACTGTCTTAGTTAAGACAAAAGTAATTTGAGGAAGCGCCTCTAATGTGGAGCTGTAGTCCCCCATTAATAATGCACAAATCTGTTTTGAGGTACATGACTGTAATTAGAATGGAACACGTCTGCTGTTAAATTTCTCTATAGATTTGATGATGTATAAATGTTCTTAGTGTTGTACCGTCTGTGTGGTTTATGAATGTGAATTGTTTTCCCCCCTGTAATGTGCTCTGACACCACCGCATCACAAGCATGCTATTTAAAATGGAAGTTAGATAAATGAAAAGATGTTAATGTAAGCGTTGACTTGTGCTGTAGTTAAAAAGACGGTGCCCTTCTAAAAAAAAAAAAATTAGATTTGTGCTTCTAAAGCAGGCAGAATAGACTGGGTTGCATCAAAAGTAGGGTCAATGGATGCGTAAAGCAGGGGTTGTGAGAATTGCAAGAACCACCAAATTCTTCGTTGCATGTTTTTTTAGTCATTTTGTGCGTGGGACTTAAGTGTTTCTTCCCCCTAACCTTGATTTCTTGCTAATAGATAATGTAATTAAAAATTAGCAGGTGTCTTCTGTTTGTGAACATTAAAAAATCTGGTTCTCAGGAGATTTCGATCTCGTCCCTGCTATGCCTCTTGGCATGCTTACCACACTAATTATATTGTTGTTGTTGTGTTTTTTTTTTTTTTTAAAGCTTCTTAAAGATATTTGTTGCATAAGTCTACCTCGCTGGCATTGTGCCTGGAGCCCATCTTTCTTTACACTTGTGACAATATTCATCATCCAAATGGAAATGAAATGTCGGTGATCTGCTTTATTCAATTTATCTCTTTGCAGGGCAGAAAGGCAAAGCGTCTTTTGCTGGTGGGGTTCATCTGTCAGAGGAAATGAGTAATGGGTGTTGACTTCAAAGGACGTTTTTTTTTTTTAAATAACATGTGTATTGCTTTAACTTCTGCCCAGTTTTACAATTAAAAACGAAGCATATTTCCTATGGAGCCATTTGCACCTTTCTAAAGGCATTTTCATTGTCTGGGCTAGCTTACCCTTTGGTAAACTGCCTTTAATTCGTGTACAAGGAAGGGATATTGATCCACTCTGCAATCAACTTTAGCAGATGAGGTCCAAAGTAAAAGGTTGTATTTTCTTTTGAATGCCACCAATTAAGTTATATACCTGGGATCCGGTGGGCCTGACCCCCTTCTTTGCTTACTAGTCAGAAGGCTTAACTACTTCTGTATCCTGATCCTTGTTCTTCAATATCCTTATTAAGTGCACCACAGTTACCTTTAGCACTATTAACGTTACCACCACTACCTCTTTGGCTAAGACTTTTACCATAGGCACTATATTGTAAAGTAGATAATTGCAGCTTGAGTGGATGGTGTAACACCGTTGCAGTGTGCATTACAAGATACATTATTAGCTTATTGTACTGTGCCTCCCCTTTGGTATCACCTGAGTGGTTGGGCAGATTGGTTATGGTGAGTGTTGGCAGGTTGAGAACCATGGACGTCTCCTAGAATATGCTACATAACTACAAGCCAAAGTAGCTAATGGAATTCATTCCAAAATGCAGGTGGCAGAAGAGACTTCTCGAAGTTATCAATTTTAGTCGTTTTTTAAAATCCCACACAAATAAAAGCAAAGCTATTTTTGTGTATCCTAGAATGGAAACAGTTTTGTAACTTACTGACTAACTCGTCTTCATTCTTCTGACTGTGACTCATCTGTTGCATCTGTCTATTTTCCCCAGTCTCACCTTGCAGTCACTCTGTACTGTTTTGATCGTATATGTATCCTTTCATCCACTGTCCACTTTTTTGTCCTGTTTCCTCGCACTCTCCCCACGCCTAATCCCTCACCCTGTCCTCACTGATCATGTTCGGATGGTACTATCATTTGACATGGACTATTGTCAGGACAAACAATATTTAGTGTTAATGGTGACTTGATGACACAAGAATAGCCGATTAAAGTTGCTGTTTTTTGTCACTCTCCCTGCTGTACCAGGTTTAGGCCTTTTTTGAGCTTAAATATTTAGAAGTTGGGCAACATTGAGATATGGCTATACAGCCACTGTGCACATAAAAGGATGCTAGTGCCTGGTAGATAGAGCATAGCGATAGAAAAGTAGACTCGTAGGAAAAGTGCATTGGGGAAATTGTATTGGAGAACTAAATTGACAAGTTCTCAGTAGCAAGAACCATGGTTATTGCAGTGTGAACACCAGTGCAGGCATCAACCAGTGTCCAGTTCATAGAAAACATGTACTGCAAATGAATGAATACAAAGGTAGTATGCAGCTATAACACAAGAACTTTGAAATGATAGAAGCTGAGCATTCACATAGTTTGAAAAGGAAGGATGAAGATGCTGCTAAATTCAGACTGGTAAAGATCACTTCTGCGACATCAAAAACCAAATGCTGTTGGAGTTCAAAGGCAGAACAGTAACACAATAGAGCTAAATTCCTGACCATTGACAGAACTATTTGAGCTACACCTGCTATACATTTGGCGGATTTTCAGTGATTAACCTTGTAGCGCAAGCTGCGCCTTATGAACTGTGCATGGTAGAGCGCTGAAGTGAATACAGTAGTGCAAAAGCAATTCTACATCAAATACATTCTTACAGTTTAGGGAAACGTTTGTGTTTAAAAGAAGGGCTTTGCAAAAGAACAGCTTCTCTCAGCAATACTTCTCATAAATTAAAAAGTGTTTAAAGAGTTTGTTCCACATATATGTTGTGAAGGTCCCTGCCTTTGCATAATTGTCAAGACGACACGAAAAAGAATCAAACAGCCTCAATACAAATTATAATCGCCTCTCAAAAACACTGTACAAATATTGATTTATTTTCCCCCCCCCCACCGCCAAAGCGTTGGACAAAACAGAAAACAAAGGATGACTTGTCATTAGAAACCTGAATTCTGGTTCCCTCCGTTTTCCCAACAATACTGCGAGGACATGATTTTTTTTTTTTTTTTTTTAGCGAATGCTGATCGAGCAAGTTTTTGACTTAGGGTTCGCATCTGAACACATCAATGTAAGGTCAGAAAAGCATTCTGGAAAAGTCTGAGTTCCTTTAACTACTGCATTTAGCTGATCTTTCCATTTCTCTTGCTTATTAATCTAGTTCCAGCTCTTTCCCATCCCCACCTCTGGGACGCTGGGTTTAGCCCGCAGACAGTGCTATCTCTATAACAAACATGCTGCTGACGCTACATGTTTTTGGAAAATGTATGCTTTTCTGTGTCAGAAATTGCATAAAGTGACACTTCTACCATAGGAAGCCACTAACTGAAGGAGTAACAGTTTGTGTAACAAACCCTTTTCAATAATCTTTAAAAATATATAGATTGTTTCCAATAGAACTTAATGGAATTTGTGCAGAAAATACATGGCTGACCTTCCTCATGAGAAATAGGTTCTTCCCAGTGGCATTTCTCATTCATCGGAGCTTGTGCTGTCTCATAGTTGTAGGGGTAAATGGTATGCCCAGTGCTGTCTTTGGTGAGGCTTTTAGTTGCTTCATTAGGAAAATAGAAGAGAAATGGTGAGGATAGAAGATATCAGCCATCTTGATCAGGGGAGTGTTTGTTCAAAGCACTATTAGATTGTCTTGTGCATTCAGCCCCACTTACCTGTCCTCCTCTATTGTCTTTAGGGAACCTTCCTACCCCACTCTATTGTCCTTGGGGCAATAACTGCTTTCCAGACTGCACTAGTAATAAAAAATAATGCCCCCTTGAATGAAGAAAATTGTTCATGTGTGAGTGTCTACCCATGTCTCTTTACACAGGTTTGGTTTCTGAAGCTGAGCCGAGCTGAGCACCCCGCTCCCAGAACACCGTCTCACGCAGACCTGACCTGCGGGAAATATTTCACAGCTACGTCTCTTCATCAACTCCAGTTCTATCTCTGATATGTCTGAATTGTATTAGTTCCTTTAGTGTCAGTTGTTCAAGATCTGTAGATTGTGTTTGTAGCTGAGCGGTTATCTACTGCTTAGTTTTTCGGTGAATCTCAATTCGGCCAACTGAATGGAACACATTAGTCTATCAGTCCCAAGCATTTGCTCTGTTTATGGTGATTGCAAAATGGTTTCCTATCTAAATATTATGAGATGATAGCTGTGCCACTCAGTGTTATGACCCTTTCAGTCAATAGCACTCGTCCAAAAAATCACCAACAACTAGGTATCTGGACGAGGACTGTATGATGAAGCATGCCACTTGGAAACGCAGTGGTTGAGAGTCCTTTTAACCCCTTAGGATGATCCCCTTGGTCAAGTGCAGACAAATAGGCTAGGCACTGCAAGGGTACCCTTTTGTTGTTTGTGAATGGCCAGACACTGTCCTCTCCACAAATGCCAAATTACTTACAGTCATTATTTGGTACAGCTCAGAGGCATGCACACCAATGTACTGAGGCAATATTCTTTACACAGAAACAGGCCGATGAGAGTTGCTTCTGCCTTTGCTACTACTTTAGGATTCATCATAACTCTTTTAAAGGACTTTACACTAGTTCATTTGCTCAGTCTTTGTTGACCATCCGCCTATGACATTTGCCCCAAGCATTATTCGGCATGCCCTTTTTTGCCCAGTGTGTGACTTCACTGTGCCCGTGCTTTCTCTTGCTGTACTTTTTAGGTCTTGCCAAAGGTAGGGCATGTGTGGTCTCTTGTGAGACCTTTTGTTACCTTTCATGGGGCTTAGAGGTTGCACTGATCTTACTTTTGGCTGCCTTGATTGTCACTCATCTTCTTGCTTCTTTTTATTAGCTTCCATAGTCGTCCTTCCTCTGTGTGTTTGTCCCTCCTCTAGAGCACGGACGCATTACTTGTTGTCCTTCCACTGCTTGCTTTTTCGGGCTCTACTTTTTTCTGTTTTTTTAAACATTCTACAAGGGTGTGTGTTTTTAAGCTGTCTCCCTCATTACTACTCCCCCCGCGCTTCTACACCAGACTCTACCACCCACACACCCTGTGTTGCTCTTGTACTTGCCCCAGCTCCTCCTGCCCACCCCTGTTTTCCGTGTGCTTACATCAGCATCTCCTGCCCACCCTCTGTTTTCCGAGTGCTTGCCCCAGCCCTCCTACCCATCCTCTGCTGTCCGTGCGCTGGCCCCAGCATTCCATTATGTATGTGCTTGCCCCAGTTCTTACCCTTCCTTGCTTGTCAAAACGCTATAATGTGGCCAGTGCTACTGAGTTTAAAAAAAAAAAAAATTATAAAGTATTCGCACTAGCTGCGTCATGGCATTTTTTTCAAATTAGTTTTAGCCATGTTGCACAGCATTGCCAAAGCCAATAGTTCCTCCTATAAGCGAGACGTTTTGGGTTTGAGAATGCTTTATCAGTTTCACACTGGCAGAATACTTGTGCTCTCACCCTGTCAATCGACACTACAGTGTTTGAGGTAACAAATTCCGAATCAGGCTTTCTTATGTAGATCAGGCTCCAAAATGTTCTGTAACGAGGAAGGGGGATTCGCAGTTGACCTTGCAGCACTTCTCACGCCCGTGGAAAAGACTGTGGATCTTAGTGTTGCCCTTCGGTCGGCTGCACTTAAGGATGTACTTGCTTGACTGCTTTTTTCTGTTAGCACTCTGGATAAAAAAATTAAATTCTGATCGTAGCGTGGCTGCAAACCTTTCAGAAATGCAGAAACCGTGGACTGCAACAGCCTAGGGTGATCACCCTTGGTGTCTTAGAACATTCTGTGCGTGCGTTGCAGTGTGCCCTTGGGGAGGGGCCTCGAGAAATTGAGATGTTAGTCTCGCCAACACAGTATCTAACGCTGTACGCAGTGCTTAATTGGGAAAAGAATCAGTGCCGTTGCCCAAAGCTCAGCTCAGAAATCCGCTCAGGTGCTATTGCATGTACATGTCGAAACGCTGTTTGCATAGTCTTGAATCCACCTCAGGCCTCTTTAATCCGCTATCAGACACACCCTGCCTCTTTGTCTCGCTTCCTTGCAGTTTCCTGCATTCTTCCTTTGTAGCAGTTTTCCGTCTTTATTTTCCTCCTTCTCGTTCGTGTGTGTGTTTTTTTTCTATCTCTCTCACTCTCGGTCAGTGCCCGATGGAAAAAAATAAGTGCCGGTCCCCAAAATGGGCCCCACTGGCTCCTTGTAAGCACTGGCTGTAGGTATTGCACTTTTTCAAAGGGATACAGATGTAGGGACATCGTGTCCTTTATGGAACCGGAACTTAGAATGTGTTTTTCTACTTTAGGATTGAAGGAATGTGTTTAAGCCTGCTGGGGCCGTGAGATGGAGTGCTGGAGCGCTGGAGCATGTGACCTGGCCCACTTGCATTTTGTTGCTGTGCAGCAGCTTGACTGACCCTTGACTGTCTTTGATGGCGCTCTCCTTGTTTCAACACTTTGTCCTAGGAGACGAACGGCATAGTTGCATTGCATCTAGATTTCTGTCCAGACCATTGGCATATTAGCGGTCATCTTGTACTCTGCCCTCCAGGGCAGTGGTTCTCAACCTTTTGGCTTCTGTCGACCCCCACTTTATCATTATTGGAACCCGGGGAGCCCCACTGAATCATTATTAGAGCCCGGGGACCCCTCCTCTGAGTCATTACTGAAAGCTGGGGACTTAATCTGTTAATATTATTAAACTTTCTAAGCAGCCGTGTACCCCTCAGGGAACCCCCCACCATAGGTTGGGAACCACTGCTCCAGGGGATTGCTATCAATTAGCTCTAATTGGCTTCACTCCTTGTCTTATTCAAACTACAGTCCCCACACGCACCCCTTGAACACCATGAATCTAACTCTACGTCTCTATAGGTGCAAGTGGCCAACTTATTAAACCTTCTTCAGGCTATGTAATTTATTCCTTTTCTGATCCCTAAAATACAGTGCCAAACCCATTCACCTACCACCATTCTACTTACCACTGAACCAGTCAAAATTCTGACTGCCAGTGCTCATTGAAAAGACTTACATTGTGATGATGGCAGCTTGTTGTCTACTTTGGATCCCTATAGTTTGTTTACAAAGTTTCCATAGTTTGGTTTTTTTGGCACCATGTCTGTGGTTTTTTTGTTTGTTTTGTTTAAATGTACTATAGTAGCAGAGAGTTAAGGGCGAGTTTGAACAGTTGCCCTAGACCTCAATATGTCTGAATTTGTTGTCACTCCAGCACAGACGGTTCCCAACCCTTGACTTGTTTTCTGCACTGGGCCAGGTATATAATATTGTCTGTAGGTGTTTTCTTTACTTCTGTCTGTAATCGTTTTAATTGTTCCTAAAAAAAAAAATTCTGCTCTTCTCAAACAATTCCCTTGCTCCAGTGTTGGCATGGGTCACCAAGTAAAAGCACTAGCAAAGCAGTTATTCTCTTGTGAGCATCTTTCACTTCCAAGTAATACACACACACACACACACACACACACCCCCCCCCCCCCTCACCTACAATTACTTCCTCACCACCACTTCTGAGCACCCTCTAGCATGAGGTGCTATATACATTAATAAAATGTAGTAGTGGTGTTTGCCTCGATTGCTTCATCCTGCAGGAGTGTGACTTGTGCATGTGTCTGGTTGGTGCTAACGACTGAAGCGATAAGTATCCTCGTCAGCCGGTATTGCTTTTTAAGTATTTGCACAGAGCTGTTAAGACACGAGTTCCATGATTCCCTTACTAGTTTGTGAGCACATTCCAGGATTGTTGTGTGCATAAGCAATCATGTTCCAAGAACTTGCATGAATCAACCAAGTAAAATATGCATAGCGATAAATACACAGGCCTGTGAAAAGATCCTTTGTGCTGCTGGGTTTTCAAAGCCGAAAGCAGTCCCTGCTGGTGTTGTTTTGTAATGTTGACATTGTTTTTTTTTTTTAGAGCCACATGATTGAGGTGTTGAGAAAATACTGGTCTTCCAAATCTAGTTTGTGAAAGAGTGTAGCTGGTGTGTTAAATATGGCTGTTGAAGTAGGGAAACATTTGCAGCCATGCACATTGATGCTAATGATGTGGTCATCCCGTGATCTGCGTTTGAGAGGGTTTTGAAGGTTTGGGTAAATATTGTTCTAGCGGCTCAGCTGTCCTGCTGTGTGTTGCAGTGCTTTGTATGTGAAGGCCCTGTCCGGGCTCGATAACACTTGTGAAAGCGGGCTTCCTGTTCGACTGCGCGCTGCTGTTCTACCACAAGGCTGCTGGTTTCCTCATCATCCGCGATAACTTCTTGTTTGTTCATATCTTCTTTCTCCAAATGGGCTGGACACTCCACTTGGGATCTGCGGATGCAGCCGCTTTTCGACTAATCGTCCAGAACGTCCTATCCTCGTGCTCCCTTTAAATTGAATTTTCTTTATATCCGCGTGATACGTGTATTTACAGTAAAAGTGAATTAAAGCGTAATATGAAAACGAGTCTGGAGTCTTGTTTTCACATTTGTAAGAAAGCGAGTGTATCCTGCCGTCAAGATGGTTTGGCGGGGGTTGCAGCCATACCTCCCAGTTAAATTTTCACTGTCTGATTACTTGCGGTATTCCACGCTTTCAGTAGAAATATGATGGGGCATTGCCAAGAATATTGTGCCTTTTACCTCTTCCCACAGGCAAGAGTAGTGCTCTATCTTTAGCTAGTCAGGCCAGACCATGTTAATACGATAGTAAGAATATTAATTTATCTGTTTTCCTTTAAACAATAGTTATGTGGTGATTTTTTTGTTGTTTTTGTTAAGATAGTATGAAAAGTGGATAGATGGGTCAAAATAAAAGCGTAGTGACCAAGCAAAGATTTTATCTGAAGGTTTCGTCTACAAAAAAACCTTTTTGTTGTTTCTCCCAATATCAAACCAAACTGTGTCTTGGTTATCCGAGGCTTCAATGTCTGTAAGGCATATTACAAGTACCATACACCACACCCTTTCGGATTCTTACTCCTGTAGAAGACCGTTCTAATAAAAACTATAATTTTGTCCCGGTCTTAAAACAATTTTAATCCTTTTCTTCCCGACTCTTCATAAGTAAAAACAAAAAATAGCTCTTGAGCTTTGTTGCTGCTGGCGAAGCTGCACCTCTGCACTGAAACATGCTATTTAGTGTGGGTGAAGGGTAGTTTTTTCACTAATAAAAACTTTCTAAAGCGCAGTAGGGAAAAGACTTGATATTTCTTTACAAATCAGTGCCAATCCTTCATGTTTGGCCTTCGGACTTCGGACATTACGCTGTAAGTAGTGACATTAGCTTTTAAAAACTCCTCTCAGTCTCCCCCTTCTCGTTAAACGCAGGTCATCAGCACAAGTTGAGATTCTTGTTCTAGTATTCCCACTTTTGGGTGGGTAACAGTGAACCTCCTCCAGTTTGCCTGGTAAGTTAGGAGCAGTTCCTCCACAATGGTGTAGAAGTGTCACCCCCCCCCTTCCAGCAGCAGCAGCTGCAAACAGTCAACCCCTTCGCTTCCAGGCTTTTTCCCTCTCTGGTGCCAGGCCTTTTTTTGGCTGTTTGGGGCAGTTCACGCTTAGGCCCTCATAACTTTTAGGCCCCATATGCTACCCATGCCAAATTTGCATCCTTTTTTTCCCCCAACATCCTAGAGATTGTAAAGGTACCCAGAGTTTGTGGGTTCCCCTGAAGGACACCAAGAAATTAGCCAAAATACAGCAAAAATATATATATATATTTTTTAATGGGGGGGAAAAAGGGCTGTAGAAGAAGGCTTGTGGTTTTTCCCCCTGAAAGTGGCATCAACAAAGGGTTTGCGGTGCTAAAATCACCCATCTTCCCAGCTTTCAGGAACAGGCGGACTTGAATCAGAAAACCACATTTTTCCAACATAATACTGGCATTTTACTGGGGCATACCCCATTTTTGCTATTTTTTTTTTTATTTTTTTTTTTTAGCTTTTAGCCTCCTTCCAGTTAGTGACCGAAATGGGTGTGAAACCAATGCTGGATCCGGAAAGCTAAACATTTCTGAAAAGTAGACTAAATTCTGAATTCAGCAAGGGGTCATTTGTGTAGATCCTACAAGGTTTCCCTACAGGAAAAAAAGCTGAAATAAAAAAATAATGAAATTGAGGTGAAAAAAACAGCCATTTTTCTCCACGTTTTACTCTGTAACTTTTTCCTGCTATGTCAGATTTTTTTTAAAGCAATATACCGTTAAGTCTGCTGGACTCTTCTGGTTGCGGGTATATATAGGGCTTGTAGGTTCATCAAGAACCCTAGGTACCCAGAGCTGCACCTTGCAATGGGTTTTCATTTTATACCGGGTATACAGCAATTCATTTGGTGAAATATAAAGACTGAACAATAGGTATCAAGGAAACCTTTGTATTTCCAAAATGGGCACAAGCTAAGGTGTTGAGAAGCAGTGCTTATTTGCACCTCCCTGAATTCCGGGGTCCCCATACTAGCATGTGAATTACAGGGCATTTCTCAAATAGACATCTTTTTTTTACACACTGTCTTACATTTGGAAGGAAAAAATGCAGAGAAAGACAAGGGGCAATAACACTTGTTCTGCTATTCTGTGTTCCTCCAAGTCTCCCGATAAAAATGGTACTTCACTTGCTTGGGTAGGCCCAATGCATGCGACAGGAAACGCAAGATGGACACATCACATTTTTACATTGAAAACTGACGTGTTTTTTGGAAAGTGCCTAGCTGTGGATTTTGATCTCTAGCTCAGCCGGCACCCAGGAAAACCTACCAAACTTGTGCATTGTTGAAAACTAGACACCTAGGGGAATCCAAGATGGGGTGACTTGTGGGGCTCTTACCAGGTTCTGTTACCCTGAATCCTGTTCAAATCTCAAAATTTGGCAAAAGAAAACACTTTTTCCTCACATTTGGGTGACAGAAAGTTCTGGAATCTGAGAGGAGCCACACATTTCCTTCCACCCAGCATTCCCCCAAGTCTCCTGATTAAAAATGGTACCTCACTTGTGTGGGTGGCCCAGGTGACTGCCACAGAAAAAGGCCAAGAACCTGTAGAGATTGAGGGGCTAGCACAGTGAGTTGATAAGCTCATATTTTCTTTTATACATCTTTAGGCTGACTCTGCTTTGGGGACCCTCACAAGTGAGGTATCATTTTACTAGGGATACTGAGGGGAACGCTGAGTAGGAGGAATTGGTGCCAGAGCGGTGATCCTTCAAAGAAAAGTGAAGAAAATATGCTTTTGTAAAGCAAATTTTGAGGTTTGCAGAGGAGTCTGGGTAAGAAAATGTTGTGGGGATCCACGCAAGCCACACCTCCCTGGACTCCTTGGGGTGTCTAGTTTTAAAAATGTCTGGGTTTGGTAGGTTTCCTTAGATGAAGGCCGCACCTGGGACCAAAAACATAGGTGTCCCTCCCCCGCCCAAATACAGGTAGTTTTGTAATAGATCATTTTGATGTGTCCACCTACTTCTGTGATGTTACAAACACTAAAATTGTGAAAAGAAACGTACTTAGGTTATGTTAAAAAGACCCCTCACCCACCAAGTGTTGGCATGCTTCATCATCAGGGGTCCCACCCGAGTCACCTAGTGTGTCACAGGTGTGCTGTGACGCCTGATTACAGCGGAACAGGTTTTGTCATTTTTTTCCACACATACTGGTTGGATTTGGGATGAGGGTGAGTGATAGTTCAGTAGATCAAATTTTATTACCAAGAGATTTCACAAAAATGAAATGCACTGTTAATAACGGGAAAAGCCAAATAACTGAACAATGACTTACAACTCGTGAGCTGTAAAGCCACGACAAGGCACCAACCGCTTTACAGTCCATTCACACACCTTTCTTAATGACATGCACAAGACCAGTCACGCCGCCAGCCACGGGCCCAGCACATTACAACACTCGCATTGACAGACAGTGCCACTCAAGTGCCCGTCACTTACATATGCCCACATGCCTGATACAGCAATCACACCAGATGATGGGAGTGTGTGGAGAGACGTTGGCTGGCACCGCCAGCCAAGCGCCACCCCACACACACTGCCAGCCAAGCGCCACTCCGCGCACACTGCCAGCCAAGCGCCACTCCGCGCACACTGCCAGCCAAGCGCCACTCCGCGCACACCGCCAGCCAAGCGCCACTCCACGCACACCGGCAGCCATGTGCCACTCCATGTACACCATCATCACTTTTTTTTTTTTTAAAAACAACAAAGAAACCACTAACTAACTATAAATAAGAGCAAAACTACAAACACAAAAGCTCTAACTGAATACATGACAGAAATGCCACCCATGAAACTGAACATATGAAAATATAAAACGGGCAGTTTACGCAGACATTTTATTTGGTGTGGTAACTCCTGAAACAGCCGGCCACACACAACCAGGCTTTGAAGGGCAATCGGGGCAGTACATCTGGCTCTTCCTCCAGACACCTCTTCGGGCACAGACTCTACATTTGTTAGTGGGCATGTCTCTTTTGGGAGTGGGAGGAATGTGATCAGGAAAGTGGCAATCTTTTAATTTAGCCACATCCTCCACCACTGCTACTCAAGGAACTCTTGCCTGTTCCACCACAATAAGGCTCTGTATCACTGACTCTTGAAATTTAACAAATTTCATCCTTAACTCAGGGGAACAATCCTTGAACACAATAAAAGCATTAAAAGTTGCCAAATAAAATAAATATATGGCCATCTTTTTATACCACACGTAAGACTTACGAAGAGCAGTGTAAGGCTCCAACCTTTGATTTACTCTATCAACACCACCCATGTGCTTATTGTAGTCCAAAATGCATGCACGTTTGCACACTTCGGCAACCTGACCCCAAACAGTCACGGGAAGTACTCCTCATGGATGGTAGTTAGCATGCACACATCCCTCCTGTCTGAAAATTTCAGAGCTAGCAGCTGATCATTCCGCAAAGCACTACACTGTCCTCTCAAGGTTTTTTTTTACAGACAAGCTCCCTTGGATAGTCTTTCTGGTTGGAACTGATTGTGCCACAAGCAACAGTGTCCACTCTGAACAACTGCACTCCAGTGTAGAAATTATCTACGTACAAATGGTGACCTTTGTTAAACAGTCTACCAAGTTCCCACACAATTTTCTCGCTAACTCCAAAAGTGGGCGGACAACCATGGGGGGTCAATACTGGAATCGCTACCAGTGTAGACCCGGAAACTATACATGTATCCTGTACTACTTTCTGACAGCATATTCAATTTAATTCCATACCGTGCCCTCTTGCTAGGAATGTACTGCTTAAAAACCAAACGCCCCTTGAACAGGACCAAAGACTCGTCCACACTTATTCCTTTGCCTGGAACATACACCTCTGAAAACCGATGTACAAAATGATCAAGGACAGGCCTAACCTTAAAAAGACGATCACAATCAGGGTGGTCTTGTGGCAAGGCTAAAGCATTGTCAACAAAATGCAGCATCCGAAGAAGAAGCAAATAGCAATTACGAGTCATGGTTGCTGGAAATATAGCCGTTGCCATCCAAGGACTAGTAGACCAATAAGAAGCCAGTGACGGCTTCCATATCAACCATTTCAAAAAAGTCAAAGCTAAGAACATTTTCATCTCTTCCAGATTTGTGGGAATCCACTGGGTAGCTCTAGACTGAGACCTAAGTCTGGCAGCGTTGTCCCTCAAATATTGCTCCGCATACAAATTAGCTGTTCAACAATCTCTTCCAAAAATACATTGTCCATAAACAACTCAAAGAAATTGACGGGCAAAACGTTTTCTGTATTTACTCTACACCCTAGGAGACCAGTGAAGGCAGGCAACTGTGGCTCTCCATGTTTGGGGTAACCCAGGTGTCAGGTCTTCCAAAGGGAAACCTTTCAGCCCCAGGCCGTTGCATTACTGGCACATCAGTGTCCTCCTCTAAAACAGGCCCTTCGTCTGTATTCAGAGTGGCCTCCTCATCAGAAGATTCCTCTCAGGCAGAAAATTCACTGCCAGAATCTCTCACTTCCTCTGCCTCAGACTCAGTCAGTCTCATAATCGTGGCCAGAAGAGGATTCAAAAAGCATACCAACAATCTGTGGAGCGGTCACTTTGTGGCTAGCCATGATCCTTTCTAACAACAAATGGATTGCCAACAACAACCAGCCCTGTCTAAAACAAGTAATAAACAAAGTGTGGCTTTAACACAATGCGTTATGTACTAAAAATCTACACCACTCACTTGCCTGAAAAAGCTAGACTCCCCAGCAACTAGTTTGCACAGACAGCAATCACCAATGATATCCCACTAAAAATAAAAAAGGAAAAGCAAATTAGACATAAGATAACACCAATATCATAGTGCACAAATATATGGACAATTTCACAAACAATCCTGCATTTAGTATACCACCTACAAACATGCATGTCAACCATACTCCTTTGGAGTAAATTGCTTTTACTTACCTAAAACATGCAACTCTGCAAACCGCAGGTCAACTACTGCCAAAACCGCAAGGATCCACACCAAAGGAAGCAAAAGCTTTGAACCAGAACAAAAAAGAAGAAATAAACTGTTATAATCACAAATACAAATACTTTGCCAACTGATAAACACCTGCCACCAAGAATTTAGAAATTTTCCCTGGTTCCTAAGTGGATTTTGCCCCTGTTGGGGCAGATGGGCCTCGAAACAAATAAGCCGATCTTTCTCCATGGGGGTGGGTGGGGGGGCAGAAATGGCCATCAGTAATGTGCCCCCTTTAGCGGGGCGACCGTTGCCAAAGGTCGGACATCTCCTTTTGGGGGGCAAAGACTACAGCAGTTCCACGGACATTGGCAAAATATCACTACAGGCAACTGGGTGTTATCAACTATCCACAATGGCTATTGCCTAGAACTGATAAACACTCCTCCAACTATTCCACCAATATATCAAATATTAATCCCAGAACATACAGTTCTGTTACAACAAGAGGTTAAATCTCTACTACTCAAACAAGCAATAGAATTAGTTCTACAGTCTCAACTAGGGACAGGACTTTACTCATTATACTTTCTAATTCCCAAAACAGATGGCACCCTCAGGCCAATATTAGGCCTCAGACCCCTAAATTTGTACACCCTGTCAGGACATTTTCACATGGTAACTCTGCAAGATGTTATCCCACTGCTACAAAAACAAGACTTTATGACAGCCCTAGACCTTAAAGATCTGTATTGCTACATATCTATCCATCCAGCTCACAGAAAATACCTACAGTTTCAGTGGTAGTTAGTGCTGCACGAAAGAGGGCAAATAGCCAGTCTTCAGGAGATGCACCCCCTCCTGATAAAGAGAGCAGGAAATTTGACGCTGCATGGAAAAGAGTTGCGTCCCAAGCAGCAAATCAATGGAAAATACCTAATTCTCAGGCACTACTAGCCCGTTATGATAGAGCTCATTGGGATGAGATGCAGGATATCATACAGCATCTCCCAAAAGAACACCAAAAGCGGGCACAACAAGTAGTAGAGGAAGGGCAAGCAATCAGTAACAATCAGATAAGGTCTGCCCTTGATGCAGCTGCAAGGAGCGTTAACACAGCCATTACCATCAGAAGACCTGCATGGCTGCGCTCCTCCGGTTTTAAACCAGAAATCCAACAGGCTGTGTTAAACATGCCTTTTGATAAAAAAACACCTCTTTGGCTCAGAAGTGAACACTACAATAGAGAAATTGTGAAAAGACTCTGATACAGCAAAGGCAATGGGTGCTCTGCACACTACATCATCTAGGGGGTCATTTCATAAGCCTCAGTTTTGAGGAGGTTTTAGGGCACAATCCTCCGGGGCTTCTACCTCCCAAACAAAACAACCATATCAAACGCAGTACCAGCAAGTTGGGTTTGAAGGAACATACAAAGGCCAATACTCTACAAATAGAGGTAAATTCCAAACCTCTAAACAACCAACACCACAACCAAAACAGTGACTTCCTTCCACTCCACACATTTCCTGTGGGGAAAGACTACAGCGGTTCCACTCGCATTGGCAAAATATCACCACAGACAACTGGGTATTATCAATTAGCTATTGCCTAGAATTGATAAACACCCCTCCAAATATTCCACCAAAATATCACAAGTTATCCCCAGAACATACAGTTCTGTTACAAGAAGAGGTTCAATCTCTACTACTCAAACAAGCAATAGAATTATTCCCACAGTCTCAACCAGGAACAGGAGTTTACTCACTATGCTATCTAATTCCCCCAAAAGTTGGCACCCTCAGGCCAATATTAGACCTCAGACCCCTAAATTTGTACACCCTATCAGGACATTTTCACATGGTAACTCTGCAAGATGTTATCCCACTGCTACAAAAACAAGACTTGACAGCCCTAGACCTCAAAGATGCGTATTTCTACATACCTATCCATCCAGGTCACAGAAAATACCTCCGGTTTGTCATACAAGGAAAACACTACCAATTCAGAGTGTTACCTTTCGGCATAACAACCGCTCCAAGGGTGTTCACAAAGTGCTTAACAGTAGTAGCAGCTTACCTAAGAAGACAACACATCCATGTCTTTCCATATCTAATTGGCTAATAAAATCAAGCAATTGTACACAATGCCAAAATCGTACACATTACGTGATAGAAACTCTGCACACGCTAGTTTTTTCTATAAACTACCAAAAGTCACACCTTCAACCAGCACAAGTACAATCGTATTTAGGTGCTATCCTAAATACTCCACTAGCTCTAGCGTATCCAAATGCACAAAGGATACAAACTTTTCAAAATCAAATTCCACTTCTAAAACCAAATCAAAAATACACTGAAATATTTGTCATGAAAATCTTAGGAATGATGGCATCTTGCAGAGCAATAGTCCCACATGCAATATTAAACATGAGTCCCTTAGAACAGTGCCTTGCACAACAATGGTGACAAGCACACGGTCAACTTCAAGATCTAGTGTTGGTAGACCGCCAGACACATATGTCCCTTCAGTGGTGGAATTGCAGCAACTTAATAAAGGGGCGATCGTTTCAAGACCCTGTGCCTCAGACCATAATTACAATAGATGCATCAATGATTGGTTGGGAAGCTCACCTAAACAATCACAATATTCAAGGGCAATGGGATGTCAAACAGCTAAACATAAACCATTTAGAAATGTTAGCGGTGTTTCTTGCCCTAAAAGCATCTCAACCTCTTCTTAAACAGAAGAATGTTCTTATAAAGGCAGACAACATGACAACCATGTATTATCTCAACAAACAGGGAGGGACACATTCATCTCAACTGTCCCTTCTAGCCCAAACAATTTGGAAATGGGCAATTCACAATTAAATTCATCTATTAGCACAGTGCATTCCAGGGATAGACAATCAGTTGGCAGATGTCCTCAGAAGAAATTACCAACAAACACACAAGCGGGAGATTGACCCTCAAGTACTTCAAAAGTACTTTCAAAAGTGGGGAACACCAGACATAGATCTTTTCGCAACAAGCGAAAATACAAAATGCCAAAACTTTGCATCCAGACACCCATGTCCTCTATCCAGAGGCAATGCTCTATGGATCAATTGGTCAGGGATATTTGCTTACGCTTTTCCCCCTTCTCCCACTCATTCCGTTTCTAGTCAACAAGTTGCACCAAACTTCAATCAACATGATACTCATAGCACCAACATGGGCATGTCAACCGTGGTACACAACACTACTAGATCTATCTGTAGTACCTTACTCCAAACTCCCACGCAGACCAGATTTGCTAACACAAAACAAAGGTCAAATTATGTTGTTATGTTATGTTACATAAATTTATATAGAACCTGACTGCCCGAAGGCCTTGCAGCGCGCAAAACTGAAACAATAACATCACAGAGTAGAACATTGGGAATCAAGCTTTGAATAGCTATGTCTTCAAGGCCTTCCGAAAGGAAAGTTCTTGATTTATTGCTCGTATGTTAAAAGGGAGGGAGTTCCAAAGCTTCGCCCCCTGGTATGCCAGAGATCTTCCACCCCATCTAGCTTTCTTCACTTTCAGAATCACTGCCAGAAGTGCTGAGGAGGATCTAAGTGATCTGTTAGGTGAGTAAAAAGAAGCTAAAGAGCTCAGCAATTCTGGACCTTGGTTATGCAATTCTATGTGCATATGGCACAGTGCCTTAAATTGTATCCTCTTGGCCACAGGAAGGCAATGTAGCGAGGAAATTCCGGCCTTTATAGACTCGCGCTTACGGACGTCCAGCAGTAGACGTGCCGAGGCATTCTGTACTTTCTGCAATCTTTTAATGACATAACTCGGAGAGCCAATGAATAAGGCATTTCTGTAATCAATTCGGGACCCAATTAACGCCTGAACAATTAGTCTTTTGGCTATAAGGGGTAAAATAGTAAAAATCTTCCTAAACATCCTAAGAAGGCTAAAAGAAGTGGCCGCTGTTCTATTAGCATGATGGGCCATAGACAGTTGTTGGTCAAGCCAAACCCCCAAACTTTTAATGAGTTCTTTAGGAGGGGGTAAAGAGCCCATACCATCTGTTGTTGCAGGAATCGTGGAGGGCTTTGTTTGTCGGCCAAAAAAGATCACCTCCGTTTTATCATTATTAAGTTTTAGTTTACTTCCTGTCATCCAAGCAGCAACAGCTTGGAGACAATGCCCAAATGTCATTTCTGTAGAACGAGAGTCTCGTGACAGAGATACGATTAGTTGTGTGTCGTCTGCATACAACACCACATTCAGGCCAAAAGTCTGGACAATTCGTGCCAGTGGCAGCATATAGATATTAAATAAAGTAGGGCTGAGAGAAGACCCCTGAGGGACTCCACAACTGCTAATGATACGGTTAGAGAAGTATGATCAGTCTAATACCTGAAATGACCTATCATTGATAAATGCAATAATCCCGTCTAAAGCCAACCCAGAAATTCCAATATCTTGTAACCTGTCCTTTAATACATCCAGATCCACCGTATCAAAAGCAGCACTGAGATTCAAGAGGATAATAGCAGTTTCTATCCCGCTGTCTAATCCCTTTTTAGCTTCTTCAGCGACAGCAATCAGTGCGGTCTCAGTACCATGTAATGATCTAAAGCCCATCTGGGTGGGGTGCAAAATCTTGTTGTCCTCCATGAAGAGAGAAAGATGAGAATGAACATGTCTTTCAGCTATCTTGGATAGGACCGGCAACAATGAGATGGGCCTATAATTACTAAGAAGTCCAGGATCAAGATGACGTTTTTTCATGAGTGGTTTGACGATAGCGTGTTTCCATAGTTCTGGCACTACCCCGGAGGCCAGTGAGGCGTTAATGAGGTTCGTGATCGCGGGAACCGTCACTGGCACACCTATAGATAGTACGTGGGGTGTGGCTGGGTCGAGAGGGGAGCCTGATTTAATATTTACAAGATGTTTCTTCACGACCTCTTCCTGTATTGGAGAAAAATCTGACAGGATCATAACATCCATCGATTTTTGTTTGAGAACCTTCTTTGCAACATTCAAGACACAAGGAAAGGTTGAGTAAATATCTAAGACTTTTTGTTGCAAAAAAAGAAGCCAAATTGTTGACATGATCCTGAGATGCGTCCAGGGATACCAAATCCTTTTGGGGCTGAGTGATGTCATTGAGAACACGAAAGATCTCTTTAGGTGAGTTGGCTGCCAGTTCAATTTTTATGGTGTAATATCTAGTCTGAGCAGCTTTAATTTCAGTAAGATAGAACCTAATTGCTTTCTTATAGTCTTGTTTTTCATCTTGTGACTTTCTCCATCTCCTTTCCCATTTCCTGCAGTCTCTTTTGTATTGAAGCAGAAGTGAGGTGATCCAAGTTGAGTTCCGCCTACGTCGTCCTTTCCCTGTGGCAGACAGTGGTAGGAGTACATCTAAACTACCAGAGATCCAATTATTAAAGGATTTTGACATATCCGTAACATTATTTTGACTGGTTGGCTTATTCTTTTCCAGTATATTAATCCAGGCATCAGCATTGAGCTAATGCCAAAGTCTGGACAGAGGAGGAATATTGGAAATCGGTGTCTTATGCCTAGGCATAGTTAACTCCAGCCTTATCAAAAAATGTTCCGACCATGCCAAGGCACAAGATATCAAAGATGTTAATTCTGTAGCATTTGAAAAGACAAGATTAATCGTATGACCCTTGTTATGAGTTGAGCCTTTAATCAGTTGCACTAGATTAAAGGCATTCATATCTGCAATCAATGATTTAGCTGTTAAACTCTCTACTTCTTCCGCATGTATATTAAAATCACCCAAAAGCGTAAAATTGTGTTTAGTACAAACAAGCTCTGCAATGTTCTCTGCTAAGGAGAGCAATAAACTGGAGGGCAATAAACAAGAACACCTGACAAAGTAAAATGAGGATTCAGGTTGATGGAGAAATACATGCTTTCGCTCCCTGTAATCTGCAGTGGGTGCACGTTGACTGAGCATGTGTCTCTATAAACTAGTGCAATGCCCCCTCCCTTGGTACCTCTGTTGAGTCTATTTATTCAGTATCCATTGGGTAATGCCATTACGACATCAGGAGCTGAGCCTTCATGTAACCAAGTTTCAGTCAAAAAAAGAATCTTAGGTTTGGTCTGCTCTAGAAGTAAGTATATGTCATGTTTATGTGCCACTAAAGAGCGCCAATTAACTAATTAATTAATTTTTTATTAACGTCCAGAGCTACTGGCGGATCTAGCGTCCGTTGCGGGACCCATTGACAGATAGAACATTGGTGTTCGGTGTTCCCCGGATCTACGGTATTAATACAGATCCTCTGAGTAGTAGTTCTTAGTGCATGAAGGGCCTCGGAGTCATATTTAATTCTCGCCTCTCTTGTAGTACCTAGAGCAGAAGATCTAGGCTCATCCTGGCGCGGACGGGTGCAGACGGGCTTGCATTAGGCGCGGCGGCGGCGCACCCGCTGCGCGTTGCTTGCATCTGAGCTAAAAATAGCCTGAATGTTGAAGAAACTGTACAGCTGACCTACAAAGATGGCGGTCGCAATAGTACCTTTCTGAAGGAGGAAAAATGGCGCCTGAAAACGATGTTCTTTAAGCACCTACCACCCAGGCCTCTAGAAACGGACCACGGTGCGAGCGGAGAAAGAAATCAGTCTATGCAAAAAAGAGTGACTGACTCCACAAACAATATTGTGCAAAATTAGCGTTTTGAATTAAAAACATTCCTTTAAAAGATTAGTTAAAACATTAACCAGTTGTCAAACATTTTAGCTTGCCCAAATACTCTGTGCAATGTTAAGGTTTGGTGATGTAGGTAGAAGGAGAGAGACAGCGTGTTAACTTACTGTCTTACCCTCCGCTGTGCGTCGCTTGCATCTGGGCTAAAAATAGCCCGGATGCTGAAGAAACTATACCACTGACCAACATAGATGGCGGTCGCAATAGTACCTTTCTGAAGGAGGAAAAATGGCAACTGAAAACGATGTTCTTCAAGCACCCACCACCTAGGCCTCTAGACACTGACCACGGTGCGGGGCGGAGAAAGAAATTACAGTCTATGCAAAAAAGAGTGACTGACTCCACAAACAATATTGTGCAAAATGAGCGTTTTACATTAAAAACATTCCTTTAAAAGATTAGTTAAAAAATTAACCATTGGACATCCACACCCCAATGCTCTCAATCTATCGATTTGGCTTCTGAGGTCATAGAATTTGGATATTTAAAACTCCAATCCGAATGTATGGAAGTCATTAAACAAGCACGAAAACCCACTACTAGACAGTGCTACGCAAACAAGTAGAAAAGATTTGTCCATTATTGTCAATCTAAAACCATAGATCCTCTTAAAGCATCAATACAAGACATTGTATGTTACTTTCTTCATTTGCAAAAATCAAATATAGCTTTTTCCTCCATAAAAATACACAGTACTGCAATATCTGCATACTTAACATAGTTCTTTATTTAGAGTTCCTTTTATTAAAGCTTTCATGGAAGGGTTAAAAAGCGTCATTCCACCAAGAACACCACCAGTTGCATCTTGGAATTTAAATATAGTGCTTACAAGACTTATGGGACCACCTTTTGAACCCATGCACTCTTGCCAAATTCAGTTTCTAACATGGAAAGTTGCCTTTCTGGTGGCAATTACTTCTTTAAGAAGAGTAAGTGAAATACAAGCTTGCACTCTTGAAGAACCCTTTTCCCAAGTACACAAACACATGGTTGTACTCAGAACAAATCTAAAATTCCTACCAAAAGTTGTCTCACCATTTCACATCGATCAAACAGTCGAATTGCCAGTCTTCTTTCCACAGCTAGATTCTGTGGCAGAAAGAGCTCTGCATACACTAGATCTTAAGAGCTCTAATGTATTACACAGACAGAACTAAACAGTTTAGAAAAACAAAACAACTTTTTGTAGCTTTTCAACAACCACATAGAGGCAATCCTATATCAAAACAAGGTTTAGCAAGATGGATTGTTAGATGTATACAAACATGTTATATCAAAGAAAAAAGGCAACTTTTAGTCACTGCTAAAGCACATTCTACAAGAAAGAAAGGTGCAACAATGGCTTTTTTAGGAAACATACCAATGGCTGATATATGTAACACAGCTACATGGTCAACACTTCATACATTTACTAAACACTACTGTGTTGATGTTTTATCACAACAACAAGCCACTGTAGGACAAGCTGTCCTGAGAACATTATTTCAAACAACTTCAACTCCTACAGGCTAGCCACCGCTGTTTTTTGGGAGGACTAACTGCTTTGTAGTCGATGCATAGCATCTGTATCTGCAGCTACACATGCCATTGAACGGAGAATGTCACTTAGCCAGTGTACATCTGTTCGTGGCATGTTGTGCTGCAGATTCACATGCACCCTCCCTCCTCCCCGAAAGCCTGTAGTCGTTTAAGTTTACACATTTGTACATATGTATATACATTTACATTTGCATGGACATCTCTTTTATCTTATATACTTTATCACTCCTTTCTTCACCCTCTGCGGGAAAACAATCTAACAATGGAGTTGATGACCATGCGCAATGGAACTGAGAGGAGGAGTCACTCGATCCCGTGACTCTAAAGACTTCTTTGAAGAAAAACAACTTGTAACACACGAGCTCAACACTAGATGTCAGAATCGATATGCATAGCATATGAATCTGCAGCACAACATGCCACGAACAGATGTACACTGGGTAAGTGATATATAGTTCGCTGTGCCCAGCTGTGACTGTGGTGAGTGAAATATAAACAAAAAAAGTAAAGGAGCAAGGGCGCATCGTTCTTTAAGGCCATTAATATTGATGATCTTGGTTAACAGTGCAGAACCTTTGTTTAACTGCGCTAACCCAGGTGCCCTTGTGGAAGAAAATCATGAATGTATATATAGCTCTTACAACCCCTGTTGAGGCATTGAAGCACTTTTTCGGCGAGTAACACGCTACTCTGGAACCCAAGGTTAATAGTTAGTAGATTAGTACAATTACTTTAGTCTTTCTTGTGCATTAGTTGTTATGTTTGTGCTCTTGTGTGTTTAGTAGAATTTGGAATAGGAATAGCATGATATAAGTGGATTTGAAAAGGGGAAGTAGTAAGATTGTTTGTTTTGCTTTTACGTACATATAGGTGCATATCTAAAGGATTATACCTGTTACTAATAACTAGAAGTGCCATGTGTTTATCTATGTATCAGTTAATTACAATTATTTGTAACTATACCAATTGTACTGCATTGAGAATGTGAACTCTAGATCATGTACAAATGTTGCTCCTTAAGTGTGCAAATGGGCATTTAGCATTTATATAAGAAGTTTCATCAAGCAAACAAAACTTTACCAAGTATTTTATTTTAAAAAAAAAATATATATATATATATATAATATTATTTTCAGTGTGCTGTTAAAAAACTATTCTTATATGCTTAAATTGGTTATGCATTCAACCATCCAGCAGAATAGTTTTATTTAGCAAAAAATAGAACTTGATATAGAGTGGACTATTTTCTGAATTAAGAACTCATTCTTGACAAAATACCTTGTAGTCTTGAACAGCCGAGCAGTAAAGCATGGCACTAATTTTCAATCAATTTCCAGGCTAAACATAAGCGTAGTTAAACTTAAACAGGTAACACTAGTTTGTTTCTTCTCTATATTTTGCATGCCTACCATGTTTTTTTGCTGTTAAATAGAACGTTGTAGTGCCTTCCATGAGAGTTTATTAATAGCAGTGATCTTGTCAGCGTGTGGACAAACCTGCATTGGCCCTCGACCCGGACATTTTGCAGTTTGGTTTAATTGCTCGACTGGAATTTGCATGTCTCATCGAGAAGGAAACAGCAGTTGTCTAAATATTATGCTGTAGAACATGTAATCTTATCCGCTATTCATTGAGGATGTAGTTAAGTAAAAAGTTTGAAAGTATGCAAACTATTTTGGTGTTCATAATGAAAAGTTTATTTTCCGTTCAATATAGATGGACTTTCCACCAGAGAAAGTTAACCTTGCCACTGCCCATATGTCATACACTGTCCATACACATTGTGCATCTTTTATTTTTAGTTTGGAGCTTCAAAAGCAAACAGTGCATTCAACCTGGCTATTCTGCGTGTGCCCACCTTATCACAGTTGAGCCTGTTTGAGATCTGTTATTGATCTGCATTGTCTAGCTGTTCAGGTCCAAGTTTTTTCTGCTGTAGCATGGAACATTCATCAATGACACATCAAAACTTGTTTCAGGCTGTCTTTGTGATTTTGAAAATGCCCATTTAAATTTCAATATGCAGTGTGTAGAAATTCTAGCTTCTGAACCACAACAACTTACAAGCATGTACCTTTATTACATTGTGGTAGACTAGCGTTGGCAGCAGACTTAACCCTTTGTAGTTAAAAGTTGTGTTACTTTATCTGAAAGTTGCATAAGGCAGAGAGGAGCATCTGTAGCATTTCACAGTACTTTATACTGTTGTGTATAATGGAATAACATGCTGAAAATTAGAAGGGCTGAGAAGAAGACAGCAAATGGCTCTGTCACAGAGAAAGGTGTGACTTAGAACGGTGGTTGATGAAGGAAACAAAAGGGTGATAGGAAGTATGAAAGGTTGGTGATGGTGGCACAGAACATGGAAACTGAACAGTGAAGGGCTCCCACTTGTTTAAACTATGGTCTCCTGTATGTGAGAATCAAGAGAGGGATGTTGCCTTTAGTGATCGAGGAAGTCTTGCATTTCAGCTTTTGTTCAGCTCCGCTCTTGATTTTTTGATTAAGCTGTACTTGATATCTGCCGCTAGAGTTATTCCACTCCAGTATCCACCTCCTGAAATATGGCTTCCTTCTTGTAAGCCTACCACCTTTTCAGTGATTGTTTTCCGATGCTTCTTATTTCCTTGTATACCAGAATTGATTGACTTTGTTGAATGCTAAGGAATAGAGCAGTTTATTTTTTAGGTCGAAGAATACCAGACCACACAGACTATGATTTGCTAAATATTGCATAGGGGCATTCTGAAAGCTTCCCTTATCATTGGATTTGTGTTTTGCAACTCACAGTTGCTTCCTTTCTATTTGCTGGTGCAATTTGTTTTAGGCTGTCCAGCTTGATTTATTCCCTTGCGTGGAGAATATCCTTTTTTACTGTTTTCTTTCACAAGTACTCCATGTTTGTAAACAGGACTTCCATTTTGTTCTTATTTTGTCCCAATTTGCTGAGCTTTCAAAAACAGAGGTCAAATGTCAGACACTGTCTTCTAAGTGAGCTTGGTGTTTACTTTCCTTTCTCTGACTTCATGAGAGGATTTTTCTGATAATCTGGGGATGTGAAAGAAAATGTCTTTATTCAAGCACACTACACAATTAAAATGTCTGTAAATGAGTTGTATAGATATTTCAGAATTAGTAAAGCACAAATAAATAAAGCACTTTTTTATAATTCTGAACTGTGCTGGAAACCAATGTTTTAATACAATTGAAACAAATCAATACTCTTCCCACATTATCGTTTGTGCATTGTATAGTTTGATCAGTAAAACTGTATGTCTATGCAAATGTAATGGTCATTTCAATTGAAAATGTGTTGCCTCTAATGGCAGTGCTCCACCACACCATGCATACTCCACTCCACTCCACTCCATGCCATTCGATGCCACTACACCACTTCATTCTTCACTACTCTCCGTTACTCTACTCCACACTATGCATCTCTACTTCACACTATGCCTCACTTCTCTGACTCGCCATGGCACTCTTACATTCTGCCACAGTTAACTCTACTCCACTTTATGCCACTCTACTCCACTCTGACAATAATTGAATGAGACTCCACTCTATTCTATCTCACTCCACAAAGCGCCACATAACTCTTTGCCACTCTGTGCCACTCCACTGTACAACATTTTGCAGCACTCTCCGCCACTTGACTAGGCAACTCTACTCCACTCTGCCCCGCTCCACCCCATTTCATTCTATGCCACTCCACAAGACTGTATATCTCTTCTCTCTACAACAGTTCTCTGACACTCTTTGGCATAACCTGTGGTAGATTGGAGTGGCACTCTGTGGCACTCCATTCTACAACACTTCACTTTACAATACTCTACGCCACTCTACCACTCATCTCTGTGACACTCTGTCAATCTACAACGCTCTGTCCCTCTACTGGACTGTATGCAACTCCGACACACCACTTTTCTACGTTCCCCTGTAGGCCCCACCACTCAGACACTCTACACCACTCTGCTCTACGCCCCACCACTCAGACACTCTACACCACTCTGCTCTACGCCCCTCCACTCCGACACTTTACTCCACTCTGCGCCACTCTGCTCTGTACCATTTTACATCATTTAACTGTAGGTCACTGTAATCTAGTCTGTGCCACTCTCCTCTAAACTGTACTCCACTCGACCACTCTATTCCACTCTGCAACACTGCACTCTACACTGTTTTACTCTACTCCCCTCAACGCCACTCTGTTCTACTGTATGCCACTCTGACACTCCACTCTGACACAACGCTACTCTACTCCACAACTCTACTTTGACTCTTCTCCACTCTATAACTCTCCTGTCCTCTCTATGCCACTCCTCTCTACGCCACTCCTCCTTATGCCAATCCACTCTACATTTCACTCGACTGTACGCCGCTCCACTCAACTTCATTTTAAAACAATTCACTCTATGCTACACCACTCCACTCTTCTCTACAATACTTTACTCTACTCTCTGCCCCACTGCCCTCCGCCCCTTTCTCTCTGCCCCTCCTCTCTCCGCTCCACCTCTCTGCCTCTCCACTGCAACACGTTACTTCCTGCATTGCCACGCCCCTCTACGCCTGCCCCTCTATGCCCTGACCCTCTCTCCCCACCCCTCTGTGCCAATCTATGAGACTCTACTCCACTCTGTGCCTCTCTCTGGAACTCTGCTCTTCTCAGTGCCACTCTGAGACTCTACTCCTCTTTGTGGCAAATTCACTATGTGACACTATGCCACTCCACTCTGACACTCTTCATCACTCCACTGACATTATACACCACTCCACTCTACGACAGTCTACTCTGACACTTTACACCACTCTACTCTGGCCTTCCCAGTGTACTGCACTACAACACTCTATGATCTATGACAGTGGTTTTTTACCTTTTGACGTCTGTAGCCCCACTTTATCAATATTGGAACCCAGGGATCCCCACTGAATCATAATTCGAATTCGGGTACCCTCCACTGAGTAATTACTTAAAGCTGGGGACCTAATATGTTAATATTATTTCATTTTGTAAGCAGTTGCGCACCCCCTGAGGAGGCTTCGCGGACCCCCAGGGGTCCCCGGACCACAGGTTGAGAACCACTGATCTATGACAATCTACTCGACTCTGCGCTCTTCTCTATAACTACTCCACTCCTGTCAACTCCTTCTTAGCCACTCCAAGTTACTTTCTTCCACTGTGTGCCACTCCATTCTACAACACTTTGCCACTCCACTGAGACACCACTCTATGCCTCTCAACCACACTCTGTGCCCTTCCACTCTACACCACTTTAACTCCACAACACTCTATGGCACTCCATGACACCCACTCTACCCAACTCCACAACACTCTGTGCCCCTCCGTGAGACGCCACTCTACTCTACGCCACTCTCCTTTATGCCACTAACTTTTAGCCTTGCTGAGCAGTATCAACAATGGTTTGTAACATGGCTAAAACACATTGGAGAAGCAGTAACTCTTACATAGGTGAGACCTATTGGCTCTGCCAGTCCTTGTTACTTCTGTGGCTTCCCCAGCTGTTTACTGGTCTTTAACTTCTGCAATTTATTTACCTATTTTCCCACTGATGCCTTAATATAATTCTTCCCTCTGATTACCTCTTAACCCCTTCTCTGCCGTGGACGTAACAGTTACCTTTTGGGCAGCACAGCTCTGGTCCCTAGGATGTAACTGTTACGTCCTGCACCATGGGCCTTCCATCCCCGCCCACCCAATGGCGTCTGATGATGTTGGCACACAACCTCATCAGAGGGGGGCGGCACAGAGACATGAAAGGGAAGACCTTTCCTTTCATGTCTCTTTGAGCATTTATGCAGCCCGTCGTGAAGCAATCGGGCTGCAGAAATGCCAGTGATTTGTTTTTGTTTTGTTTGGAAATTGGCATGAGGGGAGCGACCCCTTGAGTAAAGGTCGCACCTGGGGGGGGGGGGGGGGGGGGGGGGGTGAGTGGGGCATTTTTTATGAGGCCTTTTCTGCCCCCTTTCCCCACCCAGGGACAGATCGGCCTATTTTAGGGGAGTGGGGGCAGAAGCCAGTAGACACCATTTTTTTTTTTTTTTTTTTTACATAATCAATAAAGGGGAGCGACCCCTTGAGCGGGGGGGATTTTTTTACTAGGCCATTTCTGCCCCGCTGGGGAAGGATGTACTTATTTAAATTAGGCCAATCTTCCCTCAAAAGGGGGGGGGGAGGGGGTCAGAAGCCACTAGGCACCAGGGATTTTAATTTTTTACTTTTTTACAGATGAGGAGCGACCACTTAGGCAAGGTTCGCTCCCCGGGGGGGTGGAGGGGGGGGGGGGGGGTGAATTTATTTTAGGTCATTTCTTCCCCCCCCCCCGCCCTTGGGGACAGTTCTGCCTATTTTTATTAGACCTATCTTCCCCCGGGGGGGGGGCAGAAACCACTTAGGCACCAGGGATATATGTGTGTGTGTGTGTTTTGTTTGGGGATGGGCAGCCCCATGGGGGGGCACATTACTGTTGGCCATTTCTGCCCCCCTTGGGGGCAGATTGCCCTATTTTTGTAAGGCCCATCTGCCTACGGGGAGGGGTCGGGGGGGGGCAGAAAGCCCACCAGAGGCCAGGGAAGATGTTTCTTAAAAAAAAAAAAGAGGGTGAGGGTATGGCCATAACCCCCACCTCAAATAAATGGGGACAAAGTTGTTCTGCCCACCGGTGGGCAGATGGAGCAATTACCCCCAAACCACTCACGGGGAGCAGAGAGCCTACTAGATGGCAGGGAATTCAAAAATAAACATTAGTGGGGTAGTGGCTGCCTACCAGCATGGGGATGGTTATGCCTCCACCCCAACTGAAGGGGTAACAGTCTTTCAGCTCTGCTCCCGCACACTTAAAGATCTAATCCTATGGCAAAAGGACATTTGATTATGTTGGGTTTTGGCTTTACATTTTGGCCATGAGAGCTTGTCCAACTCTCATAATCATCCCACTTGGAATAGTGAGGGCTGCACATTTTGGACTCTTTGGGACGCTGCCATCTAGAAAAATCTACGAGACCTAGACACATCTGAAAACTAAACATCTGGGTGAGTCCAGGGTGTTGTGCTTTACATGCATCCACACCACTATCTTACCCAAAATGCCCAGCAAACCTCCAACATTTTTGTGATGGAAAGTTCCAGAATCTACAGGAATCCACAAAATTCCTAACACCCAGCTTTGTCGCACCTATACAGATAAAAAATAATTCGGCCCCACTTGTCAGCCTAAAAACGTTTTTTTGTTTTTGTTTCAAACTGCCCCTTTGGGCCTGATTTGGTTCCCCCTCAATTTCGACATGTTTTTGGCTCTTCCCTGTCACTTGGCCCGCCTACACAAGTGAGGTATCGTTTTTATTGGGAGACTGAGGGGAACCTTGGGTGTAGGAAATTTGTGCCGGTGTGGTGATCCCACACAAATGTGGGGAAAAAAATGTTTTTTTTTGGCCAAATTTTGAGATTTGCTAAGGATTCTGAGTAACAGAACCTGGTGAGCGTGCCACAGGTTACTCCATCCTGGGTTCCCCTAGGTGTCTAGTTTTCAGAAATTTCCTAGTTTGCTAGGTTTTCCTAGGTGCTGGATGATCTAGAAGCCAAAATCCGCAGCTAGGCACTTTGCAATAAACAGGCCAGTTTTCTTTGGGAAAATGTGATATGTCCACGTTGTATTTTGGGGCATTTCCTGTCAGGGGCGCAAGGCCTACCCACACAAGTGAGGTACCACTTTTATCAGGAGACTTGGGGAATTGCTGTGTGGAAGGAAATTTGTGGCTCCTCTCAGATTCCAGGACTTTCTATCACCGAAATGTGAGGAAAAAGTGTTATTTTTTTTTTTGCCAAATTTTGTTGCTTGCAAAGGATTCTGGGTAACAGAACCTGGTGCAAGCCCTACAAGTCACCCCATCCTGGATTCCCCCAGGTGTGGTAGGTTTCCCTAGTTGGTGGCTGAGCTAGAGGCCAAAATACACTGCTAGGCACTTTCCAAAAAAACACGCCGGATTTCAATGGAAAAAGTTATAGAAGAAAACGTGGCCAGAAATGGCTTTTTCACCTCAATTTCAATATTTTTTTTATTTTAGCTGTTACTTTCTGTAGAAAAACGTTGAAGGATCTACTTAAATGAACCCTTGCTGAATTCAGAATGTTGTCTTCTTTTCAGAAATGTTAGCTGTCCGGGATCCAGCATTGGTTTCACACCCATTTCTGTCACTAACTGGAATCGGGCTGAAAGCACAAAAAAGGGCGCAAATTTGGCGTGGGTAGCTTATGTGGAGAAAAAGTTATGAGGGCCTAAGCACGAACTGGCCCAAATAGCTAAAAAAAATAAAAATAAAAAAAAGGCCTGGCACCTGAGAGGGAAAAGGTGTGGTAGCGAAGGGGTTAATAGTTTGTGACTGCCTTCTTACAGCAAATGGGTAGGTTTGTTTAAATCCTTGCTAGTGTTTCTAGAACTCAAGCTGTCCTTTCACTGTTTTTCAAGAAAGCATGGTGTTTAGTATGCTGTATTCCTTCATTTGGATATGCTAGCCCTGTCTTTCCTGTGTCGCTAAGTCTTAGCTGCATGCTAGTCAAATGAATACCAAGACACAGGATATAAACAAATCTATAAGCTTGACCATGCAATCCAATCAAATAACTTTGATATATTGACTTCAACTAGAGGACCTGGTGATAAACCGTGCAGCTATCAAATTCTCCACAGTAGTAATTCTGTGGATGTATTAAAAATATTGAGATTTTATGACAGACGTGCCCGCAGCAAGGGAGCAATCTAGAGATGCGGCCGGAGAACAATAGCGGCTTTTCCTGGATTTGGCCGCACATTTTTAAATCTCATCCCTGTACTTCCTTTTCTCTGCTTGCCATAAATGAACGAAAGCATTCCTTGCATTTGGTTATTGCTTAATGTAGTGACTAAAACGTTTGATAAACCCCACTACGTCAAACAGCATTGGATTTTACATTCCATCCATATAATATTAAATAAAAACGGCATTATGTAAATCTTACCGTTACAGTGAAACACGCTAATCTGCTGCTATGTCAGTCATTGATGACTTTGTTGTCTTAATTGTTATTATTTTACGTGTGCTCAATGCTTTGAGATGTGTTGAATACAAATAAATATAATGAACATTGGTATTCCAATCGTGGGTCGTCTAAATGAGGAGTCCCGGCTCACAGTAGAATAGCAGCAAATGCGCAACCCTCTTAAAGGAATGTAGAAACTTTGACACACCAGGAGTGAAGTCTTTTCATGATGCGAATAAAACCACACCCAACGCGCTGAGTACTCACGTTTTCCAGCATGTGATGAAATAAAATGCAGCAGGAAAAGAAAGTGCTTCACCAGGAAACTGCTAATCGGTTTCTTCGTATTGTCATCCTGTCCAAGATAACTAGAGTTTGAAAAGGCCGGGCGGGCTTTCGGACAGCAGCCGCGTAACTGTTTTGGTATTGATTATTACTGAGGCAAGACTTGTTTGTCCACCATACGAAGATCATATCTGACGACCACTTAGCCAGTGACTCTTGTCTCTGTGTAACTTTTGCCACTTTAAGGTAGTTTTGGAGCATTCCATCCCACGTAAGCACGCTTAGTGGCGGCACCCCCCACTTGGTCGCTCTCCTGACTCCCAAAAACTCAAACGACACCAATTTCACATTTATGTAAATGTTGAGGGCGCAGTTGTTTTTCAACTTACATGCAATCTTTCAACCACCATTTCATTTTTATTCAGAGAGCTAATGCCCTCCTTTACATGGGCTCCCAACACTGTGCCCTACATTCAGTGCTGGCCAGACTGCCCCAGATGCCCTATCATCTTGGGTGCAACCATTCATTCACATTCAGGGCAAGCGTCTGCTTCCAGCCTAACTGGGTGACATTAAACAAGCCTGTACCCTCCTTGTCTCGGCCCTCAAGCACTGTACCCTACATTCAGTGCCGGCTAGCATGCCCTAGGTGCCCTATCATCCTGGGTGTAACCATTCATTCACATTCCGGGCAAGCGTCTGCTTCCAGCCCCAACCGAGTGACCTTTCACTTCTGTTGCACCCACTCAATTCCTTCTGGGAAAGCACCTGCTTCCACCTTAGCTGGGGCCTGTGCCAGTCTCCTGCGGTTAAACACTTTCCACCCCCTAACCACATTCCTATAGCTAAATTTACGACTGGGATGGACCCAGTGTCCCCCTCCCTGACCTGTAACTTCCTTGCCTTTCTTATCTCCCTCTCATTGCCCCCTATCAACCTGGGTTCTGCTCCCTGAGGGTGACCTCCACCGAAGGGCATTCGGGCAGTTGAAGTGAATCTAGGGAACGTCATGCATCCAAGGGTGTATATTCTGAGAGATGATCTGATGCAGCATCCTTGACTATTTAGAAGCTACACTGTTATCTTCCTAACCCTTTAATACCCAGGTCTTCTAAGCAGGGTCATTTGTCATTTTACAGCTCGGCAAGGTTGACACTGTGTCAAACCTATGCTTACATACAAATGTACAAATGGCAAAATACTTTGTCACTACCTAGCTCGGCCTGGATAGCACTGTGCTGATCCAATGCTTAAAGACTTTGCTAGATAAACAGACATTTGAGGTGAGCAAATCTAGAGTGTTGCTGGTGTTGCAGGGTGCTCCTCACTAGAGCTGCTCTCCACCTAAACTTGGGAACTACCCAGAGTTCTCTTATATATATATTTTTTAACCGTAAGTAAAATTTACTTTTGTTAACAGACCTAAAAAGTATCTATATATTTAAACCATAGTTACATATATTTGTACAAAGAAATACACATATCTAGATATATACATGTAATCAAATTATAAATGTTCATACACAGGGTATGCTGTACATAAGTGTTCGCGTATGGTGGTTATGTAAGAAAGACCCAACTCTTGAGTAGTCTTCTGAAGATAATATAGTTATCAGTTGATCTTATATTTGGGGTACTGAATTCCACATTTTGGGTGCTTGAACAGAGAAAGATGTACCACCAATTGTCTTTTTCTTGTATGGTGGGATTTTGAGGTGAGGTGCCAATCTTGGGTGAGGTTCCTTTGAATGCATTTAGTGATTTTATTCCTGATGAAAAGTGGCCATGTTCCATGTATTACTTCATGGGTGATACAGAGCAGCTTGAAGGTGGATCTTCTGGCAACTGGTAACCAATGTAGGACGCTCAAGGCAGGGGAGATGTGGGCTTGCGGCTTTATAAGTAGTAGTAATATGCTGGCTGCAGAGCTCTGAATCCATTGTAGTCTTTTCATAGTTTATATAGATGATCAATGGTAAAGGCCATTGGTGTAATCCAGTTTAGATAGTACAAGAGAGCTATTAGCCTGGACCTTGTGTGAACATCCCAGGTGGGGGACGATGTGTTGCAGAGCTTTCATGATGAAGAAGCTTGATGTTGCTAATTTGTCCACCTGGGTGTTTGTTGGTAACTTGGAGTTAATGGTAATTCCAAGGTTTCTTAGTTCCTTGATTACTCTCGGAGGTGGCCCCAAATCGTCAGGCTAGGCGCAGAATGAGGCATCATTTTTCCAATCGCCATATGTGAGTATTTTTGTTTCAGAAGCATTCAATTTGAGATGCTCCATGTCATCAACCGCTCTGCGGCAGCTAAAGATTTGTGAGTTTCCAATGTCTTTGGAGCTTTCCAGTTTAAGGATCATGTGTGTCATCTGCATAGTTGTTGCATGCGAGTTGAAATTCATTGATCATTGCTGGTAATGACTTAATGTAGATGTTGAAAAGCATAGGTGAGATGATTGAGCCTTGAGAGAATCCCTGCTTTTGTGAAGTATGATTTGGATGAGAAAGTGGGAGTATGGCTGATAATTGTTTTGAAGTCAGGATGTGATCCAGTCGAGGGCAGTCCCCTGTGTGCCGGCTTTGACACAGTTGATCATGACACCTTAATACAATGCTCTACAAAGGCAGCTGAGCGGTTCAAGAGAAGTAGCACAGCAACCCCATTGCAGCCTACTTAGTTTTTAAGGTAATTCCAGATGGCGATGAGGGTAGATTTTGTGCCTCTTTCTGGGTGGAATCCTGTTTGGCAGTCAAAGTATGGAGTTAACTTCAGTGAATTGTGACATCTGGGGAAATGCTGCGCTTTCTATCAGTTTGCCCAGAAATGCCCATTTCCAATTGTTCTGTAGTTGTTGGGGTTATGTAGGTCCAGGTTTGTTTTGTTTAATAATGAGCGGATGTATTCCTTTTTTATTATTATTATTATTATTATTTTTTTTTCAAGGTCTTCAGGAAAGATTCCTGTAGTTAAAGAATTATTGATGATTCTTCATACTGGTGTGGCAGCAGAGGTAGTTAAAAGAATGTTCTTGAAAATTTGGGGTGGACAATGGTCAGAAGGGCAGCCGGGAGGCCTGCTTGCTTTGACCAGATCCATAAATTCACTTTGTGATAATTGTTTGAAGGAATGCGGAGTCTGGGTTAGCTTACTCTTGGAGAGGATTATTGGAAATGGGTTGGTGCTGGTGGTTTTCATTTTTTAGGTCTAGCCTAGGCAGTGAGCAAGCGCTGTCTCTCGACATGTCATCTACTTCTGTGGGCTTTCATCATCTCGTGTCCATCACTAAAAAGTTTTCCTTGGCCTGCCTTTCAACATTCCCTTGATTTCCTAGATAGATGCTTTACGTTTGTCCCCCACTTGAGGCTGGTTTGTTACCTCCTTGGAGACTGGCCCTGTTTTATGGATTATTGCACGATCAGCCATATATCTTAGTGTGGCACACTACTTTTTTCTTTTGCCGCTCTGCTTTTGGCTCCGTGACCGAATGTTTCTTCCTCTTACTTGTTTTTGTGCATGCTGCTGTTTCTTTGTGGTGTCTGCGCCCAAAGGCTGAGGGGGGGAGGGGGGGCAGGTGGGGGTTATTTATTTAATTATTCTTATTTAAAAAAAGTTCATATAGCATGAACTCGATCGGGGGAGTGCTTTACATGAGTATCACTTTCGCACAAGTTTAGCAATTGAAAAATATACAAACGGGCGCTTTTAAAACCAGAAAAAAACCCACAGAAATCCTCAACGCTACTCTCCCAGCACAGCAGGAGAGCCGATACTACAATATTCACTGTACTCGGGAATCTTGCCTCCTAACGCTTTGCGGGGCATTTCTTTTTCAAAACATTTTGGCCCATTACTCAGCTTATGGTGGTCCTAGACAATGGGACCACCACCAAACTGTTCTGCATGATGCACTCTTTCTGTCTAGATCATCTCTGAGTCCCCACACTAGGTTGGGGGGGTGGAGGGGCACACAAAATAGTAACCTCTCCCACCATTTAGTGTCTTTTTTGAGCTCTCATGACTGGAACTTTGGTTTTATGAGTGGGAGTAGTTTGTGTTTTTAAGGGCCTTGTTTGTAGTAATATTACAGTAGACCTACTAGGCGTGACCATGTGTAAAACACTGTGTCCTCAAGGGGCTAAATATATGGTTACATTGCACACTTTCTGCTATTCTCTTTTCAGGTGATTATGCCCTGTAGGGATGACTATATGGTTACATGACCATGTTTCTTACAAATGCTATTTTTTATTGTGGTGCCCTTTACGGGCTGTTTTGAGCATTACAGTCAAGATACTACAATATTTGCTGCACTTGGAAACTCACCCCATAATGCCTTGCGGGCATTCCTTTTACAAAATGTTTTTGTCCATTACTCACCATATGGTGGTCCTAAGACAGTTGAGCACCATCAAAATATTGAGCACGGCATGCTCTTTCTGTCTAGGTCATCTCTGGGTGCCCACACTAGATGAGGTTGGGCCCCAAAATGAAAATAATAGCCTGCCTTTTTAAGCTCTAATGGCTGGAAGGTTTGCTTTACAGCTGGGAGTAGTTTGTGTTTTAAGGGCCTTGTTTGTAATATTATTCTAGTAGACCTGAAAATGTGTAATGCAATACATCCTTTAGTGTCTAAATATATGCTTACACTGCATTATTTTCTGTCATTCTGTTTTCATGTCATTATGCCCTCTAGGGGCTGACTATATGGTTACATGGCCATGTTACTTACAAATGCTATTTTTACTGTGGGAGCTTCTAAGGGCTGTTCTGAGCATTACAGTCAAGATACTGCATTATTTGCTGCACTCGGAAACCTGCCCCGTGATGCTTTGCAAGGCATTCATTTTGCAAAACATTTTTGCCCATAACTCATTGTGTGGGTGGTCCTAGGACAATGGAGCCCACCATCAAAACGTCAGCACAACATGCTCTTTCTTTCTGGTTCCCCACACTAAGTTGGGGGCCCCCAAAATAATAATATTAAAACATTTAATAAATAATGGCAATATTTTCATTTTGTGCTGCAGATAGAGGAAGAAAGTAAGTGGAAGTGATTTAGTTATATGCGAGGCCACTGGAATTATGTGGCAGAGAGAACAAATTTATGCAGCAGAGGTGACCAATGTATGTGGCAAGAAAAGTCCAGATATGCATTTACAATGCCAATAGCTCTAACTCTAGCAAATATGAGGCTTATTGCATTGCAAATGCTTGTTTTAAAAAGGAGTAGTGCGTGCTTGCTTTGGTTGTGTAATGATTTGGTAGTTTGTGAATTCTTGAGTAATGGGATTAATTCCTCCCGTGCATTTAGGTTCACAGAATTAGGTGAGAATTGTATAAATTCTTTGTTTGCATATTTAGCATTCTATCGGAATAGTACCTTTCTTTAACTTTTTTGATTGTGGATTTGTATATTTTATTGAGTAGGTCAAGTTTGTCTTGATTGCTGTTTGTTTTGAGCCAGGTTTGTTGCAGCCTTCTGATTTGTTGTTTTATCTTTTTTTTGGTTTTGTATTTCTCCAGGATGCTTGTTTTCTTTTGGCCTGTTTTATTGTTCTTCGTGGTATCAGGATATTGAAAGCTTCCTTTAGCCACTCATAGGGTTTTTGAACAGATTTTGTGTCTAGATTTTTGTTGGCTGTTATCTGTGTTTCAAGGTATTCAGAGTTAAGTTTGTTCCATTATCGATAGGTAGATGCATGTACGGTGGTCTTGGGTGTGTTTTGTGATGTTTTATGTTGGCAAGATACCAAATAATGGTCAGACCATGTGACTGGAGTAATGCTTTGCAAGGTAATTAGTTCTGGATTTGCAAAATATCATCTAGGATGTGTCCAGTTTGTGGGTTTATGTACGATCTGATGTAGGTTCAGTGTGACTAGGCCAGTGATGATAGTTTTCAGATGGGGCATATTGGGTTTCTCAAACCACATGTTTAGGTCACCAAGAATGCATAGGTTGGAGTGTAGTGTTAAAAGGTTTGAAACTGAAAATGTGTCTAGAAACGTGTCTGTAAAGGAGAAGGAAGTTACAAGAGGGAATTGGCATAGATTGGCATCTGGTGATGAGGGCCTCACGATCTTGTATGGAAATGTTTTCAGTTTTGGTTTGATTTATTGTTTGCTTGAATATAACAGCTATTCCACCTCCTTTTGCATATATGATTTTGTGTGATAGCTTGATAGTGTGGCGGATCAGCTTCATGCGACCCTGGAGCCATGTCATCTCATCTTGCAGCCATGATTCATTTGTGACAAGTGCGTCAGGTTGTGTGTCAGTGAGTAGGTTGTAGATGTGCTTGTTTTTAGAGTGCGATTGAGCATTTGTTAGTAGGCGGTTGAGTTTTGGTTGTGGTGTGTCTTAGTCTTTGTTTTCTAGAATAGTGAGCAGTGTATTTTGAACTTGTAACAGGTGTGTGTCATTAGTGCTGCTATTAACTGTCTGAGGGTTGCAATAGTGTTGATTTTCTATGTGACATCCCTTATCCGGCAGGCTTAGAAGGCATTTTGTTGGGTGTTGGTGGAGATGATGGTTGAGAGTGAGATGGTGAGTTGTGTTTGTTTTGTAGAATAGCCTTGTGTAATAGACATAGATATGGGAGGTTGTGAAGAGTAGCATGTTGTTTATTTTGTTTTTGTCTGTTTAGGGTGGAAGGTGTATGGATTAGAGCGGTGGAGTATGTGGGTCATGTTTTAAAGCTCTAAATTGTGCAAATGGATGAGAGGTGGGTGAATGAGAGTTGTGTTGGGGTATTTCTGATTGGTGTTGCAGGGGACAGGGAAGTGCTCTTGAATTCAGAATCTCCTTGGATACAGAATCAACCCATACTTTGGAGCTTCCTATTCAGTGCTGCAGGAAAAGCCCAGTTCTGAAGCCACTAAAATACCGCTTTTCTCGCACTTAACCCCTTCGCTGCCAGGCCTTTTCCCCCCCTCAGGTGCCAAGCCTTTTTTTTTGGCTATTTGGGGCAGTTCGCACTTAGGCCCTCATAACGTTTTGTCCACATAAGCTAGCCACGCCAAATTTGCAGTCCCCCCGCCCCCTCAACATCCTAGGGATTCTAGAGGTACCCAGACTTTGTGGGTTCTCCTGAAGGATACCAAGAAATTTTCAATTTTCGCTGAATTTTGGCTAAAAGGGCTGCTGAAGAAGGCTTGTGTCTTTTTTCCCTGAAAATGGAATCAACAAAAGGTTTGCTGTGCTAAAATGACCATCTTCCCGGCTTTCAGGAGCAGGCAGACATGAATCGGAAAACCCAATTTTTCAACCCGATTTTGGCATTTTACTGGGTCATACCCCATTTTTTGTGCTTTCAGCCTCCTTCCACTTAGTGACAGAAATGGGTATGAAACCAATGCTGGATCCCATAAAGCTAAAGATTTCTGAAACGTAGACAAAATTCTGAATTCAGCAAGGGGTCATTTGTGTAGATCCTGCAAGTGTTTCCTACAGAAAATAACAGCTGAAATAAATAAATATTGAAATTGAGGGGGAAAAAAACAGCCATTTTTCTCCACATTTTACTCTGTAACTTTTTCCTGCGATGTCATATTTTTGAAAGCAATGTACTTTTACGTCTGCTGGACTCTTCTGGTTGTGGGGATAAATAGGGATTGTAGGTTCCTCAAGAACCCTAGGTACCCAGAGCCAATAAATGAGCTGCACCTTGCAATGGGTTTCCATTCTATACAGGGTATACAGCAATTCATTTGCTGAAATAGAAAAAGTAAAAAAAAAGGTATCAAGAAAACCTTTGTATTACCAAAATGGGCACAATATAAGGTGATGAGAAGCAGTGGCTATATGTACATCTCTGAATTCCGGGGTACCCATACTAGCATGTGAATTACAGGGCATTTCTCAAATAGACATCTTTTTTACACACTGCCTTACATTTGGAAGGAAAAAATGTAGAGAAAGACAAGGGGCAATAACACTTGTTTTGCTATTCTGTGTTCCCCCAAGTCTCCCGATAAACCTGATAAAAATGGTACCTCACTTGCATGGGTAGGCCTAATGCTCGTGATATGAAACGCAAGATGGACACATCCCATTTCTATCTTGAAATCTGACATAGTTTTTGCAAAGTGCCTAGCTGTAGATTTTTGCCTCTAGCTCCGCCGGCACCTAGGGAAACCTAGCAAACCTGTGCATTTTTTTTAAAACTAGACACCTAGGGGAATTCAAGATGGGGTGACTTGTGGGGCTATGACCAGGTTCTGCTACCCAGAATCCTTTGCAAACCTCAAAGCTTGGCCAAAAAAAAAACACGTTTTCCTTATTTCGGTGACAGAAAGTTCTGGAATCTGAGAGGAGCCACAAACTTCCTTCCACTCAGCGGTCCCCCAAGTCTCCCAATAAACATGGTACCTCACTTGTGTGGGTAGACCTAGCGCCTGCAACAGGAAATGCCCCAAAACACAACGTGGACACATCACATTTTCCCAAAGAAAACGAGCTGTTTTTTGCAAAGTGCCTAGCTGTGTATTTTGGCCTCTACCTCGCCCGGCACCTAGGGAAACCTAGAAAACCTGTGCATTTTTTAAAACTAGACACCTTGGGGAATCCATGATGGGGTAACTTGTGGGGCTCTGACCAGGTTCTGTTGCCCAGAATCCTTTGCAAACCTCAAAATATGGCCAAAAAAACACTTTTTTCCCCTCATTTCGGTGACCAAGTTCTGGAATCTGAGAGAAGCCACAAATTTCCTTACACCCAGCGTTCCCCCAAGTGTCCCAATAAAAATGGTACCTCACTTGTGTGAGTAGGCCTTGGGCCGCGACAGGAAATGCCCCAAAACACTATCTGGACACATCAAAATTGTCAAAAAAACGACCTGTTTTTTGGGGGTAGGGGGGCACCTGCGTTTTTTTTGTCCTGGACTCTGCACCCATCTAGGGAAACCTACCAAACCCAGACATTTCTGAAAACTTGACACCCCAGGGAGTCCAGGGAGGTGTGACTTGCATGGAACCCCCAATGATTTCGTACCTAGAATCCGCAGCAAACCTTAAATTTAACTTAAAAATCACTTTTTTCCCACATTTCTGTGTGTTATCACCGCACCAGGGCAAATTTCCTACCACCCAACGTTCCCCTCAGTCTCCCGGTAAAAATGATACTTCATTTGTGTAGGTGGGCCAGGTGCCTGTGACAGGGAAGAGCTAAAAACGTGTTGATATTGAGGGGGAACCAAAGCGGGTCCAAAGGGGCAGTTTGGAAAAAAAAAAAAAAAATTGGGGAAAATGTGTGATTTCCAGCAAAGTTGGATGTTTGGGTGGGCTTTCTGCCAAGGGGGGCAGATGTGGGCAACAGTAATGTGCCCCCATGGGGAGTGACCCTTGCCCAAGGGGCAACCCCCCCACCCCCCAAGCAAAATACACACACACCAATCCCTGGGGTCTAGTGGTTTCTGCCCCTCTTGGGGGCAGGTTAGCCTTACAAAATTAGGCTGATCTGCTCCCAAGGGGGGCAGAAATGCCCTAATTACAATTTGCCCTCCAGGGGAGCGACCCTTGCCTAGGGGTTTGCTCCCGATACATAAAAACATAAAGTGAATATAAAAAATATATATCCCTGATGTCTAGAGGTTTCTGCCCCCCCTGGAGGCATATCGACCTAATTATATTAAGCCGAAACGGGCTAAAAAAAAAAAATCCCACCTGGGGAGCAGCCCTTGCCCAAGGGGCTGCTCCCCTTATGTGTAAGGATAATTAAAAAAAAACTCCCTGGTGTCTAGTGGTTCCCCCCCCCCCAAATTATATTAGGTCGAAAACAATTCGCTCCCCCAGGGAGCGACCCTTGCCAAAGGGGTCGCTCCCTACACATGAAAGAGAAAACAAAAAAAATGATCCCTGGTGTCTAGGGGTTTTCAGCCCTCCTTTGGGGCAGATCGGCCTAATTATATTAGAAATGGCAGAAATGACCTAAAAATTATTTGCCTCCCTGGGGAGCGGCCCTTGCCCAAGGGGCCACTCCCCTTATGCCCATTTAAGAAAAAAAAATCCCTGGTGTTTAGTGGGCATTTCTGCTGCCCGATCGCCTTGCGATCAGGCAGCATAAAGGCTTGCAGAGATATGAAAGAAAAAGAAAGGCCTTCCCTTTCCTTTCATGCCTCTGCTGGCCCCTCCTCCCGAGCAGAAGAGAAATGCTGAGCATTTCTCTTCCGCATTTGGGCTGGAAACATGCTTCCAGCGCAATAGGAGGTGACCTCTGATGAGGTCATCACGCTCTTGTGTGCTGACATCATCAGACGTCACTGGAAGGGGTTGGGGGGGTAAGGGGAAGCGATTCCCCTTCCAACCCTGACCTGGGGGGGGGGGGTGGGTCGGCCCTCGGGGGAGCTTCCCCTGAGGCCCAGTAAATGGACGTAATGGTTATGTCCATGGAGCCTGATAGGCGCAGCCATGGATGTAACCATTACATCCATGGCCGGCAAGGGGTTAAGCTAATCACTTTTTCAATCCAAATACAAGTGCTACATACACTTTCCAAACAGTTTAAACCATAAAGCATATTAAACAGTCTCTTGAACACACTCTGGTTAGCCTCTGAGGTGTATTTTGCCTTTTTACCTTATAGGGAGGAAGGTTGCAGTACTGTATAGGGGAAAAACTAGGAGAGAAAGTCACCGGCAGAACACAATAGCAGTTTTAAAGTTCAAAATGCACAAAAACGAAGAGGGAAATGTAAACAGTCATGGGTAGGGGAAAAAGTACTTTAAAATTTTTTAAAACAACAAGTGATGGACGGAATGCTGGACATTGTCAAACATTCACCCCCAGTACAGTGATCTGGGCCTAAATCCATTGTTTTTTTGCTGCCCATGCCATTTCAGTTTGGACCCAGCCATATGCAAATCAGTCTTGACCCTGTTCCCCATGGGAACAGTCCAGCCCGAACTGCTAGGCCAGGTCTTCCCTGGACTGGAAACAAGCATCCTGGGACTGGTTTTGGGGTTTCACCACTCATTAGCCAGGCCAGCTTGAATCCAGTGGCATGGGAAGCACAGGACCCACGTCTGGGCTTACCCTTCCCACTTAGGGCGACAAAGCAAAAACAACAATTGATGGACGGAATGCTGAACTATGTCAAACATTCACCCCCAGTACAGTGATCTGGGCCTAAATCCATCGGTTTTTTGCTGCCCATGCCATTCCAGTTTGGACCCAGCCATATGCAAATCAGTCTTGACCCTGTTCCCCATGGGAACAGTCCAGCCCGAACTGCTAGGCCAGGTCTTCCATGGACTGGAAACAAGCATCCTGGGACCGGTTTTGGGGTTTCACCCCTCATCAGCCAGGCTAGCTTGAATCCAGTTTAAAATTTCAAACATACACAGCACAAGTCTGTGTTCTTACCACCTTCTTTGTCTTTTGCTCTCTGGGCTGTATGGGGCTGTATGGGGCACAGAGAAGCTGGGGGACACAAAATGGAGGTGGCTGTTTAGGGCTTCCCTTCACAAACTTTGCACTTACAGAACCTCTTTACCTTTTTTTTTTTTTAGCTTATAAAAGATTTCTCCTTTCCTTATGCTTCCTCCTGATCTCGTCCCCCACTTACACTGCAGACATAAGGGCATTCAGGGGTATGGATCCTGATAATTGATTTCTTCATGACTTTACACATATGATTATTACTTGTAATGCCTGCAACTTTGCTGTGATTCCAAGTACTATTCAGTTACAGCAAAACAGAAATGTCTTTGGAATCTTGTGCCTCAAGCAGGCCAGAACATGAGTGTTTTCAAATGTGCACTCCCTCTATGTGTCCCAGTATATTCGTTTGTATACGGTTGCAATTGTTATGCCATTTTAAACCTTTGTATACTTGTATTGTTTTTTTTTTCTACCTGAGTAGTCTGTGATCGACACACTAGGATTGAGATTTAGACCTCTGCACATTGAGACCACAACACAGGTTGTCCCTGCACAGTACCTCCAACCCTAACATTGTCCTCTCTTTAACTGGGTCCTGTCTTAGCACCTGAGAATAGAAGGAGGGGTATTTCATAAACCTTTCTGACAATTATTCATGGGGTTTGTAAGTCTTTTTTTCTTCTATTTGGAGGACTGCATGGTCAATATAAGTTACTTCGTTTTGGCGTGAGCTCAATGTGTATTAACTGAGGTTATGGTTGTTTTGGTGGATTTGTCAGGTGAGAGGGTACCAACACTTTCCTCCTGTTTCGACTACCAGAAGATCAGGACTACGTCCTCCTAGGACAGCCCTAGCCTTAACATTATGCACCAAGTGATATGCCTATGACTGGATGTCTTACTCATCTAAATTCCTCACATTCCAGTCGAATTGCATACTGCTATCTTAACCTTTATGGGCATAGATGTGGGAGGCATTGTGCCACCAAATTGATTTTCGTAGGAGAGTTCTCTTTCTTCCTTTTATTTGGTTCTTTATTGGTTTCTTTGTCTTTATTCTGTGTTAATTGGTCTGTCTATTCCTGTACTTTTTTTTAATTATTTTTTTAAATTACTGTGAGTGGTGTGGCCTCTTGCTTCAAGATAATCCACAACATGTCTCCACATGCTGCAGGATATGGATCATTTGTCGTTCATGGGAAGTCTACGAGTTTTGGATGTCTTCTCTTAATTAACAATTTGTAGCCGACCATCTCCTCAAATTTGGTACAAACTTTGGTGTTGGGATGCCACATTTTAGAATTGAACATAGGCTTCCAGTCCCTGATGGTATTTCTCCATCCTGCACAGAAGATTTTAGTTTACTCAGACAAAAGCAATGTATTGTTTAATAATCTGTCAAGAAGCTATTTGGCAGTCATTTTCTCCACTGTCTGAACTTCCATTGGAATTGGGCCTGCTTCAGTGACATTTGGCTGCATGAAGTATCCATACAGACTGCTCGTCACTCGAGTGAAAGGTTCATGAAAGAGGGGATATCCATGTGTGTAAGTATTTGCTTCCATTTTGAACAAATGCAGAATGTCTTATGTTCTTGCCCTCAATGGATGCATTTCTTCATAATTTGATTAGGTGCAGGCGAATACGTTTCCCGTATGACTTTCCCACTATTCCACTCATCAAGCTGATGCTCGTAAAACTTAATAGTTGGTGCGTTTTCATTTTGACATCATTAAATTACTTAGTTGTTTCTGGTTCTTAATCTTCTGAAAGGTTATTAAGAATGGAAGCTCTGACCACTATTTGCAGTGGAATGGAGTTTTATTGAGAATGGAAGCACGGAGCACGTTATTGCAATGAAGAGTTTAGACACTGCGGTGGGAAGATTTATCAATGCTTTACAGAAAAGGTCAGTCTTGTAAGCAAAGATCCCCCTAAAGACTTTGTTGTTTAAATAGCGAAGGGTATTTGTTTGTGTACGGTCTAGCAGTGAGGCACTGCGCACTTTTACTTACAGTGATCAGTATTTACACAATGACCATAGCCGTTTGATTTATTTTCAGTCGTTAAGTAGTGAAACTTATCGTGTTTTTTTCAAATTAAATTATATACAAAGGTTTTACTTGTTTTATATGTGAATTTGCAGTTTTAATATTTCTGTTGTGATAAATTTCTTCAGTGAGCCTTTGATCTTTTGTTGCATCATTTAAACAGTTAAAGAGGAGCATTTATTTGCTGGAGGACATGTTTTTTTTCTTCTAGATTCTGATGTTTCCGCGTTCCTCGCTCACAGCAAGAACCACCGTTAAAGCACTGCACAGCAACTCCCATAGTACAACAACACAATAACTACAGAATTTCAACAATTCCAGCCATTGCTTAATTTGTAAGAGCTTAAGTGCTGAGGTCCATTTTTTTTTTTCTTCAGAAGCCCACTAATGACACTGCTGAATACCTATGTTTCCAGATACTAAGGCAGTATAGTCTTGATTCCAGGGCATGCTTCTTTCTTTCAGTCGCTGCCCTTTCTTTCTCACTTTCTCTCTTGAAGGCTATTTTTGATTGCTGCTTTCTCCTTTTTGTCATTGTTTTTCTATCTTCCTCATCCTCCTTTCCCCATTTGTTGCATTTCGGTTTCTCTCTTGTTCTTGGCCAAAGTGTGATGATTAAAAATAGGTCCTAGTCCCCAGGAAAGAGTGCTTCCCCAAAAGAGTGCTGGTTGGGCCCACCTGCAACCACCAGCAGAAATTAAACACGGATTCCAGCTCTATAAATACAAATTTTGCATCCCAATTTCTTGAGGGAGGGGTTTCTTAGAGCCAAGTGGTTGTCACATTGTACATGCCAGTCGGATTTCACTGTAACGCTGCAGCAAAGAAAAGCTGAATTTGCCCGTCCTTTTCTTAATTATTGCTCACCTTTTTAATTTCCTCTATAAACATGTCACCTCTCACATTTGCTTGAGAATTTTTAGACTTCTTTGTTTTAGTGATTTGGATACGTTTTCTTGAGAAGCAGACAGAATTTTGGAGCATTTTGCGTTATTTGATAGATTGAAACAAGCCCCTGCTTAGCAAGTCCTCCGATTGTTTCCAGTGTTGACTGATGTCTAGATACATGGTATAAGTTTTTAGTCATTATTTAGGTTTGTGCCAGGCTTTCATTATTTGTTTCGACAAACAAAAGGGAATTTTGCTACCCAAGTCGTGAATAGCATGTCCGTGATTCATTACTAGTGTGTTAAGTGCATAGGAACCCCATTGTGTCTCCGTTTCACTGGCTGCTTCAAGATGAACCATGATTGACTGCACGTTTTGCTTTCACGCTCCCGGGTGTGTTTTTTGGTGACTTGCAGGATGGTAAAATGAATACCCTATCTGAAAAGTGACCCCCCCACTCCTCAATTCTCGGAAAGCTCAGGTTTTGCCTAGTAAAATTCTTCATAATACCCTGTTCTCTGGAGCCACCCATTTCCACCTCAGAAGCATGTGATGTCCTTGACGTTTTCCTGTTATGCGGCTTTGAATGATGCGTGGTGTCTTTTCATACGTTCGTGAATTGTCCGTTTCCCATCGGTCCAGCACGCTTGGTTCACATGAACATATGTATTCATTGGCAAATCAATGCTGTGCACAACCGTGACAATGAAGGCTCTTCTAAATTTGTTTTCATCACTGTAAAGTGCTCTTTGCTAAAATGTGCCAACTCCCACTTGAAGGCTGAAATGTAACAGCGAGCGATTAAAAAATAAAAATTACAGTTGTTTCCTGGCCCACCAGGAGCACACGTAAAATGATTAGCTTTAAAAAGTATAACATACAAATGTAATGAGCTATAAATGCAGAAACGATGAGAACTTTCCAAATTGTGCAAACAGGAAACAAAAAAATCCAAAGTAGTGAGTCGTCGTCCCAGTTTATTCTTGCTCACTTCAACTTCTCCTTTTTCCTTATACACTTCCCGCTCTGGAAAGAGTGTGAAGGTAGTCCAGATTTTGCTTTCATGTTCCTGGATTCCTGCATTTTTGTTTTTTTCTACAACATGGTTGTTTAGTGGGTAGATAGTCCGCTGAAGAGATCAGTATGTAATGTGAAAGTCTGCTGCTGTCATAGCTTACTCAGTTTTTTATCCTTCCGCTGTTATGTTATAGTGGCTTGTCCTGCGCTAACTCACTTCACTGGCAGTATCCTAGCAGTCGACTAAAAATAGTGGTCAACAAGGCAGTTTCGTCCATAAGAAGCAGAAAAAGAACTAGCACCTATTTTAAATAGCAAAGTTTCAGAAGCTTTTTAAAGCTCTTCTTTTTGAAGCGGGTGTGTTTTTGACTAGAAGTTTGTTTTAGTGAGCCAGGGAAGTGAAAGAGCGACTACCTGTTCTGGCTCCAAGAAAGCATCTTGGTTGAGCAGTGTCAAGAGAAGAAAACCTGAGAGCCAGGGTGGGTTTGGAGAAACTGATTTGGACATGAAGGTGGCGAGGTCCACCAGTATATAGTGACTCTGTGGACATGGCATAGACTTAATAAAAGTGACCTCCCACATACATGGGCAGTCAATGCAATGCAGGTCTGGGATGGTGAGGGTAAACACAACAATCTTGCTGTGGTGTTTTAGATATTTTTGAGGTGGCATAGCAAGTGATCATCAGTGCCTACAGACATTGCATTTCCATAATCCAACTGGAAGTTGATTAAGGCCTGGGTGATTGTATTCCTGAAACTAAGGGCTATTCAGTTAATAGTTATGCTATGCATATGGAGGATCACAACTGTGTGAATTTTGTTGTTTGGTGGTGATAACCAACAGACAATTTATGGCTCGCTGTGTTAATGCTCAGGGTATCATAGCAGTCTTGTACATTTATAGAAGGATGAAGTGACATGCAAGGATTTTAGAGTTTGTCACTCTGGCAACCCACCAAAATATATGAAACTGTATGCCCTGTGGCTGTCGAGCATTAACAAGTGTATGTTTCTTCAGCTTTAAACACTAGATTAAGGAGCTGTTCCCCTAGTACTGGCTTCAGATCCTTAGCTAGAGAACGGTTATTGAGAGCTGAAAGTGAGCCTGCAAGGCCATAGCCCTAGAAACCAAACCCCAGACCTTTTGGGTTTTAGTGATGTTTGAATCCTCAAGCTCACACGGTTTGTCCTAGTGCTACACTGCCCTGGATACTTATATAAGATTCCTTGCAGTTGCAGCCGCCACCTTGTGGCATTAATCCTGCTGTGATCCGTGGCACTGTGCAGCCTCACTCAGTGCCCTGTAGAATGTTTTGTTCCTTCCATCAGCTCTTTAAAAAATATCAGCAGTTTCAATGGCTCTTGCATTTGGTTGTTAAATACATTTTCTGAATCTGTAAGTCACTCATATGCAAGAAAATATAGGAATTTCTAACTTCTCCAACCATTGCACTAACTGTTGTAAGAAACTGGTTCTGCCCATTTATCCATCGTGAAATTTTTGCTGTGAAGATTGCCTGGTTTATAGACTTCTGCGAAGTGAGCCTCACTACCCAAATCTCACTCACTGCAAGTTCTTTTGTAATGGATTGGGAGTGCTAGCCTCCAGTGTCCACCTTCTAAGAAAGCCCGCTGGTACCCAGCTATGGTAAGAGGCTCTGGGGTGCGTGCATGTATACAGGCTAAGCGTGTGATGCTACTGTGTACTTAGCCTGGTATCTGTGCCCAGGTAGCCTGTCCTAGAAGGAATCCTTCAGAGACTGGTGCTGATTTGTACGTAGACTATTATAAGCAATGCGCACCTGTGGTGATTCTGAAAAGTATTTTATTACAGTGACACTGAGTGAAATCAACACCAACCTACAGGTGCGCTATAGTTAGGCCCACAGACTCAGTTGACACACCAATATTCTGGTAAATCAAGATACTGAATGCAGATTTGTCTCTGTAGATCTGATCTTAATTTCCACCCGTCTGCAATCCTTTGTGGCACTTCAAGATAAATCCTTTTCTCTGACTCACATTCTAATTAGATTCCAGACCTTTGTTCCCCTTTGCTAAGACCAAGGTAATTACTCTGGTGTCCAGCCAGAGATTTAGTGACCTCCACATATGATGGGGATATTAGCCAGTAATTAGACCTGCTAGTATGAGAGGGTGAGGAGGCATATGCATGTGAAAATTACTTTTCACACTACACATGGCCTGGGATGTCTCAACCTCACAGACATAAAGGAGAGTACATAGACCTCTGGAGCCAATCACAGAAGAGGCCGCCCTTTGACGTTTGGAGGGAAAGGACCAGGCTTTGGTGACAGTTGGGAAGGAGAGGGTTAGGGTGGGGGGGAGGGCGATGTGGGGTGGCAGCTTAAGCTCTCACAGAAGGTCTATCAACTAACCACTTGACGGAACCATCTTGGTATTTACTAAAATGCTGTGCAGGAGGATTGGAGTAGGGGTTGTGTGATTATATGTCACCCTAGGATTGGGCAGATGTGCCTGCCTTCTTGAAATTTCCAACCCCTGCAGAAGGGCAAAACATTAGAGAAGAGTCCGGTCCTGGGGAAATAAATGCCTGAGGAATTACCAGCTGGAAAAGAGAAGACACCTGACCCCTCCTGTAGGGATGATTTCAAGGACTCCTGAACTGAACAGTGTTCTCCCTAAGATGCACGCTTGCATGCACGCCCAACCTCCATCTACATGCAATGTAGCAGATGGCTAATACCGCTCACATAAAGATAAACCTGAAGTTGTCTTTCTTTTTCGTATTTTAAAGAAAGATGTTTCTTTTTGATATTTTATTAGCGCTCAGTGGGACTGTGCTTTGAAAATGCTTTTTACTTTCTTTAGTACACTATATAAATTGTTACATGTTGCTGCAACATTTGAACCTGTGATTCTGATGCTGTGACTTGATGTACTGGGGAGGGTCTAAAACTTCTGTCTGTTTTATCGTGTCTCCGGCGCGACCTTGACTCAGTCGTGCTCATACTGCTGGGCCATGGTGCTGATAGCTTTAAGTGAACCATCCCTAAAGCTGCTTGCGGTCCGGGAGTCAACGCCAGCTAGTGCGACTTCTAGAAGAACTCGCTCCCAATCGAGAAGAAGGTTGGGGACCGCTCCAGGAGCCCCAAGTCCTCTTCGTCACACTCTAGGTCCTCGGGACACTCTCGGAAGTGCCACAAAAAAAAGAAGTCTAAGCAGACTTTGACTTCACCTCATCCATCGGCCGACAAGACGAGTGAGGAACATCGGCATTCCAGACACGGTTCTGTGGAACCATTGCCAGATCCATCTCCACGCCTCCCCCCCATTTCCGGGAGCGGGAGAAGCCCCTGCTCAGTTGAGAGACTTCTACGAGGCCATGTGCCTCATGTTTGAGAGAGCTGACCCCTCAAGAGCCCCTTTGGGCCCCACAGAATTGGAAGAGGTCCCATCAGGTTCTGCGGTGACAGCTCTAGCCTTGGCTCCATTGGGGTCTTACGGATCTGATCATGGATTGGGACCGGCACAAGTCATGCCCTCACGACCTTCTCCGGCGCCGGTCCCTACACACATTCTCCCGGCGCCCACTGGCAGCTCCCGCCCCATTCTCATTCCTGACGACTCAGTCGGAACAGCATTGATTGCCGCAGTTCCAATGCTGACAGGGCCCAGTGGCTCTAGGTCGTTACTTCAGCGTTTTGTGGAGCAGCCAGGCATGGAAGAAGAGTGGAGGGGTCACTGGTCCTTTTAGAATACCAGTAACACACCCCTAGTAAATCTTCGGAATGGTATGAGGAACTCTGAGATGCCAGTGGACTGGACACCTCCCCAGATACTGGCTTGCTCTCCCCCCCTCCCCCCCCCCCACCATGGCTACAAAGGAGATTGGCATCTTGCGCATTGATAATGAAGAGGGCAGCGGAGGTCCTTGACATCGAGCTTCCCTCTGTGGCAATCCAGACCAACCTCTTAACTGAAGTGTTTCAGCCTGGGGCTTCTTCACCCAAACACCTATTGTCTTTTAATGAATCACTGACTGATATCCTGCTGGGAACTTGGTCCAAACCCAGCACAGGGGCTCCTGTAAATAGAACAATTGCCCGCTGCCATTGCACTGCCCCGGGTGATCCTGGTTTCCACAACCAACACCCCACCCCCGAGAGCTTTGGAAGTCCAAGCCTCAACCTCCTATGGCGTGATGCCTGCCGCTCCCCTGGACAAGGAATCCAAGAGGCTGGATAGCTTAGGCAAGAAAATGCTTGCTTTCACCCTCCTTGCATTGCTGTTGGTGAACACTGCATGCTTGTTGGTCCGTTATTCCTATACCTCGTGGGATACGGTTGTGCAAATGCTGCTACAGGTCACAGAGGAGGCCCGGGCCAGCCTCTCCCAAACAGCGAGAGACAGGAGAGGTGCAGAAAAGTTCACCATGAGGTGTGGTTTGGACACAAATGACTCGCTGGACAGAGCAGTTTCCTCAACAGTGGCCATGAGGCTCCACGCCTGGCTGAGAACATCTGGCTTTTCGGGCGGAGTGGGGGGGATGTCCAGGCTAGCCTCATGGACATGCCCTTCAACAGGACTCGTCTCTTCGGAGCGAACGGAGACTGGGCACTGGAGTGCTTCATGGACTCACTTCTTTGGCTTCTCATTGACACCTCGCCCCAAATCTGCCTTTCATGTCTACGGAAGGGCCATGCCACCATGCCAGTCCTATGCCAGCCACTGTTCTGCATAGCCTACCCAAGTTGTGTGAGGACACAGATGCAGTGCATTCCGACCTGTGCGTCCGGTAGCCAGAAGTTGTCTGCCACCAACCCCTTGCAACTGCAGCCTCTAAGCCCTCCTAGTCTGGTTCTGCAAGACCAAGGGCGCCTACTTTGAGGGAGAATCCAACATCATCTTCTCCACTGACAGTCCAATACTTCAGCCGAATGAGTCTTGCAGATCATTTTGAGGGGCTACACCCTCGCTTTTCAATCTTTCCCTCTGCCTATACCGCAAACGCAATAACGGATTGCGAAGGATAATCTGACCTTACTCCAAGAGGAAGGTACAGCTCTCTTGGCCAAGAGAGCTATAAAGAGGGTTCTGATATCAGACGTAGGCAGTGGTTGTTATTTCCACTACTTTCTAATTCCCAAAAAGAACAGGGGTCTACGCTCTATTCTAGACCTGCAAACTGTCAGTCTCTTCTTCAAAAAGGAGAAATTTATGATGTTCACTTCGGTAGCGTTGGACTTGCAGGATGTGTATTTTCATCCCCTCCCCCCCCCCCCCGTCTTGCCGGCCCACAGACTCAAGGTAGGCCATGAGCACTTTTAGTCCACCATGCTCCCCTTTGGCATTACCAGTGTCCCCCGTGTGCTCACCAAGGTGATGGTGGTCACAGCTCATCTGTGCAGGTCAGGGATTTCAATCTTCCCCTACTTCGATGACTGGCAGTTGAAGGCGGGCTCGTCTCAGGCTGTCTACCTCCTCCAGATTGCGGTGGACCTCCTGCATTTGCTGGGGTTCGCTATAAATGTGCCAAAGTTACTCCAGACTCTTTCTCAGATGCTTCATTTCATCTGAGCTGTTCTGGACACCGTGCAGTTTCGGTCTTATCCTCTCGAGGAGCAAGTTCAGGATATTTAGGTTATGATATCGATGTTTCAGCCTCTACCCTGGATTTTAGTGAGAATGACTCTGAGGCTGCTGGGCCTCATGTCCCCCTGCATCCTGCTAGTGACACATGCCAGTTGGCGTATGCAAGCTCTGCAGTGGTACCTGAAGTTCCAGTGGGTGCAGCAACAGTGGAATCTCTCCGACATGGTTCAGATTTCAGAGGAAACTGCAGAAGACTTGTCGTGGTGGCTTACGAACCACAGTTGGGTCAAAGGCAGACTTCTTTTCCTTCCTCCCTTACAGATCTGACAGTGGTGACAGATGCAATCAGTCCTGCAATTGGGCGGCCATCTGGGAGAGGTGGAGATCTGATGACTCTGGTCTCCGGCAGACTCTAGACTCCACATAAACTTTCTGGATCTCAGGCGATTTGGCTGGGATTGAAAGCATTTCTTCCCTCTGTCAAGTGGAAGTTAGTGCAGGTGTTCACGGACAGCACCACCGCCATGTGGGACTTCAACAGGAAAGATGGGGTGGGATCGTGGATCCTTTGTCTAGAGGCCCTCCATCTCTGGACATGGATGGAACAGCAGGGCATAACCCTGGTGGGTCAGCACCTGGCAGGTTCTCTGAATGGGAGGGTGGGCAAATTCAGCCATGAATGCCTTGCGGAACTATGGCATCTGCTAGGCTATTTGGAGGTGGCACAAGGACTTTTTCAGCAGTGGGGAGAGCTTTGGTCAGATCTGTTCACCTCGGAGGACACTCGCAATGTCAGCAGTACTGTGCGCTGGAGTTTCCAAGGTGGCTATTGCTCAGAGACGCTTTTCGTCTTGAGTGTAGGTCAGGCCTCCTGTATGTCTTTCTGCCCATACCGCTTCTGCCCACAGTTATCAAGAAGATCAGGAACGACTGGGATCTGGAAAGTGCACAAAGAGTCTCATATCCCGAGCTTCTGAAAATAAGCATTGATCTTCTGTCATTCTGCCCCTTTGGGATGATCTTCTGTCGCAGCAACAGGGGAGGGCCCACCACCCGAACCGGTCACCTCTTTGCCTACTTGCATGGATATTGAGCTGCGACAGTTGATAGCTTTTGACCTTCCTCCCAAAGTTTGTAAAGTTATCTTGCCGGCACGGGTGCCCCTCCACCAAAATGCCTGCCGTTGACAAAAATGTTTCAAATATTGTACAGACCCTCTTTCTGATATTCTTCTCTTCATTCTTGCCCTTGCTCAGCAGAGCTTTGCTCTGCGCACTCTTAAGGGTTATCTCTCTGCCCTGCCTGCCTTCTTGCGGCTGTCTGACCATCCCTCTTTATTTAAGTCCCCTATTGTAAATAGGTTTCTGAAGGGGCTTGTACATATGTTTCTCCCATTGCCCTTCATCATGCCTCAGTGGGACCTGAACATGGCTCTCACATACCTCATGTGTGCTCCTTTCTAGCCACTACACAATTGGTCCCTCTGTCTGCTTACCATCACGCATCAAGACAGCTTTTTTTGCTGTAAGTAACATCTGCCAGGAGGGTGTTTCAGCTGCAGGCTTTATTATTGGAACCTCCCTATCCTACTGTGTTCCCCGACAAGGTGGTGCTTCACACCTGTGTCACTTTTCTTCTGGAAGTGGTGACCCCATTCCATTTGGGACAGTCTGTCACGCTGCCCACCCTTTACGCTCCTCCACATACCTCTAAAGAAGAGGAGCAACTCCACCATCTGGACGCACCAAGAGTGTTGCCGTTCTACATTGACCACACAAGAGAGTTCCGGGTGGATGACCAGCCCTTTGTGGGCTATTTTGGAGCGAAAAACTGTTCAGGCAGTACAGAAGTGAATCATTTTGCACTGGGTCTTTCTCTGTATTAAATTCTGCTATTCCCTGGATAAAAAGCGGCTGCCTGGGGGTTAAAGGGCCCATTTTACCAGGGGAAAAGCTGCAACCATGGCATTAGCTCGTGGAGTCCCTGGGCATCTGCCAGGCAGCAACTTGGGCGTCCCCCCCACACATTTGCCAAACAGTACTTCCTGGACAGTTTGATCTGCACAGAGGGGCATTTTCGCCTGCTTGGTCCTGCAGAAGTTTCTGGTTTAGAAAATGTGTCCTCATCCCAGCGCCAGCAGGATAGTTCTATTCAGACGTAAGGAATCTTCAGCCTGAAGTCTTTATCAGATGAACATGTTATTTTCTTTTGGTATCGCACTATCTGGTGGACACTATAACTGCAGATTTCTTACACCCACTTATGCCTCCCCCTCTGAGGACAGATTTCTAGAGTTAGGGTTAATCCCTTTCAGGGCCCTAGATTGGACATGCATTTGTCAGTTCATTTCATGGCTCTGCGCTCCTGCTGTGGAAAGTCTTGAAAAGTAACTGACGTCTGTACACCTGGGTGGCACCTATATAGGTGATTTCAGCGTCACTTTTGGTGCTGATGATGCCACACAGAACCGAACGAAGCCGCACAATGGTTCTGCTGGGCACTGCTCATTCAAAGGTTTCTGGGTCCAGGCTGACGCCTAGAAAATAAGAGGTAAGGAATCTGCAGCTAGATAAAGTTGCTACCAGATAATGTATTACTGAAGATAAGTAACTTGTTCTTTACGGTTTCACTTTGTAAAAATCGGGCTCTAAATGGGTTTCAGTTTGCCTCTCATCTTTACCAAACATGTTAATGCTTTGTTTGTAACTTTGTGCACAAGGGTAGAGCAAGGGTGGCAGACAGAACTACGTGAAAGCTCAACTTGTTTGATCGTGAAGTTTCAAGAGGACCTTGAGCTGAGCCAGGGTCCAGCATCTGGCTCGAGCTTCAATCGGCTCATGCACCACTACTATGTATTGATACAGCACTCTTTCACAAACCACTTTGTAGAAACTGGACAGACACTGTGCAAAGTCTGAATGTGAAAAGAATTCTGCTAACTTTCACTCAACCCTTCATCCATTCAAAGTTGATCAAATTACCACCAATGAATTGGGTAGCGTTAAGAGGTGCTTATAACAGATCAATTAAAATGTAAAACAGAAGAAGAAAGCCCAATGATACCTGTCACCCTATTGGGTGCTTGAGGGCTCTCCTAAACATCCAGCATAGACTCGCCTTTGCTGAATAGGACTTCCAAGGTTTTTTTGTCTTCTCTCTTTTTTCTTTTGGAACAGTGTACCTATATAGAGATAACAGAAGAAATATATGAGACTTCTTTTTTTTTTATTTATTTTTTTTTTTTTTTTTTTTAACTTTAACCAGAACCTTCAACATAACCACACACACCGATCTGAATGGAGAGATAGTTGACCACACATTTTCGAATTGTTGATTTTAAAATAGTTTAAGATGAACAGAGTGCTTGCTTAATGGTCTTCGGGTTTTTCTCACTCTGTAATGTCAACTTGTTATAAACCTTCATGAACTTGCAAGACCAGTTTCCTCCCTGACTACAATTTTACTCTCAGGCCTCTTTTCCCCTCTCGAATGTCTTCATTTGAGAAAAATACTTGCTTGCTTGGTGAGGTGATGCACAAATCCTTGGCTGCAGTGCACACAGGCCCTTCATTTCCAGACACAGAGGAAAAAATTAGAGGGAAGACTGATTCCGACTTCATCTGGCTTCCAGGGTTGAAGATTTTGTTTTTCCAGGGCCAATGGTAGTGAATCCCGTACACAATTTGTTGACAGCAGTGGAATAGACCTGCTGGAGGGGACTCTGGAAGGGACCCAGGAGATGGTTCTCCTAGATCCAGAAGGAGAAAACTTCTAACTACTGCTGCCTCAGGTGAGCTGCAGGTGGCCAGAAGAGGCCATGGGATAAGGAGAGTGAAGGCAGGAGGACACTCTGCCTTGGGGTTTTGAGGGTGCTGCTGAAGAAGAACTCCGTCTCTGGAGAGTTGCCAGACTTCCACATAGCAGACCAGTGTTGCGTCAGAAGGGAGCACAGGTAAATTCACCTTCCATGAGAAAACAAGAATTTAGAGGCCAAGAGGCTTGAAGAAATCCCTTTTGGAGGCTAGAGCTGGCCACCAGATGCAGAATGATCCATAATTGCCTAAATCAGCCCAGTGGAACCCAAGAAACCATCAGAACAAAATTTGGTGAACCCATGGGACCAGGTCCAGGTGGAGCACAAGTAGAATCCCCCTACCGCTCTTCAGGGTACCACCAGGTAGGGCAAAGGGCCCTGGGGTTCAACACAAGCAAATTGGAATATAAGAGTTTGTGTGGGGGGGGGCTCTGGCTTCAGTAAAGCTTTATGTTCCCAGGAATCCCCCATACTCCTGGAGATGGGGAAAAAAACAAAGGAAACCCTGGCTCTGTCACACTCCGATTTAGTGTTTTTCAGCTCTCTGAGGACAGCAGAAAGGTGAGCACTGACACACTACAGGAGCGCCTTGGGAGGGCCTTCCATCTAGGAACACAGCTGGACTGGCAGTGTCGGGTAGTGTGGGAGGGACCTAGCTCATCTGACTGTGGCTGGAAGAGAAGACAGCAGGAGTCTCCCATTCTGTGGGTGCAGTAGAAAGAAGGTGCAGGTCCTGTACTTGTACGCAAAACCTGTATTGGGAACCATCGAGGCCAACTCAGGTGTCCCACAAAGGAGAAGGGAGTACCCAGAGCACATGAAAAGCCAAAAAGGAGCACCCAGGAGCTCACTTTGATTTTAAAAGGAAAAGGAGTTTGGCTGCCGGGCAGGGAATCTCCTTGTAAGGCCTGGTGGTCTGATCAGCTGGTCTGGCTTTTGTTATAAGGCATTAGAGTGCGGGTGGATCCCTGTTGGTGGGCCCTAAAGCTGAGCTGCGGCATAATAGAAGAAAGACTCATGCATACCAGTTATTGAAATTGAAATGCTTTATTGACAATGACAAAGTTAGTAGTGAGTCAGTATATGCATCAATGAAGGTCATGGAAATGCGTTATTGATGATAACAAAGTTAACAGTGAACCATTATGTGCTCTAATGAATGTCCTTATAAAATGGTACCATCCTTAGTGGTTTTAATGGTGTTGCCTTGGTCAGGTAAGCAAAATGTTGCCTTTATTAAGGTGGTGACACCCTTACAAAGCTATTAGGCATGTCATTTGATACCTACACCCAATTGTATGGTTTCTAGTATATTTGGGGATATGCTGTGAAGGGCTCACATTCTTTGCAATTAATAACCTGCTTTCTTAGACTGGGTACGAAAATTAGGGAGTCTGTATCCAGTATGCCAGTAAGAGCCTTCTAATGATCTTGGGTCTGCAGTTGTGTTTTTACTACACAATAAAGTTTAGCACCCTCCCTGTCGGCATCCTCTCCACATCTTCTTAAACATAGACTCTACTCTCTCCAGGACGCATGGTTCATCTCCAGTGGCTGGGCATCTCATGGACACGTCTTCCATGCATTTGTGTGATAATCCAGTGCACATGTAAGGTAAATGCAAACCCTCATAGAGCCCCAGTGCCGCAAATGCATGTCTGATATTGAGCTCAGCACAGTTGGATAAACTTTGCTGTAAAGATGTTTGTCATTGTCCTGATGAACAAACTCCTAAGACAGGCTATTAGGGGGGGCTCCCATCATAGGTTTGTTGTGGCTTGGTGAACATTTGCAGATATGGGAGAGGGAGAAGGCCAGTATGTACATTTCTCCCCAGGGCATGTCAAAGTGAATGAGTACTTGACTGCTGTCTGTCCCAGTAGTCTGACATGAGGCTTTAAGCACATAGGAGTCTAGCACTAGGAGTGTTTTTAAAGAATACTGTGTATTTAAAATAATATCTAGGAAAAAGAGAGGCTACTACAGTGACTGTTAAGGAAGGTAAATGGCGGGATAGGAAGGCTGTCTTTACTGGTGGCTGTTAGACTGTCACTAGAGGTTTTTAATAGAGGGTAAGTGCGTAGTGATGCAAAAAGGAAATAACCTGTGAATAAAACAGGGAGAACCTGAAAACCTTATGGTGGCCTATGGTTATTATTATTATTTTTTAACAGGACTTAGTTGGCATGGTTTTATTCTGTGCTGATTTTGCAGATGGCATGTCACCACTTTGCTACTAGGTGATTTTTAGTTCATGCACTCAAGTGCTTCTGACCTGTTGTAATTATTCTGTGGGCTTTTAACCACGCTCATCTCACACCCATTACTTTCACTCGTTCATGGGCTTGCCTTTCAAAAATCCCTAGAGGGCGTTGGTAAATGCCTTACGTGTGTCCGCCCCTTGGGGTGGTTTTGTTACTGCTTTGCAGACTGACCCTGTTGAATGGATGACCGCATGATTAGCAATATGTTTTACTGTGAGTGAACTACTTTTTTCTTCTGTGTCTCTCCTTCGCGCTCATGCTCATAGCGACCATGGCGCTTTGAATTGCCTTGCACTGCCGTCCCCAGCACCTCCTGCCCGTACCTCAGTTTCCTGTTCATGCCTGCCCATCGCCACTACCTATCCCACGTTGTTCCTTGTTATTTAAAGCTAATTGTAGGACATCTTTAAATGGCAACATTTCCTTGCCATTGTATTCAACCCAGCAAAGTTTCAAAGACTGTATTACAATGCCTTGATGATTTTAGATTGCCTGAAGTTTGTTTGTTTATATTTGCATTATATTAATTTGTTGGATTTAAAAAGGCAATAATTTTCAGGCAGAATTGACCAATTTATGTGGCAAGAAAAGTCTAGTTATGAATTTACAACGCCATTAGCTCTAACTCAAGCAAATACGAGACACATTGCAAATGCTTGTTTCTTATGTCGTTTGTTAGTTAATATAATTTTCGAAGAGCAGTTTTATGCTAGCAAACTTACTGTTCTGCCAAATCTGCAAATCTGATTTCCTGATCTGATGACTAGTCAGTGTAAAAACATGAGTGGGATGATAGGAAGTATTGTATCCATCCAAAAAGCAGATATGTCTACAGCCATCTGCTTGTGCTCCTCTCCTTCACTGATTCTTCCGGGTTCTACTGCTTTCTGAAAACTATATACGTATATAAATCATACCCTTTTGACTTTTGAAAATGCTTTAGTGTAATGTAGGCCCTTCAGTTTTTAAAAAAAAACAGAAACCTAACCTGTTGAGCAAATACACATTGCAGTTTTGCAGTATGTAGTGTTAAACCAAAAATATTGAGGAAACTAAACCTATATACTCTCGAATGAGTGGTGCAGGGTGGGTCTCAAGTTTCCTGACATATAAGACCATATTATCTGGGTAGAGTGATATGGCCAGTGGGCGGAGGCCGAATTGCCCACATGCCACAGCATATTGTTGCCAAATTACACAAATTAATTTTGGCGACAGTGGACACTCATGTCTGTGTGTATCTTAATTGCATCTGATGTGGTGCCATTGATTCTCACCTGTACCACTGGATCAGTGTATAATAGGTGGATCCACTGATTGAAGGCTGGGGGACCCACATTCGTTGTAGTGTAGTGAACGGATATATATGTCCATGAAATGGAATCAAAGGCTTTGGCGGCATCTAAGAAGATCGCCACCTCACGCAGAGATGGATCCAGGTAGTGAAATACGGAAAAAAGTGTGCATACGTTCCACGCAGGAGATTAAGTGGGGATGAATCCTGATTGATCCGACATGATCATGTTTGTGAGAAGTGGCTGGAGACTAGTGACCAGTAATTTAGGTAGGATACTTATATCTATGTTGATGAGAGACAGTGGTCTATAAGATTTGCTCAGTTTATACGACTTATCATGCATTAAAAGTGTTATTATAACCTCTTCTCTAAAGTAAGGTTTTAGAGTCTGTGCATGATATGCCTCGTCAAACAGGTTCTGCAAGTGGGGGCTAGGATATTGGCAAACTCCTTATAGAATTCACACCCAGAGGTCGTACAGTTGGGCAGTGCTCAAATGGCTTCCCTTATTTACCATAAAGGGTTGTAAAAGATATTCCGTCTGTCCCTGCGAGAGCCACGCCAAGACAATGCCCTTGAGGTCCTCAGCTATTTCATGGTTGGATGCTGGGTCGCTTAGCTCATACAGTTGTGTATAAAATTCGGAGAGCTCAGCTGGAATGGAAGGCATGTTAAAGCAAGGTGTGCCATTTGATTTGCAGATACAATCTATCTGGGCATACGCCCATAGCTCTTTGAGTTTAGCCGCTAGCACTTGGCCCGGCCGTCCTCCCTCCCTTTTCTGATGGCCACCATACTACTGGTCCTAGGATGGGCCTCCTAGTCGCACATTAGACTCTTAAGCATTGTCTCTATCTTCTGTAATTGGAATCCAATATCCTTCAGGACACCTGCCTGTGTACCTATTCACACTCCCCTTATAGTGGCCCCAAAGGCCTCATGCAGCGTTCCCACAGTTTCTACTGTGCCCTTATTTATAGTGAAGTATTTTAAGATCGTTTAGGGCAGGCTCTCCCAAAATGCCTGGTCTAGCAGTTCCGTGGAGGGAAGTTTCCATGTGAACTGTGTAGGGATGAGCGTGGGGGTGACCAGCATCAGCTTCACCAGGGAGTGGGCCGATAGTGTTCTGAGCATATGCTTAATGTCACACACCCATGTTAGGACCTGCCTCGTCACCATCCAGTAACCCATGAGCCGTGTACAGAGGAAATTAATGTGCCTTCACAAACCTCCGGATTACGGAACCACCAGAGGTCACTGAGGCCAAAGTCTGACATACCATCCCTAAGTATCTGGGCCGATTCTTTTTACCCTGGCAGTTTGCGGAGGCTGATCTGTCTAGCAAAAGGTCCAGGTACACGTTCAAATCTCCCCTACACAGGATAGCTGACGGCAGGAGAGCATGCAACCGCCTCCAAATTTGAACGAAGAATTCTGGGTCATCTACATTTGGCCCATTCTTGTTAAGTAAGGTCACCATTGTGCCACACAATTTGCATTGTATGGTAACGAAGCAGCCCGGACCATCAGCTTCCAAGCAAAATTTAAGATTTTTCATTAGTCCTGACCCAGGAATAATTTCTAATTCTTGTAGTCCGTTTTACTCTGTTCAACTAGCATTAAAGCCTTGCCTAACAGATTCTGCTTATGGTCCACAGACAACCAAAGCTGGTGAATCATTGAATGGTACAGGACCTTCAGAACCCATGTGGGTTTTGTAACCAATTATAAATTAGTATTTAGTTTGCTGACACTGCGTGACAAAAGCTTTTGCTGAGGATCGCTTGGAAAGTATGAGGTCCTGATGCTGTTTATGTATTCCCTTCAGTAATCATCTCTTGATAGCCATGAACCAATGGCTCAAAGGTAAAATGTATCCATCGTATAAAATCTGAGTTAGAATAGACAGTGCAAAACGTGTACCTAACTGGTGCTTAGCGAAGTTGTAGTGCTTCAAGGGTTTTTACTGAACAGAGGAAGATTAACAATTAACACGCTGACAGGACATACCTTTGGCTGCAAGCAAGAGGGAACTTTGATACTGAGGCGGTAGTTGATTGGGACTGTTGTTTCCTGATTGGTTGTTAAAGTTTTCTCATTCGCAAGTGATTACGAGAATGGTAGTTTTCTATATTTGCTTAAATGGCCCCTGTTAAAATAAAGCGAAGGAAGAAAGCATAATCCTCACCTCTGGTCCTGACATAAAATTAATAAAAATATATTCGTAATATCCAGTTCTGTTCATAAGGTCATCGTAAACTACAAATTATTATAAAGAAGTAGAAGATGCTGCTGCTTGTCCTGTGAGTTCTTGTACAGCTTTGGGCCCGCCTATTGTATGTAGGCCAGATTTTACTCCCACCTTCTATAATTCTACTTGAATTATTTTCATGATGTTAAGCTCACATATATAATGTTGGTCATTGCTAGAGTGAATCACAGATCTTGGAGTTAGACCAGTCTCCGGGGTCGGATATTTTCCATGCTACTGTCCAGTTTTTGTGACTCTTCTCTAATCTATAAATATATGTTGTTTAATTTATATTTTTTCATTCTCATGAGCTGTAAGATTCTTTTTAAAGTTGCTCTTGAAAGCACTCTAAATAAGCTTTGGCAATGGCAATAGGTCTGAAGTATCGATGAAAATGCCTTTACTTTCATGATTGGTTTATGTACTCCATAAATAATCTGTAGCTCGGGGGAGAGGATGTGGTGCTGTGGCCATTGCTGCTGGATTTGGAACTGGGGAACTGGGCTTGAGTCCTGGTGTCAGCTCAACATCCTGTGATTCTGGGCGAATCACTTAAATTCGCTGTGGCAAAAAAAAAAAAAAAAAGACCTTACCTTGTGTAACTGATGCACATGTAAAGCACACCAGGGATGAGTTAGCGCTATATAAAACGTCAAAAATTGGTATCCTTTTATTAATTAATTGACTCATTCAGTCCATCTTCAGAGCCATTTCAAATAGTCTATTGTTGTTTTAATGTTCCACAATGGCTGCATTTATAAAAAAAAAAAAAAATGCCTTGGCCATCTTGGAAAGTTAAAACAGTGATACGCTATAGATGGCAGCATTGACCACATGAAGTGCAGCGCACTGCAGAAATGAATGGCACACAAGCCACTTATTTTCACTTTAGAAATAGCCACTAAATTAAAAGTAAAATAGAAACAGGACAAGCAAAGAAATGAAAAGGGAGCTGGAAAAGGAGACCTGTTAAAATAAAGGATTGCCATCTAGCCCTGATGTTGGAGTGCACTCATTTTGAGATAGGTGTTATCATGTGATCAGAAAGTTAAGTTATTACCAGTGACTGATCTGTAGACTTAACCATTGTCACGTGTAGTACGCCGAAATGGATGCAAATGTTTTTTAAATTACAAGATCCTTGCAGACAGCTAAGAAGAGATGCTAGCAAGAATTATTATAATGCAAATCTTCTGCTCCCTAGGGTTTGTCAGAGACACTGAAATACCTGCCTGTCAGCTTTAATGCAGATAAGTAAAAGTCAACTCTTAAATAAATATTTCTTTAACATGTGCTTTTCACAATCAGTATGTCAGGTCTACTGGTTTTATCATAATGTTTCATAATGAAACAGACCAGACTTGCGATAATCGATTTTTATTTTTTATTTTTTATTCTAGTGATCCAGTCAGGCCCTAGCTGTAATCATTGGCTTATGACTATAAGCAACTGGGGCCTCCTGAACTAAATGTAAGCTTTCCCAAAGGGAAATCATCAGGCATAAAGTCATAAATTTACATAGTATAAAGTTACAGTTAACAAAGCAAAATACTATCTTTCCCAAGACAGCCTAACAAATGTTCTGACAGTGCAAATTTTCTATACCCACAGTTTGTCAGAAGGAGTCACAAGCACCAACCCCATTGCCTATAATGGTAATCTGTGTATGTAAACAAAATACTTATCTGTAGGTTTTCATACAGAGTAATAACAATTTGCCCTTAAATGTCTATTGACTTTAATATATGCTTTTCGCTATCAGTGTGCCAAGCTTACTGCCTTTACCTTAACTTTCCTTATAAACAATCAAGCCCATATCATTGGCTTTTCACCATTACCAACTCAGTTGATAAGCCCTCCCCCCTCTCCCAATAGGCAACCATCAGATATAACATTATAAAATAATAAATATGTACAAAACAGTATAAGAACCCTACTGATAGGGCCTATTGAGATTTACCACATGCAGATAGTCTATGATTTCTTCGGTTGTCACCAACACCTAAATCCTTGCATAATATGATAATCTGCAACATTCTATGTGACAAAATAACTGACTAGAAGATTTAGGAAGGTGCAGTAACAATCTACCCTTAAAAGCCCATTGCCTTTAACACATGCTTTTCACAGAAAGTAAGGCCTACTTGCTTTGTAATAACCTTTCATTATAAACGGGTCACAACCTAGGGACTCTAACTTAACTTTTTCAAATGAGACAATAAGAAGTCTAACCATAACCAGTGGTTTGACACTATACACAACACAGGTCTACTGAACTCTGTGTAAGATAGTAACCATCAAAACAGTTATAAAATTTAAAATGCATACAGATTTGCAATTGTCTAAACAATATACAACCCCTATCTAAAAAAACACATAATCATCACACTTAGTTTCTGCTCCCAGGGTTTGTCAGTGTAGGTGTTCAACACCAAAAACTATGATAATCTGAGATTACGAGTAAGTAGATACCTTTCTACAGCCTATAATATAATTTGAGAACAGTCCACTGTTCAAGGCTTATTGACTTTACTATATGTTGTTTGCAATAAATAAGCCAGGCCTTCTCTTCCTTTATATTATTTTTTCATAGCATACAGACCAGACCTGTGGCATCTGGCATAACATTTCACTGTACTTCTATAAAGCCTATATCTATTATCTTTGGCTTGTCACCCTAACCAACTCAGGTCTACTGAACTGAGTTTAAGCTTTTCCCACAAGGCAAGCATTAAGCATACAGTAATACAACTGTGAATGTATACAAAGGTACAGTTGGCAAAACAAAATGCCATCTCTCCTTAAGAAACTGTAGTACATATTTTCTATCCCCACAATTTGTTTGGTTGGATCACCCAGCATCACAACCCTTGATGATGGTATTCAGTGATATTCCATGTAACAAAATACCTGTCTGCAGGCTTTAGTGCAGTGTAGTAGCAATCCATCCATAAAAGATTGTTGTCTTTAACACATGCTTTTCACAATAAATCCATCAGGCCTACTAGCTTTGTCACTGTGTTTCATGATAAACAGATCAAACCTGTGAAATCTGTTATGACTGATCTGAGTGAACTGATGAATCCTATACCTTAACAGTTGGCTTTACACCTAACCCAACACCAGCCTATTCAAGTGCACATAAACTGGCAACCATCATGCATGAAGTTAAAAAAAAATTATGAAAAAACAGAGCCTGCCAAAAAGTATACAACATCTCTTATCATGGCCTAACAAGAATCATCTAAATGAGAACCCCCAGGGTTCTCATTGCCAAAGCCCTAGCCTACTCTGGTAATCTGTGCATGTAACATAACTGTCTAAAGCCTGTAACGCTTTGTGATAACATCTAACAGTTAAAGACTTACTGTCTTTAATAATAAATAAGCTACACCAACTGTCTTTGTCCTAACATTTCGTAATAAGCAGGACAGACCTATGGCATCACACATGTTTCCCAGTGCACCAGTCAGGCCTATAGTTTGTCACCATAACCAAATCAAGTCTACAGTTTTGAGCTTAAACTTTTCCACAAGGCAACCACTATCAAAATGTCCGTCTGTTGGTTCTGATATGGAGTGATTGCAATCCACACTTAAATGTCTGTTGACTGCAACATGTTTCTCTCAGTGAAAACGTTGGACCTTTTATCATTACATTTCATAATAAACAGATTAGGCTGGTGTTGGCTTGCTTCCATAACGACCTCAGTCCTGCTATATCAAGTATAAGCTTTTCCACAAACCAAAAGTGCAATACAAGCAGTATTTTTAGTGGAAGCACTCCCATTCAGCCCATTCTAATCTGGTACTCCGGGAAACCAACGTGGGTGGGGTCTAAGCCCTTCTCTAAGTAGTACTCTGAAAGCTCTTTTTTGTTGATCATGTAAGGTCAGGTGGCAACTGTACTACCAAGCTAAACCTAAAATTCCATGTAGTTTAGTATAACCCTGGGCATCCCATACTGCTTTCAAACACAAAACTACTCTCTGAAGTTTAAAGTTCATGATTGAAAGGGAGGTGCTGGGACTGTATTACATTCCTCTTAACTGCTTTCTTATCTGCCAGAGACAAACAAACATTTTAAGTTATCAAGTGTTATTTGATATTTTAACAGCATTACGGTGCCCCTAAACTTCAAGCTTAGGTAGCCATACTGTTGCTTGCTCAAGCATCTTGATAAATGAGCAAAAACATTACAGCTGCTTGGAAGGGATGCTTTTTTTTGCTGTGGAAGTTCACATCTTCTGCCCAATCAACATGCACGTCTGTATATTAAGATGTGACCAGAGCCAAAAGCCCCTCTCTGCAGTACCCCTGAAAGCTTTGTTTTAGATTGATCACTTTGCTCGCGCTGTCAAACCAGGACTAAAAAAAAAAAATGCCTTGGCAAAGCCAGTAGGGCTTGCCTAGGTGGGAGTTTCTTTAGGTGCCAGTGCCTTTTATCCACGTTGTACAGCAGCATGGCTGCTGTTCGGCCTGGCTAAAAGTTAGTGGCTTGCGATAGTGTGGCTTGGAGTGGCGAGGAGGAGAGTGGCATAGAGTGGAGCAGCGTAGAGTGAGATGAAGTGGGGTAGAGTGGTGTATTGTGGCATAGAGTGGCGTGGCGAAAAGAGGCATTGAGTAGAGTGGCACATGGGGAGGTTGAGTAGAGTAGTACACTGTGGGCGGGTTGTAAATCCACCGATTAGTAAGAGCAGCATGTCTTACAGAACAGCACATGCGCTGTATAGGCGAGACCTAATGAGCAAAGAAATGCAGTCCTACAGTTTAAACGCTTGCTTATCTACTGAGTTAATAATGATGGATTTCACTGGCACGTTTCATATAGATTGCGATGCTGCTGATATATATTCATGAGACTGGTATGTCCGGTAGGCTTTTGAACATCTCTCCGCCATTTTAAGCAAATTATTTTCTCCCGTGGTGACTCATGATTAGTTTACTCCCTTACAGAGGTTCTTTTGAAGTGTTCTGTAGCTGGGAAGAAGGCTTTTTCTATCTTGTGCTACCAAATTTAACCCACATTCCTTATAGGCAAATGTTGTTTTCAGGGCTTCTCTGCATTAAATAGCCGTGTTTGGTGTTTAAGGGCCTTTGGGTTTGACAGGGGTGGGAGTGCCATGCCTGTATTTAGAGCACTGAAATCAGTGCGTCCGACACGAACTCTGTTCAAAATATTTCTCTGATGCTCCCCCAGATACAGAAATTCTACTCGAGGGCACACTTTTTCTTCCAGAGTCTAATCTCCCTTCCCCCAACACTTTTCAGTAATCCTTGGGAGGTGTAGCTCCACACTTTCCATGTATTTATTTTTATCTTGGCATTATATAAGATTCTAATGAAGTGCCTTTCGGCACATTCTTGAACCTGTTCTTTCTCTATAGCACTAGACCAGAAATGTTTTTGTTGTCCAACGTTATCCAGGTTGCTACGTTGACGGGAAATGGGTTACTGGTAAATGCGTTACTGGTAAATGTTACTGCAGTTCTTGCTCACTGGTCTTTTGTGTAAAGTGCTCACAGCCACATTTAGAAAGGGGGCCAGAGAAGATGCGTGGTGGGTCAGTGGAACCCGAAACCCCACGTTTTTTTTTGTCTTTTACTACCCGAGTGGTGAATGAAAAGATATGTTCTTTGTTTTTTGTAAGGGCTCAGAGCACGCATGATACACTTCTACATTGTAATCCATGTCATGAAGGAACAGAAATGATTGCTTTACAGGAGATAGGCAGAGTACATTAGGTTGTAGAAAGTAGGTCTATCAAGGTCACCCCAACAATAAAACAACCTGGATGTACAGTGCTTACTTAGCTGGTGTCATGCTGCAATACTGGCACAAAAGCCACTTTAAAAACGTGCCCACTAGCGTTTGTCTTATTCTGTTCATATGACCCATATTATTGGACTGTGTTGATTATAGCTTTTCTCCTTCTTAATATTTCTAGCAAGAGTCCGATGCCTGAGTTCTTTCCTGAGGAAATGCAGTTGAAACCGAATTTTTCTGCTGAGGAATGTAGACTTTTCAGCTTGACCGAACCCCTAACACTCCATAACTGTGGCTAGTCCTTCAAGCTATAAATAACTTGGCAATTCTCCAATTTCATGACATTTTATTGGGATGGTTGCCAGCCTGCTTCGTGCTTGGCTTCTGCCTGTGAACTGCTTCTTGTTTTCCATTGGTTTTAAGTTTCCTTCCTATTTTACCGCCCAGTATTCAGTGCCGTGTTTCTCCCTTGAAACTGCAGTGGTAGCTTTTGAATTTTTAGATCACTAGTGAGCCTGAGTGAAATACGAACGTAGCCCTTTCTATTCCAGGGTTTCTGCTTGAGATTTAAAGCCTTTAAGAGCACATTGAGAGAGAGATGCGAAAGTGTTAATTTGTTTTGTCTCTAGAGTGAGTAGCTTGTCCGGACCTGTTTTTTTGTTTTGAGTTCTGGGATTTGTAGCCACGAATTTGAAGGCAAAATCAAAGTTAGAAGTATTAGCAGTAAAAATAGGACTGAATAAGCTACTTGTCCACAGCATGGACTATCTGGAGAGCTCCATAGAAGTATGCTTCCAGAGTACAAATACATGACACGAGGAGATCCTCGACTGCTTCACTGAAAGAGATCGGATTTCGGGCCCAATTTTAGTATAGGAATTTATCGTATGCCTCAATATTAACCAGGGTGCAGAAGGTAATAGCTTTGTCATTAAAGACTACACCACTCTCTATCCAGCCTAGTCTATCCACCAGGGCTAATCCCATGGGCCAGGCGAACAGCCAAGGTTGTGTATTAGGATCAGTTTGTTGATTTGAATACGATGTGCAGAGGCTCAGTGGTTGTTTATGAGAGCTGCTTGCTGGAATATGCAATAACTGAAATCGGATGGTCTAGTTCGTGATAGGGAGGCATTTCAATTGAGAGAGGTTATTTCTGTTGCCTTATTTAGGTTGTGCTCGCAAGCGCTTTGACCTGTTGTAATTATTGTGGGCTTTTAACCATGCCCACCTCACACCCATCACTTTAATTCGTTTGTGGGTTTGCCTTTTAACAATCCTTTATCCTTGGCAAATGCTTTACGTTTGTCCTGCCTCGGGGAGATGGTGCTACCACCTTGCAGACTGAGACTGTTACATGGATAATTGCACAATTGCCGATATGTTTGACCGAGCGAACTTATTTTTCCTTTTGTGTCTCTCCTTCGCGCTAATGCACATGGCTGCCATGGTGCTTTGAATCTGTTTGCTTATGTCAACTGTTTTACTTTTCATTTTCAGTTTGTGAGGCAAGAAAAGTCCAGTTAGCAATTTACAACGCCAATGGCTCTAACTCGAGCAAATGAGAGACCCATTGCTTTGCAGATGCTTATTGTATCGTCTAAGAATTTCTGTGATCCGTCATCTGTCTATGTGGAAAATATTTGTTTCCCAGCAGTGCAAGGCTTATTCTTTCATTGATTCACCATTAGTGAGTGACAAAGGCTTGTGAAGAGGCAGGCCATATCTTGTTTATCTTTTGCTTTGCCCATCTTGCCTACCTCCTCTCTTGACTTTCTGGTATTGCAGAAATAAAGTGGAGACAAACTGAATCTTTCTGTGTGCTAAAATTAGTAAAATGTGTTAAGTAGAACTCTGGTTTGAGAATGCTGATCAGTGTGTAAACTTGCTAAGGCTGTGTTGAGGTAGATTTTAGACAATGCCTACCCTCAAATGACCAAATTGTCCCTGCAAGCAGTCTGCTGCTGTGCTTCAAATTCCGTCCGTGAAGCAGTATTCCTGTTTGTTCTTTCTGCTGTTCTGACCTCCTTCTGTCAGGCGAAAACAAAGCACTTGTCCCTTGGTGCAGAAATTAATGCATGCGTGCATTGGCTCCAATGCCCTGTTTTTTTCTTCAAAAATGTATAAATAGTCAATCCTACACAGCAAAAAATCGCACAGATAGCCTGCTCTTTCCGGCTCATGTGACAATGGAACCCCAAAAACAATAGGAAGCAGGACAGAGCCTGCTGACATAAAATGCCACTTCTACCTAAAATAAGCACTCCGCCCTTGAGGGCTTTTGTGGGGGCACGACTGCTTTCTTGGGGAAGTGGATCACACTGTGTGACCCTTGATTTTCTGAGTCCCGGTTTTCAACAGAGCATTAACTAACTCCTTACAATGCTGCCCTCTTGAGTAAGTGAAATAGCATAGGGTCAATTTAATCTTAATGAAGCACACCCGGTTTACTTTTTGTTTGAGTATGGCAATCTGTTCTAAAAACAACTCTTATAAGCCAGTTATATTTTTCCACCAGCATGCCTTCCTGCAGGGTAATGAGCGTTCTTTTTGTTAATTCTCCTTTTGAAATGGCTAGTTTTGCCCACAGATTATTCATAAACCATAGATATTTTAGCGCTGATGTGCCTTCCATTGCCAGAAATGTGTGGGTAGTGAATGCAGAGTCCGCTACTGCTGGACATTTTCCACTTTGCTTGTGGTATTATAGTTGCATAGCTTCATGAGGTCTATTTTAAGATTTCAATGAACACATTCCCCAAGTCCATGCAAGGGAACTGTGTCTAAAATAATAGTGTGAGTTTGACAGGATATAAGCTAAGTCCTGAAGATCCAGCTCTCAGGGTCAAAGGAATTTAGAATAATCATCTGGTCTTCCGTAAAAGGTATGCCTTGTTTAGATGAAGAGACCTTGGAGGGAGGTGATGGATGATTCTCTTCTAATGAGTAGTTGGAGGAGTTTCTATCCAAAGTGAAGGAGTGTATGATGTATGCAATGCTGGAAATGGCTGGAGAGTGTAGGTTTGCTTGCAGGTCTGAGTGCAGTTACTTGCAGTTGTGAGGGAGGGGGAAAGTACATTTTCACATCCCTAGTGAGTGTTTGAACTGTTGGGTAATGGAGTCCACTGTTATGGAACTAGTGTGGTTTACGAATGTTGCAGAGTGGAGTTTCATAATGAATGACAGGGTTTGAGGATTCTAGAGTAAGATCAAGTGTAAGGAAAATATTGAGAAAATACCAGGCAGTGGGGTCTCTCAAACCCAGCTACCATTGTGTAGATTTGACAACTTCATTTGTGGGGAATGGGTCAGGAACTCTCCCTTCAAAGGAGGACAGCATGTTATGTCTTCCTTTGGAATGTTCTTACTGGTTCTTTTCTGATCGTCAAAGTCTCGTCTGCCCTCGAATTTTCTGGTGATGTCTTGTGACACTTAATGTGGATCATGGTTGACTGGCAAATTGGTGCTGCATTGCTGGAGAGCACCAACACTTTTTTTGTGGAGTGAACTGCCTGCCAAAATAAGGTTTCATCCAACCACTTTTGAGTATCTTGTAGTTATGTTCATCTTCTCTCTGAAAACCGTTTGTAAAAATGTACATGTCTGAAGGGAGCACTGAAAATGTTGTTCTTCCATTAGTTCCACATATATACACTTAGGCTCTGAATTGAATGTTTGTTTTATGAATATGGGTTATTAATTTCATATTGATATATTTTTATAAAGTGAGACAATTGCCCGGAGGCGTGTAGGCGTTGAAATCAGTACAGGTAGGTAGCACACAACAAGCCAGCCTTAAATAGAGGCTGAAAACAACCAAGTTTTAAGTTGCTTTCTAAAGCTAGCTAAATTAGACTGATTTCTAAGTTCCAAGGGCACTAAGTTCTATAACTGACATGTGGAGTACACAAAGCTGTAGCCTCCCCTTTACAGTTAGATAATACCAGAGTTCTCGCTACAGTGGAGGGCAAGTGTCTTCTAGGTATATACCATTTAAACATTTCTGCAGAGGTTTTGAGCCATACAAAGTGCCTTGAAGGCCACTCGTTTCTTAATTGGGAGCCATTGAAGATCAACGAGCGCATTTCTTAACAAATTCTTAACCAATTTACTCTCTGCAGAACAGGGTAAAATGTAAAAGTTGCTTTCCACCAGCACATCCAATATCCTCTTTTTTCCATTGATTTATCCTTTTAATGAGAAATGGAAAATAACTTTTAATGAAAGGTCTAGCATTTTCCCAGGTGAAGTTATGGAAGAATGTTTTTATTCCTAAATGTTCATTGAAAATTCAAATTTACCTATGCAGAGACTAATGGCGTTTTGCAATTGTTCACTGTGGAGACCGTATTTAGATTTTCCCACTTCTATATATCAAGCACTCAGCCCTGTGTGCCTCCAAGTCTGACTTAACAAACAATTGGCTAGTATGCAAAGGTATGTTTTTCCTCCACGACAAAGCACATTTTCTTGTGAGCTGTAGCTTTAAAACTACAGGCCCACTAGAGCAGAGTGTCTTCAAAAGGGGGTTGGTGGAGGGTTTGCAGGGGTGCCTCAAGTGATCCCAGGGGGGGCTGGGGGGGGGGGGGTTCGGGGGGATTTCGGGGCACCAGGCTCTGACCAAAACAAGTATTATGCAGCTAACAGTGATTTGTTTCAAGCACAAAACAGAACTTAACTGCAATGTTTAAGTAGGTCTAGACATGTTCAAACATTGCCAACTTAAAAGAATAGTTGTGAAAAATTCTGAGGGGGTGGCCCGATAACCAAATCCCCTCCCCCCCCCCCCCCCCCCCCAAGGAGGGCATGGCCTTAAAAAGTTTGAAAACCACTGGTCTAGAGTCATGCATCTAGAATATACATGTGCATATTATAGCTACTCAATGGAACCCACATATGACTTTTAACATCCACACCTCTGTACGTGTTCTGCATGTACTAACCATGGCTTTCATAGTCCAGTAGGATGAAACCAATTTAAAGGTAGAGTTTTAGGGTCCGAATGGCAATGTCATAGCGCAAGTCAAACCAAACAAATTAAAATCCATAGGAGGAGAATAATCTTGGGAGAGCATGGAGAAAAAAGTTGTTTTCTACTGGTTGATAGTTGTTCATAGGATTGGAGGGGCATATTAATCTCTGACATGCGTAACCAGAACGATGAAACAGTTTACTGTAGGTCAAGTAACTTTCCTCTGCACTTCCATCCACTTTCTTGGATATCTATATATGTGTTCTTTGAGTGACACTTTGATTTTTCGCAATCCCTAAGGCTTGAGTGATGTATCATTGATGGCAGCACCCTCACTCTAAAAATTGTTCGAGCACCACTGTATTATTTTGAATATAAAATAGGTTTGTTTTCTAGACCCACACAAGCAAATAAATACAAGAGAATTCGAAGGGGAAAATATTGTCCTAAACAAACACCACTTCATTAAAGTATATGTCAGCATTTGAGACATATCTAAAACTACAATTCAAAACGTTTCTGCTAAATGGCATCTGCCTATCTACTTTCAGTTTCCAGTGACTCTTTGCTCACTGTCCCCACCACATGCTTAGATTGTGGAAGTGTCTGTCTAATGTCCGAATAGACCCAGGTGTTTCTCCCTTCCCCCACCTCTCCTATGAAATGCTAATATTTACTACAAAACAACTGCCACTCAGCGTCCATCCCATTGTGTCCATAGAAGGTAATATTAATATTGCTTAAAAAAAAAAACTAACTAACTAGCCCTAACAATACAAGTGCATACTATACTTGTATTGAGATCACTTCACCAACTGCCATTGAAAGAAAGGGTCAAGTTTAAGGCACAGTGTGACCTTCACCATCTTGTTCACCATTATCGCCCACTTTTAAAGAAAAATATTTTTAGTTGGTAAGAAGGTACCAACGAGGTCCAACACTCTGGTATTCACCACAGAGTTGTTTTATGGTCTCACCTTTTGATAGAAGAATGAATATTTTGTAATTACTGCTCGGTTGTACATTGGTCTCCTATCTGATAGTAGACCTTGATGACCACACGTTTTTATAAGCCCTTAAAATGTTGGTGTTTGCTAGTTATCATCTTGTTTCTATTTTCTAATGGCAATAGAAAACTATCAGAGAAATAAAAACCTGATAGAACATCATTTAGCATACTTTATTTAATGTATATGTCCTTGTCGGTCTAATTTACATTTGGTCTTCATCATCCCAATTTGTGTCTAATCCAGACCATAGAATCGAACTAATATGGAGCTCTACACTCCCCTAGCATGTTAAATGCTGCCTCCACAAAGAGTGAAAAGAGTTTACTCTTTTTATTTGCTGAGCTTAGAAAACTCTGAGCCAAAAAAGTTTCTTGTGTCAAGTAATCGTTCTATATTGATTACTTCAGTGCAGAGGAGTACATTATTTTGTTGGCAATAAGAAACGTTTGTACAGCAAATTAAATAGTCCTGTAATGTACCTTGTGGCATAAATTTTTAGGTGAAATGATTGCATTGTGTATTACAACACTAGTGAATTTCATATTATTAATGGTAGGACTTAAAGAGCACCACAATTGGGTTTCTATGTATTCTCTGAACAAAATTTGGAGGGTTAGTGGCAACTTGTGCACCTTTAAACACATAGATTGGACGGAAGCTAGAAAGAGTTAAAGACCATTTAACTGGGATGTTTTTGGATTCTCTTCAGTTGAATCGTTGGGGAAATTTAGGGTTAAGTGTGTTTAAGCGATGCCAGCAGCTTTAGTCAGAACGTGTCAGGAATAAAAGATCACTTTACAGGCATGAATACGGTATGTGCTTTCTCCAGGTAGTCTTTGGGACTTTAGTGACCAATGGTGTATTTAAACATTTTTAGGACAATAGCATTGTTAAAACGTGAAAAGCATTTGCAGGGTTTCTTAGCACAATTTACAATCTTCCATAAATTCAGTTAGCACATTATTCGTTCTGCACAACCCCAGTTAGCTCAGTGCATGGCTTCTACCTGTTTCTGGTTAGTTGCCTTATGCTTACCGGGCAGATGGAGATGGAGATGGACTGTTATATTTTGTGTTTTGTGTTGGAGGAGTCTCTGGCATCATTTTCTGCTTGCATGATCCTGGTGGGCTGTTCTTTCTGCAGCAATATATCTGCTAATCTTATATAATTGACACCCAACTCTAATGACACTGATAGGCCACCAGCATTTTTTGGGGGGGTGGGGGGGAGGGGATGAGGAGGGGAGATCGGGGCTTATTTCTTATCACCAGACATTAACACAGAACAAGAGAGGAAAAGGCAGGAGAGGGTGAAAGGAGGAGTAAGTGAAAGATGGAAAATACTGACCGGGTGGGGATGGATGGCCGAAGATGGTGCCGGATGTGAGCTCTTGAAGCTCTGCGGCAGCAGCCCCCATGGCAGCTATAATCCTGACGGCGGGGAGTGGCATTAAGGAACCGATTCTGCCTGCAACCTGCAGAGGTGGCAGACACTTTCGGGGAAGCTAGATCAGCACTTGTAGGCATCACAGGCAGTGGTGAATGCTGCAACCGTGGCGGTCTGGGAGCGATCATGAAATGGTCCCGGCTCGCTGAACAGACCTTGCACAACTTGGTATGGCCCTAGCCCAGACTTTACGGTGTGGCCTGGTGATGCGGGGTGACACCCCAGCAGTGGCAGCACATTAACCCGCGTGGGGGACTGTCCCTCTTCCTCCCTCCCGGAGCAGCCTCCTATCGACAGCAGTGGTCTGTTATAGTACTGAGGGCCTACGTCCCGAGGTGTATGTCGAGCCCTTGTTCTAGATGACTACTGCTGAAGGTCCTGGTGTGAAGAGCAGCAGTGCAGCTGGTGAATGAAGTGGCTGTGAGGCCAGGGCCCCCCTTGACTGCATAATGGTGTGCACCAAACCAGCACAGCAGAGTCCACCCCCTCAGATGAGGAAGGGACAGGCGGCTTTGGGGGACCAGTCCATGCCAGGCACAGGCTTGGAGGCACATGTGGCGGCGATACTGGTGGCTATTGGGGAAACTAAAGTTGGCTGGAAGGGAAGATTGGTGCAGTGGCCCTCCATCTGGGATGACTTCTGGCGGACCACAGAAAATTGGCAGTTAGAGGGGTAGAGACAGATATGGCTGTGGCGCAGATACAGCCTAATGTTGCAGAACATGGGGTCACCCACAGGAAAGAGTAGAGTACACAGAGGGTCGCTCCTGACTCAATAACATTCGAGCATTGGGCCTCCTGGAATGGATTGCGGACCAAGTGTGGAGCTCCACATAGAAGACGGGCTTCTGAAAATGATCATGGATAATGTGGCCTCCAGGCCCTTCACAGTGGAAGTGGGCCCCAAGAGTGCCTGGGGGCACCCTGACAGCGATGGTAGTCAGACTCCTTAACTTCCAGGACAAGAATGACATCCTGCTGAATGCCTGGAGACATGGCCCGTGGCAGGTAGACGTTTGGAAGGGTCAGTAAACATTTACCCAGATTATACCCAAGTGGTCCAGCATCTGAGGGGAACATTTGTGGCAGTAAAACAGCACTTTAGGTTGCTAGATCTGAAATATGCGCTCCTTTTCCCAACAGCCAAGTTGAGAGTGGTCGATCAGAACTGTTCCCATTTTTTCACTACAGCAACTGAGTTATGGTCATGGCTTAAGGGCAAGGGTTACACTTTGCCAGACAAATGGGAGCCTTCTGGGCGAGAACCCTGTCAACAACCCAGGTCCAGACTCAGGTTGCCTCATGGCTCGCAAGCAGCACCTACGAGAGACGAGGCCAAAATCGAAAGGGCGAAAGTGGTGGTAGAACTACAACAGAACCATTCTCTCCCCACAAGCAAACAGTGGGCAAAACTGCCACAGCCTTTGACAGCTCAGGGGAGGACTCTGAGGGCTTCCTGGGAAATGGAGAAGACTGGCAACTACTAGTGATTACCTTTATGACGGCAGTCATGCTGGGTTGATAATGTTGATGTCCAAGCAGGACTTGGGACTTCATTGGCCTGACCATTGGGAACAGTTAGACGAATCTCATGAGTGCATATGGTGAGGGTTAAGTGGTAGCCCAGGGGCGGTGGCCCTCGCATACGAAGGTGACTGCATTCTTGCCTTTGGGACATGTTTCTACTTTAGTTAGTTACAATGTTGGGGCGACTGACATTTTGGGCATTGGGGAGGTGGGTAGTTTTGATCCCACAGCGCAAAGTGATTGTGAGGGGGGAGATAAGCAGGGGCGAGGTTTTTTGAGGGCAGAGTGGGATTGGACCTAGATGTGATCGATCAGAGAACACATGGAATTCAAGGCAAGCAGGTCTGGGCCGAGGCCCGACGCTGAAGGTCCTCTCCTCGAATGTTAATAGCCTGGAGATAAACTCAAGAGGGGTGGTGTGGAAATAAATGCTCAGACATGATCCAGACCTAGTCCTGCTGCAAAAGACTCATATATTGGGTAATAACTGTAGGTTTTTGGGACGCGTCCGATGCATACTTTTAACCCTGTTTGTGCTATCTAAGGGCTCTTGGTTTCTGGAGGTCATTAAGACGTGGGTAAGTGAAAATGGCTGCCGGGCAGCCATCCAAGAATGCTGTTATGATGAAGAGATGGTGCTGAGGTCTTGGTACCCCTCCATGCCTCCGAGCCCTACAGTCTGGGGGCTTGCTGCGATGGGGGTCCTGGGTCACGGCCGCCCCGAATGCAATGACAATCACTGGGGACAATCTCAGTTTAACAGTGCTGGAGGACCTTGACAGGGTGATGAGGATGGAGGGGAGAGGCCAAGGGCAGTCAAGCGACTGGCCACCTTTGTGGAAGCCATAACATTGGTGGCCCTGAGGCTCACACAGTGCAATGTCAATAGTCTTATGCAGCCAACTCTATGGGTGCCCAGATTAGACTTGATTACCTCCTGGCCTCTGGGCCTCAGATGGATAGGTTTAATCACACAACTTCCTCCCCTGAGGGATATCAGACCACTCACCTTTGACTGCAAGAGTCAAAATGGGTATCCTGAGTCTAAGGGGAACATGGAGGCTTGAATCCTGGGAACTGATGGACAGAGATACCCGGCAGCTGGTAGTCACTGACACAGCCAGGTATTTTACAGTGATTGGTTTATGGAAAGCATATTAAATTGTCATTAGAGGGCAGATCATAGCACGAGGGGTGGGTAATAAAAAGAGCGAAGGATATGGAATGTAGGAAGCTTGAGGAGAAGCTTTTACAGTGGGAGGGTGAATATGTTGCCTCATCCAATAGAGAATTGGCACACAGAGTAGAGGTAGTGCGGTAAGGCTACATATCCCTGATGCTCCAAGAGGCCAGGGCCCAATTCAGAACTGCACATGGCAAGTTATATGAAGTGGGCATCAATGCCAGCAAACAACTGTCCTGGCTAGAAAGGAGGGACAAAGGTGGGTTTTGGAAGTCAGGAGGGAGAGAGACAACAGTGGAAATTCCACAGGCGTTTGCTAAATATTTGAATGGACTCTGTAAGTCCTGTACCTTGATGACACAAGGAAACTTGGACAACTTCATCAGGGATCTGCCAACACCTAGGTTGGCCCTGCACAGAGAGATCTGCTGGACAAAAAGCTTATATCAGGTGAGGTGTCTGAGGTCATAAACCAGTTACACATGGTTAAGACCCATGGCCCCAAAGGCTTACCACTGGAATTATTCAAATGTGTAAAATCCAAAATAGTGAAACCATTGTTTGAAATGCAGATGACACATAAATACTCCTTAAACTAGAATGCCCCAAAGACATTGGAAACTCACAAATCTTTAGTTGCCTCAGAGCCGTTGTTCAGTGGATGACAATGAGCCACCTCAACCTGAATGCTTCCAAAACGGAAATACTCACATGTGGCGATTGGAAAAACTTTGACCCACTCTGCGTCTGACGATCTGAGACCACCTCCTAAAGTATGTAAGGAAGTTAGAAACCTTGGAATTACCACTGACTCCAAGTTTACAAAGAATGCCCAAGTGGACAAATTAGCAAGATCAGGCTTCATCACGATAAACTCAGTAACTCCTCTTTCCTCGAGTCGGATTTTCACACAGGGTCCAGGCTACTCTCTCTCTTGTACTGTCTAAACTGGATTACACCAATGGCCTGTACCATGAATCATCTCTATTTATTATCAAAAAGCTACAGCACATTTAGAACTTGGCTGCCAGACTATTTCTACCTTTAAAACCACAATCCCACATCTACCCTGCCTTGCCAGAAGATCACCTTCAAACTGCTTTGTATCACCCGCAATCAAGTACATGGAACAGGACTGCTTTTCATCAGAAATAAAATTACCAAATACATTCAACAAAGAAACCTCCGCTCAACGCCGCCTCAAATCCTCACCATACAAGAAAGACAATAGGTGGTACATCTTTCTCTGTTCAAGCAGCCAAACTATAGAATTTATTGCCCTCAAATATAAGATCCACGGATAGCTATCTTATGTTTAGAAGACTGCTCATGAGGTGGCTCTTTCCTTCATAACCGCCATACTCAAACAGCAGTGGACTGCATATCCCTGCGTATGTAAACATTTATAATTTGATTATATGTATATTTCTGATGGATACAACTACCTGTGGATTACTCACCTCATGAATTCTCCCAGTGTGCCAGCATTTGACAGAATTTTTTTCCCTAGCTCTTGACATCGATGAGGACATCATAATTGCTCGGCTCTGCATGCAACTCCGTCTGACATCATCGGAGCCATAAGATGTCTTTGCCGGCGTTCTGACGTCAGTTCCCTTTATTCTGCGCCGTCAATGCTAACGGTTTTCTACATCTCTGTTGTATCTCAACTGTATCGAGGGCATTATTTTGTAGCGCTACTATGTCCTCCTCGAAGAAATCCGGGTTTAAACCTTGTAGCAAGTGCGGAGGCTATATGTCGGTGACAGATCCACACGAGAGCTGCCTCTGGTGTTTGAGCTCTGATCAGGATGTGGCAGGTTGCTCGTCCTGCCAACGCATGAATCTAAAAGCTCTGAAAGAGAGAGAAGCTAAGATTTTTCTGTCAAAAGCTTAGAAGGAGAAATAGGTCAGCGAAGGTCTAGGACACGCAACACTTAGTTGAACAGATCATTGAGTTATAAGAAGCTATGCCAACGGCATGAGTAACAGCACCGTTCATCCAGAGATCAGTCGGCGTCTCCCCCGAGACTGCGCCGCACGACTTGGGAAGTCAGCCCCACTAAGACTCCACAGTCACCTGAGGCATCTCCGGTGGCGACTTTGATTGAGATCTCGGAGTCGCTTGCAGTTCCAATGACTCGTACTCCCACGGTCAGGAGTTTGGGGCTCGAGCGCCAGATCCACGGCAACCACCGCAAGGTTGACAAGAGTGTCCTGCCTTCCTGGCTCCGGGAGCGGATCCGTCTTTGTTCCTCAATGCTATGTTTAGCAGTTGTAATAGGGTGATGGTCCCCTCTCGTGCACCTGCTGGTCCAACGGGTCCATTGGCTTTTACACTGGGGTTGTCTGTGCCGTATAAGCAGGCCCCATTTATGCCCTTTTTACCAGCAACACCTTATGATGGTGATGGTAATGGCACGGCACTGAGGATGTCACCACCCTTACCCCTGATGACGGTGCTAGCGGAGTCCATACCGGCGTCGGATGGATCTCAACGTTCTACTTCGGTGCAGAGTGTGGATTCACCTTCTCCTCTGCCAGTGTAGCCCTCTCCTTCAAAACCTGCATCTTCGACGTCGATCAGTTCTCCATCGACGCCGCGTTTGGAGCCCAGGCTGAGGTCTAGAAGGAAGTTCTTGAGACTTATGGAGGAGCAACAGTAACAAGAGGAACAACAATGGCAAAAGCAGCAACAACACTTGGAGGAAGGAGAAATCCCGGGACCTTCAGAGGATTTCCACAGATTAGACTCTGCTAGTGGGTTGTATACGTCCCCTGAGTGGGAGCTTTTATCCCCGGGAGGTGAACTCACGGCAGAAGTAGCTACCTACCATGGGGTGATAAGACGGCAGAGGTTTTGGACGTGCCACTGCCTGCATGGGAGTTAAAAAACAATATTCTGACAGAGGTTTTACATCCATTGGCTTTCTCTTCAGAGCCCCTTCTGCCATCCAATGATGCCTTAACAGAACCCATATTAGAGATATGGAAGAAACCGGTTACTACATCTGCGGTTTCTAAGACTGTAGCCAGAATGTACAAAGTGTCTCCTGGTGATCCACAATTTCTGTCCCAACACCCTACTCTGGCAGCTTGGTAGTACACACTTCTTGTTCATCGAGATTGGCTCTGGGTTCATTCCCTACAACGCAATCTGATAGGGAGTCAAATCGCATGGTGGAGTCGGCAAAGAAATGCTTCTCCTCTGGAAGAATTGGCCTTAAAATCGCTAAATGCAACCTTTGTACTGGAGAGATACATTTTAGCCCTGATCGATACGGTGAAGGAGGTAGTCCCTAAGTTGCTAAAGGAAGTTCAGGAGCATTTTAGTGAACTGTTGCAGGACAACCAAGCGGCAGTTAAGCAGGTGTTTCAATCAGGACTGGACACTGCGGACTCAGTTGCTAGAGTCATGGGAACTTCCTTTGTGACTAGGATTCATGCTTGGCTCCGAGGTTCGGGGGTTTTCCTCTGATGTGCAGGCCAAATTGATGGACCTCCCATTTGACGGTGCAAGGGTATTTGGAGCAAAGGCGGACTCAGCCTTGAAAAGATTCAAAGATAGCAGAGCCACCTCAAAATCTTTGGGCCTTCAAGCTTCTTCTACGTCCTTCAGACCTTTCTGCAGATTCAGAGGGTTTGGCCGTGGATCGTCCTTTCGTGGGAGGCAGCAGTCCTATGTCCATCAGCCTGCCAACCCTCTCTTCAAGTCCTACAGGGGTCGTGGAAGAGTTTGAACGTGGGGAGCCGTCCAGCAGCCTACGTCCTCCTCTTCATCCTCCGGGGAAGTTCAGCCAGGAAAGCATCCCTAGTTCTCACACCTTTCACCAGCATGTCCTACCCATGAGTGGAAGACTGTTGCATTTTCTCCATGAGTGTGAGTCAATAACATCGGACTCTTAGGTGTTGAGTGTAGTGGGAAAAGGCTATGCCCTTCCCTTTCAGGAGATTCCTCCCCCACTCCCTCCCCATCATTCATTTTGCACAGAAGAGCATCACCTGTTGCTTCAGCAGGAAGTGCATACCCTTTTTCTTAAAAGGTGCAGTGGAGTTTGTTCTGGAGCTGGAAAGGGGTCGGGGATATTATTCAAGGTATTTCCTGACTACCAAGAATGATTGTCGATTCAGGCCTATCCTGGATCTGAGGATTTTGAATTGGTTCCTCAAGCAGGAAAAGTTAAGTGCAGACCCTAGCACAGGTGCTTCTTGCGTTGAACAAGGAAGACTGGATGGTGTCTATCGACTTGCAGTTTGCTTATTTTATTATCCCTATTCTAAAGTTGCACAGGAAATATCTCTGGTTTATGGTAGGGTCCCAACACTACCAGTTTGCGGTCCCTCCTTTGGTCTTACCTCCACACTTCAAGTCTTTACGAAGGTGATGGCAGGAGTTGCAGGGGACCTCAGAAGGAAGGGAATATCTGTATTCCCTTACCTGGATGATTGGCTGATCAAAGCCGGGACCCCAGAGCTCGTGCTGCACCATTTGCAGGGGACAACCCAGTTGTTGTTCAACCTGGGCTTTACGGTAAACATGCCCACGTCTCACCTGGAGCCCTCTCAGTGCCTTCTGTTCATATGGGGCAGTACTGGAAACAACATTGAATCGGGCCTACCCTCCTCCACAGAGGATTCAGGACATTCAGGCAATGATTGCAGTGTTTCAAAAGGGAGCGGCTGTTTCAGTCCTCAAGGTCCGACGTCTGCTCGGTCTTATCGCTTCCTGCATTCTGTTAGTCACTCACGCACATTGGCACATGAGGGCTCTCCAGTGGTGCCTATGCAAGCAATGGTTTCAACACAAAGGGGATCTTGAGGAGCTGATAATGATTTCCAGAGACACTGCAGTGGATCTGCGATGGTGGACTGTAGACGGCAACCTTTCTCAAGGAAGACCGTTTTGTTTCCACCTCCGGTGACCACCGTCATAACGGAAGGTTCCACTCTAGGGTGGGGAGCTCATCTGGCTGACCTGGAGATCAAAGGCCTTTGGTCTCCAGTAGAACAGATGTTTCACATCAATCTGTTGGAACTGCGGGAGATACATCTGTCTCTCAAGGCCTTCCTTCCATACATTCACGGTCAGTCGGTACAAGTCTTAACAGACAACACTACCCCAATGTGGCACATCAACAAGCAGGGAAGAGAAGGGTCGTACCTTCTCTGGAGAGAGGCTTGCGGCGCTGGTCTTGGGTGCAGGACCATCGGATTTGCATAGTAGCCAACCATCTGGCCAGAGTTCTCAACGTACGTGTAGACAGTCTCAGTCGGCATTTTTAGCCCGATCACGAGTGGCATCTCTATCTGGACGTGGTTCTTCACATATTCCGGATGTGGGGAGCAACTCAGATAGACCTGTTTGCCACTCACGAGAACGCACACTGCCCGTCATTCTGCAGGCTCCAGTATCCGATGCAGGGCGCATTTGGGGGACGCGTTTCAGCTGACCTGGAGCAACCAACTGCTTTACGCATTTCCTCCCATACCCTTGATTCCTCGAGTTCTGAGGAGGATTTGCCAAGATCGGCCTCAAGTAAAATGAATAGCCCCGGATTTTCCAAGAAGGGTGTGGTACAGAGACCTCCTTCAACTCTCACTGTGCCCTCCACTCTGTCTCCCTCACAGGGTAGACCTCTTCTTGCAGGGGCAGGCTCTACTCCCTCCCCTCCAGGACCTGCACCTACATGCCTGGTGATTGAACGGGGCAATCTGAGTTATTTTTCTCTCCCTCCAGAAGTGGTGGACGTTGTCTTATCGGCCAGGCGAAACCACACCAAGACTGTATGCAGGTAGATGGGTGAAATTTGTTACTTTATGTGGAGAGAGACGGATCAATCCCTTAAAAGCCCATTTATGTAATACTTTGCAGTTTGCACTTTCCTTAGCACAGAAGGGATGGCCATTTTGCCCGTTCTGTTTGGCAAGACTTCTTGGTTTGACCAGTCGGACACCCACCTCCGTGTACGGGACTGCTTTGGGATTCGATTCATAAGGAGAGGAATCCACAGGTAGTTGTATCCATCAGAAAAACAAGTTACTTACATTCGGTAACGCTTTTTCCAGTGGATACAGTAGCTACCTGTGGATTCCTCACAGTACCACTGACTCCCCGTTGCCTGTCTGATTATACCAAGAGTATTGGATATATATATATGTGTGTGTGTGTGTATATATATATATATATATATATATATATATATATATATATATATATATAAAATATGTATTGAGTTGGCACATGTTGTGCTTGTGATGTTGGTATTCACCTGCTTACCTCAAAGGTAGGGTAAGAAATGGTGAAACTGACGTTAGCACGCCAGGGAGGGCTTCTTATGGCTCCGATGACATCAGACTGAGTTGCGTAAGGAGCCGAGCAATTGTGATGTCCTCGTTGACGTGGAGAACTAGGGAAAACATTTCTGTTGAATGCTGGCGTATTGGGAGAATTCATAAAGTGAGGAATCCACAGGTAGCTACTGTATCCACCAGAAAAAGCATTACCGAAGGTAAGTAACTTGTTCATCTAGATATGTGTATTTCCTACAAATATGTATACTATTTTATCTCAAAATATACACGTACTGTTTAACAAATGTATATCTTAATATATATGAAGAAACAAAGGTTACAGGAGCGTTATAGTTAGGTTCTGAATGTAGTCGCAAAAAAACAGACAAATTCAGCAGTTATAGTTAGTTATTTCAAGTAACTAGAACTCATGCCCGTAGGTAACTAGAACTCACCATGCCCGCCATGCACAGTTTTCTGATCAATAATTTTAGTGCAGATAGTACAGAGACATTATCAATGATTTTATCAAAGATGCCATGAGTGCAGTAATTTGCATTGCATGTTGAGGGTGTGAATTGTAGTTACTTAGGGCACGAGGTATAGTTACTTGGAATAACTTTAACTATAACGCCTGACTTTCTCTGGTTTTGTTTAAGCAAATTTAGACCCTAACTATATCGTCCCTGTAACTCTTTGTTTTTTTGTTAGTGAATTTCTATATTTGTTTTACGTAAAGTAATTTTATTTACTATTCATTAATCCAACCACTGCCACACACTGCCTTTGTCATTGCGCTGCAGGGGTTGGCCGCAGGGGCTAGTGATAATTTTAAACATACAAAACCATAGAAATTCACCTGTTATAATTAGAGTTATCTCAAGTAACTTTAACTTGTGCCCTAAGGTAACTATAACTTGCGATCTTGCCATGCACTGCTAATTACCCCACAAATTCCTGCACTCATGACACCTTTGATAACATCACTGATAATATCAACGTAAAATTTGCAGTAACATTTGTGATGAAAAAAACTGTGCATGGCGGGGGCGTGAGTTATAGTTACCGTTGGGCACGCGTTATAGTTATTTGAGATCATTCTAACAGGTGAGTTTCTATGGTTTTGTATGTTTAAAATGTGAGCCTAACTACAATGGGCCTGTAACCTTTAGTTTTTTGTTGTTGTTTTTTTTAAGGGAATGTGTGTGTATTATTCTACGCTTAACATGTTCATAGGTCATTCTATAGTTTATATATAAGTTGTTTGGTTAGATGATTATGGGTCTTTCGTTTTATTTTATCTATCACAATAGGTAAATATCTTTACTATTTATCTACAAGTATTTCACCATTGAAATATTGAGGAAAGATAAAATAGTGTTATAAAAGTACACACAAAAATTTAACTTAAATACTGGAACACCTGAAAGTCTGTGTGTATAGGATACAACTTCAAATCTCAATATATTATATTCCTTACACATTTATTCCCCTATGTAATCATGTATCAATTTATTTATTACTTTAGTGCTCCTTTACAAGTGAAAAAAGAGGGGAAAAAATTACTCTCTTGAAATCTTTACTCTGTCTTACCATCACCCTATACCTCGATCAATCTAGCCTCTTGTTCTCCACTCTGTGACTCATCCCAAAATCATTCTACTACTAATATTTCCAGAATCACCCTTCCTAGACCTTTCCCTCTTCAACCCCTCCTGGCTCACCCCAAACCTCAGTTTACTACTATGATCTCCCAAACAATGCTAATAAATTCTCCCTCATTTATTTCTTCTTTAACTCATCCCATACCTCATTTTACTTCTGTGATCTCCTTAGTCCCTTTTTGCAGACTTTTCCCTCCTCCATCTTTCCTTTACTCATTCCCTGACCTCATCTTACTACTATGGTCTCCCAGTTAACACCCCTGGATTCTTCCCTCTTCTACCCCTCCATTATTGCATTCAGTTCAACGAACAAACTCACATGTCCTCTACTCAAACTCATACCTCCCTATACTATTACTAATACTATACTACATTTCCAAATCCTAATCCATAACTAATCCTTTTGGCTTCCGGAGCAGCGTGCTAATTGCCGAAAAGCCCTTCGACGTCTCGTCAGGGGTAGTATGCGCTATATAAATACAATTACAAATAGAATTGCAATGTTTACTAAGGCGAGGGAGCAGGGAAATCTGCCGCCAGATCTTGAGAGGCAACACATTTTCTTGACACACAAAGAAGGTAAACTAGAAGATGACTGTGCCTCTTACAGGCTGATTTTGCTGAAAAACACAGAAACAAAAGTCCTTGCGAAAAACTTGACCAGTCACCTCATGCAGGTAGTAGACTCACTTGTTGCTCTTTGTAAGTCTGGCTTTATGCCCTATCAGGCCACAAGACATAACTTGAGAAGGCTCATGGGTTTTCTGGCACGTAGTATAAGGCTCGCTGACCCAGGGATCCTTCTGGCTTTAGATGACAAAGTCCTTTGATTCACTGGAATTGGCCATATGTGACAGCGGTGCTCGGCAAGGTGGGCTTTGGTCTTTTTTTTATGTCATGGGTAGGTCTGCTGGGCAAGAACCTGGTGGTGAGGGTCTTGGTCAACCGGGTGCTCTCTGAGAGGTCCAGTTTGTTTAGGGGCACCCAACAGGATTGTCCATTGTCGCCTTTGTTTGCAGTAGCATTGGAACCACTGGTGGCCTGGATCTGTGTGATTGCACAGATACATGGCCTCCGGTTGGAACCGACGTGGGAAGATGTCATCTCGCTATAGAGTGATGATATCCTTCTATAAGAGGCGGCACACTCCATACCAAAAATACTGCACATTTTAAACATCTTTGAAACCTGTGCAGGGATCCGCATCAACTGGCATTTCCCCATCGGACTAGGCAATCTGGTCCAGAAGACGGATTACCCCCTTCGGTGGGTGACTCAAGGATTCTGCTACCTGGGTATTTTCTGACCCCAGATAGATATGTTCTTCAAGGAAAACTTGCATAAGATCCTTGAGGCTTATTGTCTAGATGTGGAGAAAACGCCTACTATCTCTGCCTGGTCGGGCAGCCTTTTTTATAAACTAATCTTTTTACCCATATTTCTACATATACTGCAGAACACCTTCTTCCCGACACATGCTTCCAGACAGGGGATTGGAACATGCAGGTACTGTTACGGGATGGTGGAGTACCCAGGATCGCCCTGTCACTTCTGACCGGCTGTCTGTTGGAGGGGGTATTGCCATTCAGAATCTCAGACTATATTACTGGGCGACATAGCTGGTAGTAGTCAACAACTTGGCTTTTTTGGACCAGCATGAACTGTTCTTGAAGGCAGACTGTACAGCCATGGCCCCAGACTGTTCTTTATGTTGATTATATGGGGAACAAGGACTGCCCACCTGCCCTACCCCACAGGCACGGTAGTCAAGATTCAGAAATGGGCATTGTAGAAGCTGGGATGGCAGGGGAAATTGATGCTGGAGACCCCTTGTGGGACTCTGATCTTCTGAAATGATCGCAAAAGGTCGAGGACCATAGGAAGCGCGAGCTCCTGGGTGTCTCTAAGGTGTGCGACGTACAGAAGAAGGGTGCGGTCATCTTGTTTGGGGAGTTACAGACTGAGTATGAGCTGACTGGTAGCCAGATCTTGAGGTATTAGCAGATGCGCTACATCCTGGGGAAGACAAGTCCAGGGCGACATAGAGGCAAAATCTCCGCTATAGCACAAGGTGCTTGGCGCTTCCCTGATGAGTCATGCAATGTCCCAAATTAACCCTATTGAACAGTAGTCTTTAACTGCTGCACCTACTCAGGGAGAAGTTGGAAAGGGACTTGGACAGACTTGAAGACGATGATTGGGGGCAGGCATGTAAATACCCAGGCAAGGTTGCAGTCAGGGCTGTCTTCTGCCCGATCCAATTAAAGATATGTCATAGAGCATACTATAGTCTACAGGGATGCCGGACGAGAGGGACCCTGATCCATAGGCTGTGGGAATGTCCAGAAGTTAAGCCCTACTATGGACAGATAGCTGTCAGGCTTTCCAGGATACTGGGTTATGAAGTGCAGCTCATGCCCCAGCTGGTCTCCCTGGGTATTTGAGGGGGAACAATCCTTTAATCGGTACGCCCTGCTCTTCAGCAACCTGGCCTTGATAGTGGCACGCAGGAATCTCCTTAAACACTGGGGGGGGGGGGCAAGGACATTGCCCACTATGGGGGACTGGGGAGAAGGGATGGACTCATGCATAGGGGCAGAATGCCTAGTGTACAGGGATAGGAGATGCCTGAGTAAATTCTATAAAGTAGGAGGACCCTGATGGAAACACCAGAGGAGCTCGAGTGGAGCCCTTGGGCGAGACAGAGTAGTAATTGTGGGCCCGACTCCGGCTACAGATGGAGTCCAAAGTCTCAAAAGACTTTGATGAGATCCCTGATGGTATGAGGTGAATTCTGGCTTGTTCTGTGAATTTAGAGACATCGTGTAATTGGTTGGCTGTCTGTTGCTTAAGTCCCTTCAATTTAAGGGGACGGGGTGTTCTCCTTGTTTCTGTAAAAATGCAATCAAAAGTTTGAAAAACTCAAAAAAACAGTGACGGAGGGAAAAAGCAGAGGTGAAAAGAATCTTTGAGAGTGAGATAAAGGGACTAGGGAGAATATGTTGGTGGAAGAAAGAAACTGGGTGAACTCAAGATTATATATCCATGGTATTTGCCAACCCCAACATTAGAGAGCAGTGCCGTGGTGTTATAAATTAAACGTTGCTTGCATCCTATGCTTTATATAGATGTGGTATCAGATATTTACTATCCCTTTGAGAAGAAGTAGAACCATCAGGTTATTCAGCATGTTAATATTATTTATACCCCACTACAAAGTTTATAGCAGGTGGTTCTGCTTTTTATGACAGCGATGCATTGGTAGAGCCCTGTGTTGGTCAAGGCTTGTGAATAAAGGCGTCGAGTGGTCTTGTACACAAATAGCTGTAAATGCTGCTTTTGGAGATAAGTGTGTGTGTGTGTGTGTGTGTGTGTGTGTGTGGATATATAATGTTTGAGTTGAGCTCGCACATGTTGTACTTGTGATGTTGGTGTTCACCCGTTGGCCTTGAAGGCACGGAAAATAAGTCAGTGAAACTGACATCCGCACGCCAGCGAGGACTTTTTTTTTTATAAAGAAATTTTTATTGATTTTGCACGAAAACAGTAGTAAATACAAATCAACATGATGCCAACGGGCATTTAAACAATGATGGTCGAATCCTAGGTCCCCCCCACACTTTGTTGATACATACAATATACAATCCTAAAACCTAAAAGCCTGCCGTGCCCTCCCACCTCCCCCATATCTTGTTATGCTTATTCAAACAACCTCTGGCCTCATATATAAGTTTCTCACGCTGCGCACACCAGTCCACCCCCCGTCTCCACTTAATCAGTGTCGGCGCATTCTTTGCCTTCCACTCTGTCATTATATCCCTCTTTGCCACCAGGCATGCCATCCCTAAAAAGGTCCGGTCTGATCTTCTCAGCCCAGTGTCACCCATGACCCCCAGGAGGAGGGGCACTGGCAACCTCTCCACCTCCTCTTGTAAGACCCCAGAAATCTCCTGCACAACCGCCCCCCAGTAGGCCGCTATTATCGGGCATGCCCATACCATGTGGAAGAAGTCAGCTGTGGGGCTCCCACAACGTGTGCATTCCGTCGAGGAGCGGAGGCCCGTTCTGTGTAGTTTGTCGGGCGTGAGATATGCGTCATGCAGAAAGTAGGTTTGTATTAACCGGAGGCGAGTGGCCATTGTAAGGGAGCGCGGGGCCATCAGTGCTTCTGTCCAATCCGTGTCCTCCATGGGACCCACCCTATCCTCCCACCTCCTGCGAAGTCCTCCCAGGGGGCCCGCCGCGACGGTAGTTAGGGTGCGATATATCTGGGAAACCCCTCCTCTGCCCAGGTTTCCCATCAGAGCTTTGGCTTCCATGGGGCTATGCTCGGGGATGATGTCTCCAGACTGCATGTGGACTAGTAGGGCATGGCGCAACTGAAGGTATCGGTAGAACTGTGTCTTGTTCAAGGCGTATTGTTTCTGGAGGTCCTGAAAGGACCGCATATGTGACCCTTCCCAGATATCACCCAGAGTGGAGATACCTATGTTGTCCCAGGTCTGAAGGCCCTGTAGGCCTGCAACGTGTTCCAACTGCCTCCCGTGCCATAGCGGGGTCTGTTGGGTAAGGCGTCCCCACCACCCGTCACTTTCTGAGCTGTCCGCCATCCCTGTAGCACCACTTGGGTTACATCTGGGGTATCTCGAGGGATCGGATTCCCATAATGGGTGCCGAAGATCTGTGGGTAGCCCATTGTTTGTAGTTTTAGTTTGTATGCGGGGTCTGACCAACCACCTACCACCCAGTCATTAATTACAAGTGTGTGCATCGCTAGATAGTAGTATTGGATATTAGACATGCCTAAGCCCCCCTCGTATATGTCTCTCTGACATGTTTTAAGTGACAATCGTGCGCGAGTTCCGCCCCATATGAATTGGCGCGCTAAGGAATCCATCTCTCTGAACCATTTCCTGGGGACGGGAAGTGGGAAGTTCTGTAGGAGGTATAGGAGCCTGGGGAGGATCATCATCTTGTACAGCGCTATTCTGCCAAGTAGATTCAGGGGAAGCACCTTCCAGCGCAGGAGGTCGAGCTTGATTTTCTTTGTTAGTGGCGTGATATTAAGTTCCCATGCTAACTCAGGAAGAAGTGAGATATGTATTCCTAGGTATTTGAAGCTGTTTCTCCGAACTGGGATGTTTCGTTGCCAGTCTATACAGTCGCGAGAGCGGTGTAGGGGGACTAGCAGGGACTTGGCTGGGTTCAGGATCAATCCTGAGGCTTCTGCGAAAAGTCTCAGGATTTCTAGGACGCGCGGGCCGCTTTTGGGTGGGTTGGAGATATACAGAAGAACATCGTCTGCGTATAATGCCACTCGGTCTTCCGAACCGATGGGCCAGTGCCAGCCCTCAATCAATGGGTCGTTTCTAAGTAGTATCGCCAAGGGTTCTATTACTAGCGCAAAAAGTAGAGGGGATAGCGGGCATCCCTGTCGCGTTCCACGGCCAATGGGGAACGGGTCGGAGACTACTCCGTTCACCCGGACTCGGGCAGTCGGATTAGAATATAGGAGTTTCACTAGTCCTCTGAATTTCGGTCCGAGCCCATTTTTATGCAGGACCTGTTCGAGGTAAGACCAATCCACCGTATCAAAGGCCTTTTCAAAATCAAGTAGAAGTAGTGCCAAGTATTTGTGTGACAGAGTTTGGCGGTGCGCCAAAGCCAGATGTAACCGCCTGATGCAGTGCCTGGTACTACGGGTAGGCATGAAGCCACATTGGTCAGGGTGAACCAGAGTGGGCATTACCTCCTTTAGTCTGGAGGCAAGGATCGAGGAGAGTACCTTAATTTCGACATTTAGGAGCGAGATGGGCCGGTACGCTGAGCAGTGTCGTGAAGGGGGCTGGGTTTTGGGGATCACCACAATTGTCGCTTGGTCAATCTCAGTGGGGAAGCGGCCTTGGTTTTCAGCTTCATGGTACATATTAAGTAGGTGGGGACCCAGGATGTCCCTGCATTTACTATATAGTTCTGCTGGGAAGCCGTCCGGGCCTGGGGTTTTGCCCGTTGCCAGGCTAGATATTGCACTGCCAATCTCAGCAAGGGTAATGGCCTCCTCCATTCTATTTCTCGCCTCTGGGGACACCCTTGGAAGGGTAATATTGTTTAGTAGTGGGGTCTCTCTCTCAATGGGGGGGGCGTGGGTGCTTGGCATATAGACGCGTATAGTAGGAGGCGAAGCTCTGTGCAATTTCTGCAGATGTTTTAACAAGGGAGCCCGAGTCCTCTAGGATCTCGGGTATAATTCTGCCAGCCATGGGGCGGGTGGCTAGCCAGTGCAGCAGTTTCCCGTTTTTATCCCCCCATCCATATATTCGGGCTGCTGAGGCTCTCCACATGTGTTTGGCCGACTCCAGCATCATATGTTTGATATCCTCTCTCACCCTAGTCAGTCGCCTCATGGTAGAGGCCGAGGCCGAGTTTACATGCTGGCGTTCCAGTCTTAGAGCCTCGGTTTCCATTACAGAGATCTGGGAGTTCTGGTCCCGCTCACGGGACCGAAGAATGTGTTTGGCGTGCCCTCTAAGAGTAGCCTTACAAGCGGCCCATATTATTCCCAGGGATTGAACCGAACCTACGTTAAGTTCAAAATATTGACTGAGGTGATTCCTGAGCTCCTGCATGTAATCTTTATCATGCAGGTGCCAAGCGTTCAGGCGCCACATAGGCCGTTTGGTGGGGTCTACTCCGCCTAGTCGGATACTTATCGGCGCATGGTCCGAGACCCCTCGGGGGAGAATCTCTGCCCCGGTGATGTTTAAGAAGTCCAGAGCGGGCATAAACACAAGGTCTATTCTGGATTGCGTCTGGTGGGCCGCGGACGTGTGCGTGTACTGGCGCTCTCTGGGGTGCCAGGGGCGCCACACCTCGCACAGGCCGAGGCTTTCCACCCAATTGCTTAGGGCTGAAGCCCTCTGAGATCTATTGGTGGTGATTTCCCCAGATATGTCCAGAGTTGGGTCAAGGACCGCATTGAAGTCGCCCCCCAGTAGGGTGGTCCCTTGGGGAAGTCCTGAGGTCACTCGGTGGAGCGAAAGTAGGAAGGTGTCAAGCCCCGCTGGAGGGGCGTAGGCACATACAAGGTTTAACGGGTGTCCCTGAAGAGTCCCTGTGACTACTACGAATCTACCCTGTGGGTCGGACTGCGTGGCTGTGATCACCATGGGTAAAGATTGGTGCAGTAGGATAGCCACCCCTCTAGAGCCTCTGGAGAACCCTGCGTGGTATACTCTATCATATCCTCCTCGCGCGAGCATAGGGCATCTGGATCCCAGGAGGTGGGTCTCCTGGAGGAGGACCACGGAGGGGGAATATCTACGGAGAGTGTGGAATACTGCTGATCTCTTGATCTTGTCCAATAGGCCATTTACATTTCAGGAAAGGACTTGGGTCATCAAGGGCCAAGCGTGAGGTGTGTAGGTGTTACGCAAGATTTAGTGTGTGGGTGTAAACCCAGGGACGACCATTTCCAACAATTAGGCGAAATCTTAAAGTTACAAACCAGGCTGACTAACTCATAGCCCTTTAAACCCAACTCAAACTCACCCCCCCCCCCCCCCCCTGAAACTCCCCTCCTCCCCATACTCCCACCCCGGAAGCATCTGTCGCCCAAAAACCCAACCAAAACCAGACAGCCAGCATTGCTGTCGTTGGGGTGGAGTGGTGGACCCCTCCTTTCTTTCGGATCAGTTGCAATTAGCGGTCGCAAAACGAGCATTCAACACCATATTTTAAAAGGTCTCTGGTGTCGACAACAGCAGTCCCACTGGGGCCTGCCCGAGCACATCAGGCGCGGCCAGTCTCTTCCCGCGTCCAACGAGGGGGCCGCACACGACTTGTCTGCCGAGCACTGGAGATTGACTCAGGCGACCATCTTCTGTCACTAGGGCCGGTGTCTGAGGCCCCGGAAGAGCGTCCGCCGTGATCTCAGTCTGTGAGCCTGAGTCTTGGGCCGTCTCACCGTCCGCAGGAGTGTTCAGGTCTTTCCGTCTACCTCTTCGAGATCTGGTGCGTCGCCTGCTCCTCCGAGGTCCTTCTGAAGAGGGGGGGTATGACACAAGGGGTTTTCCCGGCAGCCCCCAATGGACCCCTCCGGGCCCCGACGCCCTCCTCCGTCAGCCAGTCCCACGCCTCCTCAGGTGATACGAAGAAGTATGCTTTCCCAGCCATGAGAACTTTGAGGCGAGCAGGGAAGAGGAGCATGTATGAAAGTTGCATTGCCCTGAGTTTTTGCTTAACTTGCTCATACGACCTGCGGCGGGTTTGGACCTCTCTGGTGTAGTCCGGAAAAATTGGGATTTTGTGGTTTTCCCATTGAAGATCTTCCAACCTCCTCGCTTCTTTAAGGATGTTGTCTCTATCTTTAAAATTAAAAAAAACGTGCGATCATTGGGCGCTTCGGGCCGCCGGGGGGGGTGCGAGATGCGAGTGCCCTGTGGGCTCGTTCAACTGCGAACAGGGGCGAGAGGGATTGGTCCGGCATCCACGTTTTGATCCATCTCTCTAGGAACTCGGAGGCCCCGTCATCTTCTATACCCTCGGGGAAGCCGATAAAGCGTAAGTTGTTGCGTCTTGCCCGGTTTTCAGCATCCTCTGCACGACGGTGAAGCTCGTTGGTTCGGGTCTGCAGTTGGGCCACTTTGATTTTGAGGTCAGACAAATCAGTATCATTCTGGGAAACTCGGGATTCCACCTCAGTGATTCGGTTTACTGCGTTTCTAAGGTCTTGTCTGATGAGGCCCATATCCACTCGTACTTCTCCGATTTTGGTTTCTACGGCTACCTGCGATGACTGAATAGCTTGGAGAATGGCGCTCACTCCGTCCAGGGTCGGGCCCCCGGTGGCTACGTCTCCCCCTCCCCGCTGGCCCGCCGTCGTCGTGAACTGATCGATTTTTTGTTGGGAGGGTGGAGGTTGTTTGTTTGCCTTGTCTTTTCCCATCGTGGTGTCCGGGGCGGGAGCCGGGTGTGTCCCACTCCCTGTATTTATGTTTTCAAGCCCAGGTTTTCAATTTGTTTTCCGGTGTCTTGGACCAGGGAAGGTACCGCCGCGTCGCTCCGCGCAGGGATGGCGGGGTGTCACTGTCTCAGGGGCGTTGTCTGGACTAATTTACTCTTTCTTGGGCTCTATGGAAGCATCTTTTGCCGGTATCGTTGAAAGATCTAATCGTTGGCTCCCATCCGGTAGCTCCCCTCCTCTCACCCTCTTCCCAGGCGAAAGGGACTCACTATAGTTCCGGGCTCAAAGCCTCACCACACCCAGGATCTGGTGTTTCCGTAAAGGGCCCCGTTTCGCCACACGCTGGCCTCCACTTCTCAGATCTGTCTCTACAAGGGTCAATTGTCCATAACTCGAGGCCTTGGAGTTCAGGCTGTTTCAGGGTGTGTGTCTCCACTCCTCGGAACCTGGTCTGCTACCAGCTCTTGGCGTGGTCCTTGGCCAATCCCCTCTTGACGGAGATCTGAATGGGATCCGGAGGTGGGCCACCGCCTGTCCCCTTCACCGTAGCAATGACAGGGGAGGAGGGGTTCTTCCGACTCGTCGACCCCCTCTCCTTCCTTCTCCTCCACTCCCGGGCCCCGGGTATCGCCTCCGTCCCCCCGGGCGGACCCGCCCGACCTCCAGTCGAGACCCGACCCCCGCGTGGCCCCAGCCCCTATTACGTACCAGGAGGGGGCCGCGGGGGGAACAAGCAGCGGCGGCGGTCTTCTCGTCCACGCCCGTCGCTTCACTTCCGTCTCGCGGCCAGGCAGGATGGATGGGGGGTCCCAGGCCTCCCGGCCTGCACCCGCAGGTCAGTGCACAGGGCGGGGCCGCTCACCTGGTGCCTTCTTCCTCGGCCGCCCGGCTACAGGGATCCGCCGCCGGGGCCCGGTCCAGGCCCCCCAGGGACTCTCTCCGGTCTTTCAGCCTGCCACGCACGTCATCAGCTCAGCTATCGGCCTGGCCTCGGCCCGGCCGGGCGCGTCGCGATCGCCATCTTGTTTTCCCTCCCGGGATCGGCCCGATCTCCGCGCGGGCATAGAGTGCAGGGTCTCCGTTTTTTTTCGGCGTGCGCGACCCCCGCGAGACCCAGGGTCACAGGGGTGTCCGAATCGGTGTCTTTCAGCTCCCTTGGACTGTGCTAATTATGGGCGGATGACGGAGGGGTCCAGAGCACTCTCAGAGTGCGACCGCCATCTTGACGCCCGAAGCCACACCCTCAGCGAGGACTTCTTATGGCTCCAGTGATGTCATACGGAGTCGCGTGCCATTCCATTGTGACATCCTCGTCAACCTGGAGAGCTAGCTCATTGGGAGTATTCAAAAGGTGAGGAGTGTCCACAGGTAGATGCTGTATCCACCAAAAAAAGCGTCACCGAAGGTAAGTAACTTGTTCTTTTAGTAGCTTACCTCTTATTCATGAGTGTTGCTGCTCAGCCCCTTTTAGTTTTTGAACATTTCCCTTCTAACGTCCAGCTGTTAAAAATAAAATATGTAATGCTAGCTTACTTACCTACCAAGAATGTCACAAGTGTGTGTTCATTTCTAACAAAATATGGAAAAAACATTCATTTATACATCTGCTTCTCTCTGCAAAACCTTCATGCAGCAGAGTTTGACAACAGATACTCCAGTATACTTTCACCGCTGTAACGTGGTCCAATGCATAATATTTTGTAAAGCAGGATCTTACAGGTTTCCACTACAGACAGCGGTAGCTCTTTGCAAACAGACTTGTTCATAATACATAACATATACTTAAATTGGATTTTTAATTAGCCCCGTGCTTCTGATTTTATGGCGTTGTTGTTTTTCTTAGTTATTTTCTTGTTTGTCCTGTCCAGAGGCATTAAATTCTCCGTCTTATTTGCGTGAGATGTTCACTTCCATGCCATACTTTATGGGATTACGTTTTTTTTATTCCTTCATTATTGAGCACTCCACTGGAATGCATGCATTTCCTTACTCTCTCCCCCTTTTCCTCTTTATCCAGCCCACCATGCCTGTTTGCACGCATTTTTCACCTACCCCCCCTCTTTCCATTTAAGGCTCTTCACCCCTGTCCTTCTCTTGCTGGCAGAGTAACATTCTTTCTTAAACTGTTTAAGTTTTTCTTTTAAAGGCTCGGCAGTTGCAAAATTCTTCTGCACCACTCGCTGCCTTTCTTGTGCCTTACGCTCACTTTTCTTTTTTACCGCCAACATTTTAATTTACCGTTGGTACGTGACAATCTGCATTGTTAGAGAATTAAATTACAAATGTCTACCATGCTTAATGATGCATTAACGCTCATGTATCATGATGTATATGTGTGCGTGCATCACAACGCATGTGTGTGCAGTGCCCTCCATCTTGGAATGAGTTTCTTTAATAGGAAATCTGTTGTAATATTGTGGACCATCCATGTGCCAGCACAAATAGCATTGGCAAAATCACTAGCTCAGTCTTAAATCTGAGATTTGTTGGGTTAGTGAATGCTTAGTGAGGCTGCTGGAAGTGTAGTAATAGGGAACCATCACCTCTGTCACATGATTACACTCTCTTTCCTACTCAAGCTCATGACCCAGAGGATTCTAACAACCGTAGAATGATAATCGCACAACTAAACTGCCCCCTGTGCTTGCTAGAAAAGTTCAGAGCAAAAGTGGTATTAAAACTAATAGTGTTGATGTTCTAGTTAATTCTGAATCTTTAATAATGACCCTTTTCCCCAGCATATCAGTGGGATCCCCCTGCTTTTTTCATATTGTTATTCAGTTTGTAGCCCAATAGATTGTCAATGAACACCTTTTGGAGCTAAAGAACTTATTCAGCCCTAAGCATTTTACACACCAATTAAAATTAAGTCTGTCCACCTGGAAATCTGAAGAATCTCTCAGATGAGCTAAAATGTACCACGAATTTTCGAAATGCTTTGTATCAGCCCAAAAATTACTAACTGTGAATGATGATTTAGCAGCCTGAACAAAAGAAAGTAATCATTGGCAAAGCCAGTAGGTCTCGCATATGCTGCTAATGTCATAGCTATGTTGTACATCAGCATCCCTGTGCAGCCTAGATAAAAGTAATGTTAGAAGAAAAACACTGGTTGCATCATAGTGCTTTTTTTTCTTATGGTGGGTGGACGAAGGCAACACAGACAATGAGAGGGTCAGAGGGAAGAAGCAGCGTGGACAACGGATGGGTGGTGGGAGGGGAAGATTCACTGGGTGGTAGGAGGGGAAAAAGCACGGGCAAGGAGAATAAATAAAATAGTGTGTGAGTCACAGCAAGCAGAGGATGGACAGCTGAAGGACACAATTCAAACTAAACTAATCAGGAGTTGGTCCGTGCTCCAAACTAAGGAGCAGGAAGTGACATGGACAAGTCTTAGCCAGTCAGGAGCTAACAAGTAAAAGTGACAATGAAGCCAGCGAATGATAATTGGTGGTCTCCAACAAACCCCTTATAATAAATTGCAGCGATGGCACATGCACTGTCAGCAGACAAGACCTAAAAAGCTCAAACAAGGTTTAGAAGCAAGGCTGTAGTTGCTGAGCCAGCTAGACAAGTCCAAAAGTTGATCTATTAGCGACTCAATATTTGATACCATTGGCGTTGTCAGTTGTCAATTGACTGTACAGCGCCCTGTTGCCTTCTGACTAGGTTTGCGCGATTGAAATACCATATACATGCATACGTACATGTCATCTGTGACATTATGTGAAGTTGTGGGCAGTTCGAAGGTAAGGTGTGATTTCCTACCTAGCCATAACAGATAAATATTTGGTTGACGTTATTCTTAGTAAACATTACTTGTAGCACATCTACTAATAATATAACATTTGCACCTTAATTGCTAATGTACAGTGATCAAATTATTTAGTTTTATAATAAAGCTTATATTGAAAGGCAAAGCCAGTAGGTCTTGTGGGTGGAGGGTGATTGGGTGAACTTGGGGGAAGAAACACAAAAGGAAAACAAGCATTGGCAAAGCCACTAGGTCTGACAATGTATTTAGCCATGTTGTACACCAGTGTGGCTGCTGTTAAACATGGGTGGGATAGATTTGGATAGAGTGGAGTGAGGAAGATTGGATAGAGTAGAATGGAGTGTGGTAGGAGGACTAGAGTGCAGTAGAGTAGATTGTAGTAGAGTGGGGAAGATTGTAGTAGAGTGGGATAGATTGGGGTGGAGTAGATTGGGATACATCAAAGTGGGGTAGGGGATAGTGCTGTTGCTTAGTGAAGTACGTATGTAAAAGATTTGGGTGGGTTAGATTGAGTGGAGTGGGGTAGATTTGGGTGGGGTAGATTGAAGTAGAGTGGGCTAGATTTGGGTGAAGTAGATTGTAGTGGAGTGGGGTAGATTGGAGTGATATAGTTGATTAGGGTGCAGTAGAATTAGGTGTAGTGAGGTGGGGTAGATTGGAGTAGTTCAAAGTTAATTCTGATTGCATGATTACTTAAAATCTTCCCAAACATTACAGAATATAAAAGCACAAAAATACTAAAATAAACTGCTTCATGCGAGCAAAAATACCCCACACACTACAAAAGGCTTCCTTCAAGGAAAATATACATTGTCTAATGATAACAAGAAACATAGCAGAAAACACCAATTCATGCTCACAGCAGTCAAAGGGTCACAAACAAGCTTATGTATAGTACTTAAAAAAAGTGAGAAAAAATTGTGAGTGCAAATTGGTGCCTTCCAGAAAAATAACAGACCCTCATCCCACAATTACTGTATACAAAGTGCAAGAAGTTCTATTACCAATTAGCTTTGGGCCGGTTAAACAGTCAAAGGGAGGGCTTGCCAAACTGGGCAAATGTCCTAGTGCTTGAAGATATAGGCTTTGCATTTTATGCTTACATTTAATGGAGTGGGGTTGATTGGGGTGGGCGTAGATTGGGGTAGGATGGAGAGGTGTAGAGTGTGGTAAGTTGGGGTAGAGTGGAGTAGGGTGGATTGGGGTGGACAAGGGTAGAGTAAAGTGGGATAGAGCAGGGGAGAATTGGGTAGAGTGGCGTGGTGTAGATTGTAGTAGAGCAGAGTGGGGTGGGATGGACTGGAGTGGGGTAGATTTGGGTAGAATGGGGTGAACTATATTGGGTTAGAGTAAAGTGGTATAGATTGGGGTGTGGTGGAGTGGGTACAGTGGGGAAGAGAGGTCTTAGGTGGGGTTTATTGGGGTAGTGTAGAGTGAGGTGGAGTGGAGTGGAGTGGAGTGGAGTGGAGTGGAGTGAGGTGAGGTGGGGTGGGGTAGATAGGAGTAGGGTAGACGACAAAACAGGAGCGGTCACTTTGGTACATGTAAATGGGCCGCATTTGTGATAAGAGTTTTAACTGCATGAAATGACCAGGTCACGTAGATGCAGCATATCCTACCAACAGGGTGCCTTCCAGCGACCCTATTGTTTTTCAATTAGTGCAACTGCAGTCCTCATGTCAGGATTTGTAATGGGATCAGTGAAAGTACATGAGTGGTGTGTTTACTGCTGCTGACTGAAAACTGCACTGTCTGAAGCCCACCCTCAGTGGTGCTTCGGCTGGAAAAAATACAAGTGATTTTGGGAAAATCACTTGATCTCCTGGCATAAAAAATGTGAACTTGTGTAATGTAACTGGTGCTCATCCAAAGCGCCCAGTACATTTCAGTCTGGTTGAGTTCATGCTATATAAAAACGCCAAAAAATGAAATAGTACCTGTTAGACTTTTCATCCTTGGTGTGGTCTCCCTTAACTTTTTGCCTTGGTTTCCCAGGTTGTTGATGTGTGCTGGACTCTGTTTTTGCTGTTTTTGTTACTCTGGGCACTTTACCACTGCTAACCAGTGCAAGCGCTCCTATACAAAATGTGTATGTAATTGGCTTATCCATGATTGGCATATTTTGATTTACTAGTAAGTCCCTAGTAAAGGGCACTAGAGGTGCCCAGGGCCTGTAACTCAAATGCTAATAGTGGGCCTGCAGCACTGGTTGTGCCACCCACAATAGTAGCTCTGTAATCATGTCACAGACCTGCCACTGCAGTGTCTGTGTGTGCAGTTTTTAACTGTAAATTCGACTTGGCAAGTGTACCCACTTGCCATGCCTAGACCTTCCCTTTTCCTACATGTAAGACACCCCTAAGGTAGGCCCTAGGTAGCCCCAAGGGCAGGGTGCAGTGTATGGTTAAGGTAGGACATATAGTAATGTATTTTATATGTCCTAACAGTGAAATACTGCTAAATTTGTTTTTCACTGTTGCAAGGCCTGTCCCTCTCGTAGGTTAACATGGGGGCTACTTTAAATCTGATTAAAGTGTAGATTCCCTTTGTGAGTGGATAGACATGTGGAGTTTGGGGTCTCTGAGCTCACAATTCAAAAATACATCTTTTAGTAAAGTTGATTTTAAGATTGTGTTTGAAAATGCCACTTTTAGAAAGTGAGCATTTTCTTGCTTAGACCAATTCGGGGACTCTGCCTGTTTGTGGATTCCCTGTCTGGGTCAGTTTGACAGTTGTGCTGGTTTCACCTCTCACTAGACAGTGACACAAAGGGAGCTGGGGTGTAGTCTGCATTTCCTGATGAGCCATCTGCTAGGAGGGAGGGGAGGAGTGGTCACTCTCACCTGAAAGGGCTGTCTGTGCCTGCCCTCACACAATGCAGTCTCAAACCCCTGGTGATGGCTGGGGCCTGGCCTGGGCAAGGCAGGATTTCACAATCAAGAGAGATTTTCCTTTAAAGTAGGCCTACTTCAAAGGGCAAAATGGGTATAAGAAAAGCACCCAAAACCATAGACTTTAGAACACTTCTGGAAACCAAGAAGAACCTCTGAGGAAGAAGAGCTGCCCTGCCTGTGACTGTGCTTTGTGGAGCATTGCTGCTTCTACCTGTGCTAGAGGACAAAGACTGGACTTTGTGTGCCTTCAATCTTGTGAAGAACTCTCCAATGGCTTGGTTTAGAGCTTGCCTCTTGTTATTTGAAGTCTCAGGGACAGCAAAGACTTCTCTTTGCCAGCAACTGGAGTCTCTGGAGAGACTCCTACTCTGCCAAGTGGTGCCCATCCAGTTCCTGGGACCCTGAAAGGAGAAGCTGGCAGCCCAAGAGTGAGAAATCCACGCACTGACCGCTGTGCGGGGAAAAGATCGACGCAACTCCGATCGGCGGCTACAAAATCGATGCTCGTCTGCAGCGCGACCGGAAGATCGACACCCGAAGCTGGGGAAACAACGCACCACATCGCTGACGGAGGCTAGTGAAATCGCAACCCATGCTGCATGGTTTTCGGACTGTCGTGCGGCTGAATTTCTGACGCAACCACCGCTGGGCATGTAAAAACAACACAAGGCCTGCTTGGACCCAAGAGTGCTGACCGGATCAACGCATCACTCTCCTGTGGAGAGAAGAACCGACGCACGCCGACCCGACTAGAGGAGAAACGACACAAGGTCTAGCTTGTGAGTGAAATAGACGCATCACAAGCCCTTTTTGTCGCACACTCACCCGTGTGGGGTTATTTTTGACGCACCCAAGGTACATTTTCACGCTAACAGTGTTAGTGTGTGTTTAAAACTACATGAAGACTTTCTTTGGTTTTTAATTGATACCTTGACTTGTGTATTGTGGATTTTTGTTGTTTTTGGTCTTGTTTGATTAGATACATATTCTGTATTTTTCTAAACCAGTGTTGTTTATTTTGTAGTGTTTTCATTAAGGTCCTGTGTGTTGGCACAAATACCTTACACCTAGCACTCTGAAGTTAAGCCTGCTCCTCGTACCAAGCTGCCAAGGGGCGAGTGGTGGTTAGCTGAGAGTGATTCTCTTTTACCCTGACTAGAGTGAGGCTCCTTGCTTAGAGTAACCTGACTGCCAACCAAAGACCCCATTTCTAACAGTACTTCAATTTACAGCAGGAGTAGCGGACGGACAGTAATTAAGTTAAATCGATTTGTACTTCGCCCATGCTCCACACAAACACAAGGAAGACATCCAGTAAGTGGTTCCTTGAAAGTGCTGTTGAAATAGAAGGCAACAAGGAAGAGTCTTAAGGATACCAATGAATGGTATGCATTGGGCGGGCTTAAAACCCCTTTTTTAGAATATGTTTTCTAAGACACAGTAGGTTGTTGCCAAGCGACATCACATGCGTGATGCCTGCAAACTTAATCTAAACAGAGGGGAGAGTAAGGAAACATCCACTCTGAGCTTTTGAAGGTAAAATACTAAAAATATCTCAAGTAAGCTGTAGAAGAATGCAGTTAGTCGAGTCAGAATACTTTGAGACTAGGATACTGGAAAGCCATTGAATCGGGTACATACAACAGTGATGGTCAACAGTGACGGTCAACAGTGACATCCAGTTATGAGAAAGGGGCTGACCCAAAGCCCACTCCAAGCATGTAGGAAACAAAAGCTCAGACCTAGTAGACATAAATAAATCACTGCTTACAGCCTTACAGTTTCTATTGTAAATAGCTTTATGGAGAAAACTGCTGGGTGTATATGGATTTTAACTTCATACTGGGATTTAACCCAAGTGTGCTTTTTGTGGTTAAATACCTGTGCTTATAATTTCTACAAAAGAGAAGCCAATGTAACATAAACCATGTATGCAGATCCAGTACTAGTATTCTTGAGAGAGTGGAAAGACATAATAGCCCACTGAAGGCTTCACTTCTCTTGAATCACATACTCTCCCTAGAAACAGAAGTGATAACAGATTAGCGCATTACACTTTGCTTATTTACATACAAGCCATATGATATGCCTAAATACATGAAGAGCTAGATAAAACCCTCCCATAGCCACCCACTCATGTGAAAAAATTGATGCATCAATGTCTTTTCATTGGTTATACAGAGTTTTATTTTTTACTTTCACCAAAGAACTTCTTTGAAAAAGTCTGTGTTGCAGCATGCCAAGATGTATTATTCCGCTAACAACAAACCCCTCATCAACAATCCTTTTTTTCAGAGACCGGACTTGCCTTTCCCTGAAAGAATAACCAAGCACCAGCTTACAGGGTGACTCATGCCTGCCGAGAAGGCTGTAGCATTCACAAAGGTTGAGCAGTCTGTTTAGAAGTTCGAAGCCTGCAGCATCACTGTGAGGCAGACGATACTGCTAATGGTAGCACAGCAGCATGACCCCATCCTTATGCTGCAGCCAGGCTTGGGTCTGTTCGCTACTGCCAATACAAGCATATGCCTCTCAGTAATTTGTCTTACCACTAGTCTTGCAAACGTGATAGCTTGCTAGACTTAACGTTTCCCTTAAAAAAACAAAAGGCTTCCTGTAGCTTGTCAGTGCAATGACCACAATGCAGCCCACCTCGCCATATAATTCATCATCATTTCCTATGATCCCTCTCCCTCTAGTCTGCAGACACTGCTTCCTGGAGTAGAGTCACCAAAGAGCCCTTGTAATTGACTGTACATCTTCTGAGCTGGCACCTCTGTTGTCAGCAAGCCACTATTTAACTATTTTTTTTTAATATAATGCTTGTAAAACCTGAGCTAGTGAGCATATTTTGAGAAAGAATGGTTTTGCAAGTGGTGGTTCAGTTTGTGTAAAGCAGTGATTCCCAACCTTTTCACTTCTGTGGACCCCCAACCGGATTAATACTGGAACCCGGGGACCCCAACTGAATCATTATTGGAATCCGGGGACCACCTACTGAGTCATTACTGAAAGCTGGGGACCCAATCTGTTTTTATTTTCTATGCAGTCGCGGACCCCCTGAGGAGGCTTCACGGACCCCCAGGGGTCCCCGGACCACAGTTTGGGGAACCACTGGTGTAAAGCATCATTATGACAGAATGGACATTTGAGTGCCATGTGTCAGTCAATTGTAAATAAACTGATATTGATATAATTAAGCTACGGCTGTTGTAAACGTTTTAGTGACCTTGAACAATGAAAGTTTGCCCCATCAGTTTTCAAACCTATGAACCCAGTCATTGCATATAGGTGTCTGCAAAAGGTGCATCGGTTGTGATCTTTTTCTCCAGTTGGTAAAGTATATTTTTTTTAAAAGAAGTCCCTTTCACACTTACCTTTGTATTGACAGTGTTCTCTGCCTTGAGTGTGTTTTCAGAAGGAATTGAAATGGGGTTGAGGAACAGTTAGCACAAGGAAGGAAGAAAAGAGGTAGAAAGGAAGGAGAAAAGCGTGAGGCAAGTGTGGTAAGCATTAGTGATAATTTATGGAAGGGAAAAAAAGAAAAGAGGTGGGAAGGATGACGCGTCAACAAAAAGAAGGTAAGAGAAGAGTAAAAGGGGAACAAAAATCTTTCATTGTCTTAGCTTCTTTTATTTAACCAGAATATATTGGATCTAATCCGGTCTTTTCCACTTGACCTAAATTCAAATGAAAATTGTAACATCTCCAAAAATGATAAAGATTGCAGCACACAGGGAGCAGTGTTGTTTCAGACACTTAATTGGCTAACCTGTTATCTGGTCACTTAAGCTGTTGATTGGTGTAATCAGCCATATAAAGAGGTGACTGTGGTGCTCTGGTGGTGTGAACATCCCCATTGGATTAACTTGGAGGGAGGAGCGATTTTGTCTGCAGCCGGAATTAAAAACCTGAAATCCATGACTGTAATTCAAACAGGTTGGGTAAATTAAGTCTTTCATTCTTGTTGTTTTTTTATTTTATTTTTATTTTTGTATACCCACAAGGTCTTGTGCACAGTAAACATTGCTTTCAAAGAAGCAATTATTTAAATGGGACACTAAGATTTTATATCACAAAAACACGATTTGTTGCATCTTTTGTTTTCAATCCTAATACATCTCCTAGTGAAATACGAACATAATAAATATCAACTGTATCATACTGTTTTCCAAAGCTATTTTTTGATGAAAGATGTACAACATAATTGCAGCATAGTTTGACATTCCATGTCTGCTAATTTAGCGAATGACTCCTGCATAATTTGGACATCCATTGCCACATAAGTGAAGTTGCCATGTTTGTAGCTCGCCGCTGCCCTTTTTTGAACAGAGACAAACCATGGAAAAAGCACACACAGTTCAAAATTGTGCAAGACAGTTTTTCTTATATCCCCTAGTTCTTATTTAATTTATAGGAAAACTGTGACTCCTGATTTTGTATTTCCTTTTACAAATTACAAAAGTAAGTGGATGCATAGGTGGAAACGGTAGAAGTGTGTATCAGGAGGTGACTAGATGTTCGAGGTGTGACTGAGTTAAGGGGTGGGGTATGAGTAGATGTTCCAGAAAGAGCTTGAGAAAGTTGATAATCTGGGCATGAGCAGGAACGAAGAAGAAGTGTTTAAGTTTGTCACAGAATCAGAATCTTAAAATATTAGTTGAGTTTACTTCAGCCCTGCCTTATGCAGTAATAGTACAGACTTGTTTCTCTTTGTTACAAGAGTTTGCTTTTGCTTATGCAGTAATTCTTTAGGAACCACCTGTATGAAAGTAATGACTGCTGAAATATTGCAGTGGGATCCACTCTTTAGGGTTGGCATCCGTTAACAACTTTGGCAAAAAGTTAGTCTTGAGCCTCCTCTACTCTAAAGAGTACTTCTACCTTTTTGAGTACTCTTAACTCTTTCAAGACCCCTTACTCTTCTTCACTCTCATTTTCCACGGGTATTCCTTTTGCTACCCCATACTCTTTTCTCCCTCGTTCTTTCTTTGTTTCAATTTTCTTCTCTTTTTTTTGTCCTACTCTGGTTCTAATTTCTCATCTTTTTCTGTTGTTACTTGGTGTAAGTAACTGTTAATACATGCTTTTCTTATCACTTTGGGATGGTAAAAGTGGATAATGATTACCTGAGTAATCTGCATGGTCAGTGAGTTGTTTTCAGTTAGTGTTGGAAAGGCGCAGCACCTCTTGACCTATAAAAGAAGTTTGAACTTGTGTATTACCACTTACCCTAACTCAGTAGTGTAAATTCCAAGAAGGTTTGTAAAAGTTTAACTTGCCTTAAGACTACTAGTGCTATGCTAGTGTAGACATGTGTAGACCAAAATGCCCACATAACACTGCTAGTCGCAAAGAGCCAGTGGCATGTTCTGTATACCAGTGAGCCATAATGTCACTACTTCCGAGTACGAACAAGCTTTAATACTCCCTAATACTCCCCATGTTTTGATGAGACGACAAATATAAAGTGTTAAAATAGTAAATCCAAGCATGAACTGTTCAAGAGGGTTTCATTTTTTCAAAGTATTTCAGGATGAGGTGGGGATGTCTAATGAACATCCATATGTTTGCCCTATCTAGACAGCTTGAGACTGGGGCAAATGATTCAGCTCTGTGGAAATCCACTTTTGTAATTCTGTGTCCTCTGCACTTAAAACATGTTCGTTTAGAACCTTTTCAAATGGATCATGTATCTGTTTAAAAGGTTAGATGGAAATGGGTATCCTTGAAGAATACCACAGATTAATAGAGTATGTTTATAGACTGACACATGCGTTTTACCAACGTTTTGTGTCCAGTTGTTTAGGAAACGTTTTCATTTTTGTAAGTTTATAATGTGGTGGAGCAAACAAGGGCATCGTAGTCTCGCCTTGCCAAGAAAACTGAGGTGCCCCAATCGTATTAAATGTTTTCTGCCTGACATTTTAAACATATAGATGTTTCATTAGAAAAATGTTTGAGTGGAAGTGTGATGCAGATAGCTGTGAATTGACTTTACGACCTAGACTAGAGACAATATATGGAACATAATGGCACCAGCCCTTCAATGAATGACTCCTCAATACGGATAGTTGCAAATTTTCAAAAAGGGTCTTGGTGGCATTGTAAGGCACATGCCAGGATGTGGTCTCACAGAATCTCTAAAATCTATTGACTAGGAAACTACTTTCTAAATATTCCTCCTAATCGCCCTCCACCCACATCTCTCAAATGACACTCGCCACAACTTAACTTTCAGAATATTTTTTCTAATAATGCAGAGTTCTGCTGCGCTGCTCGCAAACTTTTGATGTTTATGCTATTTTACTTCCTGTTATCTTCCTTCTTCTCTTTCAAAAGCAGTATGACCCAAGAAACTGATTGGTAGGATTGTATCGTCGTGGACCTAATTTAATTAATATTTTTTCATTGAGGCTTTAAGCAGGTGGAGCACGAGATCCCTGTCCAAAGACTGTAACATATTGGCTAGTTTGTCCACATAATGACCATGATCGACATGGAAAGGTACATTTGTAAATGTTACATGATTATTGGAGTTTTGACTTCATGCTTGGTTCTTTTATGCCCCCTAGTAATTTTTTTCCTGCTCAGTTTTTTGACTAAATAATTGGCAGACAATGTATTGGTCCTCATATCTTTAAATTGTATTCAAATTTAACGTATATCCTTAACAGTGGATTGGATAAAGGACAACGTGCTGAATAAAAGGTCTTCCTGGATAGTTACCAATGTGTGCATCAAAGTACAGTCCACTGTCTTGCATGGGTGTTCTGATCTGTGAATTCTAAACCAAATATTACCACTTGTTTCAGGAAAACATATGAGACATCTTCCAGGATGTCAGTGCACAAATTACCAAGTGACTAGGTGCTTAGATAAGACAAAGAGACTGGTATTTGTTCCCAATTTTAAATGGGCCATGCAACCAAAGAAGCAAACATTTTATGACATCCTTTTATATGACCACCAGATCTTTCTCTGTGTTTTTTTCATTGCACACCCATGAAGATGTGTTGAGAGAAGATTATCTGCTGTGACATGAAACTAAGAACCATTTAATTTACTTCATCTATGACGAAGTGGAAAAATTGTTCTAAAAAGGAACCTGATGATTGAGGTTCGGAATACCTAGACATATATGACTGTATACTTTGTCAGGCAGTTTGTGGAGGATTATTTTGGGCATAAAGTGACTTTACTTCCCCCAACCACTGTGAGGGAGACTTGGAGAAAAATTAGTTAGCCAGAATACCTGCTGTATCCACAGTGTCCTTTTGCATAATTAGTCAGCAGCTAAATGTCTTTATGAGAAACAATATGCACCAGCATTGAGGAGAGCTCAAGATATGCTCCCACTCACTCAATTGCATGTAGAAGGCAACCAACCCAAGTCACATTTCATGAGCCACTCACCAAATATTGTGGAGGGCGTCATCTTTTTTGCATTACTCCATTTCCTAAGTTCATTGATTTACATCTGTGTGGCAAATATTGTGTTTGTAGAAAATATTAGAGGAAAATAGAGACACATCCCCATCTAATTGTGCACTCTGTCATCTTCTTGATGGGTGTAGTTCTTAAAAATAAGACTGAGGGGTGCCTGGATGCTTCTGCCGGATGTAGTTTTCCCATAGAGACTCAATATTGTGTTACTTAGGAAAATGCTTTCTGCCTCTGGAGGAGGGTAGAGTAAATCATTCCATTTACGTGCATTAGTAGAGTGCAGTTAAACAGTTGGGTTTCTACATGAGGCTGATTGTTAATGGGTAAGTACTGTAGCTTCTGCTATATCTTTACTTCTCAGTTTATTTTCTATTGTGCAGTATTACAGTTGTTTACTTTCCATACTAAACATTTCTATTTATGTGCATGTTTGTGCCTTCCAAAACATAAGTTTGTGATTTAGTGTGCATACATAACACTGAATCCTTACAAAACCCTTTTTTTCTTGTTCCAGGCCTATCAAAGACGTTTCCCAACCTGCCCATTAATCCCCATGTTTGTAGCTAGTGACATTGCCAGTGAATTTAAAAGCGAGGATGGTGCAATCCATGTGGTGGAGCGGCGCTGCAAGCTGGATGTGGATGCACCAAGGCTTTTGAAGAAGGTAATTACCGTTGCAACAGTGTCATTTATTGTGCAGTTTTCCTTTCGTTCTTCTGGAATTATACTAATGTTCTTTATATATTTCAGATTGCCGGGGTGGATTTTGTTTACTTCATCCAGAAGAATTCTCTCAACAAAAGAGAACGCACTTTGCACATTGAGGCCCGCAATGAGACCTTCTCCAACAGGGTTGTAATCAATGAGCACTGCTGCTATACTGTGAGTTTTGAGTTCGAAGTGGCAGTTAGGCCATGGAATGGATTTGAGTCTTAGTCTTTCTCTTTGTAGACATGCTTTGTTGTCAGTGGGGTCACCGTACAAAAAGTTTGAATTCTGCATCATGATTCCCTGCTGTGTGCCTGGAGTCCGGAACACTTCAGATTCAATATTTGTACACAGCCTGCCATTGTCCACTTGAGATGCAGCACCCTGTGAGAAGCCTATCCAAGGCAGACCTTTTCTGAAATGTAGATTGATGTTTTCTTAAGAGTCCATTTAAAACTACATTGCATAATATGAAATGTTAAAACAAGTAAAATCTGTCCATTATTGAAGGAAAAATGTAGCCCTTCTTCACAAAGCTGTGAAATAAGTCTGTCCCTTTTATGAATCCAGGACCTTTCACTACTCAGAATGCACTTTTCTGGGAGTTGCCTCCCGCAGCCAGTTCTTTTTTCCAGCTTGTGTGAAAAGAGTTTAGAGAAACCCTTTTTACCACTTTACCCGGTAGATGACATCTGTCACATAATACCCCTTTTTCTGAAGATTTTCTATTTTTCTATCAAAATGCTTTCACTCCGTGTGAAATGCCACTGCTATAGGAGAAAAAGGCAATCTAGGACCCACACAGAGACTATGGGGTGTGCTTACCATATTCCCATTTAACTAAAGAATGCAAGTCCTGCCAGAAATTGTCCAAAAAGGCATTAAAGCTAGAGAAGTTGTCCGGCTCAAGGAGATACTTGAAGACATGATGAAAGAGGAGAAAATCATCCAGGTAACCACCCTCCCCACCCCAGATTACCTAAACCTCAGAAAGATTTCCCACTGGAACAACTGCGGAGAGGAGGAAGAAATGCGAGCAGGAATAACAACCATTGCAGTTGTCATTCACGTTAGTTGTCAGCGGCCTCAGCACTGACATATTCGCAGTTGAGGGAATGATCATCACCTTCGAGATACCGACGACGTTGAGCATCCGCGGGCAACTGACCATGAGTCAACAGCAAATCCTTCACCATCAAATAGGCACAGTTGTAGTCATGTGAAAAGCACCAATCGACATCAAAACAGCCTCCATCAATATCAAAACATTCTAGGACTTTCTCCACTTCATCTGTGCCTTCTATTTGTTCAATCCAATCCTCGTCTCTGTTCCATTCACTAACTCTGGACTCTCTTCCTATGGCTCACAGGTCAAATCCAACACTAGTGTGGTTTCTCTTTTACGCCTGTGTCTAAAAAATAGACTGAGGCTCTCTGAAGAAAACAAACCACAACTGTTAAATATATCAAGTTTATGTGATGCCAATTGAGGACCCAGTGCAGCCTCCTTGGGTCTCATTCAACTTATTGCCTCCTCTGCTCTGCAACAGTGCACCAAACCATTGTCAGAGTGCCACCGTCTGCCCTGAAAACAAGAACAGTTTGCAACACAAAGATCTATGGTACCTTTGTGAAGTAGGCGTATACCTCCAGTAAATCCTTCATCTGCAACCCCACAGGAAGAACCAATTTCACCTATCTAGGAGCTCTTGTACGCCAGAAAAACTTAAAAGGAGAACCTTATCATTGTGATCTAAGTCCCATTCAACATCTAGGAACGGATGTAATTCTTCTTCTTATACTCTGACTTCTCCTGCTGTCTCCCTGTAGGAATCTTGACAGGGGAAATAAACTGAATATCTAATTGGAAGCTTAGCACCTCAAACATCGGTATTTGTCATACTTGAAACTGTTCAGCCTTGAGCATCTCCAAAACCTCTAGACATTGCTGAAGGGTAGGGTTAACTTCTGATACTGTTAAAGCAGTCACTTCAAGACTTCAAAAGAAATATTCCCAACAGGAACTGAAGCGCCTTTTAAAAAAAAAAAATTAAATACGTTTATTGGCATTTGCTGACATCCCAAAATGTACATCATCCCCTTTATCTCTTAGTCTCAAATCACCTCACAGCTAGAATCTGTTACACCCAAAACAAAGCAATCACAGCTTATGGCAGCAACATAAGCATGCATACACAGTGCCTCACATTGTGGTATATTTTAAACAATCAGTGTGCCCCTTGTGCTGCTGTTATCTCTTTTTTTGGGTCTAGGCAGCGGCGGTTCCTCTGCTATGGCGGCGGAGAGGCAGCACCCCTCAGCAGCAGCCGCTGCAACCCTTTAAAAACGAAACAATAATAATCCGTGTTTATTATCATTTCGTTGTTAAAGGGGCGGGGCCATGACTGGGACGAGAGGGGAGTGCAATGTGCACTCCTCTCAGTGCGCATGTGTGTTTGACCGTCCCTCTTGGGCCAGCCAAACGCCCATGCGCACTGGGCTTTTTCCAACTTGGCACTGTGTTGTCCTGACTTGGAGCTCCAGCCAATCTTAACGCTGCTTTCATGCAACGTTAATATTGGCTGCAGGGCAGGCAGGGAGCTTGTGCCTGCTGAGGGGGCGGAGGCACAGCGCAGGAGGTACGTTTTTAACTATTTAATTTTTTTTATTATTAATACCCCCCATCCCCCCCTCCACAACCTGCCACACGCTGCCCCACCCCTTTTAACCTCCACAAGCCACGACTGGGTCTACGACTATGCCTCTGTACTCCATCTAGCACCCAATATGTTAATGGGTTTGTACAGACGTCCATGGACCTCATAGTTTAGCATATCTAGCATGATGAAACTGTCAATACCCAGGCCCAGTGATCAAGTTTTGGAGGATGCTCACTTCTCCATTTTCTGGCATTCTCACACTTGGCAACCAGCAAGCCTATGTTTAAGACAACGGCCTTTTATCTGTTAGCGTCAGTGCCAGCTGTTATGTGGCTGAGAATGAGTTTGGGGTCCGGGTCTATGCTCCTACCCAACATCCATCAAAGAGTGGCCAGTACGCCCAACCAAAAGCGCTGCAGCACCAGGTATGCCCATGTGATGTGGAGGAAGTCTTGAGGGCCATTACCACATTGCAGACAGGAAACGGAATCTTCAAAAAGTGCCAAAGCTAAAGGCGGATAGTGTAGATCTTGCGGAGGAATGGCAAGCAAATTATTCTAAACTGGGCAGCAATTACCTCTCCTTGGGAGTCATTCAAGTCTTCTTATATTACTCATCTGTGGTCTCATCCACATCTCTCTCTGAGGCCGATCTGAGCAAGCCTAAAGTATCAAGTGTGTTCGTAATAAGACAGCGGTAAAAATTCAAGATTGCTTCACCCATTTCCCCCATTAAGAGCTTGACTTCAACTGGGTTAAGGTCAGGGACTTAGTCAAGTACCTATTATGGTGGTGCAAAGCATGGCAGAGCTGTAAATATCGGAAACATTGCTGTTTGTGCATGTCATAAGATTACTCAAAGCTGAGGAGTGAGTTCATGTGAGCACCAGAAATAACGTCGCCCAGCCTAGAAATACTATCCCAGCCATGAAAGCCTTCTAGGGCAACAGCCGCATAAAGCATGTTCCCCCCCCACCCCCATTACGGGGTTTCCTTAGCCTGTTGTGCTATCCCAAGTCTCTTAAGTCTTGCACCCCAGATCTCCACTACAGGTTTCGTCAGTGGTGGGATGTGTTGTTACCTTGACTCCGTACAGTAATGCTAACAGTAATGCTAACAGTAAGTGCTTCCCAGTGCTCATTTTTCAGTGGTAATGACTCTTTCATATAGATAGGCATGTAGCTGTCTTTGGCCACTGTTGAATGTCCTGCTTGATAATATCCCTGGCCATTTGCTGTCTAATGCGACCATCAAATGGTGATCGCAGCACTTAGCCATAGCTATTTGTGTTGCTTTACCATTCCAAAGGAAATTCCTAAGTAGTAGCAAAATGTGCATTAAAAAAGTTGTGCGGGATCTTACCTGGTTAGGTTTGGTGCTCCTAGATGAACTGTGGTAGGGAAACCACTTTAAATATGGGGATGGTGACCAGAAGGATAGATCTCTATTTAGTCTGAAGAGTTGCTAAAGAATCTTACATTCCCATGCCCTGTCTTCTGTATGCGCAATACACACTGCTAAATATTTGAAACCGTCAGTGGAGACCTGCAGCCCACCACATGACCACTCCCTCCACTCTGATCATGTAAGAAGTCCTTCTGACTTAGTCAGGCTCATTCTGAGGTCAGGAAAACTCACCAAAAATCTGCAGAATCTTAAGGACCTTAGCACCTGACTCCTGTGGGTCCCAGAGGTACACCAGCAAATCATCTGTGTAGAGCGATACTGTATCATAGACTGCAGGGGACCACTCAGACCCCTTCACTAGGGCATCCACTTGGCAAGGTCACCGCAAAACGTGTAGGGGAGAGAGGGCAGCCGAGAGGGTTGATGTTGGCCTTTTGCAGTACTGCAAAAAGATAGTCCGAAGCCACAGAGTTGAAGGCTTTCTCAAAGTCCACTAATTGCAGTGCCAAAGGATCCTACAGTTGGTCCACGAGTGCCAGTGTAATATGAAGTCTACAAATAGTATGTCTGGTGGATTTTCTAGGAATGAATCCACTCTGGTCCCGTTGGAACAGCAATTCGGTGATTGTAGACAGCCAATGATTTTGTATTCTATATTGATGATCTTGTTTGGTATGAGCTGTACCGGTACTGTGGCTCCCTGGGATGTCACTGATTTCTGTAAGCCTTTGGTCATATAGTAATTCTCAAAGACGCAGGGCATCATCCAGCATCGCCTTTATTGTATTTTTTTGCTGTGTTTTTGAAAACCTTAGCACAGAATCTTTTGGGACTTTGAGACATTATCGTCCATATTTGCATCATCCCCCCCCCCCCCCAAAACCCTAGAGCGAGCTATAAATACCCACCCTGGAAGAGGACAAGACAGAACACCAGCTCATGACTCTGATCATTCACATTCCATCAGTGCTGTGGGCACTCCTCCACTCCCAAATCATGTTCTAAGTTCAATAAATCTGGAGTTCAGAGGGGTAAGATGTTGCTACAGAGTCCTGTTCAGGTTTAAGGACCATGTATATGTTTACTCCAGATTCTGTATGCAAGTACCACCAGTATTGAGCTTTGGATTATATATCTCTGTTTGGTCTAAGGAATTTTTACTGGTTGTCAGATTGTTACCAGCAGGATTGGATTACGTACCGGAGCTCAGCCTCAAGTCTTTCCCAGCACTATTCAGTCTATAACACCTGCATTGTCTCGATAGGCATTCTTCAGATTTCACCTTGGCTGCTACAGCATCTGAAGGGCTTTGTCTGAAATGTCAGACTTCCTTCAGTATTTTCTACTCTGCATCCCAATTCCACGTGGTCTTAGGGGTATCAAAGAGAAAGGATTTAGATGTTATGAGTTTCACAGGATACAGAAGACGTTAGTCCAAGTAAATGGCCCTCCACTTTTGTTGAACCGCTACAAAGGGCTTGAGCTGTTGCTGAACCATGTTTGTGTATTCCGGAGAAGTCAGAATTCTGCTGGCTTCGTAGATTGCAGCCTTTTTCCAGGCCAGGTTAGCCTCTATTAAAAAAAAACAAAAAAACAATCTTGACGCTGCTTCACTATCTAACTATAGACCAATTGCCCTTCTTCCCATTCAGTCAAAAATAATCGAGAAACATATCAACTCTCAGGTTTTCTAGAGGAGCATAATCTTCTTCATAATACCCAAATGGGATTCAGACTGCTCTGCAGCATCGAAACAGCCTTGTTGGCTGTCACTGAAGACACTAGGCAACGTGTGGATGCTGGCAGATATGCAGCAATTATTTTATTAGATCTAAACGCCGCTTTTGACATGGAAAAACTTTATGATCTACCATGTCAAAAGCAGCGCTTAGATCTAATAAAATCTTCGCAGAGCCTCTCAAATGGGAATTTAAAGTACCTGCCTCAATTGGCTTTCCTCATATCTGAGTCAAAGAACTTTTCAAGTCCTGGATCAATCTTCCCACTGATACCTTCCCGTTGACCTGTGGGGTTCCACAGGGTTCCTCACTGAGCCCTATGCTCTTCAATATTTATATGCCCCCCCTGGCAAAGATCGTGGAACCTCATGGATTGTCTCTTGTGTCTTATGCCGATGACACTCAATTGTTTTTTTCTTTTCTACTGGGTCCGGCTCCGATTTTGCCACTCTCTCTTCATGCCTATCCGGTGTTCTAAATGGATGGCAAACCGCGAACTCAAGCTAAATGAGGAAAAAACTGAGCTTATGTTGGTAGGAATTTCTTCATGCTTGAAGCCCCCTGCCTTAGTCTCAGTTGGACTAAATGACCTTCCCCTGCCAAAAGATAATATAAAGAATCTAGGTTTTTGGCTGGACTCTCGCCTCACAATGGAACGCCACTCGAAGAAACTGGCGGCTACTTGCTTTTACTTATTGAGGACCTGTAGCAAGATTTTCACATTCTGATGGATACAGCCACCTGTGGATTACTCACATTATGAATTCTCCCAATGCACCAGCATTCAAGAGAAAAATATTCTTCCCAGCTCTCTATGTCGTCGAGGACGTCACAGTTGCACATCTCCACGCGACTCCGTCTGACGTCACCGTGCCTATAAGAGGTCGTCTCTGGTGTGCTGACGTCAGTTCCCTTTATTCCATGCCTTCAACGCTAACGGTTTTCTCCTAGCTCTTGCTACTGTTGTAGGTGTTCCATTTTGTTTCTGGTTACAATCTTGTTTCTGGTTACTATGTCTCCTCCTAGGAAGTCGGGGTTTAAGCCTTGTGGGGAGTGCAGGGGTCGCATGTCGGTTACTGACCCTCATGATGATTGCCTTTGGTGTTTAAGTTCCGAGCATGATGTTGAGGAGTGTGTATCCTGCCAGAGCATGAATCCGAAGGCACTGAAGGAGAGAGAAACCAAACTCTTTTTGGCTAAGGCGAAGAAAGGACATAAAAGCCATCATAGATCGTCTTCTCAGACTTCGTCGAAAAAACATAAGAAGCAGTGTTGTCACGACTCTCAGCGTAGTTTGGCTCAAAGCTGTTCAAGGTCCAGGTCTCCATCTAGACAGTGCCGTGGGAGGTTAGTCCTACGGTTGACTCCACAGCCTCAAAGCCCTCAGGCTTCTCCGGCGCCTGCGGTCTTCAAGGTGGTTGCGCTTCAAGAGAGTCCTCGCTTTTCACCTGCGGCGCAGGATTCAGATGCTCAGCCGGCGCAAGTGCCGCATGGAGTCCACCTGTATCCTGCCTTCCCAGCTCTGGGAGCGGATCCGGCGGCATTTTTAAATGCCATGTTTAGTATGTTTAATGCTATGGCCCCTGCTGGTGCACCGATTGGTCCCACAGATCTATTGGCATTTATGTTGGGCTCCCTGGTTCCTTACAAGGATGGTGCCGTTTATGCCCTTTTATCCGGCTGAGGGTGCCAGTTCGGCGCCAATGACATCGCCTCAAAGACCTGCGGCGCCGATTACATCTCCTTATAGACCTGCGGCGCTGATGACATCACCGCATCAGTTGACACCGATGACGGAGTCTCAGGCGACCACGGCGCCGATGGGATCCGCTCCAGCACCAGATGGCTCCGGATGGAACCGTAGTCAGCCTTCTTCTCCTGGTCCGCGTCTTTCAGTCCTGAAGCCGGTGTCATCGTCGGCTAATTCAATGTTGACGCCAAGGTTAGAGGCCAGGCTGAGGTCGCGCAGAAAAGCTTTAAGGCTTTTGGAGGAGCAGGAGTACCAAGGCAGCTGCTGGAGGAAGGAGAGATTGGGGAGCCCTTGGGGGAATATCAAGGACTTGACTCAGCCAGTGGGCTAGACACTTTTCCAGAATGGGACCTTTCTTCTCCACAGGAGTTTACAGAGGAAGCGGCCTCTTTCCATACTGTGGTCAGGAAGGCGGCAAATGTTTTGGATCTTCCGTTGCCTGCTGCGGAAGTGAAAACTAATATTCTAACTGAGGTCCTGCATCCTTCTTCGGCTTCAGCAGAACCATTGCTCCCATTTAATGATGCTCTTACAGAGCCTATTTTAGAGAGATGGAGGAAGCCTGTGTTGTCCCCAGCTGTCAACAGATCTGTGGCAAGAAGGTATAGGGTGGCTCCTGGAAATCTGGGATTTTTGTCGAAACATCCTACACCGGAGAGTCTAGTAGTTCAGGCCTCATGTTCCACACAGTCTGCACCAGGCTTCTTCTCTGTGATTCCTTCGGACAGGGAGTCCAAGAGAATGGAGCAGTCAGCGAAGAAGACTTTTTCTTCCTGTAGTATGGCCCTCAAAGCAGCAAACACTACCTGTGTATTAAGTAGATATGTGCATGCCCTGATGGACACAGCTAAGGCTATGGTTCCAGACCTGCTGCAGGAGATGCAAGGACAATTTGTTGAACTCCTGTCAGATGCTCAGGCGGCAAACAGATTTTCCAGCCTGGTCTGGATTCTACAGATTCGGTGGCCAGGGCGATGGGTACCTCTATCGCTACCAGGAGGCAGGGGTGGTTGAGGTCCTTTGGCTTCTCTTCGGATGTCCAGACTACTCTTTTGGACTTGCCTTTTGATGGGGAAAAGCTTTTTGGTGCTAAAGCTGACTCTGCCTTGGAGCGCTTTATGGACAGTAGGGCCACAGCACAGTCTTTGGATCTGCAGGCTTCCACTACTACCCCTTTCAGGTCCTTTCAGAGGGTCAGGGGGTTTGGGCGTCGAGCCGTTTACTGTGGGAGACCCCAGTCCAACAGCCTTCCAGCCTCCCACATAGATCCTTTAGAGGGCGGGGGAGGGTTCGGACAAGAGGGACCACCCTGCACCATCCTCTTCCTCTGGAGGAGAACAACAAGGGAAGCAGCCCTAGTTTTCTGCCCATTTTCAGCCATACTTCTCCTGTAGGGGGAAGATTACGTCTTTTTCTCTGCGAGTGGGAGTGAATCACATCAGACTCCTGGGTTCTAAATATTGTGAGGAAAGGATATGCTCTTCCTTTTCAGGAGTTTCCCCCCTCCCATCCCTTGTTTTGTTCCGAAGACCATCTCCTGTTACAGCAGGAGGTTCAAATCCTGTTATCAAAAGGTGCAGTGGAGTGGGTTCCAGAGCAGGAAAGGGGTCAGGGTTGTTATTAGAGACATTTCCTGATTCCCAAGAAGGATGGTCGATTGAGACCAATCCTGGACCTGAGGATTTTGAATTGGTTCCTCAAGCAGGAGAAATTCAAGATGCTGACTCTAGCGCAGGTACTTCTGGCGTTGAACAAAGAGGATTGGATGGTGTCTGTGGACTTGCAGGATGCTTACTTTCATATCCCTATTCTCAAGTCGCACAGGAGGTATCTCCGGTTTGTGGTGGGGTCGCAACACTACCAGTTTGCTGTCCTTCCGTTTGGTCTTACTTCAGCACCTCGAGTCTTCACGAACGTGATGGCGGTGGTTGCTGCAAGTCTCAGAAGGAAGGGAATATCGGTATTCCCTTACCTAGATGATGGGTTGATCAAAGCCAAGTCTCCGGAGCTTGTGCTGCATCACTTGCAAATGATAACTCAGTAGTTGTTCAGTCTGGGTTTTTCGATAAACGTCCCCTTGCAGCGCTTCCTGTTCATAGGGGCAGTACTGAATACAGCATTGAATTGGGCCTATCCTCTGCCTCAGCGGATTCAGGACATCCAGGTGTTGATTCCAAAGTTTCAAAATGGAGCGGCTGTTCCGGCTGTGGGTGGCAACCTCTCTCTAGGAAGGCCGTTTCACAGCTTCCTCCGGTGGCCACGGTCATAAAGGATGCTTCCACTCTAGGGTGGGGAGCTTATCTGGGGGACCTGGAGATCAAAGGTCTTTGGTCTCCAGTGGAACAGACTTTTCATATCAATCAGTTAGAATTGCGGGCGGTACGTCTTGCTCTCAAGGCCTTTCTCCCGTCCCTTCGCGGTCAGTCAGTTCAAGACTTGATGGACAACACTACTGCGATGTGGTACATCAGTAAGCAGGGAGGAGTAGGGTTGTACCTTCTCTGCAGAGAGGCTCTGCGGCTCTGGTCCTGGGTTCAGGACCATCGGATTTGCTTGGTAGCGAATCATCTGGCTGGAGTGCTCAACATACGTGCGGACAATCTGTCGACATTTCTTGGTCGATCACGAGTGGCGTCTCCATCCGGATCTGGTCCGATACGTCTTTCAGATGTGGGGTTCTCCATGGATAGATTTGTTTGCCACTGAGGAGAACGCGCACTGCCCGTCGTTCCGCAGCCTCCAGTATGCGGTGCAATGAGCTTTGGGGGACGTGTTTCAGATGTCTTGGTGCGACCAGTTGCTTTACACGTTTCCCCCATACCCTTGATTCCTTGGGTTCTGAGGAAGATTCACCAAGATCAGGCTCAGCTCATTTTGATAGCTCCGGATTGGCCGAGAAGGGTGTGTTACACAGACCTTCTCCATCTCTCACTGTGCCCTCCGCTCCCTCTCCCTCTCAGGGCAGATCTCCTCTTGCAGTCGCAGGGGCAGGTTCTACACCCCCACCTCCAGAGCCTGCACCTACATGATTGGAGATTTAACGGGGCAATCTGAGTGCTTTCTCTCTCCCACCAGAGGTAGTGGATGTTATTTTATCGGCCAGGCGACACTCCACTAAGACTGTTTATGCCTGCAGGTAGGCAAAATTTATGGCTTTTTGTGGAGAGAAACAAATTGATCCCTTGAGGGCCCATATGTCTGATGATCTGTTGTTTGCATTAGCTTTAGCACAGAAGGGTTGTGCAGTTGCTACTTTTAAAGGCTATTTGGCGGCACTGCCAGCCTTTCTTTGCCTTCTGGATCAACCCTCCTTGTTTAAATTGTCTATTTTTATTAGGTTCTTAAAGAGTTTAACTAATGCATTTCCTCCAACTCCCTTTCTTATGCTTCAGTGGGATTTGAATCTGGTTTAGACTTTTTTTTAATGGGCTCACCGTTTGAACCCATGCATTCTTGTTTTTTCAGATTTTTAGTTTTTAAGACGGTTTTCCTGATTGCTATTACTTCGGCTAGGCGTGTTGGTGAGCTTCAGGCCCTTAGTGTTAAACCTCCCTTTACTTTACTCTTTCCTGACAAAGTGGTGCTGAAAACCAGGGCGCTTTCCTACCTAAAGTTGTCACTCCTTTCCACATGGGTCAGACCATTACCTTTCCATCTTTCTACCGTCCTCCTCATCCCTCAAGGGAGGAAGAGAGACTCCATCGTTTGGACCTCAGAAGGGCTCTCAGTTTTTATATTGTGAGGACAAAGGGCTTTCGGTTGGAAGACCAGCTATTCGTGGGATATGTAGGAAAGAGGAAGGGCTGAGCGGTCCATAAAAGAACTTTATCCAGTTGGGTCATTCTTTGTATTAAGGTCTGTTACTCGTTGGCAAAGAAGGTTCCCCCTGAGGGTATTAGAGCCCATTCGACTAGGGCTAAGTCTGCCACTTCGGCCCAGGCTAGAGGGGTTACAGTGGTGGATATTTGCAAGGCAGAAACTTGGGCGTCCCTCCACACCTTCGCAAAGCATTATTGCTTGGACTCGGAGGTTAGGAAGGACGTCTATTTTGCACGTTCTGTATTGCAGGATTTCTTGGTGTGACCAGTCAGGCACCCACCTCCGAGTGTGGTACTGCTTTGGGACTCGATTCATAAGGTGAGGAATCCACAGGTAGTTATATCCATCAGAAGAATAAGTTACTTACCTTCGGTAACGCTTTTTCTGGTGGATACATTAGCTTCCTGTGGATTCCTCACAGTCCCACCTGCCTCCCCGTTGCCTATCTGGTCATACCAAGACCTTTGTTTTACAAGTGTATATATGTTTTGGTAATTTTATGTATATATAAATGATTGTTATCGTGTTACATCAATATGGTTTTATGTGTGTATTCGTTTGAGCTATTGTGAGGTCAGTTTTTACCTGTTCACCTCAAAGGCACGTAAAAAACGTGTGAAACTGATGTCAGCATGCCAGCGAGGACCTCTTATTGGCACGGTGACATCAGACTGAGTTGCGTGGAGACGTGCAATTGATGTCCTCGTCGACGTGAAGAGCTGGGAAGAAAATTTTCCCTCAAATGCTGGCGCATTAGGAGAATTAATAAGGTGAGGAATCCACAGGTAGCTAATGTATCCACCGGAAAAAGCGTTACCGAAGGTAAGTAACTTCTTCTTCCTTCCCTTTGTAGCTAAAAGGCTCATTGTCCAGGCCCTGATACTATCTCGCCTAGACTATGGGAATGTTTTGTTCTTCAGTTTTCCTTCATATGTGCTAAAGAGACTACAGGTGGTGCCGAATGCTGCTGCCCGCCTTCCAGCATGTACTCTGAGGCACCACTCTGCTAAATCTGCTCTGTGTTCCCTTTACTGGATCCCTATTGAACAGCACATTAACTTTAAAGCCGCCTGTTATGTGCATCGTGCAGTCCGCAATAGGGGTCCGGCCTTTCTTAGACATATTATAAGTCCTTACAACACCCAGAGATCACTTAGATCTTCCTCCGCCTCTTTGATTAATACACTTCGGTTTAATAAAGTAAGATGGGGAGGCAGGTCTTTTGCCTTCAAGGCGGGTCACCTATGGGATACTTTACACTGGAGCTTCGATCAGAAAACTCAGAACTTCAGTTTCGTAAAAAGCTCAAGACCTTTCTTTTTCCTTTATATTCTGTCAGCTTTATCTGTTCAGCGGTCCTGCATTAGTGCTGGGAGGCCTCTGGGTAGCCATGCGCTCTACAAATTTCTAATAATAATAATATTGCAGTTTTTACCTAGATAAAAACAATGGCGCTTAGAAAAATCAAACCAACTTTTTGGTAATTATAAACACATTCATCAGGGTTTGGCTACATCCAAATAGACAATTTGTAGATGCTAATAGTTGCAATTGATACTCTAGTCTAATGTATATAACTATCAATGAAGATCCTATGGTGTAGAAGAAATGGTAACTTAATGGTAGTCCAGGTTCTCTTGCATAGGAATCTTTGTTGAAGTCCTAACCAACCCATCTGTCTTCCCAACTGGTTGATCTTGGGCATTCAAAATTTATTTAATGTTACTTTAGGATTTCATTCCTATAATTTATCACTATTACATTACCACCCTTAAGTAGACGGACTGAGTAAGGCAACTGTCAGTAAAGTAATTTATGAGTAGTAGAAGCTCCTAGGTTCTTAAAGCGACTGCCGTTTTCTCCACAGCATTACAATGTAAGCCTGTAAGACTGCACTTTTACCACAGCGATAGATTTTACTTTTTTGTACATTTCAAATACTGGAGAACACTCTTCTGTCTCCATTTTGGAAAAACCTTGCCTTCGATAGGCTTCTAAAGGATGCCGCACCCGGGGTCCCCTCAAGCAGCAGGAAATTATTCAAATGTTTATGACTTCAGTGACGATTGCTACAATGCAGAACCAAGACTATAAGTAAGTACATTTTTATTACGTGAATCTTTTCTCCATTCACATGCTGTGCATTATTCTACCATCTAGTGGTTGGGTCTGGAATTTTCCCCTTGTAGCCATAGTCCTTCTCTTTCACTCTTTTTATTTCTTTTTTTCCCTTTTTACTGGGCGTCAATGGATCTACCATTCGCCATCTTCAGGTTCCTTCTTTTCTAATGTTGAGTCTGGAGGCAGAACTGAAGGATCTCTGAGTTATGGAAAAAAGTTAGAAAATTGTCAAAGTTCGTCAAGGATTTCCAGAAGAAGTACACAGAAGACAGTTTCTCTTACTTCCAATACCATCGGAGGGACCGCCGACTTGGTGAAGAGAATCCCCGGACATAGTTTTCCCTATTCCACGTGATGGAGAGGACTCCATTCAAATTATGTACTAAGTGCCATCACAGGTTCGCTCAAAAGAACCAGCACATGAAGTGTTACCTTGGTCTACCAGTCGAACACAAAGTGAGGGCTCTGAGGCGTGTGCTGGGTTCAAAGCAAATGTTTTGAAGGCAAGACTGAAGCAGAGGCAGGCGTACAACACATGGAGGTGCAAAAAACAGCACCATCCCTGAAAGATCTGGGATTCAAGTGATTAAGATGACAATATCACAGTAGAAGCCGAAGGTGACAGCTCAGATGTGGAATGAAGGCTCATCGATGTCGAGCACCAACACCTGAGAGAGAAAAACACCGCAGGCAACCCTGAAAACACACCCAGAGGGGAGGGAGAGGGACCTGCTGAGTCAAAAGTAACTAAGCTTGCCTCTGTGCAGAAACATTGCTGACCAAAGGCAAGATAGCATTGAAAGAATCCCTCTCGTCCCGGCACTGGATTACCTCAGGAGGAAAGACAAAAGAAAAGACTAAGACATTGAGGGACGATCAAAGTTGCGATGTTTCGACTTTGAAAGAATCAAAAGGCATGGAAACGCAAATAAAGTTGTCTGCAGAGACGCTGACAAAAGAGACTGCAAAGTCGAAGACTGAGCTACCGAAATTGAACGGAAGAAAAGATGAGCTACCGAAATTGAGGGGAAGAAAAGAAGGCGTCTCATGGCTGAAATCGTGGCCCTCTTACTGAAGAAAAAAGATTGACAACCTGCTTTGGGAATTCAGGTTCCCACATAAGACTTCTTCACAAAAGGAATATCAATAGAAAGCGGTTGAGGAGTTAGAACCATCTTTAACTCCAGAACCCCAAGAAGAAGAGGAACAGCAATACTTCTTTGAGGAAGAAGGGGAAGAAAGCATGAAGCTGTTTCAAGACTGTAAGCTCTGAATACACAGAAACTCAATGGCAGGGTGTCGAAACTGACTCTCCAGAAGAGGTAGTTGACACTTACGTCTCCAGACCATCTCCACCGGTTGACATCACCATGTATATTCAGATCATAAATGGAGCAGCTGATAAATATGGCAACCAGCTTGAGGAAGAGGAAACACAATTGTTTTCTTATGGAAACTCTTTTGCCATCACAAACAAGAATTAAATTCTTGCACGTGCACTAGCATCCTTGACCAGGGGAGAAGAACTTTTAAAGAGCCTGCAACATGCAAGGCAGTAGCACTGTACGCAGAGAAAAATTATAAACACTCCTCCACACACCCATCATATATAAAGGGTACAGTGGCAGCAGATTATATTGTCGCTAATACTACCATGAAAAGGGCAAACATCACAGCATCGTTGGGGCTTCCCTCAAGACAAAGAGTAAGAATATTGATTTAGTTTGAAGGAAATTCGAAAGGGGTGCGGCTAGCCAGTGGAGGGTAGCCAACTCAAATGCCCTCCTTAACATGTACGCCTGTCAGCAGTGGGAAGAAATGGTGGAACTGATGAAACATGTGCCACAGCAGTATCGCAAAAGAGCAGCTTAAATTGCAGAGCAAGGCAGAAATATTGCCAATACCTGATTAAAATCTGCACTGGACGCAGCTGACACAGCAAGTCGCCAGATGGCAGGAACTACTCTTAGATGCCATGCTTGGCTAAGAATATCCGTTTTCAAGCCTGAGGTTCAAGCAAACATAAATACACTGTTGAATGGAGAACATTTATTTGGTAGTGCAGTGGACGACACCCTGCAACAAATAAAAAAAGATAATGACATGGCTAAGTCAATGGGTGCCTTACAGTTCAGGGTAAATGTAAGAGAAACTCTAAAGAGCAGAAGACCATTAGGAAGAGGAAGTTTCCTATTGACAGTCTTGCATCACGTGTTTCGAATCGCTCTCCAGAGACACTTGTCATCTCAACAATGGCAGTTCCAGCCACAAGCAAGACAGTCCTTTTGTCGACGAGCAAGTGGAAGAGCTCAACCACACAGGGGAGGAGCAACATCCTCCTCAAAGTGACTGCACAAACCAAGAAAACCTCTGACACACGCCTGTGGGAGGGAGCTTAAAATACTTCCTTCGCGAGTGGAGGAACATAACATCAGACAGTTGGATTTTGAACATCATAAGATTTGGATATTGAATAGAATAATAAAGATGCCTCCAAAGAAAGGCCCAAAAATGAAAACACACTCAAAGGAAGAAACATAAAGACTAATCAAAGAAATGGAGGCGTTATTGCCAAAGGAGGCAATAAAAAAGGTTCCCAAAAACGAGAGCAACAGGGGAAACTACTCAACATATTTTCTAATTCCAAAACCAGATGCAAGCCTTAGATCAATTCCGCATCTATAGTTCATAAACAAGTTCATCAAGACACGAAATTAAAAAATGACAACACTACAAGAAGTCATCCCACAGCTAGAAAGGGGAGATTATCTAGCAACATTAGACCTAAAAGATGCATACTTGCACATTCCACTGAACCTCAGTCATAAAAAGTATCCTTGGTTTGTACTGAACAAGACCACCAATTCAAAGTGCTAGATTTCAACATAAAATCAGCACCAAGATTTTTCACAAAATGCCTAGCAGTGGTGGCAGAATATCTACGGAGACAGGGAATACATGTGTATATATACCTAGACGACTGGCTTATAAGAGCAAACTCTGAGAGATGCCAAGAAGATGTACAAGAGGCGGTATCAACTCTACACAAACTATGATTTTTTGAGTAAGTACAGAAAAATCCTCAAAGCCAGAACAGGAAAAGGTATTGATAGGAACAAAAATCAACACTGTAGAAGCAAAGGCTTATCCCTGTGAAAAGAGAATCACATCCATTCTACAAGAAACTGATCGGTACCAGAAGAGACAGTCTCTGGCAACGAGGACTGTGGGGAAAATACATGGAAAGATGGCAGTTTGCATGAACTTGTACCAAATGCAAGGCTTCACATGAGACCCATCTTAGAATGACTACAAACACCGCGGTCACAAGCCCCGGGGAGTTGGGAGGATCTAGTGGTTGTAACTCAGAAAATTCAAGAAAAACATACGTGGTGGAACATCCCTCATTTAAAAGAGGGAAGACTATTCATGGAACCAGTGACAAGATGCCTCACATGGGTGTGGTGCGCACCTGGGCACTCTCAAAGTTAGTTGCTTGCCATGAACAAGTAGCAGTAAAACTTGTAAACATTCTGGAGCTATAAATAGTGCTCCTAGCCTTTAAATACCTTTCAGAAGCAATTGTGGACAAAGGTTATTCTAATTTAAACAGACAATACCACAACAATGTCTTATATCGACAAACAAGAAGGAACACAATCCTTTCTTCTATGAAAACAAGCTCAATAAATCTAGAAATGGGCACTGTGCAGGAAAATACTCTCAACAGTGATTCACCTAGTGGGGAAAGACAATGTCCAAGCTTACAAATTAGGCAGACAAGCTTCATCCACTCAGGAGTGAGAATTAAATCAATCAGTACTCATACAGATCTTCCAACAGTGGAGAACACCAGAAGTAGACCTATGTGCAACACAGACAAACACAAAATGCCAGTGCTTGGTGTCCAGGCACCCAGACCACCAGTCTCTGGGGAATGCCCCGTCAATAAACCGATCAGGGAAATTTGCATACGTCTTTCCCTCCATACCCCTCTTACACAAGGTAACCAACAAATGTAAACACAACAAGATGAAGTTAATACTTATTGCTCCACAATGACCAAGACAAACATTGTGCTTATAACCAATTCAAATATCTCAGGGAGACATCCAAAAGTTACCAAACAGAGAGGAACTGCTGTAATAACAGGGGAGCAGCATGGCTCATAAAGGCAGAATTTGGGCATCTAAACTTATCAGAAACGACAATGGCAGTGCTAAGAGCGGCTAGGTGGTCAACAGACAAAGTATTATATTGCGAAATGGCAACAATACGCAAGGTGGTGCAAAGTGTCAGCATTACATCAAATTACTTCAGATGTTGCAGTTCTAAAGTACCTTACACATCGCCTAGACTATAATCTCACCTGTACCTCATTAAAAGTTAATCTTGCAGCAATTGTGGCACATACAAGGGGTTATACTGGAAGAAGCTTCTTTACATCACCAGTCATAAAACAATTTCTAAAAGGAGCAAGAGAATATCACCACCTAGACAAGTGCTAGCACCAACATGGAATCTTAATCTAGTTTTCAGGCAACCCAAATTTTGAACCTTTACACCAGATTGTATTATCAATGCTTGCATTAAAAACTGGGTTTCTAGTGGCAGTGACATCTCTCCGCTGAGTAAGGGAGCTACAGGTGGTTATAATACAAGAAACATACTTACAAATACATAAAGACAGAGTGCTCATGAGGACAGACCCTCATTTGCTTCCAACGGTCATTTCATAATTTCATATTAATCAAGTCAATTCAAATAACTTTATTTTGGCATCGAGTGCCATAGAAGGTTTTCCACACACCACAGAATAAATAATTAAAACATACATAAACCCCTTAAAAAATCACAACTAAAAAGTTCCAGAAAACGACTCTTATAACTCCAGCAATTGTCCCATGAGCTCCATAGATTAAACCAGAAAGGTCAAGAAAAGGTATTTGAGTATACAATGATTGTGCAACAACCATGGAGATAACACGTTGTTTGTTAGAAATTTACACAAGTATCAGCTGGGGAGAAAAGTTTTAACATTTTAAGATGTCATGGCCTTTAAAAACTTCCTCCTGATATACCATATACGCCCTAAAAACTTGGCAACTGCGCAGGCAAACAATGGGCTAGGATCTGACCTTAATATTCTCAAGGCTGATACATGATCATGAGTGCCCAGCAGTCTGCAAATTGGACTCAACCATTTAGCACAGGGTGCGCATAGATTGGGCAGGCAAAAAATGCATTGGCTACTGATTCAATCAGAGCTTTGCAAATTGGACATAACACGATAGACATTGCCCTCTTGTCAGCTATTAGTCAATGAATTAAGAGGATGAAAAACTAAGCCTAAACTGGATATAAAGCTTTCTATCATTCACCACTGTAATAATATCTAAATAAGGTTCCAGTGACCCGTGAGGTTTAAAATTCAGAAACTCTCTTGTATGCTGACTATTGGAGAGAGAAGTGGTCTCGGTCAGCGCTACCCATTCCCAATAACGCTTCTTGTGACCCATTTTCAGAAAGTAATTTCTTGACATTGGTTATCCAAGAAATCTTATTGGACTTATCCAAAGTACAGACTTCCCTAAACGCACTTGCATATGAGGACAGTTCGGGTGTGGACATGATTCTCCTCCATAATAACAAAGGTCGTAACTTGCCTTTATCGACAATTGATTTACGACTCGTGACTAACTTAAGGGGATAAAACAGAGTATTCGTGGGCATAAGCACAAGCTTCCTCAAAGCATGTGCTCAGTGCTAGTGAGATCATTGAGGTTATCAAGCCCCCATTATTCCACCAGTTAAAGGGCCGAACCTACAGCTTTCAAATCATAAATCTGTAGAGCAGCAGCTGCAGGGTTGCTGGATCATAAGTAATGTTCCTTCGAAAAGCACTGCCCGTGTTTTAGTGACATCGTATTCACATGCAGTTTCCAAAACATTCTGACTGACAGCTTGAGACACAGGTATCCAAAAATGCTAACTTTTTCAAGCTTGACCACGCCCAAAGTGGGTCTAATATTTATGGGGATTGATTTCCATAAATTTAGTCTTCCCTGTAATAATTCTTCATAGCGGTTTAATGATACCTGGGCTAGCCCCCCCACCTCCCCACCCCCAGGGGTTTCGACACTAGCTAAGTATTCTCTGCGAATAAGAGAGTCACTATTCCATTCTTCCTAAGCATAGGAACATCAGGAGGCTGGGAAGAAAGAACTTTGGCAATGTTGTTCAAATAAAGAGAAAAGAGTTGGTGCCAACACGCACCCCTGGTGAATGCCCCTGTTTACATTAATTGGATTTGTAAGCTAGCCTTGCTCCTCCCAGTGTACTCTGGCAAAGTTAGCTTCATGAAGGCGAATAACTAAAGATAGAATTTCATTTGGCATCCTTATTGCGTGCAGCGCTTGCCAAACCTTGGCCCTGAGGACCAAGTCGAATGCCGAATTTAAATATATAAAAGCAATGTAAAGACTGCCCTTGCCGATCATAACTGTTTTCCAAAACAAAAAGAGGAAGCAAAATACCTGATCAATTGTACTTATCTTTTGTCTAAATTCAGCTTGGTAAGGTGATAAAATCATTGTCATTAATCCAATTCTGGATCCTGGAAAGAAGGGCTTGACAAAACACTTTCTGAATAAAAATCTATAAGACCTATAAATTAATAGGAAAAGACCAGTTACCCTTCTTGAATAGGGGAATAGGGGCACCCCTCGCAATAGCATTAGAGAGAAGCAGTATCTACTGCCCAGCTTCCCCACTCATGCAGAAAGAGGTCTCCTCGTATACCATTGGGACTTGGGGGTCTTAGATCGTACAATTGAATCAATAAAAGCCTGTATGTCACCCAAGTCAAATAGACTTATTACTTTCTGATGGGGTAGCTACAGGAGAAGTAGACTGAATACTAGACTGGCTGTCATCACAATAAAGAAAATTAAAATGGTGAAACCAGTCAGGGTAACAAATTGCTTGACAATCCCTCCCATACCTCTAGCATAAATGTTGAAAATATCAATTATAATAATGTTAGCAGGTCCCTTGATTGAGACGAATGCCCAGAATATCTGGACAGTCAATATTCAGCTGTTTAACTGTACACGAGGGCAGTCTTCACTCAAATCAAGTATCCCCCAGCTAGGCGCCCCAATTTGTCAGCAATGGCAGGAAGATAACTCCTACCAAGGCCTATATACTGGCTCAGTGCTCCCATGTTTCCTGCATGATACAGATATCAAAAGTGTCCATGAAAGCGTTCCAATGGGACAAGGGCAGTTTTGACTTCACCCCAGTCACATTCCATGAGATTAAATTAATTTTAGAGGGCACATTTGGGGAATTTGACAGGGAGGAAAAATTAGGTTCTGCAATACTGGGAAACTATCAACACCTTGATCAAACGTGGCCACCTCTGGCAATTCAGAATAACGCCCCGAATCACACCAGGTGCCCTTGCCAGTCCCCACCTCACTGTCTCTTCTAGAACAACCCTCTGACCTATGAACACTCCCATGTGGACATCCTGGTTCTCAAGTCAGTCATTCACATCCAAGGCTGAGCCACTACCTTGATGGAGGGAGGATCGAAAATGATAGCAGACTCATTAGCTGGCAGTTGGTACTTAAATTGGATGTTGGACCCTACAGGATGACTTTTCTTCGCATCCAGAGCCACTCGGCTATCAACTAGGCACCCATCAGCTGATGCTGTGGGGTTACCTAATCCTCTGCAAGAAAAACTTGCCGGGAATCATCTTCGGTTGTCACAACATGGGTTCCCTTAATCACCTCCAGAAGGAGCGACAGCAGCAGCTGTTATATTTGCATAAAGGGTACTTGGGCACACCCCTGTGCAACTAGCAGTCGATGCACATAACTCTATAGGATTATTGGCGTGAAAGTTAGTATGGGGGGTCATGGTGCTAACCTTCAGGCGGAGCCCCTCCCTTTCCTTTAATAGATATTTGACTATACCTATAAAGTCTTCTACCATGGACCCAAGTACCCCTAATTCCACCTTTAGTTCCCCAATACATTTAGACAACTGACCTAGGGGATGAACAGAGCTAGCCGTATGTGGAAGGGGGTTTCCCTCCCCCTCACAGGACAAGGGATTGTCTGATGTACACTGAAGTGAGGGGTTATCATTTATACACTTGAGTGACTTAAAGCGGTTACTACAAGGGATCGCAAAATCTGGAGATACTATTGTAGAGAAAGTGGCTGACCCCGGGCCATTATTACTACATGGCAGTAATTTACCTGAGACCTGAACCTGCTTTTTAGATCAATTAAACACACTGGAAATGCTATCTTTCTTGTTAGCAGCCACACAAGTTAGGGGGCTCCGTGGAGACAAATCAATAACCACCAAGGCTACAATCTCCTCCTATTCTACCAAAAGGTTATCGATATGGCCGGGCACACTGTTACCTCCAGCTTTTTTCCAACCATTTTTACACCCACTCCCCCACACCATTCGGTTGCCTTTATTTTGCTCATCGCTTTCCAGGGACCCATCTGGACAAGCTTACAATAAAAGGGCAGACAACAATAAAATGAGTATCTTAGATACCACAACAAAAGAGCCCTGAATGGTTTGCTAAGTGTCCTACTCATAGGTCTCAGGCTCGCACACACCACCTTCTATGACAAAAGTTGAAATAAACTTAAGAGGGATGGTCTGGCCTCCTCCAGGCTTTGACTAGCGTGGATGGGACTGCCCTTGGACCTCTGGGCCTCTCTTGTGCTTGTATAGAAAAGGTGATTGACAATAGGTGAAGGCCCTGCAAGAGCTTATGGGAGTTGTGGTCTCCTGCACTTACTCTGTGAATGGTGACGGCTCCATCTCGGCTCCAATGGACGAGGTAAAGATCGGGGGCAGATGACGGGTAATGGACCAATGCTGCAAGGTACACCTTAAACTGTGCACGAGTCCCCCCAACACAGCACGCCCCCTCGCACTTACAGCAAAGCTGATTGACAGCGGGTGAAGGCCCTGCAAGGGCTGATGGGACTTGTGGTCCCCTGCAATTACTCTGTGACGGCTCTGACTTGGCTCCGATGGAGGAGGCAAAAATCCGGGACAGATGACGGGTAATGGTCCCAGTGCTGGAAGGTGCACCTTAAACAGTGTACTCTTTCATATTAATCAAACCATTCAAATTCCAAGTTCTTCCCCAAGAGCTTAAGAATAAAGCAGAGAGAGTGCTGCACACACTGGATGCAAGAAGAGCAATCATGTACTATATTGAAAGAACAGACAGTTAGGAAAACAAAACAACTATTTGTTTCCTTCACAGACAACATCCTAGGCACATCGGTAACTAATGAACTGTTGCCAAATGGATTTCGCAAACCATTCAGATGTGTCATGCAAATACAGGTGTACAACTGATGCCACACGCCAAAGGCACATTCAACAAGGAAAAAAGGAGGAACTATTTTTTTTTTTTGTTTTGTTTTGTTTTTTTAGCAAACATTCACATCTGTATGGCAGCTAAATGGTCATCAATTCATATGTTCACAAAACACTATTGTATAGATATTCAGATAAACAAAGAGGAGCAAGTGGGACAGAATGTACTTAAATATCTAAACACTAATTTAAAACCATCTTCATCCCAGCCACCGCAATGATAAAAAAAAAAAAAAAATGCTACAAAATCAATGCACAGTGTGTGAATCCAGAAAAGATTCATGCTGCAAAATGAAATGATTTCATACCTGTAGTACTAGTTTTGCTGCGTGAAAAATGTTCTGGATTCACAAGCGACCCCACCCCCCCCTAGAAGATGGGAGGAGAAAAGAAACAGAATAAGAATCTGAAGCTGGCGACCACAAGTAGAGCGTTGGGAGAGCGTTGGGAGAGGGCGTATGATGTGTCATGAGGATGGATAAGGCACCAAAGGGTGGATACATCGATACCCAGCGAAAAAAGAAAGAGGAAAAGAGAAGAAGGACTGTGGTTACAAAGGGGAAAGTCCTGACCCAACCATTAGATGGCAGAATAATGCACAACATGTGAATCTAGAAGATTCTTGAAGCTGCAAAACTCCTATTACAGGTAAGAAATCATTTTGATTTAATTTAGCATATATTTTACGGAATCCAAGAGCAGAGCATATCCTGTAGCCTAATTGTGCACACATGGCTCTAGGTCAAATTGTTAAACTTTTTTAATTGTTCACAATTAAGAAACTTTATCTACTTGTTAGTAGCTGTTACTGGAACTGCTCTTGACATAATATTGATGAAAATGGTTTGTATCAGTGCCTTCATCAGGCCACGTCTTCATTAAGGATGCATATTTCGGGTGTGTGGTGTAATAGCTGTCCTTCCTGCCATAATTGGAATATTATAGTGTGTGACTGAGTGTTAAATGTAGCTTGGATGATGTGTTTAGGTCATGAAAGTGTCTGCTCTTCAGTTTTCTAACACCTTAGGATTTATTAAATCCACAAACACTGGTTTCAATGCACACTGAAAAAAATGACTGTTATGACTTTATTACAGTTTCACAGAAACTCAGAAGAAACTAAAAGCACTTGCATGGTATTTGCTGTTGTAAAGGATAGAAGGGACTTGGTGTGCCTGCTAAAGTTGTTTAATTCATTGCTGATTGCATTACCAGTTTGAGAGGCAGACTCCTCACCTGTCGTTTGTTTGTCTCCTGAACTGATGCTTCTGTTGAAATCATTTTGGGATTTGTTGTTCATTCTTCATAGAATGAGTTGAAGGATGCCCTCAGGAATATCCTGCCAATTTCAGCTGTTGAGATTGAAACATTTGTAGCAACTTCATTGATTGATTGTTACAAGTACATTCATAAATCGATTGTAACACAAATATAACTATGTTGAATCTAATTTGATTTGTTGGTATATTTTAGTTTTAGTTCCTTTTCTTACTGAACCCTGCACTCTTTCACATGGGTTGATTTGCCACATTCTATCTTGGTTATCTTCTGCATATGTTATCTAAATGAAATTGCGAAAATTGTCAGTCAGTCCAGCCTTTTTGACTTTTTTCAGAATATAATAAATTAAAAGTACTGATTACATTAAGCATTCTACACGTTTCCTTAATACAAGAAATTTTATTACTTTATGTAAACAAGCCTTAAGAGAATGTTGGCATTAGTTGCAGTTGTAAAGGAGGCTCTGGGCAAGACTTCCATCTATGTTGTTTGCCGTACTACTGACCATGCCTTCTCCTCTGCAGGTCCACCCTGACAACGAAGATTGGACATGCTTTGAACAGTCAGCCAGTTTAGATATCAAATCCTTCTTTGGCTTTGAGAGCACTGTGGAAAAGATAGCCATGAAGCAGTATACCAGCAACATTAAGAAGGTACCACCACTTTTCTTCTTGCCATAATGACCAATATTATGCCAAACTAGAAGCATTGTCTCTTAGAGTCCGCTTGAAAATCTAGGAAATGTGTAGTTGTTGCCCAGTCAATGTTTATGTACACAGGTAATTTTTTCAGCATTTGAACCAATCATCAGAGAAGCATTTTAAGCATGAGGGGATCAGGCGGTGGTTGATGATGAAAAGAACATGTCAGTGTGCCGGGTTGGCGCCTATATAGGACCTGTGATGTCATGTCCATGGGGCACAATGCAGACAATAGACGTTGAGCCGACCGATGCCACCTAATGACACTCGGGGATACTGGTTGGGAAGAAATCTCTGGATCCAGACTGACAACTGGGGAAAATTCTAAGGTAAAAAATATGTAGGTAGGATATGTCTTCAACAGATAAGACGTTACCAAAGGTAAATAACTTGTTCGTTGGGCATATCTCCATTGTAAGCATTTTCCAGCTTTCTGGGGTAAGGTTATGGCAGGCGATGCTTTGATTGGATGAGAAGGCCAAATTCACAAATGTGGACAGGATGCGTCCCATCAGACGGTCATAATCTTATATCCCTCTGCTTGTTCATTCTCTGTAGAGGGTGTTGAACTTAATCTCCAAGAAGACATAACAGGCTAGCGTTGTTGGTTAAGATGTCTTTCCGTGCTCTGCTTATATACTCAAGACTCTTTAAAATGTTACCTAGCCTTCGTCCAGTCAAAGTCTTACAGTCTGTTTGAAGCAGTGGATATTCATGAACATCAACTATGAGGATCTGCATCAGGCAGTGCTTTCTTGTAGCTCTCTAATCAGAATATAGACTTCTATTCCATGTGCATGGGGCGCACTTGAGGACCTTGGCTGGAGCTCAAAGCGCTGACTGTTTCGTATGAAAACAACCCTGGTTTATATTGTTGTGCTTCCACAATGTTCTGACATTTTCTTGCTGGAAAATCTTAACAAATGTGCAATTCTTGGAGGCGGCTTTAGCTGTTGTAAGGCAAAGTAGCATTATGGATTATGCCGCTTCTCTCTTACACCCCTCTACACAGTATGACACCCCAGTCACATTATCTCTTTTTCCTGAAGGGCAAAGAAATCATTGAATATTACTTGAAGCAGATGGCGGATGAAGGCATTACATCTCTTCCCCGTTGGACACCCAACCTCACATCTGTTGAAGACAGCACCATATCTACCTCCGGACGACCTGTGTCACCTGCCATGAACATACCTGATGTGGCTCCCAGTGAGGGTGTTGGCACTAAAGACGCTCTCAGCACATCTGGCAGCCCTCAAGAGCTTCCTGGGACACCAGATGGTAGGCCTTTCTGCTTCTGTTTAGTACAGTGCTTTCCTATCACTATTTACAAGTGAGGTGTCTAACATAGTTCCAGGAAGTCCGATCTATGCCATATTTAAGGGTTTCCATTTATTGTGTGTGGGTTTAACTTTATCGGACATGCTAATAGTCTTGGCCTTCCGAGGCCTATGTTTGATACTTAGGACAGAACCATGATTTTCCAGTCTTGCTTTGAACCATCCTTTTCCGCTTTGTTTTATGCAATGCTGTTCCTTTTTTGTATCGCGTTTTCATTTCATATTTATGTATAAGACACTGCTTTCTCTGTTCAGTTTATTACCGTCCTTTCGGAGCTGTGTACATTGCAGCACTTTCTCAGTTGAGTTTTGTACACCACTTGACCACCTCTGCTTTATAAAGTAGCTGCTGCTGTTCATACAGTGGCTGCCTTCTGCTCTTCATTACAATGCCTTTTTTAAGCTGTTTGGTAAAATGCCTATATGCGGCTTACCTTGCGCTTTTGAGTACAGTGCCTGCTCATTACTGTTAAGAACGATGCCTGCCCACTACTGTCCGTAAGAAGCATACCTGTAGCTTTTCATTACAAGTCTACCTCTTGGTGTTGAGACACCTTGCCTGCCCACTGCCATTCATACTCGTAGCTGCTCACTGCTGTCTAGTAGAAGCCTACCTGCCTGCCCGCTACTTTTCAGTGACCTTCTTGTCCGCTACTTTTCATTGCCCTACCTGCCTGCTACTTTTCAGTGACGTGTTTGTCCTCTGCTTTTCAGTATTACTTTATGAACTCTATATTAAAGTAAACCTGTACCAAACTAAAGCGGGAATGCCTGTACTAAACTCAACATGGCCAGTGCTGTAGTAAAATGATGAAGGCTGGTATACTTAACAGAAACACAGCCTATGCTCTAAAACCTTCAAGTGGGATATTCTCTATAACAGAAGAAGCGGCTTACAATACTCAGCTGAGGACAGGCAGCCACTGAACAGCAGCAGGCAGGCATGAACAGCTATATTCTTCTGCAGTATTATCCCCGAGTGAGCAGCGTTTAAAGTGGCCGTAAATGAGTCTGTGCTTACATATGGGAGAATGTGAGCTGGCGTAGCAATGCATAAGGGGGTAGTGTAGCAACTGATTAATTATATTGCTTTTCCTCTGGGAAAGAGAGTTCAACTCGATCTGCACGTTGGCATTCTAGTTTGACACTTCCCAGCCCAAACACCTCAGTGTCAGCATTCTTTCACCCTCTTAAATTTATTATGTAGTCTAATTTCTCAGGCCAACAAGTTAGATTTTGATATCTGTAGGTGGACCCAGAAATGTGTAATTTGCACAGTCACTTTATCTCAAGTCTGCAGATTGTTTACTTTCTGTCTATAATTAGGGAACTCATCCTTTTTGTTTGCAAGCGCCCAATATCAGCAGCTAACTCTGATGTGGTTGTAGGGGCATAGCGCAAACCCCTGCAGCCCAGCACCCCATTTCTGCCCCCATCCTTTACAGGGCCTCCAGTCGGTCCAATGTGATGAATATCTGTGTGAGGCAGAGGTTCCATACATATTCTGCAGGGGTCCTCCATTATTTTACTTTATGCTACTTTGTGTTGGTCAAGTTACATGTCAGCGTAGTGACTTTTCCTACTACAAACCATCAAGAGCTTGGCAGCCAAACTCATCCTCAACCTGCCACAGAGGACTTGCCTCACAACACATCTCAGGGAGCGCCACTGGCTTCTGATATGCAAACACATTAATTTCAGAGTCCTCCAGACACATTCAAGGCATTCACAAGTTAGGCCTCACCTACCTGCACAATCTCATCTTCTTCCATCAACTTCCCAGAGACCTTGCCTTTGCTGGACACCTACTCACACACATCCCACACATCGCCTCTGTTTTTGAATTCCACAAGAAGTTGAAGGCCTGCTTTTTCAATTACTAAACCTACCTCAGGCGGGGCTAGGCACAGTCACCTGCTCGGAGCCAGGATACCCTTGCGATTGATATTGCTCTGTACAAATACACATAAACATAACTTTAGAAATACACATACCAGTGAGAGATGCTACCCTTTCACTGCATCTTCAAACTGGATCAGAGAGGTCGATCAACACTTTGGTTATGTTGCCTACCTTCCTTTCCAGACAAGCTGGAGGCAGACTACATCAAGCGCTACTTGGGTGATCTGACTCCCTTACAGGAGAGCTGCCTAATCCGGCTGCGCCAGTGGCTGCAAGAGACACATAAGGGCAAGGTAAGTAGCTGGTCCTCTTCCCCAAACTACCGGTTTTCAGAGATATATTGTTTGACTGTTAAACTGCATACTGAATTGGTGAGAACCTGTATTGTGCGGGCTGCACATGCCTGATTTTTGTTGTTTTCAACTTTTATTCATGAGTGCCATGATTCCTGGTTGTATTCTGCAGGCCACTTAAATCTTATTTCAGAAAACGCTTTTAGGATCCCTGCTTACCCATGTACGTCTTCGCTGTCAGTTTCCATTTTTGTATGTTGGTGAAGAAAATTGCATGTCTAAGTACATCAGCACAGATGTTGGAGAGAGCTTCTTTTAAAAGAGAGGGTTATTTTGCCAGAGTACCTCGCAACCCTATATTCTAAGTGACCCGTTTAGCCAGTCCTGACATTTTAGCCAGGAACACTTCACCTTCTTAGATTTCTGTTTCACAATTCCTTTCCAAGTATGGGCTTGGTCTACGTCTATAAATGCAGAGTGTTACTTAAAGTCTGGACTAATGTTGCACATCATTTGAGACCACGTATTAGCTGTTGGGTGTTGGGATCTGGGAGGGTGCTGCAGTGCTGTATTTTCAGGTGAGCGTTAGGCAAGCATTGAGGTTCCTTGAGTAAGCTGCTAGAATCCTTTTACTGCCGTAGCAGTGGTGCTGCAGTCAAAGTTTGACAGAACAGTGTGCTGGAGTCACAGAATTAGGGCAATGCTGTAGAGAGCAGGCCTCTTTTATTTACATGGTTTCAAACCAGTGCCCTGTGACAGATAGAACTGGAATGCTATTGAGAATCATCAAAGAAATACATAGTCAAATTTCCCTATGAGAAGAGGTATGAATTAATTTTAGCAGTAAGGACACAGTGATGTCCCTGTTTGGTGTAGGACTAGTAGCAAGCAGCAAAATTGTGGTGGGGGAAAGGATAACTTGGGAGAGAGATTTAAATGCTGACTTGAGATACATTTGCTTTTGGCAATTCAACATAGATGCTTTGTAAAGGTTGAAGGGTTGATGGTGCTGCAGGTAATATCCTCCAGTGGGCTCCAAGCTTCCTTCTACCATCAATCAGTCCATAAGTCTCAAGCTTGAGTGAAAGTATGCAGCCCTGGACCTCTGAGCAGATTAGGACTTTTGAGTGAGCAGTGAACTGTCAAGTGATGAGGTGAAAAACTGTCTAAAAAATGGTCCTCTTGTCACTGTCAGTCACTTTGCAGTGTGCTTGGAACATACCTGCAAGTAAACTGGAAAGGACAGCAAATTGGTCACTGTAGTTTGAAATAATTTCGAATTTTAGGGAAACACGTTAGATTGAATACAGCAATTTAACTGATGTAGTGGGTTCATTTAGGAAGGGTAGAACATTCCATAAGTGTCTAGGAGGGCACATACATTTCACACCATGTCTACAAATGTTGTTGCCCTTTGCTAAAGACTACCCTTTTTAGCTGAACTTTTGTATCTTGGTGTATAGAGCATTCAACTACTTTGAAGCTTGCTTCTTTGTGTTTTGTATTAATTATTATCCAGATTCCAAAGGATGAACACATCCTACGATTTCTACGAGCACGAGACTTCAACATCGAAAAAGCCCGTGAGATCCTGTGCCAGTCTTTAACATGGCGCAAGCAACATCAAGTGGACTACTTGCTCAGCAACTGGAACCCACCCCAAGTCCTGCAGGATTACTATGCTGGAGGCTGGCATCACCATGATAAAGGTTTGGCTTTATTTCACTGGAATCCCTTTTCTGACACTGTCTGACTTGCACAAATATAGGTATTCGTGTGGCAGTGCAAAGCCAAGTATATGGATTGAGGGTGATCAGCTAAATCCAGCTTATATTGCAACAGAAGCCTTAAAACAAGCACTCCAACAGTTTGAACAAATAGCAATTTTCCTGTATTGTTAGCCATTCTAATTTCATTTATTTATTATTTAGCCCTTCTGTATTGGTACTGCTGAGGGATGCTACTCCTGTGTCTTTTAGAGCTCCAGTTATATCCACTTAGTAATACAACAGGGCGTCCTTTGAAGATGATAGAGACATATTACTGCAAGAATTTTTTTCTAGTAAATCCAAAGGCACAAAAACAGGAACTCTTTAGATGGTGGAATTGCCATCATTTAAAAAAAATATAATGAAAACAAACATGTACCCAGAGGACCTAATCTTTTTCCCATTGTTTGATGATTAGGGCACAGATTTTCTAAAAGAATGGTATGATGGCAATATTGATTAGACATGCTGAACGTAGGAGGGAGGTAATTACTCCATGTTGGAAAGTTGCCTCTTTCTGGCATGGTTACTTCCGCTTTTTGGCCTGTTTGTCAGTGTGTTTGACTGTGTTTACTGGGATCCTGCTAACCAGGACCCCAGTAAATATGCTGTTTCCTTTAAACTTGGTTGCTGGAACCTTTTTGACCCCACGTTTGGTATACTGGTGCTGTAAAGAAATGGCTCCCTGTTGCAGTTACCCCCCACTTTTTGCCTGATACTGATGCTGACTTGACTGAGAAGTGTGCTGGGACCCTGCTTACCAGGCCCAGCACCAGTGTTCTTTCACCTAAAATGTACCATGGTTTTCACAATTGGCACAACCCTGGCACCTAGGTAAGTCCCTTGTAACTGGTACCCCTGGTACCAAGGGCCCTGATGCCAGGGAAGGTCTCTAAGGGCTGCAGCATGTCTTATGCCTCCCTAGGGACCCCTCACTCAGCACAGACACACTGCTTGCCAGCTTGTGTGTGCTGGTGGGGAGAAAATGACTAAGTCGACATGGCACTCCCCTCAGGGTGCCATGCCAACCTCACACTGCCTGTGGCATAGGTAAGTCACCCCTCTAGCAGGCCTTACAGCCCTAAGGCAGGGTGCACTATACCACAGGTGAGGGCATATGTGCATGAGCACTATGCCCCTACAGTGTCTAAGCAAAACCTTAGACATTGTAAGTGCAGGGTAGCCATAAGAATATATGGTCTGGGAGTCTGTCAAAAACGAACTCCACAGCTCCATAATGGCTACACTGAATACTGGGAAGTTTAGTATCAAACCTCTCAGGATAATAAACCCACACTGATGCCAGTGTTGGATTTATTAAAAAATGCACACACAGGGCATCTTAGAGATGCCCCCTGTATTTTACCCAATTGTTCAGTGCAGGACTGACTGGTCTGTGCCAGCCTGCTGCTGAGAGACGAGTTTCTGACCCCATGCGGTGAGAGCCTTTGTGCTCTCTGAGGACAGAAACAAAGCCTGCTCTGGGTGGAGGTGCTTCACACCTCCCCCCAGCAGGAACTGTAACACCTAGCAGTGAGCTTCAAAGGCTCAAGCTTCGTGTTACAATGCCCCAGGGCACTCCAGCTAGTGGAGATGCCCGCACCCTGGACACAGCCCCCACTTTTGGCGGCAAGTCCAGGAGAGATAATGAGAAAAACAAGGAGGAGTCACTGGCCAGTCAGGACAGCCCCTAAGGTGTCCTGAGCTGAGGTGACTCTGACTTTTAGAAATCCTCCATCTTGCAGATGGAGGATTCCCCCAATAGGAATAGGGATGTGACCCCCTCCCCTTGGGAGGAGGCACAAAGAGGGTGTACCCACCCTCAGGGCTAGTAGCCATTGGCTACTAACCCCCCAGACCTAAACACGCCCTTAAATTTAGTATTTAAGGGCTTCCCTGAACCTAAGAATTTAGATTCCTGCAACTACAAGAAGAAGAGGACTGCTGAGCTGAAAGACCCCTGCAGAAGAAGAAAAGAAGACACCAACTGCTTTGGCCCCAGACCTACCGGCCTGTCTCCTGCCTTCTAAAGAAACCTGCTCCAGCGACGCTTTCCCAAGGACCAGCGACCTCTGAATCCTCAGAGGACTGCCCTGCTTCAAGAAAGACAAGAAACTCCAGAGGACAGCGGCACTGCTCCAAAAAGACTGCAACTTTGTTACAGGGGAGCAGATTTAAAGACCCCTGCAAATCCCCGCAAGAAGCGTGAGACTTGCAACACTGCACCCGGCGACCCCGACTCGACTGGTGGAGAACCAACACCTCAGGGAGGACACTCCGGCGACTCCGAGACCGTGAGTAACCAAAGTTGTCCCCCCTGAGCCCCCACAGTGACGCCTGCAGAGGGAATCCCGAGGCTCCCCCTGACCGCGACTGCCTGATCCTAAAGTCCCGACGGCTGGAAAAGACCCTGCACCCGCAGCCCCCAGCACCTGAAGGAACGGAACTTCAGTGCAGGAGTGACCCCCAGGAGGCCCTCTCCCTTGCCTAGGTGGTGGCTACCCCGAGGAGCCCCCCCTTGCCTGCCTGCACCGCTGAAGAGACCCCTTGGTCTCCCATTGAAATCTACAGAGAACCCGACGCTTGTTTGCACACTGCACCCGGCTGCCCCCGCGCTGCTGAGGGTGTACTTTCTGTGTGGACTTGTGTCCCCCCCCGGTGCCCTACAAAACCCCCCTGGTCTGCCCTCCGAAGACGTGGGTACTTACCTGCTGGCAGACTGGAACCGGGGCACCCCCTTCCCTCCATTGAAGCCTATGTGTTTTGGGCACCTCCTTAACCTCTGCACCTGACCGGCCCTGAGCTGCTGGTGTGGTAACTTTGGGGTTGCTCTGAACCCCCAACGGTGGGCTACCTTGGACCCCAAACTGAACCCTGTAGGTAATTTACTTACCTGCTAAAACTAACAATAATTTACCTCCCCCAGGAACTGTGAAAATTGCACTGTCCACTTTTAAAACAGCTATTTGTGTTTTATGTGAAAAGTATATATGCTACTGTAATTATTCAAAGTTCCTAAAGTACTTACCTGCAATACCTTTCAAATGAGATATTACATGTAGAATTTGAACCTGTGGTTCTTAAAATAATCTAAGAAAATATATTTTTCTATAACAAAACCTATTGGCTGGATTTGTCTCTGAGTGTGTGTTCCTCATTTATTGCCTGTGTGTATGTACAACAAATGCTTATCACTACTCCTTTGATAAGCCTACTGCTCGACCACACTACCACAAAATAGAGCATTAGTATTATCTCTTTTTACCACTATCTTACCTCTAAGGGGAACCCTTGGACTCTGTGCATGCTATTCCTTACTTTGAAATAGCACATACAGAGCCAACTTCCTACAGGTGCCTTGATGTAAGTCTGTACCTAGGGCATTGGGGTGTCAGGGGCTCCCTATGGGCTGCAGCATGTATTATGCCGCCCATAGGGAGCCAGTGCAAAGTGTTCTGCAGGCCTGCCATTGCAGCCTGCGTGAAAGGATGCCTGCACCCGTTCACTACCAGGCCACTGTACCAAGTCACATAAGTCACCCCTATGGCAGGCCCTCCTAGCCTAGAGGGTAGGGTGCAAGTACCAGTGTGTGAGGACACTGCTGTACTACCACAGGTGCCCCCACAAACTCCAGCTCAATTTTCCTGGACTTCGTGAGTGCGGGGATGCCATTTTATGCGTGTACTAGAGATAGGTCACTACCTATGTCCAGCTACATAATGGTAACTCCGAACCTGGGCATGCTTGGTATAAAACATGTCGGAATCATACCCCAATACTGTTGCAAGTATGATTCCATTTACTGTGGGGGGGCTCCTTAGAGGATCCCCACCATTGCTACCACCAGTCTTACAGGGTTTTCCGGCCAGCCCAAGCTGCTGCCACACCTCAGACAGGTTTCTTCCCTTCTGCTGTTTGATCTGATCAAGCCCAGGAAGGCAGAACAAAGGATTTCCTTTGGAAGAGGGAGGTAACACCCTCTCCCTTTGGAAATAGGTGTGACTGGCTTGGGAGGGGTACACTCCCCAAGACACTGGTGTACTTTGAAGGGCAAATTTGGTGCCATTTGTGCATAAACCAGTTCACACCGGTTTAGGGACCCCCAGTCCCTGCTCTGGAGCAAAATTGGACAATGGAAAGGGGAGTGACCACTCCCCTGTCCATCACCACCCCAGGGGTGGTGCTCAAAGCTCCCCCATAGGGTCCCTGGGTTCTGTCATCTTGTTTCCAAGGTCGGCGGGGAACTCTGGGAGCGTCTGAGAGGCCAGTCCAGGCATGTGCTTCAGAGCTCCCTCCTGATAGGTGCTTACCTGGCCGGGTGACCATTCCCCCTTTCAGGGCTATTAAGGGTCTCTCTCTTGGTTGGGTCATCTGATTCGACTTGCAAGACTCCAGCAGGTTTCCTCTGCAACCTCCACTATGACTTCTGGCCACTGGAATCGCATGTGGACCCTCCAGGAAGTGACAATGCTGCAAACCACGAAGAATACTCTTCTGCAACTTTGTTTCCATGGCTCCTGCCAGCTTTGCAACATTTCCCCGGCTGTGCATCCCCAGAAGACAGCAAATCTTCAGCCTTCACAAGAAGAAGAAGAAGGAATCTTCCTTGGAGTGAAGGAGTCAATCCCCTGCATCCGCATGCACATTCTGCAACGACGACCGGCCGCGTGGAGCTCCTACTCCTCCTGGACTCCACTGTGACTTTTTGGACTTGGTCCCCTCACTCTACAGGTCATCTTCTTCAGGAATTCACCACTGGTTTCTTGCAGTCTTGTCTGGGTGTCTTCTTTTCTTCTTTTTCAATGGTTTGGGGAAATTCCAGTAATTTACTCCTGCTTTCTTGGTCACTGGGGGTACTGTGCTACTTACCTCTGTGGTTTTCTGGTACTCCCCTCTACACATACCACTTACCTTGGTGGGGCTCCTGTGTTCGCATTCCATTTTTGTAGTACATGGTTTAGGCTTCCCCTTGGGTCACTATTAGTTGTCTATATTTGCACCCGTTTTCTAACCTTTTCTTTGCGTATTTACTAGTGTATATAATTAGTGTATTTCTTAACTCCTATTGGAGGGTTGCCCTGCTAGTATTTTGTGGTATTGTGTTTCAAAAATAAAGTACCTTTATTTTTGTACAACTGATTGTTTTCTTTCATGTGTATAAGTTCTCTGTGACTACAGTGATTTTTCATGAGCTTTGCGTGTCTCCTAGTTAATCCTTGGCTGCTCATCCACCGCTGCCTACAGAGAGCCTGGACCTGGTGTCACCACACACCAGGTCCGCTTCCTACACTACACAAAATTGATGTCCTAGAACAGGAAATAAAACATCTCAATTCACCAGAAGCAACAGAGGAAAATTGACACTTGTACTCCGCCAACTATATTGTCTTACATCATGTATTATTGATAAAGGAATACAGTTTGCAATCTAACGCCTTGAAAAAGTGTCATTGGGGATGAAACCCTGGATTTGTGAGCTTACTTTTCTGGCTTGAATATTGTTATTTTTATTATAGTATGAGTGCTCCATATTTTTATAAGATATTGTGGCTGTTATCCTTTGAAGTAATACCATCATTACCTTTAAAGGTAGAAAGGGCATGTACTGCACTAGCACCAGTTTTGGAATAAGAGTTCTTTCTGTGTACTTTCTACCCTGAGTAGTACTGTGCGACATCTGTTGTTACTGTCACAGCTACCTATCTGTATTTAACATAGCAACATGAGCTGTTTTGCTTTGGACATTTTTTTTTTTTGTGACATTAGTGAAGGACCTTGGAAAAGCCTTTTCAAACCTAGTGTTTTCCGTGTTCTATACTTTGGTGCACACACTCCATAGTTCTTTTTCAGGTTTGCTGCTGCCGCAGGATGTTGCTAATTTGGTTAAAGTAGTGTAGGGTCTTTTAACAGTGCAGATTCAAATTCATAAACACTTTGTTGAATGGGTATTTCTTGTTCAAGATAAATGCCGTATTGCATGAAGTTCTGGTTTTTCCACATATTTGCATTTGCATGTTTGCTTTTCTCTGCCACCATGTGCCTAGAGGAAGAATAATCTTTAAAAGAAGCATTTACCAAGCCAGTGGGTCTGGGTTTAATGTGATAACACTTGTAGATCTAGCACATTAGAGCTAGACACAGAGAAGGGACCCACCAGAAGCATAGAGAGAAGGCTATATTTGTAAAATAGTCCATCCTGCAGTTCAATACAAGCACTTGAGTGGAAAAGGAAGGATACACATACACAGCCAATACAATTACGGTAGAGATGAATGGTCTACTGGACTGAGCCAGGATATGGTTGACTTTGACTCAAGAAAATGGCTCAACGTGGTTGAAAATAGCCAGTGGTTAAAACTGGCAGACATAAGGCTCCCTCTGTGTATATTGTTAGCAAGACATGTGTTTGACAGCTATACTCTGCCAACCAAGACCTCTAGTATGCAAATCAGTGTGTTAATTGCCTTTTAACAGGCCACACACCAGATGGTTGTGAGGTTTTTCATATAATGTCAGTGGTTGGGCAGGCTTCAAAGCGAAGCAGAGTTATGTTTAAAGGAGAGCCTTCTGGTCACATGCCCTTGTGGTAGAGTGACCCCATTGACGATGCTGTTCAGTCTTCTGAATTCTCCTGTCAGCAAAGCTTCTCCTGAGGTTGTGTTTACTCAGATGACTCTTACAAGGGGGGCTTCCATAGTGAGAGCTGTTTTTCAACTAGACTGTCTCTGGTTCTATCAGTCATGCTGAAAAAAATACTTGCTTGCCACAGCAGTACTCTTAAGTTCTGTCTCCTTCCACTTCTCAACCTCTGTCTGTCTCTGTTGTCTCAAGTTTCCCCAGGTGTGACGTTCAACTCTGCTTGCCCAGATTGTGATGACATCTGGACATACAACCCATGTCCTAAGCTTTTTTCTGTGTCTCACAGAAACAATCCTAATTTTTGAAGATTGACCATGTCAAATGTCATCTATTGCTGATTCTGAAAGAAGGTGCCCTTGTACAACGTGCACAAAAACATCTGCGTGTGTTGTCTTGGATCTGAACTTACCCCCTAGCCTGAAACACCTGTTCATGATACACCCAAGGGGTACCAGAGAGCAGCAGTCCTAAACTATTTTTGGCCAAGGCCTACAGGGCACATTAAAGTGGCCTTTAACCTCTTCAGCTAAGTTTTCCAGTAGGGAATAATCTCTGTAAATGTCTTCCTATAAAAAGCAGTCCGACTCCTGGAACTGATTGGATATTCAACACTGCTCCCTAAGGCCTGTCTCATCCTCATTATCTGACCCCAGTCTTGAAGAAAATGAAGCTGAAATTTATGACTTCTTTGCCTTATCTGGCACAGGTCAAATCAGGATAGTGCCTTGCCCTCTGGGCCACTCCCTCAAGGGTGGACCTGCTCCTCTGGGGTTGGCTATTCTGGCAGCTCGTACTCTAATTCTGCCTGACACTCCTCCAGGCACAGTACAATATCCGAGGAAGCTGATGCCTTCCAAAGTGCTGGTTCCCACAAACACTGTGCACCCCATTTTGCTATCACCAGTACTTAGGGGCAGAAGAAAAGGTCAACAAATCTCAGGCTAAACTATGGCCACAAAATTCACCCAAATGGAAATACATTTTTTGACTGCTGTAGCCATTCTCGATAAATATTACGGGCCCACAGAGGATGATGACTTGGTGGCTGATAACCTCTCTCCTGCTTACAATACAGTCTTCGGCCTTTACCTGATCCTACCTGGTCTTAAAAAGAAAGCAAGTGTTTTAAACACATTTCCATAAGAGGCCTCTATCTGAAGTCTCTTCATTCACTTCAGAGGTCTGGACAGCAGCAGAAGACTTTAAATCGACCTTGCATGGAGTCTGCAGTTTCAGAACCTCTGCTCCCTTTTAATGAAGCATTCTTGGAGTCCATGTTGGCTGCTTGGGAGGAAATAATTTCTGATGGACACTTCTAACCGCAGGTTCCTCTCTTTTTGAATGTTCTCAGGTGCCAGACTAAATCCGGAAAATTTTAACAACTTTGCTCCTGTGCGCCTGTAGGTGGCATCATATGCCTCTGGGTCATCTTCGTTCTGCCCCATAAGTGACAAATAGAGGTGCATTTAAGTGCCACCCCTGCATGCTGATGTCCGTTACTTTCATTCCGCACCATTATACATGAATCCGGAACTCGATAACAACTTTTGAGGAAAACGTTTAACAAGGAGATACCACCCTGTAGAACCTTCCTGAGAGAAGCTTCAGTTCCTCTGATTTTCTACCACAGATTGTGCTAGGGAGTCTCCACTGAGCTCTGCTCAGCTTTTCCTGTCCGAACACTTCTGAAAGGATTTCTACTGATTTCCTCTGATTTTCTCAACATCTTGCAGATTTACCCTGGACTTAGGTACTCTGTGTTTTTGGTGTCTCAGACTGATGTATTAGTATGACTGAAACACCTAAAAAGGATTCTCTAAACCCTGTGGCACTTGGTGGAACAAAGAGGCTCCACTCAGATGACCCTAACCAGGATTAAATGTGGACTGCCTCTATTTTGCCACAAAACCAAGGACTGCGAGGTATGCCACACATTTTCGACTAAAACTTTAAAGTGTGAAGGGTGACTCCTATGGCTCTAAAAGCTAAAAACCAGAGAGAATCCTCTCTAACGATGGCAGTGATTTGTCATCTAAATCCTCTCAGAAGACGTCAGTTAAAAGACTTAAAGATAAGACAATAGCTTATTCGTTTGATTAACCATCTAAGAAGGCGCCCAAAAAGTCCTCTCAGACTTCCCATAGATACCACAGTCCATCTAAGTCCCCTCACATGAGGGACCTGCCTTTTAAATGTAAAGAGGAAAAGACCGCATGAGGCTCATCAAAGAGACCTAAAAAATCGACCTCCGAGGGCTGGTGAAAAAACACTTTAAAAAAACCTTCATGGGCTCCGCCGGCAGATTGCTTGTTGACGAGAAAGTCATCGCCAATGAGGTTTGTGACAGCGACTAAGTCTACAGCCAACACTATTACTGTGTCTATAGCGACATCTACATCGACCACAACATCATTGTCCACTAGCCATACACCTATTTCATCGATCAATTATTTCCGCGTCGACGGCAGCACCTTTGTTGACAAAGACTCACCTGTTGATGACAACACCACTATCGGCGATGACTCTATCGCCTGACACCACCGATGTCAACACCTCCGTCAACAGTGAGCACCCCATTGACGGTACTTACCCCGTCGACGACGACACCATCATTGACAAAGAAATTAAAACCTTTTTTCTGAGCCTTGCATCATAGACGTCCTAGTCGATGACTATGACGACTGTCAAGCCTATGGGAAAACTCAAACACCAGAAATGTATCACACCGGCTAATACCTTTCTGGGTAAAGTGTCTTCTATGCTGCCTTCCCACCTTCTGGATGAAGACTCTGAAGAGGATAGACTTTTTGGTGCTGCATGTAGCCCTTCAGAACTGAATGTTAAATATCAAGACTATATCTGATGAGGGGGAAGGTTGTGATCAAGAGTTCTGTGCACCACAAGAACACTTTCAACAACCCCATCAGTACCGCAATGTTATGCACCCCATCTACATTAGCTGCACACGTACAACTGATGCTGTCAGACTATAGGAAAAGATTTCCTCCACCCTCAGATACTGCTCAACGTAGACCCATTCTAGGAGCTTCATTACTGCTTCACTCCAGCACCTGCACAACAGTTGCCGTCCGCCCCAGAGTTGCCACATTTCCCGCTGGTGCCGCAAGTAGATGATCCAACATCATCTGAGGGAGCGGGAGAAGAGGTAGAAGTATCATGATGAATGGGATGATTACGTATTACCAACACCCTCATCTCCGTTACCACCACTAGTTGACTCTCCTCCTCCGGATATACGAGGTTTCCACGATACATTGGAAAGAGCAGCCCTTTGGTTCGACCTTCCAGTCCCCCTCAAAACAAAAGGACTGTTTCCTTTACGATTTCAAGGAACCTTTTCAGGAAAACTGTCAGGGCCATGCCCATTATTGATTATATTTGGGAAGAGGACCTAAAGGTGATGCCCAATCCAGCCTTAGTTTCAGCAGTGTTGCCACAACTCCATTAAAAAAAAAAATATATATATATAAGGCCCCGGAAGACACACCATCCTGCCTGACTGTCCATCTGAAACTGGATTCCATCATTTCTCAGGCAGCACAAAGAAGATAATCCTTCCACACCACTATCAGCACCCCTGGACAAGGAGGGTAGGTGCCTCGTCAGTAGAAGGAAGCAGTTTTCGGGTATGTCAGCGCTCAGTCAGAGCTGCAAATGCATTGGCTGTACTTGGTAGATACGATCGGCAGCTATGGTGCGATATTGCTGCATTTCTGATGGATACAACTACCTGTGGATTCCTCATCTTATGAATTCTCCCAGTGCGCCAGCATTCAATGGAAAATTTTCCTCCCAGCTCTCCACGTCGATGAGGATGTCACAATTGCATGGCTCCCCACACGACTCTGTCTGACGTCACCGTGGCAATAAGCGGTCCTTGCCTGCGTGCTGACGTCAGTTCCCTTTTTTCCGTGCCTTCGACGCTAACCGCTTTCTCCTAGCTCTCGGGGAGCTACTGTTTCGAAGGTGTCCTTTTTGTCTCTGGTTATAATGTCTACTCCTAGAAAGCCAGGGTTCAAACCTTGTCGGAGTGCAGGGGTCATACGTCTATCACAGACCCTCACAATGACTGCTTATGGTGCCTAAGTTCGGAGCATGACGTGGAGGAGTGTGTGTCCTGCCAAAGGATGAATCCGAAGGTGCTAAAAGAAGAGAGAAGCCAAACTCTTTCTGGCTAAGTCGAAGAAAGGGCACAGAAGTCATCGACGATCGTCTTCCCATAACTCTTCAAAGAAGCGGTGCGGACATGACTCTCGGCGTTCCAGGTCTCCATCTTGACGGCACTGTGCGACGTGGGAGGTTAGTCCTACAGTGACTCCACAGCCTCAAAGTCCTCTGGCTTCTCTGGCGCCATCGGTCTTCAAGGTGGTTGCACCCCAAGAGAGTCCTTGCTTTTCGCGTGGGGTGCAGGATTTTGATGCCCAGCCGGCACAAGTGCCGCAGGAAGATCAGCTGTATCCTTCCTTCCCTGCTCCGGGAGCGGATCGAGCGGCATTTTTGAATGCCATGTTCAACACGTTTTTATTGCTATGGCCCTGGCTGGTGCACCTGTGGGTCCCACAGGTGCCTTGGCATTCTCATTGGGCTCTCTGACTCCTTATAAGTCGGCGCCGTTCATGCCTTTTTATCCGGCTGAGGGTGCCGGTTTTGTGCCAATCACAGCGCCTCATAGGCCTACGGTGCCGATGACGTCACCTTATAGGCCTGTGGTGCCAATAACGTCACCTCATACACAGTCGATGCCGATGACAGAACCTCATGTGTACACTGTGCAGATGGGATCAGCTCCGGTGCCGGATAGGTCCCTATTGGATTATAGTGTCTCCTCCTTCTCCTGGTTCGCGTCTATTGGTCCTGAAGCCGGTGACGTCGACGTCGGCTAACTCTGTTGATGCTGAGATTGGAGGCCAGGTTGAGGTCGCGGAGGAGAGCACTGAGGCTCTTAGAAGAACAGGAGTACCAGAGACAGCTGCTGGAAGGAGAGATTGCTGAGCCCTGGGGGGGAATATCAGGGCCTAGACTGAGTCAGTGGGCTGGACACTTCCCCTGAGTGGGATCTTTCTTCTCCAGGGGAGTTTACAGAGGAAGCGGCCTCCTTCCATTCTGTGGTCAGGAAGGCGGCAAATTTCTTGGACCTTCCATTGCTGGCTGCTGAGGTTAAAATAAAATTTTTGACTGAAGTCCTTCATCCTTCTTCGGCTTCAGCAGAACCCTTACTTCCATTTAATTACCAAGCCTATATTGGAGGTCTGGAGGAAGCCTGTCATCGCCTGCTGTGAACCGATCTGTTGCAAGACGGAACAGCGTGGCTCTGGGAGATCCGGGATTTTTATCAAAGCATCTGACTCCAGAGAGTTTAGTGGTCCAGGCCTCATGTTCGGCGCCAGACTCCTTCCCTGTTACTCCTTCGGACAGAGTGTCCAAGAGAATGGAGCAGTCAGCCAAGAAGACTTTTTCATCCTGCATTATGGCCCTGAAATCGGCAAATGCTACCTGTGTGTTAGGTAGATGTGTGCACACCCTGATGGACGTGGCTAAAGCTGTAGTTCTTGACTTAGCTCACGATATGCAGGGTCAGTTCGGTGCGCTCCTGTCAGACGCTCAAGCTGCGGCTAAGCAGATTTTCCAGTCTGGTCTGGATCCTACAGACTCAGTGGCCAGGGCGATGGGTACTTTTATCGCTACCAGAAGGCATGCGTGGTTGAGGTCTTCTGGCTTTTCTACAGATGTCCAGACCACTTTATTGGACCTGCCTTTCGACTGAGAAAAGCTGTTTAGGGTCAAAGCTTACTCTGCCTTTGAGCGCTTCAAGGACAGTAGGGCCACAGCAAAGTCTTTGGGTCTGCAGGCTTCTACTATGACCCCTTTCAGGTCCTTTCGGAGGTTTAGGGGGTTTGGGTGTGGAGCAGTTTATTGTGGGAGACCCAAGTCAACAGTCCAACAGCCTGCCAGCCTTCCATATAGATCCTTTAGAGGGCGGAGGAGAGTTCGGACAAGAGGGGCCACTCAGCAGCACCCTGCATCATCCTCTTCCTCTGGGGGAGCACAACAAGGGAAGCAGCCCTAGTTTTCTACCCATTTTGAGTCGCACTTCTCCTGTAGGGGAGAGGTTACTTCTTTTTCTCCGCGAGTGGGAGTTAGCCACATCAGACTCCTGGGTTCTAAATATTGTGAGGAAAGGATATGCCCGTCCTTTTCGGGAGTTTCACCGTCCCATCCCTCCCTGTCCTTCGTTTTGTTCAGAAGACCATCTCCTGTTGTTGCAGCAGGAGATTCAAATCCTGTTATCAAAAGGCACAGTGGAGTTTGTTCCAGAGCAGGAAAGGGGTCAGGGTTGTTATTCAAGATATTTCCTGATCCCCAAGAAGCATGGTCGATTGAGGCCTATCCTGGATCTGAGGTTTGTGAATTGGTTCCTCAAGCAGGAGAAATTCAAGATGCGGACTCTGGCGCAGGTGCTTCTGGCGCTGAACAAAGAGGATTGGATGGTGTCTGTCTACTTACGGGATGCTTACTTTCATATCCCTACTGTAGGAAGTTGGCTCTGTAAATACTATTTCAAAGTAAGAAATAGTGTGCACGGAGTCCAAGGGTTCCCCTTAGAGGTAAGATAGTGGCAAAATTAGATAATTCTAATGCTCTATTTTGTGGTAGTGTGGTCGAGCAGTAGGCCTATCAGAGGGTAGTGTTAAGCATTTGTTGAACACACACAGGCAATAAATGAGGAACACACACTCAGACTTACTCCAGGCCAATAGGTTTTTATGTAGAAAAATATATTTTCTTAGTTTATTTTAAGAACCACAGGTTCAAGATTTGAAGTAAATACATAAAATGCAAGGTACTCCACACAGGTAAGTTAGGAACTTTGAATTAAAGCAATATCATATACAGTCTTTGTTAAAATGGCAATAAGCTATTTTAAAAGTGGACACAGTGCACAAATCAACAGTTCCTGGGGGAGGTAAGTATTGGTTAGATTGTGAGGTAAGTAAGACACTAACAAGTCTCAGGCAGCCCACTGTTGGGGGTTCAAGGCAACCCCAAAGTTACCACACCAGCAGCTCAGGGCCAGTCAAGTGCAGAGGTCAAAGAGGTGCCCAAAACACATAGGCGCCTTTGGAGAATAGGGGTGCTCCAGTTCCAGTCTGCCAGCAGGTAAGTACCTGCGTCCTCGGGGGCAGACCAGGGGGGGTACACAAGTAGGCACACAAAACACACCCTCAGAGGCACAGGGGTGGCCGGGTGCAGTGTGCAAAGCAGGCATTGGGTTTCAGATAGGTTTCAATGGAGGGACCTGGGGGTCACTCTAGCGGTGCAGGCAGGCACGGGGGGCTTCTTGGGACAGCCACCACCTGGGCTAGGTAGAGGGTCGTCTGGGGGGGTCACTCCTGCACTGAGGTATGGTTCCTTCTGGTCCTGGGAGCTGCGGGTGCAGTGCCTGGTCCAGGCGTCGGGTTCCTTGTTACAGGCAGTCAGGGTCCAGGGGGGTTGTCTTGGGCTACTCAAAAGGTTGCAGTCGCCTGGGAGTTCTCCCTGTGGTGTTGGTTCTCTGGAGCTCGAGCCGGGAGCGTCGGCTGCAGAGGGTGAAGTCTCACACTTCCGGCGGGAAGAGTGAAGTCTTTAGAAGTTGCAGGAAAATTGCAAAGTTGTTGCTTATTGTAGAGCAGTGCCGCTGCTCATCAGAGTTTCTTGGTCCTTAGGTTCAGGGCAGTCCTCTGAGGCTTTAGAGGTCGCTGGTCCCTGTTGGATGTGTTGCTGTTGCAGTTTTTCGGGTCAGGAGACAGGCCGGTAGGGCTGGAGCCATAGCAGTGGTCGGCTCCGTCATCTCTGCAGGGCTTTCAGGTCAGCAGTCCTTCTTCTTGTTTCAGGTTGCAGGAATCTGGGTTCTGGGGTGCCCCTAAATACTAGATTTAGGGGTGTGTTTAGGTCTGTGAGGGCCGTAGCCAATGGCACTGTCCTGGAGAGTGGCTACACCCTCTTTGTGCCTCCTCCCTGTGGGGTGGGGGGCACATCCCTTATCCTATTGGGGGAATCCTCCAAAACTAAGATGGAGGATTTCTAAAGGCAGGGATCACCTCAGCTCAGGGCACCTTAGGGGTTGTCCTGACTGGTGGGTGACTCCTCCTTGTTTTTCTAATTATCTCCTTCAGCCTTGCTGCCAAAAGTGGGGGCAGTGGCTGGAGGGGCGGGCATCTCCATTAGCTGGGATGCCCTGGGGCGCTGTAACAAAGGGGGTGAGCCTTTGAGGTTCACAACCAGGTGTTACAGTTCCTGCAGGGGGAGGTGTGAAGCACCTCCACCCAGTGCAGGCTTTTGTTCCTGGCCACAGACTGACAAAGGCACTCTTCTCATGTCGCCAGCAACCCGTCTGGTTGTGGCAGGCTGGCAGAAACTAGTCAGCCCCACACTAGAAGTCGGGTTGGTATTCAGGGGCACCTCTAAGATGCTCTCTGTGTGCATATTACAATAAATTGCACACTGTCATCAGTGTGCATTTATTGTGCTTAGAAGTTTGATACCAAACTTCCCAGATTTCAGTGTAGCCATTATGGAACTGTGGAGTTCGTGTTTGACAAATTCCCAGACCATAAACTCTTATGGCTACCCTGCACTTACATTGTCTAAGGATTTGCTTAGACACTGTAGGGGCATACTGCTCATGCACATAGGCCCTCATCTGTGGTATAGTGCACCCTGCCTTAGGGCTGTAAGGCCTGCTAGAGGGATGACTTACCTATAACACAGGCAGTGTGAGGTTGGCATGGCACTCTGAGGGGAGTGCCATGTCGACTCAGTCATTTTCTCCCCACCAGCACACCCAAGCTGTGAGGCAGTGAGCATGTGCTGAGTGAGGGGTCCCCAGGGTGGCATAAGACATGCTGCAGCCCTTAAAGACCTTCCCTGGCCTCAGGGCCCTTGGTACCCGGGGTACCAGTTACAAGGGTGCCAGGGTTGTGCCAATTGTGGAAATAAAGGTACAGTTCAGGGAAAGAACACTGGTGCTGGGGCCTGGTTAGCATGGTCCCAACACACTTTCAATCAAAACTTAGCATCAGCAAAGGCAAAAAGTCAGGGGATAACCATGCCACAGAGGCATTTCCTTACACCTATTCTCAAGTCGCTCAGGAATGATCTCTGGTTTGTAATGGGGTCGCAACACTACCAGTTTGTGGTCCTTCCTTTTGGTCTTACTTCAGCACCTCGAGGCTTCACGAAGGTGATGGTGGTGGTTGCAGCAAGTCTCAGGAGGAAGGGAATATCGGTATTCCCTTACCTGGATGATTGGTTGATCAAAGCCAAGTCTCTAGAGCTCGTGCTGCATCACCTGCAAATTGCAACTCCTGTTCATAGGGGCGCAGTACTGGACACAACATTGAATCTGGCCTATCCTCCGCCTCAGTGGATTCAGGACATTCAGGCGTTGATTCCAATGTTTCAAAATGGAGCAGTTATTCCAGTCCTCAAGGTCCTGCGCCTGCTCGGTCTGTTCGCTTCTTGGATTCTGTTGGTCACTCATGCACGCTGGCACATGAGGGCTCTTCAGTGGTGCCTCCACAAGCAGTGGTTTCAACACAAAGGGGATCTCGAGGAGTCGATAACTATCTCCAGAGACACTGCAGCGGATCTATGATGGTGGGCCGTGGACGGCAACCTTTCCCAAGGAAGGCCATTTTCACTACCTCCTTGGGTGGCTACGGTCATAACCGATGCTTCCACTCTAGGGTGGGGAGCTCACCTGGGGGACCTGGAGATCAAAGGTCTTTGGTCTCCAGTGGAACAGACTTTTCATATCAATCTGTTAGACTTGCAGGCGATACGTATGGCTCTCAAGGCCTTCCTCCCATCCCTTCACGGTCAGTTAGTTCAAGTGTTAATGGACAACACTACTGCAATGTGGTACCTCAACAAGCAGGGAGGAGTAGGGTTGTACCTTCTCTGCAGAGAGGGGTCTGCGGCTCTGGTCGTGGGCTCAGGACCATCGGATATGCTTGGTAGTAAATCATCTGGCCAGAGTCTCAGTCAGCATTTCTCTGCCATTCACAAGTGGTGTCTCCATCCAGACCTGGTCCTTCACATCTTTCGGATGTGGGGTTTCCCGCAGATAGACCTATTTGCTACTCGGGAGAACGCTCACTGCCTGTCGTTCTGCAGCCTCCAGTATCCGGTGCAAGGAGCTTTGGGGGATGCGTTTCAGATGTCTTGGTGTGACTAGTTGCTTTACACATTTCCCCCCATACCCTTGATTCCTCGGGTTCTGAGGAAGATTCGCCAAGATCGGGCTTAAGTCATTTTAATGGCTCCGGATTAGCCGAGAAGGTTGTGTTATACGGACCTTCTCCAACTCTCACTGTGCCTTCTGCTCCGTCTCCCTCTCAGGGCACATGTCCTGTCGCAGGGGCAGGCTCTACACCAGCACCTCCAGAGCCTGCACCTACATGCCTGGAGATTAAACGGGGCAATCGGAGTTCTTTCTCTCTCCCACCAGAGGTAGTGGATGTTATTTTATCGGCCAGGCGACAGTCCACTCTGTTTATGCTGGCAGGTGGGCAAAATTCATGGATTGGTGTGGAGAGAAACAAATTGATCCCTTGAGAGCCCATCTGTCTGATGTTCTGTTGTTTGCTTTAACTTTAGCGCAGAAGGGTTGTGCATTTGAGACTGTCAAAGGCTTTTTGTCAGCGCTGTCTGCCTTTCTTTGCCTTCCGGATCAACCTTCCTTGTTCAAATCACCTATAGTTGTTAGGTTCTTGAAAGGTCTAACAAATACATTTCCTCCCACTCCGTTCCTTATGCCTCAGTGGGATTTAAATGTGGTTTTGACTTTTTTAATGGGTTCACTGTTTGAACCTATGCATTCTTGTTCTTTAAGATTGTTAGTCTTTGAGACAGTTTTCCTTATAGCTATATTACGTCTGCTAGACGTGTGAGTGAGCTTCAGGCTCTTAGTGTCAAACCTCCCTTTACGTCATTCTATGCTGACAAAGTGGGGCTGAAAACCAGGGCGGCTTTCCTACCTAAAGTTGTCACTCCTTTCCATATGGGGCAGTCTATTACCCTTTCATCTTTCTGCCCTCCTCCTCATCCTTCAAAAGAGGAAGAAAGACTCCATCGCTTAGACCCCAGAAGGGCTCTCAATTTCTCGATTGAGAGAACAAAGGACTTTCGGTTGGAGGACCATCTCTTCGTTGGATATGTGGGCAAGATGAAAGGCAGAGCTGTCCATAAAAGAACCATATCCAGGTGGATCATTCTCTGCATAAAGATCTGTTAATAGTTAGCAAAGAAGATTCCTCCTGATGGTATTAGAGCTCATACTACCAGGTTTAAGGCTGCCACTTCAGCTTTGGCTAGGGGTGTTCCAGTGGTAGATATTTGCAAAGCAGCAACTTGGGCTTCCCTCCATACTTTTGCGAAGTACTACTGATTCGGAAGTCAGGAGGGATGGCCATTTTGCATGTTGTGTTGCAGGATTTCTCGGTGTGACTAGTCAGGCACCCACCTCCGAGTGCAGTACTGCTTTGGGACTCATTTTTTTTTTTTTAAATGATATTTTATTGTCATTTTATTTTCATACATTGATAATATAATTTTAACTTGTACAGTAGTCCGAACTAATTATTACCAACAGCTGTTGTAACGTTCCAATCTGTGGATAGTGCCTGCACAAGTGTATTCGTGGTCTATGTAGCTTCTCAATAGATATTCTCAAGAACTATTTACATGATGGTGGTTACTTTGAGGTGAATGTTCCTAGTAGGGTGGGTTAAGGACTAGTCAGCTGGGACTGGAGTTCTCCTGTTAAGTTTAGTCTCAACTGTCTACTCGGGGGTTATTTGGTCATGTGTGTGGGTGCCTGGTCTGGCTCCTGATCAGACTTATGTAGTGTTGCTTACTCCCATGTGGCTGCTGCCCTCCTCGGCTACCCTACGTTCTGTGCTAGGTCCAACGAACCTTCCCTCCAGATCATAGTGCGTGTTTATGTGTTCTGGTCTACTTAATTATTCCTGGCCGGATGGTGTCTCAGCTAATCTCCTTGTGTTTCCTTGTCGCTATTTCAAATTCCCATCCTCTTAATATTTCCTCCCAAAAGGGGGCAATGGGTTTCTGGCGCGGTCCCCTCAATTCTTCGTGCACCAAAACTTGAAGTTCTGCTCTGGCCCATTTCGTGACTTCACGTCGCCAAATTTCCAGTGGGGGGGAGCTAGAAGCCTTCCAGTTTAGTGTTATTTGCCTCCTATAGAGTGCCAGTGCCAGGTCTAGAAACCGGGTAGCTACTGCGCCCAGAGCCAGTCCGGAGTGCAGTCCCAGCAGGCACAGCGATGGGGTCTGCGCCAGCTTGACACCCAGTGATTTCTCAAGTTCGCCCAGTATCTCCTCCCAGGACCGCCGGATGCCCGGGCAGTGCCATAGCATATGGTCTAAGTCTGCATCTAGTTCGTTGCAGCTGGGGCATGCTCTGGGGTCTCCCCCATAGATGATGTTTAGTCTATGCGGCGTGAGATATGTTCTGTGCAAATAATTAAATTGTATATATCTCAAACGTGTGTTCCTAGTTACTGTCCTAGGGTATGCCATTGCTTTCTTCCATTCAGCCTCTGTCAGAGTATTATGCAGTGCCCTTTCCCATCTCTCACGAAGGGCTTGGAGGGGGATCAGCGTGCACTCCTTTTGGGCCTTGTACAGTTTAGCGACCAGGTGGGTGTCCTCGCCCATGGTCAGGAGGGTATGCATGATATTGTGTCTCTGGTTCTGCATTAATCGTTCCCCAGTATATTTTAATACGGTGAGTCAGGTGTTGGTAGGTTAAGAACTGCCCAGTCGTATATTTTATTCCTTTCGACCAGGTCCGGGAATGATCTCAGTACTCCTTCCTGAAAGAAGTCTGAGTTCCAACCCCTTTACTCGCCCATATCCCTAGGCCACTGCAAGTCCTTCACCCGTCTATTGGGTCAAGCACCAGCCACTGTAATGGAAGGGCTGGGGAATATGGTGTCCCTATTCCCACTCTACATGAGCATCGTTTCCAGCATTCTAGCGCAGTTTTCAGTAATGTACTCTCCACTTTGCATTTCACTGTTTGGGTGAGCATGAGCGCCAGCATCCAATTTCCGCCGCTCCCCCCGCCAATAATGAGTTCCTCCGTGCATCCTCTCCCCGCAAGCCATCCGGCCACCCACTGCAACTGACAGGCCAAGTAATAGGATTCGAAATCTGGCACCCGAGGCCTCCCACGATCACCGGCCTGCAGAGGACATGGAGTGAGGTGCGTCTGCAGCCTCCATCCCATATAAGCTCTCGGAGTAGGGTGTTTAACTCGTGGAACCAAGTTGAGGGAATCACTACTGGTAGGTTAGTAAGAAATACAGGAGGCGTGGAAGCATTATAATTTTTGATAGGGATATCCTAGCTGATATGGTCAGTATCGGGGATCTCCAAAATCCCACTGAAGAACGGAGCGCTCGTAGTGCCTTACCTATATTACCCTCGCGTAAGTCTCTTAGGTCGTGTAACACATGGATGCCCAGATATTTAAAGGTGTGTGGGGCCCATACAATGTCCGGAGGGCATGTTGATGGGCGCGCTCCGCCCGATTCCAGTGGGAGGACAAAGGTCTTACTTCTATTTAATCTGAGCCCCGAAAGGGCTCTGAAATTGTCTAATGCCCAGGGCAGGCCTGTCTCGCCCTCAAGTATATTAGGACGTCATCTGCGTAGAGTGAGATGATATTTTCAGTTTGTCCTAGCACTATCCCTCTGCCCAAGCCGGCGGAACGGAACTGGGCGGCCAGGGTCTCAATAGCCAGGGCAAACAATAGAGGGGACAGAGGACATCCCTGTCTAGTGCCCCTGTAAACTGGATATGCCTCCGAGACCGACTTTCCGGTCTTCACTCTCGCAAGGGGGGATGCATATAATAGATCCACCCAGTGCACCCAGTTTGTTCCCATCCCCATTCGGAGCATCACTGTCCGTAGAAAATCCCATCTTAGGGAGTCAAATGCCTTCTCGAAGTCTATTGCCAGCAGGGTTGCCCCTGGGGGCTTCTCAGTGTGTGGCATGTGTAAAATGGAGAACAGACGCCTCAGATTTAAGGATGTGTTCTGTGCTGGGATAAATCCATTTTGATCTTGGTGTATCAGGTTAGTGATATGTTGAAGGATCCAATTGGCCATAAGTTTACTGAGGATTTTGAATTCACAATTTAGCATTGACAATGGGCGGAAGTCGGTCACCGAGAGCTCACCTGTGTCTCGCTTAGGCAGGGGGATTACCAGTGCCTCCCTCATAGAGCCGGGGAGCATACTCCGCTGGAATGCCTCTGTGAATGTTTCTACCACTCTGGGAGCTAGCAGTGAAGAGTACTTTTTATAGAAGTCCATCGGCAGCCCATCAGTACCTGGGGTTTTCCCAGCTGCTAACTGTGATATGGCTTCTTGTACTTCTTCCAGGGACACCGGGCCCCCCAGGATATCCCTGTCGCTATCTGTCAATGTGGATGATGGTAACGGGTGTATGTATGCCCGGACCTGCTCTAGTTCAATTGGATCTGGTTGCCTGTATAGGAAGGAATAGTACTCTAGGAAAGCCTCATTGACTTCTTTTGGGTGAGTGGTGAATCCTCCCCTCCATGTCACGCACATTTACTATAGGCGCCCCTTCGTTTCCCGGTCTCACCAGCCAGGCCAGCATTCTACCATATCTACCCTCTTCTGCCTGCACTGAGGCCCAATATCTTTGTGAGCTATGTGATCTTAGCTGTTCTTCAATTCGGAAATGCGAGGACCTTGCCTCTTTTAATCTGTCACCTTCTGTTTCTGTACCATTACTCTTCCTTTCCACTTCATAGTCTTTTCTACCTCAACCATCTCCCTCTCTAGTGTGCGCAGGATCCCAGCCGTCTGGCTCATGCATTGGCCTCTCACTGCCACCTTAAGGGTTTTCCATTCTATGCCTCTAGATGTTGCTGATCTAGCATTAAGGGTGACATGTTCTGTGATATGGGAGCGGAGTGACTCTCTGTATGCCTGGTCCTCCAGGGCAGACGGACGTAATCTCCATAATGGAATGGGGGGCCTATCCTCAGTTGCCTTCCATACCAGTAATAAGGGATTATGATCGGACAGGGTGTGACCTAGGTATTCCGTGTGAGTTACATTTTGTGTAGCCTGTGCAGAGCATAGGATCCTGTCTATCCTAGTGTGTAGGCGGTGTAAGCTAGAGTAGTATGAATAGTCCCTGTCTGTCGGGTGTTGGGCGCGCCAAGCGTCTGTCAGTCCCCAACTCAGCATCCAATCTTGAATGGCTGGCTATTTTGTGTGTTATCGCCCCCTTAAGTGGCGGGGTGGAGCAGTCCATGTCCACGTCCACCACACTGTTGAAATCTCCTTCGACGAATAATTCCTCCCCGTTTCTACGTGTAAGATGTCTAGACAATTGCTGTAAAAAGGGGATTTGGTCCTGATTAGGGACGTAAATGCTGCATAGGGTAGTTGGTACACCGTGAAGGAGGCCCCCCACCATTACAAATCTACCCTTGTGGTCAATATTGGTGGACGTAACCTCAAAAGGAACCCCCGCTCTTATTCACACTAGTGCTCCCCTGGCATAGGCTGAGTATTTAGTAGCGAAGATCTGACCCCGCCATCTGCGCTTCAATTTATCTATCTCAGTAGCTGTAAGATGGGTTTCTTGCAGCAGGCCGACATGTAACCCCCTCTGTTTCAAGTACGAGAGCACACGATGTCTCTTAGAGGGTGAGCCCAGTCCCCTTACGTTCCAGGTCAAGAATGAATAACTAGCCATGTCTGTGTGTGGTGAGCCGCATTGTTCCCACCTTCCTTCCTGTGTCTTAGTTCCTCACCCACCTTGTTAAGCTTAATGTGAGTAAATCGTAACCCCAGTGACACCATCAATAAACTAAATTGTAAACACCAACGCCCCAACCCCAGGGCACCTCTCAAACAATAGGTTGCCCAGTTAACATTGCAACAGTGCAGTAATAAGAACAAGTCAGTTTGAGTTCTCGCCATTCCGATTGAATGGCCGAGAAACCGGTTGAGGGGGTGGCTGCGGGGTCGTCGAGGCCTCTTCAACAAAGCATTCTTATCCTCCAGTGCCAGAAGGGGGACACTTATGCCAGGTCATCTGATGTTTGGGGAGTCACTCTAGGGGTCTCACCGGGGTAGCTGGAGCCTCCTTCTGAAGAGACCGACGCCACGTCAGAGTCTTTTGCACTATTGACCTGCGATGGCGCACTCCCGCACACCGAAGCCGCCGCATCCAGGGCCTCCATCTTTGCTGACTCTCTCTGGGCCCTGGTTGGCCCCACGGGCAGTCGATCTCTATTGCGCTGTCTCTTCTTTCCTCTGTGGGCGGCTTGTCCGGACTGTCCGTGACGGCCCGCCGTCAGGCCCCTCGACTCCAGCCATTCCCATGCTTCCTCTGGCGATTGTAGAAACACCGTTTTGCCATCCAGGACCACTCGTAGTTTGGCCGGGAAGAGGAGTGAGTACTGGATCCCCTCCTCGCGGAGGGCTTTTTTCACGGCTAAGAACGAGGCACGTTTCAACTGGACTTCCAAGGTGAAGTCCGGGAATAGCGTCACCGCGCTATTTTCAACTTCAAAGGGCCCAGCCTCTCTGGCTCTACGGAGCAGACAGTCCCTGTCTCTATAATGCATTATCTTCACTACCACCACCCGTGGTGGCCTCCCCGGTGCCAGAGGTCTCGAGCGGACTCAGTGTGCTCTCTCCAGGGAGAAAAAGGCCGTAAGGTGGTCCGGTGCCACGACTGTGCGTAGCCATCCTTCGAGAAATTCCACCATGTCAGAACCCTCCACTCCCTCCGGAAGGCCCACCACCCGAATGTTGTTCCTGCGGTTCCTGCCTTCTGCATCTTCCACGCGGCGTTCGAGGCTGTGTACACGGTCTGTCAGCTGTAGAACTGACGCTGCAAGGTTTTCGTGCTTCGGAGTGAGCTCTGATATTGTTGTCTCTGTAGCTTTCACTCTGCCTGCCAGTTTGGTGTGGTCTGCCCTCAGCAACCCCAGCTCCACTGCCACTTGGTTAATGTCTTGTCGTAAAGTTATTTTTGTGTCTTCAATGGCCCCTAGGATCTTCTCCGGGGTTGCCTGAACCGTTGGTTGCGCGAAATCCCCCATGGTCTCTTTTTGTTGTGTACTTATAGGATTACGATGCAATGTCTTGCTTCTGGTCTTACCCTTGGAAGACATTCGGGACTCGTGTTACTGTGGGCTAGATGTCGAACAGGGCGATGACCCACTCACCGACTGGGAATGGGTGTATTAATTCTCCTGTCGGGCCCAGTTTATCTGATCTGCGGGCCCCCGGACTGGTTGCCAGATTGTGCAAGCCTGGTTCCAATTAGATTGTCTCGGACTCAGAGAGGCGGGTCCTAAAGGCCCAGGCCACCAGGGCCTTCCAGCGGCGGGTCCGCTTCTGTGCTCGTTCGTGGTGCCCTTCATCACGCCTCCTCTACCTGCGGCCCTCATATTGGACCCCGCTGGGGCCTTCCCGGCAGGTTTCCCCCGGGAGCAACCAGAGGAGTTCCACGTCTCATTCGCAGCAAGCAGCACGCAGCTTCGGCCTCCCCCGGAGTCACTCACTGGCGCCCGGCTCTCCTCCCCTCTGCCCACGCTGCTCGTGCTCCGTAACTCCGGTCCGGTCCATCCGGAGCCTTCCCGGCAGGCTTCCCTCCGTCGGTCTCGGCAGCCGGGTCATCGCTCCCCCAGGAGCAGCTGGGGAGTTCCACGTCTCAGCCGCAGCAAGCAGCACGTAGCCTCCGCCTCACCCGGTGTCACCCACCGGCGTCTGGCTCTCTTCACCTGCTCAACGCTGCTCACGCTTCGTAACTCCGGCCCGGCCTAGCTCTGACCACACTCACGGTGTGTCCCGGTCGCCTGGGTTTGTCTCTGCAGCTCTTCCTCTCGATCCGGTGGTCTCAGCGGCTGACCGGGCTCCGCATTTTCAGGATCACACCCCTGGCACCCGGGAGGATGTTGATTTTAACAGGATTAATTAAGGCCTTGACGGAGCTCTGAAACTAAGCGTCCGCCATGTTTGCCCGATCAACCATGCCCCTCTTTGGGACTCTATTCATAAGGTGAGGAATCCACAGGTAGTTGTATCCATCAGAAGAACAAGTTACTTACCTTCAGTAATGCTTTTTCTGGTGGATGCACTAGCAACCTGTGGATTTCGGACAGTCCCACCCACCTCCCTGTTGCCTGTCTGGGCATACCAAGACTTTTTTATTATAAGTGTATATGTTTTTATTAATTTTTATATAAATAAATGTCGTACTTATATTACTTGAGTATGGTTATATGTGCTATTGTGAGGTCGGTTATCACCTGCTCGCCTCAAAGGCACGTAAAAAAGGGTGAAACTGACGTCAGCACGCCGGCGAGGACATTTTATTGCCACGGTGACGTCAGACGGAGTCGGGTGTGGAGCCGTGCAATTGTTACATCCTCGTTGACGTGGAGAGCTGGGAAGAAAATTTTCTGTCAAATGCTGGTGCATTGGGAGAATTCATAAGGCGAGGAATCCACAGGTAGCTAGGGTATCCACCAGAAAAAAGCATTACCGAAGGTAAGTAATTTGTCATCTGGAAGCTTATCTAGATGAACATTAAAGGGGAAGCTAAGAAAATCTTAATGGAAGGAGAGTGCACATCTTCAGAGGTCATAGATTATGCGATGGGTATCGCTTATACCATATTCAGGCAGCTGGCTGGAGCAGCGGTTTCACGTCGTCAGGGCTTTCTTAAAGCTACCTCATTCAGGCCCGAGGTTCAGACCAAAATATTGGACCTACCCTTTGACGGACAGTCTTTTTTTGGAAAGCACGTTGACGAAGCTCTCCAAACATTAAAAACAGATGCTTCCAAATCATTAGGGACGTTACAATACAAAAAGTTGCCCTTTTGTGGAGCTCGATTAAGAGGACAGACATCTTCAAGAGGGGGATACCAGCAATACCTTTATCCAGCATACTCCCCTTATTACTAGCTATTTCAGACGTAATACCAGAAAAGGCAGTCATCATCGGTGTCCTGTGTCAGACCTCCTCCAAGAGGGAAATGTGGACGACAGGGCAAAGACACCAACTGTCGACAATGTCCTGTTACAGGTGCTGACTAGTTCCCTCTGTTTTTTACCTAAGGTAGCAGGGAGAATAATCCACAATCTATACTGCTGGTGCCAAATAACAGATCAGTGGGTCCTGAATCTAATCTGGTTCGGGCACAAGCTTGAATTTATACAGACACCATCTCTAACACCACGTCCGCCTTCTTTACAAAAATATCTGCGTCTTCTCAAATGGTAAGTCAAGACCATGATCAAGAAAGGAGCTATAGAAAGAATGCCTTTGTCACAGAGAGAGAAAGGTTTCTACCCCCGCTTCTTCTTAATTTGCAAGAAGTCGAAGCAGTGGAGACCAATCTTTCATTTCTAAACCTCAACAAATACCTAAAAAAAAAAAAAAAAAGAAAATCCTTCTGAATGGTCACAATGCAAAATAAATTGCAACTCATCAACACAGGAGACAAGATGTCATCCCTAGGCCTTCAAGACACATATTTTCATATTCCCATCCATACAAAACTCAGGAGGTTTCTCAGCTTCACAGTAGCTGGCGGCCATTATCAGTTTTTGAGTATTACCCTTCAGTCTCAAGTCCACTCCTCCGGTGGCGGTCTTCCTGGGGCAGCAGTGACATCAATTTCTCCAGGGCCTCGACAACTGGTTAGTCAAGGCTCCTTCAAACCAGTCTGCAAGGGTTTCAACCATGGCTTGCATATGCCTGTTCAACAAGTTAGTCCTCACTCGCAGTCCGACAAAATCATCTCTCCAACCATCGCAGCGATCACATTCTTAGAAGCCATATTGGGCACAAACTTAAACAGGGCATACCCCACAAGCAAGAGACAAAAGAAGTTGATCAAACTGGCAAAGTTAATAAAAAAAAAAAGGTGGTCACTTTCCATTCGCCTTGCCAAATCCCTTCTGGGCTTGATATCTTCCTGCATTCATCTAATACCACGCTGCCAGCTACATATGTGTCCACTTCAAGAAGCGTTGGACATTGTAGGCACAAGCCACAGGAAGCTTCGATGACATCCTCCAAGTTACTCCACCAGTAGTCAGTTTGCTTTCCTGGTGGACGCAACCAGTAAACCTGTCAATTGGTCTGCCATTCTTAACTCAACCTTCACCTCTGGTGATCACAACAGACGCTTCCTTGGACGGCTGGGGACCCTTCCTTCAAGATCCCCAGATAAGCAGAAAATGCCCATCTTCCGATCAGGGTCTTCACATCAATCTATGCCAGTTGAGGGCAGTGCATCTTGCTCTACAAGCATACCTTTCCAGGATTCAACAGCCCCACGTGCTGATGAGAACGGACAACACAATGACATTGCACTATATAACCAAGCAAGGTGACACCAGATCTGACCTGTAATCCGGGAAGCTTAACTAATCTGGAGATGGTGCATTCATCACAAGATACATCTGAATGAACTTTTACCTGAAACCAAAACGACTTAGCAGACCCCCCCCCCACGAGCAGGCTTAAAACAGCTTGTCACAAGTGGAAACTGGACCAGCACACAGTGGATCAAATCTTCCATCAATGGGGCAGACCAAACCTCAGCCTCTTTGCAACCCCTCACAACACCAAATGCCAATTCTTCGCAAGTTGGCATCCCCAGCCGGGCTCGTTGGGCAATGCATTTTCAGTGGCATGGTCTCGCATATGTGCCCTACACCTTTCCTCCCATTCCTCTCCTTCCAAAAGTCATCATGAAGATGAAGGCCGAGCCTTGCAAGATGCTACTCATAGCCCCAGCATGGCCATGCCAGCACTGGTTCACAGAATTTCTCATTCTTTAAACACAGCAGCACATTCCACTCAAACCGAACCCATCAATATTAACGATGAACCAGAGACAAGTTCAACATCCCCAATCTCTTTGGTTAGTGCCTGGTTCCTGAGTTCCATAAATGTGGTCACCTGAACATTCCTTCAGACTGCAGGGAGATATTAGACTAAGCAAGGGCAAACAGTACTAACAAGACATATTGTTTAAAATGGAAAAGGTTTTGCATATGGTGTCAGACAGTTCAAATATATCCCATGTTTTTCTCACCTGAACAGCTTTTACCTTACCTATTACACCTTGCTCAGAGAGGCTTTTCGCATTGCAGTGGCAGCTTATCGCATTGCTCTATTAAAGTACATCTTGCAGCCATTTCTTGCTTTAGAAGATCACAAAAAATGCCATCTTTGTGGTCAGTAAGGCTCATTAAAGAATTCCTTAAAGGACTCTTCCGAACATTCCTACAGATGAAGCCTCCTCCTCCTCTTCAGTGGCAGCTTAATATAGTACTTTCACAACTGATGAAACATCCTTTCGAACCCATTCACAAGATGGTTATAAAGTTTCTTTCCTGGCAAGTAGCTTTACTGCTTGCCCTCATGTCGGCTGGCCGAATTTCAGGCTTTCACTATTCAGGGACAATAGGGTTATCCTACGCACAAACCCTAAATTCATTCCTAAGGTCCCATCGAACTTCCATCTCAATGAGCCAGTAATACTGAAGTCTTTTTCCCCAAATACTCAGACACTGGCTGAATGAGCATTGTATTATCTGGATGATTCAAGTTTTATCTAAATCGAACTAAGAACTTTTGTAAGTCTAACCAACTTTTCGTAGTATGCAGCGCACCTAGAAAGGGTCTTCCCCTAACGAGAAAAAGTATTTCCAGATAGATCTCTAGCGCTATTCTCTTCAGTCATCAAAAAGCTGTCAGACCTTTGGATTCAAAAGTTCGAACTCATTCCACAAGAGCCATGTCCACATCCATGGCATTGTTTCCGGGGGTCTCATTGCCAAAGATCTGCAGAACAGCAACCTGGAAGAATGCTCATACCTTCCCACAACACTACTACTTAGACTCAGAAGTCCTTAAGGATGCAGCAGTAGGACGAGCGGTTCTAAGACATCTGTTTCAATAAAGGTGAGCATTTCTTTCTATCCGGAATTCATGCATCTATTACGCACATTTTGTTCTTCTATTTGTGTGTGTGTGTGTGTGTATTTACATATATACATACATACACATATATATATATATATATATATATAAAACTTTGCTAGATAAACAGACATTTGAGGTGAGCAAATCTAGAGTGTCGCTGGTGTTGCAGGGTGCTACTTACTAGAGCTGCTCTCCACCTAAACTTGGGAACTACCCAGAGTTCTCTATTCTCTTTTTTTGCATAATTTATGCGGCACTCTAACCCTGAAAGGGATTTGTTTTGACTTATACTGGGTGCTCCCTTGTGTCTGGACAAAGCTAAACCTCTCTGATGAGCTCTAATGAGAGCGAAACACGTGTCAGGGGTTGCTTTTACTCATTCCAGGTTGGCTTGGATGGTATTTTACCAGTCCAAAGCTGTAATACTGTGCCTGGAGTGGTAAATGGCTTTTGTCATTTTACAGCTCGGCAAGGTTGACACTGTGTCAAACCTATGCTTAAAGACTTTGCTGTACAAATGGCAAAAGACTTTGTCACTATCTAGCTCGGCGTGGATAGCACTGTGCTGATCCAATGCTTAAAAACTTTGCTAGATAAACAGACATTTGAGGTGAGCAAATCTAGAGTGTTGCTGGTGTTGCAGGGTGCTACTTACTAGAGCTGCTCTCCACCTAAACTTGGGAACTACCCAGAGTTCTCTATTCTCTTTTTTTGCATAATTTATGCGGCACTCTAACCCTGAAAGGGATTTGTTTTGACTTATACTGGGTGCTCCCTTGTGTCTGGACAAAGCTAAACCTCTCTGATGAGCTCTAATGAGAGCGAAACACGTGTCAGGGGTTGCTTTTACTCATTCCAGGTTGGCTTGGATGGTATTTTACCAGTCCAAAGCTGTAATACTGTGCCTGGAGTGGTAAATGGCTTTTATCATTTTACAGCTCGGCAAGGTTGACACTGTGTCAAACCTATGCTTAAAGACTTTGCTGTACAAATGGCAAAAGACTTTGTCACTATCTAGCTCGGCGTGGATAGCACTGTGCTGATCCAATGCTTAAAAACTTTGCTAGATAAACAGACATTTGAGATGAGCAAATCTAGAGTGTCGCTGGTGTTGCAGGGTGCTACTTACTAGAGCTGCTCTCCACCTAAACTTGGGAACTACCCAGAGTTCTCTATTCTCTTTTTTTATAAATATATGTATATGTATATATATATATATATATATGTGTGTGTTCGATGGCATGTGTAGCTGCAGATACACATGCTGTGCATTATCCTGCCATCTAGTGTTGGGCTCGGAGTGTTACAAGTTGTTTTTCTTCGAAGAAGTCTTTTCGAGTCACGAGATCGAGGGACTCCTCCCCTTTCGGCTCCATTGCGCATGGGCGTCGACTCCATCTTAGATTGTTTTCTTTCCGCCCTCGGGTTCGGACGTGTTCCTCTTCGCTCCGTGTTTCGGTTTGGAAAGTTAGTTAAATCTCGGAAAAATTGACGGTATTGTTTGCGTTCGGTATCGGGTTAGTAATAGCAGATCGACACCTAAGAAAAGAAGAGCTCCGGTAGCCCTTCGGGGCTTCCCTTCCCTGGCGGGGCCTGGTCGGCCCGACCACGTGCGTCTTCAAGGCTCATGGAACGGACCCCATTCCGCTTCTGCCCTGAATGCCACAATAAGTATCCTTATACAGACCAGCATTTGGTCTGTAATTTGTGTTTGTCCCCCGAACACAAGGAGGATACCTGCGAGGCCTGTCGGGCATTTCGGTCAAAGAAGATGCTACGGGACCGGAGAGCTCGAAGGCTTCAAATGGCGTCGACGCCGGCAGGACCCCATGACGTCGAAGAAGAGGAGACTTTCTCCATTCCAGATTCGGACTCGGACAAGGCCGAAAGTGAGCAGCCGGCGAGGCAACAAACCATGAGTAAAACTGCCCCTGCCAAAACTCACACAAAAATAATGAAAGCCCAGGGGACGCCACCGCCAGCAGCCCATGGCTTAACCCGTAAGCACGGTGACCAACCATCGGCACCGAGAAAGGGCACACACGTGTCGAAGACATCCGACTCCAGTCGAGATACCGGCACAGAGTATACTCAGCACCAAGATACTGGCTCCGACCAAACTCTGCACCGAGATATCGGCACCCCGAAACCGAAAAAGGTGGCTTTGGAGCCGAAAAAGACTGCTGAAAAGGTTTTGGTGCCGAAATACCCAGCCTTGGAGCCGAAACAGAGCTCCTATTCCGAAGAACAAGGCCTTTCATCACAACTACAAGGCCATAAATTTGGACAAGAATTAGAGATGGGAGAGCCAGACTATACACAAAGAAGGCTCCATATTCAGAAGGACACAGGGAAAATAAGAACTCTTCCCCCAATTAAAATTAAACGGAAACTCGCTTTCCAAGAAACAGAAAAACAGCCAAAAGCAAAAGTGGCTAAAGAAAAAACTCCACCACGTTTTTCGCCACAGCACTCACCGCAGCTGTCACCAATTGCAACACCCCCAATGATGCAATCACCAACGCACACAGGGATGAGCCAGGATGACCCAGATGCATGGGATCTAAACGATGTACCAGTATCTGACAATAGTCCGGATTGCTACCCGGCAAGACCATCACCACCAGAAGACAGCACTGCTTTCATGCAGGTGGTGTCCAGAGCAGCTACTTTTCACAATGTAGCACTGCATGCAGAACCTATAGAGGGTGACTTTTTATTCAATACCCTGTCATCAACACATAGCCATTACCAGAGTCTGACGATGTTACCAGGCATGTTAAAACACGCAAAACAGGTGTTTCAAGACCCCGTCAAAGGCAGAGCCATTACATCTAGTGTGGAGAAGAAGCACCAACCTCCCCCTACAGACCCTGTGTACATCACGCAACAACTAACACCTGACTTAGTGGTAGTAGGGGCAGCCCGGAAAAGGGCAAACTCACAGACTTCTGGGGATGCACTACCACCCGACAAAGAAAGTCGAAAGTTTGATGCAGCAGGGAAAAGGGTTACAGAACAGGCAGCCAATCAATGGCGCATTGCTGATTCACAGGCTTTATTGGCAAGATATGACGGGGCTCATTGGGACGAAATGCAGCATTTCATTGAACATCTTCCCAAAGAGTTTCAAAAGCGTGCACAACAAGTGGTGGAGGAGGGCCAAAGTATCTCCAACAACCAGATACGATCGGCTATGGACGCAGCGGACACAGCCGCAAGAACTGTGAATACAGCAGTCACTATTCAGAGACACGCATGGCTACGCACCTCCGGATTTAAGCCAGAGATCCAACAGGCTGTGCTTAATATGCCTTTCAATGGACAGCAGTTGTTTGGGCTGGAGGTGGACACAGCTATAGAGAAGCTGAAGAAGGACACTGATACGGCCAAGGCCATGGCGCGCTCTACTCCCCACAGAGCAGAGGCACATTTAGAAAGACACAATTTAGAGGGGGGTTTCGGGCCCAAAGCACAGAACCCTCAACCTCACAAGCCAGACCCACATACCAGGGCCAGTATCAAAGAGGAGGCTTTCGGGGACAATACAGAGGTGGACAGTTCCCTAAAACTAGAGGAAAGTTCCAAAGACCCCTCAAACTAAACAGTGACTTCAGTGTCAAAAGTCCCCAACACATAACACCAGTGGGGGGGGGGAGACTCACAGATTATTACAAAAATTGGGAGGAAATAACAACAGACTTGTGGGTCCTAGCCATTATCCAACATGGTTATTGCATAGAATTCATACAATTACCACCAAATGTGCCTCCAAGGACACACAACATGTCCAAACAACACTTGGATCTATTACAACTAGAAGTCCAAGCGTTATTGCAAAAAGAGGCAATATAACTAGTACCCAAACATCAGAAAGGAACAGGTGTCTACTCCCTGTATTTTCTAATACCAAAAAAGGACAAAACTCCGAGGCCCATATTAGATCTCAGAACATTAAATATTTACAGCAAATCAGATCACTTTCACATGGTGACACTTCAAGACGTAATTCCATTGCTCAGACAACAAAACAACATGTCAACATTAGACCTCAAGGATGCTTTCTTCCTTATACCTATACATCCTTCCCACAGGAAATACTTAAGGTTTGTAATCCAAGGAGTACATTACCAATTCAAAGTGTTACCATTCGGGATAACAGCAGCACCAAGGGTATTTACAAAATGCCTTGCAGTAGTAGCTGCACATATCAGAAGACCGCATATACACGTATTCCCGTATCTAGACGATTGGTTAATCAAAACCAACACTCAGGAACAGTGTCTTCAACACACAAAATACGTCATAGAAACCCTTCACAAACTAGGGTTCTCACTAAACTACCAAAAATCACACTTACAGCCGTGCCAAATACAACAATACTTAGGAGCAACAATCAACACAAAAAAGGGATTGGCAATCCAAGTCCACAAAGGGTACAAGCATTCCAAAACGTAATACAAAGCATGCACCCAAACCAAAAGTATCAGGTAAAATTAGTGATGAAACTACTAGGCAACATGTCCTCATGCATAGCCATTGTCCCAAACGCAAGATTACACATGCGGCCCTTACAACAGTGCCTAGCAACACAATGGACACAAGCACAGGGTCAACTTCAAGATCTAGTGTTGATAGACCGCCAAACACTCACCTCGCTTCAATGGTGGAATCCTGTAAATTTAAACCAAGGGCGGCCTTTCCAAGACCCAGTGCCTCAATACGTGATCACAACAGATGCTTCCATGGTAGGGTGGGGAGCACACCTCAACCAACACAGCATCCAGGGACAATGGGACACTCAGCAGAAACAACTTCATATAAATCAGCTAGAACCACTAGCAGTGTTTCTAGCGTTGAAAGCATTTCAACCACTAATAGCCCACAAACACATTCTTGTCAAAACAGACAACATGACAACAATGTATTACTTAAACAGGGAGGCACACACTCATCACAACTGTGTCTCTTAGCACAGAATATTTGGCATTGGGCGATTCACAATCACATTCACCTAATAGCGCAATACATCCCAGGAATTCAAAACTAGTTGGCCGACAATCTCAGTCGAGATCACCAACAAATCCACTAATGGGAAATTCATCCCCAGATACTGCAAACCTACTTCCAAAACTGGGGAACACCGCAAATAGACCCATTCGCAACAAAAGAAAACGCAAAATGCCAAAACTTCGCATCCAGGTACCCACAGCCTCACTCCAAGGGCAATGCGTTATGGATGAGTTGGTCAGGGATATTTGCTTACGCTTTTCCCCCTCTCCCACTCCTTCCGTATCTCGTAAACAAATTGAGTCAAAACAAACTCAAACTAATACTAATAACACCAACTTGGGCACGACAACCTTGGTACACAACACTACTATACCTGTCAGTAGTGCCTCATATCAAACTACCAAACAGACCAGATCTGTTAACTCAACACAAACAGCAGATCAGACACCCAAATCCAGCATCGCTCAATCTAGCAATCTGGCTCCTGAAGTCTTAGAATTCGGACATCTAGACTTTACACAAGAATGTATGGAGGCCATCAAACAGGCTAGAAAACCTACTACAAGACATTGCTATGCAAATAAATGGAAACTATTTGTGCATTACTGTCATAATAATCAAATTCAACCATTACACGCGTCCGCAAAAAACATTGTAAGCTACTTACTACACTTACAAAAATCTAAGTTAGCTTTTTCATCCATTAAAATACATCTCACAGCAATTTCTGCCTATCTGCAAATTACACATTCAACTTCATTATTTAGAATCCCAGTCATAAAAGCATTTATGGAGGGTCTAAAAAGGATCATTCACCAAGAACACCACCAGTTCCTTCGTGGAACCTCAATATTGTATTAACACGACTCATGGGTCCACCATTCGAACCCATGCACTCTTGTGAAATGCAATACTTAACCTGGAAAGTAGCCTTCCTAATAGCTATCACATCTCTCAGAAGAGTAAGTGAAATACAAGCCTTTACCATACAGGAACCCTTTATACAAATACACAAGCATAAAGTGGTTCTACGCACAAATCCCAAATTTTTGCCAAACGTTATATCACCGTCCCACTTAAACCAAACAGTGGAACTCCCAGTGTTTTTTTCCAGAACCAGACTCTGTAGCTGAAAGAGCATTACATACATTAGACATAAAAAGAGCACTAATGTATTACATTGATAGAACCAAACAGTTTCGCAAAACAAAACAATTGTTTGTAGCTTTCCAAAAACCTCATGCAGGAAATCCAATATCCAAACAAGGCATTGCCAGATGGATAGTTAAATGTATTCAAACCTGTTATGTTAAAGCAAAGAGAGAACTGCCTATTACACCAAAGGCACACTCCACTAGAAAGAAAGGCGCCACCATGGCCTTTCTAGGAAATATACCAATGGCAGACATCTGTAAGGCAGCCACATGGTCTACGCCTCATACATTCACTAAACATTACTGTGTGGATGTGTTAACAACACAACAAGCCACAGTAGGACAAGCAGTATTAAGAACATTATTTCAAACAACTTCAACTCCTACAGGCTAAACCACCGCTTTTGGGGAGATAACTGCTTACTAGTCTATGCACAGCATGTGTAGCTGCAGCTACACATGCCATCGAACGGAAAATGTCACTTACCCAGTGTACATCTCGTGGCATGAGACGCTGCAGATTCACATGCGCCCTCCCACCTCCCCGGGAGCCTGTAGCCGTTATAAGTTGATAAAAATAAAACTTGTACATTTGTAAATTTTTAAATATATCACTTTTAGTCACATTATGTACATACATACTTACTCCATTGCATGGGCACTATTACTATATACACAACTCCTACCTTACCCTCTGCGGGGAAAACAATCTAAGATGGAGTCGACGCCCATGCGCAATGGAGCCGAAAGGGGAGGAGTCCCTCGATTCCGTGACTCGAAAAGACTTCTTCGAAGAAAAACAACTTGTAACACTCCGAGCCCAACACTAGATGGCGGGATATGCACAGCATGTGTATCTGCAGCGTCTCATGCCACGAACAGATGTACACTGGGTAAGTGACATTTTCCATATATATATATATATATATTATATATTTATATATATATATATATATATATATATATATGATGACATGTGTAGCTGCAGATACACATGCTGTGCACGGTTCCTGCCATCTAGTATTGGGCTCGGACTGTTTCAAGTTGTTTTTCTTTGAAGAAGTCTTTTTGAGTCACTGGACCGAGTGACTCCTCCCTTTCGGCTCCATTGTGCATGGTCATAGACTCCATCTTAGATTGTTTTCTTTCCGCCATCGGGTTCGGACGTGTTCCTCTTCGCTCCGTGTATTCGATTCGGAAAAAGACTAACTTCACCGAAAATCGTCGGTATTGTTTTCGATCGCAAAACATCTTACCTCGACACCGGCAAAACACACTTCGGTGGGCCTTCGGGGCTTCCGCACCCAGCCGAGGCCTGGTCGGCCCGACCACAGATGTCGTTGAAGCCTAATGGACCAGACCCCTTTCCGTTTCTGTCCGAAGTGGCACGCTAAGTATCCATATACAGACCAGCATCGGGTCTGTAATCTGTGTCTGTCACCGGATTACAGAGAAGATTCTTGCGAGGCCTGCAAGTCCTTTCGATCAAAAAGACCTTGAGGGATCGGAGGGCGAGGCGGATGCAGATGGCGTCGAAATCTTTGGAACACCTCGACGTCCAAGAGGAGGAGATGGCTATCGCCATCCAGGGATCAGACTCAGACGACTCCGACGGAGACCGACCGCCTACAACAGGCCAACAAGTGAGTACGCCTGCCCCGACCCAACCCCACAGTCAACCGAAGAAACATAAGGCCTCGGGGAGGCCACTGCCTGAAGGCCATGGCTCGACCCATAAAAAACAAAGCGGTGACCAATCAACACCTTCGGCACCGAAAAAGGCCAAGATCGTGCCTAAGTCTTCCGACTCGAGCTGAGAACCCGGTGTCGAAAAATCTCGACATCGCCTTGTCGAATCGACTAAACCTCGAAAGAGCTGAAAAAAACCTCTTACTCAGAGGAACATGGTCTCTCTAAAAAGCTAAAGGAGAGGCACAGATTTGAATAGGAGCCTCAAATTGAAGAGTTTGACCAAACGCAGGCACGGATGCAGATCCACAAGGATACTGGAAAGATCCAAACTGCCCCTCCTCTCAAATTCAAGAGAAAGCTGGCTTTCCAACCACAATCAGAGACTGAGACTGATCAGCCAAGAGCAAAAGTGGCTAGGGAAAAATCACCAACTCGCCATTTTTCGCCAGAACTTTCTCCCCCGCATTCGCCACAAAGGACAGGGTCACCAATTGGTACACCCACTGCACAGTCACCCACACATACTGTGCAGTCGCAAGATGATGTAGACCCCTGGGACCTCTACGATCTCCCTGTCTCGAACAATAGCCCTGAGTGCTACCCTTCAAAACCGTCTCCACCGGAGGATAGCACTTCGTACACCCAAGTCTTGACCAGGGCTGCTGCATTCCATGTTAGTATGCATTCTGAGCCTTTGGAGGATGACTTCCTCTTTAATACCCTGGCCTCCACGCATGCCTCATACCAGAGCCTGCCTATGCTACCAGGCATGATTAAACATGCTCAGCAAGTTTTTCAAGAGCCGGTAAAAGGAATAGCCATCACACCGTAGGTGGAGAAAAAGTACAAACCACCCCCTGTCGGACCCAGTGTTCATCACGCAACAGCTCCCACCGGACTCTGTAGTGGTTGGTGCTGCAAGGAAAAGGGCCAACTCACAATCATTGGGAAATGCACCACCTCTGGGCAAAGAGAGTCGCAAATTTGACACTGCGGGAAAGAGTGTGGCATCACAGGCTGCCAACCAGTGGCGTATCGCAAATTCACAAGCCCTCCTCGCACGTTATGACCGGGCTCACTTGGATGAGATGAGTGATATCATCCAGCATCTCCCAAAGGAATATCAAAAACAGGCTCAACAGGTGGTAGAGGAAGGGCAAGCGATATCCAACAATCAAATTTGTTCGGCATTGGATTCCGCTGATACTGCTGCAAGAACTGTGAACACGGCAGTCACAATTAGACGGCACGCTTGGCTAAGGTCCTCAGGGTTCAAACCGGAGATACAGCACGCAGTACTGAACATGCCATTTAACCAGCAATAACTGTTTAGACCACAAGTTGACACAGCCATCGAAAAGATGAAGAAAGACACTGACACACCTAAAGCCATGGGCATGCTCTACTCCTCCCAATAAAGAGGAACATTCAGGAAACCGCAATTTAGGGGAGGGTTCAGACAACAGCCTTCAGAGGCATCCACCTCTCAAGCAAAACCCACCTACCAATCTCAATACCAGAGAGGGGGGGTTCGTAGCTCCTTCAGGGGACAATTCCCAAGATCAAGGGGAAAGTTTCTGTCCACCAAGCAGGCCATTAGTAACAAACAGTGACTTGACTGTCACCCTTCCCCAACACACATCACCAGTGGGGGGGAAGACTAACATTTTACTACAAACATTGGTCAGACATAACCACAGACACATGGGTCCTATCAATTATCCAACATGGCTACTGTAAAGAATTCACACATTTCCCTCCAGATATTCCCCCAAGAGCACACAAACTGTCGGCGCAACATCTAGACATGTTACAAATAGAGGTGCAAGCACTATTAACAAAACAAGCCATAGAACTAGTACCTCACCAACAAAAAGGAACAGGGGTCTGTTCCCTATATTTCCTTATTCCCAAAAAGGACAAAACACTAAGACCAATATTTAGACCTCAGAACTCTAAACCTGTTCATCAAATCAGAACACTTCCACATGGTCACACTACAAGATGTAGTCCCCTTACTAAAACACGGAGAATACATGTCAACACTGCATTTAAAAGATGCGTATTTCCATGTTCGGTGGCATGTGTAGCTGCCGATACACATGCTGTGCACAGTCCGCCGTCTGGTGTTGGGCTCGGAGTGTTACAAGTTGTTTTTCTTCGAAGAAGTGTTTTCGAGTCACGAGACCGAGGGACTCCTCCCACTTCGGTTCCATTGCGCATGGGCGTCGACTCCATCTTAGATTGTTTTTTTTCCGCCATCGGGTTCGGACGTGTTCCTTTTCGCTCCGTGTTTCGGGTCGGAAAGTTAGTCAGAATCTCGGAAAAATTCATCGGTATTGTTTCGTTCGGTATCGGGTTAGTTAGAACAAATCGACCCCGAATCTTGAAGAGCTCCGGTAGCCCTTCGGTGTAATTTCGATCCCCCGTCGGGGCCTGGTCGGCCCGACCGCGTGCGACTTCAAGACTGATGGAACGGACCCCGTTCCGATTCTGTCCTAAATGCCATAATAAATATCCTTATACGGATCAACATTTGGTCTGTAACTTGTGCCTGTCCCCCGAGCACAAGGAGGATACGTGCGAAGCCTGTCGCGCGTTTCGGTCGAGGAAAACGCTCAGAGACCGAAGAGCCAGGAGGTTGCAGATGGCGTCCACGCCGACAGGACAACAATGGTTTGAGGAGGAAGAAGAAGAAACTTTCTCCATCCACGAGTCGGATTCCGAAGAACTCGACGCCGAAGTAACGTCAACCGTAAGACGTCGAAACAAAAAGCTCACGAAAAGACTGACAAAGCCCAGGGGATGCCACCGCCAACAGGCCATGGCTTAACCCGAAAAGTAGGTGACCGTCCATCGGCACCGAAAAAGAGCGAGCTGGTGTCGAAGTCATCCGACTCTGGTCGAGATACAGGCACGCAGCAATCTCGGGCCCGAGAGAGTGGCGCAGAAAAGATTCGGCACCGAGACAGCGGCACCGAAGTTGGTCGGCACCGAGAGGGCACGACGCAGAAAAGGAAAAAGATTTTGTCGGAGCCGAAAAAATCAGTAGAAAAGGTTTCGGTGCCGAAACATCTGGCATCCGAACCGAGGATTAATTCCTACTCAGAGGAACAAGGACTGTCCTCTCAAATGAAAAAACACAGATTTGAAGAGGAATTACAAACAATAGAGCCAGATCACACGCAAAGGCGGCTCTTTATTCAAAAAGATACTGGGAAGATCAGCACTCTTCCCCCAATCAAGATGAAAAGGAAACTTGCCTTCCAACAAGGAGACAAGCAACCACAAGCAAAGGTGGTAAAGAAAGTAACTCCACCACCTTCTCCACCACCATCAACTCATGCATCACCGGCGCAAACTCCACCATTAACACACTCACCAGCTCATAGCACAATGAGCCAGGATGATCCGGATGCATGGGACCTCTACGACGCTCCAGTATCGGACAATAGCCCAGAGTCGTACCCAACTAAACCGTCACCACCTGAGGACAGTACATCATATGCACAGGTAGTCGCTAGGGCAGCCGAATTCCACAATGTATCACTACATTCGGAACCTATTGAGGATGACTTCCTCTTTAACACCCTGTCCTCCACCCATAGCCATTATCAAAGCCTTCCCATGCTCCCAGGAATGCTAAGGCACTCCAAACAAATATTTCAGGAGCCAGTTAAAGGCAGAGCCATAACTCCAAGGGTGGAGAAAAAATATAAGGCACCACCCACAGACCCTATATTTATTACAACACAACTGACACCGGACTCAGTAGTTGTGGGGGCAGCTCGTAAGAGAGCCAACTCGCATACATCAGGCGACACACCACCTCCGGACAAGGAGAGCCGCAAATTTGATGCAGCAGGAAAAAGGGTTGCAGCACAAGCAGCAAATCAGTGGCGTATCGCCAACTCGCAAGCACTCTTGGCGAGATACGACAGGGCTCATTGGGATGAAATGCAACATTTCATCGAACACCTACCCAAAGAGTTCCAAAAAAGAGCGCAACAGGTGGTGGAAGACGGACAAAGTATCTCGAACAATCAGATACGGTCTTCCATGGATGCAGCGGATTCAGCTGCAAGGACAATAAACACTGCAGTCACAATAAGGAGGCACGCATGGCTGCGCACATCTGGGTTCAAACCTGAAATACAACAGGCTGTGCTCAATATGCCGTTTAATGAACAGCAATTGTTTGGGCCGGAGGTGGTCACTGCCATTGAAAAACTAAAAAAGGACACCGATACAGCCAAAGCCATGGGCGCACTGTACTCCCCGCAGAGCAGAGGCACATTTCGGAAGACACCTTTTAGGGGAGGGTTTCGAGGTCAACACACAGAAACGAACACCTCACAAACAAGACCACCTACCTACCAGGGACTATATCAAAGGGGAGGTTTTCGGGGACAATACAGAGGAGGCCAATTCCCAAGAAATCGGGGAACATTTCAAGGTCCCAAAACCCCTCAAAATAAACAGTGACTCACAAGTCACACAACCCCTTCACACAACACCAGTGGGGGGAAGACTAAGCCAGTTCTACAAATCTTGGGAGGAAATAACAACAGACACTTGGGTCTTAGCAATTATCCAACATTGTTATTGCATAGAATTTCTCCAATTCCCTCCAAACGTCCCACCGAAAACACACAATATGTCAAAACAGCATATGGATCTTCTAGGACTAGAAGTTCAAGCATTACTGCAAAAGGACGCAATAGAATTAGTACCAAGTCTACAGAAAAACACAGGAATTTACTCACTGTACTTTCTAATACCAAAAAAGGACAAAACTCTGAGACTAATACTAGATCTCAGAACACTAAATACCTACATCAAATCAGACCACTTTCACATGGTCACATTACAAGACGTAATCCCACTGCTCAAACAGCAAGACTACTTGACAACATTAGACCTAAAAGATGCGTATTTCCATATACCGATACATCTTTCACACAGGAAATACCTAAGGTTCGTATTCAAAGGAATACATTACCAATTCAAAGTGTTGCCATTCGGAATAACAACTGCGCCAAGAGTCTTTACAAAATGCCTAGCAGTAGTAGCTGCACATATCAGAAGGCAGCAAATACACGTGTTCCCTTACTTAGACGACTGGTTAATCAAAACCAACACGCTAACAAAGTGTTCATATCACACAAAGTATGTCATACAGACCCTTCACAAGCTGGGTTTCTCCATCAACTATGCAAAGTCACACCTTTTGCCGTGCCAAACACAGCAATACTTAGGAGCGACAATCAACACAACAGAAGGGATAGCCACTCCAAGTCCACAAAGGGTTCAAACATTTCACAAGGTAATAACAGGCCATGTATCCAACACAAAAGATACAAGCAAAAATGGTATTAAAACTCCTAGGCATGATGTCTTCATGCATAGCCATTGTCCCAAACGCAAGGTTACACATGCGGCCCTTACAACAGTGCCTAGCATCACAATGGTCACATGCACAGGGTCAACTTCTAGATCTGGTGTTGATAGACCGCCAAACATACATCTCGCTTCTATGGTGGAACAGTACAAATTTAAACAAAGGGCGGCCTTTCCTAGACCCAGTGCCACAATACGTCATAACAACAGATGCTTCCATGACAGGTTGGGGAGCACACCTCAATCAACACAGCATCCAAGGACAATGGGACATACATCAAAGGCAGTTTCACATAAATCACCTAGAACTGTTAGCAGTATTTCTAGCGCTGAAAGCATTTCAGCCCATGATAACCCACAAATACATTCTTGTCAAAACAGACAACATGACCACAATGTATTATTTAAACAAACGGGGGGGACACACTCGACACAGTTGTGTCTCCTAACACAAAAACTATGGCATTGGGCGATTCACAACCACATTCGCCTAATAGCACAATTTATTCCAGGGATCCAAAACCAGCTAGCAGACAATCTCTCTCGGGATCACCAACAAATCCACGAATGGGAAATTCACCCCCAAATACTGAACACTTACTTTCAAATTTGGGGAACACCCCAAATAGACCTATTTGCAACAAAAGAAAACTCAAAATGCCAAAACTTTGCATCCAGGTACCCACACCACCAATCCCAAGGCAATGCTCTATGGATGAATTGGTCAGGGATATTTGCGTACGCTTTTCCCCCTCTCCCTCTCCTTCCATATCTAGTAAACAGATTGAGTCAAAACAAACTCAAACTCATACTAATAGCACCAACATGGGCAAGACAACCTTGGTACACAACACTACTAGACCTGTCAGTAGTACCTCATGTCAAGCTACCCAACAGACCAGATCTGTTAACACAACACAAACAACAGATCAGGCATCCAAACCCAGCATCGCTGAATCTAGCAATTTGGCTCCTGAAATCCTAGAATTCGGACACTTAGACCTCACACAGGAATGTATGGAGGTCATAAAACAAGCTAGAAGACCTTCCACTAGACACTGCTATGCAAATAAATGGAAAAGATTTGTTTGTTACTGCCATAACAATCAAATTCAACCATTACACGCATCTCCAAAAGATTTAGTAGGATATTTACTACATTTGCAAAAATCAAATCTAGCTTTTTCTTCCATAAAGATACATCTCACCGCAATATCTGCTTACCTGCAGATTACTCACTCAACTTCACTATTCAGAATACCAGTCATTAAAGCGTTTATGGAAGGCCTAAAGAGAATTATACCACCAAGGACACCACCTGTTCCTTCATGGAACCTCAACATTGTCTTAACAAGACTCATGGGTCCACCTTTCGAGCCCATGCATTCTTGTGAAATGCAATACTTAACGTGGAAAGTTGCATTTCTCATTGCCATCACATCTCTAAGAAGAGTGAGTGAGATTCAGGCATTTACCATACAAGAACCATTTATTCAAATACATAAAAATAAGATAGTTCTAAGAACAAATCCAAAATTCTTACCAAAGGTTATCTCACTGTTCCACTTAAATCAAACAGTAGAATCACCAGTGTTCTTCCCACAGCCAGATTCCGTAGCTGAAAGAGCACTACATACAGGGAGTGCAGAATTATTAGGCAAATGAGTATTTTGACCACATCATCCTCTTTATGCATGTTGTCTTACTCCAAGCTGTATAGGCTCGAAAGCCTACTACCAATTAAGCATATTAGGTGATGTGCATCTCTGTAATGAGAAGGGGTGTGGTCTAATGACATCAACACCCTATATCAGGTGTGCATAATTATTAGGCAACTTCCTTTCCTTTGGCAAAATGGGTCAAAAGAAGGACTTGACAGGCTCAGAAAAGTCAAAAATAGTGAGATATCTTGCAGAGGGATGCAGCACTCTTAAAATTGCAAAGCTTCTGAAGCGTGATCATCGAACAATCAAGCGTTTCATTCAAAATAGTCAACAGGGTCGCAAGAAGCGTGTGGAAAAACCAAGGCGCAAAATAACTGCCCATGAACTGAGAAAAGTCAAGCGTGCAGCTGCCACGATGCCACTTGCCACCAGTTTGGCCATATTTCAGAGCTGCAACATCACTGGAGTGCCCAAAAGCACAAGGTGTGCAATACTCAGAGACATGGCCAAGGTAAGAAAGGCTGAAAGACGACCACCACTGAACAAGACACACAAGCTGAAACGTCAAGACTGGGCCAAGAAATATCTCAAGACTGATTTTTCTAAGGTTTTATGGACTGATGAAATGAGAGTGAGTCTTGATGGGCCAGATGGATGGGCCCGTGGCTGAATTGGTAAAGGGCAGAGAGCTCCAGTCCGACTCAGACGCCAGCAAGGTGGAGGTGGAGTACTGGTTTGGGCTGGTATCATCAAAGATGAGCTTGTGGGGCCTTTTCGGGTTGAGGATGGAGTCAAGCTCAACTCCCAGTCCTACTGCCAGTTCCTGGAAGACACCTTCTTCAAGCAGTGGTACAGGAAGAAGTCTGCATCCTTCAAGAAAAACGTGATTCTCATGCAGGACAATGCTCCATCACACGCGTCCAAGTACTCCACAGCGTGGCTGGCAAGAAAGGGTATAAAAGAAGGAAATCTAATGACATGGCCTCCTTGTTCACCTGATCTGAACCCCATTGAGAACCTGTGGTCCATCATCAAATGTGAGATTTACAAGGAGGGAAAACAGTACACCTCTCTGAACAGTGTCTGGGAGGCTGTGGTTGCTGCTGCACGCAATGTTGATGGTGAACAGATCAAAACACTGACAGAATCCATGGATGGCAGGCTTTTGAGTGTCCTTGCAAAGAAAGGTGGCTATATTGGTCACTGATTTGTTTTTGTTTTGTTTTTGAATGTCAGAAATGTATATTTGTGAATGTTGAGATGTTATATTGGTTTCACTGGTAATAATAAATAATTTAAATGGGTATATTTTTTTTTTGTTAAGTTGCCTAATAATTATGCACAGTAATAGTCACCTGCACACACAGATATCCCCCTAACATAGCTAAAACTAAAAACAAACTAAAAACTACTTCCAAAAATATTCAGCTTTGATATTAATGAGTTTTTTGGGTTCATTGAGAACATGGTTGTTGTTCAATAATAAAATTAATCCTCAAAAATACAACTTGCCTAATAATTCTGCACTCCCTGTACATTAGACATCAAAAGAGCACTAATGTACTACATTGACAGAACAAAACTAATTAGAAAGACAAAACAACTATTTATTGCCTTTCAAAAACCTCATACAGGAAATCCTATTTCAAAACAAGGCATTGCTAGATGGATAGTTAGGTGCATTCAAACCTGCTATCTTAAAGCAAAGAGAGAGCTGCCTATTACACCAAAGGCACACTCAACCAGAAAGAAAGGTGCTACTATGGCCTTTCTAGGAAATATTCCAATTAGCGAAATATGTAAGGCAGCAACATGGTCTACGTCTCATACATTTACTAAGCACTACTGTGTAGATGTGTTATCTGCACAACAAGCCACAGTAGGTCAAGCTGTACTAAGAACTTTATTTCAAACTACTTCAACTCCTACAGGCTGACCCACCGCTTTTGGGGAGATTACTGCTTACTAGTCTATGCACAGCATGTGTATCTGTAGCTACACATGCCACCGAACGGAAAATGTCACTTACCCAGTGTACATCTGTTCGTGGCATTAGTCGCTGCAGATTCACATGCGCCCACCCGCCTCCCCGGGAGCCTGTAGCCGTTTAGAAGTAGATCTTCAACATTTGTACATTTGTAAATATATTACTTTAACCTTCATTTTGTACATACGTATTCATTCCATTGCATGGGCACTATTACTAGCATACACAACTCCTACCTCACCCTCTGCGGGGAAAACAATCTAAGATGGAGTCGACGCCCATGTGCAATGGAACCGAAGTGGGAGGAGTCCCTCGGTCTCGTGACTCGAAAACACTTCTTCAAAGAAAAACAACTTGTAACACTCCGAGCCCAACACCAGACGGCGGACTGTGCACAGCATGTGAATCTGCAGCGACTAATGCCACGAACAGATGTACACTGGGTAAGTGACATTTTCCATACCCATACATCCATCTCACAGAAAATACCTCAGGTTTGTCATACAGGGCAAACATTACCAATTCAAGGTATTGCCCTTCAGGATAACAACAGCACCCAGAGTATTTACAAAATGCCTCGCTGTAGTAGCCGCTCATATAATGAGACATCACATGCACATATTCCCATATCTCGACGATTGGCTAATAAAAGCCAACCCTCAACATCGGTGTCAAAATCACACACAGTATGTAATAGATACCCTACACAAACTAGGGTTCTCTATAAATTACCAAAAATATCACAACCATCCCGACTAGAACAATACTTGGGAGCAATACTCAACACACACAGAGCAATTGCCACTCCAAGCCCACAAAGAGTTCAATCATTCCAAACCATGGTATCAAACATACAACCAAATCAGCACTACACAGTCAGATTTGTAATGAAACTCCTTGTTCTTGGCATCATGCATCGCAATCGTCCCAAACACGCAGCTACACATTCGGCCCTTAAAGCAGTGCCTTGCAAAACAGTGGATGCAGGCACAGGGTCAACTCCAAGATCTAGTGTTGATAGACCGCCAAACACACTATTCGCTTCAATGGTGGAACCCAGTAAATTTAAACAAAGGGCGGCCTTTTCAAGACCCTGTGCCTCACGCCATGCTCACAACAGATGCGTCAATGATTGGGTGGGGAGCACACCTCAACAATCACAATATACAAGGGCAATGGGACAGTCAACAAAGACAACTACACAAAAATCATTTAGAACTGTTAGCGGTCTTCCTAGCACTAAAAGCTTTTCAACCTCTTCTAGTTCACAAACACATTCTTGTCAAAACAGACAATATGACAATAATGTACTACCTAAACAAATGGGGGAACACACTCATCACTACTATTCCTCCTAGCACAAAAGATTTTGCATTGGGCAATTCACAACAACATTCGCCTAATAGCGCAATATATTCCAGGCATTCACAATCAATTAGCCAGCAAACTCACAAGTGGGAAATGAATCCCCAGATACTACAAGAATACTTTCATCACTGGGGGACACCAGACATAGATCTGTTCGCAACAAAATGCAAAATGCCAAAACTTCGCATCCAGGTACCCACAACCTCAGTCCAAAAGCAATGCTCTATGGATCAGTTGGTACCGTATATTTGCTTACGCTTTTCCCCCTCACCCACTCATTCCTTTCCTAGTCAACAAAATAGGTCAAAACAAACTCAAACTAACACTCATAGCACCAACGTGGGCACGCCAGCCGTGGTACACCACACTGTTGGACCTCTCAGTAGTACCTCATATCAAACTCCCAAACAGACCAGATCTTTTAACACAACACAACAGATCAGACACCCCAATCCAGCAACGCTCAACCAAGCAATCTGGCTCGTGAAGTCTTGGAGTTTGGCTATCTGAATCTTCCAAATGAATGTATGGAAGTCGTTAAACAGGCAATGTTATTATGCTAATAAATAGAAAAGGTTTGTTTTCTACTGCCAGGCAAACCAAATCACACCGTTAGATGCCTCCATACAAGAAATTGTGAGTTATTTACTACACCTACAAAAAGCAAATCTCGCTTTTTTTTCCATCAAAATTCATCTCACTGCAATCTCTGCTTACTTGCAGATTAAACACACAAAATCACTTTTTAGAATACCAGTTATTAAAGCCTTTATGGAAGGACTAAAAAGAATCATACCTCCAAGAACCCCATTGGTACCCTCGTGGAATATTTATATTGTACTGACACAACTCATGGGTCCACCTTTTGAACCAATGCATTCATGCCAAATCCAATTGTTAACTCTTAACTTGGAAGGTAGCATTTCTAATAGTCATCACTTCACTACGAAGAGTTAGCGAAATCCAGGTGTTCACTATTGAAGAACCCTTTATACAAGTACACAAACATAAAGTAGTTCTCCGCACAAATCCAAAATTTCTGCCAAAAGTCATTTCACCGTTTCATTTAAACCAAACTGTGGAGCTCCCAGTCTTCTTCCCACTGCCAGACTCAGTAGCAGAAAGAGCGCTGCATACATTAGACATAAAAAGAGCACTAATGTATTATATAGACAGAACAAAACCATTTCGTAAAACTAAGCAATTGTTCATCGCTTTCCAAAAACCCCATACTGGTAACCATATATCCAAACGGGGCATAGCCAGATGGATAGTTAAATGCATACAAACTTGTTACCGAAAAGCTAAAAGAGAGCTACTCATTACACCAAAGGCACACTCCACTAGAAAGAAAGGAGCAACAATGGCCTTTCTAGGTAACATACCAATGACAGAAATTTGTAAGGCAGCCACTTGGTCTACACCTCATACGTTTACCAAACACTACTGTGTAGATGTGTTAGCAACACAACAAGCCACAGTAGGACAGGCTGTACTAAGAACATTATTTCTAACAACTTCAACTCCTACAGGCTGACCACCGCTTTTGGGAGGATTACTGCTTTGTAGTCTATGCACAGCATGTGTATCTGCAGCTACACATGCCATTGAACGGAAAGTGTCACTTACCCAGTGTACATCGGTTTGTGGCATGTTCCGCTGCAGTTTCACATGCGGCGTCCCACCTCCCCGAGAGCCTGTAGCCGTTGAAGTTGCAATTACAAAATGTATATATGTAAATAAACATTCCTATAGCACAAACTATGTACATACATATCTATTCCATTGCATGGACATCTTTACTATTCTCATTCTACCACTTCTACCTCACCCTATGCGGGAAACAATCTAAGATGGAGTCGATGCCCATGCGCAATGGAGCCGAAAGGGAGGAGTCACTCAGTCCCCTGACTTGAAAAGACTTCTTCGAAGAAAAACAACTTGTAACACTCCGAGCCCAACACTAGATGGCAGGAACAGTGCACAGCATGTGAATCTGCAGCGGAACATGCCACGAACAGATGTATACTGGGTGAGTGACACATATATATATATATATATATATATATATATATAATATTTATATTTTAAAGGAAATGCCTCTCCTCACAGGCATTCAAAAAGATCGCACTCCAAAGTTTCAGATGCAAGTAAAGTTTAATGACGCATTTCGATCAACAGATCTTCATCATAGCGAGGAGACAAGAAGCGCTATTAACCAGTATTTTGGGGGGGGGAGGGGTTGGTCCCCTTTTATGAATTCAACGAAATATCTGTTTTCCATGATGATGGTACTTTACCGGTTTGTATTGCTCTGATTAATAAATTGTGTAATAGTGAGCTCCACAAGGATGATTCTGCTTTTAAGACATCGAAGAGGGTGCCGTTTGGACCAGCAGCCTGTGGTGATTTATCATTTTTAATAAGTTGTAAGGAAATGCCTCCTTGGCATGGTTACCCCCTGACTTTTTGCCTTTGCTGATGCTAAGTTTTGATTTTAAAGTGTGCTGAGGCCTGCTAACCAGGCCCCAGCACCAGTGTTCTTTCCCTAACCTGTACCTTTGTTTCCACAATTGGCACACCCTGGCATCCAGGTAAGTCCCTTGTAACTGGTACCCTTGGTACCAAGGGCCCTGATGCCAGGGAAGGTCTCTAAGGGCTGCAGCATGTCTTATGCCACCCTGGGGACCCCTCACTCAGCACAGACACACTGCTTGCCAGCATGTGTGTGCTAGTGGGGATAAAAAGACTAAGTCGACATGGCACTCCCCTCAGGGTGCCATGCCAACCTCACACTGCCTATGAAGTATAGATAAGTCACCCCTCTAGCAGGCCTTACACCCCTAAGGCAGGGTACACTATACCATAGGTGAGGGCATAAGTGCATGAGCACTATGCCCCTACAGTGTCTAAGCAAAACCGTAGACATTGTAAGTGCAGGGTAGCCATAAGAGTATATGGTCTGGGAGTCTGTCATGCACAAACTCCACAGCACCATAATGGCTACACTGAAAACTGTGAAGTTTGGTATCAAACTTCTCAGCACAATAAATGCACACTGATGCCAGTGTACATTTTATTGTAACAAACACCCCAGAGGGCACCTTAGAGGTGCCCCCTGAAACCTTAACCGACTACCTGTGTAGGCTGACTGGTTTTAGCAGCCTGCCACACACCAGACATGTTGCTGGCCACATGGGGAGAGTGCCTTTTGTCACTCTGGGGCTAGTAACAAAGCCTGTACTGGGTGGAGGTGCTTCTCACCTCCCCCTGCAGGAACTGTAACACCTGGCGGTGACCCTCAAAGGCTCACCCTCTTTGTTACAGTACCCCAGGGCACTCCAGCTAGTGGAGTTGCCCGCCCCCTTCGGCTACGGCCCCACTTTTGGCGGCAAGGCCGGAGGAGATAATGAGAAAAACAAAGAGTCGTCACTGGCCAGTCAGGGCAGCCCCTAAGGCATCCTGAGTTGAGGTGACTGACTTTTAGAAATCCTCCATCTTGCAGATGGAAGATTCCCCCAAAAGGGATAGGAATGTGCCCCCCTCCCCTCAGGAGGAGGCACAAAGAGGGTGTAGCCACCCTCAGGGCTAGTAGCCATTGGCTACTAACCCCCCAGACCTAAACACACCCCTACATTCAGTATTTAGAGGCTCCCCAGAACCTAGGAACTCGGATTCCTGCAACCCAAGAAGAAGAGGACTGCTGAACTGAAAACCTGCAGAGAAGATGGAGACACCAATTGCTTTGGCCCCAGCTCTACCGGCCTGTCTCCCCACTTCTAAAGACACTGTTCCAGCGACGCGTTCCCAGGGTCCAGCAACCTCTGGAGCCTCAGAGGACTACCCTGTATCTAAGAGGACCAAGAACTCCTGAGGACAGCGGCTCTGTTCCACAAAGACTGCAACTTTGCAACAAAGAAGTAACTTTGAACCAACACACGTTTCCCGTCTGAAGCGTGAGACTTTGCACTCTGCACCCGACGCCCCTGGCTCGACTTGTGGAGAACAAACACCACAGGGAGGACTCCTCAGCGACTACGAGACCGTGAGTAGCCAGAGTTGACCCCCCTGAGTCCCCACAGCGACGCCTGCAGAGGGAATCCCTAGGCTCCCCCTGACCGCAACTGCCTGCTTTAAAGACCCGACGCCTGTTAAAGACTCTGCACCCGCAGCCCCCAGGACCTGAAGGATCCGACGTCCAGTGCAGGAGCGACCCCCTGGTGGCGCTCTCCCTTGCCCAGGTGGTTGTTACCCCGAGGAACCCCTCCCCCCCCCCCCCCCCCCCCCCCCCCCTTGCCTGCCTGCATCGCTGAAGAGACCCCTTGGTCTCCCATTGATTTCTATTGCAAACCCGACGCTTGTTTGCACACTTCACCGGTCGCCCCGTGCCGCTGAGGGTGTACTTTCTGTGTGGGCTTGTGTGTCCCCCCGGTGCCCTACAAAACCCCCCTGGTCTGCCCTCCGAAGACGCGGGTACTTACCTGCTGACAGACTGGAACCGGGACACCCCCTTTTCCATTGAAGCCGCTGAGGGTGTACTTTCTGTGTGGGCTTGTGTCCCCCCCGGTGCCCTACAAAACCCCCCTGGTCTGCCCTCCGAAGACGCGGGTACTTACCTGCTGACAGACTGGAACCGGGACACCCCCTTTTCCATTGAAGCCTATGCCTTTTGGGCACCACTTTGACCTGTGCACCTGACTGGCCCTGAGCTGCTGGTGTGAAACTTTGGGGTTGCTTTGAACCCCCAACGGTGGGCTACTTTGGACCCAAACTTGAACCCCGTAGGTTGTTTACTTACCTGCAAAAACTAACAAACACATACCTCCCCCAGGAACTGTTGAAAATTGCAGTGTCTAGTTTTAAAATTGCTATATGTCATTTATGTGAAAACTGTATATGCTATTTTCCTAATTCAAAGTTCCTAAAGTACCTACCTGAAATACCTTTCATTTGAAGTATTAATATTAAATCTTGAACCTGTGGTTCTTAAAATAAACTAAGAAAATATATTTTTCTGTACAAAAACCTATTGGCCTGGAATTGTCTGAGTGTGTGTTCCTTATTTATTGCCTGTGTGTGTACAACAAATGCTTAACACTACCCTCTGATTAGCCTACTGCTCGACCACACTACGACAAAATAGAGCATTAGAATTCTTTTTGCCACTATCTTACCTCTAAGGGGAACCCTTGGACTCTGTGCATACTATTCCTTACTTTGAAATAGTGCAATGAGAGCCAACTTCCTACATAAGTCTTTTGTTACTTTTTATGATACATCTAGTGTTATGTTTCAGTAGTTCAGCATTGGGGTTTACATAATGTTAGTACTTGAATGAAGATTCTTTATTTGTTTTTCTAGGATGCATTTAGGACAAAGTAATCATTAGCTGACTTGTATGACTTAAGTTCCCTTTAAGATCAAATACCAAAATTCGTTTGTAGTTTTTAATTTAATTGCTACAATTAGTTTGATCCAGGCTTTTTCTTATTATCTTATATGAATTACCTTAGTTTCCTCTTGTGCCGTTTTGCTAAAGTAATTGCAAGACTCATAGTGCCTTGGTACATGGAGGAGTTTGTGTAGTTGGATTAATGGGCAGAATTGGCAGATATAAATTGTACGCTCAATTTTAACAAAACTTCCCATTCGGTGAGCAGGTCTAATGATTGGTGATTATTATGAAGAGGGCCACAGTCTTTGTATGAAGTCTTGACTGATAAAAATTTATAATTGAGGACGAGTTCCTTTTAATTTCTGTACACTTAATTTATTTTATATTTTGTATTGGCATTTCACCACTATACGGTTCCATAGTTTTGGAAATATTACCGAGCATTACAACCGTATCAAGCCAAATGTGGAATTCTAAATGTTGCCAAGGCCATTCGGAGCGGTTGTAGGACATTACCACGCGTTCCTTCACCACGCACATTTTTACAGCGCACATTTTAACAACGCATACCACTACCACACATTTAAATTAATTCACATGTGAAATACCTTCAGCACGCAATCTACTACCACGCTAACTGTTAAAGAAACATCCAGTCAGTCTAACACTGCCACCTACTGTTCAAAATGTATACATGAATTCTTAATACGTTGTTAACAAAATGTACATGTTAAAAAAATAAAAAAAACATTTATGCCCATTACAGGTTCGCTACCATATTTTTGGGGAGCGATCTCCAAGCTCCTTTTTTTTTTTTTTTTTTTTTTTTTTAAATTACCCTCCAAAATATATAAATGGAATTAAAAGAAAATCGATATTCCAGACTACCTCAGGGGAGTCCTCAACTGACGGATTTTTAGTGGGATGGATATAATAAATTTCTGTTTAAATCACCCATAATTACTACCAACATTTGCTGTGACATTTCAGGATGTTCTCCAGCTCGGTGAGGGTGGAATCAAGTTTGGCTTTGCTTTTAATATACTTTAATGAATAATACACCTTTGCTATCAATATGTATGTAGTGCTATTTATTCTCAGATTATTGTTTATTAAAATTGATAGACTGCTACTAGACTGATCCATTTTGCTTTTTGAAGCATATATTTCTTATGAGTTTTACAGATCTCTTATTGCTGTTGTTTTTTCTTTTTTTCTTACTGTTCACACATGTTAAGACCACCTCATTTTTTATAAATTGTTTGCATGCTACTAGGAATACGTGTCTGAGAAATAGCGGGATAGTGGCTGCACCTGAGATCAGTAGAAATCGGAGTACAGGGTTCCCCATAGATAGACCAAGGTCACCAAGGCACTTCTATATTTAGAAGCTAGAAACCTCACACAGCCACTGGATGTCATGCTTCATCAGCGGGTCTGCTCCTTGTCGGACTGACTCTCCAGTGTCTGACGGGCCCAACAAGGGGGCTCTGTGCCAGAGGTCTTTTAAAGTGCGTGCCAAGAAAAAGGGGTAGGAAAAAATTCAGACCTACTTAAGAAAGCGGAGAGCTGGGGAAAATAGATCAAAATTGGCTCGAGAACCGCACTGCAACAAATTTATTGTACGTGGTAGATCTTGGTCAAGGTTAAAAACAAAGGGGAGAAGAAAGGAAATAATGTTCCACTACTCTGTCCAACTAAGTGAAAGGCAAAGGGACATGAACTCTAACCCCAATTACAGGTCAACATGTTTCACGCCTTGGTAGTCACTGTGGATCAAGTGGCGTTTCATCAGGACCATAAGAAAATGAAACTACCCAAATGAGTGTGAACATAAAGAAAAAGCTGTAACTTACATAGAAAACTACACAAAAAATTACCGCAACGGGGTTAGCCCCCCCCCCCAAATATTAAGGGAAGGGCATCATGGGCATAATGCAGGCCGAGAGACTGCCTCTCCTGGGAAGACGTGCTAAAGACTGCCAGGAAAATACACAATAGGTGCCTGCAAGGGAGAGAGGTGTTTTCTTCCTCCTGCGGGAAGCCACATGGGGTTTAGCCCAAAAGTCGAGCTTCAAAGGAGGAGTCGCCATTTAGGGTCAAATGTTTATCACTTGGGAGAGGGGCTACTGTAGTGTTTAGGCACACAGGCTGGCACTGGAGAGAGGAAAAGGCAGTTGTCAAGACGGATTTTCCAGAGACATGTAGCTCCTTGGTTGCCACACCACTGGGAGTAGACTAGGGAGCTCTGAGTGTTGAGAGAAGGGTTGAGAGTGGGAAGGGTGGTGCATCCTGGGATAGCCAGAAGCCACACTTCTAGGAAGTGGCCATCAGGAACAAGTGAACCTGGTAGCTCATTGGAGACGAACAGCATCCTACCCTGAGGGCATTTGCTGAACATAAAGAGGGCAGTCCTGGCACCCAGAACTCAGATCTCAACATGCTTGGAAGAAGGACTGCACTACTGCATCGAGGGACCAGCAAAGAGAGACTGCACCAACAAGGACTGCAGCTGGTGGCTAACGTAGAAAGGGACTGTTCCTCATGTGTCCTGCTTGGGGAGAAGCTGAGCCAGAGCCATGTCAAACCCAGAGACTCCAGGGGCCATACAAATGGCCTCCTGTTCGCTGCACAGTGATCAAACAGCTGAAGGACCCTACTGGAGCAAGTTGATATCCCAAGGTCTTCATGCCACTACCACCGCTGAGGACCAAGACCAATGCACAGAGTTGCAACGAGTTGTCTGAACCCGGGAGTGCTGTTGTAGGGTTGCTGTGGACCCTCAGAAGGGAAGTTATCGACCCAGGAAGGATTAGCCTGTGACAGCAGACCACTGGACTCTGGCCAGACTAGAGAGGCTCTCGTGGGGGGATGACCCTGCAAACAGGACCCCCTCACCATCTTAGTGGACCAAGGAATCCCTGCAGGAAGACCCCCCTCAACCTCATTACATCCATGGAGCATCTTCAGCATCCTTCATCCCTTGCATCTCAACTAAATAAGGATGCATTGCAGCGGGGATAAAGTACCTGAAACTGCTGAAGGACTACTGCTTCTGTGAAGATAACTGTCCCCCTGGCCTATTGCTGCTGGATTTGGCTGCCTCTAGATACTTGTAACCGATCACATTGACACTTAAGATTTCCTTGAAAAAGTTAAGTGTCCAATTTGTGGGCTTTGTGAAGGCGTGTTCACAGTTAAGTGAAATTTGCTTTGAATTATCATTGCTTGTAAAGTCTAAATCTCTAGAACCCTCTGGTGGATCTTTTTCGTTTTAGTGACTAAAATCTTATTTAAAAAAAAAAAATACAGTCTGAATTTATAAAATGGTGTCAGATTTCTTGAGTCGTGTCAATTTCTTCTTAATTTGTAATGATGCTTTTTCAGTGCTTTACATTTGTTCCTCCGTGTAAGCCTTACTACTCAGTGCAGCATCTACCCAGGATTTTCCTGAGGGTTTGATAGATGAAACCCAAGGGTCCTAAAGGGGTTGGTAATTGTATTACACAGTGACGTTGAATAACCACACCATATAATACATCCCATTTCCTCACACCGTCCCTCTTAGGCCATTGCACTGAAGTATGCAAAAATGTGATAGATGGAATGCTTGAATTGATCTTAGCCACTAGTAATTACTTCAGGTTGAAACCTAGTCCAATATTATGTTGCACGTTTTCTACCCCATTACAGCTCCCTCTGGCACATATTCACGGACCAAAGATCCGTGGAGGTCTCCAGTCAGGACATCACCTGAGGTGTACTCTCTGCAACATCTGTGCCTCCAGACCCTTTCTTGGGGTCTGCTCTGATCCCGGAGCCAACTTCCAGTCTAGCACTTAAATCCATGGTGGTCCCTGTGACATCGACACCAGCACAATATGATGATTTCATACCCATCTCCCTATGTGACTCTGAGCTGAATCCATCTCAGCCTCGACAGGGACTTCACCTCAACGCCATAGAGATACACCAGGCTCCAGTTCATTCCCACTTAAACAGAACAACGCCCCTGTCCTGGAGCTGCACCCCAGCACTCCACCAACTGTTTGGTTCAGAATCTAACAAGAGGCAATAAGCCTTTAAGGATGACAGTTGTGAGGAAAGAGAGTACTTTCCCCAACAGTATAAGTATTATAAGCTGCATATGAATTCACAAGATGCCAGTGGATTGCACGGTTTCCCAACCACTGGTTTGTGTTCTCCTTCTGGACCACCTGCAGGGAAAAGTGCCTCTTCGCTGTAGTTAACTTGCAATTGACCACTATGGAGGTCAAAACCAATGTTCTGACAGATTTTACAACCTGTACAGCCGTCATCAGATGCTTTACTCCCATTTAATGAGTCCTCGAATTACAAGCTTATTGGCATCTGATGTAAGCCCTGTTCCCGCCCGCTAGTAAACAGACAGGTTGTCGTCAGATGATGCTCTACACCAAAGACTATGGTGGCTGACGTATCCACAAGTAGGATTAACCACAGTTCTTTCCCCACATCCCCTTCTTAGAGGGAGTCCAAATGCCTTGAGAACTTTGCAAAGCGGATATTTTCCTTGCCCACGCTTGGCCTCTTGTCAGTCAAATACAGCTGCCTACTGAGGTGATATATCCATGCTTTATGGAACATGGTTGGTGAGATCTTGTTGGCAGTCTGAGGAGTTTAAGGTAATTTGGCTCACATCATCCAGGATGATCGGGATCCCGCAGAATATATTATCTGCTCTGGGCTGGATACTACTCACTGCTTGGGTAGAGCAGTTGAAGTAGCATGGTGCTTCGAAGGTGCCCCTAGATGTGATCCAACGGCTTCTCTAGAGACGTGCAAGCCTCTATCATGGACATGCCATTTGATGGGACTTGCCTGTTTGGCGAGAAGTCTGATTTTTATCATTGTAATCATTTAAAGCAAGCTGCATGTTCCCTTGGCCTTCCTATTCCCCTTCCTATTCCCCGGTGAGACACCCTCACTGGTTTCGCCCCTTTTGATGCTACTCCAGAGGATTAGCGTATCACCTGCCCAGGACTCAACGTCCCAACAGCAAACATCCCATTTCTTTTGGGATCGGGGCGGAGACCAAGCAGACAACGCCCAGGCCGTCAAGGGCAGCGACTGTCCCAGTCACCCATCCACAATGCCACTTTATTTTGCCCTTAGCAGCACATGAGAATTGTGTGGGAGGCAGGATCGGACACTTCCTACATGGGTGGCAAAATAGACCACCTGCCAGTATGCCTCGCCATTCCTTTTCAGCCCACCGCACCTCACATGAACATCCCAACATCTCGAAGAGGAGAGCATGTCTATCTTCCTTCAAGAGGTGTAGGCTCTTTTGGTCAAGGGAACCATAAAGGGTGATCCAGTCCAGGAAATTGGGTCTGTCTGTTTCTTTAGGTATTTCCCCATGAAGGACAGACTTTAGTTCCATTTTGAATCTCCGCCCTGTGACTGCCTTTTGGAGGAAGGCCAAATTCAAGAGGCCAGCGTGTGCATGTGTTCTGTCTGACCTGGATTCAGGTGACTGGATGGTAGCTTTGGATCTACAGGATGTGTACTTTCATATTCCCATCCTGCAGTCCCACAGATGTATGTGGCTCAAGGTAGGTCATTAGCATTTCCCTTTTGCTGTGCTCCCCTTAGACCTCACCAGTGCCCCTACGGTGTTCACAAAAGTGATGCCACTGGTTGCAGCAGATGTTCTTAGGTTACGGATACCAGTTTTCCTCTACATCGACTAGCTATTGAAGGCGGGCATTCCACAGTCTATCGTAGACCACCTCAAGATGACGGCAAGCCTCCTAACATTGTTGGGGTTCACTATCAATGTCCCAAAGTCATACCTAACTTCTTTGCAAAGGCTCTCTTTTATTGGCGCCTCGCTGGAGACAGTGCAGCTTCAGATGTTCACTCCATCACATGTCCGAGAAATTCAGGTTATGATCCCAGTGTTTCAGCCTTGGGTCAAGGTCTTGGTGAGAGCAGCGTTTAGATTTCCGGCCATCCTCCATTCTGCTAGTTGACTATGCCAGGAGGCATATGCGTGCTGTGCAATGGAACTTGGAAGTCTCTGTGGGCCCATACTTGGCTCTATAATCTAGGCCTCATCCCCCTCCAGGCATCCCTGTCTGGGTTTTAGAACACTGTTCCAGGTCAGGTTTTGGCCCTTTCTCCCTGCCCATATGGATGTTCACAGTACATAACTGTTAGAAGTCACTCTCTGGTGGCAAGTAAAGATGCCCCTTCTTGAGAGTAAGGAGGAAGGGGGGGGGGGGGTGGAAGAGAATGATGAATCCCTCCAAATCTCCACTGACAGTAAAAACACTGGGAGCACTTCTGATAGTACACCGGGAGATGGGGAAAGTGAAGATGCTGAACTCTAGAAGTTGGCTAAGAGGATAGAATTGGAGTCCAAAGAGCTGAAATGGGCCTAGGACACATATCTGGTGGCAGCACAGTTTTAAAAAGGGAGAAAAAAGAAGCTTTTGACACTAAGAGCCTCAAAGGGATTATCCCCAAATATGTAGAAGATGATGCTATCACCAAGTGGTTTACAGCCTTTGAGAGGGCTTGTGAAATGAAAAAAACTCTGCCAAATGTTTTGGAGTTCTCTAATCTGGGAGCTGTTCTCTGGAAAGTTTATGGATAGGCTCCTGACACTGAATGAGGCAGATACTGAGTCCTATGACTGCATGAAGGATACCCTGATTGAGGGCTTTGGACTCACCACTGAGGAATACAGGATCAGGTTCAGGGAGACTAGAAAAACCTCTGGCCAATCCTGGGTAGACTTTGTTCACTTCTCAGTCAGAAGACTGGGTGGCTGGTTAAAAGGCAACCAGGTGCAATACTATGATGGGCTTTATAAACTTATTAACTTATTATGAAAGAACATCTGTTAAGTAACTGTGTTTTTGAAAACCTGCATTAGTACCTTGTAGACCTATGTCCAATTTCTCCGCAAGTATTGGGAAAGAAGGCAGAACACTGGGTCAAGACTAGGATATCCAAGACAGCTCATTATGGGGTTGACCAAAAGAAAGGGGTTTCTAAGCCCTCTTGGGAAAGATATTGACCAGTCTAAAGATAAAAACAAAGTCTTCTAAAGGCCTCAAAAGCCTATTCAAGAGGGTGGGCCCCAAGACAAAACACAGAGCAAGGGTGGGGTACCAGGGTAGGAACTGGGATCCCAAGAAGGCTTGGTGCTTCAATTGCAAAGCCAATGTGCCCCAAATTGGCGCCCCTGCCGGTCCCAAAAAGAATCCCCCCTAGTGCCCCATCTGCTCCAGGTGGGCCCTGACCATGTCAGAGAGCTCCCAGAAACAACTTTATTCTCTTTAGTAGCTTTCCTGACTGTCTGGCCAAGTAACCTGGAGAAGTACAGACAACAGCCTTGTATTCATGGGATCAAAGTTGAAGCACGGAGGGAAACAGGTGCAAGTGTCACCTTGGTGACTGAGAAATTGACATCCCCAGAAAGGTATCTGACTGGTGGAACTTTCACCGTTATCAATGCTGACAACCAAGCTAGGTTCCATCCCATGGCAATGGTGTTCTTAAAGTGGGGGAGGGGGTAGCTGGCCAAATGAAGGTGGTGGTATCCTCTGCAATTCCTGTAGCTTGTCTGCAAGGAAATGTAGAGTCCTCAGCATGGGCTGAGGTCGAAAGAAAGACCCATGCAGCTTTGCTGGGTGCATCTGAATTGGTGTGTGTGGAAAAACAAGACCACAATGCAAAGCCCAGGGTGAAAATGAGGTGTTGGAGCCTTCCAAGATAAAAGACCGGAAGTCCATAAGGCGAAGACCTATCATCTGTTGAGGGAACTGAGCAATCATCTCTTGAGGGAACTGAGCCACAGGCAGTTGGGCCTTACACAGCAGAGCAAGGGCAGATATGGCCCTGCAGGTCTGGTGATGGCAGGCTGGCTAAAACTACTCACTCTCCACACACTGGTAGTTGGTGGGTTTTCAGGGGGCACCTTTGAGGTGCCCTCTGTGTGCATTTATTAATAACTCCAGCACAGGCATCAGTGAGTCTTTATGAATACAAGATGCTTGATACCAACCATCCCTATTTTCAGTGAAGCCATCATGTAGCTGTGGAGCTCGTATTGACTAGTGTCCAGCACATGGGTGTAAAATGGCTTACCTGTCCACTCACTATTCTACGAATCGATAAAGACATAGCAGGGGCGTATCTGCACTGGCAGATATGTCCTCTCATGTAATATAATGCACCCTGCTTTAGGGCTGTAAGGCCTGTTGTATGGGTGACTTGCATACATTGCACGCAGTGTTAGGGAATAGGGCACACAGGCTGTGTGCCGTGTTTTCACTTTTACCTGCACCAAGACACACAGCCTGCAATGGCAGTCTGCATGAGCTAGGTGAGGGGTCCCTGAGGGTGGCACAATACATGCTGCAGCTCTTGGGGACCCTCTTTGGTACCCATGCACTAGATCCCAGAGTTACCATTTATTAGGGACTTATGTGGGGGTCAGTGGTGTTGCAATTGGAGAACAATTGCACATTTTTAAGGAAAGAAAGCTGAAAAAGTGGGGATACTATGTAAAAAAGAAAATAGCACTTTCTTACACCATTTAAGATCAGAAAATGTGAGATGGAAGCACTTTGAATACACATGTCTTTATTTTCTTGGAATGTTAAGATGTATTTGTATATGGATTTCTATCCTTATCACTGCATTGCAATTCCATTTAGTAGCATCGTTTTGTAGTGAAGGTGACCCTTGTTGTCCTAACATGTTTGTTGACTCCAGCTATCAATTCAACCTCAATAGTGTTCACACACATGATAAAGCATTAGACATGCAGTCCTGCATTGCCTCCAAAATATTGGGCAAGTTTATCATTTTCACTGAGTCTAAATCAGACTCAATTTTGTAGCTTGATCTTCATGTTTTTGTTTAGAATTTGGGCACTCGATTTACCATTATGAACATTTTAGAGTAATTGGAAGGTCATCAATCAGCAAATTGAGTGCTTACAACAATAGTGTTGTCTGTGGTGTTAAGGCATGTCTTAACTGTCTTATATTTGATTGTTTTTTTGCTTTTTGTGTGGTCATTTTTATAAATTGCATGTTCTTAAAAAAATAACCTATTCCCTCATGAGTGACCCGTCAAATTCCAGTGTGGGTAATAATTTCTGTTGCTGGACATACTGCAACCTGAAATTATCCCCAGATAAATTTCAGCAGCTCTGACCTGTCAGCCTGAGTATACATTTACGGGAAAGACGAGGATAGCGCCAAAATTGAATACGTGTTATATAGACCAATTGAAAGTCTGAAGCGCGATAGTCGGAAAGGCGAGACTGGACCCATTCTCCAAAGGGGTGACTCAATACAATAACAGAACAAATATATGAGAGAAGCAGGCCACGTTGGAAAAATGAAAAGTTAAATCTTGTGAAAGAAAGAATCTGTATACTTATGAACTCTTCCTGAAGAAGGTGGGATGAACCAACTGAAAATCACTGAAATGCTTGGCCGACAGTTTCTTAGAGTGCATGTGACACAGTTTTTTGAGTGCACATGAGAGAATTATTTTAGTGGTAGTATTTTAGAGTGTATATGAGGAAGGAATTTTTTAAGTATTGAATTGTATGTTCATACTGCAGAGGTTATATTGTGTATTTATTAAAATTAAATAAAAAAACAATGAGAAAACAAGAACATATTGTGGTCTAACTAGGGCATTTTATTTGGAATAGGCTTTGGATGCGGCTATGAATGAGGAGTTAGTCTTTTTTACAACATTTGTGTAGCAGCAATAAATCTTAAGTTTATAGGCTTTATGATAATTCCCAAAGGGAAATTTTCTTGTTTGTGTATATACTCTAACCCTGTCCCTTTGGGAGTATAACCGGTACCTCTCTAATTTGTTTTGAATGATACAGGACATACCACATGATAGTTCTTTCCATGTTCAATTATAACATCACCAGCATTCAATAGGAGCATGTAATTTAACTGTACATGGTGATGAACAGGCCCAGCCTTGTGACATATATTCCTGCTCATAACACATAAATCAACGATATCTTCAGCTTTTTTGTTTACTGCCCTTTTCCAAGGGTTAATTCTTTTGTGTTTTGCACAACTTTTTATATATTTTTTTATAATGATGGCATATAAAATACTTTATTATTTCTGCTTCTACAGATGGTCGTCCACTCTATGTGCTGAGACTGGGACAGATGGACACAAAAGGTTTAGTGCGTGCTCTTGGAGAGGAATCCCTCCTTCGACATGTAAGTTTGCAGAGTAGTTGCATGTTTGATTGCTTGCAGGACAATCCTAAGCTGTAGTTGTTTTAGGACCATTTTGGAAAAAATCTTGCACATGAACTTTATGCACTTTTGAAAGACTTGGATAGCAGTGTAGGTAGTATGTCTTGTGCTCGCATTTTCCCCTCAGACTTGAATTGTTTTCATTTTACTACTTCATCCAAATATGCTACTCTTTAACACAATTTCTTTGCCGTTAGGTACTTTCAATAAACGAAGAAGGTCTGAGACGCTGTGAAGAAAACACAAAAGTCTTTGGTCGACCAATAAGGTAAGAATAAAAAAGTAAAGTTAAGAAGTTAAAGTTGTGCTTTCCCATGTCTTACTCTTTAAGTTGTTTAACATGAACAGTCACTGTTTCAGTTATTGAAATCCATGTAATACTTATCTTCCTCTGATTACCTGGTGATGATCCTAACTTTTGGGATTAAAGTTTCCCTTTTGACTATGACTCATAACAAGATACTCTGAACACACATTGCTTATCTATGGAGACTCTACCTTAGATATTTTTTCCACCATCGAGTTGTTTGGATCGAAAGTTGCTTGCTCTGTCGTTGAAACTGCTTTATGTCTGGAAAACTGATGGTACATACTATATTGAAGACTTAAGCACTGCATCATAATTTTTCATTATCGCATTGACAACCATTGAATACTACCTACTCGTGCCATATGACAATGACTCCTTAGGACAAGGGGGTTTGGAGGAAAATACACCACTTCAGTACTGTTTTTGATGTTGTGTGAACCTGCACAATCCGATTGGCTTCTGGTTTATAAACTGTGCCTTAATCATTGAGATCACTCTGAAAAAAGTTGTTCCTCATTATTTGAAACAGATTACCTGTACCACTTATAATTGTATGTAGCCTTGTCATCCCACCATGGAGTTAAACGATTCAAGCATTACTTTTGTGTGCATATGAGCACATTGATGTCAATGAAGACTTGTATAGTTCTTTAGGCGACCTGTTCCTTGATGAGGAGGAGGAAGCACAGTCCTCAGATAATTAACTCTTTGACCAAAAATTGTATTGAAGTTAAAATAATACAATGTTGATGTACTGAGACTTCTCAGGTTTCACAATCTGCCATGCTGTAATTGGGGCCCTCAGAGCATACGCCTTGAGCAAAAAGTGATGCAAAAATGTGCCAGAAGTCTCAACTTCGACCACCTCAAGGAATCTGAAACTTGCTTCCAAACACAGAGCTTCAGCCTGAAAAAACACCCTTCACACTGAAAGAGGATCACCCTAGAAAGAATGTAAACTGTGGCACACCCTCTTCAAGGGTTGATCCAGAATGGACAGTGCCACATCCTTTGTATTGAAAAGAATTCGAGAACACAATGAAGGCTGTCTCACCACATGAAGATACACTTGATAGTCCGGATTTGAGATAAAAATGATATTTTATCAGCTCCCAACACAACCATATTGTATAAAGTCTTAGAATGATTTATCTAGGCAAATAAACAGTCAAATCAACAACTCCGAAATTTCAGAGTCTTCCACTTTCCTTCGAGTCTGGTATTCCCTGTAAAATTATATTTGTAGAGACATTTTTACCAGATTTACACCATTGCCAGATTCCTAAGCTTACAGAGCCCAGTGAATCAGACACAAATCAGTTTTTTCTAGCTAGATCACTTCAAACCTATTCCGACTGAGGATGATTATCGTTCCCAGCCATATGAGGATTTTGTTCCACATTCTGTCGATACATGGAACAAAAACGTAGTGGAGTGAGACAGTGAAAAAGCACTACCTCATTAGAGTATTATCTCTTGATAAAACCTCAGCATGCCATTCTGTGATTAATGGTGCAGCATTACAACATGGTGTTATCATGGCTGTAGAACAAGAAGAAACTGTCTTGCTTATTGAATCTTTGACTAGGACAGAGAGACAGAGAGAAAGGTCCAGTACTTGCAATTGCTAAAAAAAAAAACAGCTCTAAAGATCATAATAGATAACTTTAAAAACCCTCCAAAGACATGATGCATAGTGCCTGTAGGTGAGCATAACTACAAAGCTTCGCCACAGAATTTGCTATTTTATAGGTCACACCCCTCGTGTTCTATAGTAGTTCATATCGGTTAACAGTAATGTATTAGCCAGCAGCCCACAGAAGGTCTGCCCTCTGATAAAATAAATGCTTTGATGTGTCAGTCAAGCGTAGCAGTGAGCACCACTTCCTTGTGATGTATTGCAAACTTCCAAACAGTCCTTAGTCAGTTTCTGTGTGAAGAAATAAAATAACTCTTCGAGCACCTCTGTAAGACAGTCTTAGTAGTGTGCTCCATACTTTTGATAACAAGAACAACAAGAATAGGCCCAGGATAACCAGTTGCCGAAGGCAAAGTTTTCAAGGTTACAAAGTCTGCAGTAGAGACTACAGTTCTTGTGGAACCCCTACTGCATCCAAGCATGATTCTGTATGCATTCCCTCGATCTCATAACACTTGGTGGAGGAACGCTGAGGAATTAAGCTCAGGAACAAGGATAGTAACTACGGGCAAGTGGCTGTTATCAAAGTGCAGCACGATTACTTCTTTGAGTTCACGTAGATTTGCTCTTTTGAGAAAAGGGGCTATACATTAGAGGGATAAAGGTATCTACTTCATATATCTCTAATATAAAAAAAAGTATGACACACCACCACAAATGAGTTCATGTTTACCTTTTTGTAGACAATTGATTTGTAAAGAGGAAAATTTCAGAAAGGCCTGTCCCACTCAAAGTACATTAGTCCTGGTTAAGCTGCTTGGATTCCCCATCAGAGTCAAAAAATCCCATCGGCTAAACACAAAATTATCAGGGCATAACACTCAATACCAATTTTGCTCAGACTTGCCAATATGGGAGAGGATTCAGGCATTCCATAGACTGGTTCCAATGTTTCCGACATTGCAATCTCCAAGAGTGGGAATGATAAGAGTGAGAATAGTGATAAAGTTGTTGAGCATGGTGGCATTGGGCATATAGTTATATTACAGTGCATGCCTGCAAATGCCCTGTTGCAAGAGTGTTCTGTATTCCAGCGTGGTCACAAGCATCTGAAGGTTGGGAAGATCTAGAAGAGGTGTTGTCTCATATCAGGCGCAGGCAGCTATAGTTGGAAACACAATCTCACAAAATAGCGGCAATTTGCAGATCTCCTGCTGTATGTAAGGCCATTGAAAGGCGCCTTCCTTCGGGGAACACAAGCACATAGGTTTCATTTCACAATTCAATGAAAGTTGAAAAATGTGGAACAGTAACTTCCGCTAACTGTATTAGAATTGAAGGCAGTGTTTCTGTCACAAAAAGCTGTGCAGATACTAACAAATAACATGACTACCGTTTATTGTATTTAGAAGCAGGGAGTGACACACTTGCTGCTCCTGGTTCAGTTTGCACCAGAGGTCTGTGTGGCACTGGACTTTCAAATGCGAAATACATCTGGCAGAGCACTTTACTAGCAAATATGAATTTGCAGTCTTACTAAACAGACTCAATCATGAGGCACACAATGTGGAGCTCAGTCTCAAGATTCTCCGCTTGTACTGTCAAAGGTAGGACACACAAGACATACATCTGTTCAGTAAAGGTCAAAGCAAAAAAAGCCCACTCTTCTCGTCGAGGTTCCCTCTCTCCCAGTCCCAGAGGAATGCTCTGCGAATAAACTGGCTAGGGAAATTTACATTAGCTTTTCCATTTCTTCCACTAATTTTTTTTAACAGTACTCAAAATGCAACAAATACCAATGTCTTTGATGTTAGTTGCTCCATCAAGGACTAGGCAAGTATGGTACTTTCAGTTGCTCAAGATATTCAGTTGGCCACATTGCAAACAGACCCTGCCCCGATATGTTCATGTTACAGAGAAATCATATTTATCCCACAGCCCACAGTCACTCAGTGTAACATTTTAGCTCTTGACTTCTTAAAATTAGCATATCTAAACTTGCCATCTGGAGTATGACAATTCTTATGGAAGCATGTGGGCCTGCAACAAAGGCGGGCTATGCGGCTAAATGGAAATGCCTTGTTCACCACTATGAATGAAAGCCTTTACAAGATCCATCATACATAGTGCAATACCTACACTCTCTAAAGAAAGCTGGTCTTGCATATGTTTCTATTTGAGTACATTTGTCAGCAGTGGCTGTTTATCTACAAAACCGACAAATCATTTGACTTTGGAAAATTCCTGGCATCAAAGGCTTCATTGAAGTAATGAGAATAGTTTTTCCACCCAGTGGCTACTTGGGTTATCAATATTGTATTAACAAGACATAACTGATCCGTCTTTTGAGCCACTAGACTCATTCTTCCTTTAGTTGTTAACACAGAAAGTTGTTTTTCTTGTATCAATCACTTCCTTTTGATGTTAGTGAACTCCAAGCACTATCAGTATAATAATTCTTTATACAGGTGCACAAAAACAAGGTGGTCTTACACACACATCCAGAATTTCTTCCCAAAATAGTATCACTTTTTCACCTCAGACTATTGAACGTTTAGTCTTCTTTCAAAGTCCTTCAAACATGGCAGAAAGGTGCTTTGCAGTCTTTAGATGCCAAACCAGATTTTTTGCCCAGTATAAATAACTAGACCTTTTGTTTGAACTGAACTTTTTTTAGTTTAAACTGAACTTTGTCTCGTTTGAACCCATGCACCTTGGAAAGCCCTTCTTCAAAGGAGGCATAATTATATTGTCTTAATGTACATTCAGGTTTTTATGCATATTTATCTAGGCAGTTTACCCACATTTTGCATGCACGGTGTCACCATGGCTATCCTTGGTAACATTCCACTTATCAATTTGCAAGGTCTTCTTCTAACACTTTCACTGAACATTCCTGTGTTGCCATTCATGACCGATGAGAAGCATAGGTGGGTCAGTTTTAATTTAATTTTTTATTTTACCATCTTTAGTGGATTTTAATTATAGATGTTACAGCAGGCATGTTATTCCATACGAATATTTTGAAAACATTATTACAGGCAGTGTGCAACAAAAGCCCTGAATCCATGTACACACATTTGTAGCAACCAGGAACAAAATGTTCCCATCACTCAACAAACAGTTAAACGCGAAAGGGGAAATATGTAACATGAAGTCCTGGTACACAGATCGCCTCGAGTTCTCCTGCAGCTTATAAAATAAGATGTAACTGTGTCACCTCTACACTAGGGCAGTGCAGGGATGGGGAGGAAACAAGGGTCTATTTTCCTAGAACGGCTACAATAAGCTAATACAGCATACGGGGGATCGGTCCAAGGTGGTTGAACTGTCCTGCGGTCCCTAAAGGTCACTTAAATAAATCAACCCAGTCCTGTGCTCTGGGTCACTTCTGCAGTCCTCACGCCTCTTCTCGCCGGAACGCTGTGACTTGGGGCTTGCCCCACTTAGGATTTGCTGCCTGCCACAGCCCGAACATGTGGCAGTGTGCTAGCCTTCCAATGCATAGCAATTCCTTTACACACCACTAGTAATGCCTGGTCAATAAAGCGGTTTGCAGCTTCCCTTGCACTTCAGGGTTTTCTAAAGGCCTAACACACTGCTAGCCATGTAGTTGAGTGCAGTACGTCCCGTAATTGTGTCAAGAGTGTCCGTGACCCCCGTTCAAAGACTGCAGGACATTGTACAGCTCCAGAACATGTGCAGCATGTTTGCCTCGGCTGTAGGGCAGCGTGGGCACTACGACAAAACCTTGAGGAAGATTCTCTGGAGTTTGTCCTGTGTGAGATGCTGTGCTATATGTACTGGCTGAGGGTGTTGCAGAAGACCTTCTGAGGGGATCAAACAGTTTAAAAACATTATTCTTCCTCGGATTTAAAGGGGAAGAGGCAGTACTTTTAATTTCATGCAGAGCATATAATCTACAACAGCAAATACTGAAGGTGAAAACTTTTACCCCTGTCTAACTGTTTGGCAAACGTGATATTGTGTTTTCCCCTGTGCCACTCACTTTTCTTCTGGAAGGAAATCTTAAGTGCCAGCACAGTCAAACATGTGTCAGGGAAAATATCATCTCAAGTGGCGTCTGCATGCTGATGATTGTGGGTTTCGATATGTGGCCAAGACTCATTCTCAGCACTGAAACTTTATTCTTGAAGTAAACAAGTTGTGACGATCCAAACCCAACACTAGCTGTCAGCGTAGACAATGATCAACCAGTTATCATACGAAAGACAGAGCTTCTGCAACCTTAGAAATAAAGTAAGACGAGGCTTGGCTAATTGCTTCTATCTATTGAAACTGATTTGTCTCTTCGTAAGATTTTTAATTTATTGTTTTTACTTCTCACCATGTATTCCACATCCACAAACAGAACAAAGAAAATTGCATTAGTCTCCTAGAGGGAGTTAAGATACTACTACATTTGATAAAGGTACTCATTTCCATGATGATTATCACTAAGCACCCATTCTTTACTTCCTCTTTAGTCACATGTTTATTCTTCTCTATTTCGCAAGTAGAAATTATAAACAGGACTACATTTCGCTTATGACAAATAATGCATTACTGGATACACATGCACATAAACACGTCACTGTCTTCCAACGGACTGAGAGACACTTATTAATGTGGAAGCAATTACGCATTGTTTATTGTAATTTGTGTGTTGAAATGCTGTAAGCATACTGTGGTGAATCCATTTTAGTTCTTTTTGGGACTCAGGAGTTTAGCTTAGCCTTTTGGCTTGAAGGCCTGTGCCCGCATCACCTAGAGACTTTTAGCCTACTTAACATGCTCTGTTTTATTCAATTTATTTTTATTATTTCTTCTGAAATGGCTGCCATTGTTTATAGTTAATAGAAATGTTTCGATTTGCATTAGCAGTGCCACTCTGTGAAGGCGTCCTTATCAGTTTCATGATCAGTGATGTAGGTAGGTATTACATGTGATAAGAACATAATGTACTCTTGTTGGGGATTGTTTGTATAATTGCCGACACAAGTCTGCCTCCTTATCAGTTGTTTAGGATCATACCTGCATCAGGGGTCCTACATGTTCTGTATAAATACACCTCACACGGACAAGGTCAATATAGGGATTCCTTCCAGATACCATCTATGCTGCATGTCACCTTGCTGCAGAACTCAGCCTTTGTGTCACCACGGAGTCTGACCTAGAGACCTCATTCCAAGGTAACAAGGGTTGGGGAGCGGTTCTTATGGACATGGTACTGGCAGATTGGGTTAATCATACCTAGCTCTCAATAGGGTAGAGAATTAGGCTTTCTTGGTTAGGAATTTTATATCATGTTTATCGTTAGATGATGGGGGGGGGCTTATATTCACAGCTCTCATCTTCATAATTCTGCTTCTTTTACTGTTCAGTATCTTAATCATGGCAGCACATGCATTTTATCGTAGATTGCTGTCTTTTAGATAAATATAGTGAAAACTTTCCTGTATCTCCTTCATTGCCTGTGTGTGTACGAGACTTGTTGCTAATGAGAGGAAAGGGTAACATCCGTTCCACCACGACTTCTCTGAGATGTCTCCATCTAGAGTCAATGCGTAAGGCTGCCAGAAATTACCTTTGATTTCTTAGTTTTGATAAGATACTGTTGTGAGCCAAGAGGCTTGATACGACATTTGCCACTTGTTGTAGGAGTGACTCAGTCACCCACAAACAAAAGTGCTGTCTCCCCTAAACCAGCAGTCTTGCCTAGGAACGAGAGTCCAGCTACGACAATACCTAGCTGTATTGTGCCTTTGATACTCCACTAAAGCAAGTTGTTGCATACACCATATGCTTGAGAAACCAATACAGAAATTAATTTTAAAAATGCCATTAGTACTATTGTTGTTTAGAAGCTGGTACAATATATTAAAGTGGATACCTAAAATCAAAGATCTATAGCACATATGTCAGCACAAATTTACATACATTACACGTTTCGTCAAAATTAGTCACCATGTGTTCAAGGAGGTCTAGTATCTGGTGGATATACAAGATCCATAGAGAGTAGACACCATATTTTCCAAGTGTTCTAGTAATTTTTCATCAGTCCTAGTTAATTTCAACTTTTTTTCCTCAGCACATGTTTATTATTTTATATCCTTTGTCCTGTTTTCAACTCTGGGCGCCCTAGAGCCATCCATTGCATTGTAATGCACCTAATCATTTTACTTTTAAAGCAGTTAGTGTCTCTTATGGTGTCTAATTTTCTGGTGTTACTTATGTTCTTTGTAAAACATGGACAATGCAAAATTTGGCATTGTGTGATACTTGGTGCAGCAAAAGCAGGATATCACTTCAGCTACTATCAATAAACTCAGCCAACATTCTTTTTTCATTTTTTATCTTGCCACCAGTTGTTTGGGAGTGTTGTGCCTGATGGCCACATAACGAATAACGATCACTTGCTTCCCTTATCGGCTCCTACTATCCTTAATCCTCTACCCCTTATCCACTATACCCACTTTCCATATGACCATATTATTTTTCTGTCCATTTGGACCAACTCTTGTATCACCCACAGTGATACTGATGTGTATAGGATAATACCTTACCCCATCTAGTTAAAAATAATTTCCAGACTGTTTCGTTGTATGAACCAGTTATAGTTTATTTGTATGTACCTTACAAGTTTCCAAAGTAATGCGTTCTTTTAACAGTAAGGCCTCCTATAGATCCCTGTCTATATTGGCCTCCTCTCAACTTCAATCTGCAGTAAACTGTATTTGTGTGGCTAGGTATTAATGTACTAGTCCCGGGCACCCTTCGCCCCCCTTCATATGTATACTGTAGTGTGCCCATTTTCACCCTGCTTCTCTGTTTGTGACAAATTAGTCCCGTCACTGCAGACTTCAATCACCTAAAGCACAGATGTGTCATCAGCTACATAATAACATTGAAGCAGTTATAAATATCTACAAAGCACAAACATTTTGGCAATTTCTGTTCTTCATGCCAGAATCAAGGGCACGTTTTTTTTTTTTTTTTCAAGTAATCTACTGACTTGATAATGGTTTCAAGCAATCTACTGCTATTGGGTTTGCGCATCTGTTTTCTCTGTGTGTAACCTGAATGCCATGGTAGCAAAAAGAGTAACATACCCAAGTAATATTCAGTTCTGCCAGCAGTTCCCTTTCCAGTGATTGGGAGGCCATAATGGCAACACGTCGTTTTTGTTTGTTGATTTGCAGACCATAGTGGCGCCCAAGGTGTCCCAATAACCATGTTGGTATCTCATTGGATTTACTCCTGTTAAATAAACTATAATTTTTCTTACAGTGATAGCAGATGTTGACAACTGTGTATTTCTGTTACCCAATAGTTTAATTTGTTATGTGGTTGGTAAGCCAATGCTTCTTCTGACATAAATAGGAGTGGGGATAGATGGCACCCTTGCCACATGACCATGTCCATTTCCTCTGAAAGGACATTGTTCTAACCCTTGCTAGGGGCTTTGTATATTATATTGAGGCAATTTTATTGAATACCAGTCCAAAGTTCATAGTCTTCAGTACTGCAAATTGGTACTCCCAAAGTACTGTGTCAAGACATTTTCTGTGTTTCTTAAGCCATCTGTGTCATTTCCTCCGTTGTAGCCATGGATTCTCCCTTTACATATGCTAGACATCTAACATTGAGAGTGGTTCTCCTGCCTGGGATAAACATGCATTAATCTCTACATACCAGTTGATGGTTAACTTGATTATTCATGCTCATCCAGAACCTTATTGTCCACGTTAAGCAAAGACAGTGGCTTGTTCCGGGTTCCTCTGGGTAAACCCCTATCCGATATTTCTCAATTGTATCCTGAACACTGCTAAAACTCTACAGGTAATCCATCCCTCTGGGTTCTTGCTTGTCGTCAGATCATTACTAGACACCATCATCTCCTCTGGTGCAATCATACTTTCTTATGCTGCATTCTGTTTGTGTGTCAGTTTGTGTATACCTTTTTTTCTCCAATACAGAAAATTCAGAAGCCACACCTGAATAATCTGGGCATGCATACAGTGTTTTCTAACTCCTATGAGTGCACCGTGGTACATCATATATCCAAGTTAACTTCCTCAAGGAATGGGCCACCACCTCCCATTATCTCGGAGGCAAGGAGTCCTGCATATTGCAATATTCCTACATGTATAACAGGACCTTTTCAGTGCTGGCACTCCAAAATATACAGTACTGCAGTAACTCCAGTGAGGAAGAAAGTAGATCAGGTCATTGTGTAGTTTACTGCTTCAGGGCGATCTCATCATGCTTTTACCACCCCAGGGTCATCTTCCCTGAATAGGCTTCACTAGTACGTCATCCATTTTGTATTTCTACAATTTTAAATCTGTGATGGAGAGCTGCTGAGTTTGAGGTTTTTTTCTGCCTCATATTGTTACAAATGTTGTACAGCTGCTGTTCTCTTGCTTAATCCAAATTGTGTCTCACACAAAATGCACCAACTTTTTCTGTGTGATTGAAAGTGAATATTAGGAGTGGGCGGAACTCGTGGAATTTCATAAAAACTCAGTATTCCGCAGAGTCCTGCCAATGGACGGAATATATGCACGGCACGCTGCAATTTAGCGCCAGTAGTGCAAGCAATGCTGAAAAATCAGTGCAGATGGTTCCATGCGGTGCACAATAGAGCATGGTCATTCAAGTTGATTTTGCTGCTGCTCCAGTAGAAAATCTACTCAAGCGGGAGCACATCTACTCAAAAAGCCCCTTTGACTGCAACCGTCCGTGTTGGAAAATGGCACTCAGGAACGCTAGTTCTCACTCGTTCTTGCAGTTCTGGAGCCTTATGGCAAAAAAATGTCTGCATGCAGCGATTGGCGGAATTGTGCCGTAACTCTGGGTTACAAGAGTAACGCGGAGTCACTAAATTCTGCAGGTGGAACAAAGCATTCCACCTGCCCCTATTAAGTATTCAGATATGTTCAAGATATTAGGTTGTCACTGGCCAACTGTGGCAGGCAGGTCCTCACTGCATTACGTTTGAACACGTTCCCTCATTCTTGGAGTTCTTATAACTTTATTTGAGGTAAGTGCCACATTGACCATTTAATTCCTCCATGATTTGCTGCTGGTCTCTCAGCCAAGTCCTAAGTGCTTCATATACATTTCTGTAAGCTTATAGTGTTTGACCCTAAGTGACTGAAAGCATAAGTGGCATTCACCTACATCAGGTGTTGTTTTGTCAACCTGAAATGAGGAAACTGGACAAATGGCTCTACTGTACCCGAGCAGTTGGGTTAAATGGCACTTCAAATATGAACTCACTTTGTTCGGTCATCTTGTTCTGGTGTATGTCCGTTTTGGTGTGCATTATATTTATTTCATTGTGAGACAAACGTGCAAGTAGTTAATTGATGGATTTCAGATGTTACTATAATTGGTGCAACAGCCTTAGTTTTACCTCATATTTTGTGGTTATCATCATGACAGCCAGTCAGTTTGATTAAAATGTCTGATGTTTTTCATTCTTGTTTCCTCACTTAAGCTCCTGGACCTGCTTGGTGGACCTTGAGGGATTAAACATGAGGCACTTGTGGAGGCCTGGCGTCAAAGCATTACTTCGAATTATTGAGGTTGTTGAGGCCAATTACCCAGAAACACTGGGTCGTCTTCTCATCCTCAGAGCCCCACGAGTCTTTCCTGTTCTCTGGACTCTAGTAAGTTTGTAGATCAATTATAAAAATGGTGCTTTCGTAGAAATGTTACACACTTTTATATAAATGTCACAGCCAAAAGCTAAACCACCCACATTAAGACAACAGTTTATTTTAGAACATTTAGAACAGTAGCCAACCTTGCTAGCAGGATTTGCTAGAGGATTTGGAAGGCTTTTATCGTGAACAGATTTGTTTTCTTTCTCCTGCAGGTGAGTCCTTTCATAGATGACAATACCAGAAAGAAATTCCTCATTTATGCTGGAAATGATTATCAGGGACCTGGTGGCCTTGTGGATTATATCGATAAAGAGATTATCCCAGATTTCCTCAGTGGCGAGTGCATGGTAAGCAAAGAAGCCCTACCAGGTGTTCTCTGTTCAGATACTGCCTGTAATTTTATAGCATTTGACAGGAGGTCAGCCTAGCATTGTCCAGTGCATAGAGTATATACCCAAGCATATTGACAAAATGCCTATTGATCAGAGAAGAAAATGTGTCAGCCGTACTATGGATGTGGCGCAAAGGCAAAGCTGTTGAAGTGTTCTGAGAGCGCACACAATAAAAGGGGCATGCTGTCAGTGCGCCTTCTGATGGCAGCCCTCTGAAGGGGAGAAAGGGGGAAACACCCAGAAGAACTAGTCCAGAACCACGAGGTTGTGAAAAACAAAAGCAAAACAACGCTTTTGTTTTCCACAACTCCCTGGTTTCGGTACCTTAACCACGCATGTCTGAACAACGTACATGCATGGTTAAGGTACAGAAGGGAGTTGGAGTGGACGCGGTAAAGGAGGAGGTAAGTTGGACTGGGGCTGTTTTGGGGGGTGGGAGGGCGAGGGGTGATTAGGATTTGGGGAGCAGGGTTTAGGTTTTAGGGGTGGGGACTCGTGGTATTTTTAGTTTTTGGGGTGGGGTGGGGGTCTGGGGTGATTAGAGTTTAGGGGGGGGTCAGGGTTTAGTTTAGTGGGGTGGGGGCTGTGGTGGAAGCATGCTGGGTCGTGTATGCTGACTGGTAATGCTTTTACCAGGAATGCGTTTACAACAGTAAAATAGTCGTAAACGTATTCGTGGTAAAGGCATTAGGTTTAGAACAAGATCGTTGTTCCGACCTCGTTGTTGAGCCACAGGTGGTTTAGGCACCCGTGGTTCCGACATATAACCGGAGAAGGGGGGTCCCATGGACATCACCAGACATCCCCTTGCAGGCGGGTACAGTAACTCACTGCGTCTGCCTGCAAGGAGATCTCTAATCCCTCTTAAGAGTGCAGGTGGGTGCAGCCTGTACTGTGAAACATGAAGCTGCTGTGCGGCAGTTGCTCTGTATTTCACTTGAATGTGCTGCCCCCAGGGCAGCACTTGTTTGGAGTTGCCCTGAAGGGAGTGAATTCTTTGTAATAGGGTGCAATTCACCTTTCTGTGCATGGTGCACCTACATAAAGGTGTGGTGCAAACAGGAAAAGTGCACCCTATTTGCCATAGGGCCCTAGGAGTCATGCCTGGACTCTTCCTTCGCCACGCAGTGTAAGGCTGCAGGCGATGATGGAGGCTAATAAGCAAAGGAGTAGTAAACATTCCAGTGGAAGGGCTTTGAGTGTCATGCATCTGGGTTGGGGAGGTGAGTGATTCTTTTCTACTCCGGATAACTGTCCAGCAGAACATATAATTGCTTAACATGGAACAGTGGAGGCAGGCTCTGTGAGAGAGACACTCATAATGTGGAGAACAAAGCACAGAGGTGTCCTTTGAGGGACAGTTCATCAAAGCACCTCACTAGTGAAGGGGGAGTGTGGACCCTGAGGCCAGCAATAGCGACAGCAAAGAAATCGGTGTTAAGTTTACTGTTAGATTTTAAACAAAGTCTGCACACTGTAGATGGTAAAATTAAAAACCCATAGGAGCTGTATTGATAGAATGAAAGAAAGGCTGAAAAAATGTGCTGGACATGTCAGGAAGGCGCATGTCCATAGTGTAGCGTGCAACAAATGACCAAAGACGTAAGGCACAACAGTTTAAAAAGCAGCACACCATTGTCTGTGAAAAAATTAGGACTTAGAATCAAGATCCAGACATAATAGCTTGTGTATAACTAGAGTTTCTAAATCTACCAACACTGGCCAAAAGTGTGTAATTTGTGGAGCCAATGTTCAAAACATTGCTAGAATCTGAAACATTTTCCCTTTTAGTTATATTGGAGTGCATCGCTGTTTGACGTCAAGACCCTCACCCCGTTTATCTCCTAGGCCCATCATAGTGAATATATTGTTTTATCGAAATTGTGATGTGTGTGGCTCTGAGGTGGGGCAGGGAGAAGAAGGCTCTACAATACAAGAGATCATTGTGCTCTGTATATCCAGATTTCTCAGTAGCAAGACATAAATACAAGCTTCACTTTTTCACAGATCACAGAGTGGCAATAGCATTTATGTAAGCAGAGGCGAAGAAATCTCCATTGAAAAGCCAATGCCCTCAGCTTTGCAACTCCGGATAATAATTACTAATGATATCCTCTAGCCGAAAGACTCACAGAATGGTTTTGTTGTTTATGTATCGGCGCTAGACATAAATATCTTTTTGCAGAGTGAATCTTTTCTGGATTTACATGCTGTGCATTATTCCGCCATCCAGTGGTTGGGGTCCGAAATTCTTTGTATAGTAGTAGTTCTTCCTTGCTGCGGTATTTATTTATTATTTTTTTTTTTTTGGGTATTGATGGTCTCACCTTTTGGTGCCTAATACAGCCCTTCCTGATGTCATACACCCTCCCAAGAAACTTCCTTGTGTGGGCACCATCTTCAGATTCTTTTTTTTTTTTTTTGCCGTTGGGTCTAGAAGCATCGCTGAAGGCTCTTCAAGCATTAAAAAAAGAGACGTTTATTAAGTCAAGAAAACGTCGGGTTTGAATTCAACAAGCACACCAAGTTACACCGGAGAATGCCTAGGCAGGGAACCTCTGTTCTGGGTGGCTGGGAAAATACACCATTTCGCTGAAGGTGCCATCACAAGTTTGCACACCAGGTGGGTAACCTCTATCTTCTGCTAGATCACCGAAGCAATGATTGTGACGCCTGTGCAGTGTTTAAGCCAAAAACCTTGAAGGTGAGAGAAAAACAGAGGCAGGCACATCACGCCATGCAGGGCCAGAAAGAGACTCCATCACTTACCATCAACTATTGCAAATCACACTTCCATCCCTCAAAGCAGTTGAATTTCCCAGAAGCGATACTGGATAACTTCCAAAGCAGGGCATTTCCATCTCGAAAGACAGCAAAAGATTTCCAAAATGGCTCAAAAGCTATCAACAAAAAAGTTATTTTCAGTTCGGAATTACAAATCATTCATGGGAATGATTTCCTCATGTATTCCACTGATCCCAAATTGCCGACTGCACATGCGACCTTTACAGGAGCTACTAGACACTCAGTGGCTCCAAATGAATGGCTCCTTCAACGATCGAATTCAGATCACATGGGAAATAAAAGCTGCCATATCTTGGTAGAAAACAGTCAAACTTCTCCAAGGGCCTTTCATTTCTGCAAGTGCCAAAATATATAATAACGACAGATGCGTCACTCGAAGGTTGGGGTGCCCACCTTCAAAATCTACTGATAAGTGCAACTGGACACAAAAGAACAAACAACTTCACATAAACCAACTGGAGTTGAAAGCAGTAGATGTGGCACTGTAGGCTTTCTTACTAAAAAGACAGAACTCAAAAATTATCATCAGAATGGACAAAACCACAAGTATGTTGTACCTAAACAAACAGGGCGGCACAAAGTCCTTGGAGCTTTCACATAAGGCTCAGAGCATTTGGGAATGGGCCATAGAGAACCAAATTTCTCTGTAAGCAGAACAGCTGCCAGGGCAAGCCAACTTCCTAGCGGACTCTTTGAGCAGGGCAATCATCCCGTATCACAAGTGGGAACTCGACCAACAGGTTCTAAATCAGCTTTTCCAGACGTCCCATATTATGCAAGCTGGCATCCCCAAAAAGGTTATGGGGAAATGCTTTTTTGATGAGATGGTCAGGAATCTATGCCTGTGCTTTTCCCCTGATTCCCCTGATGCCCAGAGTGATCAGCAAAATAAAAGCAGAGGGATGTGGTCTCCTAGTGGCACCCAGCTTGCCCAGACCGATATGGTTCACAGAACTCCTTCTGTATTCGAAGCAACCACATGTTCTATTCAGACACCAGCCCTACTGACCATGTACCAGGGCCAAGTCAGGCATCCGAATCCTTCACCTCTACACTTATCGGCCTGGCTCCTGAATTCAATGAATACTCCACCTTGAGCATTTCATCGGAATGTAGATAAATATTGGCCAAAGCCAGAGCGGACACCACCAATAAGACCTATAAACTTAAATGGAAGTGTTTCTGTTTCTGGTGTTACGGAAGGAGTCCATCCTGTGACGTCACCTCCAAAACAAATACTTCCTTATTTATTACATTTAGCAAAATCCGGACTCTCTTATTCCTCAATAAGGGTACATGTGGTGTTAATTTCAACATTCTGCCACTCTCAGCAGACCTCCTCGATGTATTCTACCAGGATTGTAAAACAATTCCGCAAGGGCCTTTTAGAGTATTTCCACTGGTGCGCAAACCTCCACCGTTATAGTTATTAAACATAATGTTAGGACAACTCATGAAGCCTCCTTTCGAGCCAATCCACAGGTCAGATTTAAAATTCATCTCTTGGAAGACATCGCTCTTCCTAGCTCTCACATCAATAAAAAGAGTGAGTGACATACAAGCCTTCACCGTCAAGGAACCTTTTCTCCAGTTCACTCCAAATGGTGTTACACTTCGAATAAACCCTAAGTACATACCAAAAGTAAAATCAAACTTTCATCTAAATGAGCCAGTGGTCTTAAGAATGTTATGTTCGGTGGCATGTGTAGCTGCAGATACACATGCTGTGCATAGTCCGCCGTCTGGTGTTGGGTCGGAGTGTTACAAGTTGTTTTTCTTCGAAGAAGTCTTTTCGAGTCACGAGACCGAGGGACTCCTCCTCCTTTGTTTCCATTGCGCATGGGCGTCGACTCCATCTTAGATTGTTTTTTTTCCGCCATCGGGTTCGGACGTGTTCCTTTTCGCTCCGTGTTTCGGGACGGAAAGATAGTCATAACTTCGGAAAACTACGTCGGTATTGTTTCGTTCGGTATCGGGTTAGATTAGAATCGACACCGAATCCTGAAGAGCTCCGGTAGCCCTTTGGGGGTAATTTCGATCCACCGTCGGGGCCTGGTCGGCCCGACCGCGTGCAATATCGACACTGATGGAACGGACCCCGTTCCGATTCTGTCCTAAATGCCACAGTAAATATCCCTATACAGACCAACATTTGGTCTGTAACTTGTGCCTGTCACCCGAGCACAAGGAAGAAACGTGTGAGGCCTGTCGAGCGTTTCGGTCCAGAAAAACGCTACGTGACCGAAGAGCCAGACGGTTGCAGATGGCGTCCACGCCGACAGGACAACGAGGGTTCGAGGAACAGGGAGAAGAAGAAGAAGCCTTCTCCATCCATGAATCGGACTCGGAAGAATTCGACGTCGAAGAAACCGTGAGTAAGACGTCGAAGCAAGCACCACACGGGAAAACAGACAAAGCCCAGGGGACGCCACTGCCAACAGGCCATGGCTCAACCCATAAAGTAGGTGACCGTCCATCGGCACCGAAAAAAGGCGAACTGGTGCCGAGGTCGTCCGACTCGGGTCGAGACACAGGCACGCAGCAATCTCGGGACTGAGAAAGTGCTGCAGAAAAGGGTCGTCACCGAGACAGCACCACCGAGGCTGCTCGGCACAGAGACAGCGGCACCGAAGATGGTCGACGCCGAGAAAGTTCGACACCGAAAAAGAGAAAAATCTCGTCGGAGCCGAAAATGACAAAAGACACGGTTTCGGTGCCTAAACGACCAGCAACCGAACCGACTGCCAGTTCGTACTCAGAGGAACAATCACTGTCCTCCCAAACGCGCAAACACAGGTTTGAGGAAGATTTGCAAACCACAGATGTAGACCACACCCAAAAGCAGATCTTCATACAAAGTGGTACAGGGAAGATCAGCACTCTTCCCCCAATCAGGAGGAAAAGGAAACTCTATGTTCGATGGCATATGTTGCTGCAGATACACATGTTGAGCACAGTCCGCTGCCTGGTGTTGGGCTCGGAGTATTACAAGTTGTTTTTCTTCGAAGAAGTCTTTTTCGGTCACGGGACCGAAGGACTCCTCCCTCTTCGGCTCCATTGCGCATGGGCGTCGACTCCATCTTAGATTGTTTTTTTCTGCTGTCGGGTTCGGACGTGTTCCTTTTCGCTCCGTGTTTCGGTTCGGAATGTTAGTCAGAATCTCGGAAGAAAGCGTCGGTATTGTTCCGTTCGGTATCGGGATAGTTAGGTACATCGACACCGATCATCGGAAGACTTTGGGGTAGCTTCGATCCCCCATTGGGGCCTGGTCGGCCCGACCGCGTGTGACGCCGAAGCCGATGGAACGGACCCCGTTCCGTTTCTGCCCAAAATGTCACAGTAAGTATCCTTATACAGATCAGCACTTGGTCTGTAACTTGTGCTTGTCCCCCGAGCACAAGGAGGATACCTGTGAGGCCTGTCGAGCCTTCCGGTCCAGAAAAACACTCCGGGACCGAAGAGCCAGGCGTCTACAAATGGCGTCCACGCCGACAAAACAACGTTTCGAAGAGGAAACATTCTCGGTTCCGGACTCAGAATCCGGAGACTCCGACGTCGAACAACAACAACAAACAGTGAGTAAGACGTCGAAAATAAAGACCATCGAAAAAACAAAAGCCCAGGGTACGCCACTGCCAACAGGCCATGGCTCGACCCATAAAACCGGCGACCCGTTGAAGGTGCCGAAAAAGGGCACGCCCATAGCGAAGACACCCGACTCCGGTCGAGGGACCGCCATGGAGCAACCTCGGAGCCGAGATAGCGGCTCCGAGAAGCAAAAACAAGATGCCGGCACCGAAAAACATCGGCACCGAGACACACTGCCGAAAGCCACAAAAATTCAGTCGGTACCGAAGCCGAAAAAAGATTCTCTCTCGGCGCCGAAAAGTTCCACACCTCCTTCCTACACAGAGGAACAAGGAATAAGTGGCCAGATGCACAGATTTGGACAAGAGCTCCAAAGTGTAGAATCAGACTACACACAAAAGAGACTGTACATCCAACAAGACACAGGGAAGATATCAACCCTTCCCCCAATAATGAGAAAAAGAAGGATCGGATTTCTCAAGGATGACGCACAACCACAAGCCAAAGTGGTTAAAAAAGTCACGCCTCCGCCCTCTCCACCACAACAGGCATCGCCGGCACAAACTCCGCCACAAATGCACTCACCAGCGCAAACTACTATAAGTCAAGATAATCAGGATCAAGACGCTTGGGACTTATACGACACCCCAGTGCCGGACAATGATCCCGATTCATACCCCACAAAGCTGTCACCGCCAGAGGACAGTACCTCATACTCGCAACTGGTGGCTAGGGCAGCAGAATTCCACAATGTCCAACTGCATTCCGATCCTATAGAGGATGATTTTTTATTTAACACCCTCTCGGCTACACATAGCCAATATAAATGTCTCCCAATGCTACCAGGGATGTTACGGCACGCAAAACAAATTTTTGAAGAGCCCGTAAAATCAAGAGCCATCACCCCAAGGGTGGATAAGAAATATAAACCACCACCCACAGACCCAGTGTTTATTACTTCGCAGTTACCACCTGACTCCGTAGTAGTAGGGGCAGCTCGCAAAAGAGCAAATTCCCATACATCTGGCGACGCCCCACCTCCGGACAAAGAAAGCCGAAAATTTGATGCGGCAGGAAAAAGAGTCGCATCACAGGCAGCCAACCAATGGCGCATCGCAAATTCTCAAGCGCTGCTAGCCCGATATGACCGCGCACACTGGGATGAGATGCAACTTCTCATAGACCATCTTCCCCAGGAATACCAAAAAAGGGCGCAGCAAATAGTTGAAGAGGGACAAACGATCTCGAACAATCAAATCCGCTCTTCAATGGACGCAGCCGATACTGCAGCAAGAACAGTCAACACTGCTGTCACCATAAGGAGACACGCATGGCTCCGCACTTCAGGGTTCAAACCTGAAATCCAGCAGGCTGTCCTTAATATGCCCTTCAACGAAAAACAACTTTTTGGCCTTGAAGTGGACACAGCCATTGAAAAACTTAAAAAGGACACAGACACGGCCAAAGCCATGGGCGCACTCTACTCCCCGCAGAGCAGAGGCTCTTTTAGAAAAACTCCATTTAGAGGGGGGTTTCGTGGCCAACCCACAGACACCACCAGCCAACAAACAAGAACCACACCCTATCAGGGTTCATTCCAAAGGGGAGGTTTCAGGGGATATAGAGGGGGTCAATTCCCAAGGAGTAGGGGAAAATTCCAAACTCCAAAAACACCTCCACCTAAACAGTGACTTTCAAGTCACACAACCCCTTCACTCAACACCAGTGGGGGGAAGACTAAGCCAATTCTACCAATCTTGGCAGCAGATTACAACAGACAATTGGGTACTAGCAATAATCCAACATGGCTATTGCATAGAATTCCACAAATTCCCACCAAACATCCCTCCAAAAACACGCAAAATGTCACTACAACATTTAGAACTTTTAGGACTAGAAGTTCAAGCACTACTGCAAAAGGATGCAATAGAATTAGTACCAGTACAACAAAAAAACACAGGAGTTTACTCCCTGTACTTTCTAATTCCAAAAAAAGACAAAACATTAAGACCAATATTAGATCTCAGGACACTAAATACCTACATCATATCGGACCACTTTCACATGGTCACACTACAAGACATCATTCCACTGCTCAAACAGCAAGATTACATGACCACATTAGACCTAAAAGATGCGTACTTTCATATACCGATACATCCTTCTCACAGAAAGTACCTAAGGTTCGTATTCAAAGGAATACATTACCAATTCAAGGTGTTGCCATTCGGAATAACAACTGCACCAAGAGTATTCACAAAATGTCTAGCAGTAGTAGCAGCACATATCAGGAGACAACAAATACATGTGTTTCCTTACCTAGACGATTGGCTAATCAAGACCAACACAATAAGAAAGTGCACAAACAACACCACATATGTCATACAAACCCTTCACAAACTGGGTTTCTCCATCAACTATACAAAGTCACACCTCGAACCGTGTCAGACACAACAATATCTAGGGGCAACCATCAACACATCAAAAGGAATTGCCACTCCAAGTCCACAAAGAGTTCAAGCATTCCACAAGGTAATAAGTGCTATGTTTCCAAACCAAAAGATACAAGCAAAATTTGTGCTAAAACTTCTAGGCATGATGTCATCATGCATAGCCATTGTCCCAAACGCAAGACTACACATGCGACCCTTACAACAGTGCCTAGCATCACAATGGTCACAAGCACAGGGTCAACTTCTAGATCTGGTGTTGGTAGACCGCCAAACATACCTCTCGCTTCTATGGTGGAACAGCAACAATTTAAACAAAGGGCGGACATTTCAGGACCCAGTGCCTCAATACGTTATAACAACAGATGCTTCCATGACAGGGTGGGGAGCACACCTCAATCACCACAGCATTCAAGGACAATGGGACGTACACCAAACAAAATTTCATATAAATTACCTAGAACTGTTAGCAGTATTTCTAGCGTTAAAAGCCTTTCAACCCATAATAACACACAAATACATTCTTGTCAAAACAGACAACATGACAACAATGTATTATTTAAACAAACAAGGAGGAACACACTTAACACAATTGTGTCTCCTAACACAAAAAATATGGCAGTGGGCGATTCACAACCACATTCGCCTAATAGCACAATTTATTCCAGGGATCCAAAACCAACTAGCAGACAACCTTTCGCGAGATCACCAACAAGCCCACGAATGGGAAATTCACCCCCAAGTTCTGAACAATTACTTTCAAATTTGGGGAACACCCCAGATAGATTTGTTCGCAACAAAAGAAAACGCAAAATGCCAAAACTTCGCATCCAGGTACCCACACCGCGAATCACAAGGCAATGCTCTATGGATGAGTTGGTCAGGGATATTTGCATACGCTTATCCCCCTCTCCCTCTCCTTCCATATCTAGTAAACAAATTGAGTCAAAACCAACTCAAACTCATACTGATAGCACCCACATGGGCAAGACAACCTTGGTATACAACTCTACTAGACCTTTCACTAGTACCGCATGTCAAACTACCCAACAGACCAGATCTGTTAACACAACACAAACAACAGATCAGGCATCCAAACCCAGCATCATTGAATCTAGCAATTTGGCTCCTGAAATCCTAGAATTCGGACACTTAGACCTCACACAAGAATGTATGGAGGTCATAAAACAAGCTAGAAAAGCTTCCACTAGACACTGCTATGCATCTAAGTGGAAAAGATTTGTTTGCTACTGCCATACCAATCAAATCCAACCATTGCATGCCTCTACAAAGGACATAGTGGGATACTTACTACATTTGCAAAAAAGCAACCCTCGCTTTTTCATCTATAAAAATACACCTCGCAGCAATATCTCCTTACCTACAAACTACTCATTCATCGTCTCTATTTAGAATACCAGTTATTAAAGCATTCATGGAAGGGCTAAAAAGAATTATACCACCAAGAACACCACCAGTTCCTTCATGGAACCTTAACATCGTCTTAACAAGACTCATGGGTCCACCTTTTGAACCCTTGCATTCCTGTGAAATGCAATATTTAACGTGGAAAGTCGCATTTCTCATTGCAATCACATCCCTCAGAAGAGTAAGTGAAATACAGGCATTTACCATACAAGAACCATTTATTCAAATACACAAAAATAAAATAGTTCTAAGAACAAATCCAAAATTTCTACCAAAAGTAATCTCACCATTCCATTTAAATCAAACAGTAGAATTACCAGTGTTCTTCCCACAGCCAGATTCCGTGGCTGAAAGGGCACTACATACATTAGACATCAAAAGAGCACTAATGTACTACATTGACAGAACAAAGTTAATCAGGAAAACAAAACAACTGTTCATAGCTTTTCAAAAACCACACATAGGAAATCCAATCTCTAAACAAGGCATTGCTAGATGGATAGTCAGATGTATTCAAACATGCTATCTTAAAGCCAAGAGAGAATTGCCTATTACACCAAAGGCACACTCAACCAGAAAGAAAGGTGCTACAATGGCCTTTCTAGGAAACATTCCTATGAGCGAAATATGTAAGGCTGCAACCTGGTCTACGCCTCATACATTTACTAAACACTACTGTGTAGATGTACTAAATGCACAACAAGCTACAGTGGGCCAAGCTGTACTAAGAACATTATTCCAAACTACTTCAACTCCTACAGGCTAAACCACCACTTTTAGGGGAGGTAACTGCTTTATAGTCTATGCTCAACATGTGTATCTGCAGCAACATATGCCATCGAACTGAAAATGTCACTTACCCAGTGTACATCTGTTCGTGGCATTAGTCGCTGCAGATTCACATGTGCCCTCCCGCCTCCCCGGGAAGCCTGTAGCCGTTTAGAAGTAAATCTTAAATCTTAAACATTTGTACATTTGTAAATAATGATTATAAACTTTTTATGTACATACGTATTCACTCCATTGCATGGGCACTATTTATAGCAAACAACTCCAGCCTCACCCTCTGCGGGGAAAACAATCTAAGATGGAGTCGACGCCCATGCGCAATGGAGCCGAAGAGGGAGGAGTCCTTCGGTCCCGTGACCAAAAAAGACTTCTTCGAAGAAAAACAACTTGTAATACTCCGAGCCCAACACCAGGCAGCGGACTGTGCTCAACATGTGAATCTGCAGCGACTAATGCCACGAACAGATGTACACTGGGTAAGTGACATTTTCATTTTTGGTAGCAATGACACACCTCTGAGTAGCATAAATGAATTGCAAACACTCACTATACAAGAACCATCCTTGCAAATACACAAAGAAAGACTAGTCATGAGGAGAAACCTGCATTTCTTGCAGAAGGTTGTCTATTTTTTCCACATCAATCAAATCAGATACCAAGCTTCTTTCGAGATGCAAAAACTCCAGCGGAAAGAGCGCTGCACACGTTAGATGCCAGAAGAGCGATAGTGTGTTATTCGGAAAAAAAACTACGTCAATCAGAAGTGGAAAACGACTCTGTCTTTTGCAGACAACAAAAGAAAACCAGTTAAATACTGTTGACACGTGGATTTCAGACTATTCAGATGTGTCATGAAGCTGCAGGAATAAATCTCCAAACCGTTGGCACACTAAACTCGCAAAAAGGAGCAACAATGGCATTACAGGATATTTGCGGAGCTGCTACTTAATTCCCAGTGCACACTTTTATAAACCACCATTCCATAGCCACTCAAATTAACAAACTAGCTTAAGTAGGACAAAGGACACTGTATTTTCAATCTCTAACTCATCTTCCAAACAACTACCATGAAGTTTAAAAAAAAAAAAAAAAAAATCTACTAAATCAATGCACAGCATGTGAATCCATAAAAGATTCATGCTGCAAAACAAAATGTGTTCTCACCTGTACTAGTAGTTTTGCAGCTTAAAGAATTTTCTTGATTTACATCCAGAACTCCTCTCTCCCCCCCCCCCCCCCCCCCCCCCCCCCCCCCCCCCCAAATGGTGGGATTTTCGATGGCCAACAATAATAGGGAGAAAGGACTACTACTATAGAAAGAATTCTGGACCCAGCCACTGGGTGGTGGAATAATGAATCATGTGAATCCAGAAAATTCATCAAGCTTCAAAAGTACTCCTACAGGTAAGAAACCATTTTGTTTGATTCTTTGAAAACATGGTGCTGCAAGGTTGTAAACACTAAAAGATTGAGGTAGGGATCACATATTGCTCTAGCTCGTTATCGTACCATTTTAAATACTATGCAATTATAGTCTGGAACGGGGATATATTATTCCCTAAAATTTGTGATGCAAGATACTGATGAGGAAACTGGATAGTTATCTAAGGTGTCATCTCATCTTGTTAGGCAACGGGAGAACCCCCTTACGGAATGTTTAACAGGGTATTAGAACTACCTTTATTTGGTATGAGAGGGTGATTGAGATGGACATAGATAGTTGGGGTTCTTTCAGTGTGAGAGTGGATCTAGAGGGGGTTTTCCTCAGCACCATTTGAGGAGATCTACAGTGCAAAGTTTTAGAAGAGCAATAAAAAGGTTAGATAACAATTGGCAACCAGAGAGTATCTTATAACTCTCTGGCCAGGGGAATGGCAGTTCCAATCAGACAGAAGCTAGATTTCAAATGTATGGAGTCTATTACAGACCCAGAAGGGAGATACATAACTCGTCATGGCAGGTATAGATAAAAGTACCCTTGTTAATTCATACAGGCCATCATAGGCACACCCACTTCTTAGGAAAATGTGATGATAAAAGGTGACATGTCATAATAAATACAATCCTGGATGGGAGAGGACTTCAACACTACCCTTCCTATTATTATAGAGAGGTCTACCAGGGTAGTGATCTAACGTGTGCTGCATGATGGATATCGCCATTTAATTCCTCATTGTTTAAGGATAATGCTTGTAAGGGTATAGAGGAGGGTTTTGAGATAAATATGGACTTGGTTACATGGTACTTTATGGGGTGGCAGACGTTTAAACCTTACGTAAGAAGTTTGTGCATATCCAAAGAATGTGACATATTGATTCAACATGCACTTATAAAGTTGAAAAGTGACCAGAAATGCTTTGAGAGGCAATATGCTGTGATGTCCAATTTAGAGGTGGAAAATTGCTACATAAACTTTTGTTGCAACATCAGAAGCGGGCAGAAAGGGAAATAATATATCTAGGTAAAAATGTTGTGATTCATCACTATGGTGATAGATCAAGCAGGACTTTGGCCAGGATGCTTTCTTCTAATGGGCAGCACAAAATATAGTAGAGGTAAGGGCTAATGATGACACGTGACATATGACCACACCGAAAATCCTGACATAGTTCCCTAGAACTTAAACTCATATTTATGCAGACAGATGTAATAAACCCAAGAGCCAGATGAATGATTATTTGTGATCCGCTATCCTAGCATGGCTAGAGGCACCTGGAAGGGAGTTCCTAAATATACTGTTAACCCCTGAGGAGTTCAGGGCTGCTAACAAAGCCTCTCTCAATGGAAAGAAAAGTAAAAGATGAATTCTCCCAAGGGCTTCATCACTAAAGTGTGTGAATTTATAGCTGATTCAAGACTGGCATCAGCTTGTAGGGCTAGGAAAAGCTGGAGGGTTATTCTGGTGGAGGAGCTGACAGATTGAGATGTGGTGCTATTGTGGTGCACAAACAAGCCAGATATGCTTCAGTAATAGTCATAGGTTGATACATTTTAAATTTCTGCATAGGATGTACAACACACCAGAGATTCTACATGCAACAGGAATTGAGGTGGACACGTCCTGTGTCAAATGCAAATGAAACAAGCATGTTCGATGGCATCTGTCGCTGTAGATACGCATGTTCTGCAATAGCTCGCCATCTGGTGTTGGGCCGGAGTGTTACAAGTTGTTTTTCTTCGAAGAAGTCTTTCGAGTCACGGGACCGAGTGACTCCTCCTTTTGTCTCCATTGCGCATGGGCGTCGACTCCATCCTCGATTGTTTTTTTTCCGCCATCGGGTTCGGACGTGTTCCTGTCGCTCCGAGTTTCGGAACGGAAAAAATAGTTAATTTCGGAAGATTTTCGTCGGTATTGTTGCGTTCGGGATCGGCGTACTTAGATTCAACACCGCATCGAAGATCGAAGAGCTCCGGTGCCCTTCGGGGTAGTTTTTCGATCCTCCGTCGGGGCCTGGTCGGCCCGACCGCGTGCTGAGGAACGCCGATGGAACGGACCCCGTTCCGTTTCTGCCCCAAATGCCACAATAAATACCCCTACACAGACCAACACTTGGTCTGCAACCTGTGCCTGTCACCTGAGCACAGCGAAGACACCTGCGAGGCCTGTCGTGCGTTCCGGTCCCGAAAAACACTCCGAGACCGTCGAGCCAGAAGACTTCAAATGGCGTCCGCACCGACAGCCCAACGGGAGTTCGAGGAACAGGAAGAGGAAGGTACCTTCTCGATCCAAGACTCAGACTCCGAAGGATTCGACGATACACAAACCGTGAGTAAGACGTCGAAAACCACACAAAGAAACATTTACAAGGCCCAGGGGACGCCACTGCCACCAGGCCATGGCTCAACCCATAAAATCGGTGACCGACCGTCGGCACCGAAAAAGGCCCAAACAGTGCCGAGATCGTCCGACTCCGGTCGAGACACCGGCACGCAGCCCTCTCGGGACCGAGAAAGTGCTGGAGACAAGCCTCGACACCGAGATGCCGGTGTGGACACGGCTCGACGCCGAGACAGCGGCACCGAAACAGATCGACGCCGAGAGGTTTCGGCACCGAAAAGGAAAAAAGTCACCTCGGAGCCGAAAAAACACGCAGACACAGTTTCGACGCCGAAACAAACTGCAAGCGACCCAGCTTCAGGCTCTTATACAGAAGAGCACTCGCTAACCTCCCAAATGCAGAAGCATAGGTTTGAGGAAGAGCTACAAGCAACTGATGCGGACCATACGCAAAAGCGTATCTTCATTCAGCAGGGGACAGGAAAAATAAGCACCCTTCCCCCCATTAGGAGAAAGAGAAGGTTGGAGTTCCAGGCGGAACAAGTACCACAACCAAAAGTGGTGAAAAGAGTTACACCACCACCCTCTCCTCCGCCCGTGATTAACGTTTCACCAGCACAAACGCCATCACACTCCCCAGCTCACACCACCATGAGCCAGGGTGACCAAGACCAGGACGCATGGGACCTATACGACGCCCCAGTGTCAGATAACAGCCCAGAGGCATACCCTACAAAACCATCTCCACCAGAAGACAGCACCGCGTACTCTCAGGTGGTGGCTAGAGCAGCACAATTTCACAACGTAAGCCTCCACTCAGAACAGGTCGAGGATGATTTCCTGTTCAACACACTCTCCTCCACCCACAGCTCCTACCAAAGCCTGCCTATGCTCCCTGGTATGCTCCGGCACGCAAAAGACATATTTAAGGACCCGGTCAAAAGTAGGGCAATCACACCAAGGGTGGAAAAAAAGTATAAGCCGCCTCCTACAGACCCGGCTTTCATCACAACACAGCTGCCACCAGACTCTGTTGTTGTAGGAGCAGCTAGGAAAAGGGCCAACTCTCACACATCTGGAGATGCACCACCCCCAGATAAAGAAAGCCGCAAGTTTGATGCAGCTGGTAAAAGAGTCGCAGCACAAGCTGCAAACCAGTGGCGCATCGCGAACTCCCAGGCACTACTTGCGCGCTATGACAGAGCCCACTGGGACGAGATGCAACATCTCATTGAACATCTGCCCAAAGACTTCCAAAATAGGGCAAAACAAGTGGTTGAGGAGGGACAGGCCATCTCCAACAACCAGATCCGCTCCTCCATGGACGCTGCAGATACAGCTGCACGGACAATTAATACATCTGTAACTATCAGAAGGCATGCATGGCTCCGAACGTCTGGATTTAAACCAGAGATTCAACAAGCAGTTCTCAATATGCCTTTTAATGAAAAAGAACTGTTCGGTCCAGAAGTGGACACAGCGATTGAGAAACTCAAAAAAGATACGGACACTGCCAAAGCCATGGGCGCACTCTACTCCCCGCAGAGCAGAGGGAATTACAGCTCATTCCGTAAAACGCCCTTTCGAGGGGGGTTTCGGGGTCAAAGCACACAAGCCAACACCTCACAAGCCACACCGTCCAGTTACCAAGGACAGTATAGAGGAGGTTTTCGGGGACAATATAGAGGAGGGCAATTCCCTAGAAATAGAGGAAGATTCCAAAGCCCCAAAACCCCTACTACTAAACAGTGACTCACATGTCACTCACCCCCTCCACACAACACCAGTGGGGGGACGAATAGGTCATTATTACAGAGCATGGGAGAAAATCACTACAGACACTTGGGTTCTAGCAATTATCCAACATGGTTACTGCATAGAATTTCTACAGTTCCCTCCAAACATACCACCAAAAGCACAAAATTTAACAACACACCATTCCAATCTCCTAGAGATAGAAGTGCAGGCACTATTGCAAAAGAATGCAATCGAATTAGTGCCAAACACACAAATAAACACAGGAGTTTACTCACTGTACTTTCTGATACCAAAGAAGGACAAAACACTGAGACCAATCCTAGACCTCAGAGTAGTCAACACTTTCATCAAATCAGACCACTTCCACATGGTCACACTACAAGAAGTATTGCCATTGCTAAAGCTGCACGACTACATGGCAACTTTAGACCTCAAGGATGCTTATTTCCATATACCAATTCACCCATCGCACAGGAAATACCTAAGGTTTGTATTCAAAGGAATACATTACCAATTCAAGGTACTGCCTTTCGGATTAACAACCGCACCAAGAGTCTTTACCAAATGTCTAGCGGTAGTCGCTGCACACATCAGAAGGCAGCAAATACATGTGTTCCCATATCTAGACGACTGGCTAATCAAGGCCCATTCGTTAATAGAGTGCTCAAATCACACAAATCATATCATACAAACCCTCTTCAAACTAGGGTTCACCGTCAATTTCACAAAATCCAAGATTCGGCCACGCAAGGTACAACAATACCTGGGAGCCATAATAGACACATCAAAAGGAGTAGCCACTCCAAGTCCACAAAGAATTCAAAATTTCAACACCATCATACAACGCATGTATCCAACACAAAAGATACAAGCAAGGATGGTATTACAACTCCTAGGCATGATGTCATCATGCATAGCCATTGTCCCAAACGCAAGACTGCACATGAGGCCCTTACAACAATGCCTAGCATCACAGTGGTCTCAAGCACAGGGTCACCTTCTAGATCTGGTGTTAATAGACTGCCAAACTTACCTCTCGCTTCTGTGGTGGAACAACATAAATTTAAACAAGGGGCGGCCTTTCCAAGACCCAGTGCCACAATACGTAATAACAACAGATGCTTCCATGACAGGGTGGGGAGCACACCTCGATCAACACAGCATACAAGGACAATGGAACGTACATCAAACAAAACTGCATATCAATCACCTAGAACTTCTTGCAGTTTTTCAAGCACTAAAAGCTTTCCAACCAATAATAGTTCACAAATACATTCTCGTCAAAACAGACAACATGACAACAATGTATTATCTAAACAAGCAGGGAGGGACGCACTCCACGCAGTTAAGCATGTTAGCACAAAAAATTTGGCATTGGGCAATTCACAACCAAATTCGCCTAATTGCACAGTTTATACCAGGGATACAAAATCAACTCGCAGACAATCTCTCTCGAGATCACCAACAGGTCCACGAATGGGAAATTCACCCCCAAATACTGAACACTTATTTCAAACTCTGGGGAACACCTCAGATAGACTTGTTTGCGACAAGGGAGAACGCAAAATGCCAAAACTTCGCATCCAGATACCCACACAAACAATCCCAAGGCAATGCCCTATGGATGAACTGGTCAGGGATATTTGCTTACGCTTTTCCTCCTCTCCCTCTCCTTCCTTACCTGGTAAACAAACTCAGTCAAAGCAAACTCAAACTCATATTGATAGCACCAACTTGGGCAAGGCAACCCTGGTACACAACGCTGCTAGACCTATCAGTGGTACCCTGCATCAAATTGCCCAACAGGCCAGATCTGTTGACACAGCACAACCAAAAGATCAGACACCCAGATCCAGCATCGCTGAATCTAGCAATCTGGCTCCTGAAATCCTAGAATTCGGGCACTTACAACTTACCCAAGAATGTATGGAAGTCATAAAACAAGCAAGAAGGCCATCCACCAGGCACTGCTATGCAAGTAAATGGAAGAGGTTTGTTTGCTACTGCCATATTAATCAAATACAACCATTACACACAACTCCAGAACATGTAGTGGGTTACTTGCTTCACTTACAAAAATCTAACCTAGCTTTCTCTTCCATTAAGATTCACCTTGCAGCAATATCTGCATACCTGCAGACTACCTATTCAACTTCCCTATATAAAATACCAGTCATTAAAGCATTCATGGAGGGCCTTAGGAGAATTATACCACCAAGAACACTACCTGTTCCTTCATGGAACCTAAATGTTGTCCTAACTAGACTTATGGGTCCACCTTTTGAACCCATGCACTCCTGCGACATACAGTTCCTAACCTGGAAGGTGGCATTTCTCATCGCCATTACTTCCCTGAGAAGAGTAAGCGAGATTCAGGCGTTTACTATACAGGAACCTTTTATACAACTACACAAAAATAAAGTCGTCCTAAGGACCAATCCTAAATTTTTGCCAAAGGTTATTTCACCGTTCCATCTAAATCAAACAGTGGAACTTCCGGTGTTCTTTCCACAGCCAGATACCGTAGCTGAAAGGGCACTACATACATTAGATGTCAAAAGAGCATTAATGTATTACATTGACAGAACAAAGAACATCAGAAAGACTAAACAACTCTTTATTGCATTTCAAAAACCTCATGCAGGAAACCCAATTTCAAAACAAGGTATAGCCAGATGGATAGTTAAATGCATCCAAATCTGCTACCTTAAAGCTAAACGACAGCTGCCCATTACACCAAGGGCACACTCAACCAGAAAGAAAGGTGCTACCATGGCCTTTCTAGGAAACATCCCAATGCAAGAAATATGTAAGGCAGCCACATGGTCTACGCCTCACACATTCACCAAGCACTACTGTGTAGACGTGTTATCCGCACAACAAGCCACAGTAGGTCAAGCTGTATTAAGGACATTATTTCAGACTACTTCCACTCCTACAGGCTGATCCACCGCTTTTGGGGAAATAACTGCTTACTAGTCTATTGCAGAACATGCGTATCTACAGCGACAGATGCCATCGAACTGAAAATGTCACTTACCCAGTGTACATCTGTTCGTGGCATCAGTCGCAGTAGATTCGCATGTGCCCACCCGCCTCCCCGGGAGCCTGTAGCAGTTTGGAAGTTACCTTCAATTATTTATATATGTATCATCTCAACCTTAAATAAGTGCATACTTAGTCACTCCATTGCATGGGCACTATTACTACAATTCAACTCCTACCTCACCCTCTGCGGGGAAAAACAATCGAGGATGGAGTCGACGCCCATGCGCAATGGAGACAAAAGGAGGAGTCACTCGGTCCCGTGACTCGAAAGACTTCTTCGAAGAAAAACAACTTGTAACACTCCGGCCCAACACCAGATGGCGAGCTATTGCAGAACATGCGAATCTACTGCGACTGATGCCACGAACAGATGTACACTGGGTAAGTGACATTTTCATTACAATGCAACGGGTCTCGCGTTTGCTCATGTTAGAGCTGATCGCGTTGTAAACTCCTAACTTGACTTTTCACCTATCGGGCAAAAGTGCATTTGTGTACACAACCCGAAAAAGTTAAATTAACTATGTAAAGCGCTCGACTTCTGCCAAGCGAGATCATGCTCGTAAATTAGAGAAAAAGAAGTCCACGAGCCCGATGGAAAACAGCGAGCCTCGCATGTTTTCTGTACTTGGTCGCTGCGCTCGAGGAGGGCTAGCCACTGGAAAAGGCATGACGTATGCTTGCCTTTGACTAATGAAAGCAAGCAGATTTTATTAGGCAAGCCCACGAACCAATAAAAAACACTGACGTGAAGTTGACAGGGCTCCGAGCCCTTTTCTAAATACAAAAGCGTCTCGCTGCGATACGCATGCGCGAGCGCATGCAACGCAGGCTCGACCCTAAAAAAGCATTCCAGACCAAGAAGGGGTCAAACGCAAATGATTTTTTGCTTTTGGCTTGGAGACACCCACAGGTAGGGTCCTTGTGGGCATAGATTTTCCACTCACTCCCTAAGATGATGGATCAGTTAATTATCCTCTTTCCGTTACTGACACTAATGGGATACATTAAACATATGATGAAAGGGGTGGAAAATTTGTAGAAATTGTAGTACATGCTTGTGTATTAGCTAAAAGGAGAGTGGCACTTTGCTGAGGGAGAGGGCTGGTGCCTTAGCTAAAAAATTGGGTGAAAGTCATGATATTTGGGCTTCGTGTGGGTTTTTGTACAGAAACCCATGCAGAAGCCATATCCCTGAAGTACAACCCAGGAGCATATGGCCTCCCCTACATAGCTACTTAGAGGGAGAAACTCAGACAATTGTTGGCAAACCAAATGATCATGAATAACATTTTGGAAGATGGTGAATGACTCTGGACTATTGATTATATGTCTGTGTACTGGGAGTTGGCATTGGCTGCTCTGTGCTCCCATTGTTGAAGGGTGGAGGTTGTGGGACTAGGTAGAAGGAAATTATTATGTATGATGCAGTCAAAACATTGATGATTTTCCCTGCTTGTAAGGAATAGAAATGTGACAAAGACCCCCAGAAGCGAGAAATATGTATCTTCTATAAACATGCCAAATGAACTGTGACATAATAAGATATTAATGTGATGTAAGAGCAAATACATCTGTATAATGTACCCACAAAATGATATTGTATAGCTCTTGTCTTTTTTGTTGTTTCTTTTGACTTAAAACATAATATAAATGTTATAAATTCAAACTTTGTTAAAATATAAAACTACGAAAGTCTCATACTACCAAGTCCAATGTGTGCTTCCACATCCCTACATATGAGAACTTGCCGCTTCTACCTTTGCTTTGAAAGTGGAGAGAATAAATACAAATACTATATCATCATAAAAAAGAAAAAGACCATTTTCTTACACCACTGTTTTATTCCAAAAACATCAGGCATGGAAATGAAACTTCAGTTTCTTTAGATGATTAAACTGAACATTCTGCTTATTCATTTGCAATTGCTTGACTTTTCTGCTAGTCCTTCTGGCCATAGAACATTAATTAATAGAGCTATAAATTTCTCTTAGATACTAAGACAGCAAGGGACGGTTACTTACACACCCCAGCCTTTTTGTTTAGGAACAAGCTCATCTGATTTTCATACAAGCGACTAGATTGAAAGAGATGGAAATATTTGCTTATAAATGGCAGTGAAAATTAGTAAAGATATTCCTCCTAGGTTATTAGTAGGATACTCTTCATTATTTGTCATAAACACTCAGGCATGTGTGTGGGATTCCAGAACGCACAGTTTTTTTTTTGTCAGACTACACATTACTACAGCGATGTTATACCTACAAATGCTGAAAGCCACTGGAATCGAGCAGGTATATAAGACCTTTAAGATCTCCCTCAATTTCGACCAGCCCCTGATGAAGGCAACATAGAGGATCACAACCATATACAGAAACTTTGTACCCCAACTAACACCAATTAACTTTCTCGACAGATACACCAGCACCGTAATCGACACAAACCTCACACTGACTACCTGGAACATCCTCTCCACCCAGGACAATACTTCCACCATGAAATACATCCTCTTGGGCACACCCACAGACCAATGCCCGCACCACATATTCAGTTTTGGAAACCAAAGGATCGACCAGGAACTCGCCACCCTTCTCAACACCTCTGTCACCATCACAACATTTCCCAATGCCTGGAAACACACCAAAGTCAGACCACTACTCAAAAAAACCTCCTCCAACCCCAGCGAACCCAAAATCTACTAACCAGTCTCCCTGCTCTCATTTCCATCGAAGGTACTGGAAAAGATCTTTAACAAGCAACTCGTGGCATACCTGGAGCAGAACCAGCTACTCAATGCCTCCCAAACCGGCTTCCACAGCAATCACAGCACCAAAACTACCCTGATCACAGCCACCTACAACATCTGATCCCTCTTTGACCAAGGAGAAATAGCAGCTTTGATCCTCCTCGACCTCTTGGCAGCCTTCAAACCATATCCCACCACATGCTGATCAAAAGACTCCACCACATAGGCATCCAAGGAGACGCACTCAGATGGATCACCTCCTTCCTCACCAGAAGAACCCAGAGAGTCGACCTCCCACCTTTTACATCCGAACCTAGGAGATCACCTGCAGTGTCCCTCTGGGCTAATCCCTCAGCCCCACACTCTTCAACTCGTATATGACTCAGCAGGCCAGCATCGTCAGATCCGATGGTTTTAACATAATTTACTTCGCAAACGACACTCAACTCATCCTCTGACTCGCCTAAGACCCCTCCACCATCAGAACCAACTTCCACAGATGCATGACAGGCATCGCTGACTGGATGAAGAACAATTGCCAGCAGCGGAACACAGACAAGATGGAAGTACTAATCTTTGGCAACAGCAGCAACACATGAAAGGACTTCTGATTGCCATGAGACCTAGGATACGCACCTAGTCTCTCCAACCACAGCAAAAACCTCAGAATAATCATTGACCACAGTCTCACCATTAAATCACAGATTAAGTGTCTCCTCCACCAGCTTCTTCACTCTGCGTGTGCTATGTAAGAACTTCAAGTGGCTACTCCTACACACGAGATGCATCGTGACACAGGCCCTCATCACCAGCTGACTGGACTACAGCTAAGTAGGATTCGCCACACACCTCTTACAGAGACTTCAGACCATACAGAACGCCGTAGCCAGATTCACCTTTGGCATTCCCCGACGAACCCAGATCACACTCCACCTCAGGCAACTCCACTGGCGACCCCGTACAAAAGAGATGCCAATTCAAACTGCTACCCATGCACACAAGGCTCTAAACAACCAAGAATCTGCATACGTTACCCACCGCATGAACTTCCACCAACTGTCGCCAGCGATCTGCCCTTCTTTCACTTGCCCATACTCCCTGCATCTACCAAAGCAGAAGTGGAGGAGGCTCCTTCTCTCATTGCAGCAAGAACCTGGAACAGCCTCCCTGCGCACCTCCGGACCATCACCTCACTTCCGAAATTCCATATGGCCCTCAAGACCTGGCTGTTCGAATAAGCCTTCGGGACCTTCAAGCACCTGGATACTCTATCGGGTGATTAGCCGCGCTTTCTAAATCCTGATTGCCATAGCTTGCCCCAATGAGTTTCTGTTGGTCTTAAACGTTTTCACAGGTCTCATAACAAATGATGTAATCAGTTACAGCAGATATCACCTTACCATTGACTTTATTGATGTCAGTATTTATACATACGCTTTGTTTTTTATTTGCTGATGTTACATAAAATACGGCTGTTCATTGTTCTACAGTATTGGAACCTTTATATATTTGCATGCTTTAATAGTTTCCAGTCCTCATGGTGGGATCCCTCAGTAATCAGTGTAAACATAGCAGAGTTCCATTACCCTCAATAATATTGAAATTGCCATAGACTTCATACAGTTTGTTCACATTTTAAATTGTGACCTGAATGTCAGCCAATCAGCTGCTGATTCCCCTGACAGAGGCTTCTGACTGTCCGATTTTTCGCACTATGTTCAGTGAGAGGAACGCTGTGGATCTCTGGCTCCATTTTAACAGTTAGTGTGTTTTTAAAGCCTATTTGAGATCTTGTGACTATTGTCAGTAAAATGTCTTTTGACATGGTAGAAGTTTCAGTGAAGAAATTTCTATTGAAAGTGTATAAAGCATGTGACAGAAAGATAGTATACATGGGTGCCACCCCCCCCATGCAAATGCTTCTACTGCTTGATCCCTAGTTACAACCCAAAAAAGTGTGACATTTGAAAGACTAGGAGAGAAAATTGGCTCGGTCAGTCATGAATTAGATGGCAGAAGCATCCACCTCTGCATAACAGACAAGGCCTTTTTAAACCACCTCAGAGAGTAGACTAAGACTTTGCCACTAAAAGTCAGGCATCTATTGTGCCAAAAAATGGCCATAAAACCAAGAGGTTTGTGTCTTGAGAACCAGAATGGACAAAAAAGAAAATGAAAAAATCTTCAGACTCAATCCAGTCATGTTGCAAACTGTCGCAGCATAGATCAACAATGATTTAATCTACATTACTCTCCATGATGATGTCCTCAAAGGCTGTGACAAGTCTACCTTCTACTCAGTCAGCAAGATTGACGCCTTCTGAGTAATATCCACAGTTGATGGATAGCTTTACTTGGTTGGCAACAGGCTTATGGACAGTCGCAGCTCGATTGTTGACAAACCCACCATTGTGCATGCCTTTATGATTTTTCAAAAAGGAGAGCTCCTCAATCGTAAAGAAGTCCTTTCAAATGCCATACAGCAGCCATCGACTGGAATATTGTTGACAGGCACACCATTAACAAATTTTCCGCAGACTGATCTCCAGCAACTATACTACCAGCACCACCAAAAGTAGTTGCTTTGGTAACATTACTGTCTGCAGTTTCTACCTTCTCATCTTGGGCACCTCTGCAATCTCCAACTGCCTTGCCTGTGTCATCCCTCAAATAAAATGTTGAAATATGCATCCCTGGGTCAGGTGACGACACAGACAATGAACCAGATCTTATATCTGTGGCACCTCTTCCTTCATTAACCGTCTCGCCTGTACCGCTGCATGCTCCAAAGAAGACTTTCCATTATGCATCCTTGGGTTGGGAGCAAGACAAGGAGAGATTGAACTAAATCTGGACCAAACCGAGGTGTTTTGTAATGAGGATGAAGATCCTTTGAAGGATCAAAGAAGTACAAAACTAGTAGGTTTACATACACAATATGTGCATCATGAAGATGAGGAGGACGAAGACAAAAGAAGATATCTTTCTAAACTCAGACCCCAGCATGAAGCACATGCAGTAAGACCTCATAGTGATCAGGTTGATCAACTTGGACCACCTTCAATGACTGTAGTGTAGGTGCCTCTTAATCTACTGAACGTATTTAAAGGGTATGATAAGGACATCTTACAAATATTATCTGTTGTTTCCCCCAAAGCAGCCACACTCTGAAACAATGACTCTGGGACCACTAATTTTGCATCCTTTCCCAGTGATGCCACACGCATAGCGCATTTCTCATGAACATTTGTTGAAGCAAATGTCTTCAGTTACTACACAACCCTCCCAAATATTCATTCAGAATGAATAGTTGTGGGGTTGTGTCCAGTTCAGACGATGGTATCAATGTGAGGGAATGTAGTTCACAATAACCGTGATGATAATGACCGTTTTAGAGCCACAGGTTTTAGTGACTTTTAGTTATGATGACACAGCATTTTTGAAAACCACCATCCACCCTGACCCAGCAAGGTTTTCGAGTAGAATCAGTTTACTATACTCAAGGTCAGAAAAGGATCTGAAAGACTCACCACTGGATGACATGAGCAAATTTCATGCACTAGTAGAAAGAACATTCCAGCATCTGTCTCTCCCAATTCCAACGATGGAAAAATTATGCGTCCTCTTTGATTGTAAGGTTAAAGTACATAGAAGTGCATGATCAATCCTCATTCTTTTTTTTTTTTTTTTTTTTTTTTTAATAGATTAAAAAAAATGTTGAATTCACAGACGTTATCAAATAACCGTAGAGACCATCAAAACAGGTCAAATTGGCTGTGGGGAAATCAATGACAGTTCTTCTGTTTTTCTCCCATCTATCCTTCTCATGTATTACATAACAAATAAGTTTTATCATACCATTTTATTTTCAACGACATATCTCCAGTCTAGGGCCCCTCCCATGTGGCGTAGGGTGGTCAGTTAGTGGGCGATGTTTTTCTTTGTTGACCCCCGGGTTGTGGATCCAGTTCTCATGCTTTTGTAATCCCCTGGAATGACTCCCTCTGTATTCCTATTATGGCCAGTGGGGCTTGAATTTCATGGCGTCTTCAAGTCTGCATGTCATCCCCTCCTAGAATGGTCAGTCAGGGGAATTCCCACAGGGTGTGTGTGTACACAGGTCCCCTTCTGTCCACACTGTCTCAGACATCTCATCACTTGTTCTACCTATTTTAAATAGTGTTGTCCTGGTGAAGTCTATTCTCTGCAGTATCTTAAGTTGGGTTAGGTGGGGCATTGCTTTTATGGTTACCTCTTCAGGTAATTGTAGGGCATCCATCCAGTCTCCATCATCCAGTTCCTCCAAGTTAAGTTCACAGCGAGCCCTAAGTCACTCAAGATCTCTCTATGTATTCCCCATTAGAGTGTTGTATGTTAGGGAAATAGCTTTTTGCCGTCCTGTGCTCATCCAGAAGTCTCCACTCCAGCGGGAAGTCCTTCTGGGTTTCTTCATCTTGGAGGAATGTTGCCTGCAGTACATAGGGCAGCTGGAGATGTCAAAGGTTTACATGGATATCATTTTATACAATGTTTGCAGGTGCTGAAAGGGCACCAGCCCATTTGCCCAGACGTCCCCCAGCGTTGATAGTGTCCTATACTATCCTAATGTTGAAAACCTGGTAACTCGAATACCAAGCCCAGACTTTTTCCCAGCCACAATAGGATTTTAGGGGTCATTCTCTTTTCCCAGTCCAATTCCCTTGTGAGTTTACTCCACATTGATGATATTGTTGTGGTTGCTAGTGGGGCGTCTGTTCTCAGTTGCCCTCCATATAGAATGTGTAGGTAGCTCTTCTGTCCCAGATAGGTGTGGACCATTTTAAACTCTGGGTCATCGAATGGGGTGTATGGCCATGCGTTCACTATACTAATTTGGGCTGCTTCATAGTATCTTCGGATATTTGGGAATGTTATGTCCCCTTTATATACGGATCTCTGAAGTGTAGAACAGCGCTAGTCTAGGTAGGCCCTTCTGCCACAGTAAAGTTGGGAGCGATCTATCTTCCATCCAAAAAAAATACGTCTAGGATTGTGTTGCATAATACAAGTGAATCGGAGCAGCCCACAGTCATTCTAAATATCGCCGGTCTTCCTGGAAGGAAGAGTGGCACTGCCCCCCAATGGTTAAAATCCTGTTCCAATCTGCGGAGTAGGGGTTCTAGATTATCTTCATAATGTGTGTGCTCATTTTTTGAGAGAAAGTTGTGGGTAACTATCATCAGCGGTAAAAGTAGGTCACTTCTCAGCCATCCTGGTGCCAATAGGGAATATTGGGGATTTTCCCCAGTTTATTCTCGAATGTGCCATATATCGTAAACATCTCTCCCAGTGTCTTCAGTGAGTTTTTCGGGTCTTCTAAATATAAAAGTATGTCATCCGCACATAGGGATATTTGTTCTTCCCAGAAACTTCCCCTTTTCCATCCCCAATTTCAGGCATCTGTGCCCATTTTATAAATGTGGGTCCAAGTCCTAGCTTACCCATCACTTCAAGCATGAAGGGCCACTCTATAGAATTGAACTCTTTATGTGCGTCCAGTGACTCCACCGCCAAAGGCATCTTAATCCCCTTTGCTGCTTTTATATTATTATACAGTCTATGGCGGTTCAGTTTTGTGGATCTGTGTGGTATGAAATTATTCTGGTCTGGGTGCACCAGGTCTGATATTACTCCCCTTAATCGGTTTGCCAACACCTTGGCGTTGACTTTGAGTAGGGTCACCGGGCAGTAGGAATCCCATCTATTTGGCTGTTTGCAAGTCCCGGGAGAGTTCTCTCTTGTGGTTTGCCTCTCTACATACATTCTATGTGTTGGTGCTGTTATCCTATGGGCTATTCTTTTGAGATATTCCACAAGAAACCTATTTGGACCTGGTGCTTTCCCAGCTTGTAGTTGTTTTAATGCAGTATACCCAGTGCTTTAAATGGGCCGGTACTCTCCGGTACTGAGTACCAGCACTTTTTTATTTTGAGAGGGAGAGTACCGGCATATCTCAAGAAAATCGTAATACTTTTAATTGGAGAGTACCAGCACTTCTCAGAAACAAGCAGGTACTCTATTACAGAGTACCTGCACTTCTATTTTTCCATTTAAAGCTCTGAGTATACCTCCTCTTTTGTAATGTTGTCTTCCAATGTTTGGGCACTGCCTCTCCCAAGTATCCTGCAGGGACAATTCTGGACGAAATCCGGGAGGCCTGCCGTAGTCAGTATGTGTCAGTAGAATTCCTGCATATAATCAGCTAGTACAGCTGCTAATTCTATACTCCATCTCTTGCTCCTTGACACATAGCCAGGCACGATGTTTCTTGCGTTATCAAGTTCTTCGTAGATCAGTTTCTGTTGTGTCATGTAGGATATTTATGCATTCTCTGTGGTCAGTATCCTGTACTCCTCTGTCTTCAGCAGGATGCATGTTTGTACAGCTCTGAGGGGGTTAGCTCTAGCCCCAGTATCTCCCTTCCCAGGTCAAGGCTCCATTGTAGCTGTCTTCTCTTACCTGCTACCTCCCTCGAAATTACAGCACTTCTTATAGTAGCTTTGTAGGCTTCCTAGAGCGTTTCCTCGTCCTTTTTTGTAACAGCATTTTCTTTAAAGTAGAGCTCTGTGGCTTTATCCACACATTCTACTTCTCTACTGTTTGTCAGTCTCTAAGCTGCCATTCTTCACTTACCTCTTCCCTTCACGGTATGTGGTCAGTTTAGTCTTAATTGGGAATGTTCCCATATACCTCTTGCCTTGTATTCAGATCCGTGAATCTGTCTAGTGTTGTTAGTGGCACAGATTCTGGAGGGTATATACTTGTAGTGGAGGTGGGGCATATACATTGACCAGAGCCGGTGTCTCCCTTTCCCATTCTCCCAATACTACAGTATATCTCCTCAGGTCACCAGTTCCGATCCACGTCACTTTAACGGCCAGTGACTTCTTGAGGAGAATAGCAACTTTACTTGACCCTGTGGTATAGCCTGAGTGACATGCTACTCTGTATTTTTCTCGCCCCCGGTAGTTGCATTTGGTGCCTCATGTGTGTCTCCTGGATGAATACCACATATGTGGCATACCTCACCAGTGTTTGCGGGCCCAAGCCTCTTTGTATGTAGTTGCCCAGCCCAGTAATGTTCCATGTTAGACATTTCAGTGTGTGTGTCTTGGTAAGTGTAGCATTAGAGTCTTCCTCCCCGTTTCCAAACCCCCTTGGGATGCAACTCTGCTCTCTTCTGGTCAGTGTGTCTATGTTCCTCTGTAAACCTGTTAAATGATTCCTAACATGCTCCCCATCACACTGTGCAGCGGTATTCAAACTGGCCGCCTCACCAATACACAGTATGACAGTCACACTGTTGGTATAGATACATGGCACCTGTATATGACAGGACTGCGGTCGTCATGAGTCCGATTCATACCCAGAGTCGGCCATGCCCAGTGGGCCTGGTCTTCCGTGGTAAGGATTAGTAGATGATCTCTTCTGAAGTCATCAGGGTTACCACTGGTAGGCCTGAATCTCCCTGCAATCCTCCTTTTCAGATTCTCCTTCATCCAATCCTCTATTTTCTGTTGGTAGAAGTCCCCATCTTTTGGAATTTTCTAGGGTGTTTGATCTTTGTATGTCTGCCACCATCTTTGCTCTTTTCCTGCTCTCCCTGGATTTTCATTGGCAATGTCTGTGTTTGTCGCCGTGCACTGCGGCGTCTCTTTCGTTCCTGCCATGTGGGTGTTCATCTGCCCCCTCTATCCTTAGGTAGAAGGCAACTGAGGCTTTCCAGCTACTCCCAAATCTACCCTGCCATTGTAAAGAAGTGTGAAGGATGCATATCTGAGATCCAGTGATGTTTGACCCTCTTGAAGGTTTTCCTATGTTGCTGTTCTGCTGTAGTGTATTTCAGGCATAAATAGGTCGGTTTATGTATGATATGCCAGGATCTCTGCACCCTTGCCCCCTCTTTAGAATGGCATCTCTGTCCCGAAAATTGAGCAGTCTAGCGATCACTGCGAGCGGTTACACCCTGGGTATTGGCTGCCATATGGGGACTCTGTAAACCTCTTACAGAGCTCTTGCTATTGTAAACCATTTTGATGTTCCACCCCACACCCCCAAGAATAATAACTCTTTAAGGTACAGTACTATCCTAGTGTGGCAGCTTGGGAGGCTTTGGCCTATCCATTGTGGACATTTTAGCTTTGTGCCTACTTCTGATTTAACACATCCATCCCCGGCAGATCGTTCTGTGGGTTACACCACCAGTTTATCTATTGCCCTCAATGATTGTCACCTCTGACTGGTACAGCTGTGTCGCCAGGGGCTGTGGGTGGGTGGGGAGGGGGGTGGGGTGTAGGGGGTGGCAGTGACCATCCCCTTCCGTCCCCATCCCCCCTCGAATTCCCCCAACCCACATCCTCCCAGTTTTTCCAGCTGTTGGCCCCAGGCTTAGCACCCTTCTTTTACCTTTTTGGGATCTGCTTTTCCGTAGTTCACCTGCATTTTCTAGGTGAGCAGATTGGTCCAATGTCTCCTGTGTGCCCTCCCTCTGCTCCTCTGGCTGGGACAATATGGCTGCAGTCTTAGGTGCCCTTTGTTATCATTTATGTCCCTTGCACCGTTAATGGGAGTCTCTTCTCACCCCCACTTCTCAGGCGCAAGTGCCTATGCCAGAATCCTCTCCCACAGCAGTGTTGTGTACAGCGTGGCCCCTCTCACTGAGTCGCATTGCCCGGCACTCTTCTACCCTGTCTATTGGTGCATCCGGGTAGACCTCAGCCCGGGGGGAGGCCAAAAAAGCTCACTTCCAAGACTTTTTCAGTCCTCCAGCCCTTTACTCACTCTGCCTTGCTCCCCAGCCAACCTCAATACAATTGCAGCATGGGCTCTCCGTCTTACCGCAGTGCGTCTCCACTATGTGGTCGCCACTCATTTTGCTTTTTGGATCCCGGCCGCCTCCACTGCTGTTAATGGTTTTTCCATTTCTAGAAGAGATAAGTTAATGAGGCAAATTTCTTTCCTACTGAATAAAAAGACAGCAAGAGTAAAGACAATCAAAACATTAGGAAGAATGTTGTCTTACATCCTGCTTATGCCTCCGTGTCTCCTCTGCATAAGAACGATTCAAGAGCAACTAAATCTGCAGTGGCAGCAGATAGTGAAGATTGGGACAATTTAATTAACATAATCCCAAATGAAGCAGGCCTTAATGTTTTCAGATGTTAAACCTTGCTGCCTGCCAAACCGCGAGTGTACTTAACAGTGCTTCTCTTTTCAGATGGGGAGCACATATTCTGGACATGCGTGACAACGGTCTGTGGTCCAAGGCAGTCACTACTCCATAACAACGTCCTCGACATAACAGTCCGATTAAAGCCTTCTTTTCTACAGTGAAAGACTCTCTGAGCAGACATAACCCAGACAGCTACAAATGGGAGATCGAACACAACCCCTTAAATGTAGTATTTCAGAGGCGAGGTGCTTTCCAACCTTCAAATATTCCCAGTTTGCAAGCAGGTGGTATTGCCTAGGTCCACACGGAAAAGCTTTCATAATGCTGGGGCAGATCATTCTGCACCCATTTTCCATCTGTTCGTCTAGTTCCTGGGTGTTGTGCAAGATCAGAGGACAGTACTGCAAGTAATCGTAGTGGTTCTGTCAAGGCTATGTAAGCATTTTTTTCATAGTTGTGGAGTTTGTCCATCCAAGCACCTAATACAGTCCAAACCAGAGGTACAACTGTTTTTAGGAATCCGAGGATAAGTGCTTCATACCAATCCCTTCAGTTGATGAAGTCTGGACATTTGATCATCCCTCAGGCCTGCTTGCAGATTCTTAGAGCAGCTAAATAAGCATGCACTATTCACATGCAACCTGAAATGCCAATATTTTGTTTTATAGGCAAGAAAAGAAAAATGTAATCCTCTTAACATTTCACCATGCCAGTTCCTGTCTTACCTTCTTGAACTAGCCAATTCAGGTCTCCGTTATACCTCAATTAAAATACACCTTGTGGTTAGCTCAAGGTTCCCACAAACACCTAATAAGCTTGCTCTATTCTCAGAAAAGCTTATTAAGGCAGTCATGAAAGATTAATTGAGGTAATTTCTTCTCAAAAAAACTAAATTCTTGTAAGTTTGGGACCCAAGTACCGGTTTAACACTGTTAAAGACCACCCTTCGAAAACAATTTATAGTGTTTCTTTTGAACAACATTCATGGTAAACCGCATTCCTACTGGAAATACATTCTCTTAGAAGAGTAAGTGAATAGCATGCTCTATTTGTAAGGAACCATATATCTGTGTTTCTCCAGGGACAAATTGAAATGATCTACAAACCTTAGTTTAATACTCTTTTCATTCACATCAAAGTATTTCTCTGCCAACATTTTTTCCAGTTCACAGCATAGTAGCAAAGGGAGCTCTGCATTTGCTGGATATTAAAAGAGGTCTTAACTTTATCTTCAAAGTATGAAGGATTTTCATAAAACTGACCATGTATTCATTGCTTAACGTGGCAAACAACTTAAGCTTTTATGAGAAATTACTTTAAAAAAAAAAAAAAAAAAGTGGCAGTGGGGCAAACCGTGCTTAGAAGCCTCTTTTTGTAAGGTCAGCCTCATTCCCGCCTGCCTCTGTTCACTGTTGTGCTTTGATTATCCTAAGTCGGGCATTTGAATGTATAAAAGATGCACCGTTGATGAAGAGTTACTTACCAGTAACTGTGATTCTCAAGGATTAGTATTTTTCAAAGATACCAATACATCCCACCTACCTCGACATTCACGAGGCTTTTTCCTCATTAATGGTACACTGTTAAGAGCTAGAAATGTGTTGGTTAAAGCCTCTTTCTGTGGAAGAGCTGTGGGTCCTGGCAGCTTAAGTTCAGGTTGCATACAAAGATGTGGAAGAGCTGTATGTAGTCTATGGCTATTTCGGTATTGAGTGTAAAGGTTCACTCCATTGTTAACATTGATTACCAAGTGTTAGTGACAGAGAATGATTCAAGCATCTCAATCTATGAAAGCTACCAATGCTCGAGAACCATATTTCCAGGTAAGTAACATTTTCTTAAGAAATTTCACCCCATATTCGGCCAAGTAATGGGCCCACTCCAGTGAGAATAAAACCGATAGCACTTGATATCTAGCTATATGCACTAGTGGTTGTTGGCAGGGCTTAATCCAAATCTGGGCTCATGTGTGAGCCATACTACCTCCCCACTGGTCCTAATGACCTCTTTCTCTGTAGCTTTGCAGCAGGGTGCACATAGTGATGTCATCAATAATGGAGACTTAAAATGTCATTCAGGAGCCAGAATGGAAAATGCTTTTTTGATCCACTCTTTCTAATGCCCCCATCTAAGACTCACTCACCCTTACTGTCAGTGTGTTCCTTAACTTAGTAAGGTAACTTCATAAGAATCTGTTGAAACTATGTTAGCCTATGTTTTAACTTTGATACCCCCCCATCAAAAGGAAAGCATAATTAAATGGAAAGAAATGCAGCCAGATAGATTGCAGGAAGGGTAAGCTGCATTTTGACCCTGCGTCTTTGGGGAACCTGCTGCTTCCTTATCATACTGTGCCTAGTCCTGACAGTTGCTTTCTTTCATTTGACTATTCCTGTATGATTGATTGTGGGACATTGGGCTCCTTATTTAAAGACCTGTGCTTTGTGTTAAGAGAATAAGGCCCTGATTCCAACCCTGGCGGTCATGGACCGCCAGGGCCGGGGTTGGAGGATGCACCGCCAACAGGCTGGCGGTGCATCAAGGGCAATTCCGACCGCGGCAGTAAAGCCGCGGTCAGAAAAGGGAAACAGGCGGTTTTCCGCCGGTTTTCCCCTGCCCCTGTGAATCCTCCACGGCGGCGCTGCAAGCAGCGCTGCCATGGGGATTCCGACCCCCTTCCCGCCAGCCTGGTTCTGGTGGTTTTCACCGCCAGAACCAGGCTGGCAGGAACGGGTGTCGTGGGGCCCTGGGGAGTCCTGAAGTGCCCATGCCAATGGCATGGGCACGGCAGGGGCCCCCTAACAGGGCCCCACATTGATTTTCAGTGTCTGCCTAGCAGACACTGAAAATCGCGACGGGTGCAACTGCACCCGTCGCACACCAGCAACTCCGCCGGCTCCATTCGGAGCCGGCTTCCTCGTTGCTGGTGCTTTCCCACTGGGCGGGCGGGCGGCCTATTGGCGGTCGCCCGCCCGCCCAGCGGGAAAGTAAGAATTACCGCTGCGGTCATTTGACCGCGCTGCGGTATTCTGGCGGGGGAACTTTGTTGGGCGGCCTCCGCCGCCCGCCGAAGTTAGAATGACCCCCTAAATCACTTATGAACTAGACTGGATCCGGAAAACATCTGCAATGGCTCTCTGGTGCCAGTAAGTGGCCTTGACTTCTTTTTCAACATAAGACGTGGAGTTGTGATGATGTTAATGGAGGCAAATAGCAAGAGGACCAGCACCCTTAGGTTAGTTCTGCTTTCCCATGCCTTTCAAAGCAGTCTAGTGCTTCATTCTCCTCTTGACAGATTTTCTTCCACACAATGCTTTTTTCTTTTTGGTGCATTAGGGACAAGGTCATCACCAAAATGTCCTAGCTTTAGGCCTTTTAATGATGGGATGGACATTTGTCCATGATGCAACCACTCAACGACTGTCTGTGGTGCCTCTGCTCTCAGCATGGCACATTGTTGTGTGAACTCTGTCTACAAATGCATCCAGTGGCCAACAGGGCGCATCAACCCAAAAGTGTTACGGCTCGCTCCAAAGGTCTTAAGAACAGTCGTCAAACCAGGCACATGATTCAGTGTCACAAGAAAAGTAGTTCATTTTTTCCTCTTCATTTTTCCATTGTCGCGGATATGACCCCCAGCATAGGATCTCAGGCTAATGGTGGGTCTAGGTGTCCAAGTCTTCATAGTTTTAGTCTGCCAGAAGTAGGGACGACCCCTTCCAGCAGCCATGTTGCAGCTGACACTAGGGTAGTGCCTGAGCAGGAAGTGCCTTCTAGAAGGAGCTCTAAAAAGGAGGAAAAAGCCTGAAGGCAAAACACCTTTCATGTAGTAGTGAGACTCCAAGGCAGGCAGAAGTGCTGGACTCTGGAGTCTTGATGGAGGAAGTGATGACCAGCTGGAAATAAGAGTCTATGATACATTTGCAGAATGCATCTGGAGAAACCTGGATTACTTGAAGACAAAAGGGCAACCGCAGGAGACAGGACTGACAACTCGAGGAACTCCACAAGAAAAGGTCAGGAGCGAGGACTATGACAAAGGAACAACTTGAAGCATTGTGATGCAAGGCGTAGACCAAGATTTCCCCCTTCATAGAGAAAAAAAACAAGAAATGGCATTAGGATACAGGATCTCCCATCTTAGATTGGGGAAATCTTCATACAAAACTGTTAGGGGCAGCCAGATTGGTTTTGGAAGATTGCACCTTCCCAAAAGGTCCAGTGAAACATTCTGGGTAGATGACTGCAGGAAAATGGAAACATTCAGTATTTCTAGGAATGACCCCAGTGAGAATACTGCTGTGCAGGGAGACCACGCCAGTGGGCCGGCTGCTGTAGAGTAAGTTACATTAGGAGGTGCTGCAACCTACCAGTGCTCCCAGTCTCTCCTGCACCCAAGGTGCCAGGAGAGCAGCCCATCCTACCCACCGCAGGCAGAATCTGCTAATGGCAGCGTGCGTGAGGCCAGGGCGCTGCAGCGGCACAACATCCAAGAGCACAGATTAACTGGCTACAGTATTCCAATATCTGTATGACTGGTTTTTAAAGGCCATTTTGATTAGGTTGGTATGTCATCATCTCCTCTTGACAGCTTCAATGTTGTTTGATTTGGGATTTTCAATCAGTCATCCCAAATCTCACCTATAGACCTCCCCGGGGACTCCTGTCATGGAAGCATTACTGAATACCATCAAGTTTGAAACCTTCCTGCCTTGATAGGATATCCGGGACATTCAATAAATTATTCCTGTGTTTCAAACGAGAGCACTTGTACTGGTCGAAACTAGCCCTGCTATTAATTGGCCCGTTAGCTTTTTGTATCCTACTCGTCACACACAAACTCTGGCACATGATGTCTTTTTAGTGGTGCCTCCACAAACAGTGGTTTCAACATCAAGACATCTTGACTCCATTGGGGCTTCCAAGGATTCCAAGGACACTGCAATGTAGTTGAAAAAGGACAATATAATTGGAAAAAAATACTCTTGTCCCCCGTCAGCACTGACCACGGTGGTGATGGACTCTCCCACTTTCAGGTACTGTACACATCTAGAGAACCTGCAGATCAGAGACTTCTGGTCTCCAGAAGAGCAGAAGTTGCACATCAGTCTGCTAGAATCAAGGGTTCTTCAGTTTCACTCAAGGCTTTCTCCCTTCCCTTCGAGGTCAGTAGGTTTAGAACTTGACTGACAACACAACTGCGATGTGGTACCTGACCAAACTGGGAAGAGTGGGATCTCATATTCTCTCTTGGGAAGCCCAGAAATTCTGGAACTGAGCTCATCTGTACTGGTGGCAAATGACTTTGTAGGATCCGTGAACACCAAAGCTGATGGCCTAAATTGACATAATCTTGCCCTCTGAGTGGGCATCTTCACCCTGAGGTAGTCCAAGGTCTTTGGGCTATTCCTCAAGTGGATCGGTTCGCCTCTCCAAACAACACTCATTACCTTAAATTCTGTGTCTTCCAGTTTCCATTGTGGGGTTAAATGGGGAGTGTATTTCAGCTGATGTGGACAATTTTGCTTCTCTACCCATTTCTTCCCAGAAGTTTGATTCCTGGATTTCTGAGAAAGATTCACCACTATCAACCCAAGTAATTCTCATTGCTCCAGACTAGTTAAGAACGGTATGGCATACAGAACTGACACCTCACTGTGGCAGCCGCTCTTTGTCTGCAGCTGAGAGTGGGTCTGTTGTCCCTGTCGGGAGTGCATATCAGTCTCCCAAGTCTTTAAAGCCTACACCTTTCTTACGTGGAAGTCTGAGCACCTTTCAGCTTATCGAAGGTGATAAATTGGATCCTTTCTGCATGTCACCACCCCTCTATCAAATCGGTGGACCAAATTTGTTTCCTGGTGCACTGATTTAGGGGCTGATTCTCTCAAAGCATTCCTCCAAAGTGTCCTACACTTTGAATTGTCCTTCATTCAGTGAGCCTCTGCATTGGGATATCTCTCGCCACTCTGTGTTCCTATGTTTACTAGATAGTCCCTCCCTATTGAAATCAACAGTGGTCCTAAGATTTTGGAAAGAACTGACAAACTTATCTGCAGGTACCATTCATCATGCTGCAATGGGGTCTTAACCTTTACTCCATTTCTGCCCCTACACAGTGGTCAGTTAGAACTAGTTTTATAACCGTTTCCTTGCTGACCATTACTTCAGCTCATTTTGTTAGCAAGCTTCAGGCCCTTTCTGTTGCCTGCGGACCACCTTCCCCACCTCCTTCACCCCCACTCAACCCCTGTGTATGTACTTCTTCCTAGGCGAGTTGATGCTGTGAACTAAGGGCCTGATTTAGATCTTGATGGAGGGGAATACTCCGTCACAAGCGTCATGGATATCCCATCTGCCAAATTATTACTATCCCATTATAGCCTGTGGCGATTGTAATATTGCAGATGGGATATCGGTCATGTTTGTGATGGAGTATTCCATCCACCGAGATCTAAATCCGCAGGGTCCTTCAGATCAAAGAGAAGGCCGTTTCCCTGCTGCATTCTATCTGGGGCTGTCCTTCACATTGCCAACATTCTATCCTCCGCCACATTGTTGTAAGGAAGAACAATTGCACAGGCTAGACCTAGAAGAGTGGTAATTTTTTTAATACATTCCAGTTGTATTTGTGCAGATAATCAGATATATCAGATTGGATGACTAGCTCTTCATTGGTTATACAGGTCATAAAAGGGGAAAATCAGTTCACAAATGGTAAATCTGTGGGTGGATTATCCTTTGTATCAGAACTTGTTGCTGAAAAGGAATCTGGGCTTATTCCACCAGATTCAGATCTTTCAGAAAAAATGTAGCGCAGCAATTTGATCCTCTTTCCATACCTTAACCAAACATTATTAGTTTGGTTCCGAAGCCAAATATATGGATACTTTGCTCATCCTGAACTGCAAGATTTCTTATTCTACCCATTATTCACACCCTCTTGCCTTGTTGTGTTGCTTGGGAATCCTTTCCCCCCTTTTAAGATCAGGGGTGTTTTAGCTTTGTCTTGATTTAAAAAAAATATATATATATTCTTCTAGAAGTACAATCCCTTCTTGCCAACTGCCATTGTTGTGGCTGAAGATATGTGGAGGAGGAAACTCATTGAGAGTCTGTTGTTTTATGGCATTTGCACGTTCTGATGAAGAATGACAATTTTGTCTGAATATATCAGTACATGTCCTAAGGAATAAGGAAAGCTTTTCACTCAGAGGGATGTCATGGGAAACCGTGAAGGGGCGAAAATATGAAAGTAAGGCTCACCAGTGAGCGGCCATAGAAGGAACTCTGTCTTATGAGAACTAGATCTCACCTAAAAAAAAAAAACTAAAAAAAAAAAACCTACAGGTACAGATCGAAGATAAAGAGAAGGTTAAGAATATACTGACACTGTCAGAAACCCCCAACAACACAGTAGACCCACTCTGGATAGGTCAAAACACAGTTCTCAAAGACTTTCTACTGGCCCCTAGTATCTATGGCACAAAGAGCAGCTAAACCTCAGAGAAGTGTGTGTTAATTCTCAAACCAGTTTAGAGAAAAATGGTGTAAGGGTGGTAGAAGGGATGGATTGTAAAAATTTGTAAGGCAAAAACACCCCAAAAAAACTTGAACACTAAAGAAAAACATGTTTGCGTTAGACCAGGACCTATTTATAATTTCAGTTCAACAGCAATGGACCAGAGATTGGATACAACAAGCAAGTTGTCCTGGTCAAAGTTTTTACTTTCAGATGTAGTCTCCCACAGCTGGGACAGCTTCTGGTCAGTCTTGCAACCCCTACCTTCTCAGGGCAGGCTTCTGGCACCACGTCTCTCCAGCCTGGTCTTCTGCAGGGTATGATCCTCATTAGTCACCTAGGACCTCTTGAAGTAAAGAGTACTCTGCTTTTGATCGCTCTTAAACATATAAACAAGAGACCAATCATTTAAGCACTGGAGAGTAATTCCAGTCCCTGGTTGACTAGTGGGATTCCGTGAATCTTTGTATAAGTTCTCTTTTTCCAGCAGGAGCCAAGAGTCAGGAGGTTAGAAGCCAGAATCTTTATTGCCGCAGGGCCTTCTTCAGATGGAGTCTTTCCATGTCTGGGAGTGTTCTCAGGCGTTGGTGATGGAGGTGCTAGATTTAACCTGTGCATTAGCCAGTGAGTGCAGGAAGAAATTCTATTGTCCACTCCTAAATAGCTAAGTGGTCAGCAGGTAACACCCATTCGTGTTTCCTGGGCCCTGATGCAAGCCATTGTCCTCTAAGCTAAAGTCATTAACTCTCCCAGCCAAAGATATGTATTCTAGCTCTAGAAGTGTGATGAATGGCAGAAGTAGATTTAAGACAGTTCTGGTTTTGCCAACCTAAAGTACATTCATACAAAGGTACTTTTCTTCTTCAGTTATCAGAAGTCTAATTTCACCATTAAGTCAGATTTTAAAAGCCAAATAGCAAATTACTTTGAATCACTTTCATAGCCCTTTCCTAAGTGGAAATAGAAAATAAAGATTTTAATCCCACTTAGGCTTATTAGAGAAATATGGACGTAGGGCCACTTAGTATAATACCTTTTGGATTTTATTTCAGTGCCAGCACACAAATCCAAATATATATATGAGCACCCTGTCCCATAGGCTTACAAGGTACACTTCAAGAGTGACTTGTGGATATATTAAAAATCTGCTTTTTCTACATGGCATGTGTTGCAGCACTTTTTAAACTGAAGCCTAGTCAGAGCACAGTGTGCTCCTGGCAGAAATGTATTCTTGTCATACATGTGGATGGTGTAAACATGCACTGCAGCCTACTTGTTATTTAACTTTCCAGAGGAGCACTTAAGGCACCTTTTAGAATAGGCAATAGGGGAGTTAAATAGGCCAAATAGGGAGTTCTACTGTACAGCATTTGATCTAGGCAATTTACTACAGCTTATCAGTGGTAAAGTGCACAGTCTTGAAGCTAGCAAAAAGAGTGACCAAATAAAGGTGAAAAATCTGGGCTTACCATGCCGAAAAGGTCGACTGGCATTTACAGTATTTTCAATTGACTTTGAGGGTATTGATTGCAATGCATCAATTTGTTTTTTAACCATGATAGAGACAAATATTAAAGAAGCGCTTGATGTTGAGAGATCTTCTGTCCGTGTCTCCAGCTTGCACATAATAATGTATTGTAGACTATTGACTACAATAGGATTATTGACTGAAGTGGCAATTTTGACTCTTCCGTCACCTTTTGCTAAGAATGATGGTATTTACATTATATTCAACAGCTACGTTGAGGTACGTCACCTCTTATAAGTTCTTTCATTAATATGCTGCCACTGAACAGGACTGTTATGCTTCCTCCAAGCCCTGAAGTCCTCTCTCTGATCTATAGAATTTTAATAAAAAGATCTGATAGTAAGTCAACATATCAGAAGGTTTAGAATATGCTTGTATGTTTGTAACAGAAAATGCTCAGTGCCTTCAATTTACAACCCATCTGGAATTGGAGAGCTGCTTTGCTTCTGGTCTGCTCAGAAATATTATTCACAAATGTCCTTGTTTCCCAATGGTACAATGCACTGTTGTGAAAAACAAGCAACTCCTTCCCTCCCCCGCCCACTTCAAGGTTATACTAAGAGCCCCAGCTGGACGTGACCAAGTATGGATTAATGATCTCCTGCTTTGCTTGACAAAAGTTTCCTCATGCATCCCAGTTATTATCTAGTTTTGGAAAAGGTCACTAGTGCACATTTTTGGGTAGCTGATAATTACATGGGCAGTCATTTGTGAGGCTCTACTACAGTATTTTTGCAGGAGTCAGTTTAAGAGTGATGACTAAATCCTTGCCAACATGCCTTAGAAAGAAGTTTAAATCCCTCTGAAGGTGTCTCTTAGTCATGATCTTACCATTAAGAAAGCTGTAATGCTTAAATCAGTCTCGGATAGGTCTTTTGACTAAATCATATGAATAAGTCATTTGATGTGATGAGAACATATAGGGTCAAATACAAAGGCAATGAGCATTCCAAGATGGCAGCCAAGAGTGACATTCAAGCAAGGTTATGAGAAATGGAACTGAGGCATTGGGGTGGTATAAATTGTCAGTGAGTAGTGCATGACTGGTGTGGAGCACAGCTGATAATTGAGAAAGCCACAACTGACACAAGTGCACAATAAGTAATGGGAAAAGCAAGATTGGGATGGCATGCACTGGATAACTGGAGTGTCACAAGTGATGCACTGAAGCATGACAAGGCAGAATGTACCCAGAGCCAGGAACGCATGACCAGCTGGTGTGCCCTGCATTTTGAATGATCAAGGGGAATAGACCCAAGGTGTGGTCTTATAGCCACAATATCTAAAATGAATTTACATTCATTTCTGCAAGCGGGTTTTTGGAACAAATGTAAATGTAAGAGTTCCAGGTACCTTTTTACTTTTGGTCTTCTTAATTCATACTTGAAATGTTTTTCTAGATCTTGCTTTAAATCTTTTGGTTCTAATTGCATATTTCCTCTGCCTCAGTTTTCAGGTGAATGGCCATCTAAGGTTGTTCCATTGTATGGTATCATTAACTGTCTTTTGTGCTGTGAGAATCACAGGATCCTATTGATTGTCTGCCCAAATTGTTTCAGTACTTATTGTGTTAAATGGATGAGTATAATGATGAACATCGTGATAAGAATGTGTGCAACTGAACTCCTGAACAAATAAGGTGGCTTTATCAATACATTCCCAAAAATAACTCTCTGGTAGCCCTGAACGTGGTGTGGCTATTTAATTCGTGCCCAGAACTGTCTAAGTGTGCCACTTTGTGGAGCAGAATGAGATTGCTGCTGGCTATTTTTATTTTATTTTACCTCTTAATATGTTTTAAAGTGCTTGCGTTGGAATCACATATGCTAAGACTAATGTAATGAAGATAATACTAGCATGGGCATGCACAATTTATTAAGTGTTCAGTAAAGAGTAAGGTGTTGCTACATTGCAAAATAATTTAAAAGCCCAATCCTACGGTTGACTGACTTTCATGAAAATGTTATTCCTCTGCCATATGGAGAAGTGCAGGCTACTGCGGAGAAGTGCAGACTACTTTCATAAATATGTTTCACATCTTGGCTTGACAAACCGCACTAACTGTGGCTTTTTTATATTAATATTATACTTAGACATCATTTGTTTGAAATTTGTGATGTGGACTCTTAGGAAGAATCCCGAGCTGTGAATATGCTTAACGAAAATTGATAGCCACATTTGTAAGGTCCATATCGTGAAATCCTTTTAAGCCAGCACTTGCAAGATGGATTACAGATTACATGTGCCTATGCTAACTTCAACAAAGAAAGATGAACGTTATAGTAAGCAAAAATGGATGTAACATTAAAGAAGGAAAAACATTCTGTACTTCTAAAAAAAAAAATAAAAAAAAAAAACTGCCAGTGAATGGGGTGGTGTCACAAGAGCGCAGGAAAAAACATTCAAGCTCTCATGATAATTAGTATAGAGAGAATTATTGTACTGGGGCAGGTAATGTGATACATTCTACTCAAATCAGGCCTTTGTTTCACATGCACTCTTATGTACCCTTATGTTACTCCTTTACAAGCATGTTAAAATAATAATTATTCAAAGCTGGAGAGGGCAGTTACTTCTATGTGATTCTCCTGCTTTGGTATATTTTATACACTCACATGCAATAATGTATCATTTATATAATGGGGTGTCTGTGCTTTCAAACTGGAAATGCCATCGTAGTTAGGGAGGGGGATTTGGGTGAGGGAGCTTAAGTCCATTCTGTGTTGTTTTGTGAATCTAAAAGACAGACACTTTTCTTGGATGGTCTTCACTTTAATGATGTTTTAAATATGCTATCTTGTTTATGTACAGAGTATTCCTATCCTTACATTGGGAACATTTAAGTCTTTAGCTCTATGAAAGACAGCCACAATAGAAAACTGAAATCACAACCAAGTAACTTTTTCGTTACCATTGTTTTTTCATGATTTTCCTGTAGGATCAAAAAGAATAATGACACAATTTATTAACTTTTTTTTAATCTAGCCAGGATAACTCCTTTTGTACTTGTTCATACATGTTTTTAAATATTTGCCTTGGAAAGGAGTTTTACCATTGCTATTACTTGCATTAGAAGGTGGTTAAAGGGCCCAGCTTGGCACTTATATGCACTGTGTGTGTTTTGCCATTACATTCATAAGGTCAATTTGAATATCCAGTTTGTCAGACTGCATATTCAACGCCTGTATCGAAGTTTGCATTGTAACCAAGTAATGTAGTGTGATAGACTCTCTGGAAAGTTACAGAGAGGGTCATTTAGATGTTGAACTGGAGCTGGCGTGGAAAGTCGTGCCTCCCCACTTGTGTTTGGGTAGGCACAAGGGGAGCTAAACTTGGGATACTTCTGACTTTAGTGGCTTGTGCTGCTCCGCTGTTGAATGTAGCCTAGTGGCAGATGATGCTACTTGTACGACTTTTACTATCGGCTTTAGTGGAGCAGTTGCTGAAAGTTGTTGCTGTTGCATGCATGAGTGGTGTTCCATATTATTTGTTCTGACTTACATCGCTTTAATAAGCTTAGTATTGCTCAAAAGCGAGATTGAGTGGAGCCAAGAATTGTCTGGCACTACCAGCTGATACCCTAGATGGTCATGGGAACAGACAGTCGTTAGGCCAGGCAGTGGCACGTGTGGACTGGTTAAAAGAACACATGTTGCCGGGATGGGAGAGCTGTATGAAGTGTGCACCTGCGCTTGTTCTTCAATAACGTTTGGTGAGGGCACATCGATGCTGGTGCTAGGGGGCGAGGTGGCTGCAATTAATGATTTGCCTGTGGCCATGGATGATCCCTGGGTTAGGGCCAGATTTTAAATTGAGGCTGTGGTTTGAGAGGTGACGGCATGCCTAAGTCTGGGTCAGTTGTTGAGAAGAGCGCTGCCGCTCGATCCTTAAGAAACGAGAACTTTTGATTGATGGATCCCTGGCTGAAGTACTTTTGAATTGGAGAGACCAATGAGTTTGTTTCGTGAAAATTCAAATTGGTTATTGCTTTGAGGTTTTCAGTTTCTTCTTTAATTAATGCATTTTGCTAGTTTCGGGCGGCGCCCTCATCTCATGCTTACAGCCTTAAGTAGCTGAGATAGCTGAAGTTGATTAAGATTTGTTGACTTGGTAGCCTATTCAATCTAAACAATGCTGCCGCCACTTGCGGATTGCTTTATTGGTAAAAGTCAGCTTCTTGCTGTGCAATCTTATTATGAGGATAAAGTGCGAGTGGGGCACAGTAGGCTATCTGCAAGCCGCACTAAGACTGTCCAAGCCACTTCTGCAGATGGCCTGGGCACACACTCAGCAAAGGACTGCTAGGACTGCTGCGCTTGCACTATTTCCTTCTAGGAGTGATTGTAGTCCTCTTTGGCGCTGATTAAGTGCAGGTCAACCGGTGGGTAACAGCGGTGGGGGGCTAAAGTAGATATGCAGAGTAGAGAGATGCAGGCAATTAATGCAGACGAAGAGTGCAGACAAACAGCAGTGAGAGCAGGTGGGGGGGCGCAGGAGCACCAGGTATGGCTGCTGACAGTCCTGTGTGGGGCCACGACAGCCAGATGCTGCAGGCGCCACCACCACTACGGCGTTGTAAAGCGGAGGACTGGGAGGTGGCTGTAATGTGGGAGGGAATGGGCAGTGGAGGGCAATGATGGCTGTGTGGGATTGTACTAACCACCGTACTATCCAAACGCCCAAAAGCCAGGACAAGAGCCTGCACCCTGTACCCTCCCCCCCCCCCCTCCATCTCCCCCCATCCCCCCCCAGCCGTACATTCCGCTCCTGCGCCAACCCGTGAGCCCACAAGTCACTCAAGTTCGAGCGCTACCTGTTTCCATGGCTCCGGAGCTCGTCCTGCCTCTGCCTGCTCTGACGGACTCTCTTTTCAAGGCCCTCCTCTGCATTCTCTCCTGGAATATTGCTGGTGCCAAAACGGTTATTCAAGACGGATTAATGCCAAAAAAGTGTCAGTTATATGGCATAATTGCATTACAAGCAGAGTGGTTGCTGGAACTGCTGCCATTGGTTGGACACACACACACTTCCATCCAGAGGCAGAAAAGCTCCAACGTTTTGGTAGGCTGCTTAATGGGGTTGCAGTTTATATAGCAACGTCATTAAACATCACAACCAAACAGCTTTTATCTCCATACCCTGGTTTCTAAGTGCTAGCACTGAGCAACTGGAAATCTCACAAAATAACTACAGTAGTACTATGCAATAATAAATAACTCTCAACCTAAATCCACTGAAGCACGCCCAAGCATCGGCCGACACAGGCCTCCTTAAATCAATTAACCTAAAAAGAATAAAGAGGTTCAGTGACACGATAGCCAGTTTGTCGAGTTGGTTTATGGTTCAAGAGTCTGCTAGAACAAACGAGCACATCAGTACCCATCCATAAGGATAGCTGGAATGCTTTTCTTGGGGCCTTGCAGCTAAAGGCCCCTTGTGTAACACTTCACCAAACTGGTAGATGTACTCCATCCCCGTCGATAAAAAGCCAAATGTTAAAGGAAGAGCTCAAAAAGCCAATTACTAGGTCGAAGAAAGTAAACACTCAAGTAACAACATGGGAGTCAATAAAGCAGCTTAGGAAGCAATATAAAAAAAAATGATTTGTGGGAGCGGAGGCTCAGGAATAAGATGTTTTGGTCAAGGCTTATCTATAGCTCCAAGAAAGCAAACACCAGCCTCTTTTGGGAAAAGGTAAACGCTTTAGTACGTTCCCTCAGGCTAACAAATAGCTCAAATGTCTCAGAAGAATCTTGGGTCATGCATTTGAAGAGTGCTTTTTCAAATGATCCTGCCCCAGGGGCACTAAGGCCATTAAATCAAAAAATTTTTGCAAACAAGACATGTCAATTGCAGCCTAATTAGTCTACCCAACTATTCAACAGGAAGAACAAAGCTAAAACAAAGCATGCGAGTGGCAGTCCACAAGACACCTGCTTTAGTGCAACTTATTCTCTAAAAGAGGTAGAACGGATTATAAAAGTAGGGTGGTCTAATAGAGCTCAAGGCCCAAATGGCATTCCACAGGCCATTTTTAAAATAGACCCTTAGTGTTGGGCAAGTGTCCTGTTGCCTTTATTCGAATAAGGCGCAGGGTCCATCCCTACGAGCTGGAGAGGATCAATAATACATCCAATTTTTAAAGGCGGTGATCGATTTATGGCTGAGTGTCGAAGCCAAGTATTATGGCCAAGTTGATTTTACAAGAACTAACGCAGTGGTAGAATAGTAACAATTTGGTGCCAGTCAGTCAAACTGGATCTAAAAGGGATTTTGGCACAAGCACCAATATCCTTACACTTACAGTGCTGGCTGACAAACGCAGGCGACGGAAGAAGAAATTGTATCTGTGTATTGTCGATTTTAAAGCATCATTTGACAGAGTTGATCGAGGGATCTTATGGCGTAAGTTAAAAGAAACGAGTATTTCTGCCACTCTCCTGAGAGCCATTGAAGATCTCTACTCAAACACATGGATACAGGTCAAACTAGACGACGATTCTTGGTTATCAAGGCAAATTCCAAAAGGGGGTGAAACAAGGGTGTGTGCTGGCTCCTCTTCCCTTTAATCTATTTATGGCTGACCTATCCATTGGACTAGACGGTGTAAACTCACACTCACCACGCTTGGGGTCGTTGACTTTATCCCACCCTGCCTATGCAGATGATGATGTATTGCTGAGTCACAACAAAATAGTCATGCAGAGGCCATCATAGAGTTAACAAATTATGTGGAAGTTAATAACTTAAATAAATACCTCCAAAACTAAACAATGTTAATTTCTAACGGTCCAGCCTAGCCATTAAAGATCTATCTGGATGGGTAACTCCTTGAAGACGTTAACTATTCTAAATACATGGGGCTTTTTATCGGATAACGAGTTAAACGTTTTAGAGCACAACTGTTATGTAACTAGGAAAGCACATGCGCTAATCCACGTTTCCTGTACCCTCCTCAAAAGACTGGATGAGCCCTCTTTCAAGCCTTTACTGTTCATAACTGCCAGATTTCTTCAGACAATGGCATATTCAAGTACTGCCTTGCACTGGTTGGATGCATTGCTCCTAGATACCCTGCAAACTAAACAAGCATTTACAATGCAACGGGTCTCGCGTTTGCTCATGTTAGAGCTGATCGCGTTGTAAACTCCTAACCCGACTTTTCATCTTTTAAGTACGTAACCCGAAAAAGTGAAATTAACTATGTAAAAAGCGCTTGACTTCTGCCAAGCGAAATCGCGCTAGGAAAATAGAGAAAAAGTAGTCCACGATCTGACAGAAAACAGCGAGCCGCGCATGTTTTCTGTACATGGTCGCTGCGCTCGAGGAGGGCTAACCACCGGAAAAGGCATGACGTGTCCATGCCTTCTACTAATGAAAGCAAGCAGATTTTACTAGGCAAGCCCGCGAACCAATGAAACACACTGACGTGACGTAGACAGGGCTCCAAGCCCTTTTCTAATAACTAAAGTGTCTTGCTGCGATACGCATGCAACGCAGGCTTTACCCTAAAAATGTAAGGATGTATTTGGTCTCTCAAAAAATGCTTCCTGGGCACAAATTCGCCCTGAATTCGGCCTCATCGCTCAATCACTAGGAAGAAAGTATGCAGCAATAAGGGCTTGGTATAAAATTAGGGTAGCACAGAGCAGTTTACTAAACAATGCCTTACTGTAGGAAGTTGGCTCTGTATGTAGTATTTCAAAGTAAGAAATAGCATGCACAGAGTCCAAGGGTTCCCCTTAGAGGTAAGATAGTGGCAAAAAGAGAGAATTCTAATGCTCTATTTTGTGGTAGTGTGGTCGAGCAGTAGGCTTATCAGAGGGTAGTGTTAAGCCTTTGTTGTACACACACAAGCAATAAATGAGGAACACACACTCAAAGACAATTCCAGGTCAATAGGTTTTTATATAGACAAATATATTTTCTTAGTTTATTTCAAGAACCACAGGTTCAAGATTTACAAGTAATACTTCAAATGAAAGGTATTTCACTCGGGTATCTTAGGAACTTTGAATCAACACAATATCATGTACAGTTTTAGCAAAAATGGCAATAAGCTATTTTAAAACGAGACAGTGCAATTTTCAACAGTTCCTGGGGGAGGTACGTTTTGGTTAGTTTTTCAGGTAAGTAAAACACCTACAGGGTTCAAAGTTGGGCCCATGGTAGCCCACCGTTGGGGGTTCAAGGCAACCCCAAAGTTACCACACCAACAGCTTAGGGTCGGTCAGGTGCAGAGGTCAAAGTGATGCCCAAAACACACAGGCTTTAATGGAAATAAGGGTGCCCCAGTTCCAGTCTGCAAGCAGGTAAGTACCCGCGACTTCTGAGGGCATACCAGGGGGGTTTTGTAGGGCACTGGGGGGGGGGGGGACACAAGCAGGCACAGAAAGTACACCCTCAGCGGCACAGGGGCGGCCAGGTGCAGAGTGCAAACAGGCGTCGGATTTTCGATAGGAATCAATGGGGAGACCCGGGGGACTCTTCAACGATGCAGGCAGGCACAGGGGGGGGGCTCCTCGGGGTAGCCTCTACCTGGGCTAGGCAGAGGGTCGCCTGGGGGTCGCTCCTGCACTGGAGTTCAGTTCCTTCACGTCCTGGGGGCTGCGGGTGCAGTGTGTTTTCCAGGCATCGGGTTCCTTGAAGCAGGCAGTCGCGGTCAGGGGGAGCCTCGGGATTTCTTCTGCAGGCGTCGCTGTGGGGGGACAGGGGGGGTCAACTCTAGCTACTCATGGGCTTGCAGTCGCCGGGGAGTCCTCCCTGTAGTGTTAGTTTTCAGCAGGTCGAGCCGGGGGCGTCGGTTGCAGAGTGGAAAGTCTCACGCTTCCAGCGGGAAACGTTTGGTCTTTAAAAGTTACTTCTTTTTTGCAAAGAGTTGCAGTGTCTTGAACAGGGGCGCTGTTCTCAGGAGCTTCTTGGTCCTTTAGATGCCGGGTAGTCCTCTGAGGTGTCAGAGGTCGCTGGACCCTATTGGATGCGTGGCTGTTGCAGTTTTTCTTCTAAGTAGGGAGACAGGCCGGTGGGGCTGGGGCCAAATCAGTTGTCGTATCCGTCTTCACTGCAGGGCTTCAGGTCAGCTGTCCTTCTTCTTCTTTAGGTTGCAGGAATCTATCTTCCTCAGTTCTGGGAGCCCCTAAATACTGAATTTAGGGGTGTGTTTAGGTCTGGGAGGGCAGTAGCCAATGGCTACTGTCCTTGAGGGTGGCTACACCCTCTTTGTGTCTCCTCCCTGTGGGGAGGGGGGCACATCCCTAATCCTATTGGGGGAACCCTCCTTCTACAAGATGGAGGATTTCTAAAAGAGAGTCACTTCAGCTCAGGACACTTTAGGGGCTGTCCTGATTGGGGGGTGACTCCTCTTTGTTTTTCTCATTATCTCCCCTGGACTTCCACTCAAAAGTGGGGGCTGTGTCCAGAGGGCGGGCATCTCCACTAGCTAGAGTGCCATGGGGCATTGTAACACGAAGCCTGAGCCTTTGAGGCTCACTGCTAGGTGTTACAGTTCCTGCAGGGGGGAGGTGTGAAGCACCTCCACCCAGAGCAGGCTTTTGTTTCTGTCCTCAGAGAGCACAAAGGCCCTCACCACACGGGGTCAGAAGCTTGTCTCTCAGAAGCAGGCTGGCACAGACCAGTCAGTCCTGCACTGAACAATTGGGTAAAATACAGGGGGCATCCCTAAGATGCCCTCTGTGTGCATGTTTTAATAAATCCAACACTGGCATCAGTGTGCGTTTATTATTCTGAGAACTTTGATACCAAACTTCCCAGTATTCAGTGTAGCCATTATGGAGCTGTGGAGTTCGTTTTTGACAAATTCCCAGACCATATACTTAATATGGCCACAACTGTACTTACAATGTCTAAGAATAGACTTGGACACTATAGGGGCATATTGCTCATGCTGCTATGTCCTCACCTGTGGTATAGTGCACCCTGCCTTACGGCTGTAAGGCCTACTAGAGGGGTGACTTTCCTATGCCACAGGCAGGGGATCCCATGTCGACTTTGCCTTTTTCTCCCCACCAACACACACAATCTGCAATGGCAGTGTGCATGTGTTAGGTGAGGGGTCCCTTAGGGTGGCACAACATATGCTGCAGCCCTAAGGGACCTTCCCTGGTCACAGGGCCCTTGGTACCATTGGTACCTTTTACCAGGGGCTTATCTGTGTGCCAGAGGTGTGCCAATTGTGGAAACAATGGTACATTTTAGATGAAGGAACACTGGTGCTAGGGCCTGGTTAGCAGGGTCCCAGCACACTTCTCCGTCAAGTCAGCATCAGTATCTGGCAAAAAGTGGGGGGTAACTGCAACAGGGAGCCATTTCCTTACACTTATGGTTAGCCTTAGTAAATTATCTTACCTCCAGTCAACATAAATACCTTTTTCTGCATTAAAACAGACAAACAAGCTTGAGCTTTGGGGAAAGAACTTACTCTTACCATCCTTTAAGAAAGAAAGTAGTTAACAGAGCAGCAACATTTTATTTGGTCTTGCATGAGAAGAATATTTTCAGCAAACGATCCCATGCATGGATGGTCATAAACAAATATGATATGATGAAGCCTGTCCATTATTTAACCCAGACATTTTCACCTTTTATCACGCGAAAACTGATGGCGCTACTCTTTGGCAACATTCCAGCCCTAGCAGACTTGCCACATTGGAAGCATAAGGGCCCAACAAATTGCAGAATATGTGGATCTGGAAAAGAGGATCTTATACATCCAATACGCATCTGTCCCATGATAAAGAAAGCCAGGGTTGCTTTATTGAAAAAAAAAATCTTGGCTAGAAGGGTTAGTTCATGTAGGTCAGCAACTATTTGAAGTATCAACCCAGACGACACTAGAGTGAATTGCAAATTGTTAAAATTCCTCCAGCGGCATGCAGTTGCGGTGACCATGAAACCGAACCTGGATCAGCTCGCACCCTCAGCACTGCAGAACTAGTTGAATGGCGACCGCAGGGTGCTGCTAAAACTGTGGAATTTGAATCAGTAAGAACTGGACACTTGGCCCAGTAGTGGCTAATAAGCGGTGGTTAGGAGGAAAATGAAGTAGCATGGACCGGTGGCTTGAATACAGTTTCACTTTACCTGCAAACGGAGTGAGGTCAGGAGCTATATTGGGCCATGAAAGATCCTGGACTGGTTATTTGGACTCCACTTTAGACAGCAACATCTGATTTACAGGACAAATAACATAATAACGAGGTGTTCGGTGGCATGTGTAGCTGCAGATACACATGCTGTGCATAGTCCGCCGTCTGGTGTTGGGTCGGAGTGTTACAAGTTGTTTTTAACGAGGTTTATCTGGCTATACTAGGCTATTTTTTAAGATAAGGAAAAAGTAAGATTTTTAGAACTGTATTCTTTTAACAGTCTAAACAAATGCATCTGATTTAGTTTTATATTTATTGAAATGGTGTGCAACGGTTTTTAATTAACTATGTAAATAAACTTGATTTGATTACTTGCATTTGAAGTGAAATAAAGACTTTCTCCAGTGGCAAGCTATGCACAGCTTTTACAGTTATAGTAGTTTAGGCAGGTTGATACAACATGTATGGGTTTACTGCCAAAAGTTGATTTGTTTGAATGCCAGCTATTCAGTTTCTCTGCTATTTTATTTCTTAATTGGCAGCTCCTGCTGGGCATTCTTTGTGTATTCTGAGTGATGAATGTGTTATATGACAATACATTGAGAAACAAGACTATGCTTAAAATGGCATTTCTGTATGGTAGTAATTTGGTTTATTAATAGAATGATTTTGCAAAGAAATCATCAAAATAGAATCTTGAAGCAGCTTGCAACCAAACATACTTTCAAGGTAACAAGAATTCTAGAGACTAAATTACAACATCTTTATGAATTGCCACTTTCTAAAATGTGCAGGAAGCTCATCTGGAAGTAGGTTATTACACTATGTATGATGCGGTCCTCAAATGATGTATACCCCTTAAATATTAGCACAAACACAAGTTTACATCTTTAATTGACATTACTCACTGAATTGTTAGCAACATGTAATTCTCAGGTTTGTGGATATTGATTTGCCTCATTAATTTGTTTTATAAACCAGTGCCAAATGCATACACATCAAGTGTACTTTAAAAACAGTCTGCATCTTTATCTTGTTTTCCATTCCAGTGTGATGTTCCAGAGGGTGGGCTGGTTCCCAAGTCTCTATACCGAACAACTGAAGAACTGGAGACAGAGGAGATAAAGTTATGGACTGAAACCATCTACCAATCTGCAAGTGTCTTTAAAGGTTCTCCGCATGAGGTAAAGTTAACTCCACTAGTGGCTGTTATCTAGGGTTTGTTTCATTCATTCATTCATATCACAAAACAAATTATTTGTTGCACACTCTTTCCGATAATTGACTGCCTAACTATCACAAAGGATGGTTCACTCGACTCGTGGACCATAACTTGAAATCAAGACATTCAGCTTTGAAAAAGTCTGAAGAAAACAAAGATGTACCTGCTCCTGTTTGATGTTAAACTACATCATTTTAAAGACAGTAGGAGGACAATAAATGTCATTTGTATCTTTATAAAAATTACTAGTGTTTGACTGTTGATATTTGAACTTAGAAATAATTGAGTGTACTTTTCAGTGTGCTGTATACTTATTGAAACGACTGTGTAAGCAATAATGTGTCTTGTATTTTTTAAATCTCTTATGGGATTAGTTTTTTTTAACTCTGTTGAACAATGTGGTGTCCTCTCTTGGTAGGTGGCAGGGCGAAATATCTCTAAATGTACTTTACTGAATGAGAGCAGGAGTTCAGATTTACGAAACCAACATTGCCAATATTTGTTCTCCTTTATGAACTCATATCATCTTAGTCACTGGACCTCACATAAAGTATAGCTGCTTACTTGTAATGTCTCATTGGACAGTACTTTTTACCTTCAAACCTGTAATCAACTCCCCACATGCAACGCAGGACTACTTTAGCAATCATGTAAGGCTTTGTATTTATGTTCTTAAGGAGGGGATGGTTACTCACTACAGTATTTATGCTTAGCTGTTGGTGTAGCTGTTAGATTTCATGCCAGCTAGTACTGCTGCAGAATATTATAATAGCTGAGTATGTAATTGGATCGGACACAGGGACATTTTTTTAGTTTTCATTAGGTATTGCTATGAATGCACCCTGAGAATGATCTCTGCAAGTTAGGGTAGTCGTCAGACAAAAGGAACCTTGGCACTGCATAAGCCTGTGTTAGATTATTATATATGAATATGACGTTTTCTTCATCATGGGATCGTCTCTGATGAATAAAAGTGGAATGCATGATCGTTGAACACATTTCTGAACAGATTCACAAAAAAAGCAAAAGTTTCAAGAACCAGTTAATTGAGTTCTACAGCTACATCAAAATGCTAAAAGTAGTCCTCATATTCTAAACCCCCTCCCCAAATAAAAAAAAAACCCACAAATGTTAAGGTCTGCACTCTACAGGCCTACTAATGGACATGCAAACTAAGACAGTGCATGACAGATATGGCTCTGTACAACCACCTGAATCTAGAGTCTAATAACATTCTAAACACCCTTTTACAAAAGCTTTTTATGGACTCAAGTGTAAGATGTTCTACACTTGGTGCCTAGAGAAGCAGCTGAGAATTTTCAGGACAAGAGCGTACTGCCTGATCACTTTATTAACCCAATCTGACTTTGTTATTTTAGTACATTTTGCTCCCATTACTGCTTATCATAAATGTTCTTGCCTGGTTTCATGTTCACTATTCCTATGATTGGGCTCGGAGTGTTACAAGTTGTTTTTCTTTGAAGAAGTCTTTTCGAGTCACGAGACCGAGGGACTCCTCCCTTTCGGCTCCATTGCGCATGGGCATCGACTCCATCTTAGATTGTTTTCTTTTCGCCTTCGGGTTCGGATGTGTTCCTCTTCGCTCCGTATTTCGAATCAGGAAAGTTAGCTATTTATCGGAAAATTTGATGGTATTGTTCGTGCTCGGTACCGGTCTAGTGTTAGTACATCGACACCGAAAGAAGAAGCGCTCCGGCGGCCCTTCGGGGCTTCCACTCTTTAGCGGGGCCTGGTCGGCCCGACCGCGTCAATCGTCGAAACTCATGGGCTGGACCCCCTTCCGCTTCTGCCCGAATTGCCACGCAAAGTATCCTTATACAGAACAACACTTGGTCTGTAATCTGTGTCTATCACCAGAACACAGAGAGGATACTTGCGAGGTCTGCCGGGCATTTCGATCGAAGAAGACCCTACGCGTTCGAAGAGCCAGAAGACTTCAGATGGCGTCAACACCTGCCGAACAGATCGACGTCGAGGAAGAGGAGAGATTCTCCATTCCCGAATCGGACTCGGACGACTCCGAAACTGAGCAGCCGAAGGGCCAGCAAAAAACTGTGAGTAAATCTGCCCCGGCCAAGACTCACTCCAAAATTATAAAGGCCAAGGGGATGCCACCGCCAACAGGCCATGGCTTAACCCGAAAACACGGTGACCAAACATCGGCACCGAAAAAGGCCTCCCAACAGCCGAAGACATCCGACTCTGGTCGAGATACCAGCTCCGAACCATCTCCCCACATAGAGTTCGACACCCCCAAAGTAAAAAAAGGTTTCCTCGGAGCCGAAAAAGAGCGTACCGAAACCTTCGGTGTCAAAACATGCAGCCTTGGAGCCGAAAATAGGCTCCTACACAGAAGAGCACGGACTTTCCAGCCAAATGCAAGGGCACAGATTTGAGCAGGAATTAGGTATGGGAGAGCCAGACCATACTCAAAGGATGCTGCACATCCAGAAAGAGACTGGTAAAATTCAAACTCTTCCTCCAATACAAATAAAAAGAAAGCTAGCATTCCAGGAGTCGGAAATGCAGCCAAAGGCAAAGGTGACAAGAGACAAAACACCACCAAGGTTTTCGCCACAGCCTTCACCACTGCACTCACCACAGCTGTCCCCGGTAGCAACACCCCCAATGCAGTCGCCAACACACACGGGGATGACACAAGATGACCCGGATGCATGGGACTTATATGATGCACCGGTCTCAGACAACAGTCTCGATTGCTACCCGGCAAGGCCGTCACCACCAGAGGACAGCACTGCATATATGCAGGTGTTATCAAGGGCAGCTACTTTCCATAATGTAGCAATGCATGCGGAGCTGATAGACAACTTCTTATTTAACACCTTGGCATCCACTCACAGCTCTTACCAAAGTTTGCCAATGCTCCCAGGCATACTAAAGCACGCCAAACAGGTGTTCCAGGACCTAGTGAAACGCAGAGCCATCACGCCTAGGGTGGAGAAGAAATATAAACCTCCCCCCAACAGACCCTGTGTTTATAACACAGCAACTGACACCAGATTCAGTGGTCGTGGGAGCAGCCAGAAAAAGGGCAAACTCCCAATCGTCAGGAGACGCACCACCGCCCGACAAGGAAAGTCGGAAGTTTGATGCAGCAGGCAAACGGGTGGCAGCACAGGCAGCCAATCAATGGCGGATTGCCAATTCTCAGGCTCTACTGGCTCGCTACGACAGGGCACACTGGGACGAGATGCAACATATAATACAGCACTTGCCCAAGGAACACCAAAAACTTGCCCAACAGGTTGTTGAGGAAGGACAAGCGATTTCCAACAACCAAATAAGGTCTGCAATGGACTCGGCAGACACAGCAGCACGGACAGTGAACACTGCAGTAACCATTCGCAGGCACGGATGGTTACGAAGCTCAGGTTTTAAACTGGAAATCCAGCAAGCTGTGCTAAATATGCTGTTTAACCAAGAACAATTGTTTGGGCCGGAGGTGGATACGGCAATCGAAAAGCTCAAAAAGGACACGGACACAGCCAAAGCCATGGGCGCGCTCTACTCCCTACAAAACAGAGGCACTTTTAGAAAGCCACAATTTAGAGGAGGGTTTTGTTCCCAAACCACAGAGCCTTCCACCTCACAAGCCAGACCCACATATCAGGGCCAGTACCAAAGAGGAGGTTTTCGAGGATCATACAGGGGTGGACAATTCCCAAAGGCAAGGGGGAAATTCCAAAGCCCTAAAACCCCTCAAGCCAAACTGTGACTTCAATGTCACAAACCCCCACCCCTCAACACCAGTGGGGGGGGGGAGACTTACCGCATACTACCACAACTGGGCAAACATAACTACGGATGCATGGGTCCTAGCCATTATCCAACATGGTTATTGCATAGAATTCATACATTTCCCACCAGATGTGCCCCCAAGAGCACACAATATGTCCAAACAACACTTAGACCTGTTACAACTAGACGTCCAAGCATTGTTACAAAAACAAGCAATAGAACTAGTACCCAACCATCAAAAAGGAACAGGTGTCTACTCCCTGTATTTCCTAATTCCAAAGAAGGACAAAACGTTAAGACCCATATTAGACCTCAGAACACTGAGGGCCTGATTTTAACCTTGGCGGACGGCGGAGGCCGTCCGCCAAGGTTCCGCCGCCAAATGACCGCACCGCGGTCACAAGACCGCGGCGGCCATTCTAACATTTCCTCTGGGCCGGCGGGCGCTCTCCAAAAGAGCGCCCGCCGGCCCAGAGGAAATGCCCCTGCAACGAGGACGCCGGCTTAGAATTGAGCCGGCGTAGTTGCAGGGGTGCGACGGGTGCAGTTTGCACCCGTCGCGTATTTCAGTGTCTGCATGGCAGACACTGAAATACTTTGCGGGGCCCTCTTACGGGGGCCCCTGCAGTGCCCATGCCATGGGCATGGGCACTGCAGGGGCCCCCAGGGGCCCCGCGGCACCCCCTACCGCCATCCTGTTCCTGGCGGGAGACCCGCCAGGAACAGGATGGCGGTAGGGGGTGTCAGAATACCCATGGCTGCGGAGCGTGCTCCGCAGCCATGGAGGATTCCCCCGAGCAGCGGAAAGTCGGCGGGAGACCGCCGACTTTCCGCTTCTGACCGCGGCTGAACCGCCGCGGTCAGAATGCTCGTGGGAGCACCGCCAGCCTGTTGGCGGTGCTCCTGTGGTTGGTGCCGCCAGGGTCAGAAAGACCCCCTGAATCTTTACATCAAATCAGATCACTTCCACATGGTAACACTTCAAGACGTGATTCCCTTGCTCAAAAAACAGGACTACATGTCAACATTAGATCTCAAGGATGCATATTTCCACATACCCATACATCCTTCTCACAGGAAATACTTACGGGTTGTAATTCAAGGCGTGCATTACCAATTCAAGGTGTTACCATTCGGGATAACCACAGCCCCAAGGGTATTCACAAAATGTCTTGCAGTAGTAGCCGCTCATATCAGGAGACAGCACATGCACGTATTCCCTTACTTAGACGATTGGTTAATAAAAAACAGCACTCAGCAACAGTGTCTTCTTCACACACAATACGTTATAGAAACTCTACACAAACTAGGGTTCCCTATAAATTACCAAAAATCACATCTACAACCATCCCAAAGACAGCAATACTTGGGAGCAACACTCGACACACAAAACGCAATTGCCAGTCCAAATCCACAAAGGGTACAAGCGTTCCGCAATACAATATTAAACATACAGCCAAACCAACACTACCAAGTGAGGTTTGTAATGAAACTTCTAAACATGATGTCTTCATGCATAGCCATTGTCCCAAACGCAAGACTACCCATGCGGCCCTTACAACAGTGCCTAGCAACACAATGGACACAAGCACTGGGTCAACTTCAAGATCTAATGTTGATAGACCGCCAAACACACTTCTCGCTTCAATGGTGGAATCCTATAAATTTAAACCAAGGGCGGCCATTCCAAGACCCAGTGCCTCAATACATGATCACAACAGATGCTTCCATGATGGGGAGCACACCTCAACCAGCACAATATACAGGGACAATGGAACGTTCATCAAAGGCAACTGCATATAAATCATTTACAGCTGTTAGAAGTGTTTCTAGCATTGAAAGCATTTCAACCGCTAATAGCCCACAAACACATTCTTGTCAAAACAGACAACATGACAACAATGTATTACTTAAACAAACAAGGAGGGACACACTCATCACAACTGTGTCTCTTAGCACAAAAGATTTGGCATTGGGCGATTCACAATCACATTCGCCTAATAGCACAGTATAGCCCAGGGATTCAAAACCAGTTGGCCGACAATCTCAGTTGAGATCACCAACAAACACACGAATGGGAGATTCATCCCCAGGTGCTACAAAATTACTTTCTACGCTGGGGAACACCAGAAATAGACCTATTCGCAACAAAAGAAAATGCAAAATGCCAAGACTTCGCGTCCAGGTATCCAGACCCTCAGTCCAAGGGCAATGCGTTATGGATGAGTTGGTCAGGGATATTTGCTTACGCTTTTCCCCCCTCTCCCACTCCTTCCTTATCTGGGAAACAAAGTGAGTCAAAACAAACTCAAACTAATACTAATAGCACCAACCTGGGCTCGCCAACCGTGGTACACAACACTACTGGACCTGTCAGTAGTACCTCATATCAAACTACCAAACAGACCAGATCTGTTAACTCAACACAGACAGCAGATCAGACACCTGAACCCAGCATCGCTCAATCTTGCAATCTGGCTCCTGAAGTCTTAGAGTTTGGACATTTAAACCTTACACAAGAATGTATGGAGATCATTAAGCAAGCTAGAAAACCTACTACAAGACATGTTACGCAAACAAATGGAAAAGATTTGTTTATTACTGCCATAATAATCAAATTCAACCACTACATGCTTCTGCAATAAAAATTGTAAGCTATTTATTACACTTACAAAAATCAAAACTAGCATTTTCTTCTATCAAAATACATCTCACAGCAATATCTGCCTATCTGCAGATTACACATTCAACATCACTTCTTAGAATCCCAGTCATCAAAGCATTTATGGAGGGTTTAAAAAGAATCATACCCCCGAGAACACCACCAGTCCCCTCGTGGAATGTATTCAGACCTGCTATATTAAAGCAAAAAGAGATCTACCTATTACGCCAAAGGTGCACTCCACTAGGAAGAAAGGCGCCACAATGGCCCTTCTAGGAAATATACCTATGACAGAAATCTGTAAGGCAGCCACATGGTCTACGCCTCATACATTCACAAAACATTACTGTGTAGATGTGTTAACAACACAACAAGCCACAGTAGGACAGTGTAGGAAGTTGGCTCTGTATGTACTATTTCAAAGTAAGAAATAGCATGCACAGAGTCCAAGGGTTCCCCTTAGAGGTAAGACAGTGGCAAAAAGAGATAGTCAGCACAAAAAGTACACCCTCAGCGGCACGGGGCGGCCGGGTGCAGAGTGCATGGTCCAGGCGTCTGGTTTGCAATGTAGTTCAATGGGAGACCCAGGGGTCTCTTCAGCGAAGCAGGCAGGCAAGGGGGGTGGAGGGCTCCTCTGGGTAGCCACCACCTGGGCAAGGGAGAGGGCCACCTGGGGGTCGCTCCTGCACTGGAGGTCGGTTCCTTCAGGTCCTGGGGGCTGCGGGTGCAGTGTCCTTACCAGGCGTCGGGTTCTTAGAAGCAGGCAGTCACGGTCAGGGGAAGCCTCTGGATTCTCTCTGCAGGCGTTGCTGTGGGGGTTCAGGGGGGGTCAACTCTGGCTACTCACAGGCTCGCAGTCGCTGGGGAGTCCTCCCTGTAGTGTTGGTTCTCCACAAGTCGAGCCGGGGGCGTCGGGTGCAGAGTGCAAAGTCTCACGCTTCGGGCGGGAAACATGTGTTCTTTAAAAGTTGCTTCTTGTTGCAAAGATGTTTCTTCTTTGGAGCAGAGCGGCTGTCCTCGGGAGTTCTTGGTCCTTTTAGATGCAGGGTAGTCCTCTGAGGCTTCAGAGGTTGCTAGACCCTGTGGAACGCGTCGCTGTTGCAGTTTTTCTTGAAGTGGGGAGACAGGCCGGTAGAGCTGGGGCCAAAGTAGTTGGTGTCTCCATCTTCTCTGCAGAGTTTTCAGGTTAGCAGTCCTTCTTCGTCTTAGGTTGCAGGAATCTCTCTTGCTAGGTTCTGGGAGCCCCTAAATACTCGATTTAGGGGTGTGTTTAGGTCTGGGGGGTTAGTAGCCAACGGATTTGTGCCGCCTCCCTGAGGGGAGGGGGCACATCCCTAATCCTATTGGGGGAATCTTCCATTTGTAAGATGGAGGATTTCTAAAAGTCAGAGTCACCTCAGCTCAGGACTCTTTAGGGGCTGTCCTGACTGGCCAGTGACTCCTCCATGTTTTTCTCATTATCTCCTCCGTCTTTGCCGCCAAAAGTGGGGCCGTGGCCGGAGGGGGCGGGCAACTCCACTAGCTGGAGTGCCCTGGGGTGCTGTAACAAAGGGGGTGAGCCTTTGAGGCTCACCGCCAGGTGTTACAGTTCCTGCAGGGGGAGGTAAGAAGCACCTCCACCCAGTACAGGCTTTACTAGCCACAGAGTGACAAGGGCACTCTCCCCATTTGGCCAGCAACATGTCTGGTGTGTGTCAGGCTGCTAAAACTAATCAGCCCACACTGGAAGTCGGGTATGGTTTCAGGGGGCATGTCTAAGATGCCCTCTGGGGTGTATTTTACAATAAAATGTACACTGGCATCAGTGTGCATTTATTGTGCTGAGAAGTTTGATACCAAACTTCCCAGTTTTCAGTGTAGCCATTATGGTGCTGTAGAGTTCGTGAATGACAGACTCCCAGACCATATACTCTTATGGCTACCCTGCACTTACAATGTCTAAGGTTTTGCTTAGACACTGTAGGGGCATAGTGCTCATGCACTTATGCCCTCACCTATGGTATAGTGCACCCTGCCTTAGGGCTGTAAGGCCTACTAGAGGGGTGACTTTTCTATGCCATAGGCAGTGTGAGGTTGGCATGGCACCCTGAGGGGAGTGCCATGTTGACTTAGTCATTTTCTCCCCCCCCCAGCACACACAAGCTGGCAAGCAGTGTGTCTGTGCTGAGTGAGGGGTCCCCAGGGTGGCATAAGACATGCTGCAGCCCTTAGGGACCTTCCCTGGCATCAGGGCCCTTGGTACCAGGGGTACCAGTTACAAGGGACTTACCTGGATGCCAGGGTGTGCCAATTGTGGAAACAAAGGTACAGGTTAGGGAAAGAACACTGGTGCTGGGGCCTGGTTAGCAGGCCTCAGAACACTTTCAAATCATAACTTGGCATCAGCAAAGGCAAAAAGTCAGGGGGTAACGATGCCAAGGAGGCATTTCCTTACAGACAGGCTGTATTACGAACATTATTTCAAACAACTTCAACTCCTACGGGCTAAGCCACCGCTTTTGGGGAGACAACTTCTTACTAGTCTATGCACAGCATGTGTATCTGCAGCTACACATGCCATCAAACGGAAAATGTTACTTACCCAGTGTACATCTGTTCGTGGCATGAGACGCTGCAGATTCACATGTGCCCCCACCTCCCCAGGAGCCTGTAGCCGTTGATGAAACTTGTACATTTGTAAATATATACTATTTTTATACACATTATGTACATACATACTCACTCCATTGCATGGGCACTTTTACTATATACACAACTATATATATACACCCCATCCCTTCATGTTCTGGAGCCCTCTGTATAATCTGTGCATAGTACAAATCTGCTGTTGGACAATTACCGGCTTAATAATCAACGCATGGGTGAACTGCAGGCTCTGAACTTGGTGTGTTCTCAGTTACTTATCTCTGAGAACTCGCCCTGATTTCCTCCCCAAGGTCATATCAGATATTTTCATCCACCAGTAATCCTTCACACTTTCTTCCCAATTGTCTCCTCTCTGAGGGCAATTTCCTTTATAACTTAAATATTTAAGAACTTTGGGTATTATTTAGAAACCACTTAAGATGTTAGTAGGGCTTTACTTTCTTTAAGCAAACCATAACAGAACAGCTAATGTCATGTATGATCACCTACTGTTAAAAAACAAAGCAAAAAAAAAAAAGTGGAGACAATTACCAAATAAACCTAGGGCTCGTTCAACCAGGCAAAGGCAGCAAAAGCTCCAACAATAAGGAATGCACCTATTCCAGAAGTTTGCTGGGCTGCTCTCTGGAGAACAGTTCACTTTTTCTAAACTGGATTGCATAGGTTCTGGCTTCAGAATGGATGCCCTTGTGAGTAAAGCTTCCCTCTCTAGCCTGCTCCATAATTAGGCTTACGTACACTACATTGCACTTATGTTACGGGTAGTACGGGTTCGATTTTGGAATTCTTAATGTGACAGTGTCACTTTCATAACAGCCAGTGCACCAAAGCACTGTTTACATTTTTATTTGTTCCATTTACAATGTTTTTCTGAAGTGGTGTTTTCAGTTAAATATACTTTATCATGCCAAGTAACTGAGGCCCTCATTTGGCGGTCTGTTGGCAAGACCACCACGGTTGTGGGCGCCAAAAGACCGCTCGTGTTGGCAGTATTCCGCCCACCGTATTGAGTCCACCCTGAAGACTGCCAAAATACAGCCACACATCAGACACCGCCATGACGACCTAGGGTGGGATAGGGGTGGTCTCATCACCAGCACTGCACGCCGACCACATTCTGCCCTTTAGACTACGAACCACAAATCAGCACAGCTGTCTCTGCACGGCAGAAAACCATTGGCAGTGTGAACTGCAGCATTCAAAAACACACCTCTACCAGAACACAGCACCACAATGGACAAATCAAATACCACACACCTGACACACATACACAGATCAGACACCACCACACACCACTATAAAACACCCCCCTCACACACAACCCTTTCCAACAAAAACGACATACTCTGAGAGGAGCACACAAACTAAAGACACTGCACTCGTACACCATACGCAGTATCAGACAATACAGTACATACCACACAACTGCACCATTGGCACAATACACACACACTGTCACAACATACACAACCAAGCACCCCCTACACCACCAAGCATCCTTGCACACTACACACACCCCCACTCACAACACAACCACCATGACCCGTCAAAAACAACCACGCTTCACAGACAATGAGTTGATGGTCATGGTCGATGAAATCGTCCGGGTAGAGGCACAACTGTTCGGAGCACAAGTCCAGCAAACATCCCAAGTCAGGAAAATGGGGTTATGGCTGAGAATCGTTGACAGGGTCAACTCAGCGGGTAACCATCCACGCACAAGGGAGGAGATCCAGAAGAGGTGGCACATCCTATGGGGGAAAGTGCGTTCTATGGCATCCAGATACCAAATTGCCGTGATGAAGAATGGCGGTGAGCCCCCACCTCCTCCTCCAGAGTTCGTATCGTGGGAGGAGAAGGTCCTGGACATTCTGCATCCTGAAGGCCTGACAGGAATACCCAGAGGACTGGACTCTGGTAAGTAACTTATACTGCCCTAGCACAAATTCTTCTGGTCCAGCATGCTACCTCACCACCCTGTCACCCTATCTTCCACTACACCACCCACACAGTCACCTAAAGCCCCTCCCCTGCATACCACACCACCACCCAGCCACAATGCCCAGACAGTCCCTGCCCAGTGCACGAACAGCACTGCCAAAAACCATTCACTACAACTCCCACAATGCACCTGTGCATCCAAATGAAAAGCTGGTAGGTCCACGTCACAGTGCAACATCTGCATGTACAAATATCGCTCCTGCAACACCAGCAGGATGCTACGACTGAGGACCTATACATGGCAATGACAGCAAATGCAGTCCTCATTCATCAACCCTCGATGGAAGATGGTAAACATTTCACTGTTTATTACCCACAAACAATGTCTGCAGTGCTTCAGCAGTCATTGCCATAAATGGTAATCAAGTCAAACCATTGTATGCATCAGACAAAGAGACCAACATTCACACCTCCACATTGTGGTACACTCCCATTTAATTCACAGGTACCCCTGCCACTGCCACCATGGGGAGGATGCCAGAGACAGACAGCCCTCCCTAGGATAAAGGCCCCAGTGAGGACAACACCTCAAGATGTCTGGACGTTGACAACTTACCTGGCCCATCTGGGACACCCGGTCAGTCCACCAGTCCCACATCCAACCTCTCCCCCCCACCCCCAACCTGTGACATCAACATCACAGCCAAACCTGTGTCCCAAGGACTGGTCACGCAGTAGTGTGCCCTACAGTACAGGAACCTGAGTCAACCCCTCACACCTAAGACAATGAAAGTCCTGTGAGAGGGCACAGACATGTGGTCAGAGACCGTGGGAGGGCACCTGTGGGCCAGGGGATGGGGGACCCCAAGGGGCTCGACTGGCCAGGAAAACGTCTCCCAAGTCCTGGAAGCATTCCTGCACTCCCAGAGCGAGATGGGCTAAATACTCACTATTCTGAAGGAAAATCAAAGGCTGCAGAGGGAGTTCCACCAGGAGGCTATGCAGCAGTGGCAGGCACACAATGCCACCATGACCTCCATTGTAGGGGTGCCCAAGGAGCTCACCACCATCCTGCGTGCTTTCTCCACCAACCAACTGGCCCCTTGCACTAGCCAGATACCAACAGAGCCATCAGCCTCGGCTAGTGGAATGGAGGCCCTGCCAGAGGAACCACAGGCCACTGGCACCCCACCCTCTGTAGCTAAGGACCCCAACCCCCTCCCCCCACCCCCACTGCTGCAAATGTGGTCCATCCAGACATCCTGCAGGAGCAGATGCCAAGGTTAAATCCACTGCCAGGAAGTGACCCTCTCCTGAACATTCTCCCTTATGTGCCACTGAGACAATCTGTTGGCTGTTCAATTTCATGTCTCCACTTTCACATGGCCCTTGGATACTGGACCTATACTACCTACAGCTAGACCACCTACTTTGCTGATTAATCCAACTGTGGCTCCACTCATCAACTGTTTGACACATTGTGCAGAACAAAACACCATAGAAAACAGGAACTGCCATCTCGTCTTTATTGTAAAATGTACGGATGTAAATCCTATTAGAATGTAATGTGTGCTTATTCTCCTTCACCAAAAGTCTGTTACATGGACAGCAGAGGGAGGCTTTCCGTGCAGGTGACACAGTACATCAGACATGTTCCAAATTCCAGTGGCAAGGTAGTCACTAGTCCAGCAACACACCAGAGTAGGTCCACATATCCCGCCTACAAAAAAACCAAGGCAGGGACTCACATCAGGATAGTAGGCATGGTGGGAGTCACAGCACATATGCTGTATATTGTGGTCGTTCCCAGTGTGGATTGTCAGCAACACAGGGGAAAAGAGAAGACAATGTCACATCCACAATCTCAGGAATCACATGACCTTTACACATTACCTCACTGCTGACATGGGGTAAAAACTACACATACCACTGTTAAGAAAGGCCAGTGTCCATGAACGCCAGTCAAGATGTTAGGATAGAGAGTGATGCACACTACACAATCTATAGTTGGGAAAGCATCTACACAGGAGATTCCAGAACAAATAACACAACACATGCCTGAACTTAGAGGAAATGTCAACCTAGCAACCTGCATTGCCCACACGTCAGAGAGATGACATCAGTAACGTACCTCCTGATGGGCAATCTGCCTCCCACCCCAAGTCACACAGAGGGATAGGTACACTGAACATCTCCACTGATGTACCTGACCAGGAGGAGCACTGTCAGAAGGCAATTTGGAAATGAGACATGTGACAATACACACAGAACATACCTGTATGTTACCGGAAGTAAAGAATGATCAACCCAATCTTAGAATCAGCTGCCTCCTCCTCATCAGCCAGTAATGGAATCTGACGTCTCAGGGCCAGATAAGTGTAGCATGCAGCAGGCAACTATGATCTGGCATACCTTTAGTGGAGTGTAGAAGAGGGCACCTCCAGAGACGTGGAGGCAACTAAATCTGGCCTTCAGGAGGCCAAAAGTTTTTTCAATAACACGCCTCGCCGTGCTGTGGGCTTCTTGAAATGGTGTTCCCCATCCGTGGTAGGGTATCTTACTGGTGCCAGCAACCAGGGAAGGGTAGGATAGCCAGCCACCTGTGTGCTCAAAGGTAGGAGCTGTCACAATACTAGTAGCGGCACAGGGCAGAATGGGACGACAGTTGGCATTACAGTGACGCACATCCTAATGCATACGTACCAATGAGCCAGGCTCTCTTTCTCTCCCCCTGTAGTTGTGCCATCATGTGTGGAACATTGCTGTTCCTCAGAATGAAGGAGTCCTGCTCAGATCCTGGATACTTGGCAGTCACTTGGGAGATGTACTGGTCCGCGAGACACACCACCTGTACATAGATGGAGTTGTAGTTTTTCCTGTTCCTGTAGATTTCTTAATTGATCCTGGGAGGGACCAAAGCAATGTGGGTGCTGTCTATGGCCCTTGTCACATGACTGATGCGTCCAATATGATAGAAGTCAGCCTTAACAGTAGGCAGATCCACACATTGGGGAAACCGGATGTAGCTGTCCAGGTGTTTCAGTAAGCAGACAGTACATCTGTAAACACAACACTGAACATTGGCTGTGACATCCCTGCTGCCAAGCCCAGTGTGATCTGGAATGAGCCTGAGGCAAGGAAGTGTAGCACAGACAAAACCTGTTCTGTGTGGGTGGGATGGCGTAGGGATTAGGTATGGCAGGCAGTAGATCTGGATCCAACTGGGTACATAGATCCAATATGGAATGACGATAGGTCTGGATGATGTCTCTCCTCCAGGGTAGCAATGTCCAGTAGGAGGCGATACGCTGGTGCATGTTTCATTATCCCCAATACAGGGTATCAAGCAGAGAGAGGAGAGAATGTACAATTTGATTAGCACTCTACACATCCTAGCCGACAAGATCCTTGTTGCACACAACAAACACTGTAGACATGACCCAAAAGTTGCCACATACCTTATTGGACATGTAGACTGGTCATGTAAACCAACTTTGCTGACCATTGCAGGCCCTGACCAACAGCATGTCAACCACACATAACATGTCTAATGTTCCATGTGAAAGCTGCATATTGCCCCAGCATGGACCACGTATGTACTAATGCCATTCCCTTTTATGGTTACACTTCCTATGAGGCACCGAGCTGCTGGACATGCACTGGAATTGACATCTGCCCATCGTACACTACTGTGGCGTGAATATCACGTGTATGGGCCCAGTCATGATGGCAGAACATAGGCCTACACAGCTTTGGTAACATATGTCTAGCATGGCACACTTATTTTTCCTTTAAAAACCATTAAATGTGCCTAAAATGGCAGCCGCCGGTCCCGCATGCACTGGACAGATGGAAATGACCTAATTCCGCTGACGTATGCCGTCATGACAGTAGGCGATCACAACCGCTGTGCAACTCCCGATTGAATAACATTGCTGCCTATGGGATACTGGGGCCAGTAATGATCGCCGCCGGCGGTGACTTTCATGAACATGGTGGCCGTGACTGCCATATTCTGGTACCTAGCTCACTTGACTCCTGACACTCTCACAAGCAAGAACTTCACGACGTGAGCTGCTGTGTACTGTCTCTGGTGCCACCATGCCATGTCCTGCAGGTGATAGGGCCCCAGCCTTCACCCAGGAGGAGCTGGAGAAGCTTGTGGATGGGGTCCTACCCCTGTATGTACAGCGGTATGTGGCACAAGAGGAGCTGGTGAGCCCAATGCCATCATCCTTTGAGATAGGGGTGTGTGTGTGAAGGTGAAAGGTGTTGTCACACTGGACAGAGAAGCGTCTGTACCATGACGATAGGTTTGTGTGGGCATGTGGTGTGTTTGTGTGTAGCCCACTGCTGTTGCTGTGGTGCCACTCTACATGACCTTCTCCTACTATATGTGTCACCCATGCAGGTCAGCACCCATCAGAAGAAGGGAATTTCATTTGTCATTGCCAACCAAGTGCGGACCATAAGGGTCCAGGCCCGGCAGAGCACCTACTGCAGAAAGCGGTAGGAGGACCTGAGACGCTGGGCTTGGAAAACTGCAGAGGTCCAGCTGGAGACGTCCTCCCAACAAGGGAGGGGTGCCTGTCGGACCCTGTAACCCCGCCCCTCCCCCTCCCCCCCAATTGGCCTGCATTTTGGTGGTGGCCTACCGTGAGGTTGATAGGCGCTTGAGGGCAGCACAGCAGCCACAAGCAGGTAAGTATTGACTGTTACCTCGCACATGACAGGCCTTGGTTGGGATTGGGTGGCTTACTAGTGGCAAGGTCTGCTTGTGATCAGTGGTACAGCCAAACTGACAATGGGCATCAGTCACCCTGGCAGGCTCACTATCGTTGATGTGTGACAATACTATGCTGTCAGTGGATGTACTATTCAGATTTCCCATGCTTGGGTGGGTCTGGACACCCTAAGCATTGTGAGTGACCAGCTCCATCCATCTGCATCAGTGTATAAGAGGTGTTAGTGAAATCCCATTAGTAGTTGTCTTCTGCAATAACTGAGAGAATCTGGATATTGTACTGTAGGTGCCATTAACTGATTGTGGGGGCTTATTTCACAGTTCCACCTCATGAAGGGCATCAATGGGACCGGAGTATTGTAATGATAGCTGACTATGCAGTCATATGTTAACTTCAGAGTGTAGGAAATGTACAGGGAAACAACAATGGGATACTTCTACATGTGATTCAATGAGGGCAGCTTGCCCAGCAAAACCGTTTTTGGAACCAATCATTGTCTTGAATTGCCATTCCTTCAATGGAATGGTATTAGATGTGGTAATTCCCCTGGGAGGTCCCTGATGATTCACCATTGTGTTTACATGTCATGTATGACATGGCCCTGGTAGTTACAATGCTGCCATGCAGTCCCACAGCCTTCATCATGTCATTATGTCAACTTGTGTGCACATCTGTTGTTACCATTACAGCTTGCATTGGGCAATAGGTAGTAACAGACATGGGGTGCAATTGTAATGGCATGCCCTGCCATGATGTGTTATGTCAGAGATGTACATGCTGATATGTGTCTATGGGAGGTATGTTTTGACCCATATCCACCATCGTTCTCTCTTTACCCTTCCCTCTCTTTGTTTACATCAGCATAATCAGGCAGAGGAGAAGATACACAGGCGGGTGGGGAAGCACCAACCCACTGGACCCAGGAGGCTAATACCAGTGAGGCCGAGAAACCCAGTGAGACGGAGGGCAAGGCGAGTGCCACGAGGGAGACCGGATCAAGCACATCATCTTCAGATTCCTCCTCTGATGGACACTCCCTGGCGGTGGTGGACCCTTCTGGGACCACCCCCAGCAACATCATTGTCCGCCACCCCCCTACTATCACCGCCCTCTCTGTAGCTCCCAACCCAGTTGCCCGTGCCCGCTCACCCAAGAGGGTGGACGTCTCCTTTGTCACAGGCACCTCTTCCCCTGCCCCAGTCAGCCCTGCGCCCTCAGTGAGAACGCTATTGACCTCCTGAGGTCCATCTCTGTAGGTCAGTCCGCCATTGTGAATCCCATCCAGAGACTGGCAGCTCAAGTCCAACAGAGCAATACATTCTTAGAAGGCATTCACGGTGCCCTGGCTGGCCTGCAGAGATCCTTTTGAGATCCTTTTGAGGCTATGGCCTCACCACTGACAGCAGCCAGTGTCCATTTGTCCCACCTCCACCTACCTCTTCCCAAACCGCTCTCTTCACACCCATCCAGATCACACATTCATACAGGTATTCATCTACCTCAACAGACACTGATTCGCAGTGACAAACCCAGCCACCACAACACTCACCACAGGCATGCATACAGACAAAACCCACCTGCACACACAACAACATCCACTCCCTACACTGACTCCCACAACACCATCTTTCACAGATCCTACAACACTCACACCTGCTGGCATGACTCCAACACTCCCTGTTCGAGCCACTTGTACCATCATACCCACAGTCAGCATAATAACAGACCCTCATACATCCATACCATTCACCACATGCGCACTCACCACAACCACCAACACACTCACATGCAGCACATCATCCATACCTGCAGCCACCAACCCAGCAGTCACCCATCCATCATGGCATCACCCAGCACCTCCTCCCAAGATACCTAAACGCCAGCACTCTCCACCGAACAGACACCCAGGACACACATTCAATCCACGCATGCACCTGCATTCAAGACACTGACAAGAACACATCTTACTCCCACTCCCAAACGCTTTTCCCATGACCACTCTTGTGTCCCTACGAAACATTTCCTTTGAGTTTCCTCTGCTCCCTACCCCATGGTTCCCCGAAGCGGCCTGTGTCCCCCCGCAAGTCCAGTCCTTTCACCTCCCAGTCCTCCCCTGTCACCGCTGGTGTTGCCCAAGCTCCCCCCCCCCCACCCCCCCCTTCTAAGAAGTTCCCCACCCAAGGTGCCACCTCCCAAGGCAAAAGCTAAGGTGGCTTCCAATCATCCCAAACCCAAGGCCCCTCAACCCAAACCAAAGGAGCCCTCTCCCCAAACCTTCATTTCCCTCCTCCCCCCCAAAACAAAAACATCCCTGAGGAGCCTGCCTGTCCCCTTGATGCCTCTACAATGTGGAGGTCACTTTGCAGTCAGAAGTCAAGTTGGGGCACTGTGTTATGCCATATGTGCCATGGGCACAATTGGCAATGGACTGGCCAATGGTCTTATTTTGTGTGTAGTTTTGTGCCAAAATAATGTTAATTTATTTTATCTGGATAAACCTGCAGTTGGTATCGAAGGTGATATACTTGTCCTGCCTTTCCTTCGACATGGATGTGTTGCGTTTGTGGGATTTGGGGAGGCACTTTAGCATTGTTTTATATGTAAAATGTTTTAATACTCCTATTTAGTGTTACTGTGCAACTCCCACTTTGACGACGGGGAATGATTCAAGCATGTGAAACTATGAACAATATCAATACTAGAGAACTGAAGTTACAGCTAAGTAACTAATGTTCCTATCAAATATTGATGAAACAACTCTTCAAAGTAAGCATAGGGGGATGGTGATGAATTAGGTCCAAGTGTTTCTCTTCTTTTGGCAGTCGCAGGTTAGGCATTAGCTTTTACCATTTACATTATCTTTGCTCCAATTGTAAATCCCACAGGGCTCTGCTCTTTCACCCATGTTATACACTTGCTATTTTTGCCCTGTTTTTTGGACTCATTTACACAGTTACGTGCCAGGCTTTGAGCAAGGGTGATGGTCTTGTTTTCCATCAGCAGAAAATTGTTGATTATTGACTGCAGACCAGATTGTGCTTCACAAGGGCACTCAGTAAGAATTCCATATTTTAATAGAGCCTGCCTGAGGACCTTTCATCCCAATCAAACACACTTTAGAATTCTGTTCCTGATAATATTTTAAAAAATGCAAACCTAATAACTTTTGTTAATTGGTGAGAAATACACCAACCTGTGAAATAATGAATTGTTTTCTTTTGTCTTCTTTCTTTTTTATTACAATGTGCGATCCAGTTGTGGCAGGAATGTATTCATTAATGCATATATTTCGTCACACATAAAAGCTTAATAAATGTGTCCTTCAAGCATATTTTCTTTTATTTGAAATTTCACAATGAAAATAAGTTTTGAAAAATGGGTTTCATAGTCCCTACAATGCTATGCATTCTACTGTACATTAATTATGAGAGCATCTTGAGGAGAAAGGGGTTAGCGGGTAATCATATGCCTTAATGCAGTCTGTCAGTGGTTCTATGTATGGTTATAATACATAATTGTATAAGAGACGTTCTGCTATTGGGAAAGGCTGCAACACATGATGATTTACATGTGCATAGTAGAGGAACTGTAAGATTGCTGGAACTTTGCATTGGATAAAGAAGGGTAATGGCATTAGGTACAGTTTTATTACATAGCTTTCCTCTTGGTGCATCTTCGTGTGTGCAGGATCTTAGATCATGTTTAAAAAAAAAAAAAAGTTTATTAATACACAATTACTTCTTCTAAAAAAGCCATTTTAAAAAGAATATATGATATAACTTTGAAAGCCGGTCACAAATTTATATCTCATCTATTGGTCTTTAAAAAGACCAAGTTGAAATAAATCAAGAAACTATTTTCCAGAATAGTAGCAAGAAAGATTCCCCTCACAAACCTTTTTTAAATACCCGAATGTAAAATGGCAAAAATGTAGAACGGCCACAGCCTCTAAAAGACTGTAAAATGGAGACTTTAATATGTTCTTTAAAAACGCCTATTCTTCTGGTGCCCCATCATACTCTGCCAGTGGCAGCAAGAACATTTATTTTTCTACCTCCTTTGGAACACTTGACTTGGCCTTTTAGGCTATTGTTATAGTCAAAATCCTTTCAAAACTTTACGTTTCAACAACTCTCTTGACACATTTGCATGTTACTTCTTTGCGTTTAAACACATTTCTGAATGGAAAATGTTTTATCCTCACCAAAATGCTTTTACTGTTTGTGAAGTGCCCTTTCTGTGGGGAAAACCATACTAACACAACCTGCGCATTATCTACCTACCATATTTCCATCTTTGTTACTAGTGGAAGCACTACCTTACCTTTTTCGAGAGGACCATGAATCAGAGCAAAGGAGTCATGGTCTAGAAGAAAGAGGGTGCTAGGAATCTATATCAGAAGTTTCCGGCAGGTGAGACCAATGGGCTTTCTCTTCCTCAGCTGGGCCCATTATTTCTGAGGTCTTTCAAATAGGGAGATTTAAGAATCAACATTAGTGCACCAAAATGACGACAGTGCATTTGCCCATGTTGATTTTGGTACCTAATCCTGTTTGTTGATGCTTTCAGGATAAGTGACATTTTCCTGTTTGAATATTCAAAGACATATTAGCCTAACCCAGAAGTAACGCAGTTTGCTCTGATTTGTTTTTTCTTTCTTCAACTTCCCCACCAACCAACAGTATCAGCTCACCCTGAGTGTCTGACTCCTGCCATGAAGCATACACCTGCTTCGAGACACCTCCCTCCACCAAGAAATACTCCTTTTCGCATATGATATCTTACACTGAGAGTCTCTGTCGCTCTGTTTCTCTCTCTCCTCTCTCCATTCCGATCAATCCAGGGCAAAACACTCTACATGATAATCACACACTTTTCCTATCCATCTTCTACTAGTGTCAGAAGGTACTCTCAAATTGTCATGATTCTCCACCATCATGCTTACCTCCATTGCTTTTCATGAAGTGCTTACCAGTGTGACAGAAGCTCTTGGTCCCTTTCATTTTCAGGACGCTGCACCATTGAAATTCAGTATAACGTGTGTTGTTGTGTTCATCTTCCATTACAGTAAAAGTGGCCTGTTCTAGCCTGTAGAAGTAGTACAGACTGCCAGAGCAAAGATTATTTTTCTGACTGGCTAAAGTACAACATGCTGCCATTCTTTTACTCTAAGATTTCTCCCAGGCAAGCAGAGCAAGAAACTGGGTACAGTGGAGAGAATAGTATGTGGTACTTCTGCTCTGACAGTAGTGAAGGGTGATGGTCCTTATGAGACAATATGACCACCTGCTATATAACTTCCTGCAGCAGTTTGCAGAGCACCTTCCTAAGGCCAGGCATGTAGATTTCCAAGTGGGCATGATGGTCTCAAACCAGATTGAGAGAGATTGGGTTATTGGTAGAGGGGTATAATGTACTTACACCTTGTCAGGGTGAATCATTAAAGTCATTAATTAAATCTGTGCTCCACCCCTGGTAGCTATGGAATAGAGCAAACAGGCTTAACTTAGTGACAAAGTGTAAAATATTCATCAAGTTGAAATGCAAAACAATGAATGTCCTCCAAATGAATTAGAGCAATACAGACAAATGCAATAGACCAAATGACACCAAATTGACCAAAGGCCAAAAAGAGGAACTGGAGATATGACTTTTTAATGTTTTAGGTAAAAATTAGCACCAAGAACCTCAAAGTGCCAATGATAGTGGGTAACTGTGGTAGGAGAGGACGTAGGCACAATTTGAAGCTGACTGCATTGTGGTTTAGGTCAGATATACTAACCAGCTTTTTCCTGGTCAAAGATTTTACCTTCTGAATTTGGTCCTGTCAGTTCAAATCCACAACAGGAGTACATTTCAAACCTCTCCCTGCCCCCAGGACCTTAGGGGAGGCAAATAGAAACTCACAGGGTGGCAGGCAAAGTCCAGTGCTGCAGGTCCAGTTGCCACTAGTTGGCTAGGCAGTTCCAGTAAAAGGCCTCTTGTAGCTTGCTGTGTCCCTTTAGCTTAACAAGTGGTCAGCCTCATAACTGCCTGTTAAATCTTTGGAGTCTAATTGTTTGTCTTGGATATGAGGGAGAGAAAGTAGTTCGATCACGCTGAAGTATATCAGCAGTCGTGCAATTATCCCGGTAACGGGATCCGTGTCCAAGGCGGTACCAAACCACCCCAAGGCGGGACAAATGTAAAGCATTTACCAATGACATCAAGTGATTTTTGAAAAGCAAGACCTCGAAAGAAAGTGATGAGTGTGGTTAAAAACACAATACTTGCAACAGGTCAAAGCGCTTGGCCCCTGCCAAGTGTCTGCTAACATTTGCCTGTGACGGATGGAGTGTCTTTCAAGTGTGTCCCAAGTGTACTATGAAAAACCGCAGCAGACTTGTCAAGCAGGATGTGACATTCAAACAGGATATGACACTTTAATGTCAAAGAGGACCCTCTCAGCCTTTCCTATATATTGTTTTCAGGTTTACTCTAGGTCAACTCTGCCCATTCAGATCAGCCTATTTTTTGCTTCTAGGAGCAGTCCAATCCTCACCAAATGGGAGCCTTCAGCTACCAGATGACTGTTAAAAAGCACTGAACAGCCTTTGAAGCTTTAGGCAGGCAAAACATAACTTTTGTGTGATAGTCAAAATTCGACTTTACCATTAAATTGGATTTTGATTAATGGTAAAAAGTTCTTCAAATGTGTCTCTAGCTGTTCCTAGGCTGGTTGAACATTTATTAAACTGTAAAGTGTATCGCAATGCTTTCTTCTGGGACAGCTAACCCTGCTATAGTCAAAATATCCTTCCGTTTTACTGTAATATCATGCTTAACTTTAAACATTTACATGTTCTACTCCTAAATACCATGCACTCTGCCCTAATGGCCAGTAAGGCTATGTTAGGGGTATCTTTTGAATATTTAAAAGGAAGGTTTAGGCCTGTCAAAAGGATCTATTTTAATAGGTCAAATTTGCAGTTATATCCTGCACAACCAGGCTTGTCATCATTTTCAAGTTGTCATTGTAGTCGATAGCAAATGAATGCTGCAGTCCATGTGTGCCGTTTAACTTACAGGCCCAGAGTACTCCTTGGTACCATATATTATGAACTTCTAGGTAAGTTAAATATGCCAGTCATGAGTATACCATTTTTACATGGTTAAAAGAGCACAAGAACCTTACCACTGATTAGCAGAGTAAAATGCACAGAGTTCTATAGCCATACAAATAGGGTTCGCAAAAAAGTCAAAAACAATTGGGGTGACCCCGCAGAAAGGGCACATTTCCAGCACAGATCATTTCAGGGGTAGTGGACCTGGGACACCTACTTACTAATGCATATTACCATGTTCTTAACTTGAGGAGGTTGTCCTGGTTGCCTCTCATGCTTCAAGCACATCCTCAATTTACCTTTTGTTGTTTTTAGTAAACATGCAGATGATAAAATCCAGCAAATAAAGGCCTGGAAAAGAATGGAGTGCAGAAAACACCAGTGCAGATCTCATGAATGGCTTCAGTTTGAGCAGAGAGTTCAAACCCCTCGGTGTCATCAGTAGCAGAATAGACAGCAACAGTGGAGGCTGTCTTTGCAACATAGACAGTCAAACAGTGGTAGAAGATGTCAATTACCAGCAACTTTAGGAAAGTCTGTGGGGCTGAGGGGTAGGAAGCAAGAGCTCCTCTCTTCAGACAGCCACTCCAGTATAAGAAAGTATCTCCAATCAAGGTCTAGAGTGGCAAGTCATAACAAAAGAGATGGATGATGAGTTTTGTGCAAAATGGCTACTCTGTTCCAGTCACCCCCACCTGCCAGTCCACCAAAAAAGTCCACTGACTACCATCAAGATGAGTTATATTGAAAAGTCCTCACCATTCTCTGAAAAAGCAATCCATGGAAAATAGTTCAAGTTTTCCTAAAATAAAGCCAATCTATTCCTTTTACTTTCTGGTCTGAAAGCAAGGGCCAGTGCAAGAATTCAGACCCATTCTGGACTTAAGTTATTAGGCAAGAACAATTCAAGATGCTGGCTGTTCATCACACCCACCCTCGGCTCCATGAAGGGGCTTGATGTGCCCTCTAGGCCTACAGGATGCATAGTTTTACATCTTAGTATCTTGGAAACATCAAAGTCCTAGGGTTTGTGGTGGAGAACAGTCACTTCCACTAAATGATCCTCCCCTTCAGACTTGAATCAATACCTAAGGACTTCTTTGATGTGCACAGCAGTGGCATCCTATCACTTGCGGCTGGCATGAAATGGGCATACCTCTTAATTTAACTAATTTGTCTGCCTGTGCTGCCGCCAAAAGGGGTCAGGACAGGGGGGTGTGGCCATTTCCACCATCTGGATAGACCTGGGTCGCATTACAAAGGCGGCGAGGCCTTTGAAGCTCCCCGCCCTGGAATGTCCATCCTGCCTGGGAGAGGCGGTCACACCTCTGCTCAGAGCAGGCCTTCGTCTCAGGCCCTCGTGAGTGATGGCTCTCACCTTTGGGGGTCCAGAAACACGTCAGTGGTGGCATAACTAGGCAGGACCAGTCAGTCAGCACACTACAGCTTGTAGGTTTTCAGGGGCACCTCTAAGGTGCTGTGAGGAAATGGCTCCCTGTTGCAGTTACCGCCCACTTTTTGCCTGATACTGATGCTGACTTGACTGAGAAGTGTGCTGGGACCCTGCTAACCAGGCCCCAGCACCAGTGTTCTTTCACCTAAAATGTACCATTGTTTCCACAACTGGCACACCCCTGGCACACAGATAAGTCCCTTGTAAAAGGTACCAGTGGTACGAAGGGCCCTGTGACCAGGGAAGGTCCCTAAGGGCTGCAGCATATGTTGTGCCACCCTAAGGGACCCCTCACCTAACACATGCACACTGCCATTGCAGATTGTGTGTTGGTGGGGAGAAAAAGGCAAGGTCGACATGGCATCCCCCTCAGGATGCCAAGCACACAAAATACTGCCTGTGGCATAGGTAAGTCACCCCTCTAGCAGGCATAACAGCCCTGTGGCAGGGTGCACTATACCACAGGTGAGGGCATAGCTGCATGAGCAATATGCCCCTACAGTGTCTAAGTCTATTCTTAGACATTGTAAGTACAGTTGTGGCCACATTAAGTATATGGTTTGGGAGTCTGTCAAAAACGAACTCCACAGCTCCATAATGGCTCCACTGAATACTGGGAAGTTTGGTATCAAACTTCTCAGAATAATAAACCCACACTGATGCCAGTGTTGGATTTATTAAAAAATGCACCCAGAGGGTATCTTAGAGATGCCCCCTGTATTTTACCCAATTGTTCAGTGCAGGACTGACTGGTCTGTGCCAGCCTGCTGCTGAGAGACGCGTTTCTGACCCCATGTGGTGAGGGCCTTTGTGCTCTCTGAGGACAGAAACAAAAGCCTGCTCTGGGTGGAGGTGCTTCACACCTCCTCCCTGCAGGAACTGTAACACCTAGCAGTGAGCCTCAAAGGCTCAGGCTTCATGTTACAATGCCACAGGGCACTCCAGCTAGTTGAGATGCCCGCCCCCTGGACACAACCCCCACTTTTGGCAGCAAGTCCAGGGGAGATAATGAGAAAAACAAGGAGGAGTCACCCACCAGTCAGGACAGCCCCTAAGGGTGCCTGAGCTGAGGGGACCTCTGCCTTTAGAAATCCTCCATTTTGATTTTGGAGGATTCCCCCAATATGAATAGGGATGTGCCCTCCTCCCCTCAGGGAGGAGGCACAAAGAGGGTGTAGCCACCCTCAAGGACAGTAGCCATTGGCTACTGCCCTCCCAGACCTAAACACACCCCTAAATTCAGTATTTAGGGGCCCCCAGAACCTAGGAAACTAGATTCCTGCAACCTGAAGACGAAGAAGGACTGCTGACCTGAAGCCCTGCAGAGAAGACAGAGACACCAACTGCTTTGGCCCCAGCCCTACCGGCCTGTCTCTCCACTTCAAGAAAAACTGCAACAGCAACACGTCCCCCAGCGTACAGCGACCTCTGAAGCCTCAGAGGACTACCCTGCATCTAAAAGGACCAAGAACTCCTGAGGACAGCGGCCCTGTTCCACAAAGACTTTAACTTTGCAACATAGAAGCAACTTTTAAAGACCACACGTTTCCCGCCGGAAGTGTGAGAGTTTCCACTCTGCACCCGACGCCCCCGGCTCGACCTGCGGAGAACCAACACTACAGGGAGGACTCCCCGGTGACTACAACCCTGTGAGTAGCCAGAGTTGACCCCCCGTGAGCTCCCCCAGCGACGCCTGCAGAGGGAATCCAGAGGCTCCCCTGACCGCGACTGCCTGCTTCACAGAACCCGACGCCTGGTAAAGACACTGCACCCGCAGCCCCCAGGACCTGAAGGATCTGACCTCCAGTGCAGAAGCGACCACCAGGTGGCCCTCTCCCTTGCCCAGGTGGTGGCTACCCAGAGGAGCCCCCCCCTACCCCCCCCTTGCCTGCCTGCTTCGCTGAAGAGACCCCTGGGTCTCTCATTGAAACCTTTTGCGAACCTGACGCCTGTTTGCACTCTGCACCCGGCCATCCCTGTGCAGCTGAGGGTGTACTTTCTGTGCTGACTTGTCACCCCTGGTGCCCTACAAAACCCCCCTGGTCTGCCCTCCGAAGTCACGGGTACTTAACTGCTGGCAGACTGGAACCAGGGCACCCCCTTCTCCATTGAAGCCTATGCGTTTTGGGCACCACTTTGACCTCTGCACCTGACCGGCCCTGAGCTGCTGGTGTGGTAACTTTGGGGTGGCCCTGACCCCCCAACAGTGGGCTACCTTCGACCCAACTTTGAACCCTTTAGGTGTTTTACTTACCTGCAAAACTAACCAAAACCTAGCTCCCCCAGGAACTGTTGAAAATTGCACTGTCTCGTTTTAAAATAGCTTATTGCCATTTTTGCTAATTCAAAATTCCTAAGATACCTGAGTAAAATACCTTTCATTTGAAGTATTACTTGTAAATCTTGAACCTGTGCTTCTTGAAATAAACTAAGAAAATATATTTTTCTATATAAAAACCTATTGGCCTGGAGTAAGTCTTTGAGTGTGTGTTCCTCATTTATTGCCTGTGTGTGTACAACAAATGCTTAACACTGCCCTCTGATAACCTTACTGCTCGACCACTATACCACAAAATAGAGCATTAGAATTATCTCTTTTTGCCACTATCTTACCTCTAAGGGGAACCCTTGGACTCTGCATGCTATTTCTTACTTTGAAATAGTACATACAGAGCCAACTTCCTACTTTGGTGGATCAGCGGTGGGGTACAAGACTTTGCATTTGCTGGACTACTCAGCCAATACCTGATCACACGACTAAATTCCCAAAATTGTCATTAGAAACTGACTTTTAAAATTTGAGCTATTTTTCTAAATTGTGATAGTCCCTGTTAGCATTTCTTTGCAGAAGAGATGGTGGTGGAGCTCAACCTCACCCCTTACCTGCATCTTAGGAGGTCAGAGTTAAGGACTCTCTGCAAAATCAAAAAGATAAAAACTGGATCAAACCCTACCAAAGTACAGCTCCAGGAGCTCTTGGCAGAGTTTGCTAGAGACAACCCCTCTGAAGACAACCTTACAGAGGATGAAGCTAGTGACCTGGAGGAGAATTTCCCCCCTCCTGTCCTAGTTAGGGAGACTAGGGTTTCTCCAATACTGACTCCACAAGTGTTAGTCAGAGATGCCTTTTCTCCCACAGGGAAGTCCAGCAACTATGGAAGCATTGAGGGCAGCCAGGAATGTTAGCCAGGATGGCCAAAATATTGGCTTTAGAGAAACATCTCCTAGCCATAGAAAGGGAAAGACAAAAGATGGGCTTAGCTCCCATCAATGGTGGCAGCAACTTAAATAGGGTCAGAGAGAATACTGACATCCTAAAAATCCCCAAAGGGATTGTAACAAAATATGAAGATGGTGATGATATCACCAAAAGGTTCACAGCTTTTGAGAGGACTTGTGCAACCAGAAAAGTAACCAGATCTCACTGGGGACATCTCCTTTGGGAAATGTTCACTGGAAAGTGGAAAGTGTAGGGATAGACTCCTCACACACTCTGGAAAGGATGCAGAATCCTATGACCTCATGAATTCTACCCTGATTGAGGGCTTTAGATTCTACACTGAGGAGTACAGGATTAGGTTCAGGGGGGCTCAAAAATCCTCGAGCCAGACCTGGGTTGATTTTGTAGACTACTCAGTAAAAACACTGGATGGTTGGGTAACTGAAAATTAAGTGCATGACTATGTTGGGCATGACTATGTTGGGCTTCATAATTTGTTTATGAAAGAACACATTTAAGTAACTGCTTCAATGAAAAGTTGCATCAGTATCTAGTAGACCTAGGTCCAATTTCTCCCCAAGAATTGGGAAAGAAGGCAGACCACTTGGCCAAGACTAGGGTAACCAAAACTTCCACTGGGGGTGACCAAAAGAAAGGGGTTACAAAGCCTCCCCAGGAGAAAGTGGGTGACACTAGAAACAAAGAAAGAGTCCTCTGTAGGCCCCCAAAAACCAGGTGGGTGGGCCCCAAGACACAACCCAAAACAAAGGTGGATACCAGGGTAAGAACTGGGATGCCACTAAGGCATGGTGCCAAAACTGTAGACAGACAGGGCACCACACCAAGGACACTTCTTGTCCCAAAAACAAACCCCTTAGCAAAATCCCAGGGGTGACCAGTGTAGCCAACTTCCTACAGGTGCCCTCTGTGCATTTTGTAATACAGCCATGACTGGGGTCAATGTTGATTTATTATTCTGAGATGTTTAATACCAAACATCCCAGGATTCAGAGAAACCATCATGTAGCTGGGGAACTCGTCATGACCAGTATCCAGTACATACATTTAAAATGAATTCCTTGTGCACTTACTATGTCTCAGAATCAAAAGAGACAAAACAAGGGCATCTCTGCCCATGCATATATGCCCTCACCTGTGCCTGCGTGAACCCTGCCTTAGGGTGACCTACTCCTGGCATGTACAGTGATAGGCGGCCTGGCACACAGTGGTGTGACAGGTCGTGTTTTCAATTTAGCCTGCAGCAATACACGCAGTCTGCAATGGCAGCACTGTGTGCGTTATGTGAGAGGTCCCTGAGGGTGGCACAATTGGTGCTGCAGCCCTCAGAGACATTCCTTAGTACCCCAGGCTCTAGGTATCCGGTGTACCATTTACTAGGCAGTTACAGTGGTAGCTAAAGAGTTTGCCAATTGTGGAAAACAGCTGGCACTGGGGACCTGGTTAGCAGGGACCTAGTGAGCGAACAGTCAAAGCCACATGGGAAACCAGGCAAAAAGTGGGGGCTAACCATGTCAAAAATGGTGCTTTCCTACATGACATCCTCCCAAATGAGAGGATGAATATAATCTTCCCTAGAGTCTTCTTCTTCCAAGGAGAAGAATCTGGAAAGGCCATCTGCATTGGCATGGTCAGTCCATGTCAAAAAGGGTGCTTTCTTTCAAAAGGTTTGACAAACTTTTTCCCTCCCATGACATTTGTGATGCCATTGTGGGACCTTACCTTTCTCTTGCCATTTCTTATGTGTATGCTGTTCAGAGCAATGTATAGTTGCTTGTTGCGTGTCCTGACTCTGAAGACTGTCTTCCTCATTGCGTAAGTAAGTCGCATAAGTGAACTCTGGGAAGTGTTGATGCTGAGTACCTAGGTTGTGTTCTTTTCAAAAGTTCTGACTACCTTTCAGCTTGGGCAATCCATCTCTCTGCCAGCGTGCTTTGCTCCACCTTGCCCTTTGAAAAACGAGTGGAGGCTCTATTGGCTGGACCCCAAAAGGGCCTTAAGCATATAGATTAATCATACCAAGGACCATCAAGTGGTCAGTCAACTTTTTGTGGGGTTCTCCTGAGCAAATAAAGGGGAGTCGGTCAAGAAAGGGACCCTGTTGAGCTGGATAGTCCTATATATTAAGGTCTCCTATGCACTGGCCAAGAAGCAGCCACCAGAAGGTCTGAGAGTCCTTTCAACCAAGGTCAAGGCTGCTACAACTGCATTAGCACACTTGGCATCTGTCCTTGATAGCTGACAGGCTGCGATGTATATGACAATATGCACCAACCGGTGCATATTTTCATGAAGCACTTCTGCCTTAAAAGCAATGTTCAGTGGGAAAGTTATTTTTGGTTCTTCAAGATATTTTGATCTTAGTTCTCTTGACAGACCCACCACGGTGGAAAGTACTGCTTTGGTATCTATTCTAAGGAGAGGAATCTGTGATTAGAAGTAGCCATCTCAATTGGATACTCTTCTCTAACCACTGATATCGGACTGCCCTGCTTGCTTCTTGTTCTGTCGAGTGGCTTCTGTTTAACATCTAAAACAAAGACCTGTTATTTCTCATTGGTTGTGAACAGTGGCCCACTCTCTATCTGAGGGTGTGGAAAGGTAAAAGACAAGCAACGAGTGAATTTACGAGGTGGTGCTTGGATGTGGCTCTAGTGTGCTGTAGTTTTTGGGGTGTTACGTAGCCAATGTTGGAACTGCATAATGTCACCTATCAGCACACAGGAGAAATGCTGCAAAAAGTTTCTGGATAGAATATGGCACCGGAGGAGACTTCTAAGGTTAGTAATCTGGTAGATAAAGTATTCAATATAAAGAGCGTTACAGAAGGTAGGTAACCTGATCTTTTTTTCTTTTAACAAAAGATGTGTGGGAGGGATTATCTTGGGTACTGTTTATTTGTATATACTGTTTTGTTCTGTAGAACAGTTGTTTCTTATTAATGTATATATTTTTAAAGTACTTCAAGATCCTGCCCTGGAGCGGAATTATTCAATGCTTATTTACTAAATTAAGATTCCTCTAAAGGAGAAATTACATTTAAGATAACTAACTTTCCCCATGTAGTTTTGATATGCTCTATGCTCCTAGACACGTCTGCAGTTTATCAGCATTAGATGTTGGTATAGAATTTTCTTTTCCACTGGTTTTGGTTGCAGGAGATAATCATTGAAAAAATAAGTATGCAAGGAGTATCTGCACTTGTACATTAACATTAGATGTGGGTAGGAGATGGTCCATCCACTGAGTACGTTTGCGATATCTGTTTTTGTCATGTCCGAGGCACTGTGTCAGTGTTCAGATAAAGTATACTATCGGGTGTGGTTATAGAATGGGCCTTTGCACTGGATATGACTGCAGTATTTTATCAGGTGTAGCCATGGAAAGGTTACTGGCGTTTGGTAAGACTGCAGTACGATGGCACTGTTTATGGGTGCAGTGCCTTATTGACTGTGGGTGTGTAATTGACATTAGATCTAAACATGCAAGGGCACACAGATTAACAGAGGTGAGTATAAAATTCTTTGTGACACTGATAAACGTGCTTCAATGTGATTTAATTGCTAAGAGTGAATTTAAACTTTACAGGAATGTTTTTTCATCCTTTTGTTATAGTTAAATTTGTAACATTTGGTTTATAATTAGATGGTCTTCATGCAGTGAATTTGAGTAGATCAGATTCTTTCCATCTATTTTATGTAGTAAGAGCTTACACTTTTTACATATGTATGCAAATATGTATGTGTGCCTATATATAAGTCTCTCTCTCTCTCTCTCTCTCTCTCGTGTGTATATATATATATATATATATATATATGTTCGATGGCATGTGTAGCTTCAGATACACATGCTATGTACAGGTCCTGCCATCTAGTGTTGGGCTCGGAGTGTTACAAGTTGTTTTTCTTCGAAGAAGTCTATTAGAGTCACAGGACCGAGCGACTCCTCCTTTTCGGCTCCATAGCGCATGGGCATCAACTCCATCTTAGATTGTTTTCTTTCCGCCACCGGGTTTGGACGTGTTTCTTTTCACTTCGGTTGTTCGAGTCGGAAAAATATTACAAACTCTCTAAATTTGTCGGAATTGTTTTTGATAGAGTATCATCCATCATCGACACCTCGGTACCGGTGGATACAGATCTCTACTTGCACTTCGGGGCACCCGCGCCCAACTTGGGCCTGGTCGGCCCAGACCAAAATTATCATCGAAGCCTCATGGGCCGGACCCCGTTTAGATTCTGCCCTCAGTGCCACGCCAAGTATCCCTACACGTACCAACATCTGGTTTGCAACCTGTGTTTATCTCCGGATCCTCAAGAGGATACCTTCAAGGCCTGTAAATCCTTCCACTCGAAAAAGACTCTGAGAGACCGAAGAGCGCGAAGGTTAGAGATGGCATCCAGAAGCACCATACGCCTCGACTCAGAAGAGGAGGAGATGATCCACACTGCCGTCTCCGTTCGGGGGTCTGATTCCGAACAAGAGTCCGACATCGACCGACCAGTGACAGCGGGCCAGCACGTGAGTACGCTTGCCCCGACCCAACCCAAGCCCAAATACAAGGCCTCGGGACGCCACTGCCAGAAGTCCATGGCACCGAGAAAGGTCACACCAACAACAAAGCCGTCGGACTCAAACCAAGGCAGAGGCTCAGAAATTATAAGGCACCGACCCATCAAGTCGAAGCTCTGAAAGTCACTCTCAGAGCCGAGGCCAACAAGTACTTCAGGCCCCTTCGATCCCGAAAAAACGTGCTTCGGAGCCGAAAAAGCATACATACACTGAGGAGCATGGAATTTCAAAGCAATTAAAAGAAAGCCATAAATTTGCTGAGGAACTGACACAAATGGAGGATTTTGATGAGAAACAGGCCAGAATACAAATCCATAAAGACACTGGCAGAATCCTCACTGCACCTCCTTTAAGAACAAAGAGGAAACTGGCCTTCCATGGACGTTTGGACACTGATCAGCCACTGGCTAAAGTGCCAAAACCAAGAGAAAAATCTCAGCCTCCTCAGTTTTCACCTCATCAGTCTCCTCCTCATTCTCCTCACCTAACTGTCTCCCTGCCTGCTACCCCCACTGCACAGTCTCCATCACACACTGTACAATCACAACAAGATGACACTGATCCATGGTACCTCTCTGATGATCCAGTTTCAGATAATAGTCCAGAGTGCTATCCATCAAAGCCATCACCCCCCGAGGATAGCACCTCATATACACAGGTTCTAGCCAGGGCAGCGGCATTTCACAACGTGGCCATGCACACAGAACCTCTTGAGGGTGACTTCTTATTTAACACAATGTCCCCAACTCACGCCACCTACCAGAGTCTACCCATGCTTCCTGGCATGTTAAAACATGCACATCAAATCTTCCAGGAACCAGTTAAGGCAAGAGCTACAACTCCAAGGGTAGAAAAGAAATATAAGCCACCACCCTCAGACCCAGTTATTATTACACAACAGCTACCCCCATATTCCGTAGTGGTCAGCGCAGCAAGAAAAAGGGCTCACTCCCAGTCCTCTGGAGACGCACACCCTCTAGATAAGGAAAGTAAAAAATTTGATGCTGCAGGTAAAAGGGTGGTATCACAGGCAGCTAATCAATGGCGTATAGCCAATTCCCAGGCCCTAATGACCAGATCGAAGAAAAAAAACTTGTAACACTCCGAGCCCAACACTAGATGGCAGGACCTGTGCATAGCATGGGAATCTGCAGCAGAACATGCCACGAACAGATGTACACTGGGTAAGTGACATTTTATATATATATATATATGTGTATGTGTGTGTGTGTGTGTGTGTGTGTGTGTGTGTATATATATATATATATATATATGAATAAATATATACATATGTTCGATGGCATGTGTAGCTGCAGATACACATGCTGTGCATACTTCTGCCATCTAGTGTTGGGCTCTGAGTGTTACAAGTTGTTTTTCTTCGAAGAAGTGTTTTCGAGTCACGGTATCGAGTGACTCCTCCTCTTCGGCTCCATTGTGCATGGGCATTGACTCCATGTTAGATTGTTTTCTTTCCGCCGTCGGGTTCGGACGTGTTTCCTTTCGCTCCGATAGTTCGATTTGGAAAACCTTGAAAACTATGAATTTCTCGTCTGTAATGTTTCGATCGCGTTACACCTTCTATCAACACTTCAGTACAGTCGAAACAAACATCTCTACTAGCCCTTTGGGGCGCGCGCGCCCAACTCTGGGCTGGTCGGGCTGACCACGTGGAAGCCTCATGGATCGGACTCCATTCCGATTCTGTCCTCGGTGCCACGCTAAATTCCCTTATACAGACCAACACCTCGTCTGTAATCTTTGCCTTTCCCCGTACCATCGGGAAGAAAATTGCGAGGCCTGCAGATCCTTCCGGTCAAAAAAAACACTTCGGGACAGAAGAGCACGAAGGCTCGGGATGGCGTCAAAAAGTTCCGAACATCTCAACGTCGAAGAGGAAGAAATGATGCAGACCGCAATCTCCGTTCAAGGATTCGACTCCGACCAGGATTGCGAGGAGTACAGACCGGTCACGGCAGGACAGCACATGAGTACGCCTGCTCCTGTACCATCTAAGCCGAAACATAAGGCCTTCGGGACGCCACTGCCGGAAGGCCATGGCTCGACCCGAAAGAAAACACCCGGTGACCAAACCACCGGTTCAGCACCAAAAAAGGCCACTCCTCCGAAGCCATCGGAGTCGAGCCGAAGCTCTGGCTCCGACTCTAGCAAACAGCACTCTTCCGAGTCCAAATTACAAAAATCTTTTTCGGAACCGAGGTTATCCACAATGCCATCTTCTTTTTTTTATACCAAAAAAGCCAGCTTCAGAGCCGAAAAGAGCTGGGTATGCTAAGGAGCAAGGACTTTCAAAAACACCTAAAGAAAGCCATAAAACTACTGAGGAGGACTCTAAAATACAGCCAATAATGTAAGTAATGGATGAAAGGCAACCCAGGATTCATATCCATAAAGAAACTGGCAGAATTTTAACAGCATCTCCTCTAAAACCTGAGAGTAAAATAGCCTGTCAGGAGGAATTTGTCACTACACAGCCTCCAGCTAAAGTGCCAAAAACAAAGGAAAGACCTCCACCTCCTTATTTTTCTCCTCCTCAGTCTCCTTCTCACTCTCCACACTTGCATATCTCTCCTGCTACCAGTCCTACACCAATGCAGTCACCATCCCATTCATTTGACTCACAGCAAGACAATGTGGACCCATGGGATCTTTATGACCCAGACCCCCATTCCCGACAATTACCCTGATTGCTATCCCTCTAAGCCCTCACCACCAGAGGATAGTACAGGCTACGATCAAGTGCTAGCTAAGGCGGCAGCATACCATAGTGTCACTATGCACACTGAACTATTGGAGGACAATTTTTTGTTTAATACACTCTCCTCCACGCATGCAACATACCAGTTGCTCCCTATGCTCCCTGGCATGCTAAAGCATGCTGATCAAATAATTAGCGAGACTGTAAAAGCAAGAATAATGACTCCTAGAGTAGAAAAAATACAAGCCACCTCCTTCTGATCCTGTCTTTATTACTCAACAACTCCCTCCAGACTCAGTAGTGGTAAGCGCTGCCAGGAAGAGGGCAAACTCAGTTGTCAGGTGATGCACCCCCCACCAGACAAGGAGAGTAGGAAGTTTGATGCTGCAGGGAAGAGGGTGGCATCTCAGGCAGCCAACCAATGGAGAATAGCCAACTCACAGGCGTTGTTGGCCAGATATGACAGGGCCCATTGGGACGAGATGAAAGATATAATTCAGCATCTACCCAAGGAACAGCAAAAGAGGGCACAGCAGATAGTTGAAGAAGGGCCAGCCATCACCAACAATCAGATTAGGTCTGCCCTAGACTCAGCAGATACAGCAGCCAGAAGCATCAACACTGCTGTAACAATCAGGAAGCATGCATGGCTTAGGTCCTCAGGATTCAAACCCGAAATCCAACAGGCAGTGTTGAATATGCCATTCAACAAAAAACAGCTTTTTAGCCCAGAGGTCGACACTGCAATAGAAAAAATGCGTAAGGATTCAGACACCGCAAAAGCGATGGGTGCACTATACACCACACAATACAGGAGATCCTTTCGCAAACCCCAGTTTAGACGTGGATTTAGGGCTCAAACTGCAGAGGCATCCACATCACAGCCAAAGCCAGCCTACCAACCTCCATACCAACGAGGTGGTTTTAAGAGCACATATAGATGCCAGTACCCCAGAGGCACAGGAAGATATCAAACACCTAAACAAGCCTCACAAAAAAGTAAACAGTGACTTGTTCCATTCCCTTCCAATCCACATCTCCCCTGTGGGAGGAAGACTGTAAAAGTTCCACACCAATTGGCTAAACATTACCACAGACAACTGGGTATTATCAATTATCTGCAATGTCTATTGCCTAGAATTGATACAGACTCCCCAAACATTCCACCAAAACCACACAAAATATCCACAGAGCATATCACTCTGTTACAGGAAGAAGTCAAATCTCTATTACTCAAACAAGCAATAGAACCCGTGCCACATAATCAAGTAGGGACAGGTGTTTACTCACTGTATTTCCTCATTCCCAAAAAGGATGGCACCCTAAGGCCAATATTAGATCTCGGGACCCTCAATCTTTACATCCTGTCAGAACACTTTCACATGGTAGCTCGCCCGGATGTTATCCCAATACTTCAAAAACACGATTTCATGGCAACATTAGACCTCAAAGATGCGTATTTTCATATACCCATCCATAAGGCACACAGAAAATATCTCAGGTTTGTCATTCAAGGAAAGCACTATCGGTTCAAGGTGTTACCCTTTGGAATAACCACAGCTCCAAGGGTATTCACAAAATGCCTAGCAGTAGTCACAGCCTACCTAAGAAGACAACATATACATGTCTTTCCATATCTAGACGATTGGCTGATAAGATCAAACAGTCATACGCAGTGTCAAAATCATGCGCATTACGTAATACAAACCCTGCACACGCTCGGGTTCTCAATAAATTATTAAAAGTCGCAACTACAGCCTGCACAAATACAACAGTATTTAGGGGCAATACTAAATACTCAAAAAACGCTTCCAAGTCCAAATACGCAGCTAATAAAATCATTCCAAAATATTATAGCACAAATACAGTCAGGTCAACAGTACACTGTCAAATTTGTCATGAAAATGTTAAGAATGATGGCATCATGTATTGCAGTTGTTCTCCATGAAAGACTACATTTGTGGCCCTTGCAACAGTGCCTTGCACAACAATGGTCACAAGCACAGGGTCAACTTCAAGATCTAGTGTTGATAAACCGCCAAACATACATGTCCCTTCAGTGGTGGAATTCCACAAATCTAAACAAAGGGCGGCCATTTCAAGACCCTGTGCCTCAGACCATAATTACAACAGATGCATCAATGATTGGCTGGGGACCTCACCTCAACAATCACAACATCCAAGGACAATGGGATGCCCAAAACAAACAGCTACACGTAAATAACTTAGAGTTGTTAGCTTTCTTCCTAGCACTCAAGGCTTTTCAGCCTATTCTTATTCCCAAAATGTCCTGATCAAAACAGACATTGTGACCACCATGTATTACCTAAACAAACAGGGAGGGACACATTCATCCCAGCTCTCCCTCCTAACTCGAAAGATTTGGAAATTGGCAATACACAACCAAATTCACCTGGTAGCACAATACATTCCAGGGATACACAACCAATCGGCAGATGTTCTCAACACAAATCATCAACAAACACACGAGTGGGAGATTCACCCTCAAGTACTTCAGAAATGCTTTCAGTAATGGGGAACACCAGACCTAGATCTGTTCGCCACCAGTGAAAAAGCAAAATGCCAAAACTTTGCTTCCAGATACCCACATCCCCTATCCAAGGGCAATGCTCTATGGATCAATTGGTCAAGGATATTTGCTTACGCTTCCCCCCTCCCACCCCCCCCAACTCATTCCATTTCTAGGCAACAAATTGCGTCAAAACACACTCAATATGATACTCATAGCACCAACGTGGGCATGTCAACCGTGGTACACAACACTATTAGAGCTGTCAGTGGTACCACACTCCAAACTTCCAAACAGACCAGACCTGTTAACACAAAACAAAGGGCAGATCAGGCACCCAAATCCCAACGCGCTCAATCTGGCGATTTGGCACGTGAGGTCATAGAATTTGGGTATTTACACCTACCATCAGAATGTATGGAAGTAATTAAGCAAGCAAGAAAACACACTACTAGACAGTGCTATGTGAACAAATGGAAAAGACTTGTATATTACTGTCAATCTAAACAAATTGCCCCTCTTACAGCATCAATACAAGATATTGTATGCTATTTGCTTCATTTACAAAAATCAAGTTTAACATTCCCTTCCATAAAAATATCTCACTGCAGTTTCCGCATATTTGCAAAATGTACAGCACAGCTCTTTATTTAGAGTTCCTGTTATCAAAGCCTTCATGGAAGGCTTAAAACGCATCATTCCACCCAGAACACCTCCAGTTCCTTTGTGGAATACAAACATAGTGCTTACGCGATTTATGGGCCCACTGTTTGAACCTATGCACTCATGTCAAATACAATTCTTAACACTGAAGGTTGCCTTCCTAGTCGCAATTACATCATTGCCAAGAGTTAGCGAAATTCAAGCTTTCACTATTGAGGTGCCGTTCATGCAAGTACACAAACATTAAGTCGTACTATGAAGTAACCCTAAATTTCTTCCTAAACTAGTATCACCTTTTCATATCAATCAAACAGTGGAACTACTAGTCTTCTTCCGACAGGCAGATTCTGTTGCAGAAAGAGCTCTACGTACATTAGACATTAAAAGAGCATTGATGCACTATATAGATAGAACAAAACCATTCAGAAAAACGAAACAGCTATTTGTAGCTTTTTAAAAACCACATACTGGTAACCCCATTTCACAACAAGGGTTAGCAAGATGGATAGTAAGATGCATCCAAACATGTTACGTTAAAGCCAAAAGATAGCTCTTAGTTACTCCTAAAGCACATTCCACAAGAAAGAAAGGTGCTACAATGGCCCTCTTAGGAAACATACCAATGGCTGAAATATGTAAGGCAGCTACTTGGTGAACACCACATACATTTACTATACATTATTGTGTAGATGTTTTAGCAGCACAGCAAGCCACAGTAAGTCAAGCTGTACTAAGAACATTATTTCAAACAACTTCAACTCCTCCAGGCTAACCACCGCTTTTATGGGAGGACTAACTGCTTTGTAGTCTATGCACAGCATGTGTATCTGCAGCTACACATGCCATCGAACGGAAAATGTCACTTACCCAGTGTACATCTGTTCGTGGCATGTTCCACTGCAGATTCACATGCACCCTTCCACCTCCCCGGCAGCCTGTAGTTGTTTGTTAACAGCATGTGTACATATGTGTGTGGGTGTATATATTCAACATTCCATTAGCATGGACATCTCTTTTCTGTATACTCTCACTCCTACCTTACCCTCTGCGGGAAAACAATCTAACATGGAGTCGATGCCCATGGGCAATGGAGCCTGAGAGGAGGAGCCACTCGATCCCATGACTCGAAAACACTTCTTCGAAGAAAAACAACTTGTAACACTCAGAGCCCAACACTAGATGGCAGAAGTATGCACAGTATGTAAATCTGCAGCGGAACATGCCACAAACAGATGTACACTGGGTAAGTGACTTTTTCCATATATATATATATATATATATATATATATATATATATATATATGTTTGATGGCATGTGTAGCTGCAGATACACATGCTGTGCACATCCCGCCATCTGGTGTTGGGCTCGGAGTGTTACAAGTTGTTTTTCTTCTAAGAAGTCTTTTCGAGTCATGAGATTGAGGGACTCCTCCCATTTCGGCTCCATTGCGCATGGGCGTCGACTCCATCTTAGATTGTTTTTTTCCCGCCATCGGGTTCGGACGTGTTCCTTTTCGCTCCGGGTTTCGGTTCGGAAAGTTAGTTAGAATCTCGGAAAAATCATCGGTATTGTTTGCGTTCGGTATCGGGTTAGTTATAACAGATCGACACCGACTTTTGAAGAGCTCCAGTGGCCCTTCGGGGTTTTTTCGATCCCCGTTGGGGCCTGGTCGGCCCGGCCACGTGTCTCTTCAAGGTTGATGGAACGGACCCCATTCCGCTTCTGCCCAAAATGCCATAACAAGTATCCATATACAGATCAGCATCTGGTCTGTAACGTGTGTTTGTCGCCAGAACACAAGGAAGATACTTGTGAAGCCTGTCGAGCGTTTCGGTCCAGGAAGACACTAAGAGACCGAAGAGCAAGAAGACTGCAAATGGCGTCGGCGCCGACAGGACAAGGGTGTTTCGAGGAGGAAGAAGAAACCTTCTCCATCCAGGAATCGGACTCGGATGAGATCGATCCCAAAGGGACGCCGAAAACCGTGAGTAAGATGTCGAAACATAAAACTCACGAGAAGACCACAAAAGCCCAGGGGACGCCACCACCAACAGGCCATGGCTTAACCCGAAAAATAGGTGACCGATCATCGGCACCGAAAAAGGGCACGCTGGTGTCGAAGTCATCCGACTCCGGTCGAGATACCGCCACACAGCAATCTCGGGCCCGATATAGCGGCTCCGAGCAAGTTCGGCACCGAGACAGCGGCACCGAAATGAGTCGGCACCGAGAGACGACGACGCCGAAAATAAAAAAGGTCTCGTCGGAACCGGAAAAAGTAGCCGAAAAGGTTTCGATACCGAAACATCCGGCCTCGGAACCTAAATCAAGTTCCTACACAGAGGAACAAGGACTGTCCTCACAAATGAAAATACATAGATTTGGACAGGAATTGGAGACGATGGAGCCAGACTACACCCAAAGAAGGCTACACATCCAAAAAGAAACGGGAAAGATCAGCACTCTCCCTCCTATTAGAATGAAACGCAAACTTGCATTCCAGGAGAAAGACAAGCAGCCACAGGCAAAGGTGGGTAAACAAGTAAGCCTGCCACCGTCTCCACAACGCTCGCCGCAAGCATCACCGGTAGCCACTCCACCTATGATGCAATCCCCGACTCATACAGGGATGAGTCAAGATGACCCTGACGCATGGGACCTTTATGATGCTCCAGTGTCAGATAATAGTCCTGACTGTTACCCAGCTAGACCGTCGCCACCAGAAGATAGTACAGCCTACGCACAAGTGGTGTCGAGGGCAGCGGCATTTCATAATGTCAGCCTGCATTCAGAACCCATTGAAGACGACTTTCTATTTAATACACTGTCGTCCACACACAGCCAGTACCAGAGTCTTCCCATGCTACCCGGAATGCTAAAAAACTCCAAACAAGTGTTTGAGGAGCCTGTAAAAGGAAGGGCCATTACTCCATAAGTGGAGTAAAAATATAAACCGCCACCAACAGACCCCGTGTACATCACACAACAGCTAACACCGGACTCCGTTGTAGTAGGGGCAGCTCGCAAGAGAGCGAACTCATATACTTCAGGAGATGCACCACCTCCAGATAAAGAAAGTCGAAAATGCGACGCAGCAGGAAAAAGGGTGGCGGCACAGGCAGCAAACCAGTGGCATATTGCAAACTCACAGGCTTTGTTGGCCAGATACGATAGGGCTCATTGGGACGAAATGCAACACTTTATAGAACATTTGCCCAAGGAGTTCCAGAAAAGAGCACAGCAAGTAGTAGAAGAGGGACAGAGCATCTCCAACAATCGGATACGGTCAGCAATGGATGCAGCAGACACAGCTGCTAGAACTGTCAACACAGCAGTGACAAGAAGGAGACATGCATGGCTGCGTACATCAGGATTTAAACCAGAAATACAGCAAGCTGTGCTGAATATGCCATTTAACGGACAGCAGTTGTTTGGGCCGGAGGTGGACACTGCTATCGAAAAACTTAAGAAAGACACTGATACGGCCAAAGCCATGGGCGCACTCTACTCCCCACAGAGCAGAGGCACATTTAAAAAAACACAGTTTCGAGGGGGTTTCGAGGGCAAAGCACAGAACCCACAACCTCACAAACAAGGCCCACTTATCAGAGCCAATATCTGCGATCAAGTTTTCGGGGACAATATAAAGGGGGACAGTTCCAAAAAAGTAGAGGGAAGTTCAAAAGCCCCAAAACTCCTCAAAACAAGCAGTGACTTCCAAGTCACACATCCCCAACACAACACCTGTGGGAGGGAGACTCAGCAAATTTTACAAACATTGGGAGGAGATAACAACAGACACTTGGGTACTAGCAATTATCCAGCATGGTTATTGCATAGAATTTCTCAAATTCACTCCAAACGTCCCACCGAAAACACACAATATGTCAAAACAACATATAGATCTTCTAGGACTAGAATTTCAGGCATTGCTTCAGAAAGAAGCAATAGAATTAGTACCAAACTAACAGAAAGGAATAGGAGTTTACTCTCTGTACTTTCTCATACCCAAAAAAGACAAGAGTCTGAGACCTATATTAGATCTCAGAACATTAAATACCTACATCAAATCAGATCACTTTCACATGGTGACATTACAGGACGTAATGCCACTGCTCAAACAACAAGACTACATGACAACACTAGACCTAAAGGATGCATATTTCCATATACCGATACATCCTTCACACAGAAAGTACTTAAGGTTTGTATTCCAAGGGGTACATTACCAATTCAAGGTGTTGTCATTCGGAATAACAACTGCGCCAAGAGTTTTTACAAAGTGCCTGGCAATCGTAGCGGCACATATCAGAAGGCAGCAAATACATGTGTTCACGTACCTAGACGATTGGTTAATCAAAACCAACACGCTAGAACGGTGTTCACAACACACAAAATATGTCATAGAAACCCTCCACCAACTAGGTTTCTCAATCAACTACACAGTCACACCTTCTGCCGTGTCAAACACAGCAATACTTAGGGTCGACAATCAACACAGCAAAAGGGATTGCCACTCCAAGTCCACAAAGGGTTCAGGCATTTCACAATGTAATACAAAACAAAAAATACAAGTCAAAATGGTGATGAAACTCCTAGGCATGATGTCCTCATGCATAGCCATTGTCCCAAACACAAGGTTGCACATGCGGCCCTCACAACAGTGCCTAGCATCACAATTATCTCGTGACTCGAAAAGACTTCTTCGAAGAAAAACAACTTGTAACACTCCGAGCCCAACACCAGATGGCGGGATGTGCACAGCATGTGAATCTGCAGCGACTAATGACACGAACAGATGTACACTGGGTAAGTGACATTTTCCATATAGTCACTTTAAAAAACAAAGGTTACAAGGACGTTATAGTTAGACTCTGAATTTACTCATACAAAACCATAGAAATTCAGCAGTGTCCTAAGGTAACTATAACTTGCACCCCCGCCACGCACATTTTTCTCTTTAATGTTTCATTGATATAGTAAACACGTTATACAAGTTTTCATGAGTCCTGTAGTATCAGGGGTAATTATCAGTGGTGCATGTTATAGTTACCTAAAGGCGTGAGTTATAGTTACTTGAAATAACTATAACAGCTGAATTTCTATAGTTTTGTGTGAGTAAATTCAGAACCTAACTATAACGTCCCTTTAACCTTAGGTTTTAAAGTTAATTTCTATGTCATTTTAATTCTATTTCCTAACTATAACATCCCTGTAACCTTTCAGTGAATTTCTGTGTGTTTTTTTAATTTTTTTAAACATGAAGTAATTTTCATTACTATACATAAAGCCAACCTGTTCCACACAGGCCCTGAGGCCAAACCCTCATAACCACCCAACTTCATGCTATGCATGGCTTTCGGCTGTGCCTGCCACCAGCCCCCGTAACCACGCATGGCTGAAAGGCCTGTCTCTCTGGGTTTAAGAATAGGTGTGAGATGGTGTCTCTCTGGACGTGAGGGGGTGTCTTAGGGTCTGAGTGGTTCTGTGAGTGGATGTAGACAGTCTGAGTGGGTGCATGAGTATTTTAGTGGGACTGTGAGTGAATACATGAGGTCTGAGGGGTTCTGTGAGTAAGTACTTGAGGGTCTGAGTGGGTCTGTGAGTGGAAGCGTGAGTGTCTGAGGGAGTCAGTAAGTGTGTCTGTGGGTCTGAGTGTGCATACGTGAGGGTCTGAGTGGGTCTGTGAGTTGGTATGGAAGTGTCACTTTGTGACTGAGTGGATGTGTGAGGATCTGAGACTGGTTACATGAGGGTCTGAGTGGGTCTGTGAGAGGATGCAGAGTGTCTGAGTGAGTGTCAGTCTGAGTGGGTGCTTCATTGTCTCTGGGTCTTCTAGTGAGTGTTGGAGTGACTCAGTCGGTCTGTGAGTGGGTGCATCAGTCTTTGAGTGCATCTATGAATGAATTAGTGTGGGAATTAATGATTTTTTTTTCTCCAGTTTTTTAATGTTTATCACTAATTCATCGAAATGATACATGGGGCTGCGCTGAGCGTAGCAACGTATTCGCAAATATTGCGCATCATTAAAAAAAATAATTTTAAGGTCATAATTTCACCCTCAAAGACCCATATCACCTCCACCCTAACCCCTTATGCCACTTTTAATTTTTATTTTCAGCCCTGGGGGCCGTGACCCGTAACCTAAATGGTAGCCGCAAATTTCTGGTCAGATTGGAGCCAGCAAATCACAGCATTCCTGTTGGCATGCTCATTTGTGAATTCATTGTGACAGATCCGCTGCCCTAGATATACAAATTTATTTTCCCTTTAATATTTCAAAAACTACTCATCGGATTTACCCAAAATATCCAAAAGAGTAATCTGTACACCGAAACCTACCTTTCTGCCAAATTTGGTGTAAATCCGTCCAGCAGTTTCAGCGTGTTCAAAACTCCTGTGGCAATTAACCTGGGAAAGGCATGTTTTTTTGATACGCCCACCCCTCCCTGTTCTCAGCCCTCGCTTGACGCATAACCCCAAAACTTTCCGTGCACAATATGAATCACCAGCACAACTTTTTTTGCCAGGGGGGGTGGGGGGGAGGGGTGAGGGGGAGTTGTGAAGATTCGTCAAACAATGCCAAATATATAGGCAAGTCAAAAAACACTTTTTCTATGGAACCGTGGTCCTAACTGTAACTACCTATTGGTGACCACCAGTAGGTAATATATATATATATATACACGCGCACACACACACGCGTAGAAAAAATGTGTGTAAAATACACAGCAAAAGACTGGAAAATGTATGCTTTTGGAAACCTGCCTAACGTTTATAGAAATTAGATGTGGTTGTGGCATTTGATGCCACAACATCATGTGTGCTGCACAAGAACATAGTCTTAAATTTCTGGCAATGATTGTGCTGGACTTTGTTCTTGTGAATGTTTTGAATTGTGAAGTTTGCAGGTTAGTTCTTCCTACCACTCAGTACTATGGTGTTAGAATTTGCCTCTTCAGGTATGTGTGTTCTCCACTCAATGTCAAAGCTGGTTAAGTTTTACCACACTTACTGGGACAGAGCTACTCCAGCCCTGGGGGTGATGGGGTGGAGAGGAGAAAACAAATAAATGTAGCAGTATGCATAGTTGGTGTTAGTGCACATAGAGTTAGTTCTGGGTGTTAGTGGTCCTGATTCAAAACTAGACTTTGACTCAGAGGCCACATGTGCACATGACTTAAAGAGCATATCCTTCTCCATTAAATTTTCGATATCTGTGATCTCTTTTGAGCTGAATTCATATTGAGTCATTTGATTTCCTCATCAGATACTAATTCAGATTGTGGATGCTTCTTCTGTGATCACCTGGGATTTTGATGTGTGCAAAGGAGACATCGTCTTCAATATCTACCACTCCAAGAGGGTTCCAGCAGCTCCAAAGAAAGAATCGTTAGCAACACACAGCATCACCGGACCTGGAGGGAACAATGTACAGCTTATAGACAAAGCATGGCAGCTGGGGAGCGACTACAGCATGGTAGAGTCTCCACTGACTTGCAAGGAGGGTGAGAGTGTGCAGGTAACTATGCCCTAAACTCACACCTAACTTTAACTGTTCTTAGTGGTTGTAAGTTTAAATGTATAATTGTAAACTAATGCTTTCCTACCTTTGTAACAGGTCATTGTGCTACTTTTATGTGGAAAGCAATCTTAACATTAGATCTTTCATAGATTGACATGATTCAGTCATTCTCCATTTTTGAGCTGGATGGCCCCTGTAATAATACAATAGCAACAGTGTCACCTTTTTAAAGAAAAATAAGCATTTGTTTTAGTTAATTCTTCACATCATGATAAATTACCCTGAGGTCAACAGCCGAGTTGAAAGCCACTGACCCCCCCAGTCCCTTGAAGGCCATCAAGCCTCAAATTCTCAGCTGCACATCATGCACAAGGGAATCCCTATTCAGAGTTCTGCTCTGGATAATGATCTCTTACAGTTTTCAAGTACTTTTTACTTCTGCTGGACACTTCTTGACCCAGGGCATTTTCTCTGACAGTGCTATTGTTTCTGGGTAATAATTTTCTAGAATTTTCAGGCTTTTTATTCCTGCCACAATGGCAGAATTCAAGAAAACACTGTTCAGATCCAGTGCTTCCTGTGACAAAAATAATTTTTTGGGTGATGGCACCCATGAAGATTACATATAGTTTCTTTAACTCAAAAGCACAACCAAAGTTTGGAAGATTTGTTGTTGTTCTTCAACAAAACCATCAACAACTGTGAAAGTCACCTCCTTCAGTGGCTTTAGAGTAAGAAGGCTTCAGAGGTTACTTCTCCAGTATTGGATCGTTCGTAGATTCACATGCTTGAATCATCCCAGTCGTCGAGGTGGTAGTCTCATGGCAACCTTAAATATACATAGCAGTAAGTGTATTAAACTACGCCTCAATGGCCTACACAGGCACTGTTATAGCCTATCCATGCTCTTTCATAAAAAATTGTTTTTTAAAAAGAGATAACCACATCTGGACTATAACCAATCAGGTGACAGCAGCCTCTAGAACACTCCCAACAGAGGCTGTTTCCCTCAGATTTTCTACCGCATGTCGTGTGAAGGGAGTCTCCCTGAGCTCTGCTCAGCTTCTTTTTCTGACAAAATTTATTTCTGATATCTTGGATTTCCAGGGGACAGAGTGTCCCAACAAACTAAAAAAGGACTTTTCAGAAATTGTGACAGTTGTGGAAGAAAAAGTCTTCCTATTGATGACCCCTACAAGAAGTGCCTCTACTGCCTACATCCAGATCATAAAGTGAGAGATTGCAAGATTTGTCGCACCTCCAGTCATAAAACCCTGAAAGACAGAGAGGGTAGACTTTTGTTATGTCTACAAAAGCAGAAGGCTTTGGAATACCCTTCTTCTGAGGAGAGTGAAGCCTCCTCAAAGACTTCAGTCCCTAAAAGGGCCTAAAAGTAAATAGACTTTCTGCAGAAACTCCAAAGAAAGTTTAAAAAAAACTCTAAACACCTTTCTTTAGAGAAACAAAAAGGCCAAGAAAGCTATGCCTCCTCGTCAGAAACCCGGCTAAAAGCCTTCAAAAAGGTTCACTCAGAACCTACAATGCGTTTAGGGAAAAAAGCACCTCCAAAAAGTACTTCTCTGTCTTTGTCACTCAGGAAACAAATAAAAAAATTCTCTTCAGACTCTGACAAAAAAGATTTGTTGACGACAATAATGTTGACGACCATGTCTGCAGTAACAATGACGATAATGTTGACGTTCACCATAGCAGTGGTGTCCCCTATGATAGTCACGTCGTTGCCACTATCATCGATGACGATCATAACAGCTAAAATCTACAAAAGAGCACTGTCGACGACTATTCAGCCATCAGCTACGCACGTGCGACGAAGAAATCCTTGCCGAGAGACAACCCACCTAAGACTGCGTCGACATCGGACCAGTTGACGAGTCACAAATCGAAGGCCCCATTGACGATGGACTCGTCAACGTGTCCATCGATGATGGACACAGCGATGAGAAAAACGTCTACAACCGATCTGATGACCACTTCAGAAATATCAAGCTTTCTCCCTCGTTCATTGATAACTGTAGGAAAGAAAGCATCTCCAATCCTACCAATGCATACGTCCCCAAGTAAGGTATTGCCGTATCCTCCTTAACACCTGACGACAACGACAGATCTTCTTAAGATGACGGAATGTTTGGAGTGGCCAACAGTCCGTTACAACTTAACATGAAATGTCAGGACCCGGATGACGATGGGGATGATCATTATCAGGACAGCTATTACTCAGCAAAGCTCCAACCAGATCCGTCGTATTCCGCATATGGGGACATAGACACCTCTGTCCCTATGCCAAGGTCTTTAGTGAGAGATCTCCAAAACATGTTGCAGGACTACTACAGAAGGTTTCCGCCCTCAGTATCGGCAACTCCGTCCACGCAGCAGTATGACCTGCAAGTGGGGCTGCAGACCCCTCTCCTTTACCTTCCAGGGACACCACTCAGGCCGGACACGAACATCCCTTTCGTACAGCCACCTCAGGATGAGCCTCGGTCCACAGATGAAGAAAGGTAAGAGGGAGAAATACCCGGAACCACTCCTAGTGAGTGGGACGAATACCTGCTTCCTACACCATCACCACAGTTTGCAGGACTGGTGCATTAACCCCAGAGGACATAGGGGGATTCCATAATTTAATGGAAAGAGTGGCTAAACTTTTCGAACTGCCCATTCTCTGATGAGAAACTGATTGTTTCCTGTATGACTTTAAGGAACCATCAAAAAGTCTGTTAGAGCCATACCTATAGTTGACTTTATATGGAAGGAAAGATTAAAAGCAATGAAAACCCAGCTACAATACCTTCCCAGATCCTGTGTTTGGAGAAAAAGTATAAAGCCCTGGAAGATTCTCCAGCTTGTTTAATTGCACAGCTGAAGCCAGATTTTATGATTTCTGAGGTGGCGCAGTGCCCATCGAAAAACCCTTCAACACCAATAACATCCCCTTCAGATTGAGAAGGACGTTGTCTGGACAACATAGGAAAGATGTTCTCCTCAGTAGCAGCAATAACAGTCAAAGCTGCCAACTGATTGCCCACATTTGCCGATCATATCTGCCTAGAATGGGAAGACATGTGTTCTTACATTGACCTCTTGCCTGAGGACGCTAAACTAGAGGCAAAGAAAGTGTTGCAGGAGGGAGAGCGGATCGCAGCCGAAGTGATTGATTGCATGATCGATATCTCACTAACAGGATTTAGACAACTGAGGGGGTGGGGGGTGCAGCGGTGTTGCACAGACAGGGCTGGCTGAATTCTACTTGTTTTAGGCCAGAGGTTTAAAGCAAACTACTTGACATGGCATATGATGGGGAAAGCGTCTTCAGCAAGCATGTGGATGAGGTGTTACAATCCATAAAGGCAGATACAGACACGGCCAAATCCCTAGGTACATTGCAGGACAAAAGACAGCCAGAAGGACTAAAAGCAGGGGAAGTTACTCCTTTTGCTGTGGTTTCCAAACATATAGACAACAATACCAAACTGCTCAGACAGGTTTTCGACAGCAGTACGGACAACACCAGCAGCAATAAAGATTACCACCTTCTGCTGCCTGTAGACACCCCACGAGGGGAAGAACTGTTGCCCATGGCAGAGACACAGGCAGAAAACTATGACCATGCATTCATACCAGCTACCAGCCTCACCTGTGTTTCAAAGATTGGAAGCTGCATCACTTACCACATCCTTCAGTGGTCAAGGATAACATCAGACAAATGGGTACTAGATATAGTATCCAGGGGACATGCTACAGAATTCATTCAGAAGCCTCCAAAAAAACCTTCATTAAGACCACCACCTCCACTGTTAAAACTGCTCCTCAAAGAAGTATATTCTATGTTACGCAAAGGGGCTATAGAAGTTGTTCCAATTCTGCACAGGAACTAGGAATTCTATTCCCACTTTTTTCTAGTAAAAAATCCTTCAGGGGATTGCCGCCCAATACTCGATTTGAAGTCCTTAAACAAGTTCCTGTAAAAACAAACATTTCGTATGGTAACGCTTCAGGACATTCTATGCCTCTTGAACAAAGGAGTTCACATGACATCTCTAGACTTCCGGGATGCGTATTTCCATATCCCAATACTTTGAAACCATCAGACATTTCTCAGGTTCAAGGTAGCTAATATACATCTACAGGTTAGAGTTCTCCCATTCGGATTCAAATCTACCCCTAAAGTTTTTACCAAAGTGCTAACCCCAGTGCTGGCTCACCTACGCCAGCTGGGGATACAAGTCTTTCCATAGTTGGACGACTGGCTCATAAAGGCATCCACAAGAATTTAGGTGGTAAACCACACATCCACTTGCCTCCAGTTGTTCAAAACTCTAGGTCTTACCATCAACTATTGCAAGTCACACTTCCATCCAACACAGAAGCTGATTTTCCTAGGAGCGATACTGGATACTATCCGAAGCAAAGCATTTCCATCTCAAAAGAGACAGCAAAAGATTTCCAAAATGTCTCAAAAGCTACCATCAAAAACTTTTGTTTCAGTTTGGATTTGGAAATCACTCATGGGAATGATTTCTTCATGTATTCCACTGATAACAAATTGCTGACTGTACATGCGACCTCTACAGGAGCAACTAGACACTCAGTGGCTCCAAGTGAATGGCTCCTTTGACGTTCAAATTCTCATCACACCGAAATGAAAACTGCGATGTCTTGGTGGGAAAAACAAAACAACTTATCCAGGGCCTTTCTTTTCTTCAACAAGTGCCGCAGTATATAATAACGACAGATGCGTCGCTCGAAGGTTGGAGTGCCCACCTTCAAGATCTGAGAGTAAGTGGCAACTGGACCCAAAAGGACATAAACAACTGGAGCTGAAAGCAATACATCTGGCACTGAAGGGCTTCTTAGCAAAAATACAAAACTCGCAAATTCTCATCAGGACGTAAAATACCACAAGTATGTTTTACCTGATCAAACAGGGCGGCACAAAGTCCTTGGAGCTTTCACGTCGTCAAGCTCAGAGCATATGATAATGGGCCAAAGAAAATCTAATTTCTCTGAAAGCAGAACACCTGCCAGGACAAACCAACCTCCTTGCGGACGCGTTGAGCAGGACATTCATCCCGTATCACGAGTGGGAACTCGACCAACAAGTTCTCAACCAACTTTTCCAAAAGTGGGGCAAGCCGAATCTCAATCTTTTTGCCACATACAAGAACATGAAATGCCCATATTACGCAAGTTGGCATACCCAAAAAGGGTTGTGTGGAAATGTCTTTTTGATGAGATGGTCTGGTATCTATGCCTACGCTTTTCCCCCGATTCCGCTCATCCTCTGAGTGATCAACAAAATAAAAGCAGAGGGATGCTGTCTCCTCCTAGTGGCACCCAGGTGGCCCAGGCAGGTCTGGTTCACAGAACTCCTTCTGTATTCGGAACAACCACATGTACCCAGACACAGCCCTACTGACCATGCATCAGGACTAAGTCAGGCATCCGGATCCTTCATCTCTACACTTATCGGTCTGGCTCCTGAATTCTATTAACACTCCACCTTGAACATTTCATCTGAATGTAGAGAGATATTGGCCAGTGCCAGAGCGGACACAACCAATAAGACATATAAACTTAAATTGAAGAATTTCTGTTTGTGGTGTGCTACGGAAGGAGTCCATCCTATGTCGTCACCCCCGGAACAAATACTTCCTTATTTATTACATTTCGCAAAATCTGGGCTTTCTTACTCCTCAATACGGGTACATGTGGCGGCAATTTCAAGATTCAGCCACTCTCAGCACATCTCCTCACTATATTCTGCCAGGATTGTAAAACAATTCCTCAAGGGCCTTTTTTAAGTATTTCCACTGGTGCGTAAACCTCCACCGTTATGGTTATTAAACACAGTGTTAGGACAACTCATGAAGCCTCCTTTCGAACCAATCCACAGGTCAGAGTTAAAATTCATCTTTTGGAAGACATTGCTTTTACTGGCTCTCATCAGCAAAAAGAGTGAGTGACATACAAGCCTTCACCATCAAAGAACCTTTTCTTCAGTTCACTCCATATGGTGCTATACTTTGAACAAACCCTAAGTATATACCAAAAGTACCATACAGGAAAATCGCTTCACAGTAAGGTTAAAGCCAACTCTACCAGATCGGTAGCCACATTCGCAGTGCTCTTCGCGGGAATACCCCTGCAACACATTTAAAGGGCAGCAACAAGGTCCAGCCAGCATACATTTACAAAGCGCCACTGCTTAGATGAGACAAATAAGATGGATACAGCCTTTGGCAAGCAGTGTTAAGACATCTATTCCATTAAGGTGAGCCTCTCTGGTTATCCCACCTTCCACTTGAAAGGTATGTGATCTATATTTGTTTAATGTTATTATTGTTAATATTGCTATTATTATTTATATTTATTATTGTTCTTATCACTCTCAATAATATGTATGTTGCTTTCTGATATTGGCTGCGTGTAGCATCATTCCTATTGTTATCAGTGTTACGGCTAGAATAAATGATATAACTGCTCGCTACTCTAATTCAAGCATATGAATCTATGAAAGATCCAATACTGGAGAAGAAAATTGGTTACTTAACTGTAACTGTAGTTATCCAGTATTGGTATCTTTCATAGATTCACATGCGACCCACCCCTAGCTTAATTCTAAGACTATATACTTCACACTCCTACTAGAAAATCTGAGGGAAACAGCCTGTGTTGGGAGTGTTATAGAGGATGCTGTCCCCTGATTGGTTGGAGCTCAGATTTGTTTTTGTTTTTTTAATTTTTTTTATAAAAGAACTTCGATAGCCTATAACAGTGCATGTTTAGGCCATTGAGTCCTAGTGTAATACACTTACTGCTATGTATATTTAAGGTTACTGTGGGACTCCCACCTTGACGACGGGGATGATTCAAGCATGTGAATCCATGAAAGATAACAATACTGGAAAACTACAGTTAAAGGTAAGTAACCAATTTTCTTCTTCAGATGAGGAGTCTTCCTAAAACAAGAAAACTCTCAAAGGACACTGGGCATGGAAAAAAAATTGGAGTGGGAGATTAGAAAACCACAACCGTCTGTATCGAGTGAACTACCAAAAAAGGCCTCCTAAAAGTTTAACAGGCTCTCAGACAAGCCAGGAGATATGGCTATTGCAAAGAAGGAGTTCCAATGCCTTGTCGATGATAGCACTGTCTGCTAACTTGGCAACCGCCTCTGACACTGTTGCCACCCCATTATCAATGATAACTCAAACTGTCATTTTTGCGCTAACTTGGAAGCTCTCTTTAAAGGCTGCACTGTCAATGTGTCCTCATCGATGACCCGATTCTTCCCCTTCACCTCCAACCACCCCCAACCACCCCCAACAGTGCCTCAGCTGACAATTAGCCCTTCTACTGTGTCGTCAATGAGCACCTTGACCAGACCATTACGATGACCTCATAAACGACATCTTTATGTCTCTACACCAAGCCAGCTATAAAGCAATCAGCTGCACAGTAGCCACCTGTAAAACAGCACGACACATCATGGAGCGAGATTTCACCTTTATCATCCAAGAAGCTTTTTGACTCTGTACTGGAGTCACAGGATAAGGATAATATGGTGCAACAGCAACTTAAAGGTTAGAAGATTGATGAGGTTACGAAACAATATAGTCGTGAAGACACTGTGATGATGAACGTGGTCATAAATCACAGTGGAATAAGGTCATCTTCCTACAATTGCCACAATATGGGCCCCGCTTATGATGAAAATCCTGGAGAATCTCATCAGTGAGCTTCATTAGATGATGTCAGACTACACAAGATCCCAGCCAGTACTGATAGTATCGGACCACTGTGTCAACCACAAATGCAATCTAAATAACCCAGACCTAGTGTGCCTCCTTTGCTACAGTCCGTACCACCACCTCAAGTGAGCACTGCTCCTAGAACAATCCTCCTCATACATATGATGCTGGTAAATGGAATGATCAGAGTGAAGAAAGGGAACTACCAGATAACCCACTAGATTAATTTGAGAGATGACGTAATACCTTGCACCAACCATGTCAGAGACAACACCACTGAATGTGGATTCTCTGCTCATAAAGTTGTTGCTCGTTTACATTCTTTGGTGGAGAGAGCCTCCAAGAGAATTCAATTGCCAGTCCATTTCAGAGGCGGATTGTGTATGATTTCAGGGAGGGCAAAGTCTATCTGATAGAGACTTCTAGCTGTAGATTCCTTACCTTAGAATTCTGTGGCGTCTGCATCGAATCCAGAATTTTTCTGCTGAGCAATACCCTGCGCACGCCGTCGGTGGTGTTGTTCGAATCTGTGTGCATCCGGCTCTGCATGACGCCGTTCGAGTCGTCTGTGACATCCTGGCCTCCTGTATAGGCACCACCCTGGCGCGCATATGTCAGTTCTTTTCCTTCCATGCCAGTTAAGCGAAGATCCAGAAATAGCTACCCTTTTTTCAACGGTTTTGTCAATGTTTTTTCGATTGTCTTAGTGATGGCTCCGAGAAAGTCGGGATTCAAACCGTGTGGTGCATGTCATCGCACCATGTCAGTTACAGATCCACACCAGGTGTGTCTCTGGTGCCTTGAAAAGGACCACCATTCGAAGTCGTGTTCTGACTGTCGGGCCATGGCTCTGAATCTCCTGAGAGAGAGAGAGAGCTCTCTCAAGCTTCTAGTGGCCTGGCAACCGTCTTCGGTTAGCGCGACTCCGAGGAGGTCACAGTCCCGCTCTAGGTGGAGGTTGCGGCACCACACCAGGAGCCCCAAGTCATCTTCCTCTCATTCGAGTTCTTCGGGCCATTCAGGTAAGAGGAACAAGAAGAAGTCCAAGCAGACTTCAACATCGCCACACCCGTCGGCGTCCAGGGAATGTTGATGTTCCGAGCGCAGCTCTGCAGAACCGTCGTCAAGCCCGACTCCGCGTCTTGCCCCTTTTCTGGGGACTGGAGCGACCCCCACTCCAATCACAGAATTTTACGTTGCTATGTGCCTTGTTTTTGTGCAGGCTGCATCCTCGGGTGGGGTCTTTGGGCCCGTGGGGTCAGCAGGGGTCCCATCATAGTCGATGTTGGCGGCTTCGCCCTCGGCGTCGTTGGGGACCCTGGAATCCGATTGTGGATCTGGACCGGCACCTGTATATCACAATCGACCTTCTCCGGACCCGACATCAACGCTCCCACCATCACCGGATGGTAGCTCTATCCTCATTCCGGATGATCAGGAATGATGTTGTACGACGCCGATTCTGACTTCGGCGCCTGTTAAGCCCAGAGCAGTGCCTGAGGCTTATTCAGAACTGCCAGGCACAGGAGAGGAGTGGGAGGGGTCTGAGGACCCTTTAGAATATGGATTGGAGCATGAACAGGACTGATATGAGGATCTAGGGGAAGCCGATTGATTGGATACTTCTTCAGATGCTGGCATGCTTTCTCCTCCCGCTGTGGCTACGGAGGAGGGTGTATCATGTCATGGTGGTGCGTAGGGCAGCTGAGGTCTTGGACCTAGACTTGCCTACGGTGCCAGTCAGGACTAATCTCCTGACAGAGGTGTTTCAGCCAGGGGTTGCTACATCGGAGCCGATGTTACCCTTCAATGAAGCCCTCACAGATGTCCTTCTAGGAACATGGTCCAAACCCAGCACAGGGGCTCCTGTGAATAGGGCAATCAGCTGCCGTCATAGACCTGCTACAAACGGCCCTAGTTTCCTCACCCAACACCTCACCCCGTAGAACTTGGTGGTCCAAGCCTCCACTTCTCGTGGTGCCTTCCCTACTTGTTCCGGATAGGGAATCCAAGAGGCTGGACCAACTTGGAAAGAAGATGTTTTCTTCCTCCAGCCTGGCATTGAGGTCAGTAAACACCTCTTGCCTATTGGGACATTCCACAGGTGCTGCCCCAGGTCCTGGAGGGCGTACAGGACACACTCACCTAGGCTGTCAAGGATGGGAGAGATGCAGTCAAGTTTACTATCAGGTGTGGCTTGGACACGACTGACTCGCTGGGCAGGGCGATTTCTTCAACAGTGGCTCTATGTCGCCACGCCTGGCTATGTTCAACTGGCTTTGCAGGGGATGTCCAGTCGAGTTTGATGGACATGCCTTTTGATGGCTCTCGCCTTTTTGGTGAGAAGGCAGACTCTGCACTTGAGAGGTTCAAGGATTCTCGAGCTACGGCCAGATCCTTGGGCCTTTCGGCACCAACTCGTCAGCACTCTGTCTTTTGTCCCTTTCGAGGCTTCAGAAGTGGCGCAATACCATACCATGCCAGCCACAAGTTAGCCACCTTCCTCCGGCTTCACAGCATCCAGGTCGGCCACTACACAGCCTCCCTCTTCTGCAGTGCCCAAGCCCTCCTAGTATGGTTCTGCAAGACCATGTCTGTCCAGTTGGATGGAGGATTCAATTTCATCTCTCTCACTGGCAGTCCATCACGTCGGCCAAATGGGTCTTGCAGATCATACAGAACGGCTATTCCCAACCCTCCCCTTCCCTTCCAGTCCTTCACTCCCTCTATCCCTCTGGTAAAAAAACGGCTGATGGGGGATCATTTGGTCTTTCTGTGCGAGGAAGTTATGGCTCTCTTGGCCAAGCGAGCCAAAGAAAGGGTCCCTATGTCAGAAGTAGGCAGTGGTTGTTATTCCCGCTACTTTCTGATTCCCAAAAAGAACAAGGGCCTTCGCCCTATCCTGGATTTAAGCGACATCAGTCTTTTCCTCAAAAAGGAAAAATTCAAGATGCTCACTCTTGCTCAGGTATTGTCTGCCCTAGACCAAGGAGACTGGATGGTAGTGTTGGACTTGCAGGATGCGTATTTTCACATACCCATCCTGCCTGCCTACAGGCATTACTTGCGGTTCAAGGTGGGCCACGAGCACTTTCAGTTTACCGTGCTCCCTTTTGGTCTCACCCGGGCCCCTCAGGTGTTCACTAAAGTGATGGCGGTGGTGGCAGCTCATCTGTGCAGGTTAGGGATTTCAGTCTTCCCCTGCCTGGACGACTGGCTGTTGAAGGCTCCAATGCCCCAGGCTCTCGTCACCCACCTCCAGACGACAGCGAACCTCTTGCATTCACTGGGGTTCACTATAAACGTACCAAAGTCACACCTGACTCCCTCTCAGAAGCTCACTTTCATCAGAGCTGTTCTGGAAACAGTGCAGTATCTGGCCTATCCTCCAGAGCAGTGTGTTCAGGATATTGAGGCTATGATGCCAATGTTTTGGCCTCTATCTTTGATTTCGGTGAGACAGGCTCTGAGGCTGATGGGACTCATGGCTTCCTGCATCCTATTAGCCAAGCATTTCAGATGGCATATGAGGGCTCTGCATTGGGACCTGAAGTTCCAATGGGCACAGTATCAGGGAAATCTTACCAGGATGGTTCAGATCTCAGAGAAACTGCAAAGGATCTTCATTGGTGGTTAGTGAACTGCGATTGGGTCAAAGGCAGACTCCTCTCCCTTCCCCAACCAGATTTTACAGTAGTGACAGATGCGTTGTTTCTGGGACAGCGCGGCCATCTGGGGGAGGTGGGGGATCAGGGGCCTCTAGTCTCTGACAGAATCCGGACTCCATATCAACTTCGAGCTTCGGGCAATCTGGCCAGCATTAAAGGCATTTCTTCCTGTTGTGAAACGGAAGGTAGTGCAGGTGTTCACAGACAACACTACCGCAATGTGACACTGCAACAAGCAGGGCGGTGTGGGCTCGTTGACCCTTTGTCAAGAGGCTCTACGTCTGTGGACATGGCTGGAACATCATGGCATAAGCCTGTTGGTTCAAAACCTGGCAGGTTCTCTGAACTCCAGAGCGGACAAACCTATGCCGGCAATGCTTAGCGGATCATGAATGGTGTCTCCATTTGGAGGTGGTGCGAGGACTCTTTCAGCAGTGGGGGGAGCCTTGGTTAGAACTGTTCACCACTGAAGAGAACTCCCAATGTCAGCAGTACTGCGTGTTGGAGTTTCCAAGGCGGCTATCGCTAGAGGACGCTTTTCGACGCAGGGGGAGCTAAGGCCTCCTGTACGCCTTTCTGCCCATACCACTTCTGCCCAGAGTTCTCAAGTAAAACAAGAACGACCGGGCCCAAGTAATCCTAGTCGCTCCGGATTGGGCACAAAGAGTCTGGTACCTAGAGCTTCTCAAAATGGGCATCAGTCCTCCAATCAGGTTGCCTCTTCAGCAGGATCTTTTGTCGCAGCAGCAGGGGAAGGTTCTCCACCCGAACCTGTCAACTCTGCAGCTTCATGTGTGGAGACTGAGTGGCAACAGTTGATGGTTTATGACCTCCCTCCTGAAGTCTGTGATGTCATTCTGGCAGCCAGTTGTCCCTCTACTAAGACTGTTTATGCCTGCTGTTGGAAATGTTTTGTATTATATTGTACAGAGAGGTCTATTGATCCTCTTTCTTCTTCTCTTTCTAAAATCCTTCTCTTTATTCTGCCACTTGTCCAACAGGGTTCCTCCTTAGGGACTCTTAAGGGCTATCTTTCTGGCTTTTCTTTGTTTGCCTGATCAACAATCTTTGTTTAAGTCCCATATTTAACAGCGATTCTTAAAAGGGCTTGTACATATGTTTCCACCTACACCTTTTGTTATGCACCAAAGGGACCTTAATTTAGTGCTTACTTTTCTAATGTGGGCTCCTTTTGACCCTTTACATAATTGTCCTCTCCGGTTGCTCACTATCAAGACAGCCTTCTTAGCAGTGCTTAGTTTGTAAATAAAGAGGTGCTGGTGCTCAAAGCCCTTCTCTTAAACACAAGGCTGCTGTAATTAAATCTGCCAGCACTGAATACTGAGGCAGTGTAATCCTGAAGCCATCTCGGGCCTCTTCAATCCATTTACGGCCACCCCTGCCCCTTCAGCTCATCCTGCAACTTTCTACTTTCTCCCTTTATTACGTTATTTCATTTTTCCTTCCTCCGTCCTTCCCATATGTGTCTTTTGCTCGCAGCAAATGCTTGAGGCATAAGAATAAGCCCCAGACCTCACAAATAAGTGCCGGTGCTCAGCACCGTAAACAACAAGCACAAATTAAGCACTGCTTCTTAGTGGCAATCACATCTGCCAGGAGAGTATGTGAGTGAGATGCAGGCTTTATCATCGAAACCGCTGTATCTCACGAAATATCCTGATAAGGTAGTCCTCAGAACTCGTGCCTCTTTCCTCACCAAGGTGGTGACCCCTTTCCATCTGGGTCAAAATATCACCCTGCCCACCTTCTTTGCTCCACCGCATTCCTCTAAAGAAGAGGAGCGTCTCCATCGGCTGGACCCAAAAAGAGCGTTGTCTTTCTACCTTGACCGCACAAAAGAATTCCGGGTGGACGACCAACTCTTTGTGGGGTATGTTGGTGCAAAGAAGGGACGGGCAGTGAAACAAACCATTTCGCGCTTGGTCGTTCTCTGCATTAAAATTTGCTTTGGCTAAGAAGCAGCCTCCAGAGGGCATGAGTGCTCACCCTACCAGAGGGAAAGCTGCTACCACAGCATTAGCTTGAGGTGTGCCGGTACTAGACATCTGCCAGGTGGCAGCGCAGGCTTCCTTGCACACGTTTGCAAGACACTACTGCCTGGATAGCCAGGTTACAAGAGAGGGGCATTTTGCTCTCTTGGTCCTGCAGGACTTACTTGTGTGAAGAATATCTTCGCAACCCACGTCCAGGAGTTAAAGCTTGGGTGTCTATTTTAAGGTAAGGAATCTGCAGCTAGAAGACACTATCAGATGAACAAGTTACTTACCTTCGGCAACAAATTATCTGGTTGAGACTCTAGCTGCAGATTCCTTACACCCACCCAGGCCTCCCCGGTGTGTTTGTGTGTGTGTATATTTATGTTCGATGGCATGTGTAGCTGCAGAACATGCTGTGCACATCCCGCCATCTAGTGTTGGGCTCGGAGTGTTATAAGTTGTTTTTCTTCAAAGAAGTCTTTTTCGAGTCACGAGATCGAGGGACTCCTCCCCTTTCGGCTCCATTGCGCATGGGCGTCGACTCCATCTTAGATTGTTTCCTTTCCGCCATCGGGTTCGGACGTGTTCCTTTTCACTCCGCTTTTCGGTTCGGAAAGTTAGCTAAAATCTCGGAAAATTCGATGGTATTTTTTGTGTTCGGTATCGGGTTAGTTACAACAGATCGACACCGAATCTTGAAGAGCTCCGGTGGCCCTTCGTGGTTTTCGATTCCCCGGCGGGGCCTGGTCGGGCCCGACCACGTGCATCTTCAAGGCTAATGGAACGGACCCCATTCCGCTTCTGCCCCGAATGTCACAACAAGTATCCTTATACAGATCAGCATTTGGTCTGTAACTTGTGTCCGTCTCCAGTCCACAAAGAGGATACCTGTGAGGCCTGTCAAGCGTTTCGGTCCAGAAAGACGTTAAGAGACCGAAGAGCAAAGAGACTACAAATGGCGTCGGCACCGACAGGACAAAGACACTTGGAAGAGGAAGAAGAAACCTTTTCCATCGAGGATTCGGACTCGGACGAGGTCGATCCCGAACAGACGCCGAAAACCGGGAGTAAGACGTCGATACACAAAACTCAGGGAAAAAGCACGAAAGCCCACGGGACGCCACCGCCAGCAGGCCATGGCTTAACCCGGAAAGTAGGTGACCGACCATCGGCACCGAAAAAGGGCATGCATGTGTTGAAGTCATCCGACTCTGGTCGAGATACCGGCACAGAGCAGACTCGTACCCGAGACACCAGGTCAGAGCAATCTCGGCACCGAAACGAGTTGGCACCGAGAGATCAGTACGCCGAAGATTTTTTAAAAAGTGTTGTCGGAACCGAAAAAGACAGCCGATAAGGTTTCCATACCGAAACATCCGGCCTCGGAACCGAAATCAAGTTCCCACACAGAGGAACAGGGCCTGTCCTCACAAATGCAAGGACACAGATTCGGACAAAAACTAGAGTCAATAGAGCCAGATTACACTCAAAGAAGGCTCCACATACAAAAAGACACAGGGAAGATCAGTACTCTTCCCCCAATTCGAATGAAAAGAAAACTTGCCTTCCAAGAGAAAGACAAGCAGCCACAGGCAAAGGTGACAAATCAAGTAACCCCGCCACCATCTCCAACGCTCACCACAACCATCACCGGTAGCCAATCCACCAATGATGCAGTCCCCAACTCATACCGGAATGAGTCAGGATGATCCCGACGCATGGGATCTTTATGATGCGCCAGTATCAGATAACAGTCCCGACTGTTATCCAGCGAGACCGTCACCACCTGAGGACAGTACAGTATACACACAGGTGGTGTCAAGGGCAGCGGCGTTTCATAATGTCACCCTACATGCAGAACCCATCGAGGATGACTTTTTATTTAACACACTATTGTCCACACATAGCCAGTACCAAAGTCTCCCTATGCTACCGGGAATGCTGAAACACTCCAAACAGGTGTTTCAGGAGCCTGTGAAGGGCAGGGCCATTACCCCAAGGGTGGAGAAGAAGTACAAACCGCCACCAACAGACCCTGTGTATATCACGCAGCAATTAACACCAGACAAGAGAGCGAACTCGCACACCTCAGGAGACGCACCACCTCCAGACAAGGAGAGTCGCAAGTTCGACTCTGCGGGAAAAGGGTTGCGGCACAAGCAGCCAACCAATGGCGCATTGCCAACTCCCAGGCCTTGCTGGCTAGATATGATAGGGCTCATTGGGACGAAATGCAGCATTTCATAGAACACCTGCCCAAAGAGTTCCAAAAGAGAGCACAACAAGTGGTGGAGGAAGGACAGAGTATCTCGAACAATCAGATACGGTCAGCAATGGACGCAGCGGACACAGCTGCTAGGACTGTAAATACAGCAGTGACCATAAGGAGACACACCTGGCTGCGTATATCAGGATTCAAGCCGGAAATACAACAAGCCGTGCTGAATATGCCATTTAACGGACAGCAGTTGTTTGGGCCGGAGGTGGACACTATCGAAAAACTAAAAAAAAAAGACACAGATACGGCTAAAGCCATGGGCGCACTCTACTCCCTACAGAGCAGAGGCACTTTTTGAAAAACAGTTTCGAGGGGGCTTTCGGGGACAGAGCACAGAACCCTCAACCTCACAAACAAGGCCCACTTATCCGAGTCAATATCAGCGGGGAACTTTTCGGGGACAATATAGAGGGGGGCAATTCCCAAAGAGTAGAGGGAAGTTCCAGAGTCCCAAAACTCCACAAAATAAACAGTGACTTCAACGTCACAAATCCCCAACACATAACACCAGTGGGGGGGAGACTAACCAAGTTCTACAAACACTGGACAGAAATAACAACAGACATGTGGGTCCTAGCCAATATCCAGCATGGTTATTGCATAGAATTTCTACAGTTCCCTCCAAATGTCCCACCGAAAACACACAACATGTCCAAACAACATATGGAACTCTTACAACTGGAGGTCCAAGCGTTGTTGCAAAAGATGCAATAGAGATAGTACCAATTCATCAAAGAGGAACAGGAGTTTACTCCCTGTACTTTCTCATACCCAAAAAAAGACAAAACTCTAAGACCTATATTAGATCTCAGAACACTAAACATCTACATCAAATCAGATCACTTTCAAATGTTGACACTGCAAGACGTGATCCCACTGCTCAAACAACAAGACTACATGACAACACTGGACCTAAAGGATGCATATTTCCATATACCTATACATCCTTCCCACAGAAAGTACTTAAGGTTCGTATTCCAAGGAGTACATTACCAGTTCAAAGTGTTGCCATTCGGTATAACAACAGCGCCAAGAGTTTTTACAAAATGCCTGGCAGTAGTGGCTGCTCATATCAGAAGGCAGCAAATACACGTGTTCCCGTACCTAGACGATTGATCAAAACCAATACGCGACAACGGTGTTCACAACACACAAATTATGTCATAGAAACCCTTCACAAACTAGGTTTCTCACTCAACTACAAGTCACACCTACAACCGTGTCAAATACAACAATACTTATGAGCAATAATCAACACAACAAAAGGGATTGCTTCAAGTCCACAAAGGGTTCAGGCATTTCAAACCGTAATATAAGCCATGCACCCAGAACAAAAGATACTGGTAAAATTAGTGATGAAACTACTAGGCATGATGTCCTCATGCATAGCCATTGTCCCAAACGCAAGATTGCACATGCGGCCCTTACAACAGTGCCTAGCATCACAATGGTCACAGGCACAGGGTCAACTTCAAGATCTATTGTTGATAGACTGCCAAACATACACCTCGCTTCAATGGTGGGACACTATAAATTTAAACAAAGGGCGGCCTTTTCAAGACCCAGTGCCTCAATACGTAATAACAACAGATGCCTCCATGATAGTGTGGGGAGCACACCTCAACCAACACAGCATCCAAGGACAATGGGACACTCAGCAGAGACAGTTTCACATAAATCACTTAGAACTACTAGCAGTATTTCTAGCGCTGAAAGCATTTCAACCTATAATAACCCACAAACACATCCTTGTCAAAACAGACATGACAACAATGTATTATCTGAACAAACAGGGAGGAACACACAACACAGTTGCGTCTCCTGGCACAGAAAATATGGCATTGGGCGATTCACATCCACATTCACCTAATAGCACAGTTCATACCTGGAATTCAAAACCAGTTAGCAGACAATCTCTCTCTGGATCACCAACAGATCCACGAATGGGAAATCCATCCCCAAATACTAAAAATGTACTTCCAAGGTGGGGAACACCGCAAATAGACCTATTTGCAACAAAAGAAAACGCAAAATGCCTAAACTTCGCATCCAGGTACCCACAGGCTCACTCTCATGGCAATGCGTTATGGATGAGTTGGTCAGGGATATTTGCTTACGCTTTTCCCGCTCTCCCACTCCTTCCATATCTAGTAAACAAATTGAGTGAAAACAAACTCATACTAATAGCACCAACTTGGGCAAGACAACCTTGGTACACAACACTACTAGACCTCTCAGTAGTGCCCCATATCAAACTACCAAACAGACCAGATCTGTTAACTCAACACAAACAACAGATCAGACACCCAAATCCAGCATCGCTGAATCTAGCAATTTGGCTCCTGAAGTCTTAGAATTCGGGCACCTAGACCTTACACAGGAATCTATGGAGGTCATAAAACAAGCTAGGAAACCAACCACAAGACATTGCTATGCAAATAAGTGGAAAAGATTTGTTTATTGCTGCCATAATAATCAAATTCAACCATTAAACGCATCTGCTAAAGACATCGTCAGCTACCTACTGCACTTAAAAAAAAGTCAAAGTTAGCTTTTTCATCCATTAAAGTACATCTCACCGCAATTTCAGCTTATCTGCAAATTACGCACTCATCTTCATTATTCAGGGTCCCAGTCATAAAAGAATGTTCGATGGCATCTGTCGCTGTAGATACGCATGTTCTGCAATAGCTCGCCATCTGGTGTTGGGCCGGAGTGTTACAAGTTGTTTTTCTTCGAAGAAGTCTTTCGAGTCACGGGACCGAGTGACTCCTCCTTTTGTCTCCATTGCGCATGGGCGTCGACTCCATCTTCGATTGTTTTTTTTCCGCCATCGGGTTCGGACGTGTTCCTGTCGCTCCGAGTTTCGGAACAGAAAAAATAGTTAATTTCGGAAGATTTTCGTCGGTATTGTTGCGTTCGGGATCGGCGTACTTAGATTCAACACCGCATCGAAGATCGAAGAGCTCCGGTGCCCTTCGGGGTAGTTTTTCGATCCTCCGTCGGGGCCTGGTCGGCCCGACCGCGTGCTGAGGAACGCCGATGGAACGGACCCCGTTCCGTTTCTGCCCCAAATGCCACAATAAATACCCCTACACAGACCAACACTTGGTCTGCAACCTGTGCCTGTCACCTGAGCACAGCGAAGACACCTGCGAGGCCTGTCGTGCGTTCCGGTCCCGAAAAACACTCCGAGACCGTCGAGCCAGAAGACTTCAAATGGCGTCCGCACCGACAGCCCGACGGGAGTTCGAGGAACAGGAAGAGGAAGGTACCTTCTCGATCCAAGACTCAGACTCCGAAGGATTCGACGATACACAAACCGTGAGTAAGACGTCGAAAACCACACAAAGAAACATTTACAAGGCCCAGGGGACGCCACTGCCACCAGGCCATGGCTCAACCCATAAAATCGGTGACCGACCGTCGGCACCGAAAAAGGCCCAAACAGTGCCGAGATCGTCCGACTCCGGTCGAGACACCGGCACGCAGCCTTCTCGGGACCGAGAAAGTGCTGGAGACAAGCCTCGACACCGAGATGCCGGTGTGGACACGGCTCGACGCCGAGACAGCGGCACCGAAACAGATCGACGCCGAGAGGTTTCGGCCCCGAAAAGGAAAAAAGTCACCTCGGAGCCGAAAAAACACGCAGACAAAGTTTCGATGCCGAAACAAACTGCAAGCGACCCAGCTTCAGGCTCTTATACAGAAGAGCACTCGCTAACCTCCCAAATGCAGAAGCATAGGTTTGAGGAAGAGCTACAAGCAACTGATGCGGACCATACGCAAAAGCGTATCTTCATTCAGCAGGGGACAGGAAAAATAAGCACCCTTCCCCCCATTAGGAGAAAGAGAAGGTTGGAGTTCCAGACGGAACAGGCACCACAACCAAAAGTGGTGAAAAGAGTTACACCACCACCCTCTCCTCCGCCCGTGATTAACGTTTCACCAGCACAAACGCCATCACACTCCCCAGCTCACACCACCATGAGCCAGGGTGACCAAGACCAGGACGCATGGGACCTATACGACGCCCCAGTGTCAGATAACAGCCCAGAGGCATACCCTACAAAACCATCTCCACCAGAAGACAGCACCGCGTACTCTCAGGTGGTGGCTAGAGCAGCACAATTTCACAACGTAAGCCTCCACTCAGAACAGGTCGAGGATGATTTCTTATTCAACACACTCTCCTCCACCCACAGCTCCTACCAAAGCCTGCCTATGCTCCCTGGTATGCTCCGGCACGCAAAAGACATATTTAAGGACCCGGTCAAAAGTAGGGCAATCACACCAAGGGTGGAAAAAAAGTATAAGCCGCCTCCTACGGACCCGGCTTTCATCACAACACAGCTGCCACCAGACTCTGTTGTTGTAGGAGCAGCTAGGAAAAGGGCCAACTCTCACACATCTGGAGATGCACCACCCCCAGATAAAGAAAGCCGCAAGTTTGATGCAGCTGGTAAGAGAGTCGCAGCACAAGCTGCAAACCAGTGGCGCATCGCGAACTCCCAGGCACTACTTGCGCGCTATGACAGAGCCCACTGGGACGAGATGCAACATCTCATTGAACATCTGCCCAAAGACTTCCAAAATAGGGCAAAACAAGTGGTTGAGGAGGGACAGGCCATCTCCAACAACCAGATCCGCTCCTCCATGGACGCTGCAGATACAGCTGCACGGACAATTAATACATCTGTAACTATCAGAAGGCATGCATGGCTCCGAACGTCTGGATTTAAACCAGAGATTCAACAAGCAGTTCTCAATATGCCTTTTAACGAAAAAGAACTGTTCGGTCCAGAAGTGGACACAGCGATTGAGAAACTCAAAAAAGATACGGACACTGCCAAAGCCATGGGCGCACTCTACTCCCCGCAGAGCAGAGGGAATTACAGCTCATTCCGTAAAACGCCCTTTCGAGGGGGGTTTCGGGGTCAAAGCACACAAGCCAGCACCTCACAAGCCACACCGTCCAGTTACCAAGGACAGTATAGAGGAGGTTTTCGGGGACAATATAGAGGAGGGCAATTCCCTAGAAATAGAGGAAGATTCCAAAGCCCCAAAACCCCTACTACTAAACAGTGACTCACATGTCACTCACCCCCTCCACACAACACCAGTGGGGGGACGAATAGGTCATTATTACAGAGCATGGGAGAAAATCACTACAGACACTTGGGTTCTAGCAATTATCCAACATGGTTACTGCATAGAATTTCTACAGTTCCCTCCAAACATACCACCAAAAGCACAAAATTTAACAACACACCATTCCAATCTCCTAGAGATAGAAGTGCAGGCACTATTGCAAAAGAATGCAATCGAATTAGTGCCAAACACACAAATAAACACAGGAGTTTACTCACTGTACTTTCTGATACCAAAGAAGGACAAAACACTGAGACCAATCCTAGACCTCAGAGTAGTCAACACTTTCATCAAATCAGACCACTTCCACATGGTCACACTACAAGAAGTATTGCCATTGCTAAAGCTGCACGACTACATGGCAACTTTAGACCTCAAGGATGCTTATTTCCATATACCAATACACCCATCGCACAGGAAATACCTAAGGTTTGTATTCAAAGGAATACATTACCAATTCAAGGTACTGCCTTTCGGATTAACAACCGCACCAAGAGTCTTTACCAAATGTCTAGCGGTAGTCGCTGCACACATCAGAAGGCAGCAAATACATGTGTTCCCATATCTAGACGACTGGCTAATCAAGGCCCATTCGTTAATAGAGTGCTCAAATCACACAAATCATATCATACAAACCCTCTTCAAACTAGGGTTCACCGTCAATTTCACAAAATCCAAAATTCTGCCACGCAAGGTACAACAATACCTGGGAGCCATAATAGACACATCAAAAGGAGTAGCCACTCCAAGTCCACAAAGAATTCAAAATTTCAACACCATCATACAACGCATGTATCCAACACAAAAGATACAAGCAAAGATGGTATTACAACTCCTAGGCATGATGTCATCATGCATAGCCATTGTCCCAAACGCAAGACTGCACATGAGGCCCTTACAACAATGCCTAGCATCACAGTGGTCTCAAGCACAGGGTCACCTTCTAGATCTGGTGTTAATAGACCGCCAAACTTACCTCTCGCTTCTGTGGTGGAACAACATAAATTTAAACAAGGGGCGGCCTTTCCAAGACCCAGTGCCACAATACGTAATAACAACAGATGCTTCCATGACAGGGTGGGGAGCACACCTCGATCAACACAGCATACAAGGACAATGGAACGTACATCAAACAAAACTGCATATCAATCACCTAGAACTTCTTGCAGTTTTTCAAGCACTAAAAGCTTTCCAACCAATAATAGTTCACAAATACATTCTCGTCAAAACAGACAACATGACAACAATGTATTATCTAAACAAGCAGGGAGGGACGCACTCCACGCAGTTAAGCCTGTTAGCACAAAAAATTTGGCATTGGGCAATTCACAACCAAATTCGCCTAATTGCACAGTTTATACCAGGGATACAAAATCAACTCGCAGACAATCTCTCTCGAGATCACCAACAGGTCCACGAATGGGAAATTCACCCCCAAATACTGAACACTTATTTCAAACTCTGGGGAACACCTCAGATAGACTTGTTTGCGACAAGGGAGAACGCAAAATGCCAAAACTTCGCATCCAGATACCCACACAAACAATCCCAAGGCAATGCCCTATGGATGAACTGGTCAGGGATATTTGCTTACGCTTTTCCTCCTCTCCCTCTCCTTCCTTACCTGGTAAACAAACTCAGTCAAAGCAAACTCAAACTCATATTGATAGCACCAACTTGGGCAAGGCAACCCTGGTACACAACGCTGCTAGACCTATCAGTGGTACCCTGCATCAAATTGCCCAACAGGCCAGATCTGTTGACACAGCACAACCAAAAGATCAGACACCCAGATCCAGCATCGCTGAATCTAGCAATCTGGCTCCTGAAATCCTAGAATTCGGGCACTTACAACTTACCCAAGAATGTATGGAAGTCATAAAACAAGCAAGAAGGCCATCCACCAGGCACTGCTATGCAAGTAAATGGAAGAGGTTTGTTTGCTACTGCCATATTAATCAAATACAACCATTACACACAACTCCAGAACATGTAGTGGGTTACTTGCTTCACTTACAAAAATCTAACCTAGCTTTCTCTTCCATTAAGATTCACCTTGCAGCAATATCTGCATACCTGCAGACTACCTATTCAACTTCCCTATATAAAATACCAGTCATTAAAGCATTCATGGAGGGCCTTAGGAGAATTATACCACCAAGAACACTACCTGTTCCTTCATGGAACCTAAATGTTGTCCTAACTAGACTTATGGGTCCACCTTTTGAACCCATGCACTCCTGCGACATACAGTTCCTAACCTGGAAGGTGGCATTTCTCATCGCCATTACTTCCCTGAGAAGAGTAAGCGAGATTCAGGCGTTTACTATACAGGAACCTTTTATACAACTACACAAAAATAAAGTCGTCCTAAGGACCAATCCTAAATTTTTGCCAAAGGTTATTTCACCGTTCCATCTAAATCAAACAGTGGAACTTCCGGTGTTCTTTCCACAGCCAGATACCGTAGCTGAAAGGGCACTACATACATTAGATGTCAAAAGAGCATTAATGTATTACATTGACAGAACAAAGAACATCAGAAAGACTAAACAACTCTTTATTGCATTTCAAAAACCTCATGCAGGAAACCCAATTTCAAAACAAGGTATAGCCAGATGGATAGTTAAATGCATCCAAATCTGCTACCTTAAAGCTAAACGACAGCTGCCCATTACACCAAGGGCACACTCAACCAGAAAGAAAGGTGCTACCATGGCCTTTCTAGGAAACATCCCAATGCAAGAAATATGTAAGGCAGCCACATGGTCTACGCCTCACACATTCACCAAGCACTACTGTGTAGACGTGTTATCCGCACAACAAGCCACAGTAGGTCAAGCTGTATTAAGGACATTATTTCAGACTACTTCCACTCCTACAGGCTGATCCACCGCTTTTGGGGAAATAACTGCTTACTAGTCTATTGCAGAACATGCGTATCTACAGCGACAGATGCCATCGAACTGAAAATGTCACTTACCCAGTGTACATCTGTTCGTGGCATCAGTCGCAGTAGATTCGCATGTGCCCACCCGCCTCCCCGGGAGCCTGTAGCAGTTTGGAAGTTACCTTCAATTATTTATATATGTATCATCTCAACCTTAAATAAGTGCATACTTAGTCACTCCATTGCATGGGCACTATTACTACAATTCAACTCCTACCTCACCCTCTGCGGGGAAAAACAATCGAAGATGGAGTCGACGCCCATGCGCAATGGAGACAAAAGGAGGAGTCACTCGGTCCCGTGACTCGAAAGACTTCTTCGAAGAAAAACAACTTGTAACACTCCGGCCCAACACCAGATGGCGAGCTATTGCAGAACATGCGAATCTACTGCGACTGATGCCACGAACAGATGTACACTGGGTAAGTGACATTTTCATTATGGAGGGTCTTAAAAGAATTATCCCACCAAGAACACCACCAGTTCCTACGTGGAATCTCAACATTGTCTTAACATGACTTATGGGTCCACCTTTTGAAACCACGCACTCATGTGACATACAGTACTTAACTTGGAAAGTAGCTTTTCTGATAGCTATCACATCTCTCAGAAGAGTAAGTGAAATACAAGCGTTTACTATACAAGAACCCTTTATTCAAATACATAAGCATAAAGTAGTTCTACAAACAAATCCTAAATTCTTACCTAAAGTCATATCACCGTTCCACTTAAATCAAACAGTGGAACTCCCAGTATTCTTTCCAGAACCAGATTCGGTAGCTGAGAGAGCGTTACATACATTAGACATTAAAAGGGCACCAATGTACTACATAGATAGAACAAAACAAATTTGCAAAACAAAACAATTGTTTGTTGCATTCCAAAAGCCTCATACAGGGAATCCAATATCCAAACAAGCCATTGCCAGATGGATAGTTAAATGTATTCAAACCTGTTATATAAAAGCAAAAAGAGAACTGCCTATTACACCAAAGGCACACTCAACTAGAAAGAAAGGTGCTACCATGGCCTTTCTCGGAAACATACCAATGACTGAAATATGTAAGGCAGCCACATGGTCTACGCCTCATACATTTACCAAACATTACTGCGTGGATGTGTTAACAACACAGCAAGCCACAGTAGGACAAGCAGTATTACGAACTTTATTTCAAACAACTTCAACTCCTACAGGCTGAGCCACCGCTTTTGGGGAGATAACTGCTTACTAGTCAATGCACAGCATGTGTATCTGCAGCTACACATGCCATCGAACGGAAAATATAACTTACCCAGTGTACATCTGTTCGTGGCATGAGACGCTGCAGATTCACATGCACCCTCCCACCTCCCCGGGAGCCTGTAGCCGTTTTAAGTTGAGGAAAATATTAGACTTATACATTTGTAAATTTGTAAATATATTACTTTTAAACACATTATGTACATACATATTTACTCCATCGCATGGTCACTATTACTATATACACAACTCCTACCTCACCCTCTGCGGGGAAAACAATCTAAGATGGAGTCGACGCCCATGCGCAATGGAGCCGAAAGGGGAGGAGTCCCTCAATCTCGTGACTCGAAAAAGACTTCTTCGAAGAAAAACAACTTGTAACACTCCGAGCCCAACACTAGATGGTGGGATGTGCACAGCATGTGAATCTGCAGCGTCTCATGCCACGAACAGATGTACACTGGGTAAGTGACATTTTCCATATATATATATATATATATATATATATATATATATATATATATATACATATATAAAATATTCGATGGCACGTGTAGCTGCAGATACACATGCTATGCATATCCATTCTGACATCTAGTGTTGGGCTCGGAGTGTCGCAAGTTGTTTTTCTTTGAAGAAGTCTTTTTGAAGTCACGGGATCGAGTGACTCCTCCTCTCGGTTCCATTGCGCATGGGCATCGACTCCATTGTTGGATTGTTTTCTTTCCGCCGTTGGGTTCGGACGTGTTTCCACTCGCTCCGAGATTTCGATTTGGAAAACTTTAAAAAACTTTCCCTTTTGTCGGTATTGTCTCGATCGTGTTCTCCATGTAGCATCAAACCGGTAGTACCGTTGGAAAATCATTTTGTGCACCCTTCGTGGCGCGCACCCAACTAGGGCCTATTTGGGCCAACCGCGTGGAGAGCCTGATGGATCGGACTTTATTCCGATTCTGCCCTCAGTGCCATGCTAAGCACCCATACACAGACCAACATTTGGTTTGCAACCTGTGCTTTTCTCCAGACCATCGGGAGAAAAACTGTGAGGCCTGTCAATTGTTTCAACCAAAAAAGACTCAGAGATCAAAGAGTAAGAAGGCTGGAAATGGCGTCGAAGAGCAGTTAACATCTCGACGTCACCGAAGAAGAGCAGGCGCAAACAACAGTCTCTATCCGAGACACAGACTCAGAGCAGGAATCCGAAGATGACAGACCATCACTGCTGGCCAGCATGCGAGTACGTCTGCCCCTACACAAGAAACACCCCTACACAAGAAACATCTTAAGACCTTGGGTACACCACTGCCAGAAGGCCATGGTTCGGCCCGAAAAAAGACTGTCAGCGACCGACCTCCGGGTTTGGCTCTGAAATAGGCCACACCTCCGACTACTTTGGAGTAGACAAAAAAAAATGAAAGGCCTCCATTTCGGACTCCAGCAAGAAACACCAAATTTCGGAATCGAAAATTATAAACGCAGTTTCAGAGGTGAGACCTTCCACAACATTTTCGATAAGCAATAGACTTCGGAACCGAAAAAGACATCTTATACAGAGGAGCAAGGACGAGAAAGCCATAAAACCTTTGAGGAAGAGTTGGACATTGAGCCCATTCTACAAGTTATGGGTTAGAGACATTCTAGGATACACATCCATAAAGAGGCAGGGAGAATTATTACAGCTCCTCCTCTAAAAACAGGAAGAAAGCTGGCATTCCAAGAAGAACTCGACACTGCACAGCCCCCAGCTAAAGTGCAAAAGCAAAAAGAGAAGCCAGTACCTCCTCAGTCTTCTCCTCCTCATTCTCCCCACCTATCTGACTCTCCTCACACCAGTACTCCACAAATGCCTTCTCGAACACGCTTTTTATTCACAAGAAGACATTGTAGATCCATGGGACCTTTATGATTCTGATCCCATCCCAGATAATGACCCAGATACCTACCCATCCAAACCATCTCCACCTGAAGATACCACAGTATACAATCAGGTCACAGCCAGGGCTGCTGCAGCTTATCATAGGGTAACAATGCACACTGAACCATTGGAGGAAGATTTTTTGTACAATACATTATCCTCAACACATTCTAGGTACCAATGCCTCCCAATGTTAACAGGCATGGTAAAACACGCGGACCAAAATTTTAATGAGTCTGTGAAATCCAGAGTAATCACACCTAGAATAGAAAAGAAATATAAGCCTGCAACCTCTGACCCAGATTATATTACCCATTAGGTGCCTACAGTTTCAGTGGTATTTAGTGCTGCACAAAAGAGGGCAAATAGCCAGTCTACAGGAGATGCACCCCCTCCTGATAGAGACCAGGAAATTTGACACTGCAGGGAAAAGAGTTGCGTCCCAAGCAGCAAATCAATGGAGAATACCTAACTCTCAGGCACTACTAGCCCGTTATGATGGAGCTCATTGGGATGAGATGCAGGATATCGTACAGCATCTCCCAAAAGAACACCAAAAGTGGGCACAGCAAGTAGTAGAGGAAGGGCAAGCCATCAGTAACAATCAGATAAGGTCTGCCCTTGAAGCTGCTGATGCAGCTGCAAGGAGTGTTAACACAGCCATTACCATCAGAAGACATGCATTGCTGCGCTCCTCTGGTTTTAAACCAGAAATCCAACAGGCTGAGTTAAACATGCCTTTTGATAAAAAACACATCTTTGGCCCAGAAGTGGAAACTACATTAGAGAAATTGTAAAAAGACTCTGATAAGGCAATGGGTGCTCTGCATACTACATCATATAGGGGGTCATTTCTTAAGCCTCAGTTTCAAGGAGGTTTTAGGGCACAATCCTCAGAGGATTCTACCTCCCAAACAAAACAACCATATCAAGCGCAGTACCAGCGAGGTGGGTTTAGAAGAACATACAGAGGCCAATACTCTAGAAATAGAGGTAACCAACAACACAACCAAAACAGTGACTTCCTTCCCTTCCTTCAACTCCACACATCGCCTATGGGGGGAAGACTAGAGCTGTTCCACTCGCGTTGGCAAAATATCACCACAGACAACTGGGTATTATCAATTGGCTGTTGCCTAGAATTGATAAACACCCCTCCAAATATTCCACCAAAATTTCACAAGTTATCCCCAGAACATATAGTTCTGTTTCAACAAGAGGTTCAATCTCTACTACTAAAACAAGCAGTAGAATTAGTTCCACAGTCTCAACAGGGAACAGGAGTATACTCACTATCCTTCCTAATTCCCAAAAAGATGTCACCCTCAGGCCAATATTAGACCTCAGGCCCCTCAATTTTTACATCTTATCGGAACATTTTCACATGGTAACTCTGCAAGATGTTATCCAACTGCTACAAAAACAAGGTTTTATGACAGCCCTAGACCTCAAAGATGTGTATTTCCACATACCCATCCACCCAGCTCACAGAAAATACCCCAGGTTTGTCATACAAGGAAAACACTACCAGTTCAAAGTATTACCTTTCGGCATAACAACAGCTCCAAGGGTGTTCACAAAGAGTCTAGCAGTAGTAGTAGCATACTTAAGAAGACAACACATCCATGTCTTTCAATAGCTAGACGATTGGCTAATAAAATCAAACAATCATTCGCAATGCCAAAAACATACACATTATGTGATAGAAACTCTGCACACACTAGGTTTTTCTATAAATTACCAAAAGTCACACCTTCAACCAGCACAAGTACAATCGTATTTAGGTGCTATCCTAAATACTCAACTAGCTCTAGCGTATCCAAATACACAAAGGAAACAAGCTTTCCAAAATCTAATTCTGCTTATACAGCCAAAACAACAGTACACTGTAAGATTTGTCATGAAGATCTTGGGAATGATGGCATCTTGCATAGCAATAGTCCCACATGCAAGATTAAACATATGAGGCCCTTACAACAGTGCCTTGCACAACAATGGTCACAGGCGCACGGTCAACTTCAAGATCTAGTGTTGATGGACTGCCAAAGACATATGTTCCTTCAATGTTGGAATCGCAGCAACTAAGGGGCGGTCGTTTCAAGACCCTGTGCATCAGACCATAATCACAACAGATGCATCAGTGATTGGTTGGGGAACTCCCCTAAACAATCACACCATTCAAGGGCACTGGGATGTCAAACAGAAACAGCTACACATAATCCACTTAAAGTTATTAGCTGTATTTCTTGCACTAAAAGCATTTCAGCTTCTTCTCAAACAGAAGAATGTTCTTATACAGACAGACAACATGACAACCATTTATTATCTCAACAAATAGGGAGGGACGCATTCATCTCAACTGTCCCTTCTAGCCCAAACAATTTGGAAATGGGCAATTCACAATCAAATTCACCTAATAGCACAGTACATTCCAGGGATAGACAATCAGTTGACAGATGTCCTCAGCAGAAATCACCAACAAACACATGAATGGGAGATTCACTCCCAAGTACTTCAAAAGTACTTTCAAAAGTGGGGAACACCAGACCTAGATCTATTCGGAACAAGAGAAAACACAAAATGCCAAAACTTTGCATCCAGACACCCACATCCCCTATCCAGGGGCAATGCTCTATGGATCAGTTGGTCAGGGATATTTGCTTACGCTTTTCCCCCCTCTCCCCCTCCTTCCATTTCTGGCCAACAAGTTGCGTCAAACATCACTCAACATGATACTCATAGCACTAACATGGGCACTTCAGCCTTGGTACACAACACTACTAGACCTATCTGTAGTACCTCACTCCAAACTCTCAAACAGACCAGATTTGTTAATCAATCAATCATATTTATACAGAGCGCTACTCACCCATGAGGGTCTCAAGGCGCTGGGGGTGGGGTGGGTGGGGGGGGTGGTCACTTCTGCTCGAAGAGCCAGGTCTTGAGCTGCCTCCGGAAGGCGAGGTGGTCCTGGGTGGTCCTGAGGTGGGCGGGGAGGGAATTCTATGTCTTGGCTGCCAGGTAGAAGGATTTCCCACCTGCAGTGGTTCGGCAGATGCGAGGGACGGCGGCGAGAGCGAGGCTGGTGGATCGAAGTTGACGGGTGGGCGTGTAGAAGGTGAGGCGACGGTTGAGGTATTCGGGCCCTTGTTGTGGAGGGCTCTGTGTGCATGGGTGAGGAGCCTGAAGGTGATCCTTTTGTTGACGGGTAGCCAGTGTAGGTGTCTCAGGTGGGCGGAGATGTGGCTGTGACGGGGTACGTCAAGGATGAGGCATGCAGAGGCGTTTTGTATTCGCTGAAGACGTTTCTGAAGTTTTGCGGTGATTCCTGCGTATAGGGTGTTTCCGTAGTCCAGGCGGCTTGTGATAAGGGCGTGGGGCACAGTTTTTCTGGTGTCAGCGGGGGTCCAGCGGGTGATCTTTCGGAGCATGCGGAGTGTGAGGAAGCAAGAGGACGAGACGGCCTTGACTTGCTTGGTCATGGTGAGAAGGGGGTCCAGGATGAATCAGAGGTTGCATGCGTGGTCTGAGGGGGTCGGTGCGGTGCCCAGGGCCGTGGGCCACCAGGAATCGTCCCAGGCGGACGAGGAGTTTACGAGGATGAGGACTTCCGTCTTGTCTGAGTTCAGCTTCAAGCGGCTGAGTTTCATCCATTCTGCGACGTCTTTCATTCCATCCTGCTGGTTGGTTTTGGCGGTGGCTGGGTCTTTGGTGAGGGAGAGTATCAGCTGGGTGTCGTCGGCGTAGGAGATGATGTTGATGTTGTGTTTACGTGCGATGTCGGCGAGGGGGCTCATGTAGACATTGAAGAGAGTAGGGCTGAGCGAGGAGCCCTGTGGGACGCTGCAGATGATCTCGGTGGGATCCGAGCGGAAAGGCGGGAGGTAGACTCTTTGGTAGCGGTCAGAGAGAAAAGAGGCGATCCAGTCCAGGGCCTGTCCTTGGATACCGGTGGAGTGGAGACGGGTTATTAGGGTGCAGTGGCAGACGGTGTCGAAGGCAGCCGAGAGGTCGAGGAGGATGAGGGCGGCTGTTTGTCCGTTGTCCAGCAGGGTTCGGATGTAGTCGGTGACTGCGATGAGGGCGGTTTCCGTGCTGTGGTTGGCCCGAAATCCGGATTGGGAGGGGTCGAGCAGGTTGTTGTCTTCGAGGAAGTTTGTCAGTTGTTTGTTGACGGCCTTCTCAATGACTTTGGCCGGGAAGGGGAGGGACGAGATGGGGCGGAAGTTCTTCAGGTCGCTGGGGTCCACCGTGGGTTTCTTCAGGAGAGCGTTGACTTCCGCGTGTTTCCAGCTCTCGGGGAAGGTGGCAGATGCAAATGAGCTGTTGATGATGGTCTGCTTTGTTGAAGATGTAATGTGGGCAAGGGTCCGAGGGGGCACCGGAGTGGATGGTGTTCATGGTAGTTTTGGTCTCTTCGGCGCTGATGTGTGTCCAGGCGTTGAGGGTGACGGCTGGGGCTGTGGGTTCTGTGGTGGTCGGCGGGATCTGTGGACCGAAGCTGTCGTGTAGGTCGGTGATCTTTCGATGGAAGAAGGCAGCGAGGGAGTTGCAGAGTTCTTGTGAGGGCGTGATGGAGTTGGAGCTGGCGTTGGGATTGGAGAGCTCTTTGATGATGTTGAAGAGTTCTTTGCTGTTGTGGGTGTTCTTGTCCAGTCTCTCTTTGAGGGATGCTCTTTTGGTGGCGCGGATCAGCTGGTGGTGTTGGCAGGTGGCGATTTTGAGGGCTGACATGTTTTCTGCGGTGTGATCTTTGCGCCAGTTTTTCTCGAGGGTATGGCAGGTTTTCTTGGATTCTTTGAGGGCGTCTGTGAACCATTGAGGTTTCCTGGTGTTGGTCTGTCTTGGGAGGCATCTGAGGGGGGCGAGGTTGTCAGCGCAGTTGGTGATCCACTGTGTGAGGCTGAGGGCTGCGTTGTTGGCGTCAGAAGTGATGGTAGGTTGGTTGTGGTTGAGAGTGGAGAGTAGTTGTTCTGTGGAGATTTTGTTCCAAGGTCTGCGTGAGATAGGTTGTGTGCGAAGGTGGAGAGTCTTGCGTCTGAAGGTGAAGTGGACACATCTGTGATCAGTCCAGTGTATTTCAGAGGAGTAGCTGAAGGATACGTGGTTGCTGGCGGAGAAGATGGGGTCGAGCGTGTGCCCAGCGATGTGGGTGGGGATGTTCACCAGTTGCTTGAGGCAGAGGTTGGCGAGCAAGGGCGCGTGGTCCAGGGGGCCTGTAGACGAGAGTTCCTCTGAGGGTGGTCCTGGGGTCGGTGTGGATCTGGAAGTGCATGTGTTCGGCGGTGAGGGGGGGTCTTCGGTGGAGGTAGTGACGTTGATGGAGCTCATGTATATGATGGCGATTCCTCCTCCGACTTGGTTAGTGCGGTCTTTCCTGGCGATCTTGTGGCCGTCGGGGATGGCTATGGCGATGTCGGGGGCCGATGAGGTGTTCATCCAGGTCTCAGTGATGAAGGCGACGTCCGGTGCGGTAGAGTCCAGGTGGTCCCATAGTTCAATGGCGTGCTTGTGGACGGAGCGTGCGTTGATGAGGATGCACTTGAGGTGGTTGTTGGCGCGTGGTCTGGTGGACGGGGTGCAGTCGCGGCAGGTTTGACATGCGAAGGATCCATGAGTGCATTTCGGGCTGGCTTGGTAGCAGGTTGTGGTACGTCCCGGGTTGAGTGCGTGGAGGGAGGCAGCGTCGTAGCAGTGCTGCGGGTTTTGGGAGCGCTGGGGGCCAGGGGTTCTGGCGCTGGGCGCGGTCCAGGCACGGACGGGTGCAGACTGGCTTGCCTTTGGCGCGCCAGCAGCGCGGCCGCAGAGCGGCCGCCATAAGAGGGAGGTGGGGGGGAGGAAGGGTCAGCTGGGGACAAGAGGCGGGAGGGTGGGCGACGAATGGGAGCAGGTGGGGCGGGGCCGCACGGGTGGCAGCAGCGGGAAAGCAGAGGGCGGGAGGCCGAAAAAGAAGAGTAGTTGGAAAAAAAAGGGGGAATTTCACAGAGGATAGAAGAAAAACGAGCAGCTAGGACAAAGAGAGAGAGCAGAAGAAAAACTAGGAGTCTGGACACAGAGAGAGAGCAGAAGAAAAACGAGGAGTTTGGACACAGAGAGAGAGCAAAAGAAAAACGAGGAGCTAGGACAAAGAGAGAGAGCAGAAGAAAAACGAGGAGTTTGGACACAGAGAGAGAGCACAGAAGAAAAGCGAGGGGCTGGACAGGGGGGAGCGCAAAGGGGCACTTACGGTCTGCTGGAGGTGGCAGGGGCCTGGGCAGGTGGAGCTGCAGCGGCGGGAGGAGCGACCTACTTTAGGGTCAAGGGTTGTTAAGACAAAACAAGGTCAAATCAGGCATCCAAACCCCAGTGCTCTCAATCTCGCGATTTGGCTCCTGAAGTCATAGAATCTGGATACTTAAAACTTCCATCTGACTGTATGGAAGTCATTAAACAAGCACAAACACCTACTACTAGACAGTGCTATGCAAACAAGTGGAAAGGATTTGTCTACCATTGTCAATCTAAAACCAGAGATCCACTTACAGCATCAATACAAGATATTGTATGCTACTTGCTTCATTTACAAAAATCTAATTTGGCTTTTTCCTCCATAAAAATACATCTTACTGCAATATCTGCTTTATTCAGAGTTCCTGTTATTAAAGCCTTCATGGAAGGATTAAAATGCATAATTCCACCAAGAACACCACCAGTTCCAGCATGGAATTTAAATATTGTAGTTACAAGACTTATGGGACCACCTTTTGAACCCATGCACTCTTGCCAAATTCAATTTCTAATATGGAAGGTTGCCTTCCTTGTAGCTATTACTTCTTTAAGAAGAGTTAGTGAAATACAGACATTCACCTTTGACCCTTTTTTCCAAGTACCCACACATAAGGTTGTACTAAGAACAAATCCAAAAAATGCAACCAAAAGTAGAATCTCCTTTTCACATCAAACAAACAGTGGAATTGCCAGTCTTCTTTCCACAACCAGGTTCTGTGGCAGAAAGAGCTCTTCATACCCTAGATCTCAAAAGAGCTCTTATGTACTACATAGACAGAACTAAACAGTTTTGGAAAACAAAACAACTTTTTGTAGCTTTCCAGCAACAACATACAGGCAATCCTATATCAAAACAAGGTTTAGCAAGATGGATTGTTAGATGTATACAAACATGCTATATCAAAGCAAAAAGACAACTTTTAGTCACTCCTGAAGCACATCCTACAAGAATGAAAGGTGCAACAATGGCTTTTTTAGGAAACATACCAATGGCTGATATATTTAAAGCAGCTACATGGTCAACCCTCATACATTTACTAAACACTACTGTGTTGATGTTTTCTCACAACAACAAGCCACGGCAGGACAAGCTGTCCTAAGAACATTATTTCAAACAACTTCAACTTCTACAGGCTAGCCACTGCTTTTTGGGAGGACTAGCTGCTTTGTAGTCTATGCATAGCATGTGTATCTGCAGCTACATATGCCATCGAACGGAAAATGTCACTTACCCAGTGTACATCTGTTCGTAGCTTATTGTGCTGCAGATTCACATGCACCCTCCCGCCTCCCCGAAAGCATGTAGTTGTTTAAGTTAAAAACATTTGTACATATGTATATACATTTACATTTGCATGGACATCTTTTTTCTGTTACATACTCTATCACTCCTTTCTTCACCCTCTGCGGGAAAACCGTTCAACAATGGAGTCACTGCCCATGCGCAATGGAACGGACAGGAGGAGTCACTCGATCCCGTAACTTCAAAAAGAGTTCTTCGAAGAAAAACAACTTGTAACACTCTGAGCCCAACACTAGATGTCGGAATGAATATGCATAGCATGTGAATCTGTGGCACAACGTTTCATTTTGCTCGGACAATGAGAGAAAAAAGGAAAAATAAAATTGGTTCTTCCATGACTGCGCTTCTGGTGTGGAAAGTTCTGGAAAACAACTGACGCACGCGCGCCAGGTTGGTGCCTATATAGGAGGCCGTGACGTCAAAAACAACTCCGCTGACGGTGCCCAGCAGAACCAGACGACTCTCACAGATCTGAACTACGCCACCTGATGGCGCACGCAGTGTACTGCTCTACAGAAAAATTCCAGATTTGATGGTAAGTAATTTGTTCATCAAGGCAATTCCCATCATAGACTTCATTTAGCAAGAAGGAGTGAAGATAATGTAAGTTTCGTTATTCGTCCCTGCCATTGTGCCTCATCTGGACAAAATCAAAGGGGCACCCGGTAATACCCCTGCATGGCTGACGCTTAGATTGTGTTTCTGCAGGTGTTGCAGCAAGACTCATGAAATCCTACCTCGCTCTGCACCAATCCTCCTGGACATTTCTAAAAAAGAGGCAGTGCTTTTAGTGACTTCAATCAAGGCTTCTAATGCTCTTGCCATCATAGGTTAGTACCATAGGCAGATTCAGGCAAGCATAGTATCATACACAGACCTTTTTCTGGAGGCATGCAACAGGAAGCAAAGGTCATTCTGAAAGATGGATAATAGTGGCAGAATTGATTAACTGGTGTGTGGATAAAGACACTAAAGGCTTCAAACTGTAGGTGCTGCAGTCCCCAGACACCTGGGTTTGCTGTGATCAACATCTTTCTACCCCATTATAGAAGTTGCCATGAGCACCTTGCAAGAGGAAATTCTTTCCATAGTGGGCAAGGGGACGGAGGAACACCTCTACATATCCTTGAGAAATATGAGCTTTTTGTTCTGATTTATTTTACTCTCACAGGACTTTCTTATTCTAAGTCAGCAGAGTGGCGACCAATCCTGGACCAGCTAAACAAATACCTGCAGACACAATCCTTGAAAATGTGTCACGCTGTAGAAAGTTACTCCAGGAGGGTGAATAAATTATTTTGGTATGTCTCCTGGACTTGTATTTTCATAGTCTGGTACATCCCAGGTACTACACGTATACCTGCACTTTGAGGTAGCTGGGTGGCACTATCAATTCAAAGTGCTGCCATTCAGCCTGAAATCAACACCATGGTTTTCCATAAAGTGTATGATTCCTCTATTAGAGTTTCTCAGAAAGTAGATACTAAATGTACTTAATGTTCCCTTACTGTGAGACCTCTGTCAAATCAAAGGCAAATCATTGTATTTCACAAAATGAGCCACAAGTGCATGTTTGAATCTTTTCTAAAATCTGGTCCTCCCACCCAACATAAAAAACTTTCACTTGACTCCTACTACGTACATTCAGTTTCTAGAAACAATTTCCGATACAGCTGTAAGAAAATCTTTTCCATTCTAAGAAAGAATTTTGAAGCCACAGTCCTTAACATTTCAATGTCTGATAAAACCAGTTCTAACTTTAAAATCTCTTTTAGGGATGATGAGGTTCTGCAGGCTGACAATGCATCCTTTACGTGAACAACGGGAGGCCCAGTGGCTTCAAGTGTCTTTATCTTTCAAAGTATGAATTCAGATTACAGCCAGAATCAAAGTGGCCCTGGAATGATTAAGATTACCATTCAACCAGATGAAGGTTTTTTTGTTATAACAATCAGTGCTTCATTGGGTGGTTAGGGAGCTTACAGCTCAGCTCAAGAAAAGTCAGGTCTTTTAAGCAGGTAGTGGCACCTGTAGTTAAGGGGAGGGGCAGTTTCAATGTCATGGCCTTTCAGTTGGCCATTAGGAATATCTGTAGAGAACCATGCAAACTGATTCTGGTGGTGCCACTATAGTCTTGCCAATCCCAGTTCAGTAACCTTTGTTGTCTGTTGGGCACCTCCTACACCTGGGCAGCCACCAGGAACTTCTCTCCTTATAGAATAGCTTGATGTATATCATAATCCAGGATCTTTCAAATTGACAGAGTGGCTTCTGAATTTGTAGAATTCTCTTCTCTGGATATCTCTGTTGACTACCTGGAAATCCTCCATAAAAATGACTCCCTAAACCTCAAGAACTTAGCAAGCAAAGTGGAAAGATGGTATGCATTTGGAGGTGATCCAACAGTTTTTACCCTCTGCGAGCTGCATCAAGGGATCCCTTTCCTGTTACAGCTAGCAAAACATAGATTGAAACATTGTGCTATTACTGTTGAACTTGCGGCCATCTCTAGATTTGAGGGCTTCCCAAGCTTGACTACATTTTTTGCCTTTAATCAGCAAGCAATTTACTGAACACGTTTTCTGTGCAGTCCTACCCATGCCACGTCCATAATTAGCCTGTGAATGGAATACAATCTGCACAATTGATGGAGCCAACTTTCAAACCCGCTCAACCTGCTCACTTTAATATGTAACGTGGAAGACAGCATGCTTATTATCCTTAACATTAGGCAAAATAGTATTTGAAATTCAAGCATTAACTATTAAAAAGCCACTTTTGCAAATTTAAAAAGTTATTCCTTTGTCAAATCATAAATTCATACCAAATGTACCATTGAGCTTTCACCTAAATGAATCTGTAGTCCTTGTGTCTAACTTCCTAAATCTTACAATAGCGCCTGAGAGATCTCTTCATTCTGTGGATATTAAACAATGTTTAAAATTTTAAATTGAATGAATAAGGTCATTTAGGCCAGACCAATTATGTATGGCATTTTGCCTCCCAAAGAAAGGACATCTGATTTGTTAGAAAGGAAGAGGTGAATAGCCCCTGCTATTACATTTTTTTCATTTTAAGGGTGGCTGTCCACCTTAGACACTGATGACGTTTCATTCCACAGGAAGCTTGTCTGCAGCATTGGCATTGTATTCTGGTGTTCCACCAGAATCTGTGAGCGGCAAAATGGAAGAGCTGACACCCATTTGTAAAAACATTACTGTCTGAAAGTGTCCAGGTGCTGGACTGTGGGTCAAACTGTTCTTTGTAATCTTTTTTGATAATGTAAATATCTTGCTTTTTCCTTGGGTTATTAACACCTTCTCTGCCAGGTCTTTACCCCCTCAAATGCCAAGCATTTTTTTGGGCTATTTTGGGTAGTTCGTGCTTAGGCTCTCATAACCTTTCGCCCACGTAAGCTACCTGTGCCAAATTTGTGTCCTTTTTCCCCAACATCCTAGGGATTCTAGAGGTACCCAGAGCTTGTGGGTTCCCCTGGGGGAGACCAAGAAATTGGCCAAAATACGGCTAAAATTTTGTTTTGTTTTTTCAATCAAATGAGGAAAAAGGGTTGCAGAAGAAAGCTGGTATGCATTTGGAGGTGATCCAAATGTTTTCACTGAAAATTGCATCAACAAAGGGTTTGCGGTGCTAAAATCACCATATTCCCAGCTTTCAGGAACAGGCAGACTTCAATCAGAAAACCAAATTTTTCAACACAATTTTGGTATTTTACTGGAACATACCCCATTTTTAAAAATGTTTGTGCTTTCAGCCTCCTTCCAGTTAGTGACAGAAATGGGTGTGAAACCAACGCCATATCCCGGACAGCTAAACATTTCTGAAAAGTACACAAAATTCTGAATTCAGCAAGGGGTCATTTGTATATATCTTTCAAGGTTTCCTACAGAAAGTAACAGCTAAAATAAAAAGAATATTGAAATTGTGGTGAAAAAAAAGCCATTTCTGTCCACGTTTTCCTCTATAACTTCTTCCAGCTATTTGCAAATTTTTTAAAGCAATATACCTTTAAGTTTGCTGGACTCTTCTGGTTGCTGGGATATATAAGGCATGTATGTTCATCAAGAAATAGCAGTTAATTTGGTGAAATATAAAGAGTGAATAATAGGTATCAAGGAAACCTTTGTATTTCCAAAATGGGCACAAGATAAACCGATCAATCAGGAATTAGTAAAGCGCACTACTCACCTGTGAGGGTCTCAAGGCGCTTTCTGCTACTGCTCGAACAGCCAGGTCTTGAGAACTTTCCTGAAGGTAAGGAGGTCTTTGGTGGGTGGGAAGACTGTTCCACGTCTTGACGGTGAGGTGGGAGAATGATATGCTGCCCTGTTGTAGTTCTGCGAACCTGTGGGACGGTTGCAAGGACGGCGGAGCGGAGATGCCGGATCGGGGTTTAAAAGGAGAGCCGTCTGTTGTGGTATTCTGGTCCGGAGTTGTGCAGTGCTTTGTGAGCATGGGTGAGAAGTTTGAACTCTTGTTGACTGGGAGCCAGTGCAGGTCTCTCAGATGGCCTGTGATGTGGCAGTGGCGGGGGATGTCCAGGATGAGGCGTGCGGAGGCGTTCTGGATGCATTTCAGCCTCTTCTGGAGTTTGGCCGTGGTTCCAGCGTAGAGGGCATTGCCGTAGTCCAGTTTGCTGCTTACGAGGGCTTTGGTGACTGTTCTTCTGGTTTTGGTGGGGATCCATTTGTAGATCTTTCGGAGGATGCAGAGGGTGTTGGAGCAGAGGAGGAGGAGATGGCGTTAACTTGCTGGGTCATGGATAATGAGGAATCCAAGATGGATCCTAGGTTGTGTGTGTGGTCAGTGGGAGTTGGAGCGACTCCGAGAGTGGCAGGCCACCAGGAGTCATCCCATACGGAGGGGGTGGAGCCGCAGATGAGGACTTCCGTTTTGTCTGAATTTAGTTTGAGGCAGCTGTTCTTCATCCATTCGGCGATGGCCTTCATTCCTTCGTGGAGGTTGGTCTTGGCAGAGTCCTTGGTGAGGGAGAGGATCAGCTGGGTGTCATCGGCGTATGAGATGATGTTGAGGTTGTGGGATCGGGCAGTGTTAGCGAGCAGGGCCATGTAGACGTTGAAGAGGGTCGGGCTCAGGGATGAGCCCTGGGGTATGCCGCAGATGATTTTGGTGGCCTCTGAAAGGAATGGGGGAAGGCGGACTCTCTGGGTTCTGCCGGTGAGAAAGGAGGTGACCCAGTCCAGGGCTCTGTCGCGGATTCCTGTATTGCTGAGGCGTGAGCGTAGGGTGTGGTGGCAGACGGTGTTGAACGTGGCCGAGATGTCCAGGAGGATGAGGGCTGCGGTTTTGTTGTTGTCCAAAATGGTTCTGATGTCGTCTATAGTGGGGATGAGGGCAGTTTCGATGTTGAGGTGTTGAGAAGCAGTTATTTGCACGTCTCTGAATTCCGGGGCAATAACACGTATTCTTCTATTCTGTGTTCCCCCCGCAAGTCTCCCGATAAAAATGGTACCTCGCTTGTGTGGGTAGGTCTAGTGCCCGCGACGGGAAACGCAACATGGACACATCACGTTTTTACATTGAAATCGAACATGTTTTTTGCAAAGTGCCTATCTGTGGATTTTGTCCTCTAGCTCATCCGACACCTAGGAAAACATAGCAAACTTGGACATTTCTGCAAACTAGACAACTAAGGGGAATCCAGGATGGGGTAACTTGTGGATCTCTCACCAAGTTCTGTTACCCAGAATCCTTTGCAAATCTCAAAATTTGGCAAAAACCCCACTTTTTCCTCACATTTTGGTGCTGCAAAGTTCTGGAATCTGCGGGGAGCCACAAACCTCCTTCTACCCAGCATTCCCCCACATCTCCCGATAACAATGGTACCTCACTTGTGTGGATAGGCCTAATGCCCGCGACAGGAAATACCCCAAAACACTATGTGGACACATCAAAATTATCAATTACAAAACTACCTTTTCTTGCAGGGGGGAGGGGACCTGCGTTTTTGTTGCTGGGCATGGCAGCCATATAGGAGAAACCTACCAAACCCAGACATTCCTGAAAACTAGACACCTGAGGAAGTCCAGGGGGTTTGTGACTTGATTGGATCCCCCAGTGTTTTCTACCCAGAGTCCTCAGCAAACCTCGAATTTAACTAAAACCTCACTTTTTCCCCACATTTCTGAGTGAGATCAACGCACCAGCAGAAATGTCCTATGACCCAACGTTCCCCTCAGTCTCCCGATAAAAATGATACCTCACTTGTGTAGGTGGGCCAAATGCCTGTGACCGGGAAGAGCCCACAACATGTTGAAATTGAGCGGGAACCAAAAGTGGGCCCAAAAGGACAGTTTGGAAAAAAAACAAAAATGTTTTTAGGCTTACAACTAGGGCAGATTTTTTTTTATCAGTATAGATGCAACAGTGCTGGTTGGTAGGAGTTTTGTGGATTCCTACAGATTCCAGAAGGTTCCATCATGAAAATGTGTGATTTCAAGCAAAGTTGGAGGTTTGCAGGGCATTGTGGTTAAGAAAAAGGTGTGGAATGCCCCCAGATGTTTAGTTTTCAAATGTGTCTAGGTCTCGTAGATTTTTCTAGATGGCAGCGTCCCAAAGTTCAAAAAGTGCAGCCCTCGCTATTCCAATTGGGACAATCTCGTGGCCCAACTGGAAAATCAAAATCCAAAATAATCACATTTCCTTTTGCTTGCCGTTGGGATAATATGTTTTTAGTGTGTGGTGGGGAGAGCTGAAAGACTGTTACCCCCTTCAGTTGGGGTGGGAGCATAACCATGGCCATACTGGTTGGTAGCCACCACCCCACTTTTTTTTTTTTAATTCCCTGGCATCTAGTAGGCTTTCTGGCCTCCAGCCACCCCCACCCCGGAGTGGATCAGGGTAATTGCCCCGTCTGCCCACTTTGTCTAGTGGGCTTTCTACCCCCTTGTGGGCAGATGGGCCTTACAAAACTAGGCCTATCTGCCCCCAACGGGGACAGAAATGGGCAACAGTACTGTGCCCCCCATGGGGAGCGAGACCTCTTCCCTCCCCCCCCCCAAACAAAACACGCACACACCAATCCCTGGTGCCTAAGTGGTTTCTGCCCTGTTGGAGGCAAAAGGGCCTAATAGAAATAGGCCAATCTGCCCCCAAGGGGGGGCAGAAATGGCCTAAAATACAATTGCCCCCGAGGGGAGCGACCCTTGCCTAAAGGGTCGCTTCCCTTGCATGAAATTGGCGCAAAAGGAAAAAAAACCTTGTGTCTAGTGGTTTCTGTCCCCCTTGGGGGCAGATTGGCATAATAAAAATCGGCCGATCTGCCCCCAAGGTGGGCAGAAATGGATTAAAATAAAACTGCCCCCAAGCAGCCGCTCCCCTTCTTTGTTTACTAAAAATAAACAAAGTCCCTGGTGTCTAGTGAGCATTCCTGCAGCACGATCACTAAGCGATCATGCTGCAGGAATGCTCAGAGAGACATGCAAGGCAAGGATAAGCCTTTCCTTTCATGCCTCTCAGATCTCCCCCACCCCCCCAATGGGAAGAGAAATGAAAGCATAGCTCTTCTGATCGCGCTTCCAGTGCGATAGAGGCGACCTCTGATGAGGTCAGTGCCCAATTGCGCTCTGTCATCAGATGTCACTGGAGGAGGGGGAGGTCGGGGTGGAAGGGGAAGCGATTCCCCTTCCATCCCTGCCCAGGGGAGGAGAGAGGGAGGCCCACGGGGGAGCGCTAGCACTTCTCCCTGTGGGCTGGGTGCAGAACAAGCTGGTTAAGTCCTCAGCACATGAGTGCCATGGCCGAGGACGCAACCAGCTGATCCACAGCACCCAAGGGGTTAGAGTAATTATGTGCTAGTGTTACATAAGGTGGCTTATAAGGTGCATTCTGAACATTTAAAATTGCTTACTGGATCTGTTCCACGTTAGATTTGGCATTGAGGCCCCTTTATATGCATCACCTCTACCTACTCATGTCAATTTCTGTTTTTTTCGGTACATACTAACACTGATCCTGAGCTTTCAAAACGTAATATACCTACTTGAGATTTTTCCCTCAAAACATTTACAGTGTGCAGCATATCATATCCTGGAGCATTATTCAGACACTGTTGTTCCTGTCAACATGTCTTTGCTATTGACACCCACTACTACTATCTCTGATGACGTGGCACCTAACAGGACTTGAAGTTCTGTGACTGCTGTGTGCGAAAATGAATTCTTGATTGAGAGGCCAAATTTGCCGTTGCCGAACTTAGGAAGCAGATAAAACAGTCTTGCTCGAAGTTGTGAGCACGGACTTGCTTTTGCTCCCAAGGCCGACCACCTGATTGATGGTCGTTGAGGTCATGGGATAAGTGGTGAAAATCCCATTAGAAACACAAAAAAATCCAATCATGGGCCCCTTTATCCTGCCACTCCCATCATTTGGAGTCGTGCAACGCTACAGGCACTTTCACGCTACAAGCATCTCCAGGCCACGTAGCTGGTTTTTCACACCTGAACAGACACCTTTACTAGCTCCCATCCAGACCGACCAGCAACAGCACAACAGCTCCATGAGCTTCGTCTGGCCAGGGATGAATAATTTGGTGCCTCACCGGGTCCTTCTGAAGTACCTTCAAGCCAAAAGTGTATTTAAGGTGGATGATGTTAGTCGGTCGCATGCTTGTGGATCCCTCTCCTGACCGCTCCACTCGACCTTTACCCAACGCTAGTTCTCATTCTGTTCCAGCTGCTCAACTGGTTGCAACTGTGCCTGAAGAACTGACTTCACTGTCTTTCAGACCATCGCCATGACCAACACAACCAACCTATGCCGTTGAGGCTGATACCACCAGCCAATATCCCAATGCCAGGCTTGACATCATAGTATAATAAGATTCCAAAATTAACCCACCTAGACCCCGACACAACACTACCCTCACTCACGACAGAGCTATACACTGCATGCTGATGATGACCTAAGTGAAGCTTATCGAAATGATGCCAGTGGTCTGGACACCTCTCCAGACAGTGGCCTGTCCTCACCTAACCCAACCGTAGTAACAGTGGACTCTGCTTCATTTTCAGCAGTGATCAGGAAAGAGGAGGAACTCCTAGACCTCAGACAACATACCAACTACAGAGGGCAAAACTGATGTGCTTAATGAGGTTCTCAACCCTCTAAAAAAAAATTAAAAAACGGGAACCTCCTCGCCCTTCAATGAGACATTGACGGATGCGCTGGTAGGCATCTGGAAAAGCCAGGATCCCCCCCACTGAGTAGGTGTGAAATAATTGGATGTTCTATATGGTGTGGCTGTGCAGCCTCACCATGTAATACACTTACCAACCCCTTTAGGATGAGATGGTTTTGTTTGTCAAACTCTCAGTCCGGGGTAGCTGTGGTACTTATCAACAAGGCTTACACAGCGGAACTAGTGTAAAGCATTTAATTGGCACCAAAACAATTGAAGAAGAAATCAACACTACTCAAGAAATCTGACACCAATTTATAAAAATAGGCTATTTGTATACGATTTTAGATTCTAAAACGAAAAAGATGAACTGGAGTGTTCAGGAGACATAGATTTTACAAGAATTAATAAATCAAAGCACTTTCACTAAATCACAAACCAGCCTTGGCAGATTCATCAAATTTGGCAGTTAGAAACTTTTTCTCGAGAAAATCTTGAGTAATTGTCAGTATGGTTTGGTAGAAGTACTTGAGACGACTAACTCCGGGAGGGAGCTACCCCAGGGGGCCTGCAGTATACTTAGAAACAGTTACCTCTACAAAAGAGTAGTCCTCAAGCAGTTCCAGGCACTTCATCTTCATTGCAATAGAATCCTATGGAGTGGTCCTGATTCAAGGAATGAAGGATGCTGTGGATGCGTCACCTTCCTTCCTGCAGATGCTCCTTGGTCCACAAAGTGGTGCAGAGCTCCTGGTTGCAGGGTTGACCCCTTTGAAGGTCCTTTTTAGTCTAGCCGAAGTCCTTTCACCACTGAACTAGCAGTCGCCCAATGTTGCGATAGATAACTCATTTTCGGAGGGTCTCAGCAGCTCTCCGACAGCACTCCACTATTCAGCCCATCTGGGTGCAATTCTGCACATCGGGTCTTGGTCTTTGGTGTTGCATGGCGGCAGTGGTAGTAGTTTGAAGACTTTGGGCTACCAACATGCCCAAGCAGGCTTCTACAGCTGCTATGTACCTTTGCTGCGAACAGGTCAGTCAGCTGGCCCTTGGAGTCTCTTGGCTTTGCTGGGCTCTGGGGACTGCTTCTCCTCTGAGCCAGCCTCCAGGCGCAGCAGGCACAGTCCTCTGTGGTGCAACCTCTCCTTGCCCTTGGTTCAGCAGGGCAGACCTCCTTCAATCCTTCCTCCAGTTGGTAGAGGTCTAGGATCTGAGTGCCAGGGGCTCCGAAAATGCCCCAGGATAGAATGCAGTTGGTTGCCAATGGGCTGCCATGTTCCAGCCCACCTGGTAACTTCTTCCTGTGCAGTGTGACATCTGGCTATCCCAGTATCACCATTCTGTTCACTGTCAAGATGGCGAGGGCTCCCTATAAGTGTTCAGAGCACCCGTGGGGTGTGGCAACCTCACACCTCCGTGGAAATTGATTCGTCGGCTGCTTTTGCGTTCCCCATGCCAGCTTGATTGTCTAAACATTGGGACAGCCCTCCTCCTTAGTGTGACGTTCCTACCCTTCAAAGGCAGCTTCTCCATTGAAGCTCTGCTTTTTGGGGCTAACACCTAAGTGGCTTCCTGCAGGAGGTAGGTAACACCTCCCTGCCCTGCAAATAATTGTTTTCCTTACTGAGAGTTGTTAGCACCTCTCATCAGGAGGGCAGAAGGCTGTCTTGTGGAACTGGCTCCATATGTGCCTGGAAGGTACAGGAGTTTCAAAGGCAGCAATGTTGCAGCATTGCAAAAGCTGCACACTGCAATAAGTTACTTTAATTTCGGCTTGAGATAGAAGTCAGGCTTAATGTATCAAGTTGTTTGCTACTTTAAATTGCAAACTTTGGTCACACCGTTCAGGAGTTAACACAGCTTGAGAGGTTAGCGTTTAGTCTTGTACTCCCCATTGGGGCAACCAAGTCTTTCCATAGAAAAAACTGTGGTTTTGTGTGTTTGCTGTCAGGACATGTAAAATACATGTCCTGCCTCTGTCCTATATTGCACTCTACCTTAGGGCTCAGTAGGCCTGCCAAAGGAGTGACTTAAGCAGATCTACAGGGGAAGTAGTGGCTTTGCCATTGTTTTTAGTGACAAGATCGGGCTAGCAGTGGCAGACTGGGAGACCTGTTTTACTTGGGGACCTTTAGGGTAGCACAACCAGTGCTGTAAGCCCTGGTGAACCCCTTTAACTTACATGCCCTTTGGTACCAGAGTAGCATATACTAGGAACCTACAGGTAAGTTAGCCATTTTCATTTGGGTATAGCCGATTCACCATTAACTTTAGGGTCATGGCACTGGCACTATGGTCTGGTTTGCCTCTGGTGGTGCACAATCACCCTGTGGGAGATAAAATCAGGTGTTTTCTCTCAGGGTGGCAGTCCATCTCATCTGACAGATAAGTCCTCCATATCGCTCAGCAGAGCCATGCCCTTCCATTTCTTTCTGACCCTCCACAACTTCTACCCTCATCAAAGCTTCTCTTCCTCATTGCAATCACTTTAGCTCACAACGTGAGTGAGCTCCAGCCTCCTTACACAAATGTTTTCTCTGACAAACTGGTAGTTAGGTCCAGGACATCTTATTTTTTCAAAAGTTGTGGCTTGTTTTCACGTGGACAATCCATCACCCTCCCAACGTTCTTTGCTGTTCCTCACTCCTCAAAAGAGTAGAGACTCCATGGACTGGACCGTAAAACAGCCATAAACTTTAACATTGATTGCAGCAAAAAACAATTGGTAGACGATCTGCTTTTTGTGATGTTTTCAGGGGCAAAGAAAGAGAAGACATTGCAGAAAAGGACTTAAAAAGGTGGCTAGTACTCTGCATTAAGATTTGGCCAAGAAATCTGGAAAGACTTAGTGATCGTTACACCAGGTCAAAGCGGCTATTAGTGTAGTGGCATGTGGAGGGCCATTTGTCATGCCATGAGATGGGCATCACTGTACATGTTCATGAAGCACTACTACTTTGACGGCCAGGTCCAACAGTAAGGGCATAAATTGACGTTAACTTGCAGGGGAGACTCTTAGATGCTGCCCCTTTCCTTCACTTCTGGAGTGAAAGAAGAGCAGGGCTGAAATACACATAGGGCTACCTAGCAGCACTCAGGATAATTGCTGTGAAAACTTCCAGATCCATTCTGGAACCTGGGGAGGGTTCTACAGGTTCTCGGTTAAGTAGAGTATCTACCAAAGGTAAAGAACTTATTCTTGTGCACAGACATCAGCAGTCTAAGTTGAATGCTACGTTGATGAAACAATATGGGATATTTGAATAGGTTTTTCAGTGCTAACTCATTTAGGAAAAAAATCTAAGTAACCAGCACCAGATTGACAACCCCAGACTTGTGAAGCTCGATAATGATGAACATCATTTACCTTGAGAAAATTGGGACGCTGGACCAAAGAACATTAGAAAAAGGATTCAACAAAATGGAAGAAGAAAACAATTAGGGAGATAATAAGGGATTGGGATTGGAATATGGAGAATGCCATTTGGAAAGGTGCTGGAGTATAGGTATGAGTAGATGTACTAGGATCTTGGTAGTGGTAGGCTTGATATGATAGAATTGTCTGTAAAGATCCTAAGATATAAATGGGTTAAATGTAGTAAGGTGTAGGACTGTTATTGGTACTAGGGTATAAGCAGGAGTAGACCTACTAGGGCGTAAGTAGGACAGGTTGTACTTTGTTATATTCGTGGGTGAAGGTACTAGGATATAGGTAGGAATAAATGTATTAGGCTGTAGGTGGAGTAGGGAAATTTGGCCTAAGGCAGGGGATGTAACTATAGGCTATAAACAGGGTTCCTGATATACAGGTTTGGGCAGGGAAAAGAGGGAGTAGGCAGGGAAAGCAGTACTTGGGCATGGGTAGAGGTATAAACCATAGTTCATACACATATGAACAGGACTATCAGAAAGGAAATCTAGATGGAAAAAAATGTCAGATAGTTGGGTTTTTATTTTTTAAGCTAATTGGGAGTCTATTTTGGTGTTGACGTAGAGGTAAAAAGCCAAAGAATTCGTACAGTTCCTACAGTGTTAGAAATTATTTTATAAAGAAGAAGGATTTTAGTGATTTAGACCCCTACATGGATCAACAATATAACAGTGTTACCACACTCTTATAATAAAACCATTATTTCACATACCCTCAATTTTAGAACAAATGTATAAAAACAAAAAGTACATTGCAGCAAACAAATTCATTCGGTGGACACATTATAATGTTAACCAATTCATTTGTTCTTATTACATTACATATAGAATATAGAGGAATTAAAAATTGTTGACGTGCTGCAGCGACTGCAGGACAGATTAAAAAGAGAGTAACTTACATTTTGGATCCCCCACCCGGACACAGTTCCCACACCCCTGAAGTTTTATTCCAGTGCCTTTTATAGACATTAAGTGGTAGCACTCCCAGCCTTAGTAACAGTACTACCCGTCTGGGAGATATATATTTTTCTTGGTGTCTAAAATTTAAAAATAGCGGACAATATCTTATGTAATGTTAGGTTTGTGCAGTGACTAATGTCACTTTGGTGGCTTATGCTTGGAATTGAGTTTTTTGCAACACAGTCATATAAATATTCTATTTTACAATCCAGTTTATTCAGAATCAGCTTTACATTTTCCATAGAAGTGTGATATTTTCTGTGGGCTGCAAAAGATTCTTGCCTCAGTAATTCTCTAAGACTGCCTTCCTTTGCATGAAAATAAATTCTAGGCCACGTGTTTTAGGTTTGCTGTTACATTAGCTGATGACCTAATAAGATTAAGCTCTAATAGTATTGCCTGCACAGGGAAACCTTGATTTATTGTAGCCACAGATTGAACAACCTTACCTTTGGATTGATAAAAAAAAAAAAAAAAGACCATTGGTTTATGGGTGTATACTCCAGTGCATATGTAAACGTCGGGGGAAATTTTACTCTACATACTTCTAATAGTTGTTGAAAATGCCTACTCCCAAAAGATTCATAAAACAGGTTTAGAGCCACCATATGCCCTAACACCTTATTTCCTAGGTGTTTAAAGTGAGGTTTATTATTGATATTCTAAGACAACACCTTTCCTAATACGTATCAGGTTTTACCCTTTCAGATAGTGTTTGCCTATAACTAAAAGTGAGACAATGTTTTCTTCCTTTAAAAGCCATTACTTTAGTCTTGAAGATGTTAATTTCTACAAAACCAACATAGGAGAGAGTGAGAAGAAGTAAACTCCTGCTCACCTTCCCAAGTGCAAAGAATAGCCACCACAACCAGAGCAAGTATGTCGCCACCTCCAAATGCTGTCTGACCTTTCCCATTGTATCTCAGACCCTTTTTAGATTCTTAAAAAGATCCCTCACCCACCAACCTTGTTTGTGGCATGCTTCAACATTGGGGTCCCACCCTAAGTGCCTATTGCCTCTGAGGGGTGCTACGACTCCTGAGCGGGTGCTTCTCAATGGTCAGTGCACATAGATTGTGATTTGTGCACAAAGAAACAAGATGATTTAAAATTGTCTGCCGGGCACCTACTCCTCAGTGTGCTTTATTAATGGTACCCTTTGACAAGATTAACAGTGCAAGATGTGTATGGAGATTTTATGCACTCCTACATCTAGATCTTAGGGTCAGCATTTTCCAGCCAGTAAGTCTGCCCCCAAAGGGTCAACGTGATTTTCTTCAGGGCCTTCTCTTATCTACGCCTGTTCACTTAGACGCATGTTATACCATTGTCATTAACTCACGTTTTGTAAGGAGTGGGAGGACTCCTTTTGAGTACCTACACACAAAACACAAAGAACAAACATTTTTATATCCAATTGCACCATGGCGTTAAAACGGATCTCCCTTCCATCATTTTACCATATTATGTGGGGTGTCCAGGCCCCTGCAAGGATTGAATACATTTGTGAAGAAACTTGAATGGGGCTCCCTGCACAATGTTCCTCTGTCTAATCCCTGTTATTCAAGAAAGTTGCCCCACCAATGTCAGATTGTGGCTCAAAAAATATAACATTTTAATAGCATAGGATTCCCCTCATACAACTTCTAGATTGTAGAACCTGTAGGCTAAGTATCATGTAAGAATTGCGCGGTCACTTCCATGATAAAAATTGTCATTGCCCTCCTCGAAAGCATTAAAAAAGCTGTAGGTAGTTATTACATAGTCAATAATAGAAGAGCCTGTTATACCTTTACTTGTTGGCGCAGCCAGAATATCAGGGACCATCCTTCCATTTATAATTGCCTCATTGATTATACTGAGAGATTCAAGTAGTACTCTACCTCTTCGATCGCTTTTCGTGATGTAGGAAATATGACCTCGGGTGTCTTCCATGTGCATCTTCGAACACCTTATTTTTGCATGAAGATAATGAAGTATTAGAAAATTTAGCATTAAACATTCTTTCTATACTCTTGGTAGTTTCAGTGGATTCAAGTACTTGATTTAAGATTAAATTGTTTTGCTGTCCTGGAGGAACATATATATTAACAAGAAGAGCGAACATTTGATAGTTTTCAGTTTTTTGAAAATTAATCTGAGTTCCTTGTGTATTTTGATGAATGAAAGGGAGAATCGCATAAACTCATAGAATTTCCATTGACAATATAATTGCAAGTCCTCCTTTGGCACGTCCTTTATAAATACACGGGGGAGTGGGCAGGTATTATGAAATGCAGATTCTAAGACTGTAGTGGGTAGCCCTTTTCCTATATCTGCTGGGAGAAATTAGAAGGAAACAGAGGAGGAGCCCCAAGAGAAAGCAGCTGGAGGGATGTCCAGGAAATAATAATGATGCATTGGAACATATCAAGAGAGAAGTAGCTCACTGTAAAATACTTAATTATGCAGCAGAGAAAGAAGGCTGATAAGTTGCAAGGGAGAGTGGCGGAAAGCAGAAATTCAGCCCAAATCCACTGGACTGAGGTTGAAAATTTTGCCAGCAGTAGCCCTGCCCTGCAAAATTTTGCCAGCCCCATACCCTGCATGTGTGGAATTTTGTGGCATCAACCTATTCTACATTCTCTTGCTATGGATTATGATGCCATCTGGAAGTTGACTTCAGAAAAGCATCATGTTTAGTGGAAATTAGCTTTGACATTGATCATAGGTACCACAGAGTGACTCATGTCTGTCAAATGTACAGGATGTTTAGCTGCCCTTGTGTCCAGGACCTAGAGCACCTTCAGTAACAGATTGTCTGTGACTGTAGCATTCTACATGGATGCTTAGAAAGACAATGAACATACTTTGGAGTCACTGCTGTGCATCCTTTCCCAGTTTGTGGTTTTCCCTCCTTTTGCGGGTCAAGAATCGAAAAAATGTCTTTGCCTATTGTGTAAGTTTGGGACCTTCGGGTAGAAGGTTTGTAAAACTGTTCCTTAGGTTATATTGTTTCTGGAAAAATGCTTTTGTTGTGGGTACTGTTCTTGCAGCTGCAGATAATATGTAGGAGGATGTAGAACCATAAAGACCTTAACTCTTAAGTATAAACATTTGGAAATTCTCAAAACCAACAGATTTCTGAGTTTATAATTCAGTCTTTATGTATTTTCCTTCATCCACATGTGCTCTAAACATTACTCATCAGGGAACTTTGCTTTCCTTAAAGAAAGATGTTGAGAGAGATAAAGAGAGAGACAGAGAGAGAGAGAGACAGAGAGAGAGAGAGAGAGAGAGAGAGAGAGAGAGAGAGAGAGAGACAGAGAGAGAGAGACAGAGAGCGATATCAATCAGTCTTAGCAAAGATGAGCACCTCTCAGAGTGGTCATGACGTATGTCTCATAGTCATATCAGCAGAATTCTTAGTTGCACTTGGTGGTTTGATCTGACTTACACAAAGTAGTATGGAAAAACTATGGACCTAGCACGTTGAAACTGACTTCTTTAGATACCCTACTACTGATGGACTAGGATCTTCTGATTTCTTCACCCATGCTCCTGACAAATCCTCTCACCCTTTCGTGCTGAACTTGATCTGAAGTATTCTTTGCTTCTGAATGCCCTTAAAATCCTCTCCATTTATCCTAGACAAAAGGTGAACAAAGTGATCTAAAGTGTTCTCCAGCTCATTGTTAGAACATCCAAGAACAGCAGTAGATCTTGTAGCCCTGAGGGCTGTAGCAGAGGTAGTGCAGCCCATCTTTCCAACTGCATCCATCTTTCTGCTTTATGTCTCAGGTGCAGTTGTGGAGGTTGAACCAGAGACTTCTGCCTCTTCCTAACCTCTGACATCACCAGAGAGTCTGGAGGCAGGGTGATGTATAGGAAAAATTGGATCAAAGACTAGAGGCTTGTATTTATTTGCTTGGTGGCGAGCCACTCCCTTCATAGAAGCCAGAGTCAAGATTGCATGTGCTTTCCAACAACCCATGAACCTCTGCCACTAGGGGCCTAACGTGTGGCCTAGGAGAAAATCTTAAGACAAGTGATTTTTCATAAACAGAAGCTAATGTTTCGATTTTACGTCTCTTCGCTGCTGGCTTGGTGACATCATCAAAGGTCTGGACATTACCACCTGTGTAATCCTTTGACGGTTGAATCAGGCATGCTAGCTGAGTAATTGTGCTTTCTGAGGTTTCCCATGCATAGGCTTATCTTGTTGTGAAAGGGACCAAACTCGAGCTAGCGCCAGAGCAGTACATTAAATTGTAGGGCCTGGCAGATTGTTTAGTGGAAAATGCTTAGTAACCTGAGACAAAGTATTGATGCAGACAGTGCAGTATCCTGAGTAGTACGGACTTTTGAGCACTGGAATTACTAGAGCCATCCCTGCAGTTGAGATGGGTGGAATCTCAGGACATTGTTGCTCCAGTGAAAGTGAAATATTTTTAATGCACTTTTAAGACCTAGGGTTTGCATCTTTGCCATAGAGGGAGTCAAAGTTACCTCTCTTCTTGATTTTGAAGTTATCAACCTCATTGAGTATCAAAGAGTGAAGCATGGGTAACATTGAATTCCTTACAGCTCACATGTTCATCATAAACTGGGTAAGCCATCTTCTTTTGCTTACAATTATTTAAGTTTCTAAACAGATTTTTCTCTCCTTGATTTATGAGGTGTTCTCTTTGGATTTATGTTGCATGATGTTATAATGTGGGCTTTTGGTTGAGGGGGTGAGAACTCTCCTCAGTCATACACCTCATTCCCTGTCAGGGTGAACCACAAAAGTCCCTAACTTAGTTTGTGCTTAACCCTCTGATAGCTTGGCACAAAAGCAGTCAGGCTGAAGTTGGAGACAATATGTTAAGTATGTATGCAGCAAACAAACAGTGATTACATGAAAACACAACATCAGAAAATCAGATATTATAGTACTCATGGCATCTTTTATAACACCATTGATAATGTCACTGTAAAATTTGAAGTAATATTATTGATGAGATAACTGTGCATGGCAAGGACTTGAATTATAGTGACCTTAGGGCACAAGTTATAGTTACTTGAAATAGCTGAATTTCTATGGTTTTGTATGTTAAAAATGTGATATATATATATATATATGTGTGTGTGTGTGTATATATATATATATATATATATATATATATATATGTGTGTTTGATGGCATGTGTAGCTGCAGATACACATGCTTTGCATAAATCCACCATCTAGTGTTGGGTTTGGAGTGTTACAAGTTCTTTTTTTTCGAAGATGTTTTTCAAGTCGCGAGATCGAGTGACCCCTCCTCTCAGTGATAGTGCGCATGGGCATCGAGTCCTTTGTTAGATTGTTCTCTTTCAGCCATCGGGTTCGGACTTGTTTACTCTCACTCCAGTAGATCTTGGTTCAGTACTATCTGAACTTCTCTCTTCTTTTCTATAAACATCGGTATGGTTCTCAATCGTGTTTTCCAAACGTACATTCGATCCGATTATGATCGGCGGGTCGATTAAATACCCTTTACGGTCAACCACGCCCTTTTTTGTCCTACTTCGATGCATGGTAGTCAAACAATGTCAGGCTGATGGAATGGACTCTTTCACTTTTGCCCTTGGTGTCACGCCAAGTTTCCATACAGTGATCAGCACTCTGTGTGCAATCTCTGTCTTTCACTGGATCACAGAGAAGATAGCTGTGAAGCTTGTCAATTCTTTTGTTCAAAGAACACTCTTAGGGATTGAAGAGCACGTAGGTTGGAGATGGCGTCCAAGTCGTCGGAGCAAACGCCTGACATCTTTGATGAAAAACACACACAAGAATTATTGGCTCATCACACAACAGTTTCCATCGCACACTCTGATTTAGATTGAGATTCGGATGGCGACAGCCAATCCATCCAACCGTGCAGTACGTGAGTACATCAGTCCCTTCCCACCAACAAAAATCAGCCAAAAAGATTCAGCACCAGTCTTGGGACCCCCACTGCTGGCCAGCCATGGTTGGACCCGAAAAATACAATCGGATGACCAACCCTCAGGTTTGGCACCAAAACATAAGACCAAAGTGCATTCAGCACCAACCAAACAGCTTGCAATACCTGTTTCGGGATCAAGACAAAAATCAGAGAATTCCACCTTGGAGCCAAAACACGTAACAACACTTTCGGAGCCAACATTTTCGGCCCAACTTATACATTCGGTTTCCAAACTTTCGGAGCTGAAACCTGTGGATGGAACATATGCTCCAGTTACAGAGGAGTCTTCTGAAATAAGACCCATATTTGAAGTAATGGACGCTAAACAGTGAAAAATCCATATACATAAGGACACAGGAAGAATCATTCCTTCTCCTCCAACAATCAAAAGAAAATTAACTTTCCAAGAGACTTTAGAAACTGGGCCTCCACCTGCTAAAATATTTAAACAAAAGGAGAAACCAAAACCATCACAACAGTCTTCACCACCACATTCTCCTTTACTCCCTGCTTCTCCACCACCACTACCTTCACCTACACAAGTTTCTCAAAAACTCCCAATCTCAACACATGGGGATGATTTATATGACAATCAATAGCATATAGATCAATGCGACTTAAATGATCAGATCCCATCCCATCGAATTATCCTGATTTATACCCTACAGACCATCGCCACCTGGAGATACCACTGCTTACAATCAGGTTATAGCTAGGGCAGCTACGTATCATAAGGTACAGTTACACACAGATCCCATTGAGGATGATTTTTTCTTTTGATACACTAACATCTACTCATAAGGAGTATCAGTGTCTTCTTATGCTCCCAGGCATGCTTAAACATGCAGAGGACATCTTCAAGGAACCGATAAAATCTAGAAATATTACACCAAGGTTGGGTAAAAAGTATAAACCTGCACCCTCTGATCCGTTTTTTATTAGAGATCAGTTGACACCTGATTTTACAGTAGTCAGTGCAGCAAGGAAAAGAGCATATAGCAAATCTACAGGGGATGCTCCTCCAGACAAAGAAAGTTGTAAATTTGACACAGCTGGAGAGTAGCAACTCAAGCTGCTAACCATTGTAGGATTGAAAACTCTCAAGCACTATTGGCAAGATATGATAGAGCTCATTGGGACGAAATGGAAGATTTGCTACAGTACTTTCCACCAGAAAAGAGCACAACGGATAGTAGCACAGGGACAGGCCATTTCTAATAATCAAATTAGATCTGCAATAGATGCCACAGATACAGCAGCAAGGGGTATCAACGCGACTGTCATTAGAAGGCACGTATGGTTAAGAACTTCAGGGTTTAAACCAGAAATACCACAGGCAGTGTTGAATATGCCCTTTGATAAGCAACACATATTTGGGCCAGAGGTTGATACCACCAAAGATTCTGATACAGCTAAAGCTATGGGTGCCCTTTACACTATAACTACTCAGGGAACTTTTCATAGGCCACAGTTTAGAGGTGGCTTCAAACCATCAACCTCAGAACCATCCACATCCCAACAGAACAAGGGGCACATTTTTACAACAGAGGCTCCTTCAGAGGTTCTTACAGAGGAAATAATTATAGAGGGAAAGGTAAATCAACCGCCCCAAGAGGTTCGTCCACCTCAACCAAACAATGACTTTTTACAGATGCCCACACAGCATACATCTCCTGTGGGAGGAAGACTGGAACCAACATTACTGCAGATCAATGGGTACTGTCAATTATCCAACATGGTTATTGCCTAGAAATTATCTCTACTCCACCAAACATTCCCCTTGCTCGCACAAACTTACTCTGGAACATCTCCATTTATTAAAACAGGAGATACAATCACTTCCACTCAAAGGTGTTCTAGAGATGGTACCTATATCCCAACAAGAGTCAGGAGTGTATTTACTATACTTCCTCATACCAAAGAAAGATGGTACTCTCAGACCAATCTTAGATCTCAGACTGCTCAATCAGTACATTCTGTCACATGGTCACTCTACAGGACATCATTCCCCTGCTACAAAAAAGAATACATGACAGCATTGGATTTAAAAGATGCTTATTTCCACATTCCCATACATCCAGATTCACAAAAATAAAATAGTCCTTAGGACAAACCCAAAATTCCTACCAAAAGTAGTCTCACCCGTTTCATATCAGTTTGGCAGTGGAATTGCCAGTCTTCTTTCCACAGCCAGATTCAGTTCCTGAAAGAGCTCTTCATACCCTCGATGTTAAAAGTGCTCTTGTGTATTATATATAATATAATGAATACAAGCATTCAGACAATCTAAACCACTCTTTGTGGCTTTTCCAAAACCTCACAAGGGTAATCCTATTTCAAAACAAGGATTAGCCAGATGGATGGTAAAGTGTTTTCAAACTTGCTATCTTAAAGCTAAAAGACAGTTACTAGTAACTCCTAAAGCACATTCTACTAGAACGAAAGGAGCTTCAATGGCATTGTTAGGAAATATACCAATGGCACATATCTGTAAAGCAGCCACGTGGTCTACACCACACATTTACTAAACACTACTGTGTGGATGTCTTATCTCGCCAACAAGCAAATGTTGGACAAGCAGTGTTTAAAACACTATTTCAAACTACTCCAACTCCTACAGGCTAACCACTGCTTATTTTGGAAGGGGACTGCTTTACAGCCTATGCAAAGCATGTGTATCTGCAGCTACACATGCCATTGAACGGAAAATGTTACTTAAGCAGTAGACATCTGTTCTTGGCATGTAGTGATGCAGGTTCACATGTGCCCTCCCTCCTCCCCGGAAGTCTGTAACCGTTGTAGTAGTTTATTTGTAAATATGTATGTACATTGCATGGACATCTTCTTTTCTGAATACACACACACACACACACACACACACACACACACACACACACACACACTTCTACACTCTTTACTTCACCCTCCTGCAGGAAAACAATCTAATAAAGGATTTGATGCCCATGCGCACTATCACCGAGAGGAGGAGTCACACTATCCGGTGACTCTGAAACCTTCTTCGAAGAAAAACAACTTACAACACTCCGAGCCCAACACTAGATGGCGGACATTTGCAGGAATCCAGTTTTATTGTTGAATGCCAACCACCAACCCTTTTAACTCTTCTGAGTCTTGCTCTTGGTCAGTGAGTTCTTTCACAATTTCTATGTATATACAGTCAATCCATCTTACTATTTAAGAGGCATTATGGATCTTGCAGTTTTGCAGTTGTAACAATAATTGGTTAAAAGAAATAAAGCAGCATTGTCTCTCATAATTGACCTTTGCAATTTACAGACCGATCCACCATAACCACAAGAAATGTGACGTGTAAGTGTCAACAATGCTTCTGAGAATGCCCAAGAGTATTACAACATGAGATATAATTGTATATAGAGGCTTAACCGTGATGTAATGGTATTGTGTTTTTTAATTATTGTTACAAACGAAAAATACAATATCTGACTCTTAGGTGGCTAGGCCTCCTGGCCTCCTGCATCCTGCTGGTAAATCATGCCAGGTGGCATATGCGGGCTCTGCAGTGGGATCTCAAGTTCCAGTGGACAAAGCATCAGGGAATTCTCTCAGACATAGTCCAGTTCTCGGAGGGACCTGCACAAGATTTACAATGGTGGCTGACAAACCGTAATTGGGTCACAGACTGACTTCTCTGCCTTCCCAAACCAGATCTGACAGTGGTGACAGATTGGTTGCATTTGGGATGGGACGGCCATCTGAGAGAGGTGTCGATCAGAGTACTCTAATCTCCAGCGGAATTCAGACTCCACATCAACTTGCTAGAGCTCCGTGTGATCTGACTAGCATTGAAAGCATTTCCTCTTTCTGTCAAGAGGAAGATGATACAGGTGTTCACGGACAACACCATTGCCATGTGCTACTCAACAAACAGAGCAGGATGGGGTCGTGGACCCTTTGTCAAGAGGCCGTGCGTCTCTGGACATGGCTCAAACAGCAGGGCATAACACTGCTGGTTCAACACCTGGCAGGTTCTCTGAACGCCAGGGCAGACAAACTCAGCCGTCGATGCCTAGCGGATCACAAATAGTGTCTCCTTTTGGAGGTAGCGCAAGTACTGTTTCAGCAGTGGGGAGAGCCTTGTTTAGATCGGTTTGTTTCTGAAGAGAATGTGCAGTGTCTGCAGGTTTGCACATTGGAGTTTCCAACAGTTGAAAGCATTTGACCTTGGTCCAGACGGTATACACCTGCCGTTGGCAAACATATTGTACAGAAAAGTCTATAGACCATCTTTCTTCTCTTTCCTACCCTTGCCCAGCAGGGCTCAGTTTCCAGGCATTCTTAATGGTTATTTCTATGCTCTGTCAGCCTTCCTGTGGCTCCCTGACCAACTCTTTGTTTAACTCACCTATTCTAGATACATTTCTTAAAGGGATTGTACATGTATTTTCCCCTTCACCCTTCGTAATGCCTCAGGGACCTAAACCTGGTTCTCACTTACCTCATGTGTGCTCCTCTACACACCACTACACAATTGTCCCCTATGGCTGCTTAGCATCAAGACAGCCTTCCTTTTGGCAGTATCATCTGCCTGGAGGGTGAGTGTGCTGCAGGCTTTATCATCCAAGCCTCCCTATCTCACTGTGTTCCCTGACAAAGTGCTGCTCCGCACCAGGGCCTATTTCCTCCCGAAATTAGTGACCCCATTTCATTTGTGACCGTCTCTTTAACTCTTCTCATCTTTTACGCTCCTCCACATCCCTCTAAAGAAGAGGCGCGAGCCACGGTCTGGACCCAAAAAAGCATTGCCGTTCTACTTTGACTGCACAAACGAGTTCCGGGCTTGTCAAACACTACTGCCTGGACAATCAAGTCCACAGGGATGGGCATTTTGCCCGTTTTGTCCTGCAGGACTTCTTAGTATAGAAGATTTGTCTGCAGCCCAACGACAGAATGGTATGGCTTGGGTAGCTATTACAAGGTAAGGAATCTGCAACTAGAAGTCTGTCAGATAAACAAGTTATTTACCTTTGGTAACCCATTATCTGGTAGAGACTATCTAGCTGCAGATTACTTACAGATTCACCCATGCCTCCCCGCTATGTGGACATATTTCTAGGGCTAGAGTTGTCACCTTTTCAGGGCCCTATTTTGGACACACATAGGTTAGCCCACTTCATGGCCCTGCGCTCCTGGGGGTGGAAAGTTGTGAAAAGTAACTGACATCCACACACCTTGGTGGTGCCTATATCTGTGATGGCGATGTCACTTCCGACGCTAATGCCACATGGAGCTGAACGAACGCAGAGTAGTACTGCTTACGCAAAAGCTTCTGTAACCAGACTAACGCCTGGAAAATTCAAAGATAAGGAATCTGCAGCTAGATAGTGTCTTTACCAGATAATGTGTTACCGAATGTCAGTAATCTGTTCATGTAAGCACAACATAAATTACAAAATCTTTCTACAATACACACACACACACACACACACACACAAAAAAATCTGTTTTCAATTAAAAAAAAAAAATGTCACCAAAAAAAAAAAAATTAAAGTAATGTTCTACTTAGATGAGTTACCAGTGCTAACAATAAATTACCCCCACCCCCAAACAGTGCAAGACGGGGGTGCAAATTATTGTTAGCACTGCTAATTATAACTGGTGAATTTTTGTGTTTTTATAATTCAAAACATTGCCTTTGTCACTGAGCTGACCTAAATATAACGTCACTTTAACCACCTTTTGGTTTTTCAGTGAATTTGTAATTTAGTTTTTTTTAAATCTAAAACAGATATTTTTTGTACACCTAATGATAACGTTGCTTTAAGCTTTGTTTTTTCAGAGACTGTGTGTGTATATATATATATATAATATAATATATATTGTGAGGACCTAGTTTCCATAGGAAAAGTTTGCCAATAACTTTGGTGGCGATTGATGAATCTTCATGAAATGTTCAAAACTAGTTTGCCACTCACTTCAGCTGCTGTGTTGAAAGTTCCAGAATGATCCGTCAAGCGGGGGCTGAGAAAAAGGAGTATCCCAAGATGTGTTTCTCCCATGTAGTTTCCCATAGGGATTTTCGACACAACTACAGCCCGAACCACTGGACAAAATTACCTCATATTTGTCATAAATACAGATTTTGGTCCAGAAAGATCTCTTTGAAATTTGGTGTAAATCTGTTCACTAGTTTCAGAGTTATTAAAAAAATATTTATAAGTAGGGACACAAATCCTCCACAAATCTGACAGATATGGTGAGATCTGATCGGCTGCCAGCTCATCAATCAGGAAGTATTGGCAGCGATCTTGGGACTCAGGCCTCAGCCCCAGTCCCAAAAAAGCAACAAAAAGCCAGAACAGGGCAGGGCAGGAAAAACTTTTTTTAAATTTTTTGAAAGAAATGTTGCTGTGAATCCGCAGAGGATCTGTGGATCCATGGCAAAAAAAAAAAAAAAAGGTATGGCTTTCCGAGCTTGCCCTCCTCCCCCCCCCTCCTCTATTGCACCTACCACCCCTCTTCCTCCTCCCCCCGGGTGGGCCAAGTCGCAGCGGGTGGGGGGATACTTTGAATTCAATTGGTGCATGCCCCCGACTGATATTTTTCCTGGGGACCCCATCCCTCGTGGCCCAGCCTTAGTTGTGGGAGGGGGGAATGGCCAATATTTCCCCCATAGACCCCACTAACCTGCATTGTTTCAGCTCCAGACACCCCATTTTTTGGCCTCAGCAGAAGAGGGTTTGTGTCTGGCACCCAGAACCTCATCCCCTGGGCCCACTCCTGAAGCCAATAATGGCCCTGGGGACCTCATTCCTAGGGAGCCATCCAGCAATGTCCTGGTGTGCCCACCCTTGGGACATAGCGGTTTCAGAAACCTGTGTTTGCTTTCACTTGGCGAGACCAATTTCAAAGCTCCTGCCAAGCAGGAACAAACACTAAGTCCACTCACAGCATGCAGGAGCATGAAGAGTGCTCCCGCACACTGTAAGCAAACTTTTTATCTTTTGTGGGCAGGGAACAGCATTTTTAACTGCTCCATGCGGACAGGAGCAATATTGGGGCAGTGGGTGCCTTGGTTGGCCCTAGGGCACACATCATTTATTGGCTGATGTTAGACCGGACCCTTTTTACAGGGTCATCCCCAGACTTTGTACCTTCCTCCACCTTTTTGTTGGCTGTAGGACTCTGGGCACTTTATCACTACTGATCAGTGCCAAAGTGATTGTGCTCTTTCTTCTAAACTTGATATGATTGAGTTACACCTGAATGGCACATTTAATTTACGTGTAAGTCCCTTGTACATTGGTATCCCTTATACCTAGGGCCTGTAAATGAAATACTACTAGTGGACCTTCAGCGCAGATTGTGCCACTCACAGAAGTAACCTTTCAAACATGTCTCAGGCCTGCCACCACATGGCCTCTGTGCACAGTTCACTGCCATATAGACTTGGCAAGTCAAACGAGTTGTCAAGGCCTAAACACCCTTTTTACTACACCTAAGTCACCCCTAAAGTAGGCCCTACATAGCCCTATGGGCAGGGGGCTGCGTATGTAAAAGATAGGAAATTTCTTATTTACTACATATCCTAGTGGTGACAAACAGCCTATTTAGTTTCTCAATACCGTGAGTGATACTTCTCTCATAGGATCTATGAGGAATAGTGTGGGCATGTTTAGTATGTTTGGAATGATAGCAAGAAATTCTGCGTTCAATGGCATGTTTAGCTGTAGATACACATGCTTTGCATAAGTCTGCCATCTAGTGTTGGGCTTGAAGTGTTGCAAGTTGTTTTTCTTCAAAGAATCTTTTAGAATTACGAGACTGAGTGACTCCTCTTGGTGATACTGCACATGGGCATAGAGTCCTTTGTTAGATTGTTTTCTTTCTGCTGTCGGGATAGGATGAGTGTTTCCTCTCGCTCCGGTGAATCTCAGTTTGGTATTTTCTGAACTTTATTTCCAACTTCTATCAACGTCGGTATAGTTTTCTATCGTGTATTATATTCTTTTAATAGTCTATCTTATTTTTATTGTCTGTTTCGATTTAATGCTCTCAGCGACGTCCACTCCCTTTTTGGACCTACTTTGACAATTTTAGTCAGAGAATGATAAGCTGATAGAACGAACTCCGTTTCGGTTTTGTCCTCAGTGTCACTCCAAGTTTCCCTTCACAGATCAACACTTGATGTGTAATTTGGGTCTGTCTCTGGACCACAAAGAAGAGACCTGAGATGCCTGTATATCTGTTTGATCAAAAAAGACTCCCCGGAACCGAAGAGTGCGTCAATTAGAAATGGCATCAAAAGTACCAGAAGACACACCCTACATCTTCGGAGAAGAGCACATGCAGGAAGAAATACAACACCAATTAGCCTTCCCCATTTGGGACTCCAATTCGGATCATGACTCTGATTTTGAGTGCCAAACCATCCCACCGGAACAGTACGTGAGTACATCAGCACCATCGCACCAAACAAAGACTGTTAAAAAGACTACTGCATTGATTGTCTGTCTTCCACTGCCCTAAGGCTATAGTAGTAGCCGAAAAACACATTCAGATGCCTCACCTACTGTTTCGGCACAGAAGATACACAAGACCAAAATGCATTCGACAACAACCAAGCACACATCCCAATCAGTTTCGGTATTGAGCCAAAAATCTGACATTTACACTTCCGAGCCGAAAAAATAACCATCAATTTCAGAGGAGACATTTTCGGTTTGAGTAAAACATTCAGTATCGAAGGGTTGGAACCGAAAACTGTAGTGACTAAAACTTCTATAGCTACAACAGAGGAGTCATCTTCTATAGAGCCGATACTTGAAGTAATGGACGCTAAACATCGCAAGCTTCAAATACAAAAAGGAACAGGAAGGATTATAGCTTCTCCTCCTGTTCCAATTAAAAGGAGACTCGCATCTCAGGAGACTTTGGATTCTGGGCCTCCCCCTAAAAGTCTCTAAAGAAAAAGGACAAGGCTCCATAACAACCTCCACCTTCACCCACCTATTCTCCTGTGCTTCCTTCTATCCACCACCATCACCTCCACATTCTGTTCATACACAGCTCCCTCCACAAGCATCATCAGCAACAGCTTATAGGGATGATTTAAGTGATGTTAAGCAGGATGCAGACCCATGGGATCTATATGATCCTGATCCCAATTTATCTAATGACCCTGGCTTATATCCAGCAAGGCCTTCTCCTCCTGAAGATATCACTGCTTAAAATCAAGTCATAGCTGGAGCAGCTGTGTATCATAATGTGCAGCTACATACAGACCCAATTGAAGAGGACTTTTTATTCATTGCTTTAACAAGTACACACAAAGAGTCCCAATGTCTACCTATGCTTCCAGGCATGCTTAGACATGCCAATGATATATTTAAAGAACAAGCAAGAATTATCACACCAAGGGTAGATAAAAAGTATAAAGCTGTGCCCTCTGATCCAACTTTTATAAAAACACAACTACCACCTGACTCCATAGTGGTAAGTGTGGTAAGTGCGGCACGAAAATGTGCTAATAGTCAATCCACAGGGGATTCTTCTCCTCCAGATAAGGAGAGTAAAAAACTAGATTCAGCAGGCAAGCAGTGGCTGCTCAAGCTACTAATCATTGGAGAATTGTACATTTTCAAGCACTCTTGGCAAGGTATGACAGGGCCTACTGGGACGAAATGGAAGAACTATTATAATATCTTCCACAAGAACATCAAAAAAGAGGATAGGAGATAGTAGTGGAGGGACAGGCCATTTCAAGTAATTCAATCAGATGTGTCTCTGACGCCGCCGACACAGCAGCATGTGGGATTAACACTAGTGTGATTATCAGAAGGCATGCATGGTTAAGGTGCTCAGGTTTTAAACCTGAAATACAACAAGCTGTATTGAACATGCCATTTGATAAAGAGCATCTTTTTGGCTGAGAGGTGGACACCACAATAGAAAAACTTAAAAAGGACTCAAACAGCCTAAGCTATGGGTGTGTTATACACTGGACCCACTAGGGGTACGTTTCGTATTCCACAATTTAGAGGTTGTTTGAAAACCTCAACCACAGAGCCTTCCACCTCACAACAAAAACAGGGAACACATTTCTATAATAGAAGTGCCTTTAGAGGATCATATAGAGGATCAAAAAACAGAGGAAGAGGTAAAGCTTCTGCCTCTAGAGCAGTGGTCTCCAAACATTTTAATGCCGTGCCCCCAGTTTGAAAATAAAACTTCTTGCCCCCTCCCCTCAGAATTGTCCACAAATATTTTATAAGGGTGGCAATCTTTAAATATGTCTTGGCCTATTTAAACATTGCAGTTAATTACTGTTACCTTTTTTAAATGCAATAACATGCTTCTGCTTAAAACAAAGGTCTGTTATCTGTATAAGGCTTCTTTTGGCCAGAGTCTGGCGCACCCCCCTAGGATCACTTGGGGGCCCACCTAGAGGGGGCCACCCCCCAGTTTGAAGACCTCTGCTCTAGAGGTTCTTCCTCTACCACAAAACAGTGACTTTTACAAATACCCACAGCACATACATCTCCTCCGGGAGGAAGACTGGTAAATTTGTATCCACAATAGTACATCACCACAGACCAATGAATTCTATCAATTATCCAACTTGGCTATTGTCTAGAACTCACTTCCGCTCCACCAAACAGTCCTCCTCATTTCCACAAACTCTCTCACAACCATTTTGTTCTACTAGAAGAGGAGGTACAGTCCCTTCTTCTAGAAAGGGGCTATAGAAACAATTCCGCCATCCCAACAAAGGTTAGGAGTATATTCATTGTACTTCCTTATACCCAAAAAGGACAGAGCCTTATGACCAATTCTAGATCTCAGGCCCCTCAATCTTTACATACTTTCAGAGCATTTCCACATGGTCACTCTGCAAGACGTTATTCCTCTATTACAGGAAGGAGATTACATGACAGCATTAGATCTCAAAGATGCTTATTTCCATGTTCCCATACATCCAGCACACCGCAAATTTCTACAATGTGTCATTGCAAAAAGCTTTACTAATTCAAAGTACTACCATTCAGGGTAACAGCCCCAAGAGTATTCACAAAATGCTTGGCGATAGTATTAGCATTCCTCAGAAGACAACACATACACGTTTTCCCATATCTGGATGATTGGCTCATAAAAGCCAGTAGCATTCAAACATGCCAGCAACTCACTCAGTACACAGTAAATCTTCTACACAATTTGAGATTCACAATATATTACCTCAAATTCCATCTTCAACCCTCACAAATCCAGCCTTATCTCAGAGCAGTTTTGAACACAGCCTCAGCATATCCAAACCCAGTAAGGTTTAAAGCTTTTCAAAATCTCATCGCTCAATTACAAGAGAATCATACTTAAACAGTAAAGCTTGTGATGCAATTGTTGGGGATGATGGCTTCTTGCGTAGCAACACAAAAGGATGATGGACGGAGTGCTGAACAATGCAAACACTCACGCCACTGGATTCAACCTAGCCTGGCTGATGAAGGGTGATACCCTGAAACCGGTCCCAGGATTCTTGTTTCCAGTCCCGTTCGGGCTGGACTCTTCCCATGAGGAACAGGGTCAAGACTGATTTGCATATGGCTGGGTCCAAACTGGGGTGGCATGGTGAGCAAAAGAACAAGGGATTAAACTGGGGGTCAGTGTTTGCATTGTTCAGCACTCCGTCCATCATCCTTTTGTGTTGCTAAAGTTGCCCTAAGTGGGAAGGGTATGGCCAGACGTGGGTCCCTTGCTTACTGCGCCACTGGATTCAAGCTAGCCTGGCTGATGAAGGGTGATAGCCTGAAACCGGTCCCGTGAGGACCTGGCTGGGCAGTTCGGGCTGGACTGTTCCCATGAGGAACAAGGTCAAGACTGATTTGCATATGGCTGGGTCCAAACTGGTGTGGCATGGTGAGCAAAAGAACGATGAATTAAATCCAGATCTGTGACTGGGGGTGAGTGTTTATATTGTTCAGCACTACGTCCATCATCCTTTTGCTTTGTTTTTTTTGGGCTTCTTGCATAGCCATTGTCACCCATGCAAGACTACACATGCGAACACTGCAGCAATGCCTATCTCGTCAGTGGTCTCAGTCACAGGGTCATCTTCAGGATCTAGTGTTATTGGACCGCCAGAGTCACCGCTATCTGTAATGGTGAAATCCCACCAACCTTCCAAGAGGGCGGCCCTTTCAGGACCCTGTGCCTCAGATGACTCTCACAACAAATGCATCACAGATGGGTTGGGGAGCCTCACCATACAAGAGAAATGAGATCCCATTCAACAGACTTATCCCATTGATTATTTGGAGTTGCTAGCAGTCTTTCAAGCCCTCAAGGCATGCATTACACAAATCTCACACAAGGTTGTGTTAGTCCGTACAGACAATATCACAACAATGTATTTCAGGAGACAGAAATGCAGCCTAAGGCGAAGGTGGTTAGAGAAAAAACCCCCACCACCAAGGTTTTCACCACAACCGTCCCCACCACACTCACCACAACTGTCTCCAGTGAGAACACCTCCAATGCAGTCACCCACTCATACAGGGATGACACAGGATGATGCTGATGCATGGGACTTATATGATGCACCAGTATCGGGTAACAGTCCGGATTGTTATCCAACAAAGCCCTCACCTCCAGAGGACAGTACTGCATATACGCAGTGTAGGAAGTTGGCTCTGTATGTGCTATTTCAAAGTAAGGAATAGCATGCACAGAGTCCAAGGGTTCCCCTTAGAGGTAAAATAGTGGTAAAAAGAGATAATACTAATGCTCTATTTTGTGGTAGTGTGGTCGAGCAGTAGGCTTATCCAAGGAGTAGTGTTAAGCATTTGTTGTACATACACATAGACAATAAATGAGGTACACACACTCAGAGACAAATCCAGCCAATAGGTTTTGTATAGAAAAATATATTTTCTTAGTTTATTTTAAGAACCACAGGTTCAAATTTAACATGTAATATCTTGTTTGAAAGGTATTGCAGGTAAGTACATTAGGAACTTTGAATCATTTCAATTGCATGTATACTTTTCAAGTTATTCACAAATAGCTATTTTAAAAGTGGACACTTAGTGCAATTTTCACAGTTCCTGGGGGAGGTAAGTTTTTGTTAGTTTTACCAGGTAAGTAAGACTCTTACAGGGTTCAGTTCTTGGTCCAAGGTAGCCCACCGTTGGGGGTTCAGAGCAACCCCAAAGTTACCACACCAGCAGCTCAGGGCCGGTCAGGTGCAGAGTTCAAAGTGGTGCCCAAAACGCATAGGCTTCAATGGAGAGAAGAGGGTGCCCCGGTTCCAGTCTGCCAGAAGGTAAGTACCCGCGTCTTCGGAGGGCAGACCAGGGGGGTTTTGTAGGGCACCGGGGGGGACACAAGCCCACACAGAAATTTCACCCTCAGCGGCGCGGGGGCGGCCGGGTGCAGTGTTAGAACAAGCGTCGGGTTCGCAATGGAAGTCAATGAGAGATCAAGGGATCTCTTCAGCGCTGCAGGCAGGCAAGGGGGGGCTTCCTCGGGGAAACCTCCACTTGGGCAAGGGAGAGGGACTCCTGGGGGTCACTTCTGCAGTGAAAGTCCGGTCCTTCAGGTCCTGGGGGCTGCGGGTGCAGGGTCTTTTCCAGGCGTCGGGACTTAGGTTTCAGAGAGTCGCGGTCAGGGGAAGCCTCGGGATTCCCTCTGCAGGCGGCGCTGTGGGGGCTCAGGGGGGACAGGTTTTGGTACTCAGTCGTAGAGTAGTCCGGGGGTCCTCCCTGAGGTGTTGGTTCTCCACCAGCCGAGTCGGGGTCGCCGGGTGCAGTGTTGCAAGTCTCACGCTTCTTGCGGGGAGATTGCAGGGTTCTTTAAAGCTGCTCCTTTGGATAAAGTTGCAGTCTTTTTGGAGCAGGTCCGCTGTCCTCGGGAGTTTCTTGTCGTCGTCGAAGCAGGGCAGTCCTCAGAGGATTCAGAGGTCGCTGGTCCCTTCGGAAGGTGTCGCTGGAGCAGAGTTCTTTGGAAGGCAGGAGACAGGCCGGTGAGTTTCTGGAGCCAAGGCAGTTGTTGTCTTCTGGTCTTCCTCTGCAGGGGTTTTCAGCTAGGCAGTCCTTCTTCTTGTTGTTGCAGGAATCTAATTTCTAGGTTCAGGGAGAGCCCTTAAATACTAAATTTAAGGGCGTGTTTAGGTCTGGGGGGTTAGTAGCCAATGGCTACTAGCCCTGAGGGTGGGTACACCCTCTTTGTGCCCCCTCCCAAGGGGAGGGGGTCACATCCCTAATCCTATTGGGGGAATCCTCCATCTGCAAGATGGAGGATTTCTAAAAGTTAGTCACCTCAGCTCAGGACACCTTAGGGGCTGTCCTGACTGGCCAGTGACTCCTCCTTGTTGTTCTCATTATTTTCTCCGGCCTTGCCGCCAAAAGTGGGGGCCGGGGCCGGAGGGGGCGGGCAACTCCACTAGCTGGAGTGTCCTGCGGTGCTGTGACAAAGGGGTGAGCCTTTGAGGCTCACCGCCAGGTGTTACAGCTCCTGCCTGGGGGAGGTGTTAGCATCTCCACCCAGTGCAGGCTTTGTTACTGGCCTCAGAGTGACAAAGGCACTCTCCCCATGGGGCCAGCAACATGTCTCTAGTGTGGCAGGCTGCTGGAACCAGTCAGCCTACACAGATAGTCGGTTAAGTTTCAGGGGGCACCTCTAAGGTGCCCTCTGTGGTGTATTTTACAATAAAATGTACACTGGCATCAGTGTGCATTTATTGTGCTGAGAAGTTTGATACCAAACTTCCCAGTTTTCAGTGTAGCCATTATGGTGCTGTGGAGTTCGTGTAAAACAGACTCCCAGACCATATACTCTTATGGCTACCCTGCACTTACAATGTCTAAGGTTTTGCTTAGACACTGTAGGGGCATAGTGCTCATGCACTGGTACCCTCACCTATGGTATAGTGCACCCTGCCTTAGGGCTGTAAGGCCTGCTAGAGGGGTGTCTTATTTGTACTGCATAGGCAGTGAGAGGCTGGCATGGCACCCTGAGGGGAGTGCCATGTCGACTTACTCATTTTGTTCTCACTAGCACACACAAGCTGGTAAGCAGTGTGTCTGTGCTGGGTGATGGGTCTCTAGGGTGGCATAATACATGCTGCAGCCCTTAGAGACCTTCCCTGGCATCAGGGCCCTTGGTACCAGAGGTACCAGTTACAAGGGACTTATCTGGGTGCCAGGGTGTGCCAATTGTGGAATCAAAAGTACAGGTTAGGGAAAGAACACTGGTGCTGGGGCCTGGTTAGCAGGCCTCAGCACACTTTCAATTCAAAACATAGCATCAGCAAAGGCAAAAAGTCAGGGGGTAACCATGCCAAGGAGGCATTTCCTTACACGCAGGTACTATCCAGGGCAGCTATGTTCCACAACGTAGCAATGCATTCAGAGCCAATAGAGGATGATTTCCTGTTCAACACCTTGGCATCCACCCACGCTTCCTACCAGAGTCTGCCAATGCTTCCGGGTATGCTCAAACACGCATTCCAGGAGCCAGTTAAAGGAAGGGCTATCACGCCTAGGGTGGAGAAAAAATACAAGCCTCCCCCAACGGATCCTGTGTTCATAACACAACAACTTACACCGGACTCAGTGGTTGTAGGAGCAGCAAGAAAGAGAGCGAACTCTCAATCGTCAGGAGACGCTCCACCGCCTGACAAAGAGAGCAGAAAGTTTGACGCAGCGGGCAAACGAGTGGCAGCACAAGCAGCCAATCAATGGTGGATCGCTAACTCGCAAGCCCTACTTGCTCGCTACGACAGGGCACACTGGGACGAGATGCACCACATGATACAACACTTGTCCAAAGAACACCAGAAACGTGCCCAGCAGGTTGTGGAAGAAGGACAGGTTATATCCAACAACCAAATAAGGTCCGCACTAGACTCTGCAGGCACGGCAGCACGAACAGTCAACACAGCGGTGACCATACGCAGGCATGCATGGTTAAGAAGCTCTGGATTCAAGCCAGAAATCCAACAAGCGGTGTTGAACATGCCATTTAACCAAGAACAATTGTTTGGGCTGGAAGTGGACACAGCAATTGAAAAGTTTAAAAAAAGACATGGACACGGCCAAAGCCATGGGCGCGCTCTACTCCCCACAAATCAGAGGCACCTTTAGGAAACCACAATTCAGAGGAGGTTTTCGACACCAAACACAAGAGCCCTAAACCTCGCAAACCAGACCCACTTATCAGGCACAGTATCAAAGGGGAGGGTTTTGTGGTTCCTACAGAGGACAATTCCCACGAGGAAGGGGAAAGTTCCAAGCAACCAAAACAAACCAGACCAAACAGTGACTTCACTGTCACAAAACCCCAACACTTATCACCAGTGGGGGGAGGGGGGGACTAACGGCATATTAACAAAACTGGACACACATTACCACAGACACATGGGTCCTATCAATTATCCAACATGGTTATTGCATAGAATTCATACATTTCCCGCCAGATGTGCCACCAAGACCACACCATCTGTCCAAACAACACTTACACATATTACAAATAGAAGTGCAGGCACTATTACAAAAACAAGCAATAGAGCTAGTACCCAACCATCAGAAAGGAACAGGCGTCTACTCACTATATTTCCTAATTCCAAAAAAAGACAAAACGTTAAGACCTATCTTAGATCTCAGAACACTGAATCTCTTCATCAAGTCAGACCACTTTCACATGGTAACACTTCAAGATGTGGTTCCCTTACTAAAAAAAAAAGAGGACTACATGTCAACATTGGATCTCAAGGATGCGTTTTCCACATACCCATCTATCCTCACGGAAAATACTTAGTTTGTAATGCACTGCGTACACTATCAATTCAAAGTGCTACCATTCGGGATAACAACAGCCCCAAGGGTATTCACAAAATGCCTAGCAGTAGTAGCCGCTCACATAAGGAGACCGCACATGCACGTATTCCCATATTTATACGACTGGCTAATAAAAACCAACACTCAACAACAGTGTCTTCTTCACACGCAATACGTCATAGAAACTCTACACAAACTAGGGTTCTCTATAAATTACCAGAAATCACATCTGCAACCATCCCAAATACAACAATACTTGGGAGCAACACTTAACACACAAAAGGCAATTGCCACTCCAAGCCCACAAAGAGTCCAAGCGTTCCAAAACATAACATCAAGCATACAGTCAAACCAACACTACCCAGTAAGGTTTGTAATGAAACTTCTAGGCATGATGTCTTCATGCATAGCCATTGTCCCAAATGCAAGATTACACATGCGGCCCTTACAACAGTGCCTAGCAAAACAATGGACCCAAGCACAGGGTCCACTTCAAGATCTAGTGTTGATAGACCGCCAAACACACTTCTCGCTTCAATGGTGGAACCCTATAAATTTAAACAAGGGGTGGCCATTCCAAGACCCAGCACCTCAAGCTGTTATCACAACAGATGCTTCCATGATGGGGTGGGGAGCACACCTCAACAAGCACAGCATACAAGGTCAATGGGACAATCAACAAAAACAACTTCACATAAATCATTTGGTACTGCTAGCAGTGTTTCTAGCATTAAAAGCATTTCAACCACTGGTAGCCCACAAACACATTCTTGTCAAAACCGATAACATGACAACAATGTATTATCTCAACAAACAAGGGGGGGGGCGAGGGGACACTCGTCACAACTGTGTCTCTTAGCACAAAAGATTTGGCATTGGGCAATTCACAATCACATTCACCTGATAGCGCAATACATACCAGGGATTCAGAACCAGTTAGACGACAATCTCAGTCGAGATCACCAGCAAACTCACAAATGTGAATTCATCCCCAGATCCTACAGGATCACTTCCTCCGCTGGGGAACACCAAACATAGACCTATTTGCAACTAAAGAAAACGCAAAACGCCAAAACTTCGCGTCCAGGTACCCACACCCTCAATCCAAGGGCAATGCACTATGGATCGGTTGGTTAGGGCTTTTGCTTACGCTTTTCGCCCTCCCACTCATTCCTTATCTGGTCAACAAACGAAGCCAAAACAAACTCAAACTAATACTCATAGCACCAACCTGGGCTCGCCAACTACGGTACACAACACTGCGGGACTTGTCAGTAGTAGCTCACACCAAATTACCAAACATACCAGATCTGTTAACACAACACAAACAACCGCTCAGACACCCGAATCCAGCATCGCTCAATCTAGCAATCTGGCTCCTGAAGTCTTAGAATTCGGACATTTAAACCTAACACAAGAGTGTATGGAGGTAATTAAACAAGCTAGAAAACCTACAACAAGACATTGTTACGCTAACAAATGGAAAAGATTTGTTTGCTACTGCCACACTAATCAGATTCAACCACTACATGCCTCCACAAAGGACACTGTAAGTTACTTATTACACTTAAAGAAGTCTAATCTAGCATGCTCTTCCATTAAAATACATCTCACTGCAATATATGCCTATCTGCAGATTACACATACAAGATAGCTTTTTAGAATACCAGTCATTAAAGCATTTATGAAGGGACTAAAAAGAATCATACCCCCAAGGACACCACCAGTACCTTTGTGGAACCTTAATATTGTATTAACACGACTCATGGGCCCACCATTCGAACCCATGCATTCTTGTGAAATGCAATACCTGACTTGGAAAGTAGCATTTCTAATAGCTATAACATCACTTAGAAGAGTAAGTGAGATACAAGCATTTACTATTCAAGAACCCTTTATACAAATACATAAACATAAAGTGGTTCTCTGTACAAATCCCAAATTCTTACCAAAGGTCATACCACCATTCCACCTAAATCAAACTGTGGAACTTCCAGTCTTCTTTCCGCAACCAGACTCCGTAGCCGAAAGAGCTTTACATACATTAGACATCAAAAGATCACTAATGTATTACATTGACAGAACAAAACAATTTCGTAAAACAAAACAATTGTTTGTAGCCTTCCAAAAACCTCATGCAGGTAATCCTATATCCAAACAAGGCATCGCCAGATGGATAGTTGAACGTATTCAAACTTGCTATATTAAAGAAAAAGGGATTTACCTATCACACCAAGAGCACATTTCACTAGAAAGAAAGGCACCACAATGGCTTTTCTACGGAATATACCTATGACAAAAATTTGCAAGGCAGCCACCTGGTCTACACCTCATACATTCACTAAACATTTCTGTGTAGATGTGTTAGCAACGCAACAAGCCACAGTAGGACAGGCTGTATTAAGAACATTATTTCAGACAACTTCAACTCCTACAGGCTAAACCGCCGCTTTTGGGGAGATTCCTGCTTGTTAGTCTATGCACAGCATGTGTATCTGCAGCTACACATGCCACCGAAAGGAAAATGTCACTTACCCAGTGTACATCTGTTCGTGGCATGAGACGCTGCAGATTCACATGCGCCCTCCCACCTCCCTGGTAGCCTGTAGCCGTTATTAGTTGAATGAAAAATTTTAAATCAGTAAATAATTATTCTTTTGATACACATTAAGTACATACATACCTACTCCATTGAATGGGCACATCTAGTATACTCACAACTCCTACCTCACCCTCTGCTGGGAAAACAATCTAAGATGGAGTCGACGCCCATGCGCAATGGAGTCGAAAGGGAGGAGTCCCTCTGTCTCGTGACTCTAAAAGACTTCTTCGAAGAAAAACAACTTGTAACACTCCGAGCCCAACATTAGATGGCAGGATAATGCACAGCATGTGAATCTGCAGTGTCTCATGCCACGAACAGATGTACACTGGGTAAGTGACATTTTCCAATTTTCCATATATTGACTTCACCCGCCTGCAGGAAAACAGTCTAACAAAGGACTCAGTGCCCATGCGCAGTGTCACCGAGATTAGGAGTCATTTGATCTTGTCACTCAAAGATTCTTTGGAGAAAAATAACTTGTAACTCTCCGGGCCCAACACTAGAGGGCGGACTTATGCAAAGCATGTGTATCTACAGCACTTCATACCACGAACAGATGTCTACTGGGTAAGTAAAACTTTTCTTACTGGTGTAGGAGGATTTTTTTATTACCATGATAGAAGGAAAGTGGGCATTTCTCTGTGCTTAAAACTCTAGTGCTTTTGCAGCCTGACTCCAATCCACATCTAGGGCAGAGTGACAGTTCCACTTCATGCAAAGTTTCCAGGCGTCCATCACACAGGAGGGGCTGGGTGTGACAGAAGAGGTATCTGCATACCGATAGTCTTCCTGGGCTGGGGAGAGGAAGGGACATTTACACCTTACATGTGAATAGGCGGTGTCCTGCCCTCACAGACTGATTACCTCCTACTGATGTTTGGAGACAGGGCTGGTTTGAAAGGGTTTTATGCTTGACTTTAAAGGACTCCTTTGAAGTGACCCCCTTAACAAAGGCATTCTTTAGTATACGTATAAGGGATTTGCCTCCTGATTTTTAGAGCACTTTTGAACTGGAACTGACCCTCTGTCAGCAAGACTGCTGGACTACACCGTATGACTCATCTGGACTGCTTTCCTTTTTGTTGCCTTGCTGCCTGGGGTCTGCTGGGTGGCACAAAGGATTCATCTGAATTGCTTTGCTGCTTGTTGCCAGTTGCTCCCTGACTTGGGTTCCCCCTGAGTACTGCTGTACTGCCAGGAGGAACCACCTCTACTTGACTTTAGGGTGCTGGGCCCTTCGTCTACTGCTGCTTGCCGTGTGCGCATCCTACCAGTATTCTCCCAGGGGTTAGTAGAGGATTCCCCCTGTTATCAACTCTCGCCCGGCCCAGCTGTCATAGTGCTTGGTGAAGTGCTACAATCTTTTTTTGAACACTTTATACCTGTTGTCACCGGGAGCGTGAAGAGCGCTCCATTCTTTTTCTCGATAGTGTGTGCCTCTCCGACGTGGGAGAGATTGCAAGGAGCTGGGTACAGCGCACGGATGAGTGCGCTTCCTGTGGTGCTTATTCCTGCTACTGGAGCCCGAAGGACCCAGTGCTCAGACCAGCGGTAGTGGTAGAGTTGAGTTAATAACTAGGATTACTGGCAAATAACATTTCTAATGATCTGGAAAGAACTTGTGTGCATTGTGATTTCGAACTTTGCATTTCCAAAGTCAGGTTGCACTAGCTTTGCAAGTTCAAAGTCTTTTGTACATTAGATCCCTCCCACCCACGTTTTAAAGCCTCTGGACATTTTGACCTTCCTTTATAGGCTGATACCTCATCAAGCTATTTTTGTTTCCCAAAATAAGACTCTTGAAACAATTGATCCTTGTAGTGCAAGTCTTCTAATGAAGGAGACTTTTTCTGTGCTCTTTGACTGCTAGGCCATAAAAAATATAAGACTTCAGATGATATAAACTGCAGCCGGACTCATTTCTTCAGCAGTTACGAAATGTTCTTTCATTCGAACGGCCGGGTACTCTATTCCACTACAAAAGGAGCAGCTGACTGATATCAACAGCATTGTGTACTTCTTTATAAGGATACAGGTATGACTGAAGCCATCAAATGTGCACTCAGCCTCTTAGTGCTGGGCATGTGCTGCAACAATAATGAACTGTTTTCAGTGTTGCGGGAGAGACATGGATCAAATACCCCAGACTCATGTGATGGGCACAGCTAATACAGTGGTATCCCTTGCTCAAATGAGACCATTCCTGTCCTTACACAGATTTAAACAGATACTATCTGGGGGTAGGTAAGGGTCCTAAACATGCCTGATCAAATGGGAAAAAGGATCTTTTAGATCTATTCAGAAGTCATGAAAAGATTTTAACCAGCAAAGATTCTGGACTTGTAATGAAGTCTCATATGTATTGTATTTTAGTGCAACCACCAAGTTGTGGTTATTGTGTTATGGGATGCTGTGTGAGGATGAAGAAGTGTGAGAGCTTGGTGTGCAGTTATTGGTTTTCAGTAATCCACCATTTTCAGCTTTCATGGTCCCTTTATGGTATTTGCAGTTATCTGGTTACTGCGCTGGGTTTGCCATTCTGAGATATTTGTTGAAAAATTATGTTCCTCAGCAGCCACAGGTGGGAGCGATAAAGGTTGGAGAGATTTGCTGGGAAGGATTTTATACTATTATCCCATGTTGGGTCCTGCAGTGGTGGCCTAAATTAAAGCCCTTCTTTTCCCAGCGACCAGTGGCAAATCTCTTCAGTCATTCCATGTCTGTTCAGCTCTTCAAGAGGGTATTATCTTTGTAAATAAAGCAAATATATTATGCACATTTTTGTTACCCTTCTTGGCACTTTATCACAGACATTGAGTCTATTGTTTCTGCATTACTAGGCTGTGTTTGTGGGAATTTGCACTTTGAGACACCATTTTGGTCGTCGTGCCAGTTTTTTTCACCCAACACCATAAAATGAAGGCCGGGGCATGCCACTGGCGGGCCAAAGGCAAGCCCGTCTGCGCCGTCTGCATCCGAAAGGGACCAGGATCTCTGCTTTGCTGAATTAAGTAAATGTACATACTCTCCCTTACAAATGTGCATACTACAGGGAACTATGACGAAGGAGTGCCTCCAGTCAATTAATCTATTTAAGAGGGGCTTTTTCGGTCTTTTATCTCTCATCCCAACCCCCCAAACTCCCCCCCCCCCCCCCCTTCCAATGTTCCCCTGCTCAAAAGACTGAAAATAATATACAAGGTGGCTGGCATATGTATCTGATCAATTGCAGATCTCTGCCAAGTCATAAACATGAATTATCTTCTTGGAGGAGAAAAGACCTGATGTGTTATTCCTCACGGAAACCCGGCTACATGCTGAGTCAGTGTTGACATCATCAAAGCTCTGCTTTTGGGATACCACATTTGCAGAGAGACAGTGTGGATAGAAAGGGTGGTCGGATCGCTATTATACTCAAGGAGGCATTTAGATGCTTCCATGAACTGCTACATCTTCCTGACTGCAAAAGTATGGCATTTGCCATGTCCCTGATCCAACACCCACCTTCTCAGACGTGCTCCTATGTCGTCCTCCTGGCTCTTGTGCTCAGGCGCTTCCTGATACCATCTCCAGTAGGGCAATTAATAAACCTAGCTTTACTGTACTGGGCATTTTTAATGCTGACCTGAAAGACCCCAAAGGTTCCCAATCCTCTGGGCTACTACACGATCTCTCCACAATTCAATGACCACAAAGTGCTCTGACCATCATTTGAAAAAGGGCATTTGATCGACCCTATCTTCAGTAATGACCCACACGTGAATATTCTGGATCCGCCACTTGTGATGCGGTCAGACCATTTTAAGATCCCCCATGGTGCTGAGTACGTCATGCTCCATTCTGCCCCTTAGGCCAGTCACTCTGAGAGACTGCAGCTGGACGAAATTGAATAGTGAAAAATAGAAGTTTGCTCTTAGTGTTTGTATACCTTATTTGGTTAAGGACCCTTCATTAGATAATGGAAAGGTCACCTTATAGGTAAACATTCTCTGGACCAAGTTATCCCTGTAAAGACTTAGTTGTCAAGGAAAGATCTGCTCCACAGTACACCCCCTACCTTTTGGTCCTATGGAAAAATGCAAAAGATGTGAGAGGAAGTGGAAGAAAGCCTATCATGAGCTAGGAAAATTAGATTACTGTGTGGCTATGAGGAGATACCATACCGAAATTAAATTTGCCCAAGCTGCCTATTGTGAATCAAAAAATAATAGTGCTTCTAACTCTCCTCAGGAAATGTTCAGATTGTCAAATCATTGATGGAGCCAAAATCGGATAGTCCCACACTTTAGCCCACTGCAATGACTTTACAAGGTTCTTTATATTAAAAAATAAATAAATCACCAACGTTTACTCCTCGTTCTAAGAAATTGTTAGAGATTTAGATTATAATAGAAATAGTGGAAAACAGGAGAAGGGAAAATTTACCTTTCAGACTTCCCAAGAATCACCCCAGATAGCTTTGCAGTATTTAACAAAGTGAAGTATCGATCCCCGCTTGATCCGGCCCCAACGCGCATCCTTACTGAAGCAGCAGAACACATCTTTCAGGTCTTGCGGGAAATGTTAACCATTTCTTTAGTAAATGGAGCAGTACCATCTGCATGGAAACATACTGTGGTAAAAGCCCTTTCGGAAAAAACCTAACCTGGACCCTCTCTGTCTTGGGAACTATAGACCCATCTCATTGCTTCCTGGATTGAGCAAGTTACTGGAGAAACATGTTAACAAGCATCTGTCTGGGTTTGTGGAAGTAAATGATGACAGGTTGTTGAACAGTGCATAGCACGAAACCGCCCTCTTGGCAGAGGTGGAGGAGCTGAAGATGTTGTTAGATCAAGGAGGTGCAGTAGTCATCATACTCCTTGATCTAAATGCAGCATTGGATACTCCAAACCATGAAGTTCTCATTGAAAGAAGTAATAATTCAAGAGTCATAGGAACAGCCTTGAAATGGCTTACCTCATTTCGTAAGGTAAGGACCTTTCAGGTGGTCGACAATTTCTGTTCCTCAGACCCCTTCTCTCTGAAGTGTGGAGTGCTGCAAGGCTCTTCACTGAGCCCTACCCTCTTCAGTCTGGACATGCGTCCTCTAGCAGGAGTTGTTGCTTTTCGGGATATCGATAGTGGGATAATTGTTGTTTTCCCTTGTACCTGAATTTGGTACCCCAACTTCATCTCTGGAACCTTATATGGAGAAAGTAGCAAGCTGGATGGCCAGATCCTGCCATAAACTAAATGGGGATAAAACATATCTTATAGTACTAGGTAACATACCCAACCCCTTCTGAGGTTAGGCAGGCCGGACTTTTTAGGCATGTCCCCCACCCACAAGATGGTTATAAAAAGTGTGGAGGTGTGGCTGGACAAATCCCTGTCAACAGATGCCGAAGCAGCAAAACTATCAGCCATCTGTTTTGACCTTCTTAGAATGTTATGCAAATTTCTACTCTTGCTCCCCCTTTTATCTAGAAGGCTTGTGGTCCAGGCATTAATTCTCTCTCATCTGGACTACGGAAGTTCACTGTATTTGGGAGTGCCCAAATCCATAACTAAGGGACTTCAAGCTGTGCAGAACCCAGCAGCTTACCTTCTGCTCAATATCCTAAGACATCAATCAGCCGGCAGGCCTTGGGCACTGCCCAATGGCTCCCGGAGGACCAGAGGTTGAAATTTAAAGCTGTATGCATAGCTCGGAGGGCACTTCAAGCAAAAGGCCCCTCTCTGTTACTACCTCTGATTCCACCTTACATTCCGGGCAAAACCATTCGATCAAATAAAGCTTGTTTGGAGATGCTTCCCCAAATTCAGAGAGCAAGACGTTGTGGACACTTCTATACCTACGTTGTGGCCAAACTGTGGAATTCCCTCCGCCATACATTACAGCTGGTTTTCCGGAAACACCTCAAAACATGCCTATTTGGCTATTAAACCCCTTTCGTGCTGGCGTGATGTTACATAATGGACAGTCTGTGTAGCAATGCCAGTGCTGGGATGCCCTAAGGTAGCCATGCGCTTTACAAATGGTCATAAAATAGAATAGATGCATGTTTTATTGCTATGGGCTGGTATATTACTAGCTGATTGTTAGACTTGGCCCTTTCTACAGGTTGATGACCAGACTTTTTGCCTTTCGCCCTTCTGTTTCCTGAACCTATTTTTGTTGGCTTTTAGTACTCTGCGCCATTTACCATTTTCAGCCCGTGCTAAAGTGCTTGTGCTCTCTTCTTTAAACATAGTAGAATTGACTTACACTCATTTGAGATATTTAATTTACATGTAGGTCCTTAGTATTGTGGTACTACATGTGTCCAGGGACTGTAAATTAAATGCTACTGTTGGGCCTGCAGCCCTTTAAGCATATCTCACGCCTGCCATTGCATCTTGTGTGTGCAGTTTTAAAATGCTATTTCAAACTGGCAAATAAAAACATTTTGCCAGGCCCAAACCTTTCTTTTTTCGACATATGTCACCCCTAGGGAGGCCCTGAACAGCTCAGAGGGCGGTGTGCAGTGTATTTAAAAAGTTGGACATGTACTTTTAACTTTTACATGGCCTGGTACATTTAATTAGCTGTACATTCCAGTTGGTAGATGGTAGACAAGTCAAGTTTGGTGTCTAAGGATTTGTATTAAACGTCCTGTGTTATGGGAAAGTCAGATTTGTAGTCACAATTCTGAAAATGGCACTTTTAGAAAATTGCAATTTTCTTGCCCTAACGAGTTGACTACTGCTCCTGGGATGCATCTTCATGCAGGGACATCTCACTTCGCAGCCCTCAGGAACTGCTACTGCATAACTCATCTCCTTGCCCAGGCTTCGCATTGCCTCTGCTGCGTGATGCATCTTCGACACGGGGATCCGCCCCTCTTCGCAACCTGGATTTAAGGTACTCTTGTTCAGCAGGCCTAACTGGGTCGCTATAGCCGGCCTGCACTCCATTGCTTGTGACTTTCTCCTTGCCTAGAGCGACCAGATAACCACAACTGTGCTTTTTAGCCCTATTGTCATTAAAATCTTTAAACTTGCATATCTTCGGGTCTACTGATCGGATTTTTGTTGTTTTAGTGTTGATTTGTTTATGAAATTTCTTTTTTTCTAATTTGGTGTGGATTTTCTCCTGTGCTGTATTTTCCCTTTATTACTGTTTGAAGTGCTTCATAAATACTTTACACATTGGCTCTAAGTTAAGCCTGGCTGATCTGTGCCAAGCTAACAGAGGGTTGAGCCCCGGTTAATTCAAGGATTGCTTGTGACTTCACCCTCCCTCGAATTGTGGTTGCTGCTTGATTAGGGTTTCGTCCTCCTCAATCAGTAGTCCAGTTTCTTACTGTGATAGACATGACATTTAGCATTTTTGTCCTACATGAGAGTAAAGTGTGACGCAGTATACGCATAATTATTAGGCAACCTGTGTGAACTACAGTCAGCAAACTGACTGCTGGTGTTGTGGTATAAATATAAGTGTTGGCCAGGAGGGTTATATATGAATTTACATTACTATAAACTATCAAGGATAGAGATGGGCCAGTTTGTCGTTATTTACCTGGACATAGAAAGTAGAGCCTGGCTTCATATCTGTGGACTGTACTTCATGGTGTGAGATTATTGTTCTGGGTTGTATCACAGGGTTGTGGGATAATGTAGTTACCTTGGAAACAGCCATGTTTTCAACTCATTTCTTTAGTGTATACGCTCTTGAATGTTTTGAATCTTGACTAGTGGTGAGTTCCAAAGCTTGTTAGCTTGTCCCGAGAAGGCAGTGTCTCCTATGTATTACTTATAGTACGGTGTTACAATGATCCAAGTTGCAAGCTTGGAGATTAGTGTTCTGTTTTGTCCGTATTGCTTGAATTTAACCTGTAGGTATACTGTTCCCATTCCTTGGGATGCTCTGTAAACAATAAGAGTGTGTCTGGAACAATGCTCTTCTAGCTATACACAGCCAGTTGAGTTGATTGCAGGACTGGAGACTTGCATTCTCTTGTGTGAAGGCAGAGAAGAAGTCATGCAACATTTTGGACATGTTTTATTTTGCATATAATGAAACTGGAGGTACCATGGTATAGGCTGTTAGCATAATCATCCTTGGAGGGATAGCTTGTAACTTTTGTTGGTATCTAGGGTGGGAAGATGATAAATAGTGTTTTCATTGTCGAGAGGGTGCACTTTGTGACCCTGTTGATGTGGTATCAAGGTTACCTTGGAATCTGTGGTTACCCCTGTCATTCTTCCATGCCCTAAGATACGCATCAACTCTTGATGTTGGAGGAACTTTGAGTTCTTTGTGCCATAATGCAGAAGGTTGGTATTTTTAATCATTGTCTGCAGGCCCTTATCTCTGTCTTTGCTGTGTTAGGCCATTTTTGAGTGATTTTGCACCATAAATGCACAGATGATAAGTAGACAGTTGTTGAGGTTTGAGTTGTAGTGGTGTTCTGGGCTGTACATTTTTACATTGGTGTCATCTGTGTAGCTGTAACCGGTGAGGTTGAATAATGTAATCAAGTCTGGTAAAGGGGTAGGTAGATGCAGAATAAAGAGGAGGTACCATGGACCCTGAGGGGACCTACCAATGTTGGTATGAGGAACTGATGTAAAAAGGTGGCAGGTATAGTACACTTTGTCTGTGAGGTAAGAGGCAATCCATTGTGAAGTAATTTCATGTATTGTAAGATGGAGTCTTGGTAGTAGCATGTGGTAGTGAACTGTTTGAAAAGCCCTTGATAAATCTAGAAGCAGTAGAGCAGCCTTTCTGTTCTTACCTACTTTGAGTTTTAAGTCCTCGTAAATGGATATACTGACTGTGGCCCTGCCTGATCTGAAACCAGATTATTGGTCTGGCATTGTCATTTTCATCCATAAACTTGAACATTTGAATAAACGCTACTCTTTAAAATATTTTTCCTAGGCATACACTGTTACATATTAGGCTGTAGTTTGCTAGGGCAGATGAGTCACGGTGTTTCTGTTTGCAGAGTGGTGTAACGTAGGAGCTTTTCAGCTCAGGTGGGATTGAACCTAGTTCCAAGGACTTGAGTAAGCTTCTAGCTACCTCCACTGCACAGATAAAGCGAAAGACTTATTTAAAGATTTTTGGAGGCGCTGCATCTGAAGGTGATCCTGAAGGTTTGCTTTAATGATGATGTTGAGGGCACCTTTTTCCGAGATAGTATTGAAAGTATTTTGGTGTGGAAGATTGTTTATAGGGTTGGATCAAGTGCTGAAGTAGTTATATCAATGTTCTCCTTGAGTAATTTTCTATCATTCTTTCTTTTGAGATCAGTTCCATATAGTCACAGAAGGCTTGCAATTGTGGTATTTCTGTGTAATGAATCAGTCTCTTCCCTTGGCAGGAAATTAATTGCCATTTATATGCTTAGCCAGACGGACAGAGCCAAACGTGAAATGGTTTGCTGCTGTAATGCTTTATAAAAGCTGTGTGTTTTATTACTGCTGTATTGAAGAATTGCACTGGGGTTCCAAACCGTACAACGAGATTATTCAAAGGATGTTTGTCTATGAAAGAAACCAACTCTGGGGATTTTTAGTTGCAGGTGGTTATCTTCATCTCATTTAGTATTATCAACCCCTTTCCATTTTTTTCTCTCATGCATTTTCACACTTTTCTTATTTGAATATATAGTAACGCTCAATCGAATTATTGCAGGTGGAGTCACAAGCGAAATTTGTAGAATTGTGACCAAAAGATGTTGATATCGGGGTAAATTACAAGACCAAATGTCTGCAGAAAATGTGTTTTTTATTTTTATCTTTTGATGAATAAATCTTAGTAATGAGTGTTATATTTGCTAGGCTTTCTTGTTTGATGGTTGAAATGAAAATAATCTAAAAGAAAATTACACCATGGAAACATCATGCATTTCTACATGGGATTCAGAAATGGTTTGTTTGTTGGGGGTCCAGATTTCTTGTATTTAATCTAAAAGATTAACTGAAACAATTGCGTTATCCCTAATTGACCCACTCCCCTACAGCAGTGCTTGGTGATGGTTAGTGAGAAATTAGTCTAGCACTGCACCAGCATGGCTATTCTTCTGTGTAACAGACAGATGTTCTTACTTTGCCACCTGTTTCTGGAGAACGTTATGCCCTCTGGACACTTCCAGCTTATGTCCACTTTATATAATCTCAGCTTGTTAATGTTTTTCATTTACCTTAGCTGTTTAAAAAAAAAAAATGATGGGCTATTTTGATGTTACACATAGGATTACTCCATCCGTATCTACTCCTTTGAACTTCAGTCTCTCCAAATTCTGCTTTCTAGATTCCATTTTTTACCCCCACAAGAAGTGATTTGTTTTAATATGGTGTTAAATATGGTGTTTAAGATATCTGCCTGTTTGACATGCGTGTTTGACTTGTGTATTTTGCCACTGCTCCTTCCAGGGCTCCCATGTTACACGATGGCCTGGGTACTACATCCTACAGTGGAAGTTCCATAGCATGCCTGCTTGTGCAACCACCAACCTACCACGAGTGGATGATGTTTTAGCCTCGCTTCAAGTTTCATCCCACAAGTGCAAAGTTATGTACTACACAGAAGTCATTGGATCAGAAGATTTCAGGTAGATGGAGTGCTGTATTTTTTTCCTGTGGTTGCTCCATGTTGCTCACTCTGAGCTAAAGGCTTATGAGCTGAAGTTGGCACTGAACCTAGGAACATCATGCTTTATTGTGATTTTTAAATTACACCCCTCCAGAATTTACTAGGTCAGGCTTTCATGGTGTGTTCAAGTGTAGGGAGAGGCAGTTGCTAGCCCTTAGTGCATGAGAAAAGTAAACCATTATGGCTAATTCAGATGATCATACTGTGTTGGCACGGAAGAAAAATGCCTGTCATAATGCATTTCATTGGTATGAGAGGTTTCTGGCATATACTTCCGACCGCAGATATTGCACCTTGTGATTCATCCTATGCACTGCACTGGATCCATAAGCTTGCCATACCTCCCTCATGCTGACAGTGCCATCGAACTCCATGTCGACCCTTCACCACCACCAGATTTGATGACATGGAGCCACTGATAGGCAGCATCCCCCATGCATTGACATTTTCTTCTTTTTTTGTACCCTTCGGTACAGATCCAGAATGGTGCTTTCAACTTTCCAGTGTGGTTACAGACTCCTAAAATCCAGGAATTAGTGTGTGAGGTTTATTTCCCCTCAGAAGACAAGTTTCAAGCTGTGCTGTGACCACCATATGCAGATGTTGGTCACACACCTGCTTGATGTCTTTCTTTGGGGCCCTGGCACCAAGCAGGATTCAAAGGTGCACAACAAATTCTCCCTGATGCATGCAAAGGCCTTCAGGGAGAGGAAAGGAGAGGTGAGGTGAGGCCAAGCTGTCTGCCACAGAACCTAAGAAGACAGGCTGGTCACACTTGCAGTCCTCAGGGCATTTGCTGCCCCAGGCTTGTTGTTTCTTTGTCTGTTGTCAGTTAAATCTAAGGCAAAGAGGAGAGACAAGTCATGACAGAAGCACAAGCAGTCAAAACAGGGTTCATCCGCTCCTCCTCCTGTAGATAGGTCATGCAATCTGCCCTCCAAAGGTCGACTCTGCCTGTGTTATCAAACTTAGACTTGTTCAAGTCATGATGAAGTAGCACCTGAATTGTTTAGGCTGACATATATGCAGCATTAAATTGAGGCCTCTAAGGATGCCGTGCAGCTGTAATTTAGAGTGTTTCTTATTCCTCTGGAACATGTTCATGACCTGTGGATCAACTGGGGCCTCCAACTGTGGCTGCAACGGCAGGTCCTTACCTGCACCTCGACCACTTATCTCAGGACCGCTAGTTTTTCCTAGATCAGTGCCAGCCCCAGCTTTAATGTTGCTGTCTTTTGGCTCCACGCCAGTTTCAATGTCGGCTATGGAGCTGACTCTGAAGCCTTCCCAGTCCAAGTTTCAATATGAGATTGCAAAAGTCCAGCCTGTGTCTATGAAGGACTCCCAAACAATTCCTTTGTATCAGTCAGTATTACAGGACACTGGAGGGTATTTTTGAATCTGATACCAGCCAATGCTTCAAACAGATTGTTAGAATCAGGAATCCTATGATCAGTTTCTCGCCTATTATACAGACAATGGACTATATTTGGACTCCTCATGCTAGTGGCCTTGACACTTCCCCTAAAAATATCAGCTCTTCCTTGTGAGGCCACCAGAGAGAAGAATGTATCTTTTGCAGTAGAGGTCTGGGACTTGCAGGTACCCACAGTTGCCACCAAAGCCTGTCTATGTACAAAAATGCTACAATCTGGCTCTTCCACTTCGGCAACCCTGCTGCTATTCCAAGACTCAAATGGTTATTTGTGTGTCTTAGTCGAAGACTTCTCCTATTCCTCTATTGAGCCACCTGCTTGCTCAGCCCTCTCCTAAGGTGCTATCCTTTCTGACACAACATCCCACTCTTAAAAGTCTGGCAAATCAGTCTTCTACTAGTAGGGTCACCACACATGCATTTCGTTCAGCAACCTCCATATTCAGTAAAGTGAATTGATGCCTGGGCGGTTTTTCTTCATTAGCTCTTCAACAGTTGGATGCTTTAAGCCTTATAGATCACTTTACTAGTGCCCTGTGGGGCATGGCAAGCAAGATTTTGCCCGCCCTCCTGGAAGACTTCAGAAGTTCTTTTGCACAATTGGTGGTAGATGAGCAGAATGTGGCCAAGTACGTTTTAAGGGCTGGCCTGACACTTCAGACTGTTGCAAGTGCTATAGGCACCAGTGTGATTATTTGGCAGCATGCCTGGATGTGGTCGACCTGGTTTTCTGTACTAGAGCACTTCAAAGACAACAGAGTGACTCCTTGCCACCTAGGGCTGCCTTGCCCACTCTCCAGTGCCACCACCAATACAAGAAATTCTGGGGCTTCTTCGAAGGGCCTTGCCCATCATCAGAGGCAGCCTTATTAGCAGGTCCAGCATTCTGCCCAATCCTTTCGTGGATGCGGGGAGAGGAGTCCTACTCGGCAACAAGAACATAATTGCTCAGTCCACTTTAACTTCATCTGATCGAGTTACGTGAGGCTGATGTGCATTTTTGTTTGCCTGTCAAGGGTGCCATTACTTCAGACTTAAGGCTGAATTATCTAGTTCCTTGGGCTTACTTATGTTTCTGTCTGCGCCTTTTGTTATGCCGTAGGGAGACCTTAATTTGGTTCTTAAGATTTTTTTTTGTGTGCACCTTTTCAACCCTTGCATAGTTGCAATCTGAGGCTGCTGACTCTTAAAACTATCTTTGTTGCAATCACTTTGTGTGAGGCATCAGTGATATGTAGTAATTTGGTGAACTCAACATACACCGTGTTCTTCCATGAGAAACTAGTGCTTTGAACTCGCCCCTCCTTTCTTCCAAAGGTGGTGTCATCCTTACATGTGAGGCAGTGTATCATGCTTCCTTCATTTTTCCTTTGCCATGCACCTCTAGGAAGAAAAGAGGCTACACTTGTTAGATCTCAAATGCTCCCTAAGTTTCTGGATTGATAGGACAAGGAAACACCATCTGGACAATCAGTGTGTCATTGGGTTCGCCAGCACAAAGAAAGGCAGTCAGAAAATTTCATTGCTGAGTTTAGTCACCCTGTGTATCGAGGTTTGGTATGTTCTGGCCAAGAAAGAGTCTCTTGAGGGCCTCCAGTCTCATTCCAGCAGAGCCAAGTCCAAGTGTGTTACTCACCTGTCATGCTGCTACATAAGAATCTGTCCACACTTTTACCAAGCATTATTGCCTTGATTCCGATGTCTGCCAAGAGGGTATTTTGCCTACTTGGTCCTGTAGGACTTCCTCATGTAATGTCCACTCCTCAGACCCTTAACCTTTTTGGAAAATACTTTTTTATTATTGATTCATAAGTTGAGGAATCTATGGTTAGAAGTATCCATCAGAAGAAGAGGTTACTTGCCGTTGGTAACACTTTGTTCAAGGCATATGTGTCTGTAGATACACATGCTTTACATACTCCTGCCATCTAGTGTTGGGTCCAGATGTGTGCAGGTTGTTTTGATTCGAAGAAGTCTTCAGTCATGAGGTAGAGTGACTCCTCCTCTTGCAGATATTGCACTTTGGCATAGACTTCATTGTTAGATTATTTTCTTTCCCTCGTTGGGTACGGACGTGTGTGCTAACGCTTCGGCTACAAACCATAATAGTACTCTTTCGACTACTGCTTTACCCTTGTCGGTATTGTTTTCGATCACGCTTTATTATTTTGCCTATCTATGAATAGTTACATCGATCATCGGGTCGATGCGCTTTCACCACAGCCTTTTTGGGCCTCGCCCGTCGGGGCCATCTTCATCCATCTTCCACAGTTTCTCCAGAGAAATGTCATACTGGTGATAGAACAGATGTCCTTCAGGTTCTGCCCTCGCTGGCACATGAAGTACCTCCAAACAGACTTACACCAAGTCTGTAGCCTGTGTTTGTCCCCAGAACACAGGAGTCAGACTGCGAGGCTTGTCAATATTTCTGTTATAAGAAAACTCTATGAAGATCATGAGGCACGTTGTCTCAAAATGCAGGGGAGAAGCATCAAAGACACTCACGACATCTCTGCCATAAAGATGTTGGTGAAGAAGGATAACAACACGTGGATGCATCTGCTGTGGAGGAAGAAGCGTTCTTTCCGGAGGGCAGTTCCGACTCAGATATCGTGGTTGACATCAAAATCCAGGAATTTACACCTGCTCAATAGTCCGTGAGTGTAGTTTCCCACTCCCTCGTCCCTGTATCAAACACTCGAAGAAACACACAGCCCCCGCTGATCAAGAGGCCCTTGGTCCACCACGGCCCTCTGGCCATGGTCAGCCCAGAGTAACTGTTTCAGACGCCCCGAATTCCAGCTTGCCCTGAAACACCATCTGAAGCCAAAGACTTTAGCCTTTAGCCTCATGCATGTCAGTTAAAACCTGACAGTCTGCATCCACCACTAAGACTCCGAGTGCAACTTCGGTGCCAAAACAAAACATGGCTCGGACTCGAAAATTTCAAAGCCATCTCCATAACCTGAATCTGGCAAGACAGTTGAGCCTTTCTTTCACAAGTTGCAGGAGAAGTTGGATGCTGGACAAAAGCAAATCCGTATTCAGCCTTATACTGGCTATATTCCTATCAAGCCTTTGGCCACCATTCCTCCTCCATCTAAAAGGCAGTTGGCCTCCCAGGAGGCTCTGTACACTTCAGTACTACCGAAACAGAGGAGGAAATCGGACAAAGTAAGTAGTCTTTTGCCTCTTCCACCACTCATCACCTTCACCTCCACAGCTTCCAACTCCACCACCTCATTCCTTCTCTCCAGCACACTCTCTTGAAGATCCCCTAGACATCTCTCCACAGGGATCCTCACAATATTATACAGACTACCATGGTGCAGGCTATGATACCTTTGGGACACCGCCATACACTGACACTTGGGACACCTATGATGTAGACACTCCAGGTAACACAGACCTGGACTTATATTCAGCCCGTCCCTCCTCTTCTGATGATGCTACAGCTTACCAGTTGTTAATAGATAGGGCTGCTCCTTCTCATAATGTGCTACTCCACATGATGTGCAACTCCACAAGGAACCTCAGGAAGAGGATTCACTTTTTGAGACTCTTGCATCATCCACAAGCTAGTGGGGGAAGCCCCTCCACTGAAAAGGAAAGTAAGAATATTGATGTGGCAGAGAAAAGTGTTGTGACACAATCTGCCAGTCATTGGCTCATTGCCAACTCACTGGGCGGCATGACTACCCACACTGAGATGAGATGGAGGAATTCCTCCAATAATTCCCAGATGAACATAGAAAGGCAAGCAAATATCACACCTCCATGCTCAGTGCTGTGGATATGGCAGCCACAGGTATCAACACCATTGTTCTCCGTAGACACCATGCATAGCTGCGTATTTCTGGTTGCAAACCAGAGGTGCAACAGTGTCTACTTAGTGGCCCATTTGATATGCAGTTTCTCTTTGGTCCCCAAGTCGAGCAGACCTTAGAGAAAATGTTTAAAAAAAGACACTGAGACACTGCAATCAATGGGGGCCCTCTAAACATCTACTCTGCGTGGTTCTTTTCACTGCCCTAGCTTTAATAGAGGTTCAACCTCTTACTAATGCAGTTGAAGTCAACACTCTTCTCCAAGAGGTTACGTTAGAGGCACATACAGAGGCAACAATGCCACAGGTTGAGGCAAAGGTGCTTCCCCACGTGGTGAAACACCCACCACCAAACAGTGACTCCACCCCCCTTCCAGATCATATAACACCTGTCAAGAGTTGATTACAAGATTTTCTATCAACACAGCAAAAATAACATCAGGCCAATGGGTGTTGGACATTATCCTACATGGCTCTTGTCTAGCGCTCTCTACCACATCTCCTAACATTCCATCTCGCACTCACCGACTATCACTGGAACATCAAACATTGCTCAAACAGGAAATTCAAGCTCGTCTTCTCAAAGGAGCTATAGAACCTGTCCCTCTTCAACACCAAGGATGAGGGGTATATCACTTATACTTCCTCATACCCAAAAAGGACCGGGTCCTTGAGGCCGATCCTAGATCTAAGGTCACTGAAGGAATACATCTTGTCAGAGCACTTCCACATGGTCGTCTTGCAAGATATGATTCTGCTCCTCTGAAAGGGGGAATTTATGGCTACACTAGATCTAAAAGATGCATATTTTCACATACCAATACACCCCGTTGATCACAAATTCCTCAGGTATGTAGTGGATGAGATACATTATAATTTCAAGGTCCTTCCATTCTGGGTGACTACTGCATCTTGAGTATTCACCAAGAGTCTAGTGGTAGTGGCAGCCCATCTACGCACCGAAGAGATGCACGTTTCCATACTAGGGTGATTGGCTTATCAAAGCTAGCACTCATCAACAGTGTCACCAATACACTCAGGTTACAATAGGTCTGCTCCACTGCTTGGGATTCACCAATCACATTCCCAACTCTCACCTACGTCTACAAATACAGCCATATCTAGGGGCTATTCTGCACACACAAATAGGGCTAGCTTATCCCAACTTTGCAAGAGTTTAAAATTTCAGGCACTGTTACCTCAATTTCAAACAAATCAGCAGATGACAGTAAGAACAGTCATTCGCCATCTAGGGATGATGCCTCCTGCATTTGCATAGTACCCCATGCGTGACTACACATGCGTTCTTTACAGAAAGATTTAGGTCCACAGTGGTCTCAGTCATAGGGTTAATTAGAGGGATGTAGTGTTGATAGACCGCCAAACGCATCACTCTGCAGTGAATGAATCCCAACAACATGTTGAAGGGGTAGCCTTTTCTCTACCCTGTTCCCCATGTCACTGCACAATGGACCCATCACTCATGGGATGGGGTGCACATCTGAAGGATCTCGCCATACAGGGTATCTGGGACACCAAACACTGTGGTCTCCATATCAACTGTTCACCTAGCGTTGAAAGTATTCCTACCTCACATCATTCACAAGGTTGTCCTAGTCCAAACAGACATCACGACAGCAATGTACTATCTACATAAACATGGGGTTGGGGGGGCGCGGGGAGACACGGTCTCCACATGTTCGGTGGCATGTGTAGCTGCAGATACACATGCTGTGCATAGTCCGCCGTCTGGTGTTGGGCTCGGAGTGTTACAAGTTGTTTTTCTTCGAAGAAGTCTTTTCGAGTCACGAGACCGAGGGACTCCTCCCACTTCGGTTCCATTGCGCATGGGCGTCGACTCCATCTTAGATTGTTTTTTTTTCCGCCATCGGGTTCGGACGTGTTCCTTTTCGCTCCGTGTTTCGGGTCGGAAAGTTAGTCAGAATCGTGGGAAAATTTGTCGGTATTGTTTCGTTCGGTATCGGGATAGTTAGGGCAAATCGACACCGAACCTTAAAGAGCTCCGGTAGCCCTTCGGGGTATTTTCGATCCCCCGTCGGGGCCTGGTCGGCCCGACCGCGTGCAACATCGAGACTGATGGAACGGACCCCGTTCCGATTCTGTCCTAAATGCCACAGTAAATATCCTTATACAGACCAACATTTGGTCTGTAACTTGTGCCTGTCCCCCGAGCACAAGGAGGAGACGTGTGAGGCCTGTTGCGCGTTTCGGTCGAGAAAAACGCTCAGAGACCGAAGAGCCAGGAGGTTGCAGATGGCGTCCACGCCGACAGGACAACAAAGGTTCGAGGAGGAGGAAGAAGAAACATTCTCCATCCCCGATTCAGACTCCGAAGAGTTCGACGTCGAAGAGCAACCAACCCGTGAGTAAGACGTCGAAACAAAGATCACACGAAAAAACAGAGAAAGCCCAGGGGACGCCACTGCCAACAGGCCATGGCTTAACCCATAAAGTAGGTGACCGTCCATCGGCACCGAAAAAGGGCGAGCTGGTGCCGAAGTCGTCCAACTCAGGTCGAGACACAGGCACGCAGCAATCTCGGGACCGAGAGAGTGGTGCAGAAAAGGGTCCACACCGAGATAGCGGCACCGAAGCTGCTCGGCACAGAGACAGCGGCACCGAAACTGCTCGGCACAGAGACAGCGGCACCGAAACTGCTCGGCACCGAGAGGGCACGACACCGAAAAAAAGAAAGATCTCGTCGGAGCCGAAAAAAACTAAAGACACGGTTTTGGTGCCAAAACACCCGGCAACCGAACCAAAAACCAGTTTCTACTCAGAGGAACAATCACTGTCCTCCCAACTAAAAAGACACAGATTTGAGGAGGAATTACAAACAACAGAAGTAGATCACACGCAAAAGCGGATCTTTATCCAAAGTGGTACAGGGAAGATCAGCACTCTTCCCCCAATCAGAAGGAAAAGGAAACTTGACTTCCAGCAACAAGACAAGCCACCACAAGCAAAGGTGGTAAAGAAGGTAACTCCACCACCCTCTCCACCACCGTCAACTCATGTATCACCGGCACAGACTCCACCACAATCACCAGCACATACCACCATGAGCCAAGATGATCAGGATGCATGGGACCTCTATGACGCTCCGGTATCGGACAATAGCCCAGAGGCGTACCCAACTAAACCCTCACCACCTGAGGACAGTACAGCATATGCACAGGTGGTAGCTAGGGCAGCCCAATTTCATAATGTATCGCTACATTCGGAGCCTATCGAGGATGACTTCCTCTTTAACACTCTGTCCTCCACCCATAGCCATTATCAAATCCTTCCTATGCTCCCGGGAATGCTAAGGCACGCTAAACAGATTTTTAAGGAGCCAGTTAAAAGCAGAGCAATAACTCCAAGGGTGGAGAAAAAATACAAGGCACCGCCCACAGACCCTGCTTTTATTACATCACAACTGACACCAGATTCAGTAGTCGTAGGAGCAGCTCGTAAAAGAGCCAACTCGCATACATCAGGCGACGCACCACCTCCGGACAAGGAGAGCTGCAAGTTTGATGCAGCTGAGAAAAGGGTTGCAGCACAAGCTGCAAATCAGTGGCGCATCGCCAACTCGCAAGCACTCCTAGCGCGATACGACAGGGCCCATTGGGACGAGATGCAGCATTTCATCGAGCACCTCCCCAAAGAATTCCATAAACGAGCACAACAAGTGGTTGAAGAGGGACAAAATATCTCCAACAACCAGATACGTTCTTCTATGGATGCAGCAGATACAGCTGCAAGAACAATAAACACTGCTGTGACGAGAAGGAGGCACGCATGGCTGCGCACATCTGGCTTCAAACCTGAGATACAACAGACAGTGCTCAATATGCCGTTTAATGAACAGCAATTATTTGGGCCGGAAGTGGACACTGCAATTGAAAAATTAAAGAAGGACACTGACATAGCCAAATCCATGGGCGCACTCTATACCCCGCAGGGCAGAGGCACATTTCGCACATTTCGCAAAACAACTTTCAGAGGAGGGTTTCGGGGTCAAGCCACAGAAACCAGCACCTCACAAACCAGACCACCTACCTACCAGGGACAATATCAAAGGGGAGGCTTTCGGGGCCAATACAGAGGGGGCCAATTCCCAAGAAACAGGGGAAAATTTCAAGGTCCCAAAACCCCTCAAAATAAACAGTGACTCAAAAGTCACACAACCCCTTCACACAACACCAGTGGGGGGGAAGACTAAGCCAGTTCTACAAATCTTGGGAGGAAATAACAACAGACACTTGGGTCTTAGCAATTATCCAACATGGTTATTGCATAGAATTTCTCCAACTCCCTCCAAATGTCCCACCGAAAACACACTATGTCAAAACAGCATATAGACCTTCTAGGACTAGAAGTTCAAGCATTACTGCAAAAAGACGCAATAGAATTAGTACCAAGTCCACAAAAGAACACAGGAGTTTACTCACTGTACTTTCTAATACCAAAAAAGGACAAAAGTCTGAGACCAATATTAGATCTCAGAACACTAAACACCTACATCAAATCAGACCACTTTCACATGGTCACGTTACAAGATGTAATACCACTGCTGAAACAGCAAGACTACATGACAACGTTAGATCTAAAAGACGATTATTTCCATATACCGATACAACCCTCGCTCAGGAAATACCTAAGGTTCGTATTCAAAGGAATACATTACCAATTCAAAGTGTTGCCATTCGGAATAACAACAGCGCCAAGAGTCTTTACAAAATGTCTAGCAGTAGTAGCTGCACATATCAGGAGGCAGCAAATACACGTGTTCCCGTACCTAGATGATTGGTTAATCAAGACCAACTCGCTAACAAAGTGTTCACACCACACAGATTATGTTATACAAACCCTTTACAAGCTGGGTTTCTCCATCAACTATGCAAAGTCACACCTTTTGCCGTGTCAAACACAACAATACTTAGGAGCGACAATCAACACAACAGAAGGGATAGCCACTCCAAGTCCACAAAGGGTTCAAAATGTTCACAAGGTGATACAAGCCATGTATCCAACACAAAAGATACATGCAAAGATGGTATTAAAACTGCTAGGCATGATGTCCTCATGCATAGCCATTGTCCCAAACGCAAGATTGCACATGTGGCCCTTACAACAGTGCCTAGCATCACAATGGTCACGTGCACAGGGTCAACTTCTAGATCTGGTGTTGATAGACCGCCAAACATACATCTCGCTTCTATGGTGGAACAGTACAAATTTAAACAAAGGGCGGCCTTTCCAAGACCCAGTGCCACAATACGTGATAACAACAGATGCTTCCATGACAGGCTGGGGAGCACACCTCAATCAACACAGCATCCAAGGACAATGGGACGTACATCAAAGAAAGTTTCATATAAATCACCTAGAACTGTTAGCAGTATTTCTAGCGTTGAAAGCTTTCCAACCCATGATAACCCACAAATACATTCTTGTCAAGACAGACAACATGACGACAATGTATTATTTAAACAAACAGGGGGGGGACACATCCGACACAGTTGTGTCTCCTAACACAAAAAAATATGGCATTGGGCAATTCACAACCACATTCGCCTAATAGCACAGTTTATTCCAGGGATCCAGAACCAGCTAGCAGACAATCTCTCTCGGGATCACCAACAGGTCCACGAATGGGAAATTCACCCCCAAATCCTAAACACTTACTTCCAAATTTGGGGAACACCTCAAATAGATCTTTTTGCAACAAAAGAAAACGCAAAATGCCCAAACTTCGCATCCAGGTACCCACACCGGCAATCCCAAGGCAATGCTCTATGGATGAATTGGTCAGGGATATTTGCGTACGCTTTTCCCCCTCTCCCTCTCCTTCCATATCTAGTAAACAGATTGAGTCAAAACAAACTCAAACTCATACTAATAGCACCAACATGGGCAAGACAACCTTGGTATACAACACTACTAGACCTGTCAGTAGTACCTCATGTCAAACTACCCAACAGCCCAGATCTGCTAACACAACACAAACAACAGATCAGGCATCCAAACCCTGCATCGCTGAATCTAGCAATTTGGCTCCTGAAATCCTAGAATTTGGACACTTAGGCCTCACTCAAGAGTGTATGGAGGTCATAAAACGAGCTAGAAAACCTTCCACTAGACACTGCTATGCAAGTAAATGGAAAAGATTTGTTTGTTACTGTCATAATAATCACATTCAACCATTGCATGCATCTCCGAAAGATGTAGTAGGATATTTACTACATTTACAAAAATCAAATCTAGCTTTCTCTTCCATAAAAATACGTCTCGCAGCAATATCTGCTTACCTGCAGATTACTCATTCAACTTCCCTATTTAGAATACCTGTCATTAAAGCGTTTATGGAGGGCCTAAAGAGGATTATACCACCAAGGACACCACCTGTTCCTTCATGGAACCTCAACATTGTCTTAACAAGGCTAATGGGTCCACCTTTCGAACCCATGCATTCTTGTGAAATGCAATATTTAACGTGGAAAGTTGCATTTCTCATTGCCATTACATCTCTAAGAAGAGTAAGTGAAATACAGGCGTTTACCATACAAGAACCATTTATTCAAATACACAAAAATAAGGTCGTTCTAAGAACAAATCCAAAATTCTTACCAAAGGTTATCTCACCGTTCCACTTAAACCAAACAGTGGAATTACCAGTGTTCTTCCCACAGCCAGATTCAATAGCTGAAAGAGCACTACATACATTAGACATCAAGAGAGCGCTAATGTACTACATTGACAGGACAAAAGAAATTAGGAAGACAAAACAACTATTGCCTTCCAAAAACCTCATACAGGAAATCCAATTTCAAAACAAGGTATTGCCAGATGGATAGTAAGATGCATCCAAACCTGCTATCTTAAAGCAAAGAGAGAACTGCCTATTACACCAAAGGCACACTCAACCAGAAAGAAAGGTGCTACTATAGCCTTTCTAGGAAATATTCCAATGAACGAAATATGTAAGGCAGCAACATGGTCTACGCCTCATACATTTACTAAACACTACTGTGTAGATGTGTTATCTGCACAACAAGCCACAGTAGGTCAAGCCGTACTAAGAACTTTATTTCAAACTACTTCCACTCCTACAGGCTGAACCACAGCTTTTGGGGAGATAACTGCTTACTAGTCTATGCACAGCATGTGTATCTGCAGCTACACATGCCACCGAACGGAAAATGTCACTTACCCAGTGTACATCTGTTCGTGGCATTAGTCGCTGCAGTATCACATGCGCCCACCCTCCTCCCCGGGAGCCTGTGGCCGTTTGGAAGTAGATCTTGAACATTTGTAAATATATTACATTAAACCTTCATTTTGTACATACGTATTTATTCCATTGCATGGGCACTATTATTAGCATACACAACTCCTACCTCACCCTCTGCGGGGAAAACCATCTAAGATGGAGTCGACGCCCATGCGCAATGGAACCGAAGTGGGAGGAGTCCCTCGTTCTCGTGACTCGAAAAGACTTCTTCAAAGAAAAACAACTTGTAACACTCCGAGCCCAACACCAGACGGCGGACTATGCACAGCATGTGAATCTGCAGCGACTAATGCCACGAACAGAAGTACACTGGGTAAGTGACATTTTCCTTATCTTGTCTAGCACAGACCATTTTGAGATGAGTTACATCACAAAATTCCCCTGTTAGCACAATACCTTCCAGGCACTGACAACGATTTCGATCATCTCCCTCGTCAGCAGTATACAGCGTAAAGTCCATGAGTGGGAACTCCACCCACAAATCTTCCTCCCATACTTCCACAGATGGGGGTTCCCTCAGATAGACCTTTTTGCAAATAAAGACAACACAAAATGCCAATTTTTCGCCTCCATGCTCCCATGCTACCCCCATCTGAATCTCCTCCCCCCCCCCCCCCCCCCCCCCCACCCCAGCCCCCCCGTAATCCAAGGACAATGCACATTGGGTGAGTTGGGCAGGGATATTTACCTTTTGCTTTTCCCCCTCTCCTTACAATTCTTGTTCGCAAGCTCAGCCAAACATCTCTCAGTGATTCTAGTGGCCCCCACTTGGGCTCGGCAGTCCTGGTTCACCAAACTACTTGACCTCACTGTATTTCCCTGCGAGCTCCCCAACAGGCAGGACCTTCTCACTCAAAACCATGGAGAAATCAGACACCCAGATCCCAAAGCTCTTAGCTTGGCAATCTGGCTCCTGACTTCATAGAATTTGGTTACCTGAAATTGCAACCTGATTGTATGACCATTCTTAAAGAAGCCCGTAGACTTACCACTAAAGCTTGCTACGTCTCAAAATAGAAAAGGTTTGTCTGCTACTTGCTGGATGGATTAGTGTCCACATCCATAAGATTACATCTAGCTGTAGTGGCTGCCTATCTGCAGAATAGGCAGCATGTCTCTCTATTCAAAATACCAGTCATTAAAGCCTTCATGGAATGGCTAAAGAGAATTATTCCACCATGGGTTCCACCTGCATCCTCATGGAATCTTAATATTTTTTTTATATAACGTATGGGCCCTCCATTTCAACCCTCACATACATGCCCCCTTCAGTTCCTTTCCTGAAAGTTGCCTTTTTACTCGCTATCACCTCACTTAGATGTGTTAGTGAGCCCCAGTCTTTAACCTTGGAAGAACATTTCCTACCACTACACAGGGATAGGGTGGTTCTCTGTACCAACCCTCAATTTCTCCCTAAAGTTTTCCCCCATTTTCTTCTCAGTCAATCCATAGAGTTAATGTTTTTTTTTTTTCCCACAACCAGAATCCGGGCACAGAGAGGGCTCTACACACATTAGGTCTTAAAAGGGCTGTTATGTTCTGCATTGATAGAACTAAACGTTTTAGGAAAACAGAACAACTATTTGTTGCTTTTTCCCCTTCCACCTAAAGGGAACACAATATCCAAATCAGGCATAGCCAGGTGGATAGTTAAATGAATTCAAATATGTTAGGCCAAAGCCAAAAGAACTACCTCCTAGAGCACACTCTACTTGGAAGAAAGGAGCACCCATGGCTTTCCTTTGAAACATGCCAATAGCTGACCTATGCAAAGAAGCTACATGGTCTGCAACACATATTTTCACTAAACATTGTGTGGATGCTCTAGCACAGTGTTTCCCAACCTTTTGACTCCCGAGGACCCCCACTGAATCACACTACTGGATGCTGGGGACCACCAAGAAATTTGTACGATTTAAATTTCAAACATTAACCCCTTCGCTGTCAGGCCTTTTCCCCCCTCCTGTGCCGGGCCTTGTTTTGCCTATTTGGAATAGTTCTTGCTTAGGCCCTCATAACTTTTTGCCCACATAAGCTACCCACGCCAAATTTGCGTCCTTTTTTTCCAGCATCCTAGGGATTCTTGAGGTACCTAGACTTTGTGGGTTCCCTTGAAGGAGGCCAAGAAATTAGCCAAAATGCAGTGAAAATTTCATTTTCTTTTTTAAATGGGAAAAAGGGGCTGCAGAAGAATGCTTGTGGTTTTTTCCCTGAAAATGGCATCAACAAGGGGTTTGCGGTGCTAAAATCACCAGCTTCCCAGCTTTCAGGAACAGGTAGACTTGAATCCGAAAACCTAATTTTTCAACACAATTTTGGAATTTTACTGGGACATATCCCATTTTTATGATTTTTTTGGGCTTTCAGCCTCCTTCCAGTCAGTGACAGAAATGGGCGTGAAACCAATGCTGGATCCCAGAAACCTAGACAAAATTCTGAATTCAGCAAGGGGTAATTTGTGTAGATACTACAAGGGTTTCCTACAGAAAATAACAACTGAAACGAAAAATTATTGAAATTGAGGTGAAAAAAACAGCAATTTTTCTCTACCTTTTACTCTAACTTTTTCCTGCAATGTCACATATTTTAAAGCAATATACCGTTATGTCTGCTGAACTCTTCAGGCTGCAGGGATATATAGGGCTTGTAGGTTCATCAAGAACCCTAGCTACCCAGAGCCAATAAATTAGCTGCACCCTGCAGTGGGTTTTCATTCTATACCGGGTATACAGCAATTCATTTGCTGAAATATAAAGAGTGAAAAATAGCTATCAAGAAAACCTTTGTATTTCCAAAATGGGCACAAGATAAGGTGTTGAGGAGCAGTGGTTATTTGCACATCTCTGAATTCCGGGGTGCCCATACTAACTTGTGAATTACAGGGCATTTCTCAAATAGACGTCTTTTTTACACACTCTCTTATATTTGGAAGGAAAAAATGTAGAGAAAGACAAGGGGCAATAACACTTGTTCTGCTATTCTATGTTCCCCCAAGTCTCCCGATAAAAGTGATACCTCACTTGTGTGGGTAGGCCTAGCGCCCGCGACAGGAAATGCCCCAAAACACAACGTGGACACATCCCATTTTTTTTACAGAAAACAGAGGTGTTTTTTGCAAAGTGCCTACCTGTAGATTTTGGCCTCTAGCTCAGCAGGTTCCTAGGGAAACCTACAAACCTGTGCATTTTTAAAACTAGAGACCTAGGGGAATCCAAGATGGGGTGACTTGTAGGGCTCTGACCAGGTTCTGTTACCCAGAATCCTTTGCGAACATCAACATTTGGCTAAAAAAACAGTTTCCTCACATTTCGGTGGGCCAGGTGCCTGCAACAGAAAAAGGCCACAAACTTGTAGAGATAATGGGGACAGCAAAGCGAGTTGATAAGCACATATTTTTCTTTTATACATCTTTAGGCTGACTCTGCTTTGGGGATCCACACAAGTGATGTCATTTTACTTGGGAGACTGAGGGGAACGCTGGGGAGTAGAAATTTTTTGCTGGAGCGGCGATCGTACAAACGAAAGTCAGGAAAATATGCTTTTTTAAGCAAATTTTGAGGTTTGTAGAGGAGTCTGGGTAAGAAAATGTTGGGGGTTCCACGCAAGCCACACCTCCCTGGACTCCTTGGGGTGTCTAGTTGAAAAACATGTCTGGGTTTGGTAGGTTGTCGTAGATGAAGGCCGCACCCAGGACCAAAAACATAGGTGCCCCCTCCCCCCCCAAACACAGCTAGTTTTGTAATATATCATTTTGATGTGTCCACATACGTCTGTGATGTGCCAAACACTAAAATTGTAAAAGGAAACACACTTAGGTTATGTGAAAAAGACCCCTCACCCACCAACCAAGATGGTGGCATGCTTCATCATCGATGTCCCACCTGAGACACCTAGCGTGTCACAAATGTTCTGCGACGCCTCATTACAGCGGAGCAGGTTTTGTCATTTTTACCACACATACTGGTTGGATTTGGCACGAGGGTGAGTGATAGTTCAGTAGATCAAATTTTATTAACAAGAGATTTCACAAAAGTTAAATGCAACTGAACCAATGACTCGCAGCTCGTGAGCTGTAAGGCCACGGCAAGGCACCAACCGCTTTACAGTCCATTCACATACCTTTCATACATGACATGCACAAGACCATTCACGGCGCCAGCCAAGGGCCCAGCACATTACAACACTTGCATCGTCAGACAGCGCCAGTCAAGGGACCATCACGTGCATACGCCCACATGCCTGATACAGCAATCACACCAGCTGATGAGTGTGTGCACTGGCTTTTGGCTGGCACCGCCAGCCAAGCGCCACCCCACGCACACCGCCAGCCAAGCGCCACCCCACGCACACCCAAGCGCCACCCCTCGCACGCCGCCATCACTTTTGTTTTTGTTTATAAACAACAAAGAAACCACTAACTAATTATAAAATAAGTACAAAACTACAAACACAAAAGCTCTAACTAAATACATGACAGTACTGCCAACCGTGAAACTGAACATATGAAAATATAAAACAGGCAGTTTACGCTCACGGTATTTCCCAAAAATGTTTCCTCCTAGTGTGGTAACTTCTAAAACAGCCAGGCACGCACAGCCCAGGCTTTGAAGGGCATTCGGGGCAGTACATCCGGCTCTCCCTCCGGATTGCTCTCCGGGCACATACTCTACATTTCTTTGTGGGCAAGTCTTTTTTGGGAGTGGGAGGAATGTGATCTGGAAAGTGGCTATCTTTCAATCTAGCCACTTCCTCCACCACTTCTACTCTAGGAACTCTTGCCCGTTCCACCACAATACGGCTCTCTATCACTGACGCCTGAAGTTTAACAAATGTCACCCTTGACTCAGGTGAACAATCCTTGAACACAATAAAAGCATTAAAAGTTGCCAAATGAAATAAATGTAGGGCCAACTTTTTATACCACACGTAAGACTTATTAAGAGCAGTGTAAGGTTCCAACCTCTGATCTACTCTATCAACACCACCCATGTGCCTATTGTAGTACAAAATGCATGCAGGTTTGCGCACTTCCGCAACCTGACCCCAAACAGTCACGGGGGAAGTACTCTCATCATGGATGGTAGATAGCATGTACACATCCCTCCTGTCTGAAAATTTCAGAGCTAGCAGCTCATTATTCCGCAAGGCACTGCACTGTCCCCTCCCAAGTTTTTTTTTTTTTTTTTTTTTAACAGACAAGCTCCCTTGGATAGCCTTTCCGGTTAGAACGGATTGTGCCACAAGCAACAGTGTCCACTCTAAACAACTCCTTGAACAACTGCACTCCAGTGTAGAAATTATCTACGTACAAATGGTGACCTTTGTTAAACAGTCGTCTACCAAGTTCCCACACAATTTTTTTGCTAACTCCAAAAGTGGCCGGACAACCAGGAGGGTCAATACTGGAACCCCTACCAGTGTAGACACTTATCCTGTACTGCTTTCTGACAGCATATACAATTTAATCCCATACCGTGCCCTCTTACTAGGAATGTACTGCTTAAAAACTAAACACCCCTTGAAAAGGACCAAAGACTCGTCCACACTTATCTCTTTGCCTGGAACATAGACCTCTGAAAAACGATCTACAAAATGATCAAGCACAGGCCTAATCTTAAAAAGACGGTCACAATCAGGGTGATCTCGTGGCAAGGCTAAAGCATTGTCTACAAAATGCAGCATACGAAGAAGAATGATGATCAACCCTATCAAAAAAAGTCAAACCTAAAAACGTTTTCATCTCTTCCAGATATGTAGGAACCCACTGAGTAGCTCTAGACTGAGGCCTAAGTCTGGCAGTGTTGTCCCTCAAATATTGCTCTGCATACAAAGTAGTCTGCTCCACAATCTCTTCCAAAAATACATCGTCCATAAACAAGTGAAAGAAATGGACAGGCAAAAAGTTTTCCGTATTGACTCTACACCCTGGGAGACCAGTAAATGCAGGTAACTGTGGCTGCTCCATGTTTGGGGCAATCCAGGTGTCAGGTCTTCTAATGGGAAACCCTTCAGCCCCAGGCTGCTGCACTCTTGGCACATCAATGTCCTCCTCTAAAACACGCCCTTCATCTGCACTGAGAGTAGCTTCCTCATCAGAAGAATACTCTCGGACAGAAAACTCACTGCCAGAATCTCTCACTTCCTCCTCTGCCTCAGATGCAGTCTGTCTCGTAATCATGGTCTGAAGACGACTCAAAGAGCATGCCAACAACCTGCTGAGCGGTCACTCTGCGGCTAGCCATGATCCTCACTAACAACCAATGGATTGCCAACAACAACTAGCACTAAAATAAGTAATAAACAAAGTGTAGCTTTATCACAAAGAGTTATGTACTAAAAAGCTATACCACTCACTTGCCTGAAAAAGCTACTCACCAGCAACTACTCTGCACAGACACAGCAATCACCAATGATATCCCACTAAAAAGAAAAAAGCAAATTAGACATATGACAACACAAATATTATTGTGCTCAAATCTAAGGACAATTTCACACACAATACTGCATTTAGTACACCACCTACAAACATGTCATTCATGCGTTTCAACAATATTCCTTTGGGCTAAATTGCTTTCACTTACCTAAAACATGCAACTATGCAAACCGCAGGACAACTACAGCCAAAACTGCAAGGATCCACAGCAAAGGAAGCAAAAGCTTTGAACTACAACAAAAAGAAGAAATAAACTGTTATAATCACAATTACAAATACTTCACCAGTTGACAAACACCCCGCCACCAAGAGCTTAGAAATTGTCCCTGGTGCCTAAGTGGTTTCTGCCCCGCTAGGAGGCAGATGGGCCTAAAAAAAAAAATAGGCTGATCTGCCCCCAAGTGAGGCAGAAATGGCCAACAGCTCTGTACCCTGTTTAGGGGGGGCGGCCTTTGCCAAAGGAGGCGAATGGGGGTGCCCCCAGCACAAAAAAAAAAAACAAAGGGAACCAAAAAAATAAAAATCTCTGACATCTTGGTGCCTTCTGCCCCCCCCCACCCCCCTGGGGGCAAAGGGGCCTAAAATAGGCTGATCTGCCTCCAAGGTGGGCAGAAATGGCCATCACTAACGTGCCCCCTGTGGGGGACAACCCTTGACAAAGGTGCCGCGCCCCCCCCCCACTCAAAACACACACACACAGGATCCCTAGTGCCTAAGTGGATTCAGTTGGGCGTAGAAAAAGTTGGACGATCTGGGGGAAGAAATGGCCAACAGCTCTGCCGTATTGGTGGTTTCTGCCCTCCATGGGGGCAGATGGGCCTACAAAAATAGGCCCATCTGCCCCCAAGGAGGGCAGAGATGGCCAATACGAAATTGACCCCCCCTTTGAGGGGGGGCGACCCTTGCCCAAGGGGTGCCCCCAAACACACAAAACACACACACACCACACAATCCTTGGCGCCTAGTGGGTTTAGGCCCCCCCGGGGGCCAGATGGGACAAAAACATGGCCGATCTAGCCCCAGGGGGGGCCGAAACATCTAAAAAGAAAAATATTGCCCCCGGGGTAGCGACCCTTGCCTAAGGGGTCGCTGCCCAAAGACAAAGAAAAGAATTTCCCTGGTGTCTAGTGGTTTTCGCCCGCCCCGGGGGCAGATCAGCAGAAAAATTGGCCGATCTGCCGCCAGGGGGGGCTGAAATAAGTTTTTTTTTTAAATTTGCCCCCAATGGGAGAGACCCTCGCCCAAGGGGTCGCTCCCTAAAAAACATGCCCAACATAATTTCCCTGGTGACTAGTGGTTTTCGCCCATCCGCCCCCCCCCCCCCCTCCCCCCCCTGGGGCAGATCGGCCAAAAAAATGGCTGATCTGCCCCCAGGGTCCGCCGAATAGGTGAAAAACAAAAAATTAGCCCCCAATGGGAGCGACCCTTGCCCAAGGGGTCGCTCCCAAAAAAATACCATATATAATTTCCCTGGTGTCCAGTGGTATTTCGGCCCCCCTGGGGGCAGATCGGCTGAAAAATCGGCCCATCTGCCCCCGGGCGGCCCGAAATAGGATGATGCCCCACAATGGGAGCCACCCTTTCCTAAGGGGTCGCTCCCAAAACGAACAAACATAAGGAAATCCCTGGTGCCTAGTGGGGATTCCTGCTCCACGATCGCGGGCCCTGCCCGCGATCTCATGGAGCAGGAATCCACTGAAAACAGGCACAGGGGGGAAGGAAAAACCCTTTCCCCCGTGTCTGTTTCCCCCCCCTCCAACCCCCACAGAGGGAAGGACTTACCTGAAAGTCCTTTCTCCTCGACGCGCTGGAAGCAAATGGCTTCCAGCGCGTCCCTCGGCAATATTTGATGACGTCTGCGCGCTGTGAGCGCGCTGACGTCATCGGATTGGCGAGGCGGGTCGGGGTGAAAGGGTATGGGATTCCCCTTCCATCCAAGACCGGGAGGTGTGGGTGGGGGGCACAAGGGGGTGAGCGCTAGCGCTCCCCCCGTGTCCCGGGTGCAGGACGAGGTGATCTCGTCCAAGGCACCCGGGAACCGGTGCCTTGGACGAAATCACCTCGTCCAAGGCACCCAACCGGTTAAAACAGTAATTCCCAAAAAATACACAAGCAAGTACACCCCAAACAAGTACTCAAATTAGTAAACATATCCTTATTTTATATTGGAAAAAATTGAGAAAATTTGAAAACTTTTATGGGAAGGTTGGTGCTGCATCTTGCCGACTAACTTTTCAATGTTTGGTTTTATTTAGGAAAGCTGAATCTTCAAGTCACATTCTACATTTCCCAAGTGATTTTTGTTGTTATTTTTTAGATACATAAACTTTTTTATTTAATGTGTGGTGGGCAAAGGAAGTAAAACCATAAAGGCTTCTCATCTCTCCATAGCCTCTCTGTCACATGTATTTAATTTGATTTATAGCACCTCTCATACCAGTGTAGGGTGTCAAAACACTTTACAGGGGACTCCAGTGTGTAGGATTCACCTCATCCATATTGTTAGGCATTTTCTAAAAGCGCTTGGTCTGGAGAAACACAAACTCAGGATTCAGAACATAACACAGTGGCTAGCCGTGACTTTAATAATAGCGTACTCCTATGCAAGCAAACCTTTCTTTTTTTTTTTTTAGCCGTAATGAAAGAATTGGAAAAAATATAATCTAATTTGTTCCGTGTAGTTCTTTGTTGGCCGTTCATAACTGTAGGAAGTTGGCTCTGTATATACTATTTCAAAGTATGAAATAGTGTGCACAGAGTCCAAGGGTTCCCCTTAGAGGTAAGATAGTGGCAAAAAGAGATAATTCTAATGCTCTATTTTGTGGTAGTGTGGTCGAGCAGTAGGCTTATCAAAGGGTAGTGTTAAGCATTTGTTGTACACACAAAGGCAATAAATGAGGAACACACACTCAAAGACTTACTCCAGGCCAATAGGTTTTTATATAGAAAATATATTGTCTTATTTCACTTAGGTATTTTAGGAACTTTGAATAATCACAATAGCATGTACAGTTTTGACAAAAATGGCAATAAGCTATTTTAAAAGTGGACACAGTGCACAAATCAACAGTTCCTGGGGGAGGTAAGTATTTGTTAAGTTCACAGGTAAGTAAAACACTCACAGGGTTCAAAGTTGGGTCCAAAGTAGCCCACCGTTGGGGGTTCAAGGCAACCCCAAAGTTACCACACCAGCATCTCAGAGCCGGTCAGGTGCAGAGTTCAAAGTAGTGTACAAAACACATAGGCTTCAATGGAAACAGGGGTGCCCCGGTTCCAGTCTGCCAGCAGGTAAGTACCAGCGTCCTCGGAGGGCAGACCAGGGGGGTTTTGTAGGGCACCGGGGGAGACACAAGCAGGCACAGAAAGTACACCCTCAGCGGCACAGGGGCAGCCGGGTGCAGAGTGCAAACTGGCGTCGGGTTTCAGATAGGAATCAATGGGGAGACCCAGGGGTCTCTGCAACAATGCAGGCAGGCACAGGGGGGGCTCCTCGGGGTAGACACCACCTGGGCTAGGCAGAGGGTCGCCTGGGGGTAGCTCCTGCACTGCATTTCGGTTCTTTTAGGTCCTGGGGGCTGCGGGTGCAGTGCTGGTTCCTTGTTACAGGCAGTCGCGGTCAGGGGGAGCCTCTGGATTTCCTCTGCAGGCGTCGCTTTGGGGGCTCAACTCGGGCTACTAACGGGCTCGCAGTTGCCGGGGAGTCCTCCCTGTAGTGTTAGTTTTCCGCAGGTCGAACCAGGGGCGTCTGGTGCAGAGTGGAAAGTCTCACGCTTCCGGTGGGAAACATGGGGTCTTTAAAGTTGCTTCTTTGCAGAAAGTTGCAGTTTCTTGAACAGGGCCGCCGTTCTCGGGAGCTTCTTGGTCCTTTAGATGCAGGGCAGTCCTCTGAGGCATCAGAGGCCGCTGGTCCCTGTTGGATGCGTCGCTGTTGCAGTTTTCGTCGCAGTAGGGAGACAGGCCGGTGGGGCTGGGGCCAAATCAGTTGTTGTCTCCGTCTTCACTGCAGGGCTTCTGGTCATCAGTCCTTCTTCTTCTTTAGGTTGCAGGAATCTGATTTCCTGGGTTCTTGGGTGCCCCTAAATAATAAAATTTAGGGGTGTGTTTAGGTCTGGGAGGGCAGTAGCCAATGGCTACTGTCCTTGAGGGTGGCTACACCCTCTTTGTGCCTCCTCCCTGTAGGGAGGGGGTCACATCCCTAATCCTATTGGGGAAATCCTCCAAAATCAAGATGGAGGATTTCTAAAGGCACGGGTCACCTCCGCTCAGGACACCTTAGGGGCTGTCCTGACTGGTGGGTGACTCCTCCTTGTTTTTCTCATTATCTCCCTTGGACTTGCTGCCAGAAGTGGGGGCTGTGTCCAGGGGGCGGGCATCTCCACTAGCTGGAGTGCCCTGGGGCATTGTAACACGAAGCCTGGCCCTTTGAGGCTCACTGCTAGGTGTTACAGTTCCTGCAGTGGGGAGGTGTTAAGCATCTCCACCCAGGGCAGGCTTTGTTTCTGGCCTCAGAGAGCACAAAGGCTCTCACCCCAGGGTGTCAGAAACTCGTGTCTCAGCAGCAGGCTGGCACAGACCAGTCAGTCCTGCACTGAAGGATTGGGTAAAATGCAGGTGGCATCTCTAAGATGCCCTCTCTGTGCATTTTTTAATAAATCCAACACTGGTATCAGTGTGGGTTTATTATTCTGAGAAGTTTGATACCAAACATCCCAGTATTTAGTGAAGCCATTATGGAACTGTGGAGTTCGTTTTTGACAAACTCCCAGACCATATACATATTATGGCCACACTGTACTTAAAATGTCTAAGAATAGACTTAGGCACTGTAGGGGCATATTGCTCATGCAGCTATGCCCTCACCTGTGGTATAGTGCACCCTGCCTTAGGGCTGTAAGGCCTACTAGAGGGGTGACTTACCTATGCCACAGGCAGCATTTTGTGTGCATGGCATCCTGAAGGGGATGCCATGTCGACTTTGCCTTTTCCTCCCCACCAACACACACAATCTGCAATGGCAGTGTGCATGTGTTAGGTGAGGGGTCCCTTAAGGTGGCACAACATATGCTGCAGCCCTTAGGGACCTTCTCTGGTCACAGGGCCCTTAGTACCAGTGGTACCTTTTACAAGGGACTTAATTGTGTGCCAGGGGTGTGGCAATTATGGAAACAATGGTACATTTTAGGTGAAAGAACACTGGTGCTGGCGGCTGGTTAGCAGTGTCCCAGCACACTTCTCAGTCAAGTCAGCATCAGTATCAGGCAAAAGTGGGGGGTAACTGCAACAGGGAGCCAATTCCTTACAATAACTCACTGTGCTAGATTACGATTGTGACTTATGAACTGCACAGTAACAAAAGAATCTCTGTGACAAAAGTGGTGCCTTTGTGCTATGCACATAAAATGTAGTTCTTTGTATGATACACGTACTTTGCATCTGGCATATTAGCCATCTGCACTACCTCCAATGAGCCAAATCAGCCACTAGACAAAATCCCATCTCTCCAGCAGGTACATTAATCGCCAGAGTTATCTTGATACTTTTATTTTTGTCCCAAAGTTTACACTGAACATTGCAGTGCTCTTAAAGCTGCCGCACAATAAACAGATAAAAAAGCACGCTCATGTTTCTGTAGAAGGCCCAGCTGGAGAAATGCCTTCATGCGGTCAAGGCCTGCGGACCCCCTGGGAATGTGTCACAGATCCCTGGGGGTCCGCGGACCACAGGTTGGGAAACGCTGCTCTATCATGCCAACAAGCTAATGTAGGTCAGGCGGTGCTACATACACTTTTCCAGACAACTACAACATTCACAGGTTACCCACCGCTAATGAGGAGAACTTCTTTACGGTCTATGCAAAGCATGTGTATCTACAGCCACACATGCCTTGAACAGAATGTTACTTACCCTGTAAGCACCTGTTTGTGACATGTAGTGCTGTAGATTCACATGTGCCCGCCCTCCTCCCCGAACACCCGTGGCAGTTTTTCTGTACTCTATTTCACATGGACATCTCATTACTTACACTTACTCTACACTCCATCCTCACCTGCCTACGGGAGAACAATCTTATAATGGACTCGATGCCCATATGCAATATCACGGAGAGGAGTCACTCTACCCTGTTACTCAAAAGACTTCTTCAAAGAAAAACATCCTTCACACATCCTGACCCAACACTTGATGACTGGAGTATGCAAAGCATGTGAATCCTACAGCACTACATGTCTCGAACAGATGCCTACATGGCAAGTGACATATTCCTTCTGGTAGATACTCTAACTGCAGATTGCTCTCGTCTCCCTTCTGTGATGTGGATTTTACACACAAAATGTCCCAAGTTAGATTTTGCACACTGGCAGTTTTCAAGGACATGAAAAACAGTGGTGGCAAACTGACGTCAGCACGCATGATTAGCTGCTATATGTGGCAGTGTTTTCACATCCACAGGTAGTGCAGAACCTCTGTGCCGTCTGATGGCGCAGATGAGTTTTCACAAGTTTCCAGATCCACTCTAGAGCCTAAGAGGATTCTCAAGATGAGGAATCTGCGGTTAGATTATCGACCACAAAAAGCATTTGTGAAGGTAAGTATCTTGTTTGTTTTGCCCTTTTCCCATAGATTTGGGCACGAACTGTTTTGATGCACTGGTTAATGAAAAGTTTGTTACTTTATATTGTTTAGAGGAGATGCCTTTGCTGCCCCACTCTATTATGGGTGGGGGGTGGCGATCTTTCTGTGCTATTGTGTGGTGGGTGTGAGCTATCCATACATAAGAACGGAACCCTGTTCTTCTGCATCGTCAGACTGGTAACCTTTCTGGCTCATCATACGTTATGGACCAGCTACTGTGACCCTCTCTTAAATAGAGTAAGGTGATGTTGCTGTCCTTTTATACTGTGCCTCAGTGTTATACCTCCCTTCTTTAGCAACAGCCTTGCTTGCCAAGGTACATGGCTTATGTGACCTTTTCCTCCTCTACTTTGAGAAGTAGAGGAGATTGCAGTTTGTGTGCGGCCGACTGGAACTTTGAACGGTGGCCTTTGTATGGTGGTGCTTAAATGGCAGGAGATCTTGATGTTTGCATTTGTAGAAATTTAATTTCGTTCACTCTGTGTGGTTTTGAAAAGTAAAGCATTTTACCCCACTTCATGGTGAGGGATCATGACAGGGAACGGTCGTAGTGACTTCTTGAAATAGCGCTTTAAGAACTGATTACTTGCACATGAATGTTTGTCCTCCTATGAATCCGAGTCCGTGGATTCAAACAACCTAACATATAAATCTTGCTCAAAGTCTGAAGGAAGCTGCCATTCTGGTTGATTGGGGTTCGGCACCCAAGTGGGTGAGAACGATAAACTTAGCGTTCCGAAATTCATGCATGAGATAAAACGTCTGCACAAGGATCAAAATATGCAACTATTGATGTATTGCGGTATTCCTGCAAGTGTAGCACTAAACAGCCTTTTTTATGTACAGGTTTCACTTCATCTTTTCTCTCCTTTCCTTCGTGCTAGGGGGTCTATGACCAGCCTGGAGTCCAGCCACAGTGGATTCTCGCAGCTTAGCGCCGCCACCACCTCCTCCAGCCACTCTCACTCCAGTTCCATGATATCCAGGTAGTGCCAGCCAAGCCCCCGTTAAACACAAAGCATAGAAACATTGGACATGATGGCCAGTCTGTTATTTCTTCGTCCGCGGAGTACATGGCCGCCCAGCTTCCATTCCAGCTGATGATGTTGTGCCTGTCGTTTGTTTAGTTAGAAGCTTTAAAATTATGTACATGTCATTTTCTCCATGTCTAACCGGAACACTTCTCACTAACGTTTTATCCTTAACAAACAACGTTTGTATCCCCCTTACATGCATTATACGAAAACCTTTCAGAATTATACTAAAAGCTTTTCACAAGATATATTTGTAATATGTTAATATGTGTGTATCTGCAAATATGCTTAAAAAAATATATATATTTATATATATCTCATGAACTGTATCACTAATACTTGATCGTGCTGGTTACAACTGCTGTAGAAAAATAATTATGAACTAATATATTCTTGCATGCCTTCTGGAGTGTTACTTTTTATGTTGATGTGTGGTTAATGGTTAATATTATACGCGTTCTGCTGGACCTTGCCAGTTGTTTTCTTAGTGGTGTCCCTTTCACTCTTCTGTCAAAATCACCACGTTTTCTTTAGGGGGTGTGGTTTGTTGAGGAGAGGAAGCGATCTTCTTTTTTAAAATGAATATGATTGCATTGTCTTCTTTTCTCCACGTCACATGTATTTTTTTTTTTTGGTTCGGTCTTCCCTTTTCCATCTTCCCTTAAACTTTTGTTTTACAATCCCGTGCTCCATTGACTTGTCTGTATCATCTAGGCTTAAGTGTCTAGAAGGCCCTGTGTGTCTGAGTTCACGTTCATTTTAAACCCATCATTTTGGCATGCATATGTTAACTGCATGTTTAGACCTTCTCTAGCCCAGACCAATGTATAAATATATTTTTCTTTTTGTGTGTCTTTTGTTCTTACAGAGAGCCCCTTCACTTATCTGAGCACGGGCTCTCCCTCGCCACGCCCAGTCCTGACCTCAAGGCCTGTCCGGATGGGGTCCTCAGGTTTTCTCAAGCCCCTTCCTTCTGGGGCCATCACTTTTCCACTCTGTACACCCTACGCCCGCCACAGTTCCTTCGGTGGCCACCGTCTTGGCGTGTCTCTTCTGTCCGGGAGGGTGTGGCGACGATGGAGATCGATGCTAATACTACTACGTGACTCGGGACTGCTTCTACTTCCTCTTCCCTGCCTGAATGCCCCACGCGCGAGCTGGATCCGCATCAGGGCCCGAGTTCAGCAGGTGCGAGGGAGCTGGAAGCTTGCAGCAAACTACCCCTTCCCTATTTTACTCTTCAGCAGGCTGCCCCGGGGTCAGCAGTGACTCGGAAAACCTAAATAACTTGTCTCTAGAAACTTGAAACAATTGCAGGCTTTAACTTTTTGATAAAAGCCCCTCCCTATAAAGTATGCAGGAATTAACATTTTCAAGCCAGACCACTTCCAGCAACCACAGACTAAACCTGGAATTCCCGCATATGTTCAAAACTTTATCAACAAGCCAGGAGACCCTCACGGTCTTCGAATCCACTCCACCGGGAACTTTCTGTTATCTTTGATTAAGCTGTTCCAGGCTCATAATAGCAAACTTATACCCGATGAACATTGTTACGAGCGCTTTCCCATCCCCTCTATGGTCTGCCTATACTACTGTCAGGTTCCCAGTGGAATAATTTGATAGCTGCTATGTGTGTTTCCTAGTTTACTTTAAAAAATATTCATCCTGCAAAGCACTTAAGCGTTCATCCAGCTTAGTCTCAGATTTGTGGTATCCTAAATGTGCTGATATTGCTCTTAAATGGGGTGAAACATGGGCTTTCAAAATGAAATAACTCAGCATTATATTCCTTTAAAGCCTGAAAGTGTGTCACAGATCTGTGACTGGGATCATTTGTAGGCATTTTGTAATAAGCAGACATCTGAAGCAGTCCTGTCTCGTATGATGCATGATATTTAACAGTAGGTTTTCCACATGCTGGGTTTCTCTCCTTCAAAACAATGATTTTCTTAATGCATAAGACAAATGTCCTTCTGCACGTCTTCGCTCTATGGCTACCATGCTCGACTACAGAAGTGAAGCTTTTTGGTTTGGTGAGGAGATGTGGTGATTTTAAGTGTTATGAAGGCATTCAACACTGTGGTCGCTGGCCTTGGTGATGCTATTTTGCAATGGAATCTTGTTAGTTACTCCTCATCCTAATTCTGTTTTCCTCTGTTCACAGTTGCTGTGCTCGGCTGTTGTTTATGGGTGTAACTAAACTGGAAATTTCCATGAAAAGTTACCAGCATGTTTTACAAAAACCCGGCAGCAATGTTATTTATGTGCTTTGTCAGTCTTTTTCTTTGGCAAGATATATCACAGATTTGTTTGTTTCCAGTGATATCCATGGACTCAATCTAGCTATATTTTTTGTAGCTCTAGAAGCATTTCCTTCTTCTTCTATAATCACTTGCGGGGTCATCAGCTGGCCGTGCCATTAGCCAGTAGGAATGGTTTGTGATTTAAAGACAAAATTCATTCTTTCTTGTGTCAACATTTTTTTTTTTTAGCTTTCAGTTCTGAGAAGCGTACCTTATCCCGTGATATTAAGTTGACTCACTGGGTTTGGCGCATGATCATGGGAAACAATTTTTCTTTTTTTAAATGTCAGATGGAAGTGTGTAATTCGTTTGTTTGTTGCATGAATGTACGGTGCTAAATAGGTTAATGAGGAAACATGCTTAGCCAGATATTTAGGTTTTAGACCTGTAAAAAGAACTGGTATATTGAAAACTTTATGCAGGATCAGAAAAGAGGATATATAGAGGCTTTGACACAGGAGTGCACAACTTTCTATTGAAAGACCTTTTCCTTGGCAGCTTCTCTCATGAATCTCTTAATGATTTTTAAATGCTCATTGATAGCCTATTTTTTACTCTGTCCAAAAAAACTACTTTCCTTCCCAATAATAAGCATATGGTAGTTTGTTAACCACCTCTGCTGCCCACAGGCTCTTTAAGAATTGGAACGAGAGACCACATTAGATACACTCGCGCTCACCCATTTACAGTACCAATTGCAGCATAATATAATTCATTCAGTCCATTTTAAGCTGTAGTCGTCTCCTCAAGTAGCATTTTTTTTACTGCATATTGAACCCAATATGATCCACATCTGCTTTTAGATAAAGCTTGTGTGGCCAGTCAAATCTGACGAATAACATCATATTAGTTGGTAGGTAGAGGCTTATCCAGGACATCAAGAGAAGAAATACAATTTGGCTTCACTAGTGGGAGTAATTGTCCATGACTCTTATTTCAAAACAATTTTTGGGACCTTCAGCTATCCTGGCAGAGAATCATTTGCCAGTGGCCATGCTTTACATAGACATACAGATAAGCTTGCACCCTGCATAGGATGAAGGATGGACGTTGACAACATTTGCAGTTGACCAACCTCAGGTTTATGCTTTGAATATCAAGTAATTCCCCTTTCTGCAAAGGAAGTTAACATGACATCCTATGTGCCCGGTTTTAATCAGTACACTATATTGAGCCATTGCAAAGCTAGACAGTGCAGATGTTACAATTTGTCCTGCACAGGTAAAAGTTGTCACTTCAAAGCGTACGCTACAGTGCTCTACTGTGTCCTTGTCCACAGCTTAGGCTTCTAGTTGTGATTTTCAAGTAGCCATCATTTCCACAATTGAAAAAACAATAAGATTATCTTGCATGTGTTGGGGGAAGTGATTCTAATACAATGGTGCTGAACTTTTCTCTCTGACGTAGTTTGAACTGTTACTGTTGACTGCTCTGAAGCTTGTTCCAAGTGATGCTTAAGCTTTTGTCACTCTGCCTTAGTAACAGCTACATACATCAATTGTCGGTATAGCTCCTCTGATTTGTTGCTGCTTTTTTTGTCCCAGATTGTACTTGTACCTCTCTTGGGAATGTGTTTCTTCTGCATGCATAGGTCAACGGGGGGGGGGGGAGTTGTGTGCATAAACCTTTAACCTGTCTGTTGTGTTTTCCCTTCTGACGGTGTGTATGATTGAGTGTATTTTCTTCATCCTCTATGTGTGATTTGTATCTCTTTTCGTGTATATATGCCTACCCTAGGCTTCATGTGCCGACCCATTTTTGTTTCATCTTATGGATCTGTTTCACTTGTGCATGATTCTATGTATGATTGTGTGTGTTTGTGGGGCGGATGCATTCGCTGAGGCACATACTTATCCATACAGCACAGCTTTCAGTCATTAGAAGCCATGTGGCTAATTGCAGAACTGCTACGTTCAATATGAGGGCAAAACATATCCTCCCCAGATTCACTCTGACCAAACTGGCTATATATTTCAAGTAGGTTTGGTACCATCCTGTATGTAAATAGATATGCCATAGTTATCAGAGATAACCAAGGATGTTTGCTCACCAAGGATGTTTGCTCGTGTGTTGGTTTAGGTAGGAAATAGCAGATTTATTGTCTGAAAAGACATTAAAGTTGTCTTCTCCCTGTTTCCTAGGTGTGATCTCACCACTCTGGATGTAGGTCTGCATAATAGACCTTTGTATCGGCACCCCTGTGACTGGTGTCCATGCTGTCTACTTATTCACAATGTTCTCTGTGCCATATGATATCCTTTGCATGGTTCTGCACACCATTAGCTAGTCATTCACATGGATAGTCTTTCCTCTGGGTACCGTTTGAGATTCCCTATACTGTGAGACTGCCATTTCAAACTGGATTGTGGTGAACTTCTTCGAGCCAAAGACTTAGCTGCTCATCTCTGAAGAGGCCACCCGATTTTAATTGGCTCATACCTCCTTCTGTCCGCTTACCCGTTTCTTCACTTGTGCATATCTGTTGGGTGCTTCCAGTTCTTTTCTACAGGGCTTGATATATTTTGTTGTGATAATTATAATTTTAAATGCATCACTAGGTTTCAGAATTGAGCACACCCTAATGAGAGCTCCTTCAAAAATGTGAATACGCTGTCCATGACCTATTTCAAACATTGACAGAATGCAAATTGTTAACCAAGCACCTCAGGTTTTAACCTGTTTTTTGGCCATAAAAAGCTCTACAACTGGCAGGACTTCTGGCTGTTCTTGAGGCAATAAAGAGTATGCACGGGCTCTGACCTTAAGGTTGAAGTTAGGGATTGCCCTGCACTCTTAGAACTCTCTGGTTCTTTCTAACGTCAGTTGGTTAAGATAAGTTGCATCTTAGGAAGAAGGATGACTTCCCCTATCGACACCTGCATGTAACCAATAACCAAGAAGAATATGCAACTGCCACTTTGAGAGAGCCTCCATGTTTTTGTTCCAGTTTGGGCTATGCAGGAGCACAGTTGGTAATGTATATAGTGCATATCAGGACATTCTTATGTGGGTAGATTACCTGAAGAGGACAGTATAGTGTATAACCTGGTGGTTGGCCAGATCCGAATGAGTGTTGTTCCCCTCTAACGTGAAAAGTTATATTATACTGGAAAAGCAAAGTAGACTTCCTGTGCCATGGCTTTTCATTTCATCCAGGCAGCAACTTTATTCAGCCTTAGGAGCACCCTGAGAAGTGAAAGCTGCCAGGTGACAAGTCTGCACCCGCATTCCTGTACTGAGGTGGCAATGGTGACTGTTACTTTTATTTTGTCTATTATCCTAAGAAGAATCACCGAATTCACCATCATGGCTTTTAGGAATCATGTCATGCCCTATCCTCTGAATGCACATCTACTAGGTGACATTGACTAATCGTGGCTTTTCAGCTCCTCTGTATGGGTCGCTCGTGCCTTGCAGTTGATATCGAAACGGGGCAACAGCTTTTTTTTCTTTTCTTGATTTGCCGTGTGTGTGGTGACTTAACAGTAGATTTTAATAGCCCTTAAAGGAATCTGCTTTAGGCTGAGCTTTTTTCCTCTGGGCAGCAGTCCTGTTTTCGGGGTGTAGGGACGTGCAGTGACCGAATCGGAACGATATTAAGAGGTAGGCGTATGGAATTACTACTAAGTTCCAGTAAAGTTAGCGCTCTTGGGTACTCATCACTTTGCATTGTTTAGTACTACTTCAATAGGTGGTATGTTTCGCATGAGTAGTGTTATCTTCTGTAGTGCCTCGAATAAATAACTTGACTGTACTTAAATGTGGGGCTTACATTTAGGGAGTAAGACCTATAAAGCTGAGGTTTGTTTCTGTCTGAGATGAGTTTTAAGGAGTGAATCGGGCTATAGACCGATTCCAGAGCGGGACAATCACGGCAGTATATTACTTTACGTGCCAGCATGGAAATGCCAGCCAAATTCATCCCTGCAAGGCTGTCTTTCCGACGACATGACAGAATTCATTTGACATCGTCAAACCTTAAGGGCTTTCGACAGATCACACAGCTCTGTTCTTTTCATTATAAAATAGTTTTGAACACATTGATAGTTGTCCCGTGCATTTGAAACCATGTATCCCTTTAATGAAGCACAGACGGACTCAATGCATGCATCTTAGTATTTGGTGTGAGGTGGGGGGGTGTGAGGTGGGGGGGGGGCGGAGGCACAGCTCCAATACGCTCACAGAAAGTGACGGCCTTACACCATAATCCTCCTGCTGTAAAGGCCTTTTCGGTTGCTATTTATTTATTTTTTGCTTACTTTTTTTAATGTTGCAAAATATTCTTATGCGCATTGCTCGCTCTTTCTGCAAATAGTTTTTAAACTATGGCATATTTTCAGAGATTGGACTCGGTCTTAAAAAGAGTATTGTGAACCATTATCAACCAATCTCTTATATATATATTTTTTTTGTAAACACTTTCATTTGCCTCGTCCTGAGCAATAAGCAACTTCGTAGAGTTTTGAAGCATAGAAAAGCACAAAAATGAATTGGTTTTATATACTGAAAACCTTGCACTCAGCTAAAATGTGATGTATACAGAAATGCCTCAGTGATGCAACTTTTACACCCCAAAAGAGTAACCTGTGCATATGGTGCAAAACGGGACACACTGTGGATGGCATCACCCCTGTTTGGCAAGACTACTGTGATGCTTTTGGAGTACCCCTTCTCCTCCTTCACTGATGTATCTGTATTTCATCCTTTTAATTCTTTGTAACGCTTTTCTTCTGTATTTCACCCATCACATATCAGACTCTGTAAATGTTTTGTAAACCTATTACCTCATTCTTAGTAACAAAATGAAATTTAAGTCTTTAAAAGATTTTTCTATTAACAATAATAAACATTAAACTATTTAAGAACATCAGTGGGCTGTGTTTTTTTTAAAGCAATAATATGTTGCCATGTTTAACTAGAATTTTCCTTCTATTAAATTACAGAAAATGTTTTTAATGCTCTTTAAGTTATTGTCAGAGCTAAAGGAGTTTCAATTAGTCTCTGATTTGAAAAGCACAGCTAATCACCCGTGAGGGTCTCAAGGCGCTGGAGGATCTCAGGGTGCTGGAGTAGGTCACTTCTTGGATCTGCTCAATCGAACAGCTAGGTCTTGAGTCCTTTTTTGAATTGTAGAAGCGATGAGGCAGGCCTGTGGTTCAGGAGTAGATTGTTCCAAGCTTTGGCCGCTTGGTGGGAGAAGGCGCATCCGCCGCTGTTGATTCAGTGGATACAGGTGGTGTCTGCGAGGGTGGCGGATCACAGGTGCCTGATCGGGTGATGGAAGGTAATGTGTTTGTTGGTGTATGCTAGTCCTTTGATGTGCAGGGCTTTGTATGTGTGGGTCAGCATCTTGAACTGACATCTCTTCTGGATCTGGAGCCCAGTGTGTTTTCTTGAGGTGGAGTGTGATATGGGTCTGTCTTGTACCCACATCATACCCCATCACAGGACACTCTGAGCCTTGCTGCAGAGTTTTGTGTTGTCTGTAGTTTCTTCAGGAGGTGTACAGTGATCCCTACATAGAGGATGTTCCCGTAGTCTAGCCTGCTTGTTATGGGCCTGTGTGATGTCCTTCTGGTGTTGGCTGGGAGCCATTTGAATATCCTGCGGACCATGCATAGGGTGAGGAAGCAGACAGATGAGTCTGCATTTATCTGTTTCTTCGAAGAAAGCTTGCAGAGTTTGCGGGCATGGTCAGTTGGGGCAGGGGAGGGCTGGGTTTAGCAGGCCACCATTGTGTCGTTCCTTGGCAATGTGTTGTTCCCGAAGATAAAGACTTCCATCTTGTCTGTGTTCAGCATGAGACGGTTGTCCTTCATCTAGTCGGCAACATTTACCATACATCTGTGGTAGTTTGCTCTGGCGATGGAGGGGTCTTCTGACCGCGTTAGTGCTCTCTGATGATGTTGAGTCCATGCGATCTGACTGTGCTGTCCAGGAGGGGTCAATGTAGGTGCTGAAGAGGGTGGGGCTGAAGGGCGATCCATGGGGATGCCACAAATGATGTTCGTGGGTTTCAAGGTGAATGGTGGGAGATAGATTCTCTGGGTTCCTCTGGTGAGGTATGAGGCGATTCCGATGTGATGGAGTCTGTTGATCAAGATGTGGTGGGAAATGGTACCAAAGACAACTGATAGGTCCGGGATGATGATGATGATGACTGCTGTTTTGCCATGGTCCAGGAGGGCTCTGATTTAGTCGATGGCTGTGATCAGGGCCGTCTCTGTGGTGTGGTTGGCTCAGAATCCAGATCACCAATCGTCTTGCTCCAGAGGAGAGGGTGTGTTAGGGACAGAGGTCTGTGGGTGCACTCAAGTGTACAGAGTTCATGATGGAGATGGTAGCTTCGGTTGTGAGAGGGTCCCAATAGGTGAGCAGGTGTTCACGGTTTGTGTTAGTGGGTGTGAGATTCTTCAGGAGGTGGTGGTACTGGTTGCGTGAAGTCTTGAAGACAGTATGATCTCCTGTCTCTTTACTGGTTTGCCTCTTCTGTTCTAGTTTCCGACAGTTGGTTTGTTGAAATTCATCTAGGCTGTGAACCAGCTGGCTCATATGGCAGTTCTTTTGGATTTGTCTGGCTTTTCAGGGGTAGTAGTGTAAGCACATTCTGTGTTCCACTGGGAGAAGTTCTTTGCACCCTGTTCTGGGTTTAGTGTTGAGTCTGGGAGGTGGGAATTAAGGGCGTTGTTCCACTGGTCTTCTGATATTTTTTTTCCTGTTTGTGCACGTATAGCTGGGGAACCTCGTGCCTGTGTTGGTAAGTCCTGAGATGGTGAAGTGGGAGTAGTGGTCGGTCCATGTGAACTGAGACACAGTTATACTTAACTCTGTCACTGGACGTGAAGATGGGGTGAGCTTGTGTTATGCAATGTGGGTAGGATTGGTGACGTGTTGCATGAGGCCGATGATCATGCTTTCCAGCAGATCAGTTGTGTTGGTGTTGATGGGATCGTTGAGGTGGAAGTTAAGATCTCCTAGGAAGATGTAGTGCTCGGAGTCCATGGCAATGAGGTCCAGGGTGGCATTGCAAAAGCTGGGGCGTAGTCCTAGTGACCTGTAGGAAAGGGTGCCTCTTATTGTATTTTTTTTTTTTTTTTTTTTGCATCTTTGTGGAGTTTGAATTTGAGATGCTCCATTATCAGGGTTGAGTCGTCAGAGGAGGTCAAGCAGTGGATGGCGTCCTTGTAGATGATGGCAATTCCGCCTCAGTGTTTGTTGGTTTGCTCCAGGTGTGTTTTCTTGTAGCCTTCAAGGATGGAGATAGCAATGTCCAGATAGAGATACAACGTTTAGCCAGGTCTTTGTGAGGAAGATTATGTCGAAGATGATGGAAAAGATCGTGTCCCAGATCTCCGTGGCGTGTTTACAGAGTGAACATGCACTGAGTAGAACGCACTGGAGTTTTGCTGCAGCGGTCTGTCAGTGTGACAGTGTCTCTGGCGTTCTCGCCTGTTTTGGTGTTGCAGGTCAATTGGCAGTACTTGCAGAAGAACGATCCTCTGGTGGTGCGTGGTGATGTGAGGCAGCAGCCGTTGTTGATACACCGGGGACGAGGGCTCGGAGATCTGCAGCGGTATAGCTGTTGGTGATGGGAGATCCAAGGTTCCTGGTGCTGGGCGCAGTCCTGGCATGGATGGACGCAGAAGGGCTTGCTTTTGGCATGCCAGTGGCTGTGCTGCTGTTTCAATTAAGGAAGTCCTGGAGGGAGTGTGGGGTGCTGGAAGGCAGGAGTGAGGGTGGCGGTGGGTGGCAAAAAAACAGTGTGAAGGGAGTGGGTGAACGTTGGGAAGAGGCACAAGGCAGAAGGAGTGGGGCGAGGAAAAACGAGTAACTGTTGACAAGTTGGGGCAATACAAATGGGCAACACAAACAAGGCAAAACCAGCTAGATAAGGCTCAAGGGCGGCAAGAGTTAGGGGCAGAAACAGCAGAGGGGAGCTAGCTCCAGGACCTGCTCAATAGGGTAGCACTGCTGCCTCCATTAAGTAGGTTCTAGGAGGAGAGAGGGACGCTGGGTGGCCGGAGTCATGGGGGCAGCGGGCATCAAAATAATGGTGGGAAAGGAGTGCAGGAATGGCAGGAAGAAGCACAAGGCAAAAAAGAATGAGGCAAGGAAAAACTAGAAACTGGAGGAGCTGGCTCTCGAGGACCTGTGCCTGCTGTCCAGACACAAACATGCTGCTGTGTTTTGCTTCACTAATGACCAAGCTGAAACACTCATGCACTGACAAAAATCTCTGGAATGCACTTCTTAGTCCAAAGAAGACATTTATTATTTCACATCACAAGGATCATAAAAGGAGATTAGCATGCTGAAAGCACACGTTTAAAAATGGTCACAGCAATAAAATGAAAACATGTACAAATGATTCACCACTGCAATATACACAGCAAATATACGTATCTATATTATAATGCAAAGAACATAATGAATTAAAAAATGTGCATCACTATGAGGCAAGGGCACAACTGCTTCATCTCCCTCCTATTCAGCATCAGATCGCCAGATCCCAGAATCGATCGAGGAGAGCGAGATCAATTATCCTCACGGGAAGGATGACACACTCCAGCTTGCTGGATATGCCTGAGATCTGCAAACACTCATTTCCCGGTCCATCTGGTCTTGGCCTCTTACACTTTGAACAACAATAGAAGACAATTCTAGAACCTCCCTCCCACTGCAGAATTTTATTTATTCAAAAACTGCTGATTGCTTTAGGCCAGCTTTGAAAATAGCACGTTAGGACTTGGCCACAATCCCAAGGTGCCAATTCAAAACAAGACCGTTCCCTGTCATCCGAGTGCATTCTTGTCAGCCTAAGCCCCTGGTGGGAAAGAACATGAAAAAAAAACATGTGCACATTGTACAATGTGGAAAACTACTTGCAGCTTATAATGTGGCAGTGGCTAACGCTAAACTAAAGTTAATAGGAAAAATGAAGCTGGTGGTCACTAATGTGATGGTGTGCTTCTAGGCTAAGTGCGACTTGGAGTCAGTGGTCAAAACATAAATATCATAACATGCTGCCAGGGCTGAAGTGAATAAAGATTGTTCCAATGAACTGCCCCATAATGAACAAGCTAATCCAAAAGACTTGGAGAGAGTTTTTTTTAATGTCATGTTCGTTTACAGTGCAGTTGTGTAATATATATTATGCTAAAATAACATTGGATCTTAGCATAATTTTTTTTTTTTTTATAGATTTGCAGACTATTTGTTAATCCCTAGGTCAAGCTCGAAATCTTTTTTTGTTTTTTTGTTTAGAGATGTATTTTAAAAGAACCTTGCAAAGGATTGTTTTCTACATTTATTTGAGCTTACTTTCTCCCACACACCCTGGTAGTGATCCTGTATACAACCACCACATAAGACTGACATCATCCTTTATTCAGCACTTTACCTATAGCCTCTAGACGTCTTCAGTGCTAGCATATATTTTGAGGTGTGAAATATCACTAACTTTTTGTAGCCTCTACATGTATTGGTATGTCCGAGGCATGTGTGGCTGTAGATACACGTGCTTTCCATACCTCTGCCATCTAGTGTTGGGTTCAGATATGTGCAATTTGATTTTCTTAGAAGAAGTCTTTCGAGGCATGAAATTCGGTGATTACTCCTTTTGCCGGTAATGTGCATGGGTATTGCCTCCACTGTTAGATTGTTTTCTTTCTGCCGTCAAGTTCGGACATGTGCTTCTGTGTTCCGGATTGAGACTTTCGTCTGAACTTTGGTTTGGTTTCCAACGATTTTTCTTGATCATCGGTATTGTTATTTCAAACATGTATTCCTTTATTAGCATTTATCGGGTCAAAAAAATCCACCTCTGTCGGGCGATCCTCAGGTAGGACTCGTCCCACATAGACCTCGCCCTTCAGGGCCTTGTTTCTCTGACTTATAAATTGTACCATGCAATGAAGCGGAAGTGATGGAATGAGCGTCTTGCAAGTTCTGTCCTTGATGTCATTCCAAATACCCTCTCACTGCCCTACATCTGGTCTGTAACCTTCGTCTCCCGAGCACAACGATCTCGACTGGCACCTTTGCCGCTCCTTCAGATGCAAAAAGACTCTCCATGACCATCTGGCATAGCATTTAGAGATGTACCTGGAGGAGCGGTGAAGATCCGCTGGACCTCTTTGGTGCGGAAGAGCGCTTGGAACATCATGCCGAGGCATCAGCAGCCAATGAAGAAGTGTTCTCTCCAGAGGACAACAACTGCTCCAACTTCGAAAGTGAGGAGTTACCAGCTGCACAAAGGGTTGTGAGTATAGAACATACAAACCTTCGACCCAACGTCCACAAACAGCCGGCCTCCTCAAAAGGCTATGTAAAAGCTCAAGAGCACCACAAACAGCCCAGAAGGGCACCACTGCCTTTGGGCCATGGTAGGCACTGAGGAGAATCTTCGAACATTACGCACACTCCAGGCTTGGCTCTAAAGAAACCAACTAAACCAGATGACTTGGCATCGACTGTGACTGGCTCGGCGTCCACTAATCTCTCCGCTTCAAAACTGCACAACACAGGGACATCAAAATGTCTGTCGGCACCTAAACTTTCGGTGCCAAAACTTGCTAGGACATCAGTGGGAGCCAAAACAGTTGAGCCAATACTCCTTCAACTCCAAGAGGAAGTCGATGCCCATCAGACACATTTGGGAATTCACCCACAGATGGTAAAAAAACATCAAGGATACAGCCTTTGTTCCAAAAACCTTTAGACAAAGCCCAATGCCAAGCACAAAGAAAAAAAGCAGATAAGGCCACCAGTTCTTTGCGAGCACCCCTTTCTCCAGTCCCGGCTATACAGGACCATCTTCACCACAGTCTTCACACATGGACCCACTCTCATATACACCACAAGGATCACCACTCCCATTACATGAGGAATCAGTATTGGGACACATACGATGCTGAGGCCTCAAGAGATCTGACCCAGACCTGTACCCAATTCATCCATCCCCTCCAGATGATTTGTCCAATTACCAAGAGGTAGTGGCCAAAGCAGCAGCCTACTGTAAGTTAGCTCTCCACTCTAAACCTATACAGGATGATTTTTTATTTGACACTCTCCTCTACTGAGCACAATACCTCCCTATGCTTAAGGGTATGTTAAGGCACACAGGCAATATCTAAGAAAGCTGTCCATGAATGAGTGATTACTCCTCATGTAGTAAAAAAATACAAGGCATCTCCATCAGATCTGCCTTACATTAGAGTTCAACTTATACCGGATTCTCTTGTTGTACATACAGTGAGGAAAAGTGCTAACCGGGGAAGCCACCCTGTGCCTGACAAAGAAAACAAAAGAATAGAAGGGGAAGAGGGTAGCAGCACAATCTGCAAATCACTGGTGGATTCCTAATTCTGTATTCCTCTCAAGCAGGTACGACAGGGCCACATGGGACGAAATGGAGGAACTACTCCAATACCTTCCTGAAGAGCACAGTAGAAGGTCAAAGGACTTAGGCCCTCATTATGACATTGGCAGTAAGTGCAGCTTACCGCCATGCTGACTTGCACCAACATACTGCGACCGCAGCGGTATACTGCTACCTGTATTATGACCCACATATAGAAATCCACCACTATACAGACACACACACAAGTCCGCCAGACCAAAGGTCAGTGATAAACTGGAGGTAGCAAAACCCACACCGTTACGCCAACGGAGCTACGCCCACAGCATTATGACCCATGAATCACCGCGGCGGACATTCAACCGCGGTAAACCATAGGCGGTACATACCACTGCGCTCAAAATACACACACACACACACACACAAACAAAACACCACCACATTGGACAATTCAAATTACACACACCTGACACACATACACACAACACACCCCCACCACTATAAAACACACACCCACATTACCCACAACTCTTTACCACTACAAACAATTTACAACAGAGAGAGAGAGAGACACTCCAGGAGCACCCACACAACCAGAGCCACAGAACACCATCACCCATACACCATCCGCGCACCTCACAGCACACACCCCAACACATCACCCCACAACCTTACACACACCACTCACACTACACCCATGGGACCACAGACACACCCCAGGTTCTCAGAGGAAGAGCTAAGGGTCATGGTGGAGGAAATCATCTGGGTAGAGCCACAGCTATTCGGATCACAGGTGCAGCAGATATCCATTTCAAGAAAGATGGAGCTATGGCGGAAGATCTTGGACAGGGTCAACTTCGTGGGACAGCACCCCAGAACAAGGGATGATATCAGGAAGAGGTGGAATGACCTACAGGTGAAGGTGCGTTCCGTGGTTGCAAGACGCCAGATAGCTGTACAGAGGACTGGCGGTGGACCCCCACCTCCTCCCCCACAACTAACAACATGGGAGGAGCAAGTCTTGGCAATGATGCATCCTGCGGGCCTGGCAGGAGTAGCAGGAGGACTGGACTCTGCTAAGTCAAATCTTTACTACTTCCCTCCCCCCCAACACCTGCATGCTATCACATATCCGCAACCCTACCCTCACCTCCACCACCTCACATACACCCCACCATCACAACCCACCCATCCCAGTACCCAGAACTGCATGCAACAACAATGCATGGACACCTCTCACAGCCCTGCATGGACACCCATCACCACAGCATGCACACCAGTGACAATCACTTAGCCAACCAAATAACTACTCACACAAGCCAAAGCTGCCTTGGTAATAACACCCAAAGAGGGAAACATACCAATGAGCAAGATGTCACACGCAGAAACAGTAACACTGCATTTACATCCCCACAGAACCCCCACACAACGTCACCGGAGAGGAGGTGCCAGCAGCATCCAGTCCCCCCTCAGAACAGGCCCACAGTGATGACAGCAACTCTGCATGCCTGGATCAGGGTGACCAACCTGGCCCATCAGGGACCTCTTGACAGTTGGTTACCCAGGCACAGTCCCATCCCACCACAGAGCCTCCCCCCTCAGGAAACACCGGCACAGCACCCACACACCGGGCCCATCCTTCTGTCCCCAGGACACATCAGTCAACAGTGTGTCCTCTATTACAGGGACCCCAGGCAACCCCACAAACACAGGGCGAGCAGGGACCTGGGGTCAGTGGCAGTGGGCACACGGTTCAGGGGACAGAGGCACAGGACAATAGGGAAGCTGGGAGGACTGATGTACGACAGGGGGAGGACAGGCCTAGGAAACAGACTCTCCACGAAGTACTCACCAACATCCTGGGAGCATACCACCATTCCCAGGAGACCATGGGCCAGATACTGGCCAAGTTGCAGGAGACCCAGCGGCTGCAGGAAACAAGACTCTCCTGATTGTCACCCTTGTGTCCCACTCTGTCGCCCTGTCCACCGTGAACTGCCATTGGTCCCCTTCCTATGCCCCCTTGGACAATGCACCTGTGATACCAATAGACTGGACTCTATCCTGGACTTTATCCTGGACTTTCCTCCACCATCACCCAAGCCCATTGCACATCCCGATTTACTTCTCAGCACTGAAATAAACACCCTTGGAGAAAACAAGTATGGAGTATGTCAAATGATTTAAGAATGTAGTTGTTTAATAATTTGTAGACATTGCAAGTAGACTGTACAGTGATGTATACATAGTTATTACTTGTAATGTGCTGCAGTCAGTACAACAGGAGCCACAGTAGGGCACAAATATCTGCAAATAGACATGTTAAAGGGTACAATAAGTGGCCTTTGTAGTGGGAACAGCACCCAGCCAGAGAAAGTTCACTTCACAAAACAGCAATGGAAGGTGAGGTTGCAGTATCTTACCTGTGTGTCACTGGAAGTACTGTTGTATTATAGTTGTTCTGTTGTCCACATCCTCTTCCTCTGCCTCCTCTTTGTCACTGTCCACAGGCTCCACCGCTGCCACACGACCATCTCCAGCCTCATCCTCCTGCAGAAAAAGGCACCTGGCGTCTCAGGGCTAGGTTGTGCAACATGCAACGATGATCTGGCAGACCACCTTGGGTGAGTAGCACAGGGATCCACCTGTCAGATGGAGGCACCTGAACCTGGCCTTCAGGAGGCCAAAGGTGCGCTCAATGATCCTCCTTGTTCACCCATGTGCCTCATTGTAACGTTCCTCTGCCCTTGTCCTGGCATTCTTCTCTGGGGCAGTAGCCATGAGAGGTTGGGATAACCAGAGTCACCTATAAATATCGAGGGATACCTGTTAGCCAGACAATTACCCTTAGGGCCAACCCCACACCCATATACCAACATACACTGGATGGGGACCATGGGCTCACCTATTAGCCACACCCGGTGCCTCTGGAGTTGAGCCATCACATATGGGATGCTGCTATACCTCAGGATAAAGGCATCATGCACAGACACAGGATACTTTGCATTCACAAGGGAGATGTACTGGTCCGCCAGGCACACTATCTGCACATTCATAGAGTGAAATCTCTTTCGATTTCTGTACTCCTGTTCATTTCTCCGGGGGTGGGGGGTGGGGAAGGGACGACAAAGGCAATATGTGTACCATCAATAGCACCAATTATGTTGGGGATTTGTCCCATTGCATAGAAGTCAACCTTCACTGTGGCCAAATCCTCCACCTGGGGGAAAACGATGTAGCTGCGCATGTGTTTCATCAGGTCAGACAACACTCTGGTCAGCACATTTTAGAACATAGGCTGTGACATCCCTGCTGCCATTGCCACTGTCACTTGGAAGGAGCAACTTGCCAAGAAATGGAACACTGATAGGACTTGCAGAAGAGGGGGATCCCAGTGGGGTGACAGATAGCTGAGATCCAGTCTGGCTTCAATTGGGCACACAGCTCGGTGATTGTGGCCCTATCAAATCTGTAAGTAAGGATAATGTCTTGTCCTCTGTTATTGCCAGGTCCACCAGGGGTCTATACACGTGTTATGCCTCCATCTCCTATTCATCCTCAGCGGTTAAACTCTAGGGTGAAAAACGGTGATCAGATGGTCCTATTTAAACATATCCTCTGACTAAAATGCCTTGTATGTTATGACAGAAACAGTATGTTAACGTGTAGCCCTGTAAATGTGCCTATGTCTGCTGTGACGCAGTTAGGTGCCGTGTTCTGTTCTCCCCTGAAATGGCCGCTGCCTGACCTGTGTGGAGGGACAAGTGGAAATGAGGTAATTCCACTGACGACGTGCGCCATTGCCAGAGGCGGTCGAGGACCTCATTGGTTATGATTTGGCCCTATGGGTTCCAGTAGCCAATGGTGATGTACGCCGGCAGTGATGATACGCCCTGCTGTGGACGTGACTGCCATTTTCTCTCTGTTCACTCACTTGCTACCTGACCTTCAACAGGAGAGGACCTACACTGCAAGTGCTGTTGTGACCTGTGTCTGGAAGCGACCATGGCTCGAGTGTCTGGGGAAAGGGCCCCTGCCTTCACTTCGCAGGAGTTGGAGAGACTAGTGGATGGGGTCCTACCCCAGTACCGTTTACTTTATGGTCCTCCAGACCAACAGGTGAGTACGCTGTGAGCACGATGCATGGGGCATGAATGCATGGAGTGCCGTGTGTGTAAGCCTCGTGTAAGGGGGGTGGCTGATGGGTCCTGGGCAGAGTGTTGCATATATGGTGGTCAATGTATGTGCGTAAGGGGATGGGAGGGATATGGTGGGCCATGAGTGTAACAGGCCAGATAGTATGGCTGATCCCATTTCCTGTGTATCATTGCCTGCAAGTCAGCACCCATCAGAAAAAGAGTATTTGGCGTGCCATCGCCAAGGACGTGTGGACCCTGAGGGTCTTTGACAGGCGGAGCACCCACTGTTGCAAATGGTGGGAGGACCTGCACCGCTGGGCAAAGAAGACAGCTGAGGCCCAGATGGGGATGGCCTCCCAACGAGGAAGTGGTGCTTGTTGAACCCTGACACCCCTGATGTTCTGCATCCTAGCGGTGGCCCCTCCGGAGTTGGATGGGCGCTTGAAGGCACCACAGCATCCAAAAGGGGGTGAGTACAGTTTCAGAATCAGAAACTTGCACGTGGTGAGGTGTGAGCTGGGTTGTGGATGTAGGCCTGTGGGTGCCCCTAGGCCAGGAAGAACATGGCAGGGTGGGTTCCATGTTGGGCAGGCTCTGATGCACTCTAGCCCTAAATATGCTAATGGGCATCTACTACTGGGCAGGGTCCTGTGGGTTTCAGGTGTGCTGCTAATGGCGTTAGGCACAGTACTCCATGGCCTGGTGGCTAGCATTGTAACTGGTAGTGCATGGCCTAGTGCATAGGGCTGTTCCCTGTGTGTTGTGTACGCTAACAGTGGTGGTGTGGCTGGCATTGACCATGTGTGTCCTCTGTCTTTCCCCCCTTCTTGTTTTTGTCACCCTGTCCTTGTGTGCTTTAGCATCATCTGGTGGAGGAGCAGAGGCACCAGCGACGGAGGGAGCTGCATCCCACATGGCCCATGAGGCTGAATCCACCGATGGTGAGGGCACAAGTGGGACGAAGGGCAAGGGGAGCACCACGGTGGAGGCTGGAGGGGACAGTTCTGACTGCGACACCTCCTCCGATGGAAGCTCCCTGGTGGTGGTGGACAGCTCTGTGGCCACCCTAACTACAGGTACTGCTGCCACCCCCGTACCAGCACTGCCCTCCCAGCATCCCCTTAGCATGTTCCCTGTGCCCGCTCACCCAGGAGGGTGGACATCTCCTTTGCCCCAGGCACCACAGGCCCTGCCCCAGTCACCCCTGCTGCCCTCAGTGAGGAGTCTATTGACCTTCTGCGATCCATCTCTGTTGGGCAGTCAACCATAGTGAATGCCATCCACTGTCTGGCAGGGCATTTGCAACAAACAAATGCATTCCTGGAGGGTATTCACTCTGGTGTGGCGGCCCAACAGAGATCATTCCAGGCTCTGGCCAACTCCCTGATGGCAGCCATTGTCCCTGTCTCTAGCCTCCCGCCTCCGACTTCCTCTACCCAGACCCATTCCCCTCAACCCCAGCCTATCCCAAGCACACCATCAGACCAGCATGCACCCAAATCAACACACATAAGTGGCTCAGGCAAACACAAGCACCACACTTCATCCCACAAGCACCATCCAGATGTAGACACACCAACATCCACTGGCTCCACTGTGTCCCCCTCCTCCTCGTCTTTCACCTCCCTCCCAGTAGTGTCTTCACTCACACCTGCATGCACTACATCCTCATTCACTACCCCCATCACGCCTATCACTACGTGCCCCTCACTGGCAGTCACCACCCCCACATCGATGCACACGTCCCCTGTGTCCTCTCCCACTGTGTCTGTGCCCCCTCCTCCCTAGGTACACAAACGCAAGCACTCAAACACCCAACAGCCATCCACCTCACAACAGCATCCAGCCTATGCAGCTGCACCCAAACACAGCAGACATCTCCTACCACCACTCCCTCTTCCTCCACTCTCAAACCTTCACCCTCTTCAAGCCCCAGTGTCCCTAAAAAGCTTTTCCTCGCCACCTTTGACCTATCCCCTGCCCCGCCACCCCCCTGTCCTTCACTTCAGGCCAGGGTGGTCAGGACCCAGGCTAGCACCTCAGCCACCCAGTCCACAGCCACTGTCATTTCCGCAGCCACTGCAGTTGTGAGAGGCTCCGAGAAGACACCCATCCAAACAGCCAGTGTGCCACCACCAGCTGCCAAAGGCAAGGAGGCACCACCAGCTGCCAAAGGCAAGGGGGCACCACCAGCTGCCAAAGGCAAGGGGGCACCACCAGCTGCCAAAGGCAATGAGGCACCACCAGCTGCCAAGGGCAGGAAGGGACCACCAGCTGCCAAGGGCAATGACAAAGGCACAGACCCCGCAGGCAGGATGGATATGGAGCCTGGTTCTGGAGCAGCATCTGAGCAAACGCCACCAGCCATGGCACTTCAGCCGTCCGAGGCTGCAGGGAAAGGGCTGGAGCCTCCACCCACCACAGGCAGCACTGCCGCCATCCGCACCGCCACCAGCACCACTGCCAGCAGCAGCAGCCCCAGTGGGCAGCCATCCAAGGCTGCAGGGGAAGGGCTGGAGCCTCCACCCATCACAGTCAGATCCGCCACTAGAACCGCCACTGCCACCACTCGCCAGCTGTCACTGCCAGTGGGAAGTGTGTAGTCGTGTCTCCATGGGCTGTAGTGTGTTTTGGCCCCTGCAAAAACTATAGGTGTGACACCCAGGTGAGAGACTGTGACCTTGCACTCCCCAAAATCTGCATCACAGGGCACAAAGCCCCCTCAAGAACCAGTGGAAGAAGACATCCACTCACCCCCTCCTTGCCAGGATGAAGCACACTGGGCACAAGGCCCCCTCCAGAACCAGTGGAGAAGCCATCCACTTGAGAGACTGTAGCTTTACACTCCCAGGACCAGGCAGTGGGCAGACCACCCACTAGAAAGACTCTTGCCTTGCACTCCCCAGGACCAAGCAGTGGGCAGACCACCCACTAGAAAGACTGGCGTTGCACTCCCCAGGACCAAGCAGTGGGCAGACCACCCACTAGAGAGACTGTGGCTTTGCACTCCCCAGGACAGAGTGATGAGCATGTGGCCCCCTCCATGAGCAGTGGCATTGTACCCTCTTCCGGCTGAGGTGCCCCGCCTTCCTCTTCCCCCTGAGGTGCCTGTGTATTTTCCATCTGATTCCCCAGCAGTGTTCTCTCCGTATTTTATACAGGAGTCAAGTGGGGCCTTGGCCTATGTGATATGGCCCTGTGGCCCACGGACCTTATGGACTGGGCAGTGTCCCTCCATTTGTATATATTGTAGATACTGTTTTGTGCTTTGAGGACGTATTTCTAGAACTTTATATTATTACACTGACTTTACTCACTTCCTTTTGTCCTTGCGTTATTCCGGAGGGGTACGGGGTGGATGTGTAATGTTCTTGCATCTGTTTGTGTGTATGTTGTTGGAGGAGGGGGCGTTGCGTGTGTGTGTGTCACTCTTTTTCCTCCCCCCTCCCTTGTGTGCTAGGTGCGGTACTCACCGTGGTCATCTTGGCCGGCGTTGGTATTCCTGGTGTAGGGGGAGGTAAACCAGCATGGGTAACACCTGTAGTTTGGGCTCCATGGCGTTGTGGTTCTTCCTTGAGTGTCCAGAGGTGAGTCGTTTCCATTCTGTGTACTGTTTCCGCAGTGCTTTTGATGGCGTTGGTACTGCCCCAGAAAAGCTGGCAAATTGGCTTGTTGTAATAGGGTGGGCGGTACATTGTCTTCCGCCTGTCTGTTAGCAGTTACCGCTGCGGTGCTTGTTGCTACCGCCGTGGTTGTCGGTGTGTTAAAGTGGCTGTCTGTGTCGGCGGTTTCCGCTGTGGTTATAATTCAATTTTTTTTACTGCCGGCCTGTTGGTGGTATTACCTCTGCTTTATCACTGACTGCCAGTGTTGTAATGAGGGCCATAGTGTCTGAGGCAAAACTCATATCAAACACTACCATACGATGTGCCGTTGATGCTGCTGACACTGCTGCTCACAGCATCAACTCAAGCATCCTTCTTAGATGATGCACATTGCTCTGAATTTCAGACTTTAGACTGGCTGCACAACAAAGTTTGTTGGCTCTTCCAATTGATGGTGAACATATCTTTGGGCCAAAAGTACACAACATTTTGGAAAAGATGAAGAAAGAAGCGAAACCTCAAAAACAATGGGTGTACCCCAGACACCTTCTTTCAGTGGTTCTTTCCAACCCAGTCCCTTTCATGGAGACTCCAAACAAATATCGCAGGACACCACCACAGCATACAACCGCCCGCAGACCCAGGCAGGTAGAGCTATTCCAGAGGCACACATAGTGGAAATAATTTGTGAGGAAGAGGCAAGCATCCCTTAACAAAAGCTACCACTTCCACCTTCACCAAACCCTGATTTACAACTTATGCCCGATCATATTACATACAACAGTTTCTACTCATTTGGTGAACCAGCACCTTCGACCAAAGGGGACTGGATATTATACAGAAAGGGTTATTGCCTGGAACTCATTACCACACTTCCCACAGTACCACCTCACAAACACAATCTGGCACCAGAACATATGCACCTGCTCACACAGAAGTTACTTGACCTCAAAGATGCTTACTTTCACATACCGGTATGCCCAGCACATCAGCATTACCTCAGGTTTGTGGTCAATGGCAAACATTATCAGTTCAAAGTACTCTCCTTCAGAGTCACTACAGTATAATGCCTTGCACTAGTAGCTGCTCACCTAAGAATACAAAACTTGCATGTCTTCCCTTATCTGCACAACTGGCTCATCCAAAGTACTACCCATCATTTATGCAACATAATGCACACTCAGGAAACTTTACATTTTCTACACAATTTCGGATTCACAGTCAATGTAGCAAAATCCCACCTCCAACCACAGCACATTCAACTATGATTTGGGGCAATTCTCAATACAAAAAAAGGTTGGCATATCCAAATGAAACAAGAATACAGTTGTTCTAGACACTTCTTCCCCAATTCCAACCACAATGCTTGGTTACAGCCAGAACAGTTACACATCTTCTAGACATGATGGGGTCCTACATTGCGATAGTGCCTCATGCAAGATTGAATATGCGTCCGCTGCAGGAATGCCTAGTACAATAATGGTCTCAAGCAGACGGTCACTCAGCTCTCACAGAGAACTTGGAGGTGTACTCTGACACAAAATACACCTCATATCGAAACACCTCCAGGGGACAGAGAACGACTTTGCTGACCTCAGAGAACAAGTGTTCGAGTTGGAACTCCACCCACAAGTCGTCCACCAATACTTCCTGCGGTGGGGCTCTACACAAACACACCTATTTGCAACCTCAGAGAATGCAAAATGCTCATACTTCGTATCCAGATTTTTACACCCACAGTCCAAGGGCAATGCATTACGGATTAACTGGTCAGGGATATTTGCTTATGCTTTTCCTCCTCTCCCTCTAATTCCATTTCTAGTTCAGAGGTTAAGGCAAACATCCTTCACCCTCATTTTGGTAGCACCAGCTTGGGCTTGCCAACCATGGTTTACAACACTTTTGGAACATTTAGTTGTCCCTCGCGAGAAACTCCCAGTCAGGCAGGACATTCTGGCACAGAACCATGGAGAGATACGCCACCCAGACCCCAGGACACTCAACCTTGCTATTTGGTCCTAGAAGTCCTAGAATTTGGCTATTATAAATTGCCACCTGAATGTATGGCCACTCTCAGAGAGGCACGCAGACCTACTATTTGTGCATGCTATGCTGGAAACTGAAAATATTTTGTTCACTATTGTCATTCAAAACATATTGACCCGTTCACATCAGCAGAACAAGAATTGTCTGCTACATCTACAAACCTGTGGACTAGCATTTACTTCTATCAGGCTTTACCTAGTCGCAGTGGCTGCCTATCTACAAATAGGCAGCATATATGTGTTTTCAGGATTTCAGTAATCAAAGCCTTTTTGGAAGGCCTCTGAAGGGCAATACATTCACATGCCTTCTCAGAACCAACATTGAAATCTTAACATCATATTTACTAGGCTTACGAGGTCACCTTTTGAGCCACTTCATTTATATCCACTCTAATTCCTTTCCTGGAAAGTGGCTTTTATAGTTGTAACTTCCTTAAGACACTTTAGCAACTCCTGGCATTACCTTAGAAGAATCTTTCTTTCAGATGCATAAAGACAGTTATCCTTTGTACCAGCCCAAATGTTTTACCAATGGTGGTTTCACAGTTCCACTTCAATCAATAGGACTTCGTTTTTCTCCCACAGCCAGGGTCAGTTGCAGAAATTCCAAAAGAACGCTTGTGTTATGTACATATAACAAAATCATTTAGAAAGTCAACAACTAACCATTGCATTTCTTAAACCCACATAAAGAGAAGGCCATCCCCAAATCCGGGATTGCTAGGTGGATTGTCAAACGTATACAAATTTGTTATGACAAAGCAGAAAGAACCTTAACAATCCCACCAAAAACTCATGCCCCTCGTAAAAAGAGAGCGTCCATGACATTCGTAGGGAACATTCCAATAGCTGAAATATTCAACGTAGCTAGTTGGGCCACACCACATACCTTCACAATACACTACTGTGTAAATGTATTAACAAGACAACAGGCCAGATTTGAGCAATCAGTACTACATGTAATCTTACAAACAACTGCAGCTCCCACAGGCCAGCCACTGCTTTAGGGAGAACTGCTTTACAGTCTATGCACAGCATGTGCATCCACAGCCAAACATGCCTCGAACAGAAGACGTAACTTACCCAATGGGCATTGGTTTGTGGCATGTAGTTATGTAGATTCACAAGCATCCAACTTACTCTTTGCATGGACATCCATTTCTACATAGCTTTGCAAACCACTCCATCCTCATTCACCTCACAGCAGAAACAAATCTAACAATGGAGTTGATGCCCATGCACATTACCAGCAAAAGGAGGAGTCACCGAACCTCATGACTCGAAAGACTTCCTCAAAGAAAAACAACTTGCACATGAGGTCCCAACACTAGATGGTAGATGTATGAACAACATGTGAATCTACAGCACTACATACCACAAACCAACATCTACTGGGTAAGTAACATTTTCCTACTACCGTCCAGACACAGCTAGAGACCACGGAGTGCTGAACAAGGGCAGGGGCCAAGGTATGATTCCGGATTGTTTATAAAGAAGTAGAATGTTCACAGTGGTGAATCCTACTGTGGGGCAAGGTGGTGCTCTTTTCAGCTCCTAAATATTTGATGTTAATAGGAATGTTGTTCTAGATCCTGAGAGCATAGATGGTGATTACTTTTCTACTGGTTTGCCTATTTGAAGTTTTTTATGCCATTCTGATGATGTCCTGGCTTCTGCTGTGGTGTCGTCCACCGGAGGTAGGTATGGCGGGGTGGCAATATGATGGTATCTTTATGATGGAGCTTATTGTGAAAACAATGTCTATTTTGAAAGGTAGCAAGTGTAGTTTATATTAGGATTTTATAGAGCATGATGTTGCCCACAAAGGGAGTCCTGCTGAATTACACTGAACAAAGGGAAAAATTAACTATTGGACAATAAGCAATGTCGCTTGAGTTTTTTATCTTAAAATAGATTCATGCAGGAATAAGCGTAGGTCCTGCTGTGGTTTGTTCTAGAGAGTGAAGACAAAAGAACGGCCACCTAAGTGGACTTTTCTAATGCATGGGATTATGGGTAGTTTTTTGTTTGTGTATCAGAGGCTCTGAGTAGGCATATAGGGATTGGTTAGATTGCCTAAGTACTTAAGACCTCCATTCTGAGAAGCATGGAACATTAAAAAAAAGACCTTTAAATTAAAACGCTTGGTGATAGACAGCCAGATGAGGGCTCTGATGTGGCCTGAGATGAGATGCTAGCAGGGAATATTAAAGAGAAGTCTTGCAGTAGATTTCTGGCCAATCTGAAGGCTCAGTGAGAGGTATTTAGGTACAAGCGGTATATGGCATTTCTGTAGTCCAAGCTAGTTGTTGGACCTCTGCCTCCCAACAGGATACCGTCAGGAGGGAAAGAATCTTCCTGACTGATCTGAGCATGCCCAAGCAAGCCACAGACACTCTAGAGATATTGATAGGCCAAGAAAAAAATGTTGTTAAACCAGAATCTAAGATTCTTTGCTGATGATGTGAGAGTAAGCAGTTGCCCGGGGTCATCTGGCCACCAGCTTGGAGACCAGGGTGGCGACTTTGACCAGAACAGGAGGGCATCTGTCTTTTTGTCAATTAACTTAAGACAGTTGTTTAACAGCCAAATTGTAACTGCTTTTATATATTCATGGAATCTGTCCTCCATGTCAGATACGTTGCTATGGAAGGAGACAATGAGTTGAGAGTTGCCTGCGTTTAGTGAAGATTTTGAGCCCATACGGGCTAATTCGATCTGCAAGAGGGGAGGTGAAAGTATTTTAGAGGAGAGAGCTGAGCCCTCAGGAACACCTTGGGATATGAGACCTGGTTGGTAGCAGAATGGGGTAAGGAACAAAGACAACGCACACAATTATGGAAGAATAGGGCTAATAATATCTGAACCATATCCCATAAGATTGTGGCATGCTTCTTCATACAAGTAAAGTGGGCTACAACCACCACTGGTGGGAGCCGTTTTAAAAAAAATACATTATAGAGAGAAAATCTCTCATTTGCCGGAGAACACAAGAAGCTAAACAGTCTACTGTAATCCAAATCTAATGATTCACTTACTGGTTCCCTTGACTGGATTAAAACTGGAGGATAACAAACATGGTTATTATCGCTGATTGACGGGTATATTAGCACCCTTCCAGCTGAACTGATCTGTGTGTTTCAACCGTCTAAAGAGCTCTACGGGTCTGTGGCTTCATTCAGAACCTTAAGTCTCTGGCTTTTGTGAATAGGTAATACCCAGGGCTTAATTTGAGACAGTGGTTTTGGGTTCTCTGCACCAGCTCTTAATTGTCAACACCGGCACTTATGATAGTCTGCCACATGGTGGTGCACTTTATCTAATTTAGAGTCAGCACGACAACAGTTGTGTGTAATTCACTGTACCCTAAAACCACCAGTATCTGTCTCCCAAGTCATTCTTATAACTTAGGGGTCCTGGAATAGTCTGAATTTCACATGATGCTAAGTAGCTCTCACAAATGAAGCACTGGTAATACCTACATGTAAAGCCTATCGGACGAAAATATATGGAAAATTCATGCTGGTTATCCAGAAATTGAGGGCACTTGGAAAAAAAATAGAAAGGGAATCCCACGTTTGAAAGTTTCTTTGGAAGAGACACATTCAACTAACATATAGAATTATAACATCAGAATATACAGTAAACACGAAAAATGCATGGGGCAAGCGAAATGTGGGCAGATCACATTGGTAACGTACTGAGCTATGCATGCCGGACGTAAACATGATTCTAAATATACCTCTGTTACTTAATCTGACCAACAGGTTATGCAATTTGTTCTTAGTCCGGGGAAGAGAAGGAGTTGTCACCCTGTAGTCACACACTCGAGCAGAGAAAATTGTGTTCATACTTAATTGTAGCCTCTTGTGTATAATGCCATCAACAAAGGTTATATGGTTATTTAAACTCAAAAATATAGTTACAAGGGTGATTGAAGGATTAGAGGACTCACATGCACGGGCTTATACAAATGCCCTCGTTTGTACGAAGACATCCACCAGGCATCTTGTGAGATAAGCTTGTGATACTGGGTATGTGCATTTAGAATCCCTAAATAAATGACGAAACAAAACACGGAATAAGCACAGGAGCGCTTCTTAAGTCTGTGGTGTCGCGGGGCTGTGTAATCACCGCCCACGTGACACCGGTCAGCCCAAGTACGGGTGACTCCAACTCATTTTGAGTTGGTGGGCCTGGATGTAATGAGGTGTGCTCCACCTCTTGTTTGTATGTAAATGGTTTGCTCTTGGGTTAATGAGCGATAGTATAAATAAACGGAGGGGGTGGTCTGGCGGGCAGACGCTACGGAGCGTAGAGGGAACAGCATCCCGTACGAAGCACCGGAGGTGTTTTGAGAAAGGCTCAAATGACCACGTGCTCCAAATGACCCTAGCACTGAGTAAACGTGCATTTATTTCACAGCGCCGAAAATAACAAACAACTTGCAACACGTGGTGACAAGGAACATAACATTGGCGATGAGGGCGGACGAAGCCACGCTGCGTCCCCAGTGGACCAACAGATTTCTATCACAACACAACAGTGAGCCGCGCTCGCGCGGAGAGCGCACTCGACATCGCTCTTTGCACACACCACAAGGCGGCCACTGCACACGCGGCGTTTGTGCCGTGGGGGGAAAAACAAAAGAAGAAGCGGACAACGCAATGCGTCATTGGGAGGCGAAACGCTACACCCAGAACGGCGGCCACTCAACAAGTGGTGCTCGTGCTGGTCAGGTGTAAAAGAAAATCGCAATAGGCCTCCTGCAGCGTACTGTTTAAGCCAGAAGGGACAACATAAGCCGCCTCAGTGTGAATCAGGCCCACACTGGTGACACATAACGACAATCACAGGACAGGCAAGACACGCACATCCCCGGGTGCAAACAGTGCCGGAACCACTTAAGAGAACACCAAACCACCATGTCAGCCATACCACCAGTAGAGCCATTCATAGTTGAAGGCGCCCCTTCAGCGCAGGTACCCAAATGGAAAGAATGGGTAGAGAGAGTACTTCTCTATTTTGAAGCAACAAAGGTCGGAAATGCAGAGAAACGCTCCATGCTACTCCACATAGCGGGAAGAGACATATACAAGATAGCCAAAAACCTAGTGGAGGATACCTCGAAGACACATGCCACACTCATTGCTGCACTGAACAGACATTTCGAACCTATGGCCAATACAGACTATGAACGGTTCATATTCCGACAGGCCAGACAGAGAGCAGAGGAATCTCTAGATGCCTTCCATATGCGGCTCAAAGACCTAGCGAGCTCGTGCAGATTCGCTGATGAAACAGAGGAGGTGAGAGGACAAATAATACAAGGGTGCTCATCATTAAAACTCAGGGAACGCATACTGGAAGAGTCGGGAAAGTCACTGCCCGACATCCTGCAAATGGGAAGGACAAAGGAACTCTCAAAAGTTCGAGCGTCCCATATGGAGGCAGCCCTGCAACACCCTATCAAAGAAGAGGCCACCAATGCGGTCATGACGTCCACAAACAGACAAGGGGAGAAGCCAAACAGGTCGCAAAGGAGACAGTGCGGATACTGTGGGGGAACGCACAGACCGTTTGAATGCCCGGCAAGGGGCAAAACGTGCTCAAACTGCGGAAAAACAAACCACTTTGCTAAGGTGTGTAGGTCAAAGAAGGCAAAGTCAGGCAGAGCATCTGTCAACACAGCCTCAAGCAAGTCAGAACATGGCAGCGACATGGACGAAGATGAGAATGTCGTGCACGTGGTACATGCCATATTCACAGTAGGACACACTGACAACATGAAGGCAAAGCTCCAAAGGTGTCAAGTCCAGGTTGGCACCCATGAGACTGTTGCGGTGGTCGATACAAGAGCGTCAATTAACCTCCTCGCGGCAGAAGAGTAACGGCGAATGGTACCAGTCCCAACACTGACCAAAGCCAAAGTAAAGGTTTACGCCTACGGACAATGTCAACCTCTGGCCCTATTAGGGTCGTTTCAGACCAACATCTCTCATGGCTCACATTCCGTCCCCGCCATAGTATACGTCACAGAAGAGGGACAAGGAATGTTGCTTGGTTGTAAGGCGGCGGAAGAACTAGGAATAGTTACCTTCGCATTCAGCATTCACCAAGAATCTGTGGCAGACCTGCTGGCCAGATACAAAGAAGTGTTCGAAGGGATTGGGTGTCTCAAGGGCCGTGAAATAAAGTTACACATTGACAAAACCGTTCAGCCGGTCGCACTCCGGCACAGGAGAGTGGCTTTCCACCTACGGCCACAGGTGGAGAAGGAGCTGGATCAACTGGAAAGAGCAGGCATCATCGAGAAGGTATCGGGCCAACACCGTGGGGGTCACCGATCGTGGTCGCACGGAAACCCAAACAGCCGGGAGAGGTCCGCATATGCGTGGACATGCGCCTCCCCAATGCAGCCATCAAAAGAGAGAGGCATTTAACGCCCACCATTGACGACATCCTGGGCGAACTCAGCGGATCGAGGTGGTTTTCCAAGCTCGACCTTCGGTCAGGATATCACCAGCTAATATTAGCCAAGGAGTCGAGGTACATCACGACATTCTCCACTCACATAGGGCTAAGAAGGTACAGGCGGCTGAGTTTCGGAGTATCTAGCGCTGCCGAGGTGTTCCAGAATGTCATTCAAGAGTTGTTGGCTGACTTACCAGGAACCATCAACGTTAGCGATGACATTCTCATTCATGCCCCTACAATTGCTGAGCACCACGTTCGCCTTCAAAGCGTACTCCAACGCATACGAGATTCAGGACTTACATTACATCGCCGGAAGTGTGAATTCCTGAAAGATCGGACCCAGTTCTTCAGTAATGTATTTTCTGCCAACGGCGATGCCCCGGATCCGGCCAAAGTGAATGACATCAGAACTGCCCCACCTCCCAATAGCGTCACCGAAGTCAGAAGTTTTCTGGGGATGGTGAACTTCTGTGGCCGGTTCATTAAAGACCTCTCGAACCTTACCCAACCTCTTCAGAGGCTAACCAAAACATCTGAGTCGTGGGACGGGGGGGGGGCAGATGAACAAAAGGCTTTTGAAGCCATCAAGGAAGCACTATCCAGTGCGACAATGCTGAGGTATTTCGATCCAAAAAAAAAGACAAAGATCGCAGTTGATGCGGGACCGAAGGGTCTAGGGGCGGTATTGCTCCAAGAGCAGCTGGGAGAAGTATGGTCCCCTGTCGCATATGCAAGCAGATCTCTTACAGACACGGAGCAACGATACTCTCAAATAGAAAAGGAAGCCATCGCGGTGCACTGGGGTTGTAAACATTATCACATCTACGTGTATGGCAGACCTTTTGTTGTGACCACAGATCACAAACCTTTGTTACCCCTGTTCAATGGCACTGCCTCGAAACCGCCACCAAGGATCGAAAAATGAATGCTACAACTGCAGGACTACAGGTGCAGACTGGAGTATCACCCAGGATCGGAAAATCACGCGGACTATTTGTCGCGTCACCCTAGAGTCGCTTCTGAGACAGAAGTGTCAGACGCACGAGAGACTGAAGAGTATGTCAGATATGTAGTTGACCGATCACGACCACTCCCGATGTCAATGGCGGACATCGTCCAAGCCACCAGCGAGGATGAGTGCTTGCAAAAAGCCTTGATGGCGGTGCGACACAACAAATGGCACTCTGTGATGAAGCAAGCACCTCTCCTGGACTCTGAGTCACAGCGCATTCTAAAGAGCTTGTTCCACGTGAGAGACGAACTCTCGATGGATGAAAAGGGATGCTTACTACGTGGAACTCGATTAGTCCTTCCATCGAGCCTCACTGGCAAGGCCGTAGAATTAGCCCACAATGGTCATCAGGGTATGGTCAAGACCAAAAGCCGATTGCGCTCCAAAGTGTAGTTTCCCCTCATGGATGAGCAGGTGGAGAGAGTGGTGAAATCTTGCATATGGTGCCAGGCCACATTAGAGTCACCAAGGCCTATACCTGTCGAGACTGAGCCTGCTCCAAAGGGTCCGTGGGTGTCGGCCAGCCTGGATTTTGGCAGCCTGCCGGATGGTAGGCACACCTTAGTCATCATCGACGATTTTTCAAAGTATCCCGAAGCGGAAATCATCTCATCCCTCATTGCCGATGTGGTGATCTCCAGTCTGGAAAAAATTATGGCTACTCATGGCATCATCTCAGAGGTCAAAACAGACAATGGTCCTCCTTTCCAAAGTCGCGAGTTTTCCGAGTATCTCGCCAATGTTGGCACCAAACACAGGAGAATCACCCCAAGGTGGCCCCAGGCCAACGGTGAGGTGGAAAGGTTCATGAGGACTTTGAACAAGGTGATTCACATCGCTCATGCTGATCACCAAACAATGGATTATGCTATATACTCGTTTCTGAGAAACTACCGGCAGACACCTCACTCTACTACTGATCGTTCTCCGAGTCATATGGCATTCAGGAAAGTGTCGGCCGATCTGATTCCCCATCACCCGTCGTGGACACCTCTACCTCCCAACCTGAGTCAGGCTCAGGAAAAACGCTTGGCCTCCAACCAGCGGGCCAGCGTGTCCCGGAAGTCAGCTCTTTCAGACATCACTGTGGGGGATGCTGTACTGTTAAAGAACCACTCCCCTGGAAGCAAGTTCTGCATGACCTACAGCCCCGCCCCGTGGGTGGTCATTCGCCGGAAATGATCCGCTGTTGTGGCTCAGCGAGGTGGAGAGGTAATCACGAGAAACGTGTCTCTGTTTAAACGATTTATCCCATCGGGACATGGACTTCCCGACGGCCCGGATGACCTCCGAGATGATCCCCCCGTCGTCCGTTCCCTCGGCGGGTGGTGAGAGCCCTCATGCTCTGGCTACTGGTACGGAGGAAGTAGTGGCTGAAGAGACAGTGAGTCTCCCGAGCAGCACAGGAGAGCATACTCCGGTTGGAGGTCGGGCTGAATCCACCCGATATAACCTTCGCAGCATTCCCTGCCCTTCGACTTGTCTCTGGGACAATTTGGTTGATGGATGACGCTAAGTGTATTGTTGTTGGTTTTTTGTTTGTTATCTTTTTGGAGGAATGTGGGGTCGCGGGGCTGTGTAATCACCGCCCACGTGACACCGGTCAGCCCAAGTACGGGTGACTCCAACTCATTTTGAGTTGGTGGGCCCCAGATGTAATGAGGTGTGCTCCACCTCTTGTTTGTATGTAAATGGTTTGCTCTCGGGTTAACGAGCGATAGCATAAATAAACGGAGGGCGTGGTCTGGCGGGCAGACGCTACGGAGCGTAGAGGGAACAGCATCCCGTACGAAGCACCGGAGGTGTTTTGAGAAAGGCCCAAATGACCATGTGCTCCAAATGACCCTAGCACTGAGTAAACGTGCATTTATTTCACAGCGCCGAAAATAACAAACATAACTTGCAACACGTGGTGACAAGGAACATAACAAAGTCCTCAGTGGCAGGACAGTGCCGCATGTGCCTCAGTCATCATCTTTCTGCCGATACCAAACTAGGCGTGGGAATGTGTTTAAATATTACGAAGGATGTACATTTTTCCTGTCCTAACCCCATCATGTGACTACATTATGTGGACCATAGTCTGAAAACATTTGAATCGTTGAAAATACTGACAGCCTTATTGAAAATCTCTCGAGTTGTAAAAAAAAAAAAAAAAAAAAAACTGACTAAATGTTAATGTAAGTGGTATTACTAAAAGAGTTGATTAATTAAAATTAAACCTATTAATAATTCAAAATGATTCGATAATTTTGAAGGCAAGTATTGTATTGTCAATCGCATGTTGGTAATTCTGTAATCTCATGTATATATTTTTATATGTGTATAAAGACAACGATATGGTCACAAAACAGCTGTGGTCTTCTTGGACTTGGCGTTATTGATAGGGTGTTAAAGGGCTTCTATCCGTATACCCATGAATAGATCAATTGAAAAAAGCCAGTCATTTTTTATTTTGGTAATTTATAGGTAATTATTCTGTAGATTAACGGTGCAAAGGTGTACTGTGAGGGTCCCAATCATGTTGCCCATCTTACATGTCCCAAATATACATTGTATAAACATACATCAAAGTATATTCAACTATGTCTGATTGCTGAAAAAACAAACACACCGGCAATTCTAAAAATATCTTAGGATAACAGCCCATTCATTAACAGTGATCAGGTATTTCATTAATTATGAAATGCAGAGAAGAGTTATTGATAATAGTTGATAACAGTAATCTAATTCTAGAAAATGTCATCATTAAGATTCTTATTATGACTGCCTATCCTGTATATCAAGTGTTGTTCAGGTACGTTTATTGGCTGTTTGGCATCCAGGGTTTATCACTAGCCACCCATTTCAGTTCGTTTTCAGTATGGTTAGCTTACAAAAAATCATTTGTTTTGTAACTTTTCTGCCTTTTCGCATTGTGATTCTATATACACGTGTCCTTTTTTTTTTTTTTTCACTTTCTGGTCGGTCAACATAGAACAGCCCGCGTGAGCATGAAATCATGCTGATTACCCATAGAGGTTTGTAAGTCTACATCAAATTGTTTTGTTACAGAGGTATAATTTACAAACATTATAGTTCCCACAAGGAAAATGGCCCATTACTGGGCCTCCATCCCAAGTGTATTGTCAATCAAGGGGGTTTTGGAAGGTGGTCTTGTGTGTACAACCAAGTCTCAGACAATGGCACCCTTTTTTTGAAGGAGAACATGGGTTTTTCAATAGGGAAATTATTTGAACTCCAAATGCTCCAATGTTTGTTAACGTTTTTGATTGTGTTAAAGAATGTGCTATATGTGGTCACACATAATATGTTATCATTATCTTTGTTTGAATAGTTGTCCAGCAAGGATTCTCTGTCATTGTTCCTTGCACGTTTTGAAGTCCTTTAAATGATACTTTCTGGATAACTCCTCACTGACAATTTTTAGGATAGTTGTTCAGATTCGATGTCAAAGTCTTTGACGTGAGCAGTTTCTTCATAATCTAAGAAATTGTCCACCAGGTAGGTTGTAAAATAATACCTTTTTATTACTTTGCATGGAAACTTTCATAATGCAGCAGATTATTTCTATCTTGCAGTAGATGATTAATGTTAATACCTGTTTGGATGGCATCATTTCGAGGAACATAGGCTGACATCTATTCAACAGAAATTATGCAAACCATTTTAAGGTCAATTGGCAGATGGCAAAATCTGACAAGCTGTTCAGGACACCGTATCAAAAGCTGCTGAGTAGCCAAGGGAGCAGAATCCCCATGGTCCAAGATGGATCTTGAATTGTCATGGTCAGCATAAAGTGGGTGGACAGAATCCTGACTGAGATGGATCAAGTAGAGCCTTGTCTTCCAGAGATAGTCTGTTATGTTTTTTCTGAATCTTGGCTGGGAAAGGAAGTAGGAATACAGGACAGTCATTTTCCAGCATATTGGGTTCTAGGATGGGCCTTTAAGAGAGGGATTACCCTAACTTTCTTCCAAATTCTATGGAACTTTAGAGGTGTGTAGAGAGAGAGAGTTATCAGATCCTTCAAACAATGACAAATGGAAGTTATACTAATTTTGAAAACTAAGGGTGGGCAGGGGCTTACTTGGAGCCTAACTTGATTGGTGTAAATAGCATATTAGTCTCTTCTAAAGTGATGGGTATAAATGCAGGAAGTGAGAGACCAGACTCATAGTAGAATTTAGATACAAAGTTGCAAATGTTTATAGATAGAGTATGTTGGTAAGAAATAATGTTGCTAGCCTGGCACAGAGCTCTAGTGGATGAGGATTGCTTGATTAGTGGATTTAAGGCGTAGAAAAGAATTAACTACTGAAAAACCTATTTGAGGAAAATGTGAAGGGGTCTGTCAGATAGGCAGAACAAATAACATAAGGTAAGCTGTTTTAGCATAGTCTTCATGTGCAATTCTCCAATTCTTTTCCAGTGTGTTACGTTGTTGCCTTAGATTGCAAAGGGTTATCACTATACCATGATTAGGGGTGGGTGGAACTCATGGAGTTTAATATAAAAGCTATTGCGAGATTCTGTAGAGTTCGATGAGTGGGTGGAAATGGATACATCACTCTGCCTGCACAGATTAAATCATAGTGAGCAGCTCAATGTGGCGGGCCAAAGGACACTGCTGCTTGGCATGGTTTTGCTGCCACTTGAGTAGGTTTTCTTCTCGAGCAGCAGCTTTTCCAACACGAATGGTTGCGACTGCAAGCACTGGGAAAATCTCGCCGGGTCCGCTACTGGCACCCGAAAATAGCAATAAGGAATACCAGTTTGCGCTTACCAACTTACCGTTGGTGAGCTGTGTACGGGGAAAAAAAACTTCCACACGGCGGAATGCAGATTTGTCCAGAACTCTGCTTTACATTTATAACGAGTGGCCAAAACTCTGCCAGCCTAGCGGAATTTACCCCCCACTCCTAACCACGATGTAGATGGTCTACTCCTGCAAGGTTTATTAGGTCTTTTAATGCTAAAAGCATCAGGAGAAGAGTTAAGCCAAATAGTTAACTCAACCAGCAAGGCAAAGGAGGCGTCGGAACTTGAAAGAGGTGTGTCTCGTCTAGTGCCCATATGATGTATTGTAGCTAGATTTTAGGCTAGGATTTCCCCGTTCCGGGAGACAGTGCAGTGACCTTAGTGGATGCAGGGAGTTCAAGTTGAAAGTGATCAAACCAGAACAAGGAGCTGGTACTATAAATACTGTGTATTGAGTCAGAGTCTGGAGTTTTTAAGTCCAGTCCAGTGCTCTAAGAGTATCACAGCATAGGTGAGTCTTTTACCTTGTGGGACATTCAAGGTGTAGTTAAGATCTCTCAGAATAGCACGTTTCGCGTATCTAAGAATGTGAGGAGCCAAGCTTCCAAGTGCTACGTAAGTTGGTTTTGGGACCAGGGAAGCAATAGATCATGGTGCACAAGAAGGACAAGGTATCAGTTATTTTTAATGTGAACAATGTACCGTCAGCTCCCATTAGGGGAGTACAAGGGTTCGTGGCGCAGGTGTATTAAGACAAAAAGACTAAGGCCAGGTCACCTCCAGGTTTAGCATGTCGGTCACAGCCTTCTGGGTTGGCAGTAGAAATGTCAGAGGATGACAAATCATTGTACCACGTTTCTATTAGGAAAAAAGGCATCCTGTTTCTGGAAGATAATGAAATCCCAAAGGCTAAGACTATGTCTTGGTAGGGATTGAAAGCTAATTGAAAAAAAGGTTATAAAAAGTAGTGGCCATAGGCCGGGAGGGGGTTCAGTAGAACAGTTGTTATCAGGATCTCAGTGTAAGCATGAAAGCAAGCTCACTTATAGTAAGAGCCCGGGTGTGAGAGCAAGAATGTTTACTGTGTGGCTGTAGTGAGCACAGCGTAACAGCAGTGTAGGTCTGGCAGGTGGAGGGGTTCTGAGGAAGAGAGCTAGAATCCTGGATGTGGCTCAGCTGTGGACAGACATAGAATGGCTGCAGCTGCCATTTTAAGGAGCAGGTGACAGGCAACATGGTTCCCAGTGACGGGCACTGACTCCTGAATCTTCCCAATAGACTAGGTGGAAGTCAGGCTTGCAGACAATTTGGCACGATAAAAGAAACTGGCAACAGAAATCATTAAAACAACAAAGAAATCGAACAGATGCGGCAAAATCTAGGAAAAGTACAAGGTAAAAGTGACACAGCTAAAACAAATCCTAAATTCAATAAGAAAAGTTCAATGAGAGCCAGGCATTACTCTGGTGGAGGGCTAGAGGAAACAAAAAGGTGGCTGAGCCAGAGGAGTAAGCTGAGTAAGTGCCTCAGGTAATCAGGTAATCCCATTAGGGTTGAAGTGATATGCTCAAATGTCTTTGGACCTTTGACGAGGTGGCATGTTGCAGGAGGTAGGATGCCTTGCAGGAAGCCAGTGTGATGTCAATGTGATGCTGAGTAGAGTATTGCCTCTGTCTTGGTGCCTAGCCTAGGAATAAGAATAGGACTGTTTGCCTAAAAGGAATGCGCCCAATGTGTCAAAAAAAGCATTTCAGAAATTGACCTTTATCCTGTTTGTTTAATGACTGCATCCAGATCAGTGTTTTATAAATGTAAAATTTTTCCGATGGATACTTCTAACCACAGATTCCTCATCTTTAGAATATTTCCCAGACGTCTGACCGGAGCTGGAAACTTTTTTAGCAGGGCTTCTTCATGACGGGTGGTGGTTAGGGGGGGGGTGCATTGCAACTCTGGGCTGGCTCTGTACCACCTTGGAAATGACAGAGGGGAGCTGCATATAAGCGCTGCCTTTGAGCCCTAATGTCAGTTCTTTTCTTTCCGCGCCTTCCAACCTGGAGTTTTGCTCCACATTTTGTCGGTCTTCCGATGACTTATCAACAAGAAAACTCCAGTGTGCTAGGCAACCATGCCTTCTTCTAAAACTACAGGTTTCAAAACATGCTGAGACTATCCGAAACATGAGGCATGTCATTGGTATTTGGGCTAGGTGCTCAAGTCAGACTTGTGTGACAAGTGCCTCCTCATGCACCCAAAAGCAATCCGTGACTGAGAAATTAAGCTGTACGTTGCAGAACACAAGATGATTTTGTGGTCCTCTCGTATGTATAGTCCCACCACAAGTCGAGTGTCTGGACCTGCTTCCGCTCCTCCCTGACTCAGTCCTATGAAAGATCAGCTGTGTGGTCCAGTCCTCTGGTAGGGTTAAGTCCGGTCATTAACTCAAGAAGGCAAAGTGGGGCTCAATCCTATCCCGTCACTATCTTAAAAGAAGGTTCAAGGATGTCAGTGTCAGTCGGTGTCCCTTTGGGTTTTCAGTTGTGGGGCTGATTCAGTGGCCCTGACTTCCCTGGGCCATTAGCAACCTTGCAACAGATTGAAGCCTTTAAGGAGGCCATGTTGCGGATGTTTTGCACTCTTCAGCGCTCCCTCTCATGCACTTTCGGGTCCTAAGAATCTGCAGGGGTCACCAGTAAGGTTATCACCAGCAGACCCTTCTTTGGTGCTGCCTGACCCCCATTTGGGCACATCATAGTTTCTGTTCTTTCTCCTGTACAAGACTTCCACTTTGCCACCATAGCCTGTGTTGATCTCTTCTCAATTGACGCTGGTACTGACATTGCTGGTGCCAGTGGAGGATCCAGTGCTGATACCAATGGTCAACCCCAAACCTATTTCAGCATGATCCCGACTGATGTGCTATGAAATTAGTAAAGAGAAACCAGTCACCATACATGTGGTTCCAGTCCTATACCTGCACTAGAGTGTATGCATCCTTGGAGGCTCCAATATCTTTATGGTTAATATACTGACCAAAACTTGCCCACACCCAGAGATGGGGATAGGAACAATGACAATTTTTACACAGACTTACAGGAGGACTGTGGGCTTGATATTTTGCCTGATACAGGGTTGTATTTGCCCTTTTGACTCGCAACAGAAGAGAGTGCTTTCTTTCAGTGATAATTCGATGTTCAGCTAAGGTTTTGGACCTACAACTGCCTCCATTAAAGTTAAGAAAAATGTCCTTAAAAAAACTCTTGTAGCCTGGGCCAGCCACTTCTGAGTCCTTGCTCCTGTTAATGAGGCCCACACTGTCACTTTAACAGGCACTTGTGCAAAGCATTATTATTGCCTACTGATTAATAAGCAGGTGGCAAGATGTCATAGGCAGTGCTTGGTGGGAGTCTAAGAGGTTTGAGGCTTTAAGAAAACACATGTTCTCTTCAACCACTCTAGCACTGAGTTCAGTCAATGCAGTTTGCTTGTTGGGCAGACAAACACACACCCTCTGGGACATGGCCAGTGAAATCTTTCTGGTACTAAAAGACGTTAGGGCATCAGTGACCCACAAAATTCTGGATGGTCAAGATGCTGCCAAATATGTGTTTCTTTCTGGCCTTGATTCAGCTGATTTTCTGAGTAGGGCCGTGGGCACTAGTGTGGTGCACCACCACAATGCATGGATGCGCTCCACAAAATTCTCTAGACATACAGAAGTGGCCTCTCATGAATGAGCCTTTTTAAAAAAAAAATTTTTTTATTGAAATTTGAGTTCAACCGTTGCAACCACATAGGAATGGTAAAATGCCGACATTTACACAGCGCATGTTGATAGAGCTGACTTTGCTATACATTATATAACATTGATTGTCATCGTATGGTTATAACAACGTTAAAACCTAACCAAGGTTAACATATAATAGCCTTTTCTCACGCCATTCAACGGTAACTTCTCTTCAGATACATATAAGTGGGGGGAGGAAGTAGGCACGGTGTCTCTCTCATCGGAAAGCTATAACAAGATAAAGAACTACCCCACTCAACTCGTAACTGTCCCCAACACCCCACCCCCGCCTGTTCCTGCCCTATGTAGGAGTATCATACTGCGCCCGTGTTCTTGTGCTTTCTGGGGGTCATGCTTGATGTACAAGCCTTATGCATTTGTTCGCTGCCCTGTCTGCTATGCCAATTCCCCTGTGGATGTGTAAATATATTGTTTTGTCAATTTGTGGGTGCAGTGGCTGGCTCAGTTCCGTCCGTGCGAGGAACTGAGGGCCCTTCATGTAGTGCTATAGTGATCTGCTTCCAGGCCTCCTTCAACTCAGAGGAGCCTCTTCCCTGCCCAAGCTCTGTGTGTAGTACTAATCTTTCACTTTCCGACCATTTCTTTAGCTCTCTCTTCCAATTTTAAGGATTGTGGCCAATCGGGCTTTTCCAGTTCTTCATCATTTTTCTTTTAGCTAAGATATATGCAAGGTCCTGGAATCCTCTAGTTGCCCTGTTCTTGGGAGTGTGAGGGAACCAGTGAATCAGGCAGTGAGCAGGTGTGCGTGCAATGTTGTGCTCTATAATATCTGCTACATCTGTCACCACTGTGTCCCAGTAAGCCCCCAGCCGGGGGCAGGACCACATCATGTGCATAAAGTCTACTGCCTCTACTCCACACCTGGGGCATTTCACATCCAACACGCGAAAATGGTCTTGCAGTCTCTGCGGGGTAAGATAGGCCCTATGTAGTACATAGAATTAAATAAGCTTGAAATCTAGCGTTTCTGGAATTTTTCGGCGTCCTCTCCAGTATCCGGCCCCAGTCTCCTTCTGATATCTAAGTCCCCAGGTCCGCCTCCCACCCCCACCTCAGATCATCAAGAGAGTTCTATACCCATGTACGACTTGCCCTTTATAGCCCGGTAACTGCTTTGTGTGTGCCATCCGAGGTCAGCCAGTAGGCACTGGGATGATGAGAAGAGGGTTCCACATTGCCTGTCTGCCAGTGCACCCCGATGGTGCGTCTGAGCACTCAGTGCAGCAAAAGTAGCTCCTCAAGAGGTCATGTTCCTGTCGGAAGTCTTCGAAGGGCAGGAGGCTGCCCTCTCTGTATAGGTCCCCCATCTGTATGGCTCCTGCCTCCTCCCAATTCGTCAGTCCCCTTCAATCTCCTGCCCGAGGCAGCCACCGAAGCCAGACCATTGGGATCGCAGGGGTATAAGGCGTGGATAGTCCTGTTTTTTGGAGACAGCGCCTCCAGCACCGATGGAGGGCAGCAATCTTACGAGCTAGAGCCGGACTCAAGCCAGCATGGTTAAAAATATTCCAAGGAGTAACGATGTGGGGGGAGTCGCCGAGACACCATTGTCCGTCCCGGACCTGCGCTCCGCCACCCACCAGACCAGCCATTGCAGCTGGGTCGCCAAATAGTAGGCCTCAAAGTCAGGAACCGCCAGCCCCCCTCTGCTCAAGGTTGCTTTAAATTAGTCAGTGCCACTCTGCGTCCACCCCCTCCCCATATGAACGCTGTCATTATCGAATCCAGTTCCTTGAACACCGCTATCGGACCCCAAATCGGCAGAACCGCAAAGTAGTACAATAGCCGCTGCAGCGCCACCATTTTAATAAGTGTTTTCCTTCCAGCTACCAAAAGCGGAGGCGGGCTCCAGGAGCCCATGCTAGAGCTCAGGGCCCTAACCGCTCCTCCTGTATTGCCCTCTAACATGTCTAATCGACTGTGATACACGCAAACTCCCAAGTAAGGAATACACCGGGACTCCCATGTTACATTTCCCAGCCCATTCGGTGGATCACAGCCCACAGTCAGTGGGAACAAGAATGACTTTTGCCAGTTGACTTTCAAGCCTGTCAACCGGCCAAATAGCGCTGATAGAGCCTGGGCTCTCTCTATCACCGGACCAGTGTTTTGTAAAAAATAAGAGCAGGTAGTCTGCATAGAGTGCTATTGCATGGCGTCGAGTGCCCTGCACCAACCCCCCAATACCAGCCTGAGCAGCCAAGGGCTCCATTGCCAAGGAAAATAACAACGGCAAAAGGGGACAGCCCTGCCTAGTGCCCCTTTCTACCAAATACTGCTCCGATATGATTGTCCCCGTCCTAACCCTTGCCTTGGGATCTGTGTACAGCAGCTTTGTCCATTTGATGAAGCCCTCCCCCAACCCCATGTGGGTGAGGACTGCCTTTAAGTAATCCCATTCCAAACTGTCGAATGTCTTCTCTATATCTACTGCCAGCACTACCAACGCAGGCAAGAGTGGGGCGATGGTATCTTTAATATGAAGAACTCGCCTTATGTTGTGGGTGGTATTCCTGGTGGGAATGAATCCCGCCTGGTCAGGGTGGACTAATTGTGTCATGTATGGTAGTAATCTTGTTGCCAATATTCGGCTTAGGATCTTATAATAAGAGTTTAGCATGGATAGAAGTCTATGAGACCTGCTATTGTCAGGCGGTTTGCCTGGTTTAAGCAGCGGAACTATCAGGGCTTCTTTTGTAGAGTTTGGGAGGTGTCCTGTTGCTTGTGCTTCATTGTACAACTGCATTCGCTCAGGGGCAAGTTCCTGTGAGTATGTAGCATAAAACTCACTGGGCAAGACGTCTGTTCCTGGTGTTTTCCCCCGAGCACTCCCTGTAATGGCTTCTCTAATTTCGGATGTCTCAATGTCATTCCTCAGGGCGTCCTGCTCTGCATCGTTGAGGGTTTGATGTGGCAGTGTTGCCAGAAAGTCCCTTATCTCGGTCCCCACCCCATGCGATGCACTGGCATTTAGGGTAGTATAGTATTCGAGAAAGTGATGATTGATGTCAGCCTGTTAGTAAAGCTTGGCTCCCAAGGGGGTAGTTATCTCTATAATAGGGGACCCACGTTTAGCAGGGTTGGCCAACCACGCCAGCAACACTCCTGCCTTATCGCTTTCCACATGCGCCCTCGCCATTTATTTTTTATAATCAAAGCAGCGGAACATCTCTGTGTATTCCGCAACCCTTTCCCTGGCTTCCCACTCTTCCACCTGCAATTCTGGGCGGCCTGGGGTCAGTCTCTCTAATGATCAGATCTTTCTCAGCTATGTCTATATCTCATAGTAGGGTCTTCCTAATCCCCATAGATGAATATATACAGCAGCCTCATACCACCACTTTGAATGCTTCCCAGAATGTTTGGTGGGAGGGGGCCGTGGGTTCGTTATCCTCAAAGTAATGGGTGATGTGCCCTCTTATTTGGTTGCGAAATGAGGGATCTTCAAGAGAATCTGGTTTAAGTCCGCATTTGGGTTTGCATGAGATGGCCCTTGTCCATGACAGGTGCAATAGTACGTAGTTATGATCGTATATTGTTTTCCCTAAGTATTCTACTCCTCGTGCCTGGGGGTGTACCTCTGGGGTGCATAAAAGTGTTGCACATGTAAGTCATGCACAGCGGAGTAGTTCCTGGCAACACTACCGGTAGTTCCAGGCTCGTAGCCGCCGAGCTCTCAGAGCATCTGAGTCCGACCCACTTGTACCTTTCGGTGTCCCCGTGGAACGTGGGCTGTTCCCTCTGCTTAAGGAGGCTACTGCTGCCGTGGCCCATTGTCGTTCTTCGTGGGCCACCTCTGAGGTGGGTGCCCCCACCCCCTTCTTGGGTCCTCCAGACCGGCGTCGTCTGCTCCTGGATCTGGGACCCAGAGGCGCCCCTTCGCCCATGGGGCCCCGCTCATTCAGCCATGTTCTCACCTCTTGGGGTGTGCAAAAGAATCATGCTCCACGACCGTCCGCCACCCTCAGCGTGGAGGGGAACAGTTAGCGTACTGGATTTTTAGCATTCGTAGCTGTTTCTTAACCTCCAAATAAGTTGCTCTCTGCTTTTGTACTTCACGAGAGAAGTCGGGAAAAATTTGGGTTAAGTTGTTCTCCACTCTTATTTCCCCAGCTTTTCTGGCCTGCGCAAGAATATGGTTGCAATCTTTATAGTGCAGTAGTCGGGCCACTACCGGCTGCGGCGGGGACCCCTGGGGGGGATCCCGCGCAGGTACTCTGTGCGCTCACTCAAAGGCGAAGAAGCACAAGAGGCCCTCTGGTGCTACTGCCTCGGATATCCAGCGCTCCAGGTACTCAGGTAAGTCTTGTTGCTCAGTTCTTTCGGAAAGGCCCACTACCCAGATGTTGTTCCTCCTGGACCTGTTTCTTTGCACTCAGCACGGGCAACTAATGTCCCTACTTGTTTCTCCAGGTTAGTGATCGATCCCCTGCCACATCCACCTCAGGTCTATGTTCGTCCATTGTTCTTTCTGTAGTTGCCACCCGCTCTGTGAGACGATGTTGGTCTTCCTGCAGTAGGCCCAGGTACACTGCTAGCGAGTCAATTTTGGATTCTAGGCTTTCCCTTGAGAATGTGATTGCCTGCTTTATATCTCCCACTCTTCCCTCAGCAATTCTGGGCTGCCGGGGGTCAGTCTTTCTAATGACCGGAGCTCTTTCTCAGCTTTGGCTATATCTTGTAGTAAGGTCTTCCAAATCCCCATAGATGCAGATATACAGCGGCCTCGTACCAGCACTTTGAATGCTTCCCAGAATGTTTGGGGGGAGGGGGCCATGGGTTTGTTATCCTCAAAGTAATGGGTGATGTGCCCTCTTATTTGGTCGTGAAATGAGGGATCTTCAAGGGAATCTGGTTTAAGTCGCCCTGTGGGTATGCATGAGATGGCCCTTGTCCATGACAGGTGCAGTAGTACGAGGTTATGATCGGATATTGTTTTCCCCAAGTATTCTACTCCTCGTGCCTGGGTGTGTACCTCTGGGGTGCATAAAAGTGTCGCACATGTAAGTCATGCACAGCAGAGTAGTAAGAATAGTCCCTGGTAAGTGGATTGAGAGTTATCCAGGAGTCTAACAGTTGCCACTCAGTTTGCCATTCCTGGAACTTTTTTAGCGAATGCGTTTACTGAGGAGTCCCTCAATGGCGGGTGGGATCTATCGAGTCCAGGGAGGGGCCCCCAGCCGGGTCCCCGGTGGCCATGGATTGCGCTGTACTGGCAAGGGGGTATATGGGGCAGCAATGTTGTGTACTGGGATCACGAACGATATCTTTTTTCCTGCCAGTTTTTCCCATCATGTGGCGGCGTATTGGTGTTCGTCTCTCGGCCTGCGTGTGGTGTTCTCCCCCTCCGGTGTCCGTTATTCATGGTGGCCCCTGTCCACCGCCAGGTGCAGCTACTCTGTGGTCGCAGCCCAGAGCCCTTCAACGTGGTCGGGCGCACCGTTGTCTCTGTCTCTCCAGCACTGTCTCAGTCCCCAGGGGCGGGAAGAGGGGCCCCTCAGTAGCCCGGTGCTCACGCTCCTCACACCCCTCGCCCCAAAGGCGAGTTCACTTGCTCACTCTGTAAGGAGGGGGGAGGAGGAGCTCCCCAAATAGTTTGCCTCCTCCTCCGGTCCAATGCAGCCGGCCTGTGGCGATCTGGGCCTCACCCCTCATGCCGACACTCTGATAACCTCTGCCACCAGGCTATGGTGTTTTCCGGCTCAGAGCTGCTCGGTCGGCAGTGGGGATCGCGTTGTCTAACGGGGGTCACCCCGTTACAAACCAGTCTCTTTAGGCCGCACCCGACCCAGGATTCGCCAGCCTCGAAGCGCCCACCATTTTAAGTTCAGGCGGCGCAGTGATCTCCGTCTCCGCGAGCCAGTGTCAGGCCCTGAGGTGAGCGATTCAGCCTCCGTCCTAATACTCCCCGAGGAGCGGGGAAGATGTACGAATTTCCAGGCATTGCAGACAGGATAAATGTAAATCGGAGATCCCGGGCCGAAGCTCTTCCTCGAGGCTACTCACTCCATGAGCTCCAAGAAAACGCCCCTGGATGAGCCTTTTGATTGCTCCCCCCCTACTTGGAATTTTTCAAGGAGAGTAGGGCCGCAGCACAGTTCTCTGGGTCATTCAACTGCTGCCAAAGTTCCCTCACCAGTTTTGGAAATTCTGAGGCAGTTCTATTTGGGTTAATGTATAGGCAACATCAGTCTCCACAGCCTGTACTGAGGTCACTCCAGTCCTTTAGAGGCTGGAAATGCAGATAGGACAGGCATGAGCAGAGCATCAATCTTCCCTTTGCCCTCCCCGGCAACAGCCACAGAGCTGCTTTAGTTTGCCATCAGTTACACAACCACCCTAAGGGAGTCATGATCCAACTCTTTCTCCCAAGGAAGTGATCCATCACGTCAGATAGATGGGTCCTCCAAATTGTTCAGCATGGCTATGCATTACACTTTTTTTCTATTCGGCTGAATATATCCAACCCTGCCACATCAGAGTGAATCTCAAGGAAACACCTGCCCATTCTGTTACAGAAGGTACAAGTTTTACTCTCCCTTGAGTGACATCCGAGCTCTGTATTGGCAGAGGGTTGCTACGTTTGCTATTTCCTTGTGCCCAAGAGGGAAGAGGTCCTTGAGCTCACCTTAAATCTTCGTCCTCCGAATGCCTTTCTGAGGAAGAACAAATTCATAATGCCCACAGTGGCACAGATTCTGCCTTCCCTGCCTGGACTCAAGTGCTTGGATAGTGTCATTGGAACTGCAAGACTCGTTTTCATATGCAAATTCCATCCCTACCCTTTCCTCTCTCAGGAGTAGGCTTCCACGCCTATTGTGTGTAAAGAACTTTGGTCCTCTGGCTGACCAGCAGAGTAATTCACTTGAGTGAGCAGGGAGCAGTGGAGAATCTAATTAGGAGGTGAGTCTGAGAAAAATGATAAATCTTGAAGTGCCTGAAGGAATGCAGATATGTGGAAATTAATGTTAGATCGCCATATGAGACTCCGATGAACCATAATGTGGGTGTGTCAACCTAGTCTCTAGGCCTAACTGGCGAAACTATGTTTTGTAGACAGTGGTGGTTAGAAAACCCCATTTTAACAAAGCTTACAGTGAATGAGACACCGCTAGAAAGCCTCACTTATGGCAGAAGTCCAAAAACTGGGTAGTCCAAAAAACAAAAAAAATCCAGGGAGATTAAATGGGATGGAACCCATGTCTCACAGCAGTGCTGCTCCAGCACTGCCAAGCAGAGCTATGCAGTTTCAGTCATTACTCCACTTCTGGACACTGGACAATTTTAGGTGTCCTCCATGGTGCTGGCATCAGTTCTTGTTTTTCTATGCCTCATTCTCTCTGGTCAAGAGTTCTCCCTTGGTGTCGCTGGGACAAAATGTCTTAGTATCTCTATAGTGACTAGGTCAAATGTCACAGGCACTGCAAGGAATTGACCCACTCTGATCTTCATGACATCTGGTGACTTCAGGCATATGATGTCTGGGATCATAGCAGGGTTACATGGCCTGCCATTGTTGTGTCTAAGGGCACACAGAGGCCATCATCAAGTGGGAAGACATAATGTTTTTTCCCACAGGATGATGCAGATGGAAAATCCTTCGCCCAAAGGTCCGGAATTAGCTCCAAAAAAATCTTCCTACACAAAAAACAAAACCTTGCTTTCCTCGAGGAAACTGTCCCACTCTAGGGTCTGTTCAGAGTCCTGGTGCCATTCGACGGGCACCAGACTCTTCTGCATTGTTTGAAAAGAGCCCAACGTTGAAGGTGAGGCCAGAGGTCCCAGGTTCATCGGCTGAACCTAAACAGGTCGATGCCTTTCTGCTAGCTATGCTGGATCTGTTTAGGTTAACTCCTTTATCCTCTTAGCCACTTCCCAAAGGGGAGGACATTCCTGAAGGTTTTGTGAATCCAGTGGTTGTGACTCTGGTGACTCCCAGTACTACCACTCTATGTGCTCTGACCCTTGTATCAATCCCAAAGACTTTCTAGGCACTGTCCTGCATTCGGGCACGTCCTCCTTCCCAACAAGGCACTGTTCACGAAGCCAACTACAGCGCCACTATGAACATCAACTGAAATATTTGTCAGGTAGAGAGAAGGTTAAGGCTTACTTCAAAGATGTTCCCTTGGTACACCTCCCTAGGTCTTAGTGAAATACCTGAATGGAAGTTTTTCAACTTCTATTCCAGGGACCTTGCAATGCCAGATAATGACTATGGTAATACAGAAGATGATAATTTAGAGTCTGATACCTTCCCTCCCTTCTATATCAACCCGGTTGCTGGCTTACAACTGAACATAAGTGGCCTTAACTCTCCACAAGAAGAGAACACCTCTTACCTCCCTGCTCTGCGTCGGAGAAAGTTTTCTTATGTGTGACTGTAGCAGAAAGCATCCATAGTCTCTCCAGAAGTGAATTCTACATTCTTGACTGAGATTTTGCAACCCTCCTTCTTAGTGATGGAGCCCTTGCTTCCTTCAATGAGGCCTTTTTTTGGACTTCTTTATGTCTGCTTTGGAGAAAACATTTTCAGTCGTAGCTGTCCTAAGCCAGGTGCTGAAGGTCTGCTGTCGGTATCCCGTCTTTGTCTCACCTCTCACTGGAAGGTGTGATTGTCAAAATATCCTTCTCAAAGCAAAATCCTAATGCCTTCTCAACTATGCATCTCAATGGGGAGTCCAACCTGACTTTATGGGCATAAAGTTTTTTGCTTCTGGCAGTCTGGCCTTCCCTATGACTCATGCCACCTACTTCCTGGGCAGTTATGTCCATGCCTTTTCGGAATTGGCTAAACTTAAAGTGATCAGATTGCCTGACCAAATGAAAAGTTAATTTACAGATTTAGTTAGTGACTGTCTGGATGCAGCTTGTACAGACTTTAAAGTACGACCTGGATTCTGCCAGTGCCATGTCCATATTGCCCTTTCATCTTGAGGAGTAACATTCAGATGGTATCAGATAGCGTCACTGGTGTCCGTTTTATAAACAGACAGGGTGGTGATGAGTCGAAGAGCCTATGTTGAAAAGGCAATTTGCTTGTTGAAGTGTGTGCAAAAATGGGAAACCTTTCTGGGACCGGCTCATCTTAAAGGCTCCCTCAATGTGATGGAGTATGATCTTTATTGTCTCTCATTGGAAACTTAAGATGATGAGCTGTACCCCAAAGTGACAGAGGTGATCTTTTTCATATTGTTTCATTCATGGATCTCTTCCCTGCAGCCCAGAACAGAAAGTGTCATTTGTTGTGCCATACATTTCCCTCTGAATGGCTCCTTGGGGATTAATCAGATCTTGAGACCTGCTCTATATGCTTTCACAAAATCGGCTTCAAGCAAAAAACTTCTTCAAAGGCAGGAGTATTAAACAAAGACCATTCTGATCTCCCTAAGCTGTGCTTGGAGGATTTGGTACCCTGGTGTGTTGGTATTCAGTATTTGGCCACCTCTTCTTCGCCTGTGCAGAGCGAACCTGATCTTGCAGCTTTATGGTCGGGTCCAATGCTTAAACCCCTACACATGTGAAATTTGAGTATGCCACCTAGAGTTCTTTTGCCTTTGTGACTAGATCGCTGATGCCTTCATGGTGGCCAAAAAGCCCACAACCAAATCCATTTAAGGTGGTCACTGAAACAGGATCGTTCAATGGTGCGAACCGGAAGGTCTGAACTCCTTTAGATTTTGCTTTTCTGATGTCTTGGAATTGTGTTGTCCCATCCTCAGCTGAGTCTTATAAGCAACAGATATGGGCTGTCTGACTTCCTTCATGTGCCTTCCTTACTAAACTTCCCTGTTTAGATTGGCACTAGTGGTGTTTTGTTTCTGAAAGGTTTGCTTTGCTGGTTTCCTCAGCGGGAGTTTCACCTTGTGTTGACCTTGATGGCATCACCATTCAAGGCAATGCATGATTGCCCAGTTCAGCTTCTTAAATTGAAAACATTTTTGTTGGTGGCAGTAACTTTAGGCCTTTTCAGTTTGTCCACGTTTATAGTGTTCTACCCACTTGTGTTTATCCTTTGTGCCAGACCATCCTTTTTGCTACAGTGCTATCTGCATTTCATGGGATGCAGTTTATCATCATTCCTGTTTTATTTCCTCCACCACTTCCAACCAAGTGGGGCCCCAGACATGCAGTGTCCCACAGTGACTTCACTCAACAGAATAGAGAGTTTGATGAGCGCTTTGTGGGCTTCGCTAGAACTAGTGAGGGCAATCTGTGATCAAACTCACCATTTCGTGTTGAATCATTCTCTGTATCAAGATCTGCTATGCGTCAGCCGAGCAAAATCCTCTGAGGGGCATTCATGCCCATTCCACTAGGCTGTCCCCTGTTCTCATGAATAGGTTGAACTGGGAATTTAGCAGGATCACTTTTTAAATGGTATTAATGTTTTGATTCCATGCCAACTAGTTCTTAGGAATTAACAAATTATTCACTTTGTCTCTAGCCCAGGCAATGGGATAATTTGTTTCCTCACAGAAAGCTTAACGGTTATCTTGATCAATTACTGTGTATTGCTAGTTGCATAATGATGCTGTTTAAGTGTGATTTTTTTTTTTTATTTAAAGACAAGATTGCATAGAACCCTTCTAATCTGAATATTTACTGTGTCAATCATTGAGCAGTAATAGCCCCATTTACAGCTTTTCCCAAACTCCCAACACCAGGGCCAAGGAACAAAACCCAGTAATCCGATTTTCATCGGTAACTGCTGAGTAAATCCTCATTGGCCTGCCCCAGAGATTTTCGTATGAATTGAGAAGTAGTTCTGTTCTCCAGGCATATGCCTATGGTGGCTTCACCCTGGTCGCTTCTGTGTCAATGAGCTTGTTTGAATATTTGTAATGTGCTAACAAGTGCCCTTTGCCTGTGATAAATGTGTTTTGCTGTGATGTCCACCCGTCCCCAAAGATATAAGAGCCTGGTGTAAGGGGCAGTAGCTTCAACTCCCTTCTCGTCACTTCCTTCCATTTAACCTTTCACATTTTTAGTGACGTGTAAGCGATATTTAGGTGAAGAAGACCCTTGGTTGAAAAAGATTTTTGGTAAAAAAGACCCTAGTTGTGTCTTTGTACTTCCATTAAAAAAGTAACTAGGAATATATCGAAAGTACAGATCCATACAAACACTTCTAAAATGTACAGGGTTGTTGTGTGTCAATGTATATAAATTTTCCGGTGCTAACAAGGCAATTGAGAGGTATCTGACGGGTCTCGGATATAGTAGCCTTAAAAGCCCATGTCCTAACAGTAATGAAGTCACTGTAAAGGTAACTTTATCCTTCTGCAGAAAGAACCATAAGAGTTATCTAGGACTGTACTGAGATGTCTTACACCAGCTAACACAAGAATTAACAAACTTTCTTGCAAAATTCTGCAATAAGAGCTCCAGTTTTTTATTGCTAAAGTCAACTTTGTGAGAAAAGGTTACGGTGAGAACCACCCTTAAACATATCTATTTGCCTTTTATCCACCCACGCTTAGGCTTAAGTAGCATACAATGCATGTCTTTTGAACTTGACTTTTACATTTAAGTTCTCAAACTTGGGCTACCAATAGCGATATATTGGCCATACATAATTCCAGGACCGTTACGTTAATGCAAGCACTAGTGCATGTTCAGCTCCTCAGCCATTTTGCTTCTGCCTTTCAAACCATTGAAGTTTTGCTCTTTTATACAGAAACAACAGTTGAACGGAACTTTACTTAAGGAAGTCCACATGTTTTGGTTTCCCTGTAACTTTGGTGCAGTTTGATGAATCTTTGTGAAACTTTCCAAAACATTCTTCTCCACTTTAGCTTCTTCCTGCTGGGAGGTCAGCAGAAGGGGCTGGCTGGAACTCTGTCCTTTTCAACTGGAGTGCAGAGCACAGCGGTGGGAAAGGGGTACGGTGCAGTGTCTAGCCTACCGACCCATGGTGAGAAGGGCCAAGGGCTGTACGCAGTGTGGAATTGGCGGCCCGTGGGGCGTTAACTAACTCTTTCCTTTACCATGCAGGGCAGCCAAAATGTGTCAGATGGTTTTAGTAGTAGCCAAATAAACCTGAAGTTCATTTTGAAGTAATGTGTATTTCTGCACTTTCTCAACAAAGTGTTGGTTCATTTGTCATATTGAGGAGAAGATTGGGGCATTTTCAGCTGACTACCCCCATCGGTCAGCCACATGGCGGAAGCCAGCACGTGTCCCTGAAGTAAAAAGAAAAAAAACTATATATATATATATATATATATGTATGTATGTATTTGCTTTCACTTAAAAATACCAAATGTTACATGGACGTTCTAGTTAGGCTCACATTTTAACTGTACAAAACTATAGAAATTCACCAGTTATAGTTAGTTACCTCAATTAACTATAACTCGTGCTTAAGATAATTGTAACTCGCACCCTCGCCCTGCACATTTTTTTCCGTCAAGAATATTGCTGCAAATATTAATTGATATTATCAATGATATGAAAGATGGCATGAGTCCTGTAATTTGTGAAGTAATTAGCAGTGCATGGCTAGGGCGTGAGTTAAAGTTACTTGAGGTAACTCTAACTAACTGGTGAATTTCTATGGTTTTATACATTAAAATGTGAGCCTAACAATAACACCCCTGTAGCTTTTGGATTTTTAAGTGAATTTCTATGTTTTTAAAAAAATTCTATTTCCTAACTCTAATGTCCCTGTAACCTTTGTTTATTCAGTATTTTTTTTTTTTTTTTTAACATATAGTAATTTTAATTACTATATGTTTATCTAACCACAGCCACTCACGGTCTTTAACCATGCGCAGTGGTGGTTGGTCTCAGGCCAACCTCCCATAAGCACTTAACCTTGCTCCGTGCACAGCCTTCACCCGTACGCAGGGGAGGTTGCCCACAAGAGCTGACTTGCAGCCTGACCCTGCGGCCAACACACCCTAACCACTCAAACCCATGCTGTGCACAGCCCTTTGGCTATGCGAGACAGGAGTTGGCTGCAGCTTCTCTGGTTGTGAGAATATGTGTGAAAGGGTATATCTTGGGGTGACAGTGGCTGTCAGATTGTATGGGTGTGAGAATGCGTACACCAGTGTTTTAGTGGGTGCGTCAGTGTGTGCGCGGGTCTGTGAGTGGGTGCTCAAGTGTCTGAATGGGCATGTGAGTGGGAGAAATTGATTGAAAAAAAGAGACAGAAAGAGAAAGAAAGTGAGAGGGAAAGAGAGTTTTTTTATAGGCTTTAATATCTCATATACTTAGAACGAGATATTTGTGTTTGATTTAAAAAAAAAAAAAAGGACTATTTAAAAAAAAAAAAAAACTATACACATTTTGTTTTATTTAAAAAAGAGAAAAAAAAAGGGAAACTGATCCAGCTGAACTCGAACTCTCAAAGCTCAGTCTAAAGGTCGAGCTATGGGGTTTTTTAATTTTATTTTTTAGCCCTTTATGTATATTTATTTAGTTATTATTGTATTTTTTACGGGCTACTTACCACTGTGGAGGAAGCCTTAAGGCTTCCCTCGCACTGTGTTTGCTTCAGCAAGCATGAAGCTGTTTTGACAGCAGCTCCAAGCTTGCTGAAGCATTTGGAACAGAGATGAAAGCTTCGGATTGTGACAGCCGGACCAGTTTTACAGGTTCTCCTGCCTAAACCCGAAGTGTATGCTGTGGCTTTCCTGCAGCTGTGAAGTGTTATCAGCCAATCAGATCTCTGCACAAGATCAGGAGGGGTTGTGAAAACTTGTGCTTCCCTAGATATACAAATTTAGATTTTCTTTCATTTCTCTAAAACTATTGAATGGAATTATACCAAAACAATAAAGCACTCTTTCTGGACCAGGACTCACCTTGTGCCAAATTTGGTGTAATTCCGTCCAGTAGTTTTTGTGCTATCACTGTTCATAATCCCTATAGAAAAATAAATGGGAAAAACGTGTTTTGGGCCCACCCTTTTTCTTCCCCCTCCCTTGTCCGGACGGATCACCCCAAAACTTTCCAGGCAACTGCTGACCGGACTGGCACATTTTTTTGGGAAAGTTCCATGAAGATTTATCAAGCTGCATTATTAAAGATATAGGCAAGTAAAAAAATGCTTTTTAATATAGAAACATAGATCTAACTATAACTACCTAGTGGCAATCGCCACTAGGAAATATATATACATTCAATGTATATCTGCAGATGCACATGCTTTGCATAAGTCTGCATCTAGTGTTGGGCTCGAAGTGTTACAAGTTGTTTTTCTTCAAAGAAGGTTTTCGAGTCACAAGATCGAGTGACTCCTCCTCTTGGTGAAAGTGTGCATGGGCATCGAGTCCTTTGTTAGATTGTTTTCTTTCCGCGTCTGGTTCGGATGTGTTTCCTCTCGCTCCGGTCTCTGTTCCGTGCTATCTGAACTTCTCGCTGCTTTTTCTAAAAATGTTAGAATAGTTTTCGATCAGGTTTTTTCCAATCTTACATTCAATCCGATTGTAATTATCAGGGTCGATTACACACCTATTAGGGGTGACATTGCCCTTCTTGGGCCTACTTCGGCACATGGTAGTCGAACAATGTTAGGCTGATGGAACACGCTCAGTTTCGCTTTTGCCCTTGGTGTCATGCCAAGTTTTCATAGACCAGTCATCACTCTGTGTTCAATCTGTCTCTCTCTGGATCACAGAGAACAGAACTGTGACGCTCGCTGGTCCTTTCCTTCTAAGAAGACTCTGAGGGATCGAAGAGCACTTCGATTGGAAATGGTGTCCAAATCATCGGAACAAACGCCCGACATCTTTGGGGAAGGACACGCACAAGAGGAATTGGCACACCATGTGACCGTTTCCATCGCATACTCTGATTCGGATCGAGATTCCGATGTCGAGAGCCAATCCATTCCACTGGCGCAGTACATGAGTACATCTGCCCCCTCCCATCACCCAAAGACAATCAATCAAACAGACTACAGCACTGGTTTGGGGTCCCTCACCGCTTGCCAGTCATGGTCAGACTCGAAAAATACAATCGGATGTCCAACTCTTAGGTTTGGCACCGAAACAAAAGACCAAAGTGAATGTGGAACTGGTCAAACAGTTTGCCACACCTGTTACGGTATCAAGCTAAAATCGGAGACTTCCATCTCGGAGCCGAAAAAAGTAACAACGCTTTTGGTATCCAGACTTTCATAGCTGAAACCCGTGGGTGGTAAATATGCTCTACTTACTGAGGAGTCTTCAGAAATAAGGCCCATATTGGAGGTAATAGACGCCAAGCAGCAAAAAATCCATATACAGAAGGACACAGGAAGAATCATAGTCTTTCCTCTTCCAACAATCAAAAGAAAATTGACTTTCCAAGAAACTTTAGAAGCTGGGACTTCACCTGCTAAAATATTTAAACGAAAGGAGAAACCTAAAGCACAACAACAGCTTTCACCACCACATTCTCCTTTACTTCTTGCTTCACCACCACCAGATACTCCACTACGTTCACCTACACAATTTTCTCCGTAATCCCCTATTTCACCATATGGGGATGATTTGTGACACAACAGGATATAGATCCATGGGACTTGCGACACAGATCCCATCCCTCCCAATGATCCTGATTTATACCCCGCAAGATCATCTCCCCCTGAAGATACCACTGCTTATAATCCGGTTATAGCTAGAGCAGAGGCGTTTCTTAATGTACAACTACATACAGATGTCATTGAGGATGATTTTTTATTTGATACATTAACTTCTACTCATAAGGAGTATCAGTGTTTGCCTATGCTCCCAGGCATGCTTAAACATGCAGAAGACATTTTCAAAGAATCTTTAAAATCCAGAATTATTACACCCAGGGTGGATAAAAAGTATAAACCTGCACCCTCTGCTCTGGTTTTTATTAGAGCTCACTTACCACCTGACTCTCTAGTCGTTAGTGCAACAAGAAAGAGAGCTAATAGCCAATCTACAGGGGATGCTCCTCCTCCAGACAAGGAAAGTTGTAAATTTGATGCAGCTGGAAAAAGAGTAGCAACTCAAGCTGCTAACCATTGGAGGATTGCAAACTCTCAGGCACTTTTAGCAAGATATGATAGAGTTCATATGGACCAAATGGAACATTTGTTGCGGTACCTTCCACCAGAACACCAAAAAAGGGCACAACAGATAGTAGCGGAAGGGCAGGCTATTTCCAATAACCAAATCAGACTGGCTGTAGATGCAGAAGATACAGACGCAAAGGGTATCAACAACAGTGTCATCATTAGAAGGCACGGATGGTTAAAGGCTTCAGTGTTTAAACCAGAAATACAACAGGCAGTGTTGAATATGCCCTTTAATAAGAAACACCTATTTGGGCCAGAGGTTGATACCACAATAGGAAAGCTAAAAAAGGGACAGCTGAAGCTATTAGTGCGATGTACACTTCACCTATTTCGGGGAACTTTTTGCAGGCTGCAGTTTAGGGGTGGTTTCAAATTATCAACTACAGAACCATGCACATCCCAACAGAAACGAGGTCCACATTTCTACAACAGGGGTTCCTTCAGAGGCTCTTACAGAGGAAATAATTATAGAGGGAAAGGTAAATCAACCGCCCCAAGAGGTTCTTCCACCTCAACCAGTGACTTTTTACAAATCCCCACAGAGCATGCATTTCCTGTGGGAGTAAGACTGGAAAATGTATACCCACATTGGCACAACATTACTGCAGATCAATGGGTTCTATCAAGTATCCAACATGGTTATTGCCTAGAACCTATCTCTACTCCACCAAACATTCCCCCTCACTTGCACAAACTTACTCTGGAACATCTCAATTTATTTAAACAGGAGGTACAATCACTGCTACTCAAAGGTGCCATAGAGATGGTACCTATATTCCAACAAGGGTCAGGAGTGTACCAAAGAAAGATGGTACTCTCAGACCAATCTTAGATCTCAGACCCCTCAATCAGTAAATTTTTTCAGCACACTTTCACATGGTCACTTTAAAAGACATCATTCCCTTACTACAGAAACAAGATTACATGATAGTGCTAGATCTAAAAGATGCTTATTTCCATATTCCCATACATCCAGCACATTGAAAATATCTAAGTGTGTTATAGCAGGAAAGCACTGCCAATTAAAAGTACTTCCCTTCGGACTAACAGCAGCAGTAAGGGTATTCACAAAATGCTTGGCAATAGTTGCAGCATTCCTCAGAAGACAACACATACATGTCTTTCCGTACCTGAATGACTGACTCATAAAAGCCAGTACAATTCAAATCTGTCAACAACATACACAGTATACAGTGGACACCCTACACAACCTAGGATTCACAATCAATTATCAGAAATCTCAGCTGCAGCCAGCACAAATACAACCGTATCTAGGGTTAATTCTGAACACTCAATCAGGATTAGCATACCCAAACCCAGTGAGAATTCAAACATTTCACAATCTCATGTCTCAACTGCAATACAAACACACTTACACAGTGAGGTTGGTCATTAAACTATTGGGAATGATGGCCTCATGTATAGCAATAGTACCCAATGGACGCCTACACATAGGACCACTACAGCAGTGTCTTTCTCAACAATGGTCTCAGGCACAGGGTCACATTAAGGATATAATGTTGTTGTACTGCCAGACTTATCACTCTCTGCAATGGTGGAATCACACCAACTTATTTAAAGGACAGCCCTTTCAGGACTCTGTGCCACAGACCATAATCACAACGGGTGCGTCAGTGATAGGGTGGGGAGACCGTCTCAACTACGATCCAGCAAACTTATCACATAAACCATTTGGAGTTACTAGCAGTGTTCCTATCACTCAAAGCTTTTCAAACTCAAATCACACACAAGACAGTGTTAATAAGGACAGACGACATGACCACAATGTATTACATGTGAAAACAGAAGGGGATACACTCATCTCAATTGTCCCTTTTGGCACAGACAATTTGGAAATGGGCAATTCACAATCACATTCAACTACTAGCAGAGTTTCTTCCAGGGATCCATAATCAACTAGCGGACCTCTTAAGCAGGGCGCAGCAACAAGTACACGAATTGGAGATTCACTCACAGGTATTTCAACAATACTTCAAAATATGGGGAAACCTAGACCTAGACCTGTTTGCCACAAGCGAAAATGCAAAATGCCCAAACTTCGCATCCAGGTATCAACACCCTCAATCCAAGGGCAATGCTCTATGGATCAATTGGTCAGGGATATTTGCTTATGCTTTTCCACCTCTCCCACTAATTCCACTTCTGGTCAATAAGATCAACACCTCCCTCCCTATGATACTCATAGCTCCCACGTGGACACATCAACACTGGTACACAACACTGTTGGATCTATCTGTAGTACCACATCACAAACTACCAAACAGACCAGACGTATTGACTCAAAACAAAGGTCAAATCAGGCATCCCAATCCCAGTATGCTCAACCTTGCGATTTGGCTCCTGAAGTCATAGAATTTGGCTATATACAGCTTCCATCTGAAATTATGGATATTCTATAGGAAGCACGCAAACCTACAATGGAAACGTTTTGTCTATTATTGTCAGCCCAAAAACATTAAGCCACTTAAAGCTTCAGGACAGGATATTGTCTATTATTTGCTACACTTACAAAAAGCAAATCTTGCATACTCCTCTATTAAAATCCATTTAACAGCAATAGCTGTTTGCCTCCAAAACAGACAGCATACTTCTCTGTTTAGGATTCCTGTGATAAATTTCCACCAGCTCCTGCTTGGAATCTTAACATTGTACCCACAAGACTTATGGGCCCACCATTTGAACCTATGCATTCTTGCCCTCTTCGGTTTTTATTATAGAAGGTTGCCTTCTTAGTAGCCATCACTTAATGAAATTCAAGCATTCACTTTAGAAGAACCTTTCTTTCAAATTCCCAAGAAAAAAATAGTCCTTAGGACAAATCAAAAATTCCTACCAAAAGTAATTTCACCTTTTCATATCAGTCAGTCGATGGAATTACCAGTCTTTTTTCCACAGCCAGATTCAGATGCTGAAAGAGCTCTTCATGCCCTTGATGTTAAAAGAGCTCTCATGTATTATATAGATAGAACAAAAACTTTAATAAAGTCTAAACAACTCTTTGTGGCTTTTCAACAACTTCACAAGGGTAATCCTATTTCAAAACAAGGATGGATGGATGGATAGTAAAGTGTATTCAAACTTGCTATCTTAAAGCTATAAGACAGTTACTAGTAACTCATAAAGCACATTCCACTAGAAAGAAGGAGCTTCATTGGCATTCTTAGGAACTATACCAATGGTAGATATATGTAATGCAGCCACATCGTCTACACCACACACATTTACTACACACTACTGTGTTGATGTCAGCAAACAAACGCTGGACAAGCAGTGCTTAAACCACTATTTCAAACTATTCCAACTCCTCCAGGCTAGCCACCATTTTTTTGGGAGGGGACTGCTTTACAGTCTATGCAAAGCATGTGTATCTGCAGCTACAAATGCCATCAAACGGAAAATGTTACTTACTCAGTAGACATCTGTTCGTGGCATGTAGTGCTGCAGATTTACAGGCACCCTCCCTCCTCCCCAGAAGCCTGTAGCCATTGTAGTACTTTATTTGTAAATATATATATATACATTGTATGGACATCTTCCCTTTTCACTATATATATATACATATACATTTCTACACTCTTTACTTCTCCCCCTTCTGCGGGAAAACAATCCATCAAAAGACTCAATGCCCATGCACACTATCACCAAGAGGAGGAGTCACTCAATCTTGTGACTCGAAAACCTTCTTCGAAGAAAAACAACTTGATACGCTTTAAGCCCAACAGTAGATGGCGGACTTATGCAAAGAACGTGAATCTGCAACACTACATGCCACAAACAGATGTCTACTCGGTAAGCAACATTTTTATATATATATAAAATGTATATCCATTGAATAGTTTTGGAGGAATTCATGTTCAAAATTTGTTTAGAAATTTATAGATACATTGACAGTTGGGCTGAAATTCAAAAATTCAGACCTTCTGATGGTTTTTTTTTGGAGCATTAACAGAAATGTTGCAGCAACCATTACAGCTTGTTCCCCTGATTTGAACATGCTTTTTCAAAAAGGATTCATGGCCAAAGGTATTATTTTATGTTATATAATTGTGCGGTCCCGTGGTACTCTGCATGACCAGAATATATATATATATATATATATATATATATATATATATATATTTTAAAAGAGGCAGTCATCCTTTTACTTTAAAATCCTTTGGGGGGTCTCGGTGGGGGTCCACTTTTAAAAAAAAATTATTAAATGAAAGTGGAGAGGGGTGTGTGGGTGTGCCTTCTCTCCTCGAGATATGCAATGGTCTCAGGGGCCCGATCCCTGGGGTCGAATGCAAGTATTGTGTCCTAGGGACCCCACACTCTGGGACACAAAAGAGGCATGTTGCTTTCCGGCCCTCAAGCGTGCTGGCAGGGGACTCTGGCTTGCAATCACTTGATGAAAGCACAATGAAAGTTTACTAATGCTGGGGTGGGGGAGGGAGTACATAGAACTATGGCCGGCTCCCACGCCGGCACTGATGATGGGTGCTTTTGGAGAGCTGACAGGGCTTCTGGGGTCTGGGCCTACCCAAGAGACCTCCAAAGATATACAGAGTTGTGGGTGCCCCGGGTGGGACCAAGACACCCATAAAAAAAGAAATGCAATAAAAATGTTTAACCAGCTGAAGCACACACCCAAGATGGGTGCTGTCTGGGGAGTTGGCAAAGTCGCTGCAGCCTTGGAGTTCAATACCTCCCCCCCGCTGCTTCCCAACAATATTTTACGTTAAGAAAGAAACCTTCGAAATTCACTGGAAAAATCAAAGGTTAAAGTGGTATTATAATTAGGTGAATATGTCAGTTAAAAATAACATTTTAAATTCAAAATAGCACTGAAAGTCACCAGTTACAGTTTACTGAGCTACCTGTAACTTGTCCCCTGCTTGTGACCTCACATATTACATCACTCCTGACATATTCAATAACATCCTTGATGACTCTACTAGTGGCATCACCCACTAATATGCTGTTCAGTTTGCTCTACAAATCTGTACAGCCTGTGGCTCATTCTTAGTCCTCACAACCACCTTAATCCAAGAGGGCCCATTCAGAAGAACTGGAGACTGATGCATTACTAGGGACATGAGGACATCCACTCAGCCAAGTTTGTTTATTCAGTCATAGCTCGAAGCACCCTACAAGCACTATTCATTAACAATGAAGACATCTATACTTGTACTAGCTTTGACTGCACCATCGAAGCCAAGTCTGGTCATAGATCACCTGGTCCTCAAGCAGTGTCAAAATATGTGGAGGAAAGCAGCCCTGGCCACAGTCTGCACCTTGACCAGGCCCAGGGCCAGAGCCCATGGTAGTTTGCCATCAGTGTTAAATGAGGATTGGATCTCCTTGATTTGTTTGCCCTCCCCCCCATCCCTCATCTGAGCTCAGTTGAAATTTGGTAAACTTCCCCATTTTCAAACAGCATGTAGCCCATAAAACAGATCAAGTTTTTTCAAGGGTGGGTGGGCCCGTGCAGTTATCAGTGAGTGGGTGGGCCCGTGCAGTTATCAGTGACTAAATTTGGAATGTGTTCTGCTGACCACCAGGTCCCCTTTTTAAGCATCAGATAGAAATCCACAAACTAAGTTTAGACTATCCACTGTATTTTTTTTTTCTTTAAAACGGAAACTTAGATCAATGACCACTTTGCTCCTGGCATGTGTTTGCGGTCTCCAAGGAATAGTGTATTAAGCATATAAATCGTACACAAACATGGGACGGTAGTGTGGCCCTCAATTTTAGAGATTTGTTAATGGTCTCCTAAGAATAGTCCTCTCCAATACAAGGATTAGATCTCTTAGTAGTGACTATCAGATTATCCACCACATCTGTTTTTAAAACGTGGTCTAGTCTGCAGACCACCCAGACCTGTCGGCAAGTCCATGCTGGCACTTTTTGAACTAGCCTCCTCATGGGTATTAAATAACAATCATCTCCTATAAAAGGGACATTTTAACATAGATCTTGGTAATCCTAAAAACAAAGGCAATCTTTTATTTCAATACATATATAAGGCCCTCAAACGTAAGGCACTGAACTTTGGTTCCACTTACTGTGCATGGCATACATTAGATGCAGTACTAGGCTTTTCAGAATGGGCATTTTTTGGGACCAATCTATTCTGCCACCTTCTTATTCCATTTAAGATCAAGGTGGAAGCAATACACATAAAAGAATCCAGCAACCCTGTGATATTTGTGAAAGTCTGGAAGACCATAGACCCCAAAGTATAAGAAAGGGAGCCCTTCACTATTAACATCATTCTAAAGAGGAGGAGCCTCTTTTAAACCAAACAGATGAATGGCTTTAACCACACTCGATAAGATCAGTCCCTGCTAGCAATTAAAACCAAAAAGACAACTTCCTTTTGCCTCCTGGTTTAAACACCAACTCCATACTATGAAAAATAGCTTGGGAAAGAAAAAGGAAAAAAGACTACTATCAGGAGGTTCAACTACAATACAAATTTAGTTTGAAAACTTAGGTGCATCAAATCTGCTATGGCGGAGTCTGCACAGAAGCAAATTCTTCGATCCAAAAACCCTATCAAGGAGGCCTTTAGATTTTATGAAAGTGTCCTATCCTGAGGCAACAACTTTTCTTCTCAAACCTTCTCAAGAGTTGTGTGAGAATTTTTCTGTTTTTGATGAGAAAACCCAAACATTAGCAGGTTCTCCCAGTCTGATTCCTACTTTGCTCCCTAGGTCCTGTCCACATGTTAACCTATTTGGTACGCTTTTCAGACCCTCCAGCATTTCTTGATTTGCAAAAAAAAAGAAAAAAATTCAAAATCGGTGCTTTAGTAAAACGCACCCTTTTTTTTTTTTTATATAACAGAAGTGCCTGTGAAATTTGAAGGATCCAGCCCTCCTTGTATTGGGCCATTAGCTCACCACTGGGCCAATAGGAGGGGTCTCACAGCAGGCAGGTGAGGTGGACTCCCCAGCCACCACTGCTGCTATTAGAATAAATCTGTCTGTGCTTATGAGCTCTCCAGACTCAGCCTCTACCTACAGACAAGGATCTTTCTTGAAAATTGTGTGTGTGAGCTCCACCCCCAACTCTTTTTTTTTTCCTCACTGCGTGACAACAACAACTCGCCCAGAGCACAGCAGCGCCAGCCAGCACTCCTGGCTCCCACATCCCCCACAGTGTCAATGCACCCCTCACTCCCGGAACCCCTTAAGTCCCATGTTCTGCCCGAGGAGAGGGCAACCAAGCCCAGTGCACTGCCCCTTGGCACCCATCATAACTTCTTTCTAGCCAGGAGAGTGGCGCCGCCCCAGGCCCTACCAGACACACTTCTGGGCACTTTCTTTTCCACACTGAGCTCCCGAACGTCTTGGATGAGGGAAGGGGTGCCAGCATTACTCAGCTGCCAGCACCTCCACAAAGGGCTAAACGTTTTGCTGGTGGAGCAGGGCTGGGTAGAGCATCATGGCTGTGCAGCCTGCTCTGAATCCTCAGTATCAGCTGGTGCCTCTGCAGCCCACAGCCGCAGCAATCTGTGTGCTCCTCCAGCTCTTCATCCTCATTCTCTTTGTCCACCACTTCGTCCTCTTCCTTGCTCTCCCTATGCATCGTACCTGCAGTGCAGGACATAGTGTGCGGCCTGCACACCGTCTTCACCAAGCTCAAGTGCCTAGAGATCACCCCTGTGGTGTGCAACGTGGAGCAGGTGCGCATCCGCATGGGCTGGGAGCCATGCAGCCCGGCATCAACTGCTGCTCGCTTTTCTCATGTCGTAACTTTGAGACGATTTTCAAGGACTGCCCCAGCACCAAGTAAGAAGCAGGTGCCTCCACCCGGAGACCGGAAACCACCCATAGCCTTCAGCACCACATCCTAGCCTGCAGTAGCACACCCAACAATGGTAGCAACCCCACGATAACCTGCATCATTACCTGTAGCCCTCAAGAACACTCCAAAGTCTACAAGACCACCACAACCCGAGCCCCTAGCGTCACGCAATAGCCTCATCACCTCCCTGGCCTGCAACCCCACTGTAACCTGGGTCACCGCCCTTTGCACCACCACAAAACCACTCGTAAGCCTTCAGTGCCACCTCATAGCTCACACAACCACCCCATGGCCTTCAGCACAAACTTGTACACAGCAACAGTATCTCAGACTACCAGCACCATTGCAGGGCCTGTAGCAGAATGCTTCTGGTACCAGCGTCATCCTATGGCACTACAAAGCCATACGAAGGGCACATGTGGGCCACAAAGTTGCTAATAAGTGCCACAAAAAAGCTGCATAGTTTCATATTAGTGCTGCACAATTCGCTAACCCATGCCACAATATCCTGGGCAGTCTGTCTTTTCTACTAGCCGCTGTCCCTTAAATACCAGACTTATAGGCTTCATGTCTTTTTCATCCCTGTTGGATGTTTACCGAGTCCAAAAACTAAAAATATTGATGCCACAATGACACCATATCTGACTGAATTATGCAACTTACCTTTGTCCACAGGCATGGTTCCCAGACAATAGAAATCAGCCCCCTCCCCCCACAAAAAAGCCAGACCTGTATTACCCGTGTTATGGCTAAATTCAACCCAATCTCAATAATCAATCTTTATGCCAAGCTCTCGGAGACTCTTGTTAATAAGCAGTTAGTGGCCCATCTGGAACTCAACTGTTTTTTTGCACAAAACCTTATCAGGCTTCCGAGAGGGTCTTTTCCCAAAAGTGCTAGCAACAACAGTGCAAGACCTTACAGGATATCTTGGCTAGGGGAGGACTGATACTGTTAGATCTGTAAGCTGCTTTTGATACCATACCCCACTCCTCCCTGTTACAAACACTGAAAGTAGTTGGCATAGAGGAAACAGTCCTCACCTGGTTTACTTCCTTCCTTTCTGAAACAACTCAAGCGGCAGCCCTGTATAACTTTAGACCTGTCTTTAAGGAAATCTCCACCGGAGTCCCCCAAGATTTGGTCCTGAGCCTCACCAGCTTTAATTTTCATGGCACCTTGCTGGCCAACCTTATTGTATCATTCGGCATTACTTTCCAATTGTATGCCATTCATACACTAATGATCATTAGGCTAGATGTTAACCCAAAGGAAATGGCCAGTAACTGTAGAAACTGTTTGCTGAAAGTATCAGCCTTGACGAAGGTAAATTCTCTTGTTCTGAACCTTGAGAAAACATAAATTGTGGTATTTGGATCAGGGGCTGGCTAGTCTTAACAATGGTGGCCTGCATCTTTTGGTGCTTTTTCATTCCCTTCACCACAGGTGTAGAGTTTATATATTTCGGTGGTTTCTGAACTGTTGGTCAAAGAACATATCACAATCACATGTAGGACAGGTTACAATCTTCTAAGAATTATCAGGAAGATTCTTCGCTTGATTCCTACTTCCTCCAGGAAAGACTCCATTCAAGCCCTCATCCACTTTAGAATTTAATATTGTAATTGTCAATCAATCAATGAAAGCATTAGTAAAGCGCACTACTCACCCGTGAGGGTCTCAAAGAGCTGATGGTTGGGGGGAGGGGGGTGAGCTGCTACTGATTGAACAGCCAGGTCTTGAGGTGTCTCCTGAAGCTCCAGTGTCCGTCATAGGTGGGAGGGAAGAGTATTCCACGTCTTGGCAGCGAGGTGGGAGAATGATCTGCTGCCGGCGGTCGTTCTGTGGATGCATGGGACGGTGACGAGGGCAAGGTCAGCGGAGCGAAGCTGTCTGGTCGGGGTGTAGAAGGAGAGCGGTCTGTGAGGAGTTTGAATGTGATTCTCTTGTTGACGGGGAGCCAGTGCAGGTCTCTCAGGCAGGCTGTGATGTGGCTGTGGTGGGGGATGTCCAGGATGAGGCGTGCAGAGGCGTTCTGTATGCTTTGCAGTCTTTTCAGGAGCTTGGCCGTGGTTCCTGCGTAGAGGGCTTTGCCGTAGTCCAGTTTGCTGCTTACAAGGTCTTCCGTGACGTCCTTCTGGTCTCAGTAGGGATCCATTAGTAGATCTTCCGAAGCATGCGGAGGGTGTTGAAGCAGGAGGAAGAGACGGCATTGACTTGCTGGTAATTGATTTTATGTGGGCTTACAGAAATACATTTTGTACAGACTACAGCTTCTACAGAAGTTGCAGCCAGGTTGATACTTGTTTGAAAGAATTTCACACCCATCTCAAATGAACGGGCCAAAAAAAGCTATAATCAGATGCAGACATCCTACTTAGCAAAAATGTTCTGATGTTAACAAACTGCTAGAGAACTGAGATCAAAATATGCTTTCAAGATCATCGTTCTTGGCTGTGACCAGAGCAAAACCATGGAATCCTCTTCCCTTAGTGTTGCACTCAGAACATTGCCTCTGGAACTCCAAAAAGAAACTCAAGACATAAGTTTTTGTCCTCCTAGGTAAGGGATGTCGGTTGTCTCTCTCCTTTCTGATCCCATCTTTTCCATTCCAGTGTTCCCTGAAGTACCTTTAAAAATATCACTTTTAGTGCTCTATAAGTGTTCAATCAAATCAGATAAAAAACAGACTCTGAGCTGGTGAGCTCCCAACCGAAGTCCTGAGCAGTCTTTGTCTCTGAGGATCAAGCAGCTCAGTCCATCGTGGAGATGGCTTCTTCCTTCAGGAGCCACGCTTATTCATCCTAAATTATATGATGGTGTAATGTATTGAATCCTGTGTTTACTATCATCTACTGGCCCTAGCGGAATTCACACATCTCTTGTGACTTGTCTTGCAGAACATACTGTTAGACCTGTTAGCCTTAGGGTCGTCTTCCCCAAACTTTGTTTTTTTTTTTGCCTTCCTCCTCCTTTTTTTGTTGACCTTGTTTTTGATGGCCTTAGGACTTTGCACACTTTACCAGTGCTAATGTTCTTGTACTCTTTTATAACAGATTAATATTGGCTTATACCCAGTTGGGATATTTCATTTACTGATAAGTCCCTAGTAAAGGGGTATTACTGGTGCCCAGGGCCGTTAAATTAAATGCTACTAGTGGGCCTGCAGCACTGTTTGTGCCACCCACTTAAGGAGCCCTTTAGTCAAACTTTATTGAGTTTTCCTAATGGTACATGGTTATACAAGATCACCAAGGCGCAACAAGTATGCCAAAATTGTTTACCAATGCAAGTGATTCAAACAATTTTCACAGTGTAATGACATTCCTCTCATGAATAAATGATACAGTAAAAGCGCCAGTTCCAAAGATACCATGACATTGACTCTTAGCCATTGACCAAACCCCCCCACAACCCCGTAAGAACTTCAAATCTTTAAACCATGAGTGAGAGTAATGGAGCCACTTGTGTGGACCAGGTGGGCAGGATTTCCTCAAAAAGCCTTCAGTATTCCCAGGAGACTGAGGTATTTTTTTTGTATTATATCTGAAGGTCTCAAGTGCATGTTGGGCACACCGTCAGGGGGAGACTAACTGACAGGAAGGACAACAGAGTGTCCCAGATGTGTTTAGAGTGTTTATAACTGTCCGTAAATATGTCTCCCATGTGCTCTTTTTTTAAGGCTTGCCATAATCTAGCGTACCACTAAGTGATTTGGGGCGCCTATGGTTTTTCCCAGAAAGCTGCAAGTGTTGTCTTGGCTACCCCTAAACACAACCACATGAGTAATCAATTGTTTGGCTTTGAAGGGATGCAGTTCGCAAGCCCAAAAGAGCAAAACTAGATGTGGAGGGAATTGGGTAACCTAGTATGGTTTTCATGTGAGCTAGAATTTTTTTTACCAGAAGGGGAGTATTATGGGACAGTCCCACCAGTCATGACGGGTATCCCCATGCAGCCCTCACTCCCTCCAACCCAGATCAGACGTGTTAGGGTATATTTAAAAAAAAAAGTTTTGTGGGGTATAAGTACCAGTCATATAGTAGTTTGTAATGTGCGTCTCTCATTACCATAGAATGGGTGAACCTAGTTATATCTTTCTATAGCTTCTGCCATCACACGTCAGAAATTGTTTCCCCTATTATTGTATTCCAAAACTCTATGGCCTTCATTACGGGTTTGGTGGTCCAAGGACCGCCATGGTGGAGCTGGAGGTCACTGGGCCGCATGCGCGGCGGAGAAGACCGCCGTATTATGACCATGGGGGTGTACCCAACAGGACACAGCCAATACACCACCAGTGCGGACAGATTGCCCGACGGCAGGCATCTCCAGTCCGACGGGGACCATGTTACCACCGAGCATATTATGAGGTTGCACACCACCAGGATGTCCGGTGCAGTTAGACTGCCACCAAAACCCTGGCGGAAACAAAGCATATAAAAGGGAACACTCACCGTCAGGAACACAGACATGTTCGGAGCCATGGAACCAGAACTTGAAGTCTTTCTACTGCTTCTGATCGCCCTACGTCTTCGGAACCAGCGAGAACAAAGAGGACAACAACCGTAAGTTCATACACCTAGGACATATTGGAGGGATAGGGATTAGTACACACAACACACACAGACAGGACGACCAGCGACAAACACACACGCCCCCACACACCTACTCCAGCACACACATGCACACGTACCATACACACACCACACACACAAATCTGAAACACGCCGTCACGTGCACCCATAACCCCACCACAGGACAGCACACACACAACACCACAGTGTCATACACTATCACAATCGCAATTGTATGTACACATTGCCAACCCATGACACAGCACACCTACACGTGACAACACGTACACACAAGAACACACAGATATTACACAACCACACAACACCAGCACACACCCACACAACGTCCCAAATTACACACCATGCCCACACAACTCACTACGCAATAAAACCTTGCCAGCATCAGACACACAAACGGACACACAACAAGCACTCAATGGCACACAGCACGTACAATCCACAACACTGCCATACACATGCCTAGAATCACACAATCATCACACACAACACATCAGTTGCACCTGGGCCAATGTCCGACCCACACGCATGCCTGCCACCACAGCTTACACAACCAACACACCCAACACAAACAAACCAATTTACACAAACACCATACAGACGAGATGAAGGAAAGGCAGGGTAGTATGTCACCATCGACTCCAAAATAACGTTGGGTACGATATATTAAAATATTTGCATCAAAATGTAAATCATTACAAACAATTAGGCAATTGGCCAGTCCATGATTGTCTGTGTGCAACGCACATATGGCACATATTATTGCCCCAGCCTGACTGCAAGATTTACCTCCATTTCGCAGGGGTAACAATGGGGCAGGCAGGCACCTCACGGGTGGGAGAGTGGTGCTGGAGGGCTTGTTGGGCTTGGGAGTTGGGTCCTTGGTTTTGGGTTTGATTTGGGGGAGCTTTAGACTTGGACTTGGGAGGAGCTGGTTTGCGTTTGGGGGGTTGACTTCTTTGTAGGGGAAGGAGCATGGGAAACACCGGGGGCAGGAGTAGTGGAAGAGGTGGAAGGGCTGCACTTGGGCAGGGACACAGAGCGCTTTGGAGAGTCACTTGGTGGGAGAGGGGAGGGGTAGGGGACTGGGTAAATTCAAAAGGAAATGTTTTTTAGGTACACAAGGGCAGTCATGGGAAAAGCATTTAGGAGCAGTGGGAGTGGTTGTCAGATATGTTATTGGGTGTGGTTTGGGCGCAGGTGTGTACATAGAATGCTTGTGTGTGCTGGGTGTATGTTGGGTGGGTGAGTGCGGGTGTTTAGGTGTCTTAGGAGGAGGGAGGTGGTGCAGGGAATGGCCATGCTGGACAGGTGACTGTGGGGTGGTGGCTGCAGGGATGGTGGATGTGCTGCATGTAGGGGTTTCGGTAGTTGTGGTGAGTGCGGATACGGTGACTGGGGTGGATGTCTGCAGGTCAGCTGCTGTGGTGTCTGTGGGTAAGATGGGAGTTGTGGCTGGATCACAGAGTATTGATGTACTGCCAGCAGGTGTGAGTGGTGGATTGGCTGTGCTGGAGGGGTTGATGGAGGAGTCTGTGATATTGGCAGCACGTATGCCATTAATGACACTCCCACATACCCTATGAAGTAACTGTCACAAGTTCAGTCATATCTGTGTTGTTTAGTGTGTCACAATCTATTAAACTGATAAAATGTTAGACCTGCACATTATATGAAACAACATTTCCCTCTATATTCTAGATACCATGTAATGAGGAGGAGGAATGAACCAGTGTACCATCCGGTATTCGACCTCGCCGCCTTAGAGGAAATAAAGATTGTGCAGACCTACAGATTGAATCTTGTCACCATCATGGAACTCTGTGCTCAGTTGGAGGCTAATCTACTGCCTGCCATCTGCAATCCCAATGCTATCCCTCCCATGGACAAAGTGTTGTTGGTGCTGCGCTTCCTTGCCACAGGTTCATTCCAGTTTACAGTGGGCTTGGCTGCAAGGGATGCCTCATCCCATGTTCAACATTGTGTTGTGGGATGTACTGTCAGCTTTCCAAAAAAACCTGGACAGTTACATCCGGTTTCTCCAACTTGTGGATTTGGCCACTGTGAAGGCTGACTTCTATGAGCTGGGACACATCCCTCACGCTATTGATGGCACCTATATTGCTTTGGTTCCTCCAAGTTTTAACAAACAGGTCTATTGGAACCGGAATAACTTCCACTCTATAAACGTGCAGGACCAGTGTATCTCCCAGTTGACTGACAAGTTTCTGGGATCTGTCCATGATGCCTACATAATGAGGAACAGCAATATCCCAAACATGATGGCACATCTACAACAAGAGAGGGCTTGGCTAATTGGTAGGTATCTGTGTGGATGTGTGTCTCTGTTGTTGCACCTGTCAACACTATCTTCCATGTGTCTGTATCTGGTTTCTAACAGGTCCTGCCTGTATTCACACAGGAGACTCTGAATATCCTAGTCTTCCCTGACTGTTGACACCAGTGAGATACCCTGTCACCGATGCAGAGACACACATTACAATGAGGCCCATGGTAGGGTGAGGCGTGTAATTGAAAGGACATTTCACTACTCAAGGAAAGATTTAGATGTCTCCACGTCTCAGGAGGTGCCCTCCTCGACAGGTGTATCAGATTATTGTTGTCTGCTGTATGCTCCACAATCTGGCCCTCAGACGTCACATCCCATTACTGGCAGATGAGGAGGTGGCTGCTGGACCTGTGGGTGGTGATGGACACAGGAAGAGTGATGAGGAGGCAGATGAGGATGGTGCAGCCGAGTCCAGGATGTAGTTGATCAATCAGTACTACCAACGACCCATATGTGGCTGATGAACGACCTACAGGTATGTTGTCTGTGTGAGTTTGCTATTGATATCTTAGCATTTGGATACAATGAAATGTCCATCCTCACCAGTTTATCAGTGGGGATGTTCGTTACCCTTCCCATATGTGGCTGATGAATGAAGACTGTCTAGAGCAGTGTAAGTGGTCAACACACTGCCATTTTGACCATCTATAGGTTGGCAGGTATACATCTACTTAGAACAATCCTGTTATGTTCAATGTGTCATGCCATCTCCTGTCCCGAAGTGAGGCAGGCTATGGACTGTATGAAGAGTTTCATTACATATCCTATCTGCTGGCTGAGGCATTGATGGTATGTTGTGTCTGCATACAGTTAGTATTGTTTACAGCCCGTTCTAGATGTCAGCTACATGTTTTTGGTTATTAATTTATTGTATTTTGTGATGTAGAGGTGTAATGTGGGGTGCCCTGTTTCCTAGGCATATGACAATGGCCATCACTGCATTTTCCTGAATGTGTGCATAGGGTAGCACCTTGATTCGCTTCCTGGTTTGTGTCCCTTTCTTGTAGCTTTTACAGATTGGATTACTTGATCTACTCTAGTGAGTGGCTGGGCTACTGACTTTCCTTTGATACCACTAATAAGCCATCTGTGGTATCCTAAGTTCCCTGCAGAGGATGCATACCTCTACTGTGATTTGCACTCAATGTGGGTTGATGGATAGTACAAGACATGTCATTTAAGTTTAAGATTTACACATCATACAATGAAGACAAATGTGCATTTGTGTGTGGTTTTGGTCTTGGCATCTGCTCCAGCAGTATGTCTGGATGGATGACCATGTTTTCAGGGGGTGGGGGATTTCTCAGCTACAGAGGGAGGGGTGTCAGTGGCCCGTGGAACCCATGGCAGGGCATCTTGTCCACTGGCTGCTGCAGTAGTAGATGGTTCAGATGCTGGGTTGCCAGTGGAAGGGGCTGGTGGGTGGAGGTGGGATGCAGGATGTTGGGGAGGTCCCTGAGTACCCCTGCAATGGTGGTCATGGAGGCACTGAGAGTGTGCCACTGCTGCATGTCCTCCTGGTGGTATTCCTTCTGCAGACTTTGGTTTTCCTCCAAGATGGGGTGAGTATTTGGCCCATCTTGTCCTTGTATTGCTGTTATTCAGCCAGGGCTTGTGAAATTGACTCCTGGTCAGTTGGCTTCCTTGGCTGCAAAGTCCTCTGGCCCACAGGTGCCCTCCCACACCCCCTGCCAGCCTGTGCCACAGGCTCGGTGTGCCCACTTCTAATGTCTCCAGGACCTTCATTGTCTTGGGTTTGAGGGTTTGACTCCTCTCCCTGTACTCTGGAGCACACAATTGATTGACCTGTCCTTGTGACACAGGTCTGGGGACGAGGGGTTGGCTGTGATGTTGTAGCCACTAAGTGGGGGGGGGGATTTGGTTGTGGGCAGGGGTGAGGCTGGGAGCTGAGGACTGACCAGATGTCCCCAGTGGGCCAGGTAAGTCGTCACTGTCCATGCATCCTGAGGCATAGTCGCCACTGGGGCCCTCATCCTGGGAAGGGCTGGCTGTCTCTGGCATTGCCTCCGTGGTGCCAGCAGCTGGGGTACCTGTGAAAGGAGTGGAAGAGTGTTACCTGGTGAAGGTGTGATTGGTTGTCTGTTTGTCTGATGCATACAGTGGCTTAACTTGATTCCCACTTATAGCAATGACAGATGCAGCACTGCAGGCATTGTTTATGAATTGTGAGAGGGATGACACGTTACATGGTGAGATGGGGCATGTGGATTGCATAGCTGTCATTGCCCTGAGTTTTCCTCATTCTATGCATCCGGTTGGTGTGGGGTAGAGGGGTGCAAGGGTTGTAAAAGCAGGTGTTGTATTGGGCAGTCCGGTTAACAGGTATTGCAGTGGATGTGCAGGTGCATTGTGGGAGTTGTAGTGATTGTTATTGGCATTGCTATCCATGCACTTGGGTTGGACTGTGTGGGCATTGTGGCTGGGTGGTGGTGTTGCATGCTAGGGAGAGGTATTAGGTGAATGGGCATAAGGTGGAGTGGTAGATAGGGTGATTTTGGGAGTGATAGGGTGGCGAAGAAGCATGCTGGACAGGAGTAGTTGGTGCCAGGGGAGTGTTAGTTACTTACCAGACTCCAGTCCTCAGGGTATTCCAGTCAGGCCCTCTGGATGCAGTATTGCCAAGACCTTCTCCTCCCACGATGCAAACTCTGGAGGAAAAATGGGGATCCACCCCCAGTTTTAAGACTGTGATCTGGTGTCATGATGCCATGGAACGGACCTTCCCACATAGGTCGTTCCAACTCTTCCTGATGTCCTCCCTTGTGCGTGGATGGTTGGCCACTGAGTTGACCCTGTCAACAATTCTCTGCCGTAAGTCCATTTTCCTGCCAATGGAAGTTTCCTGTACCTGCGGTCCGAACAGTTGTGGCTCGACCCTGATGATGATTTCATCCACCATGACCCTCAGCTCATCGTCTGGGAAGCGTGGGTGCTTTTGACTTGACGTGGTGGTTCTGTTGTGGGTGGTGGTGTGTGTTGGGTGCAGTGTGTGGTGGTTGGTGGGGTGTTTTTTTTTTTTTTTTAAGTTATGTGCGCTGTTATGTGGTGTTTCTGTGCGGGGGCTATGTGTGTATTGTGTAGCCTGCGCAGTGGTGCGGTGTGTGATGCAAGTGTAGTGTCATGGTGGTTATGGTATTGAAGTGCTGTCTTCTGTGTGTGCGCTCCTCTCTGTCAGTGTGTGTTTCTTTGGTTGCAAAGGATTGTTGATGTGTGTGGGGGGGTGTTAAATGGTGCAGCGAGCAGGGGTGTGTATGTGTTGGGTATTCGTACTGTCCATTGTGGTGATGTTCTGTCTGAGGGGCGATGGTTCAGACCGCCAGTGGTTTACCGCTGTGCAAATACTGCTGTGCTGATTTGTGGGTCGTAATATAGAGGCAGGATGTGGTCTGTGTAGTGGTGCTGGTGGTGGGACCACCTCTTTCCTACCCTCAGTTGTCCGGCAGTGTCGGATTTGTTGATGTCTTTTGGTGGGGTGTAGTATGTGACTCATAACATGGTGGTCTGGTTACCACCACCATTACAGTCTTTTGGTGACCAACACCGCAGTGGTTTTCAGAGTAGACCACCAAACTCGTAATGAGGGCTAATATGTTGTGGGCAAATTTTGGGGGATGTTGCCATTAAAAGGGAATAGAGGAGAGAGATATTGCCTTTTGTTCCTCATTTGACATACGTTTTCAACTGGGGACAAATCTCTTGTGGTTGCCGCTTTTATTTCTGGGCAGAGTACCCAATGTAGCAATTGAGTATAATGATACCGTTCCTAATTTGGCAGTTAAAAATTTCGCTGACAATTTTCAAATGTAAGAATATCTTCCTCATGGAACAGGTCTGAGATAAGGCACTCCCCCTCCCTTCAAAGCTTAAAAGGACCAGGTGTATTTGCAGGGGGAAAGATCGATTTGAAGTGAATAAGGGTGAAAGGTGATTGGAACGTAGTCCAAGAAGTCACCCGATTCACCTCATCGGATGTTGTGAGGGTTGTTCTTGTGGGAGTACTGACATAAGCAGTAGGGGGGTGGTCTGTTCCTGACTTCAATATAGCTCAGCCCACCATTGCCTCATCCATATGAAGCCAGTGTTTATTTGATTCCCTCAGGGACCATTTGAATATTACTCTGAGCTGCTTTATGGTAGGAATGAGAATCATGGAAGGCTAATCCTATGGCCTCTTTAAGTAGACACAGCAATTTGTATGGGAGTCTGGCTTGGCGATTCTGCCAAGTAAAGTGGGTCACCAATGTGCATAGGGTGGCCTGGTCTATTTCAATATGGAGACCCTGGTATAGGTATAAAAAATGGGGCAGCACTGTCATTTTTATTGCATGAATATGCCTCAGCCAGGAGAGATACATGAGGGCCCATCTTTTTAGGTCAACTTTAAGTTGTTGGAGAAATGTGGGGCAATTTGCCCTATGAAGGTCTGCAATTTTGGGAGTGATTTTAATACCTAAATAGGTAATATTGTTTTTAGCCCAGTGGAAGGGGTTAGAGCCCACCAGCCTTTCCATCTCGAAGGAATGTCGAGTCAGGTTCAGGATAACATATTTGTGTAGGGTGATGCAATAGCCCGCTACTTTCTCAGAGAGCGTTAATTTCTGCTGTAAAGTCTTCAGAAAATTTCTGGTCTGTGTTAGGGCAAGAAGAACATCATCCACAGATAGCAAGATTTTATGTTCCACCTCCCAAAAGGCCATGAATTGTCTCTTTCTCTCTCACTTTTGCTGCGGAAGGTTCTATGCTAAGGGTGAATAATAGTGGTGAGAGTGGGCACCCTTCTCTGAAACTGCTTTCCACTTTGAGAAGGTCTGAGCCAACTCTATTAACCAGCACTTTGTAAAGTGGGTTTGCATAATTGGCTTGGACCATGTTAATAAATTGTTTGCACATACCAAACCTTCTGAGGGTGAGAAAGAGAAAGGACCAACCTACCTGGTCAAAAGCCTTCTTGGTGTCTAGTGCCATGAGTACTGTAGGTATATATTGTTTTGTGGCTTTTTCAACCAGGTGGGTCACTCTCCTTAGATTGTCAGGTGTTTGTCTTTCCTTGATAAATCCTGATTGATCAGGGTGGATGAGATCTGGTAAAATATCTTCTAGTCGTGTTGCTAGGATTTTAGTAAATACTTTGGGATCCAGATTTAGTAGGGCTAAAAGTCTATAAGATGAGCAGCTATGGGTATCTTTCCCTGGTTTCAGGAGGACTGAGTTAAGTATTTTCTCATCAAGTGTGTGACCCTGCAGGAGGAAGCTATATGGCTGAACAGTGTTGTTAGATGGGGCACCAATTCTGAAATAAAAATTTCATAAAATTGGGTAGTGAAGCCATCCAGTCCAGGTGATTTATGGAGTTCTAGAGCTGAAATTTGGGCTACCCAGTATATCATTCTGATCTGCAGTCACCTGGGGAAGGTTTATGTCTGATAAATATTGTAGTTGGCCCTGTTCATTGAAGGGCTCAGCTGCGGATAGTGGTTTATAAAAATTCCAAATGCATTAGCTTTATCTTTCTCTGATGTTGCTTCACTGCCTCTATCTAAGATAATGTGACTAATATATTTTTTTCATGTTTGACCGTGAACTGTTGTGCTAAGCTCCTACTGTATTACCTTGGTCATCATATGACCCGAATTTGAGACATAACAGAGTATGTTCTTCCCAATCTGTGTATACTGCATTCAGCTTTGCCCAAAGAGCAGAAACCCACCTTTGTAACGGTAGGGAGGGATGAACTTTGTGGGCCCTTTCTCTTACTTTTAATTATGCTTCCAATGTTAGCCCACCCTGGGGTTTCTACTAATTTAAAGTTGATAGGAATAAAGTGCATTTCCCCCTAATAAAGGCCTTAGAGGTATCCCAAGTGTTGGACCACCAGCTAGTATCCCAGGAATCATTTGTGTGGAAGAATCCTCTGATAGATTTCTGTATTTCATCCTGAAAGAAGAGGTCTCTCACTAGTGAGGCAGGGAAGAATCATCTACAACACTAAGGTGGTGAAGGAGCCCTTTCCAGTATCAGAGTTACTGGGGCATGAACTGAGAGGGCTAGTGAGTAAACCGCTGAGTGCCTAATGAAATGTAACAGTGATTCATTTACAAAGATGAAATTGATGCGGGAATAGGTGTGGTGTGAATGGGGATCAAAAGGTATAATTTTGGATATCTGGGTGAGTGGTCCTCCAGGTGTCTGAGGTCTATGGACCCAATTGCTTGTTTGAGAGAATTTGAGAAACCCCCAGTCATGGAGGAGTGAGGATGGGTGCTATGATGTGTTGTGTCCCAGATCAAATTAAAGTCTCCCATGAGTATAATTCCCCTTTCCACAAATTCTACCAAAAGTGTAAGACTTGATTGCATGAAAGCAGGTTGTGCTGTATTAGGGACATACATGGAGGCTATTGTGCACATCCAACTGGCTATATTCCCTTTCACCATCAGTAATCTCCCTTCCTTGTCCACTTTACACCCCGTCGGCTGGAATTTGAGGGAAGAGTAAAGAAGGGCTACCCCTTTGTATTTAGTAGGTGCCGACGATCTATAGATCAGGGGGTATGCCTTGTTTTGCAGTCTATGATCCTCTTAAGGTGTCTCTCTTATAGGGCTACTATATTGTGTCTAGTATCTAAGAGGTACTTCCACAATTTATGATGTTTGGCTGGAGAGTTCAACCCCCTGACATTCCAAGTTAGTGTTGTTAGCACCATGATATTTTACCACAGCAAACCGTAAGCCATAGCTCTCCCTATGAGTCTCCGCACTTTACTTCACATGCCCTCCCCCTCTACAAAGGAAAAGCATCTTCGTCCCAACCCCGTACCCCATCAAAAACGTCTCACTCATAGTTAAATAAACATGGTAACAAAAACAATCAGGTATTTGGTCCCCCAACTAACAAATGAATCAGCCAGACTGCACATGATTACGGGTGGATAGGTCTGGTACTGCTATAGCATGCTAGTAGTATGAACATCCAATCAGGGTAAATAGACTGCTGATTGTTATTATGCTCCTGAATATAGGAGACCTCTCCATCTCATTCCTGAAGCAATCTCCTGAAAAACTATATACATAAATGTGAAGAAAGATTGTGCCCTACGTAGTGACCTAGAGGGCCATACAGTCAAAGGATATCAGAGTGCTCCAGCTAGGGCCTCAGCAAGCCAGCTATTTTATTCCCAGTTATCACAGTGTTCCGCGTTTCCCTTGATTCTTCATTTGTCTCTGCTGGAGCCATCATCCTCTGCTTGGGTGTCGCCCCTGCACTTGTGAATGGTCTCTCCTGCTGTCCCTCTGTGGCTTCATTTATGCGACTGATATACCTAGCACCTGTGCTGCTTCGACCATGTTTGTGAAGCGACGCAACTTATTATGCTACTCAAGCATGATGCCAAATGGATAAGCCAATCTATATTTGATGCTTTCAGTGTGCAGCTTATCAGTGATGGGTCGAATTTGAAGTCTGCGGGCCAGAGTAGACTATGCAGTGTCTTGAAATATATGCCATGCTGTGCCCTGGAAGGTGATTGATTTTTTTTCCTTTCAGGCTGTGGGATAGCTGCCGTCACCTTAAAGAATTGCAGTTTTGCTGCAACATCTCAGGGGTGCTTGCCTTCTCCAGTCTGTGGTGGTTCCACTCAGTGGACCCGCTCCAATTTAACCTCGATCTGCTTATCTCCCAAAAGTTCAGAAAACATGCCAACCACAAAAGCCTCCACATCAGGGCCTCCACTTCTTCCTCTAGACTCTGTAGGCGAAGGTTGTCTTTTCTGGAGAAATTCTCCAAATCTTCACATTTGAGAATCGTCGCTTGTAGTTGGGTTTGAAGTTGTTCAGTAGAGCCCTCCAATTGGTTCACTCGTCACTCCAGATTCTGACATTTATTGTCTAGGTCTAGAGTGTGTTTGATGTCTTGTCTCAGTGAGGTGGATTTATCATTAAGGTTGGATCAGAGTGTGTCTAGTGAGGAAGCTAGATCTGTTTTCCGTTCCTCCCGTAGATCTTTTATATAGTCCTGTAGAGAAGATAGGATGTCCTCTTTAATCAGCGCCATTGTGTCAGTAATAGTTGTGAGGGGATTGCACTTTACTGGATTCTGCTGGTCGAAAGTAACTGGACACCCTATTCAGCTGTGTCTTTTTTGGAGGCGTGTAGGCAGTGACCTGTGGTACAGAGCAAGGACTCAGAGTATGAGGCAGATTATTCATTTCCCACAACCAGCCTCACTTGACACCATCACTTTCACCCCTCTCACCGTTTAATACCATCTCAAATGTAGGGAGCAGAGTGGAAGCTGACAACAAGCCCACTCAATCCTTATGGAGCAGCAGATTTAGATTTTAAGGTAATTATTCCCCTTGGGCCCATAGGTATGCCATATGAAACTCCAATTATTGCCTACAAACTTTGATGGTCCATATTATGTGTCACAAAATTATAGGGCGAACATGTCACTCTCATAGCTTCCAGGTTGTTCATCCCAAATAGGCCCAAGATTACCAAAGGGTAATGTAATTGGTAGCTGGCAAGGGGTTGCAGGTCAAAAACGATTTGTAGACATTTAATAGGTGTCAATGAGGGTGGACATTTTTTCGCTGCCTTTCCCGTCACCCCCAAACCTCAGTTCTCTCTCTGGCCAGCAGGGTGACTTGCCTCTATTACTACAGTGTCCCTGCAATCCACCATCTTGAAGTCTGGCATTTGTCCAGTTGCCACTCCTGGTAAGCAGGATGTATTCTTTTCAGCGCTGCAATTTACACCAGATAAGAGGGCATTAATGTGATGGGGGCTAATGTGCTGTCCCTATGCTGCAGCACACTCACCCACTCCTCGTGTGGGCCCTCATCTGCTCTGGCCATCATGGCCCGCGCCATGTGCAGAGTGGCTGTGCTCCAGCGGGCACTCAAACTCTGCCACCAATTTCTCTCCGTAGCTTCATGCGGGGTATCCCATTCCTTGGGTCTCAAATCATGACTTTGAAGTCGGCAGGGCTAGGAGGGTGCTCTTGCTACCCTGATTACTCTGTCTGCCTGCAGCAGAGCTCAGGCGGTTCACCTTCGCTCAGCCATGATGATAGGCGACATCCCAAGTGTGAATTAAGTGCCCTTTAAACACGTCTTAGGCCTGCCATCGCAGATCCTGTGTGTACAAAAACTGACATTTCGACGTGTCAAACCTTATGCCAGTCCCAGACCTTCTTTTTCAATGCATATAAGTCACCCCTAGGGTAGGACCTGGACAGCCCAGAGGAAGGGTGCAATGTATTTACAACATGTACCTTTTAACCTTTTTATGTCCTGGTAGTGAAAAACTCTTTTGCAAGGTATGTCTCTCCTATAGGCCAACATTTGGAGCTGCCTGATTAAATTTTATAAGTGTAATTTTCAAATGGGAAGAGATAATTAGTTCATGTTAGGTGTCTCTGGAATCACAATTTAAAATCCTAACTTCTGGTTAGTCAGGTGTTAGATTACAATTCTGAAAATGCCCCTTTTAGAAATTTGCCATTTCCTTGGCTTGGCCATTTAGTTTCTGTAGCCTCACTCTGGTCACATGACTGGGTGAAGTGGACAGTTGAGCTTTGTGTGTTCTTCCTAGACGGCCACACACAATAGGGAGAGTAGGTGTGCATGGATGAGCCATCACTGGCAGGAGGGAGGGAGGAGCTTGGCCCAGCCCATCCTACACCTGAAAAGGCAGAGTCCTGCCTCCACACAAAGGGCTGCATACTCCCTGTAGTTAGTATGGAGCCAAGGCAGGATGCCTAGGGACTTCAAAGGGAAACCCATAGGAGCTTCTCCCACACTTCAAAGGCAAAACTGGGGATGCATACTGGACCTTCTACACCAACACTTCACTACACATCTGGACCTGTGGATACTCTGCCAGGAAGGACAGCTATGCTGCTACAAGGACTGCCATTCTGCTAGACTGTTGCTCCACAGGAACTGCTGTCGTTCGGTGCTACCCATCTGCCTTCTACCCTCTTGCCTAAGGATGAACAACTGGACCTTTAACTTTATCTTGAACCTAGGCCCCCAGCGTGACTCAAAGGGCTAGTCTGCTGGCCTCCTGATCTGAGCTTCAGGAACATAAAGCTCCCCAAACAGCTCCTGGGACCATCTGCAATGAGTTCCTGATGGCCTTCAACTCAAGTGAAGCACACATGAAAAAACACGCCCACACAAACATACTCAAGAACGTCAGTAATGCGGGGATGGGCCGAACCCTCAAAGCCCACCTGGGTTGATTAATTTTAAAAGCTAACATAAATGTAAGCTATTTCAGAGCCTGGAAAGAGGGCCACCTTCTCTCTAGGGGTGGAGGTACAATTTTGGTGTACCTCCTTCCATAAGGGCCTAGTTCTTCTGACGAACAGCATTGTTAAAATGTACAGCAGTCATAAGAAATTGAGTTTCTGGTTGACTGGGGTGTGAGACTTGGTCGAGCAGCAACCACAACCCTTGTCAAGGTAAGACACAATCAAACCCCAAATTAACCTCTGCTAAATCGCCAGGAAGCTTCTCACAGAGCAGTCAGACTTAACTTAGAGGCAACGTGTAAAGATTTTGTGCCACACTTCAAATAGTAAAAGAATGAAAAACACTACACAAGCCATTTGTGAAATGAGTAAAAAAAAACATTCACTTTACAAAGCTCACAACTCTTACTTGCCTGTCAGTGGTTTGTACTTCATGAAGGAAACCTCTTTTGTACCAATAGTATGACTGTGCAATGAAAATAAGGTGCACACAAGAAAAACAAAGGCCCCTGCTTCAAACCTATTGAGAGGGGTACTATTGAAGGCAGTGGAAATAGGTGTTAGGATTTATTATTCAGAAACAGTTAAACGCTGCGAATAAGAGTGGAAGTTCGCTGAACCTCGAAATACCTGGAATTTCTGGAGATGGAGTACATGGCGATTTGTTTCATCTATAACTAGCGGGAACTTGCTTGGAACACTTTGGACGTTATTTTTTGTAAATTTAACGAAATGGGTACCAGCTGAATTTACTTTGTGAATATTTGATAAATGCCTACTTAAGGACGAAGTGGTTAAGGCGGTTGACTGCTAGTAAAGCGAGCATCTCATGGGAGTGAGGCAAATTCATAAGAAGTAAAACAATTCTTACACGGTCCTATTGTATAAAATTCAGTATTTAATTCTGCACTAGTCCAGTATCAAATCATGGGACTAGGGGACATATGTACGAACACTTTTTCCCATAGACCCAGAACGGGTAAAAACCTTTGCTACATCTGGCCCTAGATCTTAAAAAATGTTTATCTGTCACTCCCAAGTGGTTGTTTTGTGTTTTTTTTTTTTAAGCAATCAAATATGCATGCTGAATCTCTACTGAAAGTGCATGTTTACTCTACGGCTGCATTTTTTTTTTTGTGTTATTCGTGAACATGATAATGCACTTGCAAATATTGTTTTGCCTTTATCTGTCTAGCTTTTGAATTTCCTTTCCAATCACTATTCCTAATTTCTTCATAGACTGCTATTAAATCTGTGCTGAATGGTTGATGTGTTGCTTTCTGGCTTTGCGTGTGTTATTTATGTGTGTAATCTGAGGATGTGTGTTGTTTGTGGAGTGTGCAAGAGTGTGTGTTCTTATTTAATATGCTACACGAATTGGAGTACTGCTGAGCCGTATTAAATGTGCTGTTACAATGTTGTCAAGGGGGAATGTGTTGCTCCTGTGCTGTTTGAAGTTTGTTGCTCTAGTGGCGCATACTGTATGTTGACCAGTTGCTGAATTAAGGTGTTTGTTGCTCCTGAGCCCTGCCTTAGGTGATATATAGAACCTGGGATGGATGAGTATGTGTTGTTTCCGTACTGTATGATGAGTATGTTGCTCTTCTGCTTTGTCTATTGGTTGTTTTGGTCCTACACTTCCTCGGGTTTGTGAACACAACTTAACCGTAGAGCTATTGCTCCTCTTATTTACGAGAGTGTATTTACCCAGTGATGTATAAGATGTGTTACTGCACAACTTCTTGCAGAACACTTTGTTCACAACGTACTACATACAAACAGCACAGAAATGGCTTATAGTTCGTTACCAATATGCCCACAACAGCAGCCCCCAAGGCATACCAGACACCACTCTGTAACAGCCCGCATTAAGAAAGAACTGGGTGAGCATGCAATTGACTGGCTTTGAAATCATTCAAAGCGCGTGCTAGCATTAGCTACTTACAACACATATACGTGTGCTGAACAATGACAACAGTACCAGCTCAGAAAATACAAAAGGAATTGGTGCAGCCCTGAGGAATCATGCAGCAAAAAACACTTAGTTAAAAGTGACATACCCACCCATTGCACACCTACACAAAACCAAATCAGACTCTGGTTTGTGAAGGTAACATTTGAAAGGGCATGCCCCCAACGTCCTAAATGTGTGCAAAGCCATACTAATTGAATATGGAGCCTGATATATCAAAGGGTTTTTATTAATTCTGATTCTTAGTGAAAATGTATTGGTACATTTGACCCATTGATTGCTATAGAGCTGGTAATTAACAAAATCAATATAGTGCATTCTGGAAACTGAACATTTATTTAGAGAGAGAAACGCTGCATCAAATCAATAAAACCATTTTATGTTCTTGCATTTTTCTTTGCTTTATAATTTCTGGATCGGGAGGATACAGTGCAAAAGCTCAAGGTAAGCATTGAATTTCCCTGCGAAATTCCCTTATCCGGGTTATTTGCTGTCTATAATTGCCCTTTAGATTGCATTTGGGAGGCAGTGGTCTATATCGCTTTATTAGAAAGCTTTTCGTGATTTGATTTTTTGTTGTTGTTGTAATTGTTTTATATTAGGCATCAAGTACTACATACATCGTGTTTGGAGTTTTTATTTCTATGCTCTTTGTTGCATTATCTTGCACAGTTTTTGAATAGTACACCATTATGCAATGATGTGGTCTCTTGGCACTGTCGACGCAACAGTTGAAGATGCCTTTTGCTGTAGGTGACCACTTCATAGAGCCAAACTCGCGATGCAACCTATATCAATCAGCTAACAAGTTCAAATGGATGTTGGTCTGTTGTGCATAGTCGCAATGGACGGTGGGAAAGGGGATGGGATGGGTGTAAAAACAAAAAAGAGTTTGTGGAATATGGTCTTCTAGTGTGAACCGTTGTCAGGTCATTGAAAATTGCTGCTGTATTGTGTCTCGATTAGAAGAGTGAGATTGTATCATGGTGTTCTGCTGTGGATTATTATTATAACAATATAAGGGGTTTTATTGTGAGGGTATTGTTACTTGGTTTGTGAAGCACATCATTATCAGCACCCTCTTAATTGTATTTTCATTTTGGTTTTGATTTGGGGGTCTTTCTAACATAGATCTCCTTCAACATAGCATTCTAGATAAGTGGTTCCCAACCTTTAGACTCTTGAGGACTCCCACTGAATAACTACTGGAAGCCGAGGACCCCCAAGCAGTTTGTACGATTTTAAATTTCAAACATTAAAACAGTAATTCACAAACAAGAACACACCAAACAAATGCTTAGATTACTAAAGATATAATTATTTTATATTGAAATAATATTAAAAAATCAAAACATTTTAATGGGAAGGTTGGCGCTGCATCTCAGTGACTAACTTTTCAATGTTTAGTTTTATTTAGGAAAACTGATCCTCAGGTCAGATTCTACATTTCCAAAGCTATTTCTGTTTTTTAGGTACATAAGATCTCAGAAAGCCTTTTCACATAAATATGTGGCAGGGAAAAGGGGTAAAACCATAAGGGTCTCTCATCTCTCCATAGCCTGTCACATGTAATTCATTTGTTTTATAGCACCTCTCATACCAGTGTAGGGTGTTGGAGCACTTTACAGGGGACTACAAGGTGTAGGATTTACATGTCATCCATACTGGTAGGTATTGTCTAAGAGTGCTTGGTCTGGAGAAGCACAAACTCAGGATTCAGAACATAACACTGTGGCTAGCGTTGACTTTAATTATAAGAATGTATTTCTGCACAAGCAAACCTATATTAGCAGCATATGGCTAATGAAAGACTGGAATTTCATCAAGGCCAACAACTCCCTGGACAGCTCCCAGTCCGGCTTCCGCAGTAATCACAGCACTGGGACAGTACTCCTGGCATCCACTGATGACATCCGATTACTCCTAGACTGTGGCCACACCACAGCACTCATACTCCTCCACGATATAGGAATCCACGGATGAGCCCTTGAATGGATCCACTCCTCCCTCTCTGGGAGGATGCAGAGGGTCAGACTCCCTCCCTACACTTCAAGACCCGCAGGAGTCAACTGCAGAGTCCCCTAAGGATCCGCACGGAGTCCCACACTGTTCAACATATACATGGCCCCTCTTGTTGCCATCGTCAGAAGCCAAGGCATGAACATTGTGTCATATGTCGATGACACACAACTAATTTCCCTAACCGAAGACCCGGACACGGCCAAAAGAAACTTTCACTCAAGAATGTAAGCCGTCGGAAACACCACCTCAGCTTGGGACCACTCATGGTGGCCCACATCCCTCAGCACCCCGCCTGCACCGACCGAGAACTTAGGAATCATCCTCAACTCCTCCCTATCCATGACCCGCCAGGTAAACTCTGTCGCCTCCTCCACCTGGCACACCCTCCGCAAACTTCAGAAGATCTTCAGATGGAACCCGGCAGACTGTTGTAGGACAGTAAACCATGCCTTAATCACTAGCAAGCTCGACTACGGCAATGCCCTCTATGCTGGCACCTCAACCAGGAACATCAAAAATCTCAACTCGCCCAGAACGCCCCGCCAGACTCATTCTGGACCTCCCTCGCCCAAGAACACATCTCCCAACACCTGAGGACCCTCCACTGGCTACCGGTCGAGAAGTGAATCACCTTCAACTTTCTCGCCCCCACGTACCAGGCCATACACAATGCAGGATCAGCCTACCTGAACCGCCGCATCTCCTTCCACACCCCGCCAGATCCCTCTGCTACGTCCAGATGGCCCTGGCCATCGTCCCTCACTTCTGCAAAACCACTGCTGGAGGACGGTCTTCTGCCCACGCTACAGCAAAGAGCTGGAACAACCTCCCCCTGCCCCTCAGACAAAGCACGTTGCTTACCATTATCAGGAAGAACTTCAAGACGTGGCTCTTTGGGTAAGGCCCCTCCCACGCCTTGAGACCCTCACAGGTGAGTATCGGCTACAAATTTTGATTGATTGATTGACTGGTGAAAACATAATTTTCTAATTTGCGCCATGCAGTTTGCATGCCGCTCTTTGATTGCAGTTCATAGTTCACTGTGCTAGATTACGATTGTGATTTATGAACTGCACAGCAACAAAAGAATCTGTGACAAAAGCAGTAATCCACTGTGCTATGCACATAAATTACTGTTCTTTGCCTAATACCCTTTCTTTGCCGCAGGCGTATTCACCATCTGCACCACCTTAGATTAGTCAAAACTGCCACTAGACCAAACACCCATTTCTGTCCAGCAGTTACATTAATCATCAGAGTTATCTCTACGTTTTTATTTTTCCCCAAAAGCTGCTAGATGTACATAGAACGTTGGTGTGCTTTTGAAATTGCTGCGCAAATGAAGTAATAAATATAAAAACAGGTACCGAGAGGCTCCAGCTGAAGAAGTGCCTTCTTGCCGGTGGCCTGCGGACTCCCTGGGAATGTGTCAAGGACCCCTGGGAGTCCGCAGGTCACAGGTTGGGAACTGCTGTTCTAGATCACTGGCAATATGCCCTTTGTGCTTCTACATCACCTGTGCTAATGTTACTTTCTGCCCAGGAGGACCAGCACTTCATCTCTGCTTTGTTAAATAAAGTTGCTTCAATGTCCTTCTAGATAAATTTTGCTTCTGATGTCATTGCCCATTCCATGGCCTTCTGGACTGCATAGGGCTGCAAGAGACGCATTAATATTGAGTCATGTGTTTCAGCCAGAACTGAAACAAAACAAAAATCTAACTCGTGAGTGACCTAGCCCAGATTCTAGATCCCTCAGCCCTAAGTGTCCAAGGCTTTGGATAGTGTAGATTCCAGGAAGTCAGTGATTTCCTCAAGAGGTGACATGTGAAGGTCAGGCTTTTCAAAGAGTAATTGGCAAAAGCCTTTGGCTGTATTTCAGTCAAGTTTCCTGATAAAGTGGGATGCTCATTGTTAGGGAACTCTCATTCTAACGACCAAAGTTACTGTTAATGTAGAATGTGTTTAGATAAGGGAGCAAATGGGACCCATGGAGGTGGAACTTGGGTACCAGGGAGAACAGCAGATATAAACTATGGCTTCTCCCAAGAGTGTGTTTATAGACCACATGAATGAAGCCTAGGATATTCTTGTCTTCAGTGATATTTTGACTGTGAGTATTAGATGGGTCTTCTGCCCATAAATTCAGGCCAACCCCACCCCCCAAGAATGAGCGCTTGGGCAGATATGATTTGAATATGTTGGCCAACATCGAGGAGACTAGAATGGAAGGAAGCAAACCATTTCTTCAGAAGGTTGTAGATAGCAGCTGCTACAAGGAAAGTGGTTGAGCTACAAAATTGTTAACAAATGTACACTACTTTTATACTTATCTTCCTTTGGCAACACTTTTGTTTTATTTCTTAAGTGGATTACATATTTGATACCTGCTTACCCGTGTACCTCTAGTTTGAAGTAAAACTTTGAGTTCTTCCACATTAAATGTGAGTCAATAGAACTTAAAGGTTTATTACGGCCTACCTCCGTTTGTGATCGGCTGAATTTGTGTGTTGGACGAGCCTCTGGTCACTTTCCCCGCTTCTGTTCTTCCAGCCATTCCTGGCAGGGAGGGTGCAGTTGAAGAGAGACAGAAATGGCGTCCCTCACATAACTGAGATTTCCCTGGTATTATTCCAAACATTACCTGCAGCGAGCACAAATGCATGCCGTCTCCCATACCATGCAAAACACCAATATGTAGTTTTTAAGTTAACTATCCTGATTTATAAATGTATGTCACATGTTAACCATCTGATTCGCTGTTTGGGGAGCATTTTATTTTGACACCTGGGCCTATTTCATATCCCAGGCTGACCCAGATTGAGAGGGGAGGCTGTGCAGAGATTGGTGTGCTGTGTGCGCACACAATGGAACAGTATCAGTAATGACAGCTTGTACCCCTCCCAGGACAGTTAGAGCATAAGTCAGTTTACCAGGCACAGAATGGGTCACGCGCAGTCAACTGCAGTGGAGGTTCTCTGGCAGATAGAGCAGGAAATAAACGGACAGTGGCAGTACAAACCTGAACACAAGTACAGCGCAGGCAGCAGCTATGTGCAAGCTTCCTTTGCATAAATGTCATTGAGGGGTCACCAGGGTTTGCCACTGCAGCCCCTGGCTTACTTCTAGAGACCCCTGGTTTGCTCCTTGTCACCCCTGGTACTGCCTTTCCGACCCCTGACTTCAGCGATGGCAAAATCTGTGTCATTCCTTATTTTCGGCACATTTTTTTTTGTACTAAAAGTGAATAATGTTGTATTATTCACAATTAGTGTAGTAAAAAAAGGAGCACCCTTATCTTGGATGAGAACTTTGACGTTAGCAGTGGTAAGTAGAATGTTTGCAAATGTATGTTGTGAGGATGCTTGCAGGTGAGAGTGTGTTTATGTGAGGTGAGAGTATGTATGTGTGAGCATGTGTAAGCCTGTGTGTGTGAGTGAAAGTGAGTGAGAAACATTGCCAGTTAGTGAGTTAGAATGTTTGAGATAAAGAGGCAAGGCAATATATTTCTTCTGTAAGTCGGCGAGGTGCTTGCACTAGTCAACCAGATCGAGGAGTATGAGGTAGTTGAGCTGCACTGTGGTGGTGCACAGATGGCACCGGTTCTGATGCTTGATCTGGATTGTTGGGCGGTATTGCCTCATTCATAATTGTAGGAACCGGCGAACATTGAGATAGGTGCTTAAAATGTGACTAGTCTCATGTGATGGACTGACCAGGACTATGTGCCATCACCATGTGTACTTCGCACGCCATCATCCTTAGAGAATGGTCAGCAAACAGGGTGTCTGTTCTTTCCTTTTTATTTTTTTTAGTTTGACCAGGACCCAGTCACCTTCATTGAAGACTGTTTCCTGAGCTCATCAATGGCAGTCAGCATATGTTTTGCTCTTGTACTTTCGAGAAGTGTCTGTTACACAAACCTCATCAGCATTCAAAGGTCAGTCCACTGTAGCAGTTCGGTTCCAATGGCTCTCCCAAATAGCAAGGTGGCAGAACTCTCACTTTCATTCAGCTCCTTACTCAAGTTGTAGAGTGAGGAGCTGAATGAAAAGCACAGAGTGCTTGACTCAAGGACTTGTTTAATTTGACTCCCTTCATCGATGCTCGTTGAATTACTCTTTTGATGATACCCATGAATCGTTCAACACCACCATTGGCTTGTGGCCACAGAGGTGTACTCTTTTGAAGCTTGACATTCAGTCTTATTAGAAAATCCTCCAACTTCTTTCCTATTAAACGTCAGACCATTGTCAGATTTGAGAATGGTAGGGATACCCCATGCTGCCAAGGTGTCGTCCACCTGCTCGATGACCTTGTCATGGGTTGTTGATGAAATCTCTTCTAATAAAGGACAGCGTGAATACTCATCAATGACTACCATGAGGTGATGTTGAATTCCTAAGGGCCCAAAGTAGTCAACTGCAACTTTTTCCCTAACCTGGGCAGGAAAGTTGTTCTGTGTGAGCCACTCATCTGAATTCCAGACGTTACGATGACAATTCCCCAATCCCGGTGAGGACTAGCGTGACCGCAATGAAGAGTACATTGCCCTCTCACAAGGCATCAAGTGGAAAGCGGTTTTGGGAAAAGAAAATACCAACTTCTGCTTCGTGGACTGCAGAATCGGACTGCTGGACCCTGGACTCCGTGTTGTGTTCGGCGTCAGGACTTCTGATTTTTCAAAATACTGGGTTCTTGTTTCTTAGGATTCTGGTCAAAATAATTACTTTAATACATTGAACGTGCTTAAACTATTGTACATTGCATAATGCCCGTTATTGTTGACACATTGTGCATACGTTTCTATGAGGTTGAACAAGTCCCTTCCTCTTTTTCCCATACTTTCAGAGTCTCTGAGGCAATGTTCAAACTCAAAAACAATAACTTTGACGAAAGGGCTTTTTTGTGTTCTGGTGTAATCTCTTGCCAATAATAGTTTTGATAAACTTGTTCTGTTTCCAATCTGGAGGACGAGAAATGCTAGACCTCGACTGGAAGCTGTCGGCGAATGAGGAACACTGGAACTCGACTGAAGGCAGGCTGGAGTACAAGGAACTTGACTTGCACTGGAACCCGACTGGAGGAAGTCTGGAGGACAAGGAACTTGACTTGACTGGAAATCGGTGAGCAGAGCAATAGGTATGAAGCCAAGCAAGGCCTCAGACTCACAAGTATCCTTAAATTATCAAATGGGCATGTGTCTTTTGGCAATTGGTTGCTTATTAAGGAAATGAGCAGTTATCCTCCTGATTGCAGCACATATTCAATACAGATCACATTCTGAAGAGCACATGTTTTGGTGGTTACAGTAGGAGCAGGTGGAAAGGCAGTTGGTTGCTTATTAAGGAAATGAGCAATTATCCTCCTGATTGTGGCACATGTACAATACATATCACATTGTGAAGAGCACATGTTTTGGCAGTTACTGTTGGCACAAGTTTAACAGGTGGGATACAATGTGAATAATCAACAAGCATTGGTTATAATAAATGAGACATTTAATAAGCATTGGTTATTGCAAACTTGATAATCAAGGATGCAATGAATATACCCAAATAAGTGTGAATGTTGCAAGCAACAGCAGCTTCCTGTAATTGAGCTTTTGGATGTGCTAGTGTACCCACAACAGTTCTTCCACCCAGAGGCCGACATGCTGAGCATGGTTTCATAGGATTTAACAGATTAATTTGTCGCACCAAATGAGGGGCATGAATGAAAGCTGCGGGTTCCCAAGAACGCTCAGAAGGATCATATCCTTTCCAGTCTATCAGATAATGTAATTTACCATGGATTCGCTTAGCATCTAAAATGCGATGTACCTCATTATCCTGATGTCCATTAACAATGAATGGAGGGGGTGGTGAGTGAGGTCTGGTGTTTGGGTGGTAGGGTTTCAATGGAGATACATGAAATACTGGGTGTATCGTATATTTGGGAGGTAGTTGCAGCTTCATCGTAACTGGTTCTAAGACTTGTGTGATCTTGAATGGTCCTAGATAACGTGGTTGCGGTTTCTCGAACCTGCTAGTCTAATGTTACATGAAGAGAGCCATACTAAATCTCTAATCTGGTACGTGGATTCAGGGCTTCTGTGTTTGTCAGCCTGTAATTTCATTGGGGTCTTGTGTTTATCTAGCTTTTTTTTCGCTTTCCGTTGGAGGTCCTGTAAAATCTTGAATTGTTCAGTGGCGGAGGGGACTTAAGGGGTTACTTCTGGAAGGGTTACTGGGAGATTACAGGGACGGGTGCAGGTGAGAAAATAAAACGATGTGCACCCTAACCCTGAGTGGATCTAGTTATTATATATGAATTCTGCCAATGGTAGGGTGTGGTCCCAAGTCCCTGTTAGTGAGGACAGGAGTGTTTTTTTCTAATGTATGTGTAACTTTCTCCATTTGACCATCCGTTTGATGGTGGTAAGCAGTGGATAGGGCTATTTCTATGCCAAGTGAAGAACAAAAGGCCTTTCAGAATCTTGATGTGAATTGCCTTCCATGATCTGAGAGAATTTTTGTGGGCAAGTCATGGAGTTTGACTATATGATGTAGGACTAGAGTATTAACCTCAGCAGCCATTGGTAATTTCTTGAGTGGCACGAAATGTGTCATTTTTCACAAGGTCTATTACAACAAACATGGTAGTATGTTTGTTACGTTCTGGTTTAAGTCTGTAATAAAATCCATGCTGACTGTGTGCCATGGTTTAGGGGGAATTGGCAAGGGTTGGAAAAGGTCAGCAGGAGCGAGATGTGAGGATTTATTTCGAGCACAGGTTGGGCATGAACTTACATGGTCATAAACATCGTGACGCATGGTTTTCGACCAAACTTTTCAAGACAGTTTTCTAACGTTTTTTTGTATACATGGGTGTCCAGCCCAGCCAGAGCGGAATCATGACTCCAGACTAGTATTTGATGTTGCAATTCCTGCTTTGGAATGTACAATTTGCCTGCATGTAAGTAATAATCCTATTCAATCGTATTATATGGTTTTGTGAGTCACAGTTCAGGGGAGAGATCATGAGATGCCGTCTTGACATCATCTGTGAAGGTATCTATTGTGGTTAGAGCTAGCACTTTGTCTGCAGGTTTTATACTGGGAGGGTTACAAGAACTAGCATTCTCTGGGTACCCTATACATGACAAGATGTCTGACTGAAGTTGTTTGGTCCCTGGTCTGTATGCGGTAACAAAATCAAAATCGCTGAAGAAGTGAAGCCATCAAATTTGTCTGGGGGTCGAAGCCTTAACTGAACTAAAGGATTGCAAATTTTTATGCTCAATGTAGATGGTGGCAGTGTGCTTTGCTCCCAGGAAATGATGTCGCCACTCAGTTAATGTTGTTTTAATAGGTAATAGTTTTCTTTCAGCAATGATATAATTGTGTTCAACTGGAAGGAGTTTTTAGAATAAAAAGCTACAGGATGGAGATGCCCTGCTTGTAGATCTTTTTTTGATAACACACCTCCCAGAGGGAGTTGAAAAGCATCACCTTCAACACAAAATGGCTGCTCAGGATCTGGATGGCCTAAAATGGGAGCAGAGGTGAAACTTCTTTTGAGAGTTGTGAAGGCCTGTTCTGCTGCTCGTGACCAGATAAATGGCAGTCCCTTCTTTCATAAGGTGTTTATAGGGACCACTATTTGAGAGAATTGTGGAATGAAGCACCTATAAAAATTAACGAAACCAAGTATCTTTTAGACATCCCTGGTGGATATCATCATAGCACATCCATCTTCTTCACTGGCCTTTGATATAGGACATTGAAGAACCTGTGTAGGATGATCTTGACGTCGATCGACTTTGTCGGCTTTCTACTTGTCGTAACTGGTGCAGATATTTGACCTTGTGGGCATGACTAGAATGCTTCGGGAGCCTTCTGGCATCCATTTCCTTTTCTCACTGTGATATATTTGGTTTCCCTTTTGCTTAACAAACTGTTATAAGTGGTTTTCTTTCCGCAACCTCTACCTTCATGCAGAAATGAAAACCCACATCTGAAACACAACCTTTTCTTCTATGAAGACATCAACATGCATCTATCTTGTACTTGTGCTTGGTTTTCATGACAAATGCAGATTCATTTTTCGCTGTTCAGGTTTCCACAAATGAAGCTTTTCGGTCTGCTCTTTCATCCGCTGTTGCAGCCATTAGTATTTTCTTTAGGCTGAGCGTCTCTCTCAAACGCACCTTCTGAAAGAGTTTGAAAGATAACCATCAGTGATTCTGCGACATATGGCTTCTTCATCATTGATTTCATTAAATTAGCAGTGTTTGATATGCACATCAAGTCCTTCAACAAACTCATCTATCACTTCACCAGCTTGCTGTCACGTTTGATTAAAAATTTACATTTTATAGTCATCTTTCGGCATCGGCTTGAGCTTGGATTCCAATGCTTCTTTGATAAGACGGTATGATATTGCATCAGTCTGTGAGATTGTCTTCAGCACATCTTTTATCCATCACCAGCAAGGTTCTTCAAATACTTAATTATTTTCTTTTTTCATCTACTTCTACTAGGGCATCCATGAAGTCAAAGGTCTCGACCCGGGTGGTCCATTTGGCACTAATATTTTCAATTTTGGCAGTGTCAAATGGCAGTGGTGGTTTCAGAAACACATCTGCATTGTACTTTGTGTTAATTTCTACCACTGTTGAGAGTACATGCTGTTCTGGTGGCTGCTGCTACCCACATGGAACAGTACCTTTTGCAAGCACTGGCTGTGTATTCTCACTTGGGGCATCACTCCTGAACTAAAATTGTGTATTGTTGTCTTCATCATTTACGCTGGGTATTGATTCCATTTCTCACACTTGATCAACGTTGCAATTAGCTTTTTGCATCATACTTGGTTGTCACTGCCTTTAGCATTTCGTTTTGTATTGATGATGGCTCTATGTTATGGCACGGCGGTGCTTCGTCTCCCCACACACCAACTTCTAATTGCTTCTCATCAGTTTTGGCACACGTGGCATGCACAAGCAGTTTGCTGTGTTGTTGCAATCTTTCAGCAAGAGTAGTCTCTGTTCTTTGGTGCACATATACCCTACTCATCACCTGTTGTAGCATCCTCCGCAACCCAGGAGCATGAAAATGTCCACGCCAGACACGGGGCTCTGTAACATAGGTCTTTATTCCACACACTTCCCTCAGGTCTTGTCATAACTGTTAATAACCACACACTGACACCTCCCAGCATTTTACGTAATTCCTTTATTGAGTCTGCCTAGAACTGCAAGGGTCCTAGTGAACATAGTCTCACAACACTACACTATTCTATGCTGTCAGAATATGCTTTAGAGATGCTACATTACATTTTTTGCCAGGAATATAAAATATTAAACAGCTAAGCAATACGTACATTCTTCCGCTTATCAGTAGCAAGAAACATCCAGTTTGTAAAAAGAATATTTAAATACATGTTTCTACATTACAATTTCACATCCAAAGCAGGAACAATGGATCGAATGTATTATTAGAATTAACTAAAATTGCAGTACATTGTAAAGTTAGTTTAATGTTGTACTTTACACACAAGGCCGCCTTTTTGTGATTTGGAATGAAGCCATTTACATGCTTGAAGCAAATTGTGAACTTTGTATCAAACAATAGCAAAAACAACTATGAGCTGATATAATTTCAATAGGTTAAACCAATATTTTATAAGACAATAGTAATGTATAAATGCTGCAATAGTTTCATATAACATGTCTTTTCTGATGTAGCAATCAGTGCAGTACAGAGAGTGCAATTTGCCTTCTTTACCAGAAAGTGGCAGTAGAGCTGTGCTTATTTACACAAGACTTGAATTTGTCATCAAAAGCAGTCATTTTACAGAACAAATGAGTTGGATCAACTGTTCTGAAGAGATTCTTGAAAAGGTCCAGGTGCTGAGCACTGCCATTCACTTTTGTGGTCAAGAACATACTTTTCATCATTAGACCTTGAGCCACAGGGAGAGAGACAGACAGAAAAGGAAAAATGCAGGAGGAGAAAAATAATGAAAGAAGAAATCAGAAATTAACAGGAAGTGGTAGGCCAAAAAAGCTCACTGTTGTGACCTGCTGACTTTGCTGTTGTTTTTTTAGGCATAATGTATTTTGCTGATGCTGTACAGCATCAGCAAAAGTTGTAAAAAGAAAAGAAAAAGTAGAAGAAAAAAAAACAAGCATTTGCAATGCAGTAGGCCTCGCATTTGATTGAGTTAGAACTATTAGAGTTGTAAATGCATAACTGTACTTTTCCTGCCACATAAATTGGTCAAACCTGCACATAAGTTGGTCCTCTCTGCCACATAGTTCCAGTGGCCCTGCATATAACTAAAGCGCTGTACTTGTAATCACTTTGTGCTGTGCCACCCCTTTACCCCACTACCTGTCCCCATTTGTTGACTTTGTAGTGCTGTTGTATATAACCAAATACCAATAAAGAAATGTTCAAAAAAGCACACATACATACATAAAAAAAAACATGTTGCTGCAGTGAACAGCCTCCTCATTATTGGTTTCTGCTATTCAGTTGTAATAGCCACCGAAAATTATTATATATTTTTTTTAAACTGTGTTAAGAATACACTTGTCACGTCAAAGTTTCTTCATAAACCTTTATTAGATTAGTAGCATATTTATTCAACCTCCTCAGGCAGCAAACCGATGATAACTGACCACATTCAAATCCCCCCCAGAAGCTTGACATTTCCTGGAATGCTGTGACGTCAAAGTAATTGTCACTGCATTCCAGCCAAGTGATCTAGTGCAAACCTCAACACATCTCCCTCCCTTATAATATCAGAATACAACAGTTAAAAATCAATATTAAAATAATAAGATTCTAATTAAACAAATTACAACATGGAACTCATGTGTGCAAAAAGAAAATGAAACACATTATATAGATATACATACCTTCACTTTATGTATAACATTAGAAGGTTCCCTTATTTAATAATTAAGCCATGAAATGAAATAAGTTTAAGTCTGTATAGTCCTTGTGCCAAGTAGGTTTATATCTCTCTCCTCTTAACAAAAACTCTTTATTGTATTGTATTGTAATCGTATTTATATAGCGCTTACTACCTCTGACGAGGCATCGAAGCGCTTTTCGATGAGTAGCACGCTACTCTGGAACCCAACAAGAATTATTGATGGATTACTATCGTTAAATAATGAGTACAGTTTTAGTATTATTATGAGTTAATTTGAGCAGCGCATATGAGAGTTTGTTATTTAGATTGACTGGAGTAATGGAGGGGTGGAGGAGGAAAGAAATCCAGAAATGTTAATTGGGAGTATATCCTTCATTTACTCAACCCAAAGGCTTGGGATGAGTAAAGGGGGGCAGAGGGGGACGAGTATGTGGAAGGGTTAGGGAGAGCATAGTAGCAGGGTGAGATAAATGCAGGAGAATTTAGTAGGGTTGTGTGGGAGGTCACAGTAGTAGAGTGAGGTTTGGTGAGTTAGAAGTGGAAGCGGAGGGAAGAGCTTAGGCAGAGATATTTAGGAGATGAACGTGGTAGAAGGGATTTGGGATGAGTCAGAGTGAGAATGGAGGATAGTTTGATAGAGACATGACATAAGAGTGATGAGTAGATAAGTGTGATAAGATGAGAACAGGAATTCATAGATATCTAGTATAACAACCCACCCAGGAGCCATGCAATGATCCACAAACATGCCAAGCACAGAAACAACATATAAACTTACATATATATATATATATATATATATATATATATATATATATACACACACACACACACATACACATGAATACACACACATATGCACATACAATACATAATTAGAACCATGGGTAAAAAATACTTAGTCAAACAGGTTTAGAGTGTGTGTGTATTTTATTGTTATGACATAGTATCAATACATATTTTCTAAAGAAACTATAAATAAATAGAAATATACATATAATCTGAAAAAATATTTATCAACATAGGCATATGCAGTTCATAGTTGTTTGAATAAGGTGGTTATGAAGGAAAGAGCCAACTCTTGAGTAGTTTTCTGAAGACAAGAAAGTTATCTGTGGCTCTTATAGTTGGGGGTAATGAATTCTATAGTTTGGCTGCTTGGACAGAGAAGGATGTACCACCTATAGTCTTTTTCTTGTATGGTGGTGTTCTAAGGCGGGGTGCCAATCTTGAGCGGAGGGTTCTTTGTTGGATGTATTTGGTAATTTTCTTTCTGATAAAAAGCAGTCCTGTTCCATGTATAGCTTTGTGGGTGATACAAAGCAGCTTGAAAGTGCATCTTCTGGCAACGGGTAACCAGTGTAGTGCTCTCAAGGCAGGGCAGATGTGGGCTTGTGGCTTTATATGTAATAGTAGCCTGGCTGCAGAATTCTGGATACGTTGTAGTTTTTTCATAACAGATAGAGATGATCCATGGTAGAGGCTATTGGCATAATCCAGTTTGGATGGTACAAGCGAGATAGTAGCTTGCACCTTGTGTGGAAATCTGAGGTGTTTTGGAGGTATTTAGTTCGAGATGGCTCCAGGTCATCCACTGATCAACGGCTCTGAGGCAACTGAAGATTTGTGAGTTTTCAATGTTTTTGGGGCATTCTAATTTAAGTAGTATTTGTGTGTCATCTGCATAGTTGTAGCATGTGAGATGGAAATCATTGATCAGTTCTGGTAAAGATATCATGTAGATGTTGAAAAGCAAAGGTGAGATGATTGACCCTTGGGGGACCCCTGCTTTTGTGAGGTAGGGTTCGGATGAGAAGGGGGGCGAGTGGATGATATTCGCTCTTTTTTGAAGATAGGAAGTAATCCAGTAGAGAGCAATCCCTTGTATGCCGGCTTTGTGGAGTCTTTGAGTTAGGGTGTCATGGTCAACCGTATCAAAGGCAGCTGAGAGGTCCAAGAGAAGTAGTGCAGCAACTCCATTTCGGTCGACTGTGTTTATAAGATCGTCCCAGATTGCCATGAGTGCCGATTCAGTGCTTTTTCCTGGGCGGAATCCAGTTTGGAAGTCTGAAAGTATAGAATTGTCTTCAATGAATTGTGACATCTGGGCGAATGCTGCTCTTTCTATCAATTTGCCCAGGAAAGGTCCATTTGTGATTGGTCTGTAGTTGTTGGGGTCTTGCGGTCTAGGTTTGTTTTCTTTAATAAAGGTCGTATGTATGCCTTTTTCAGGTCTGCAGGAAAAGTCGCTGAAGGTGTGGCAGTAGAAGTAGATAGAAGGATGTTCTTCAAGATTTATGGTGGGCAAGGGTCAGAAGGGCAACCAGAAGGTCTGCTTGCTTTGACCAAATCCATAAATTCATCCTGGGATATTTGTTTGAAGGAATGTAGAGGTTGGGATGGTTTATTCTTAAAGGGTATTTTAGGAAAGGGGTTGGTGCTGATGGTTTTCTTCTGTTTTAAATAGGAGTCCAATGTGTCTGCCTTGGTTGTGTAGTGAGTTGCCAATTTGTTTGTGAAATCTTGAGTAGTGGGATGACTTCATTCCATGCATGTAGGTTTTCAAAATTCATTGAGAATTTTATAAAATTTCTTGGTTGTAGATTGAGCATTTTGAATTCTGTCTGAGTAGTATCTTTTTTTTAGCTTTTTTGATTGATGATTTGTATATCCTGTTAAGTTTGTGTAGCTGCAGTTTGTCTTGACTGTTGTTTGTTTTGAGCCAGGTCCGCTGCAACTTTCTGATTTGTTGCTTTATCTTTTTAAGTTCTGTGTTTCTCCAAGGTGTTGGTTTTCTTTTGTTGTGTTTAGTTTTTCTGAGTGGTATTAGGACATCAAAAGCTTCCTGTAGCCACTCATAAAGTTTTGGTACAGAATTAATTGTATCTAGATCTGTGTTTGCTGTTAGCTGTGTTTCTAAGTGATCCAAATTGAGTTTGCTCCATGGTCGATAGGTGTATGTATGTAAGTAGTTGTGGGGTGTGTTGAATTGTGGAGTTGTATGTCGGAAAGTTATCATATGGTGGTCTGACCAGGTGATTGGCTTGATGCTATGAATAGTAACTAGTTCAGGCTTAGCAAAAATGACATCTAGGATGTGACCAGCGATGTGTGTGGGATTGTGTACAATCTGATGTAGGTTCAATGCAAGTAGGCCAGTGGTGATAGCTTTTGGATGGGGCATATTGGGTTTGTCAAACCAAATGTTTAGATCCCCAAGAATGCATAGATTGGAGTATAGTGTAATAAGGTTTGAGACTGTGTCTAGAAAAGCATCTGGGAAAGTGGAGTTGTTAGGTGGAGGTCTGTAAAGGAGGAGAAAGTTACAGGAGGAAGCCGGAGTAGGGTGGCATCTGGTAAGGAGGGCTTCACAACCTTGTCTGTTTTACTGAGGTTCGTTGCCTGTTTGAATATAATAGCTAGTCCACCTCCTCTCTTGCCTATACGGTTTTGAGTGATGGTTTGATAGCCCGGAGGAATGGCTTCATGCAACACTGGTGCCATGTCATCTCCCAACCAGGATTCAGTAATGAATAGTAAGTCAGGTTGTGTGTCTGTGAGCAGGTCGTAGATGTGGTGCTTGTTTTTTGAGAGTGATCGAGCATTTATGAGCTGGCAGTTTAGAAAAGGTGTGTTAGTGGTAGTGTTGTTTTGTTTAGTAGAAGGGTAAGTAGTGTAATGTGAGCTTGAAGCAGGAGTGTTGCTAGTTGTGATAACTGTTTGAGGCTCACAATAGTCTTGCTTTTCAACATAGTGTTCCTCTTCCAGCAGGTTAAGGAGGCATTTTGTTGGGTCTGTGTGTGTGGGTGGTGGACTTGGTGGCTGAGAGAGCCATGAGGAGTGTAGTGTTTTTTGTAGGGTAGTTTTATTATGTAACAGACAAAGGGATGCGAGGTTGCTATGAGTGGCATGTTTTTTATTTTGTTTGCGTTTGTTTAGTGTGGATGGAGTATGGGTTAGGGGTGGTGGAGGAGCATGTGGATCATGATGTAAGGCTCTAAATTGTGCAATGGAGGAGAGGCGAGTGAATGAAAGTTGCTGGGTTGGGGTGCTTGTGGTAGGTGTTTGTGAAGAGTGGGGGGGGGGTAGGGGTGGAGATAGGATGGAATTTGTATTCTTTGTGTAGTCCTGGGGGTGGGAGTGGGTATGACGATGAGTGTAATGTAAGTTTGTGTTGCTTTGATGTGCTGATGTTTGTGGTTAGTATTGTTTTTGTGGAATAATGAGAGAGGATATTGGTGTAGTTGTTTTTGGTGAGGGATTTGTATGTGAGTTAGTGCTGCTAAGTGGAATTTGAGTGTTAGATGGGGTGTTGATGTGTTTTGGAGATGAATGTATGAGGTGTGTAAGAGGTGATGGGTGTGTGTCAGGTGAGTTAGTATTTGTTGCGATGCCTGGAAGAGGTAATATGTGTGGTGGAGTGAAATGTGGGGATTGTATGGTTGTGTGTAATTGGTTAAGAGAGGGGAAGAGTGTTTGTAGATGATGTGTTTGAAGGCAGGGTTTTGGCATTGTTATGACGACAGGTGGTCTGTGTGGAGCGAACAGCGGATAGTGTTGTTGGTTAGTATGAGCAGAGAGTGTGTACCTGGGAGACTGAAACTGAGAGAAATGTATGTTGTAGTTTTGTATTGTGTGGGTGATGGCAGGTTGTGTTAGTGGGAGTGGACAGAGTAGTGTTTGCTGTGAGAATGAAGGTGTTTGACTGTAGTAGTTGTGGGGGGTATGTGTATATATGTTGTATGTAGGGTATTGTGTTGGGTGATGGGGCAATGCAATCTGTTTGTGGTCAGTTTGTGATGCATGAATTGGATGTCTTTGTAGAATATGTGTTTGCATGTTGAGGGATGTGTAGGGGATGAAACCATTCATGGTCATATGAGAATTGGGCAGCATTTCTGTCCCTAGTCCCTAGTCCCTACCTGTCCCGAACAGGCCCAAACAGACAACTGCCCTTGTCCTCTCCACCCTTAGCCTCGATGCCCGGGCTGAGACGCCCTGAGTCCTAGCATTTTATAGCCCTACTGGCCAATAAGAAGCTGGTCCTAACCCTAGCCAATCCAATTTCAAGCCCTGATTCAACCAACTAATGGGAGCCCCAGCCCTAATCACCAATCATAGCCCTATTCCTGACCACCAATCACAGCCCCAGCCTTAAAACCAACAACCAATCAGAATCCCAGCCCTATCCACCAATCACAGCCCTAGAACCAACAGCCAATCAGAATCTCAGACTTATCCACCAATCACAGCCCTAGAACCAACAGCCAATCAGAATCTTAGCCCTATCCACCAATCACAGCCCTAGAACCAACAGCCAACCAGAATCTCAGACCTAGAGCCAACAGCCAATCTGAATCCTAGCCCTGTCCACCAATCATAACTGCATCCCTGGAGCCAGCAACCAATGAAAGACCGTCTCCTACCAACCTATCACAACAGCATATGCAACAACCAATAGGAACTTATATAAGGAGCAAGTTAACTGAACTCCAGTCCCTGTGGTCAGGGGGAAAGGCAACTGCTGCTCTATTCAGAATCTCCTTGGATACAGACAGGCAGAATCCACACTTCCAAGCTAGCAGAGTCTACTTTCCAGGTAAGGGGGAGATTGTACAAACACTGCAATAGTGCTGGGCGCACACTCTAAAATCGGGCTTTTTTAAAAGCAAAAATACAGGGGGGGCAGACAGTTTTTAAGCACAATCTAAATCACACAAACAGATTAAAACAGTCTCCTAAAAGACACACTTTGCAAGATGTATGTAGCCTTTTTATTTAAGAGAGAAAAAAATGGGGGGAAGAGGGGGTGCCACAAACTAGCAAGGCAATTCACACAAGTAACGGCAAAAACGATTTTCAAATAAATACCACTTTAAAAGAGGCCAGGCTGCCTGAAACACAGAGAGTCCACAGTAAAACACACACAGGTAGCTGAAACAAACAATTTTGAACAAATAATACTATTTACCCAGAAAAATCTCTGGGATCCTTACCTCGGTCTTTTTACAATCCTTGAACACTGGGCTGTATCAGGACACAGGGGAGATGCACAGAGGCTCCCAAAATGGAGGTGGCTGCCTTGGGCTTCCCTCCACAAACTTACGGGGCCAGAGCAGCTAGGGGGGGCGGGTCTCAGGTGCAGCAGGGACTCAGGGAGCCAATCAGCTAAGTCCAGTCCCTGTGGTCAGGGGGAAAGGCAACTGCTGCTCTATTCAGAATCTCCTTGGATACAGACAGGCTGAATCCACACTTCCAAGCTAGCAGAGTCTACTTTCCAGGTAAGGGGGAGATTGTTTAAGATACAAACACTGCAATAGTGCTGGGCGCACACTCTAAAATCGGGCTTTTTTAAAGGCAAAAATACAGGGGGGCAGACAGTTTTTAAGCACAATTTAAATTACACAAACATATTAAAACAGTCTCCTAAAAGACACACTCTGCAAGATGTATGTAGCCTTTTTACTTAGGAGAGAAAAAAGGGGGGGGGGTGAGGGGGGGTGCCACAAGCTAGCAAGGCAATTCACACAAGTCATGGCAAAAAGAATTTTCAAATAAATACCACTTTAAAAGAGGCCACACAATGCCCACCACCCCTCCATATGTGCCAACCCTCCAGATTCAGGCAGATGACTAGCGGTATCAAGGCTAGTCGCCTGCCTCCCAATTCCTACATGCAGAAACCAAATTCGGAGTTTCCTACAACTGCTAAAAAGAAAATGTTGATGCCTGTTACTCATGCTCCAGCCCCCCTCCCCGGAATTACCTCCGACATCAAAGATGAACACTCTGTTCTGAACTCTTGGAGGGGGGGGGGATTAGAGCATGAGAGGAGCTTCAACATTTTATTTTTACCACTTTTACATAGCGCAAACAAACCGAGAGTTTGTAACTCTGTTTGTGCTAGGTTATTAAACTGCCCAAAATTAAATACTGATAGCCGGTCACCATACAAACCAATAGAACCGATTCAGGAAGATTGCATCTGCTTTAGTATAAATTGATGGAGAAAAAAAATATATATGTATATATATATATATATATATATATATATATATATATATATATATATTCTCACTTTAAAAAAAATAATAATCTCCCACTTGCCTACTCTAAATAAAAGTTGGCATGCGTGTCCACACAACTACTCTGATGAAACAGGAGTGTGTGTGAAGCAGGGCATATGCAGCCCGGACCAAAAATGGCAATAGTTATCACGTGTACCTCAAGGTAGAAGATACCAGGATCTACCTCAAGATAAAGGAGGTCAGGTTTCCTGAAACATGGAGTTTACCCATGCAGACTCTGCTACCTTGCTGGCTATTCCAGGGCATCTAGAGCCGGCCAAAAAAAAAAAACACACACACCACAACGAAAGTATGTGGGCGTGTGTAGAAGAGTAGGTAGTTTTGAATGCACGACTCGTGCACCATTTTGGAGTGGGTCTTATGGTTACGAGACGTCATATTTGTAGATTCCTGAAGGTATAGAATATCGAGAGCTGGCACACCTAAAGTAGGAACCATTAGTTACATTAACATGGCTTCCTCATTTACCTCTATGCGTAGCTTGGGCTTCCCATCCACTAATGCGCAGGACAGGAAGATGCTGCTTCCTAAAATGTTCAGCGTGACGGGCTGTTTGTGCTGTCGCCCCCAGGTAGCCAAGAGTAAAGTTTCATATTCAAAGTTGCTTGGTGTTCAAATTCTCCACCCTATGTCTCTCTTTTAGCATAGTTTCTGAACCAACTTCATTTAGTTTTGTTGATCTAGATGTACTCCAGACATCCCTTGAGTCTACAATTGCGACATTTCTTTCAAGAGGACTTACCATAAAAAGACCTATGAACTTTGAATGCCCCTTTCTTATTTTATTAGGTCTTTTCACTAAAACTCTGTCACCGACCTGAAACGTAGACTCGTGCACAATTCTTAGCATCATAGTGAGTTTTATGTTTATTTTGATGTCCCCACCTATGCAGAACAAGCTCATCATTTGGAAAGTCCACATTTTTTTCCCCACTTATTTTTAACCACACAGAATTGAGTTTACAATGTTGTTTCCTGCCTTTAAATGAAACGAATGGAGATATAGATGTTACACTATTAGGAGTAACACGTGTGCCCACCAGGTTTCTCTGAACATTTCTTTCAGGGATGTCTTATTCAAGAGCGCAGGCTGTGCAAAATATTTTATTATCTTATTCATACCCTCTGCTAAACCATTGGCTTGGGTCTGAATAGAAGACTTATCTTGAAATGAGTTATTGACAATTCTTTAACAACACTTTTCATTTCCTGGGATAAAAACTGTTCCCCGTTATCAGTTACAAGTTTTTGGAACACCCTCCCTAGAAAATTCTTCTTTTAAAAATGTGATTCCCATGTTAGTGTTTACAGTAGCCACATAGTTTGTGACCACCCACTTAAATGTATAGTCTACCAGCAGCATAACATATAGTTCATCATTGGCTAGAATATCAAATGGCCCTGCAATATCTAGAACTCGCTTAGTCCATGGCTCCACTGGAACCTCAACAGGTGACAGAAGAACTGTGCGAGTTTTCTTTGTTTTCTCATTATTCTCACAATGCCAACAATCCTTTACCACCACTTCAACCTCTTGATTCATTCTTGGCCACCAGTACCATTCACACAAACAAGCCTTGGTCAAATTTCTCCCTAAATGTCTTTTATGAGCCAAGTTATTGAACTTCTGTCTCAAAACATCAGGAGGTTCCACCTGTTCCCACCCCTTAAAACTTTCCCATCACTAATGCTAAGTTTGTCTTTTACACAAAGAAATTCTTCCACATTAGTTGGTATATCTTTCTTGTTTGGCCAACCATTTACAATGAGTTGCTTTAATGTAGATGATTCTAAGTCATTTGAAATAGCATTATCCCACTCACTTTCCTCCAGGGCTGATTCGCATACCTAATCTACAGCTACTTCTTCATACACATCTATACTGGTTGATAGACAGTCTAGAGCATGGGTACTCACAAACTTTTTCTCGGGGGCCAAAATTGCAGTATGGTTTGCGGCCGAGGGCTGCACTGAAGTGACAGCGGGGGCGGGGCTTAGAGGGGGCGGGGCTTAGAGGGGGAACAACCACCCCACCCCCTTTTTCAAAACATCGCCATCTGCTCTCACCCCTACCCCAGTAACACACACAGCGCCATCTGCTCTCACCCCTACCCCAGTAACACACACATCGCCATCTGCTCTCACCCCTACCCCAGTAACACACACTGCGCCATCTGCACACAGCGCCATCTGCTCCCACCCCTACCCCAGTAACACACACAGCGCCATCTGCTCTCACCCCTACCCCAGTAACACACACTGCGCCATCTGCACACAGCGCCATCTGCTCTCACCCCACCCCAGTAACGCGCACACACACAGCGCCATCTGCTCTCACCCCTACCCCAGTAACACACACAGCGCGCACACACACAGCGCCATCTGCTCTCACCCCTACCCCAGTAACACACACTGCGCCATCTGCACACAGCGCCATCTGCTCTCACCCCACCCCAGTAACACACACACACAGCGCACACACACAGCGCCATCTGCTCTCACCCCTACCCCAGTAACACACACAGCGCGCACACACACAGCGCCATCTGCTCTCACCCCTACCCCAGTAACACACACAGCGCACACACACAGCGCCATCTGCTCTCACCCCTACCCCAGTAACACACACAGCGCGCACACCCACAGCGCCATCTGCTCTCACCCCTACCCCAGTAACACACACAGCGCGCACACATACAGCGCCATCTGCTCTCACCCCTACCCCAGTAACACACACAGCGCGCACACACACAGCGCCATCTGCTCTCACCCTACCCCAGTAACACACACACACAGCGCACACACACAGCGCAATCTGCTCTCACGCCTACCCCAGTAACACACACTACATTAAAAACAAATAAATAAATAAATAACCAAAGAGCCTTACCTGACTCAAAGCACTGTAAAGATGCCACAAATGTGGAACAGCAGGCAGGCAGGCGGGCAGCAGACGTGGAGCCGGTGACAGGAAGCAGACGACCAAAGCCCCATAAAAGTTAGCTGCAAGCGCTGACTTTTATGGGGCTTTGGCTTCCAGGATCGTCAGGGCAACGCCATAAACAATGGCCGCCGTAAGTAAACATAGAGGAGGGCCGCGGGAGCATGCTCCTGCGGCCCTCTTCTATGTTTACATACTGATGCCATTATGATGTGGCGTTTGGTGTGCGTCTCGCGGGCCGCCAAGCTAGGTCCGTGGGGCCGCTGGCGGCCCGCGGGCCGTACTTTGAGTACCGTTGGTCTAGAGAGACAATCTGCAATTTTATTCCCTGCTCCAGGTATATATTCAACTGTAAAATTATAATTGGTCAATCCTTCTAACCACCTACTGATCCTAGGGGATACATTCTCCATCTCCTTACATAAGAAGATAGGAGTAAGTGGTCGATGATCCGATCTGACCACAAATGGTATGCCCCATAAAAAGTAGATAATTTGCCAATATACAGCTAAGGCCTCTGGTTTAATAACTGAATAACGCTCTTCAGCACCTTTTAACAAGTGAGAAGGAAAAGCTATCACCTTCATTTCACCATTCACCATTTGGGCTAAAACTGCATCCAAACCCTTCATACTGGCATCAGTCAATAAAATTGTTTTCCTGTGACAATAAAAATGTCCCAAAGTTGGTAATCTTCCAGTGCTGCATCTAATACTGTCAAAAGACTGATCACATTCTTCAGTCCAGTTGAATTGGGCACCCTTCTTTACCAGCAACCTCAGTGGTTGAGAAACACTAGCACATTTTGGATAAATTTTGAACAAAATGCTGCCAAACCGAGAAATCATTGTACTTGGTCTCTGTTGTCTCGTTTGGGAGCTTCCACAATAGTTTGCCAAGTCAATTTTAGGACTTATACCTTCACCTGGGATACAGTGGATACTCTAAACTTACACTTTTCCTTTTTTATCACCAAGCCAGTAATTCTGTAAGCACTCCAACACCTTCCACAATATTTCATCATGCTCACATTGGTTTCATCCATAGACCAAAATATCATCCTGGAAAAACAAAACTTTGTCCAACCCTTCTAGCACTTTCTTCATGACCCTCTGAAAGCATGCCGCTGCAGAAGCCAGTCCAAAGGCTATCTGGATGAATCCAAATGCCCCCAAAGGGGTTACAACTGATGTTAATGGCTTAGAATCAGGATGGAGCATAACGTGGTGGTAAGCAGGGGACAAATCCATCACATTGAATAACTTAGCGTCTTTTATTAAAACCAGAGTTTCGGAAAATTTCGCTAATGGTTAACGATCAACCCAGATGTGTTTATTTAATCTTCTCAAGTCAATACACATACAAATCTCTTTACCCCCATCCTTTGGTTCTAGAACTATAGGGGTCAACCACTATGAGCACTTCAATTACTCCTCTTTCTTTTAATTATTTTAATTCTTGTTTGAGTGGTGCTAACATCATATGAGGAACTTTCCTTACTTTAGACACACATGGTATTGCACCATTCTTGAGAACAATTCTATGTTCAAAATTCTTTAGTAACCCTAAATCATCTCCAGATACTTTAGGAAACCTAGAAACTATCTAATCTGAGAATCCGTCATTCGCCATTATTAACACTTTCTGTTTAGAATTTGAATTTAACATTCCCCTTTGGTGTCTCCAGCCTAAAAGTTTATCACCCCTTTTTGCTACATACACTTTCCCAGTTGTTTCACACTCATCAAATTGAATTCTCTTCACCGAATAACCCAAAACATCCATTTTCTTGCCTCTATGCCCAACAGGATTTATTTCTGGTGGTAGTCATTCCATTTCTCCATTCCCAAATATTGAGTTTCAGTTCTTTTCACCAGTCATCATGTATGGTGATCTTGAATCAGCAAGTACAACAACTGTTTTTCCTCCCACCACAATTTCACATTCCGGCATGGGTATTGGATCTGCATCCACACATCCATCATCCTTTATATTGAAAATACATTTTCCTTCAAATTTTTCTTCTCATTCAGTACAACTCACTGCCTGTTTAATTAATCCACACACCCTGGCATAGTGCCCTTTTTTACCACATCTCTTGCAGACTGCTAACCTTGTGAAACATCCAGGGCGATTGGAAAGATGTCCCACATCTAAAACATCTCACACCTCCCACTTTTTGTTGATATTAGAGTACCACACCTCTGATTGGTGGCCCCATTGGAATTGATGCAACTTGGTGCAGCACAAATCAGGACCTCACATTTCAGTTTCAGGGGGCCCAGCTTGTCCTGTGTCCAGCACTCAATTGTGGTTGGTTTTAACTTGTCCCAGTCTGATGAAACCAGATAACCCCAGTTGGTGCATTGTGCTTTTATGAGATACACTTACCTACATTTTTGAAAATGCACATCTCCGGCTCTACTGGTTGGGCTGTTGTTTTTTTAGTGTCAAATAATTTAAATATTTTTACTCTATTTTTTCTAATTTGGTGTGGGATTTTTCTTGTGTTGCTTTTTCACTTTCACTTACTATTTGAATGCTGTATACATACTTTACATGTTGCCTCTAAGTTGAGCCTGTTTGCTTTTGTGCCCAGCTACCTGAGGGTTAAGCACAGGTTAATTGTTAATTTTGTGACTTTTTATGGTTCACCCTGGCACGAATTGTGGGTATTGCTTGTGGAAGAGGGTTTCAACCCCTTCCACAATCACCCAATTTCTCACAGTTGGACTAACTAATTTACATTGCCTTTTGTTCTTCAATCCCCTTCACCAAGCCCCAACATTATGATGAATATTGCTTAGATCCTGGTCTAATATTCCTACTTTTGATTTGTAGCAGGCTCTCTGAGAGGTCTATCTTTTGCCCCTTACTTCTAATGCCATGGAGGTTTCTATCAGCACTTACTGTTCTTGGCCAAGCTGTGCTCTATCCTTTGTAACCCCTTTCAAACATAAACAGCATCTCCTTGTGAAACCATCCACACTGTGATGTACAAAAGCTACTCATCCACCAAAGTATTATGTATATCGGCCACTAAAGCTTCCAAAAAGCAAATGAAAGTAGCAACAGAGAACTATTACACATCTTTAATTACTATTGTAACAGGTCTTCTAGAATACGTTTTTACATCTAGCCAAGAAACAGCTTTGCCAGGTAGTTGTTCAATAAAAATAGATATGTGTCTACATACAGAAAGGCTCCTTTGGCCAGTCCTCTTCATCAATTGGTGTATTCAAGTGTCATTCACATTTTGCTTCCACAACATACAGTATGGGGCAGTGGGTCATTAAACCTCATCCATTTACTGTTTTGCAAAGTGAGTGATGGCAGTTTGCCTAATTACACAGTTACCTGAAAAGGATTGCTCTTCAGTGACAGGGCTGGACCTGCTGGCCTACTTCTATATTTTTATATGTCTATATTTTATATATATAGCATATCCTTACATTAAAAATGTAAAAATAGCATGCTTGCCAAGGACAGACTAATCAGCTTTGCCAGTGCTTGTTTACAATTGTAAAAGACTTGTTTGACCCTGCTGCCTGCTATACATCTGTATGACCTTTGCTCAATTTATATAATTCACTTTCTAATTTCATTCACTATTAATTCAACACCTTCTCTGAATTCTGTTCTTATCGCCTGAAGTTAAGGCTATATCCCATGTTACTAAGGAAGATAAACCACTGCTTATCAATTTTGCCCCTCATATGGTAACTTCCATAGTCTTTTTGAGTTCCTTGATTACATCTGATTCCCCACCCTGTCGAGTACTCATCTCTAGAGTTATTGACGTTTTTCCCATAATCATGGAACTTGCAATACATTTCTATCTTTTGATTTTGTGCCCTTATCTTGGTAAAAAAAAAAAAACTGATTGTCCCCTTTTTTTAAAAAAAAAAAAGCCTCTGCAGAGCAAGAAGTGAACTGCAATTGTTGACTCACCTCTCTCCCCACAAAGATCATGGAGAAGAAAGTCAACTTCCAACTTTTGTCATTTCTTAAAAAGAATAACCTTTGTTATCCGGCCAGACAGCTTCGCAAGTATCACACAGGGTGAAATAATCTCTTCTAGTTATTCCTGATTACCTTGGACAAAGTATGGATTGAAGAAGCAGGGCTGTACTGATCCTACAGGATCTGTTTACCACCTCTCCTACCCTTCCCCATGGAGTCATCTGTAGAAAAGACGCCGTTATGGTTGAACAAGAAGGTTTATTGCAGACATACTCAACCCGACGTGATGCTCCTTTCACCAGTCAGCCGCAACTGCTGGTCAACAGAACACTGTTCGGGTGATGACACAAGTAGAATAATGGTAAGCTAACATTCTACACATTGAAGAATCCGCAGAAATAGACTGCTTTGAAACTAGCATGTGTAAATCACAACATATTCTCCTACTTTGAAATTGAAGCAAGCGAAAGGGAGCACACGTTTTTTTCTTTTAAACAAAAAGATCACATTATACAGGAAAAACTATGAACAACACCAACATTTACTTTACATAGTCTTGCAAATAACTTTGAGCTTTTCTCATTCTGGGACTCCTGCTAGGAATGTTGCTAATCATCGGGCTACCTCTACTGCCTGTAATACTATGGTCAGTAAGTTGCAGACTAAAGTTGGTAGAGTGCATGTCTGCTCGATTATCCACCATTTTATGTTGTTCACTTACCCATAATATTTTGTCTGTCACAGCATCATGAATGTCTGCAAAATCTTTACACATTCTGGCAAAGTGTCCCTTGCGGTTGCATATTCTGCATTCCTTCCCTATAGCATAGCAGTTACTTGAATAAAATTGTGATAAGGACTCCCACATTTGCGGCATATTTTACTTATAGATTTAGTGACGCTACTATTTTTGAATTTCTGAATGCTCCTATTCTTGTTGATGCCATTCAAGCAACTTCTCCAACTGTGGGTGAAGCTTGGCTTTCTTCTCTCACTTCCTTTTTATTTATTTCATACATGCAGTATTCTGATTCTTCTATCACTTTAGCAACTTCTATGGCATCTTTTAATGACGGATCTCTCATGACCCAGAGTCTTTCTTGAATTTTTCTATTTCTACATTGTGCAATCGGTTGGTCCCTAATCATCTCATCCGTCATTGCCCTATATTTACACTTCAATGGTAACTCTCTTAAATGTGTCACAAATTCATCGATGGACTCTCCTTCTCTTTGTGGTTGTGTATAAAACTTGTAGTGTCTCATAACTACATTTGTACATTTCGAAAATCTTATTTCTAGTCTTCTCTTTGCCTCCAGAAACTCGTATTCAGTTTCTTGTCCTCCTTTACTCACTGCTACTGGTAGATATTTGAAAATGTGTTGGCCCTCTTTTCCGAATGAGTTTAATAAAATTGCTTTTAATGTTCCAATGTTTTCTCTTAAACAGGAACCATCAACAAAAATAATTTGATCATTTTCTTTTAATCGGGTGTCTCAAATATCAGGTCTAGGTTTTGTGCACAAATCAGTAACCTCCAGACAGTCATGTTCAACTTCTTTCAAGTTGTCAACTGCAATATTCTCTTTTGAAAGTAAAGTTGCTGGGTTAAGCACTATAGACCTTTTCAATGACACGTTTGGTGAATCCAGGATGACAGTCTTATAACGCGTCAGCCTGGCATTATTCAAATGCTGAGTCTTGGTTCTGGTGAGTAAAACTTCAATGGAGTGAGGGAGGACCATGACAGTGAAAGGATGTCCCATCACAATGCTCTCACTCTGAGTGAGGCTCAGTCCAACCACTGCAACTGTGCATAAACAGCCTGGTAAAGCTGCTGCAACTGGGTCCACAGTAGATGAAAAATATGCTACTGAGCGTTTTACACCACCATGGACTTGAGTCAGAACAGACAAAGAACATTCATCACGCTCATGACAAAACAACATAAAGGGTTTTGCGTAGTCAGGCATTCCCACAGCCGGGGCTTTTCACAGCCTTTCCCTCAACTCAGTAAAAGGTTTTTATGCAGGCTTGGTCTAACACTAAGGGGTCAGTAACTTCTTTATGCGTCAGCTTCTGCAATGGCTTTGAAATGACTGAAAAGTTTGGAATCCACTGACAACAATAGCTCACCCTTCCCCAAAACATTCTGACATCTCTCTATGTAGCTGGGTAATTCATCTGCAATATGGCTGTGACCTTTTCTCTGGAGATTTTCCTAATTCCCTTCTCAATTAGGTGTCCCAAATATTTAACTTCTTTCTGACAGTGCTGTAATTTCGTGGGGGACAGTTTATGCCCATTCTTCCCTAAATGATTCAACAAAGCAATAGTATTGTATTTGCATGCTTCTCTTATCTTTGAAGCAACCAAAAGATCATCAATGTACTGTACCAGGGTTGATTGGAAAGGCATTTCCAATGACCCCAAGTTCTTTTTCAGGTTCTGGTTGAAAATGGATGGTGACTCTGAAAACCCACCAACAGGAGACTCGATCCAAAAATTAAAAACAGAAAAGAAATTGACTATCCTCATGAAGAGGTACAGAAAAGAATGCTTGTGTCAGGTCTATTATGGTGAACCATTCAGCATCGCATGGGATCTGAAACAATATCACTGCTGGATTTGGCACCATCGGACAACATTTAATCACAATGTCTTTTATTTTTCGCAATTCTTGAACAATTCGGAATTCCCCCATTATGGCTTTCACAATCCCATTATCGGTGAATTACATGAGCTGCTCAACACGTCTTTTAAAACACCTTGGTTTACAAACTCTGCAATTATAGCTGCAACTTCTTCAATTGTATTGTGGTATTGGAGAATCTGAGGAAAAATTGCATTTGGCTTGACTGGGACATTAACTGGCTCAACTCCTTGGATTAAACCAATGTCTTTTCATGTACAATCCCACTCTTTCATTTTAAATGTTCCCTGTAAGTCAGAAGGAAGATCTCTCACTGTGAAAACAGGAAAGAAACTGATCAAAGGGTACTCCTCTTTCACTGTGTCACAATCTGTTTCTGTGGGCAGGTCATCTTTATCATTACTATTTGTGTGAAGGGCAATTTCATTTTTGAGCAAGTAATCGAACATCTTGTTTAACATAGCAGGTCCCTTCCTAGCAAGGATACTGGACTCAAATTACAAACTACGAATTTGTGTAATCCTTTGAAATTGCAAATTATAACCTTAACTGGTTCTTTAACTGGGTTTGTCAAATATTGGTTTGCAACTCCTACAATCTGCATGGTTTTCCCTGAAAGGGGCAGGTTTGGAACTTCCTCAGTTCTCACTGTAGAGCATGAAGCTCCTGTGTCGACTAAAAATGAGACTTTGTGACCCATCGCTTTTCCCTTCACATATAGACCTTTCTTATCTACTTCTAATGAAGCTGCTCACACACATTCTTCTTCATCCAAACTCACTCATCCAGTCATCGTTTATTCCATCCTCACTGAGTAATGGGAATTGGTGTACTGTGTTGTTACCTTTGACCTTCTGAGGAAGCATCACCTGTTGCTGCTCCATTGGGGCTTAAGGTATGTGAATTTGCTGTCTAGGTACCATTTGCACTTGAAGTTGCATTTACTGCGACTGGGCATCTGCAAATGTGGCACCTGCATCAGTTTCATGGGCTGAAAACCTTGTACCTGATTCATATTACTTTGGAAATTTGGATTAGGACCTCTCATTTTCAGTCCTCTCATATTTTGGAAAGTGTTGACTTCTGTTTGTCTGCTGAATAACACCTTCCTGACCTAACATTGGACACTCCTGTTTCCAATGTCTGAGGCCTTCAAAAGCTTGACATGGTAACAATCTCTTCATTCCTTGCACATCATTCTGAACAACCACCATATTCAAATCAGGACCACAGTTCACATTTCCAATTCCACCATGACCTCTACCTTTCACTTGGTTCTGTGGTCCCTGCTGCTGTGGAAAACGTCCCTGCATTCCTGTTCGTGCCACTTTAATCTGTATCACCATTTGCCTTTTCTTTCAACTTTCTCTGCTTCAACTCTATCTCATCACTACAGTACTTGGCATACTGCAGTACTGCATCAATCGGCTTCGCTTGCTAGAAAATCAAATGACTCTTAATCATCTGACTAATTTCGGGACTCAATCCTTCAACAGATCTGAACACAAAATGAAGCATGTCTTTCGGCTTATTTCTGTGCCACTGTAATGTTTGAATGCCTGCAACGATCTCTTGTGGTATGCATGTATTGACTCCTTCACTTCCTGGGCTGTCTTGTCTATTCTCTTTCAGTCAGCATTATTGGGCAAAGTTCTTGTTTTCAAAAATTTACAGTGGTATTTTATCACGCCAGGAGATGGTGCACCTGTTGCTGGATCTCTGAGTTTCTCTTGTCAGCCAATTTATACTCCTCTTGCACTCGACCCATAAATCGGCTAGAACCACTATTTTTAACAGGGTGTTCAAATCCTCCCACAGACATTTTGCGTGTTTCACAAACATATCTCTCTCCTGGTACCACTCTACTGCCTTCTCTTTCAACCTGGGATAATCATTTGTAAATCAGAGAATGTCACTTCTGTTTCAAGGGTCATACACAAAATTCTGTCCGGGAATCTCTCTCATTGGTAAGAGTTTCACTGGATCCTAAACCTGCTGCACATTCGCAGTAAGATTTGCAGAATCCCTTTTCTTCTTGTCTCTTTTCTTTACCCATCTGCCTTCCCATTTAACTAATGCCCTACATGTTTGAATGCTCTGAATTAATTTTCTAATGTGAATTTTCATTCATATTCTCAAAATTCTTTGATTTAAAATCTAATCTGTAACTCCTCTTTAAATGTTTGGTTTTCTCTATTTCGAAGTCATATTTCTCTGCTAAGTCTGCCAATTTCTGATGTGATATTCCCTCTTTGTTAGTAATCAGTTTTCACAAATAATACAACTCATCTTATCTGAATGTGTCAATCCTGTCCAACCCCATGGTTTCCTCAATTAGGTCTTCTGCTTCTAGCCTAAGCCTGGTCAGATTTAGTGCACTTCCTCCACTGGAATCTCCTTGACTGCTACTCAGCCTCTAACCATTTGGTTAACTGCTGAGCTGTCAAACCTTGTAATGAAATGTTGTTATTGCTGACACTGGGCACCTACTGTAACATTAGGCTCGGGGTCTCTGGTGTCACCATGCTTGGATTAGGACCTATGCATGATCTCACCTCGTTGCATTTGACGGAGTCCTGAAAGGACTTAAACCAATTAACTGACCATTTCCATCAAATTTCAGTGTCATGGGGGTCATCATTCTTGCATTTTCAGTGAAACCTTCCCTCTCTGTTCTTGGACTCAGGATTTTTTTGTTCATTGTTCTTATTATTTCCATGGGAAAACAACTGTATGACTGGACCTATGGTAACTGGCACTGACACTGCACCTGGACTAGATTGGACATTTGGATCTCTAGGGTACACTATTCCTGTATTCTGACTGGTCAAAGCGGATATCTCTGTCTGTGATCCTGCAATGTGAGGGTATCTAAGGATTGCCTGCAGTTGTATTAGGGGCATCAAATTCGGGGTAGACTCTATCTGGACCAGTGTCGGCTTCTGAAAGACCTGTCCTGTCGGCACTGCTAGGTTTGTTGCAGTATATACAAAAAGTACATCTGGATAAATTCTGGGAATATCCATTTGCCACATAGTCCTTTGAATCGCTGAAGTAACTAAACACAGTGACAAACCTGAATCTGGCTCTGGGTGAATTCAGTTGGTATCGAGCTGTGGGTCTATACTGGTACTTGAACTTCTCTCATGTGCTGCATATGGCAGGGGAACGATTTCTCAGTAACTGTAAAATAAACTCAATTATCATCTGACTCTTCATCGTGTTTTAAAGACTTACTAAACTGTGTAGATTTCTGCTCTCGGTCGTCTGAAGGATATGAATCCCTCTTCTTAGTACTCTTTTTAACCTCATTCCAGTTTTCTTGTGTAATTGCTGGAAACAACTTAATTCACTGTAAAGTCTTGGTTCTCCAACATTTCTGCTTACTATCCCATGTAGCCTCTGCTATGGTTTTCTCAGCTTTCCTCATCTTTCTCTCAAATGTCAGTTGCTGTTGTTGTCTAGCTACTAGTTCTCAAATCGCTAATGCCTCATATTGCGCATGTCTCGTCGGAGATTTCAGGTCATACAGTACTCTCCTCAAATTCTCTAAAATCCTCAAAGTAAATGTTCCATGGGCAGGAATTGCTAAGCTCCAATCTCTCTCTCTGTTTCTTTGCACCACTGTTTCAGGCAAAAACATGGCACAGCTCTCTCCTCCTCAAATATGATATACGCAGATGCACCTTCTGGTGGTGTAATCTCTCCTATTCTAGTTGTAATTAACGTATCTCCCCTTAGGACACTCTTTAAAGCTTTGAAACATTTCATTTCTGTAATTTGCGCTACTTTCAATCAAATCAGGAAGTGACTTTCAATCCCAAGTTCCTTTTCGCCGACCTTCTCAACCAGTTACGTTTCACAGTTGTCCACCAATCCATTTGCGACCCTTCTCACTAACAAACCTATCCCAGTATGGCTCCGATGGCGTCACACTCACATGTACAGCGACTGACACAGCCTTTCAGCTTGTACTCCTAAACTCAAATTCACGCAAACTAAGTGCAAATATTTCTAGCACTAAATAAAATCAAAACTCAATTTGTCTGTTTACTACAGGTATGGTAACACAATCGCTTCAGAAACCTTACTGATTTTTTACTGTGGCATTTCGCTCTAACAGATACTCCTTCTTTCTCAGTTTCCCTGACATACAAGCAAAATTTGACTAGCAAATTTCACTCTCAACTGATCATTGGGTCTGTCCTGGTGCACACAGGACTTGCCAAATCTTAGTTGAATACATATCACTGACTTTAACACGCACTCTTGACTTGTCAACCACACCCAATTAACCTATTAAATAGATAAATTACAACATAATCCAAGTGTCTCATACACTTTTCAATACTCCAGAGTCTTAGACCACGCAGGGTCCGTATACCAACAACCAGGTGGACAATGTTTGAGCACAAAGCGCCACACACATGTGAAGTTCGACGACTTCCCTACTCTCACCCTTAGAAGTACGCAAACTCCATCAACAACTTCATCTGGAGTTCTCAAACATCACCTGCGATTTGCTTAACTCCTTAGTTGCCGAGCCTTTTCTCCCCAGTGCTGAGCCCTTTTTTGGGCAATTTGCGCTTAGGCCGTCCAAACTTTTTGTCTACATAAGCTATCCATGCCAAATTTGCTTAGAGTTTGTGGGTTCTCCTGGAGGAAGACTAAGAAATTAGCCAAAATACAGCTAAAATTTAGTTTTTTTTTAGAACAAATGGGAAAAAGGGCTGCAGAAGAAAGCATGTGTTTTTTTCCCTGACAATTGCATCAACAAAGGGTTTGCAGTGCTAAAATCACCATCTTCCCAGCTTTCAGGAACAGGCAGACGTCAATCAGAAAACCACATTTTTCAACACAATTTTGTCATTTTACTGGGACATACCACATTTTTACTATTTTTGTGCTTTCAGCCTCATTCCAGTTAGTGACAGAAATGGGTATGAAACCACTGCTGGATCCCGTCAGCTAAACGTTTCTGAAAAGTAGTCAAAATTGTGAATTCAGCAAGGGGTAATTTGTTTAGATCCTTCAAGGTTTTAGCCACGTTTTATTCTGTAACTTTTTCCAGCTCTGGCATATTGTTTAAAGCAATATATTGTTATGTCTGCTGGGCTCTTCTGGTTGCGGGGATGTATAGGGCTTGTAGGTTCATCAAGAACCCTAGGTACTCAGAGCCAGTAAATGAGCTGCACCTTGCAATGGGTTTTCATTGTATACCGGGCATACAGGAATTCATTTGGCGAAATATAAAGAGTCAAAAACAGGTATCAAGTAAACCTTTGTATAAGGTGTTAAGAAGCAGTGGTTATTTGCACTTCTCTGAATTCCAGGGTCCCCATATTAGCATGTAAATTGCATGTGAATTACATGACATTTCTCAAATCTACTTCTTTTTTTACACACTGCTTTACATTTGGAAGGACAAAATGTAGAGAAAGATAAGAGGCAGTAACACTTGTTCTTCTATTCTGTGGTCCCCCAGGTCTCCCGATACAAGTGGGGCACCATTTTTGTGGGTAGGCTTACTGGCCGCGACAGGAAAAGCAACATGGACACATCACATTGAAATCTGACATGTTTTCTGGAAAGTGCCCAGCTGTAGATTTTGGCCTCTAGCTCAGCCGGCACCTCGGGAAACCTACCAAGCCTGTGCATTTTTTTAAACTAGACACCTAGGGGAATCCAGGATGGGGTGACTTGTGGGGCTCTCACCACGTTCTGTCACAAACTTCCTTCCACTGAGCATTTCCCAAGTCTCCAGATAAAAATGGTACCTCACTTGTGTGGGTAGGCCTAGTGCCTGTGACAGGAAATGCCCCCAAAACACAAGGTGGACACATCACATTTTCCCAAAGAAAACTGACCAGTTTGTTTTTCAAGTGCCTAGCTGCGGATTTTGGCCTCTAGCTCAGCCGGCACCTAGAGAAAGCTAGCAAACCTATACATGTTTGAAAACTAGCCATCTAGGGAAATTCAGAATGGTGTGACTTGTGGCGCTCTCACCAGCTTCTGTTACCCAAAATCCCTTGTAAACCTCAACATTTAGCAAAACAAAACACTTTTTCTTCACATTGTGGTGATAGAAAGTTCTGGAATCTGAGAGGATCCACAAATTTAATTCCACCAGCACTTCCAAAAGTCTCCCGATAAAAATGGAACCTCACTTGTGAGGTTAGGCATGCCTAGTGCCCATGTCAGGAATGGATCACACAACGATCAATGTTAGTCCTTACATGAGGGCAACTGTTGACTATCCATTCCCGACAGAGGCACTAGGTACAAGCACTCAAGTGGGATAGTGTTTTTATCAGGACAGGTGGTAAAGTCACATCAACATTGAAGCCGACTCGTAATAGAGCCCAGCAATGTTGATGTGCAGCGGGTGTAGCAACACCCGTCGCGCATTTCACGGCCTGTAAGTCGGGCAGTGAAATGCGCAATGGGGCTGTGCCTGGGGGCCCCTGCACTGCCCATGCAGGGGCTCCCGGGGCACCCCGAGTCCCCCTTACCGCCAGCCTTTGCATGGCGGAGTTTACCACCATGGACAGGCTGGCAGTTGGGGACTCATAATCCCCAGGGCAGCGCTGCCCTGGTGGATTATGGCCGCCCGGCTGAAGCCTGATGGTATCCTGGTGGGACCGGCAGTATGACTGTGGCGAATGCACCACAGTCCTAATACGCAGGCGAAACACCGCCAGCCCGGAGTTCCGCCGGGTCATAATGACCCCCATAATCTTTTCACTTTGTATCATAACATCTGGAATCTTAAACTTTTTCAGTTTCTCTACCAAATCTATGAATTATTTTGATCTCTTAAGGAGACTACTCATCCAACTCTTCTAGCACAATCAAAGGGTACAAAGACTTTATGGTGATCTCTTGAGGAGACTAACCATGCAAAGGACCTTATGATTGGCTTTTGAGGAGACAAACCATCCTACTCTTTTACCCTTTCTAAACTTTATGTTGGCCTCTTAATTAGACTAACCATGCAAAAGACCTTATGACGGGCTCTTAAGGAGACAAACCATCCTACTCTGCTACCATTTCTGTTAGTGTGTCTGTCCTTATTTGGTCTTTTATTGTTAGTTTTTAAGGGGGCAGGTTAGAGGTTCGATAGACCTTTTGACTATGCTTAGAGTGACTCCACCAAAAGTCTCCAATTCACTACAATTTCAACACCATAATCAATAAACATAATCAAATATTCTTTGGAGTCAGTAATCTTCACACACCATGACCCATCTGGCCATGAATAACCACACCTTTATGTAAAAGTTAGAAAGTTTATTTCCCTATTTTAACAATGCTAATGTCACGTAAATTAATCTCAAAACCAACTGATAAACATATAAGAATACTGGTTGACCAAATCTTCTAAAGAATCTCAATTTAGCGAACACATTGACCACTAAACATTCGAGAGCTACAGTACAAATTAAAAGCAAGTGTAACTGCGCAATAGAAATAGTATACAACTAGATTCCACAGGTAAATAACATAAATTCTTTATGAATAATTTGTTAGTAATCTCTGGGTCTCCCCAACTAACCTTCAGATTAGAATAGCAGGTTTGGACTAAATGCAAAGCAACTTAGTCAAGTCAATTTGGTAAACGTCTAACTACGGCTCTATCAAAATAGTGGTTGTTACCTAGAAACAAAGAACAAACTTACAACAAGAGCAATAGCATTTCATTATACCTCTCCTCATATGGATGAGCAAGATGTGATTATCTGCGCCAGTTGGACATCAGCTCGGTCAGCTTCAGCAATGGGCAGTGAAAGGGGATGGTTCAGACATAGGGGTCTCTAAGCGATCTCTGAACCATTTGAGAAGGAATGTCTTAGGGATCAGCATTCAGCATCAGAAATGTAAGCAATAAAGTTAAATATAGAAATAAATCATCAGGAACTGTTCAGCTCCTCAAACAGAAAAGAATGAGCCTCCCCTCCCTCTGTGCAGTCGGGCTAAGTTAAATCACCTTAAGAACTTCCCACCCTGTCATTGGTCAGAGAATCGTACGTTTACAATTAGTCCAATAAGAATGAAACCCCAAATCTAAGCTATAACTAAACGGTCTTACACATGTCGATGATTGGCTCCACTTCTCCTGTTCTCGTTGTCAGACTCGTCAGGTAACATTTTCGTATTCATCCATACTCTAGTCCATTGTTATCTCCTGGGAACATCGCTGTCTCATGCATCAAACTCTACAATGTAACAATACAAGATATTCTAGCAAGCAATTTTCATGAGAAAGTTAGACATCTGCTAACATTTGGTCAACCCAGTGTGAACAATATATGAATTGATTTCTCTGGACGTACATTCCCATGATTTTATTAAACAGTGCAGCTTAATGTGATGCTGTGCAGGCTAGGCCCAAACCTCGCTAACTTAAGGCCTATAATTATTAAAGCAAAATACATAGTGTAAAATCATGAATATGACATACTACCACAATTGTCTAAATGCAGGCATTTTAATTAATATTTTTAATTAATAAAGACACTTCACAATAAATGTCGGCCCCTTAAGTGGGCATATTTTCCAAGTCTCATATTATTTTCTATACTAGTCAAATTCTATGCAAATTCATAATCCAAAATACGTAAAATTAATTAGTAATAAATTCAGCCTTCACACCATCCAAAACTCCTATATAAATATCAAAAATGTCCACCCATTCTTCCCACTCAATGTTTGGTCTACCTGGTTGAGTTAAGAATTGTGGGGGTGGTGAAACTTTAGTAATATCCATTCTGAATCCTCACATAAAACATAAACAATGTTATTAACTTTTTTTAAGTGCATGGAAATGTTTATGTCCTAAACTTTTCTTTTTAAAAGCTCTTTAAAAGGATTGATGAACCGAAGTACCGGTACTTTGTATTTTCATATACAGATATCATAGTTTGTGACTATACTTAAAGTTCTTATCGTGCGCTACAGGTGTAGCGTTTGTCAAGTAAATTGGTACTGTGGTTGCTATAGTGTTGGCCTTTATGTGAGAGAGTGTTAGTCCTTTGATGCTTTTTGCTGAGTGAGCGTGCATCCCAACGTCATGTGCATGTGATGTTCTCTTGCCTTGTTCGCGCTGGGGTTTGAGCGTATACTTTGATTGCTTTGCTCGCACTGAGGCTCAAGCGGTCATTTTTTATAAATGCATCCAAAGTGAATATTACATACAAGCCAATTGATTCCTAAAAGCAAGTGCAGATTGGCATCATTGAGAGGAAAGAGAGTGCGAATGAAGAGGTAAGATGTTTTCTTATGTAATCCATGCTATGGTTTGTCTTCTTTCCGTCGAGTTGAGGAATGGGGCTGTACTGATGACTCAATCTGTAGTAAAGACGCCATTGTGGTTGACTAAAAAGGTGTAGTCTAGTCACACTCAACCCAACGTGATGCTCCCTTCATCAGTCAGCTGCAACTGCTGGTCAAGGGTACACTGTTTGGGTGATGACACAAGGAGTACAATAATGGTAAAGTAACATTTTACACTTTAAAGAAACCACAGAAATAGACTGTTTTGAAACTAGCAAGCACAAATCACAACATCATCTTCAATTGCTTGGGCACCTTAGGAGTACAGAAGAAAGCCCATGTCTGGATTTTTGCTTTCTCAGTTTGCAAACAGTCTCAGGCTCTTCAGCTTCTCAAATCATATCTTCCTTTTAGTCATTGGCAATCCCAAAGACAATTGCAATTGCAAGGGAGCTGTAGTATTGGGTACTTCTCTGTTGTATGTTCTATTGCCCTTGCCTGTTCTTTTCTTGTTCTTTTCTATATTTATATACATTGTTAATTGGTACATTCCTGTCACCCCCACTCTCTTTTTGTCTCAGTAGCTTGGAATGTTGAGTATGATTCCAAGCTGACTGAGTGGAGTGGATGGACTTATCTTCGGTGCTGTGGATGGAGTTTCCTTTTTCCTGCCTTGTAACTTTGAATAAATTCAGGTCTTGCATTCAGCACTTCAAACTTCTTGGATGTCATACAGCACTACAGGAGCCCTACTCTTTTTAGAGCTTAAATTATTTCTTTGGTTTATTATTCAATCCTTTGGCTTCTATATAATGTCACATGCAGTTGAAGTGCAAAGCTTCTTCACTATCAAGGATGATACTGGTTATCCCAATCTCAACTTCGCTCTTGCCTAGTGCAATCTGCATCAGAGGTGAAATCCATCTCATTGTGGGTGAATGGATAGAAATCTGAAATAATTATACATGCTTGTCCACCCAATTTATGGTCCTCTCAATAGTCGTTCTCGGACCTTGGGCCAACTTCGACTTAAGTGAATGCATTCAGGAAACTTGCTTTCATTTTTTAACAGTTCTTATCCTTTTCTAATCAAAACTCCAAAGTTTCCTCCAATAGTACCTGACAATACTTCATAATGCAAGTCATTTCCTTCCTAAACACAGCCAGAATTCAGCTGTTAAAGCCACCCCTGATTATGAGACCTCAGTGTACCTTGGCTCCCTACCTACCTCTACTACTGATGGTGTAAATCATTCATAATTCTACAGCACCACTTATTCTAGTCCTTGCATGTGATTCTATATCTTGTCATTTTAAAACGCCTCATTGGGTTCCAGTAGCCAAATTATCTTTTTTTTTTTTTTAAACCATTAATCTTTTATCCTTCTGCTCGACAACCATTCAGTGTTTCAAAGAGATGCTGAAAATATTTGAGTTAGCCTCGCCCCACTCTCTCGTGATATCTACCCTTTCCAGCACATCCCTCAGTGCCAGGATGTCCTTCAGAGTAGCAGTCGTGCTTTAGAAATATCTTCTGGTCACCATTCATAAATGTACCACCACCAACCATTTTCTCTTCCCACTCTGTGGGCAGACCCATTCCAAGGGCCCAGCACTTCTCCAAGGAGAAAATGACCCCCCAGGCCTGCTATTTTTAGTTTTTAGCACAATGTGAGCAAACTTTATTCTGAACATAAAAAGGTGACAAATGGGTTTAGAGCCCACTCATTACTTACCCTTAACCATTCAACAAATGTACAGAGCTGTAGTAACTTAACAATATACAGTAGAAGTGGCTAAAAAGGGGAACAATATGGAACCAAGGTAAAAAGACTGTCGAAAGCTACACTTAGAGCCAGTAACTAAAGAGACAAGTGGTCTATTAAAGCAACAAAACAAGAAAGGCTTACTAAAGATGTACAGTTTCCGCCTTTAAGGAAAGGATATGCAGCACTGTGTATAGGTAGGCAGGTGGAGCTGGTGCTTGACGTACAAAATAGAGCCACAGTAAACCCAGAGATATACAGTTTGGAAAAGTTGAAGCCACAGGTCCCTAATATCTGAGAAGACACTTGCATTGCCACAGGGACCAGAACCTTGCAGCTCGACTCATATTTATCTGAAGATGTAATAACCAAATTGCGCCTGCCCGCTGGTAAATTAATTGATTCTTGGTTAAAGAGAAGAATGAATGCAGGACACTTGCAAGACCATTTGCATCATTCATAAGTCACTGCAGTCACAACCCGGATTACCTAACTAAACACTTTTGGTTTTCCAACCTTCAGAGATAGATCTGCCTCTCTGTACTTACTGGGTACTTGCATAAGCTCAATGATTGGTAGATCACTCCATGTCCATTGAAATACTTTATGGAATTTCCTCCTTACTCCTCAGCCACTCCCCCAGCCTGCATCTCCTACACACTCCCCCATCTTCTCCTCACCTCCCACACGAGGCCAATTCTAACTGTAGTCCTGAAAAGCAGCAATTTCCCAGAACATTGTTTCACTCCCTCTGGTTTTGTTTTTGTTGTTGTAGGGGGGAGCTATCCTTGCCTAGGCCGTGCCGCTGTCATTCTGCACTTGACAACTGGCTTCATGAGCACAGCCAGACTCGCTCTGTGCACACCACCCCTAAGCTTGCAGCATCATCTTGGGTTGTGCACCAATGGCCACTTCAGTCCAATCAAGGAGCCCAGTTTATACACAGTAATAAAATCAAATTGTCCCACCAGCTTGCCCCCAGCCATAGGCCCATTGGTGAACTGTGAGTTCTTCGCCTTTCCTATCTGAGCCGGGCCTCCTTCCTTGGACCGCACAGCACTTAAGTCTTGTAGGGTGGCCTACTGTGCGTTATCACTTTGCAGAACACTTTGCGCACAGAGATATGGAAACACGTTTGTTGGGTATTGGAGAGCTGTTAGTCACAGAATACATTTTTGGGTGTTTCATTCCATTTCCACCTTTCCTTAATAAGTCCTTTCAAAGAGACATAGCTATACTGTCTGGATAAGGTGCTTATCAGGTGTGATTAGTTTGACCTACTGTATTTTAGTTTCAGTACCTTTATCACCTTCTGAAGTTAGCTTTGACTGCTCGCTAATATCACTTCTGGAGCATCAAGTTTATAAAAAGAATAACTCTTATCCAAATAAAATAAAAAAAGTCTTAATTACTGAAACAACCATTGTGAACAATCCATACAGCACAGATGCTACCAAACAATCACTTTTTGCCCCGTCCCAAAATAAAGGTCTCTCAATACATTTCTGTCTTTTTCCTGTAACATAAACTTTTTGAGAAAGAGGCAGCAAAGAGATGCAAGAAGATGCTGAGATGTTTCGAGCCTGCTGAAGGGTTTTTGAACATAGGAACAACAACACGTATTTTATTCTAATATTTTACATTGATAGGAACCAGTGACAAGGCAAGCAAGATATTGCAAAGGGCAGGAGCTAGGATCTCTAAATCTTTGGTCAGGACATAGGCTGGAAAGGGTCCCACTGGGAGTAAGATCTTTTTTTATTTCAAAAGTTTTTATTAGGTTTTGAATACAAAAACGCAGTTAGCACAATAATAGGATGTAAAAACGTAGCCATTGATATTTTCAAATTAGGGAGTGGATACTGTGACACAAAATGGTAATGTACACAAGATATGAATAGCATTGGTTGGGTGACCACTAAGGTGGGAACTAAAACACAGAGGGCAAGAGGGAAGGTGAAAAGAGGAGAGAGAGAGAAGCTGCCACAGTAACACGACTAAAGTATGTACAAGCTGTGACATTGAGATGGAATAAATGTGATCGGGTAGACAGTCAATCATTAAGCATCATCCTGAAACTTGCCGTACAATTTGGTAATATCTCAATTTATCGGTGTTACATGTCAGCTATGGGGAGGATCAATGGTGGCTTGACTAACTCAAGATAGCAGTCTAGTTTGTTCCACAAGGACTCGCTGGCCGAGATACAAGAATATTGGGTAGACTTAGTCGACTGTGCTCCCCCCATGTAACAAAGCCATTCCCATCTGGCATTACTCGAAGCATTGCCTAAAGATTTCCTGGATGTTAGAACAGTCTTGTGAGCTAAAGTAATGTAGGAAAGTCCTCCTTTTTGCCCTGGTCACCCCCACACTTTTTGGACAGATACTGGTGGTTACTGACTCTTGGCTGTGCCCTGTGTACTGCTTATGGATATGCAAATTAGGCTAATTATAATTGGCTAAATTAACCTACCTATAAGTCCCTAGTATATGGTAGGGCATGTAGGTTTAGGGACCACAGCATAGGTAGTGCACCCATAGGTGCACTGCTGAGGTGCCCAGTGTCATTTTAAAGGCAGGCCTGCCTTGCTGGCTGCTTTTAAATTAAAGTTATATGCAAATTCGACTTTGGAATTAAAAGTAGTTCCAAAGTCTTAAACTACCTTATTTTTACATATAAGTCACCCCTAAGGTGTGCCCTATGTGCCCCTAGGGCTGGGTGCCATGTAACTATAAGCAGGGACCTTATAAAAATAGTTTTATAAGCCCTGGTGAGGTAAAAAACAGCCAAATTAGTTTTTCCCTCATTGTAGTAAATGGCCTTCATAGGCTAGAATGGGGAGACTTTATTTTAATTTTTAAAGTCTCCTTAAAAGATAAATACCAAGAATTTGGTATCAAATTAATTGTTGTAATAAATCCCACAACTTCCAGTTGTGGGATTTAATATAACTTGTTCAGGTAAAAAGTTTTAAACTTTACCTGAAAAGTTGCCAATTTCAGCCCTGCATTGTTTTTGCTGATGTGCTCTGATTGGCCAGCCTGAGCAACTTGGCCAAGCTGCCTTGATGAGGTGTGAAGTGGCCTGGCTTCACACAAAGGAATGTGCCTGGGGGAAGGAATCTCCCCTCAGCAGATGGTGAGGCAGGAAGGGGGAGGGCTGCCAAACTGGTCTTCAAAGGCAGAGAAGGACATTTGGAGCAACCAGCAATACCCCCACATCCTGCAACCCCAGACAACTAGGTGCCCCCTTGATTGGATTAGGAGAGGGCAGGAGAGGGGTGTGTTTATGATTTTTAGCCACACCAGTGGGTGGGCTCAGCCAGATGTAACCTCCAAAAATCAGATTCAGCCATGATGGATTTTTAGAGAATGTTGCCTCCTGGGATTGATTTTTGCCACACTTCCCAGGAAGTGGTCATCACAGGGGGAATAACCCTGCACCTGATTGGAGAACCAGGACCCCCCTGCTTTTCACCCAGGAGCAAGGATAAAACTGGCAGACCTGCACCCACACCTCAGATCCCCATCAGATTCCAACAAGGAAGAACCAAAGGAGAAGAAGGACTGCCCTGCTGGACCCCTGGCCTGCACCTGGAACCTGCACTCAGAAGGACTGCACCAGCTGCACACTTGGGCTTCACCACAAGAAGGACTTTGCCTGGCTTCAACTGGTTCAAGGAGGGACTCCCTGTTTGCTACAGGTGAAAAATTGCTATCCAGAGTCCCCTGCACCAACTCCTGAAGAAAGCGACCAGCTGACCACTGTCCAGTGGCCAAAAAGGAGTTTGCGCCAGGTGCATTCTAGGAGTTGTAGTCCGCACCCCCCAAGGACCATCTCAGAACTTCTAGACCCTTGGGGTGAGCTGTGGACCCCAAAAGAACCTTAAAAGAACATCTGGGTGAAGCCCCAGAAGTTTGGAGAAGATTTGAAATTTTTTGGAAAAAAGCTCCAGAGAGGGACCGACCCGCCGCGGAAATTCTAGCCGGCTTGCCTCAACCGCGACCCGGCCTGATTTGGTGGTCCGTCCCGGTAAAGAAAAATCTCTGAAAAAGAGACTAAGTTCGAAGGTAAAAAGTTGACCGGGACCTCCCAGCCATCGTATCCGAGAAGGGCTCCATGGACGTCGGATCAAGATCCAGGTTTACCCCGGTCGAAGGATTTTCACCTCAGAAAAACGACTAAGTCCGAAGGTAAAAATCTCCACCGAGGAATCCAGCATCGCGTATCCAGAGAAGGGTTCCAGGAGGTCAGATTCAACTGGCAGGTTCGTCCCGCTGAAGAAAATCTTCAAAATAAAGACTAAGTCAGAAGGTAACTTTTTAACCGAGGCCTCCCGCGACTTGTAGCCGAGCGGGGCTCCATCGCGGTCGGCCTGAAACTTTGACTTTGCCCCGGTCGAGGTGCAACCAGATGACCCGATTGGCGCTTTTTGTTTCTAAGCGCTAGAAAAATAATAATTCTTTAAAAATTCATATCTCCGGTTCCCCTTATCCGATTTTATTCGTTTTGGTGTCATTTTAAAGATAAAAATATATTCTATTTTTATAAATTGGTTTTGGATTTTTAAACTGTTTCCTGTGTTTTATTTAAATACTGTTTTGTGATATTTGAATGCTTTACACTCTGTCTCCTAAGTTAAGCCTTGACGCTCGTTGCCAAGCTACCAAGGGTTGAGCTGGGGTTAATTTACTGAGACCTAACTGGACCTTAGTGGAGGTTAGTGGACTATTGCTAAGTGTAGGTACCTACCTGCCCTCACCAATAACCCATTTTCCAACAAGTAAACATTAAATCTAGGAGTAAACGCTCTTCTTTCTGCACGGTTGAAGTATGGGGAAGGGACCACAAATGCAGAATGAGAACATCTGAGCAAAGGATTGGGACCATATTTAGGAGATACTTGACAATCGGGGTGATGACCCTTTTGATTGATGCTAGATTACTCCACCATGTGAGGAATTTTGATGACCTTCCGTCCAGGAATTTTTCAACTTTTTGTGTAACCAATGACTCATAACTGATTTCACAAGATCATTGTTAAACTCGAGATCTAGGTATTTGCCATTCCAATCCCGATGCACCCAGAGTTTCCTTTCTACAGAACAGGTTGAGCAGGCAAACCTCTGATTTGTCCCTATTGAGAGTGTAACCCAGTAATAAAAAGCTGTCATCAATTTTAGTCATAAATTCAGGGGTGGCTAAATCAGCATGGTCAGTCACAATCAATATATCGTCAGCATAGGCAGCTATTGTGAAACCACTATTACCCAGTTTTAGGCCTAGCAAATTGGATTGGTCATTGAGAGATAGTAAGAGCAGTTCAATAGCTAGAAGGAATAATGGGGGAGACAAGGCCCACCTCTGTCTGGTGCCTTGTTTAAGTGGAAATGAATCAGATATGACACTGTTGGTTCTTGTTTAGAGTGCAGGGGCTTGAATAAAGGGCTATCTTTATCTTTATAAAAGAATCATCTGAGATGAAGCTCGACATACCAGCTCTCAGAAACAGCTATGCAAACATATTGCTCGCTTTTTCAGCATCAACAGCTATTCTCAACAGGGGACCATTTGGTCTAGCGCTAGATGTATGATATGGCCCAACAGTCTGATGTTGTCATTGTAGAGTCTACCCTTGAGAAAACCCGATTGATAGTTGACAATCAAGGAAGGTAATATTACTTCAACTCTTCTGGCTAGGATCATGGCGTATAATTTGCAGTCCAAATTAATGAGTGGTATTGACCTATAACCTTTAGGGTAGGTATGATCTTTTCCTTCTTTGGGGTTGAGCAAAATTATTGCATCCAGTGTGGTCTCCTAGATAGATCCAAAGTTGGCATACCTATGCAAGAGATCAAGAAAAGAGGAGACCAGCTCATCTGTGAACTGTTTATAGAAACAATCAATAAATCCGTCTGGACCAGGAGCTTTCCCCCCCTTTGAGGGATTTAATGGAAGTTTGCAGTCCAGCATCAGTGATATCCTGGTTCAGGAGGAGGTGACGTTTGGGAAAGTTGAGTTTACCTAAGTACTCCAGGCTATCAGTGGCATTTACATTTTTTTTCACTGTATAGGTTTTTGTAGAAATCTAAAAAGATATGAGGAAATTCCAGTGGATCTAAGTGTAAGTGACCTTCCTTATCTCTAACTGGAGTCGTTTTGGGGAGATTATGTTTATATTTTAGGTATCAGGCTAATACTTTCCTGACGGGGTTGCTAGCCCCCAGTTTTCTTGAGTTCAATTTGGTTGGCCAGTGACCTGCCTTGGTGTTTAAAATGTTGTTATATTCCTACTTTTTATGTTTTAAGGTGTGTAAAAAGAGGGTACCTTTCTCCGAGTGGTGTCTAATTTCCAATTGTTTCATTTCGGATTCTAGGGTTTTCATCAGGGTGTTTTCAGATTTATTAGTATGGGCACTGATTCCTATTATCACTCCTCTAATAGTGACTTTGAAGGCATTCAAACACAACTGAGGGGGGGAGGGGGGGAACAGCCTTCCAGTCTGTCTGAAAGGAAGTTAACAATGGCTGATTGAATTGTTGAAGAGTATGCAGGGTTTTGTAATATTTCTGAGTTGAGTATTCAGGATTTGTCAGTGGGGCTGGTGGTGGCCCAGTCCAATATGGCTGCACTAGCCCAGTGGTCTGAAATCAGCCTAGGTTCAATGCTAGAGTCGGTGATCATTCTTGCTAAGTTAATGGATCCTAAAATGTAATCAATCTTGAAGTATGATTCATGGGGCAAGGAGTAGACGCTATATTCACTGTCATCAGGTGTTGAAGGTGCCAGGAGTCAGAGAGAGGGTAGTTATTACACATTTTGCAAAGTAGTATGTGAGAGGTAGAGGGTATGAACGTAGAACGATTTACTGTGGGATCGAGTGGAAATTTTAAGTCAACCGCGCACCCTAAGTACCAGTTGAGTGTTGTTAATGGGAGCCAAAACACCAGCTCATCTGTGTTCTTCCAAAACTCAGTATCATTTATACTAGGAATAGTAAGTGTAAGTGTTCAGTACATAAAAGTGTTTTCCTGCTTTAGATAATTTGTTGAGTAATCACCTCCCTCCTTGCTCTGCAAGTGTCAAGGACCGCAATCTTGGACTGCTTACTATTAATTGTAATCACCCCATTTTTTTCTTTTGTGCAGGCAAGCAAAAAACATCTGATATTCAGAGTGCCTCGAGAGAGGGAATGTCGTTGCCAGATAATTTGTACTCTTGTAAAAAAAACAAAAAAAAGTACAACACATTTGAACTTGTAAGAGTAAATGAGAATCTGCCACCTTTTAACTGATTGTTTCACTCTATTAGTGTGCAAAGTGCCCAATTCTAGAGTCTGTCATCATCATCAACGTAATTGGGGGCATAGTGTATTAGGGTTAGTCAAGTCCCCACTAGGATGGAGTTTCAAGAATATATAGGAGGAATGCCCTCCGTGACAAAGAGACAAGCATGTACTCCAACGTGCTATTACAAAACATGACCATGGTGTCATCCAAAAGAAAAGGCAACCCGTAGAAAGTGAGAAGGAAAAAGAGTCAAAAAGAAGGATAACATAAAAGTCGAGCCCAAAAACTCCAAAAATATCCACCCACCCCCCTCATACCAATCCACACTTCCAAACCTGAGTTGAAACCTGAAGTGTTCAATGGCACCGTAAAAAAAACAGCAGCCTAGATGGGATTTGGAATGCAAAAATGTGCATAATCGGGTAGCTCAAATGGAGCAAAAAGTAAATAAACAAATACCTCTTTTGTTATACATGAAGGTGTGGGGAATCCTAGTAATTGGATCATATCTCTCCGCAGCAGATCCGAAAGACAGGTGAAAGACAAATCGGCTTGTGCTGGAAGCTTATAGTATGCAAGCGTATATAGGAATGTGTGTAAAGTATCTGATACATTAGAGATATAGCTATTATGCTACAACAAGAAGTCATCCAACTATGCAGTCTCAAAGACTGTAAAACTAAAGGACCGAGCACAATGATATATGTCTTATTGAGATGTAATGGGGAGCAGATACAGAAACAGTGATCTTTGGGAAGAGCTTTCAACAAACCAGCACTGTATACTTATCAGTAGTACAAGTATAAACATGAGAAAGTGGAACATAATTGAAGTTAGTCTAGGCGTAGTGGCATTTCAATCATGAAGAAGCATTAGCAATATTAGAAGACAGAATGTATGAGATACACCAAAGATCATGATAGAGCAACTATATGTGTCCTACAGAAAAGCATGACAATCTTGGAGAGTAAGGGAAAAAGTTTTCTGACAATACATTCCAATGCTCCTGCATTGGAGGAAGAGGTGTCCATCTCAGCTTCTTTGAAATTGTCCAGAAATGATGACAGGTCATGATAGTCGTGGAAGAGATACGTAGAACCTTTATATGCAATGCAAAATCTGGCAGGACCTGGAAAGGAAAAGGGGATGTTCATGCTTCGAAGCCTGGGTCTGAGGGACACGAATCCTTTCTGCACTTGAATGGTAGCTTTGAACTAATCTTGCGAGATGGTTATCTGGTGGCCTTCCCATGCAATAGATGTATGCTTGTTGATGAAGTCTAGAATTAGTACTATGTGTTGGTAGCGTGGGGGCTTGCAAATGAGTGGTTTAGGTCGACCAGAGGTGGGAGCAAGGCCATTTTGGCGTGAGAGAATTCGATGGGCTCTTTCAACTTCAAAGAGTTTATCAAAGGGATATTAGTGTGATGAGACAGTCAATTTTTCAGAAAGGCAATATACGAGCAATGTTTCCCCTCAATGTCCTCAGGGAAACCAAAAAATCTGATGTTACCTCTGCTGTTCCTGTTCCTTTCTTCAAGTTCAACAATGTATCCTTGACGGAAATGGATCATTTGTGCACTGAACTGAGGTTTTTCTTTGTGGATAGGGATTTATCTCCAAGGTCGCATGATGCATTGTTCTGCTGCTGAAAGTTTGTCAGTGGGCTGTTTAATGTCCGATCTCATCCCAGAGACATTCTGTACGTGCAATCCATGCTGATGTTTGTCATCTGAGCCAGCTGGAGTACGTCAGATTGTTTTTTTTTACGATGGTATCCATTGTTTCTTTCAGTTCAGTTTTGCCTTCAATGGGGGATTCTGGAAGTGGCGGTTCTGGTTTTGATTGTTTTGTTGCCGGTTTGGAATCTTTGTCTGCCATGTCGTTGCTCACCATTCCCACAGACCGAGGTGTGGGCTATGGGCATGGAGAAATGGCCACTATCCTGAATCAGAGAGCCACATATGGAGTTGGAGCCTACGTTGATCACATCTGTGCCCCCAATCTTATCAACAAATGGGATAGCAGCAACCTAAGAAGGAGGTTTCACGTCAGCGATCAGGAGCTGTCTGATGGTAGAAGGGCACCACGGAGGTTTCTGGAACCCAAATGAAATGGTAGGTATTGCGGCAGTCGCAGAGAATGTGACAATATTGTAATGCAACACAGAAATGTCGATAATCCAGATCTCGGGCTGCTTGTGGGCGACGTTGTCTAAACCCAAATCACTGATGCAGACAAAGGGCTATAACTCACTGACGTAAGGAAGCAAGCAGGCAGACAGACAATCATGGATTGTTGTACTGAATTACACATCTTTCAAGGGTCAAGTAGCAGTAGGATAAATACCCTTCAATCACCCACTCACAACTTCACAACCTCGGGGTGGGGGGGAGGGATGAGAAAGTAGAGAAAAAGAGTCACTTCTTCAGCCTAGACATCATGCAGGGAGGCTGACTTGGCTGGATAGGTATTAGTATAAGAATGCCGTGAGAAACGAGACCTGCATCATGATCCCACACAGACCTATTTAGAAAATGTTGAGACTGGGAGAGACCGTAAATTAAACTTCCATCTGTTATATTTGGTGTTCGTGAAAGAGATCATCAGTGCCGCATTGGGGATTACGTCAATGGCTCGTTGCGATCCTTCCAGATCATTACTAATAGCCTGGCAGCATTGTAGGGCCTAGAGTGAGGGTGGAGAGCGGGCTTCGTCAGCAGCACATCTGTTAGAGCCTTTCACCTTTGCTTGCTACTTCTGCACATCTTGCATCCATATCACCTTCCCTGTCCTACTCTTCACCTCTCAACTCTCCACCCAGCCTTTCATTTTCTCTGCTGGTTCTACCATCCTGAATACATGTATTCCTTTTTCGTCTCTCCTTTCCTTTTATCTTCTGTCGCTGGGGTTGTCCCTGTTACATAGACCCCTCCCTTCTTCTTTCCATCTCTCTTCTAACCTTCTCTTGCTGTTTCTGCTCCTCGTACATTGGCCTCTATTGCCCTGATCAACTCTTCATCTCTCATCAAACCTTTACCTTTTTCTTGCTGCCCATCTAAGACCTACCTTTCCCCTCCTCTCTGCGCCAACCTTCTACTGTTTCTTGACTGTGCTGCCTTCTTCCATCCGCATCTCACCACTCTGCCTATGTGCCACTACTAGTTCTGCCTGTTTTACATGTGTGCCTCTTATCATTACACTACAGTTACGTCTCATCTCCTCCCTCAGCCTTTGAACATTTTTACTGGCTGTGCCCCATTTACATCCTCCTCTCAATTTTCATTCTCCTCAACATGTTCATCCTCCCAAAGCCTCTAATCTTTTCTCACTTATTCTGCACCTCTTACGTTTATCTCTCCCCTCCATGCTCTACTCTTCTTCTCATCTCTCCCCAGTCTCGTACCTTATCTTGCGGATTATGCTGATGTTACATACATATCAGTTCTAGCTTTATTCCTTCTCTTTCTGGTTCTGTTACTCTTGTATCCATCTCTCTCCTACATGGTGTGTGCTTCACCTCAGCTCTCCCCATGTCTTTTACCTCTCACTGATTCTCTCATCGTTATCTCTCCCCTCCACTTAAGTTCTCTTAAATCAGCATCTCTCATCCATGTATTGCCCTTCTCTCATTCCAGACTCCTAACTTTTGTCAACTTGTCTGCCCTCTTTACATTCACCTCTCCTGTTCTACATCCCCAGGCTCTTATCTTGTCACATTGTTTGTGCTTGTCTTACACCTACCTTTTTCTTGCATGCTCTACATTATACTTCATCTCTCCACTGGTCTTTTTCCTTTCTCACTGTTTCTACCCCTTTTACAGCAACCTCTCGCCTCCTTGTTGTACACGTCACCTCTCTCCAGCTTCTAACTGTCTGTCAGTGGTTCTACGCCTCTCGCATCTACTTCCCTCCTGCCTCTCTCCTTCAGCACCTTACCGGCTCTTGGTAGTGCTGCCCTCTTATTTACACCTCTAACATTCCCTCTTCTGCCACTTACCTTCTCCCGATGGTTCTGCTCATCTTGTATCTACGTCTTCTATCCATTGCACTACTTTTCGCCTTTCATCTTTCACTCTTCATGTTTCATCTCACTCCTGCCTCTACCCTCCTTTTGCTGGTTCTGCATCTCTAACATCCACCTCTCCCCTCCATGTGGTGCTCTTCACCACTCTTCTCCCCATGGCCTCTTATCTGGTTTCAGCTGTTCTCTTTCTTATCCTCCACCTCTTCACTTCCACTTCCCTACTCCCTGAAAGGCTCTTACATTGTTGCACGGGTTCTGCTTCTCTTAACATTTCTCTCTTTTGCTATTAGAGGTAGGTGAGCCACTCAAAGCTCGGCTATGACTCAGACAAGATCCTCAAGCCCAAAACGAGACAAACTTTCACAGGAGGCGATGTGCCCTTTAGGCTACAGCTGTCCACCATGCACAGGGAGTCAGACTTGAACCTTGGCTTAGCATCCTGTGAATCTAGGCAAATCTCCCTGTTGTGTGAGTGGGGGGGGAGTATAAATGTTGAACGTAGTCTGTGTTGGTTGTGACATGCTGTTATGTCCATGGGCGAGGTGATACTATGGGGAGGCCTAAAAAACAGTGTGGACCTTACCTGTCACCCACGCTCTTGCATCATTCTCCAAGAATTAAAGTTGAAGCATTAATCTTTAATGCCATAAAGAAATCCCCATCCTAGTGGCTGACTTATGCTGTGACAAACTGGAGAATCTAGGACCTGCTGAACTACATTGTGTAATCCTAGGCAAATACTTAATTTCACAAGCCTCCATATTGTTCATTATCATGCAATGATATAATAAGATGTACTAAAGTGAAACACTTCTGTGACTTAAAGAAATATTCTTTTTTTTTATTTTGATGCCACCTGATCTTGTTCTAAAATTATGTTTTATTGCATTATTGATAAGCTCATTATTTTCAAGCATTGGCTCGGCATGGACATTTGGAGCCAGATTCGACCTCGAGCTATGCTCTGGCTTGGCTCGCCCCGTTAATTAGTTGGCTTTCCTACCTATACAAGCTATACCTTTCACCTCTTCTCACTCCCAGTGGGTAAATTAGCTAAAATGTCTTGCAATGTAGAGCAGCAGCCAAAAATGCTGTGCTGTGTTGCATGAGAGGGAGAGAAAAGGACAGCGCTATATATACTGAGATATGGTGCTGACCTGTTCACTGGCCAGCACTGGCGCACAATTAGGCTGCCAGCACCTTGCACACATCTTTGCACCTTAGTACAAAAGTGTCTGAGTCAAGTCTGGCATAGATTTTGTACTGCTAGGATACCCTTCCAGTATAAAATACTACAATAACTTTTATACTTTTCCTACTGTGTACGTGTACTGCACAGTGCAGCACACATGCAGTGCAGGAAAAGGTTGGAGAAATAAAATCATTTCTCCTCTATGATGCCAAAGTCAAATGGGTGTGTTCGGCAAAACCCTGTCTACATTGTTTTGTAGATAGGGTTTGCATAAAAAATCATGGGTGGTTGCATGAGAACCCCCATGTACCACCCATGAAATTCCATTTTGATGCAAAGTAATGCAAAGCAGCATTAGGCCTACAACCCCCCGCCACTACCGTATATGAGTAAAACAAGACCAAAAAATAAAAATCCAACATACACAAGTAAAGATACAAATTTCAGAAAGATGAAATCTTAGTATAGCGCTTAATAATACAATAGCTCCAACTGGGGCTATCATGATTTCTTGACAGAGTTGTTTCCAACAGTCCGAAGCCACTCGCGAGGGAGTGAGGACCCGTCATGGAGTCACACAGACCTCAGGTACAGCACCTTGCGAAATGCTGAGGAAACAAAGATGTTGCACGAGTCGGAGAGGTGAGGTGTTGCTGGAACCAGTGAGGTGTTGGATCCTTACGGTTGTAGTGGAGGTGATGTGGTGCCAGTGGTGAGGCTTCAGTTCCTTACGATAAGGCCAGGTCGGTTAATCCAGCAGGTCAAGATGTCGACTTTGCAGTGTTGCAATCACGCTATGGGGCCACAGGTGCTTCAGCGGAGTTGGGGCCAGAGCACTCTGGACTCATGCTGTGGGGAGACTTTTAAGGTGCAAGTAGTGGCACGGAGACAGTCAGTGGTGCCAGTTCCGAGGTTCCTCTGGAATAAATGTGCTTGGTTTCTTCTTGGTTGCACCAGAACTCACTTAAAAGGGCGTTGGAACTGGATTTGGCACCACATGGCAAGTCAGGACTCTCAGCAAGAAAGCCTAGGTGCTGGCAGATGAAGTCTTTGATGTCCCTGTGACTTCTTAACAGAAGTCAAGCTCAGTCCAAGCCTTTGGAGAACCTTTGGAAACAGGAGGCAGAAAGCAAAGTTCAGTCCTTTCACTCCCAGAACAGAAGCAGCAGGCCAGCACAGCAAAGCTACAGGCAGAGTGTCAGTCCCTCCCACAGCACCCAGCTCTTCTTCCTGGCAGATGTCCTTGGTCCAGAAGGATTCTAACTATGTGGTGTCAAAGGTCCAGTACTTATACCTGTTTCTGTCTTAGTAGGCAAACTTCTAGGAGAAGTCTTTGTGGTGCACACAACTCTGCCCTGGCCCCAGACACACTCCAGGGGATGGAGACTGCTTTTTGTGACTACAGGCACAGCACTATCCAAGTGCAAGTATCAGCTCCTCCCACCTTTCTAGCTCAGGAGGACCCATCAGCCTGGTGATGGGCCATCAGGATATGCAGGGCACACCTCAGCTCCCTTTGTGACTGTCTACAGTGAATGCACAAACAACCCAACTGCCACCCAGAGGTGTATACAGGAGGCAGGCTGAGGCAATGAATGGTTAAGCAAGAAAATTACCACTTTCTAAAAGTGGCATTTTCTAACATACAATTCAAAAAACCAACTTCCTCAAAAGATGTTTTTTTAAATTGTGAGTTCAGAGACCCCAAACTCGATTTCTCTATCTGATCCCAAAGGGAAATTACACCGAAATGATATTCCAAGGCAACCCTATGTTACCCTTTGGGAGAGATGGGCCTTACAATGGTGAAAAACAAATTGAGCAGTATTTTACTATCAGGACATGTAAAACACACCAGAACATGCCCTACCTCATAATAATACTGCACCCCGCCCATTGGGCTTGGGCCTACTGTAGGGGTGACTTACATGTAGTAAAAGGAAACATTTGGGCCTGGTAAGTTGGTGCACTTGCCAGGATGAAATGGCAGTTTAAACAAACACACACACACACTCACACACTCTCACACTCACACGCTATCAAAATACACAAGTCAAGTTATCAATTAAAAAGCAAGATGAGTCTTCATGTAGTTTTAAACACACACTAACACTGTTTGCATGAAAATGAACCGTGGGTGCATCAAAAATAACCCTGCACAGGTGAGTGTGTGTCAAAAAGGGCTTGCAATGTGTCGATTTCACTCATGAGCAAGACCTTGCGTTGTTACTCCTTTCGTAGGGGCGCGTTGTTTCTTCTCTCCGCAGGAGAGTGATGCGTCGATCCGGTCAGCACTCTCGGGTCTGGGCAGGCCTTGTGTTGTTTTTACACGCCCAGCGGTGCTTGTGTCGGAAATCCAGCCATACGATGATCCGAAAGCCACACAGCGCGGGTTTGCGATCTCATCATCCTCCGTGAGTGATGCTGCGCGTCATTTCTCCAGCTCCGTGCATCGATTCTTCGGTCGCATTGCAGGTGAGTGTCAATTTTCAGCCGCAAAGCTGGCAGTGCATTGATTTTCCAGCCGCAGATCGGAGTCGCATCGATCTTTGCCCTGCACGGCGTTCTGTACGTGGATTTCTTCCTCTTAGGCTGCCAGCTTCTCCTTTCAGGGTCCCAGGAACTGGATGGGCACCACAGGGCACAGTATGAGTCTCTCCAGAGACTCCAGGTGCTGGCAGAGAGAAGTCTTTGCTGTCCCTGAGACTTCAAGCAACAGGAGGCAAGCTCTAAATCAAGCCCGTGGAGATCTTCACAAGATTGAAGGCACACAAATCCAGTCTTTGCCCTCTCACTCTGGCAGAAGCAGCAACTGAAGGATAGCTCCACAGATCTTCAGCTCTCCTCCAGGCAGAGGTTCCTCTTGGTTAACAGAAGTGTTCTAAAGTCTGTGGTTTGGGGTGCCCTTCTTATACCCATTTTCTCCTTTGAAGTAAGCCTACTTCAAAGCAAAGTCTATCTTGAATGTGAAATCCTGCCTTGCACAGGCCAGGCTCCCGACACTCACCAGGGGGTTGGAGACTACATTGTGTGAGGACAGGCACAGCCCTTTTAGGTGCGAGTGACCAATCCTCCCCTCCTTCCTAACACAGAGGGCTCATAAGGAAATGCAGGCTACACCCCAGCTCCCTTTGTGTCACTGTCTAGTGTGAGGTGCAAGCAGCCCAACTGTCAAACTGACCCAGAAAGGGAAATCACAAACAGGCAGAGTCACAGAAATTGTATAAGCAAGAAAATGCTCACTTTCTAAAAGTGGCATTTTTAAACACACAATCTTAAAATCAACTTTACTAAAAGATGTATTTTTAAATTGTGAGCTCAGAGACCCCAAACTCCACATGTTCATCCGCTCCCAAAGGGAATCTGCACTTTAATCATATTTAAATAGGAATGTTAACCTATGAGAGGGACAGGCCTTGCAACAGTGAAAAACGAATTTAGCAATATTTCACTGTTAGGACATATAAACAACATTACTATATGTCCTACCTTAACCATGCACTGTACCCTGCCCTTGGGGCTACCTGGGGCCCTCCTTAGGGGTGCCTTACATGTAAGAAAAAGGAAGGCTTAGGCCTGGCAAGTGGGTACACTTGCCAAGTCAAATTTACAGTTAAAACTGTACACATAGACACTGCAGTGGCAGGTCTGAGACATGATTACAGAGCTACTTATGTGGGTGGCACAACCAGTGCTGCAGGCCCACTAGCAGCATTTGGTTTACAGGCCCTGGGCACCTCTAGTGCACTCTACTAGGGACTTCCTAGTAAATCAAATATGCCAATCATTGATGAACCAATTACATACACATTTTGGAAAGGAGCACTTGCACTTTAGCACTGCTTAGCAGTGGTAAAGTGCCCAGAGGAACAAAAACAGCAGAAACAGAGTCCGGCACACATCAACAACCTGGGAAACAGAGACAAAAAGTTAAGGGAGACCACGCCAAGGATGAAAAGTCTAGCAGTATGTTTAGAGAGGTTGGCAGAAAGAGCTGAAAAAGACAAACTGACTGTTGGACATAGTGGTACAAAATATTTGAAAGAATGTTAAAGGAACAAACTGGGAATGAGTTTGTATACCGGAACTTACAATCCAGTGTGTGCCTTCTAAGAGGAATAAAGTGAGGTTGGGATTTTGATTTAGTCCTGATTAGTTTGGTTTATTTTCTGAAATTCCCTGATGTTACTGAGGGGGTGCCGGAACTATGGTGACTGAGGGATCCTCACTGAAGGGAGCTGCTGAGACACGGAGTCTTGAAGCAAAGTGTCATCATGCAGCAGCCTAGGGTGAGCTACAGCACGCTGATCAACAGCAGTGGTTTTGCTGGCAGCAGGAGGCATGGTGCTGGTATGATGGGAGAGGACAGTGCTGAAGGCTTCATATCGCGGCCAGTACAGGAGGAGGAAGCAGTGGCTGCAGGCCTTGTGGGCGCATCCGTGGTGCAAACATGAGCCAGACAGTGGCACTGGATTTAAAAATAAAAAATAAAACAATTGGGGCTCAGTGCTATTTAAAACAACAACGCTCCTAATGTGTGGCAGTACCGGTTACCCATTTAAAAAAAAAAAAAAAAATAGTCCTGAAACAATGGATAAAAAATGGCTGCTGCATAGGCTTAAGTATTTGCCCACTGCTCCCAGGGAAGGCTAAACACCAGAAGAGGCATGACGTATGCATGCCCTTGAGGAATGGGGAGAACGAAAAATGGAGCGATTATGGTGCTAGCAAATGGGAAACCTATGGGCAGGCTTTAAGCCCATGAAATAGATACAGCATGTCTCGGTTTGAGACAGCGCTTGCGCCCCATCTACAGCCGAGACCTAGTAAAACTATATGATGTGATCAACACTGGCCACATCATAGCGTTTTTTTCTTTACTTTAAGCCATAGTGAGAAGCAGCTTGTGCTGCTGTGGAGCTTGTCTAAAAACATTGACAAATCCAAAAGATCTTGCAGAGGCATAACCTATTGCCTATGCTTATATGGGAGAGTCAAAGGAAGCAAGACTTGACACATAGAGCAACAGTACCCTCTAGTGACAAGTAGAGCTGCAGCCCTAACCTAGCCGTATTTTCCTGCCCAAATGCTCTCTTTCCCTCTCTTTCTCTTCCCCAACCTCCCTAATCCCCACATGTAACCTTAAGAATAGGAGTGAATACTTTGCTTTTCAACTACACAGCTGCTACATTACTTCAGGTGTAACCTCTAGAAGGTTAGGCCTGAAGGATGCGCACCGCACTCCTCCCTGCCTTGTCACATCGTTTAGCCACTTCTACCTCATCTGATGTGCCTTGAAAAGACTACAACAGGGCCAAAGTGATTGCCAGTGACCCAGACATTTGCAAGCCTTTCATCCATCACAGTTCTATTTTCCTTTCTGATGTGTTAACCTCAAAATCACTTCTACATACACAGGAGGGAGCTTCAAAGTTACAACAGAAGCGAGATTACAAAGGCTAAGTGCAACACTTCTGATGATTAAAATAGAGAAAAAAAAATTATTTTGGGTACAAGAAAGGGTTGAGGCTGTCCCCCTGACGATAGTGAAGTCATTGCTCAAACCAGCTAATGCGCATTTAGGGGTCTCCTAAATACATTGCAACATATGAATAAAATAGAGGCATGATAATTTTCCCCTTTGACCACTATCTGACCTCCCCAAGACAGTATCCACTACAGGAAGGGAACTCTCCCTATTTATATGATTGTTTTCATTTTTACAGTTTGTATGATATCTTTGGCAGTGACGGACAGAGTTTCTTCCCAAATATGATTATACAAAAAAAAGAAATGATTGACTTCAAACATACATCGATATGTAGTAAGATAATATTTGTATGTTTTCTAAAAGTTATTAGAAATGTTCTGAACAAAGTCCACTCCAAAGTGTGGTGTTGCTGAGGATATGAAGGTCTGTGTCCAAGTCTGTGCGTTCAATCAATCAGTCAAGTTGTATTATATATAGCACGGCTTATCACCCTCAAGGGTATCCAGGTGCTTTGCTGCAGGTCTCTTTCGAAGAGCCAGGTCTTTACTCCTTTCTGAAGTCCAACGGTGAGGTGCGGAGGTGGAGGGGGAAGGTGTTCCAGGCTTTGGCGACAAGATGGGAGAAGGAGAGTCCTCCGGTGTGGCAGTGGTGTACGCAGAGGATCCATGCAAGGGCATGGTGTGCTGAGCAGAGGTTCTTAGAGGGATGGTGGAAGTGTAGTCCGGTATGCAGGTCCCTGGTCATGGAGGACTTCGTAGTCATGGGTCAGGAACCTGAATTGGCATCTCTTCTGGACAAGGAGCCAGTGGTGGTCTTTCAGGTGCTTGGTGATGTGGGCTCTCTTGGGTAAGTCGAGGATCAGTCTGGAGGCTACATTCAGTATTGAATGGAGTCTTTGCATGAGTTCGGTGGAGGTACGTGCCTAGAGTGCGTTGCCGTAGTCCAGTCAGCTGGTGATGAGGGCATGTGTCACTGTCTTCCTGGTGTCGATGGGGAGCCACGTGAAGATTTTGCAGAGCATGTGGAAGCAGGCTGAGGAGACAGCATGGACCAGCCGTTTCATAGAGAGCTTACTATCTAGGATGATGCTGAGGTTGCGGTGTGATCTTTGGTGTGGGCATGGGTCCGAGTTCCAAGGGCCACCAGGAGTCATTCCAGAGGGCTGTGTGTTTGCCAAAGATAAGAACTTCCATCTTGTTGGTGTTGAGTTCTAGGTGGTTGTCCCTCATCCATGCTGAGACGTCCTTCATGCAGTTGTGGATGTCAACCTTTGTTGTGGAGGGGTCGGCAGCGAGCGATAGGACTAGCCGAGTGTCGTTGGCATAGGAGATGATGTTGATGTCTGCGAGAGGGTCATGTACATGTTGAAAAGTGTGGGGCTGAGAGAGAGCCTTGGGGCACGCTGCATATGATGAGCTTGGCTTGCAATGTGCAGGGTGGACTTTTTGGGTGCATCCTGTGGGAAAGGATGCCATCCATGTGAGAGCGTTGTCTATTATTCCAATCTGGCATAGGCGGTTAATGAGAATGTGGTGGAAGACAGTGTAGAAGGCAGCAATGCTTTTGAGCAGGGTGGCTGATTCTCCTCTGTCAAGAAGGGTGTGAATGTAATCGGCTGCGGCAATCAGAGCTGTCGCTGTGCTGTAATTGGTTCTGAATCCTGATTGGGAGGGGCATAGCAAGTTGCTTGTTTACAGGTGGTTGATGAGTTGTTGGTTGATGGCCTTTTCTAGTACCTTGGTGAGGAATGGGAGCAGAGAGATGGGAAGGTAGTTTTCTGGAGTCTGCCAAGGGTTTATTGAGGAGGGTCTGACCTCCACATGTTTCCAGGCATCGGGGAAGGTGGAGATGGTTAATGAGGTGTTGATGATGGCAGAGAGTTTGGGCTGATCTTGTCTTTTCCTAGGTTGAAGAGTCGGTGGGGGAAGGGGTCAGTAGGTGCTCCCCAGTGGATGCCGTTCATTCTGGTAGCTGTGTCTTGTGCGCTGAGCTGTCCCCATGTGTTGAGTGTGAAGTCGGCAGTGGTGATTGCTTGGAGGCTGCGTGGGTTAGAGGGTTGGGCATCAAAGTTCTTGTAGATGGTTGCTATCTTGTTGTGGAAGTGGTTGGCGAGTGCACCGCAGAGTTCTTGCAAAGGCAGATCGCATTTTCTGTGGCTGTTAGGCAGGTTAACTCTCACATGATGGTGAAGAGTTCCTTTGTATGGTTAGCTCTGGTGTCAATGCGATGGGTCAGGGCCTCTCTCTTTGCTGCTTTGATCTGACAATGGTATTCGTTGAGGGCTGATTTGAAGGTGGCTCTGTCGGTGCGGTCCTTGCTGGTGTGCCACCTTCTCTCGAGCTGTTTGCACTTATGTTTTGATGTACTGAGTTCGCTTGTTTGGTTGGTTTGTGTGTTTTTGCTAATTTGGTGCGGTCAACTTCGTTGTCGATGTTGATCATCCAATCGTTAAAGTTCTGAACTGCGAGGCCCAGGTTAATGGTCCCTGCAGGCTGTGCGCTGTTGAAGGCACTCGTCCATTGTTGCTGCATGACCTGCTGCTGCGGAAGGTGGTGCTGAGTAGTCTGGGGGTGGTGTGGGCATGTCCGGCTTTGAAGTGTACGATGGAGTGGACCGGCAGGGTAAGTTCCAAGGTGTGGCTGTATCAGATTCTGTTGCTAGATGTGAAGGTGGGGTCAAATGTGTGTCCTGCTTTGTGCATAGGGTCAGTGACTAGTTGCTTGAGGCTGATGTTGCCCAGTCTCTCCAGAAGGTCAGTAGAGTTGGTGTCAGTGGGGTTGTCTAAGTAAAAGTTGAGGTCTCCCAGGAAAACGTAGTGCTCAAATTCAATGGTGAGCGGGGTGAGGAAATCTGAGATCGCATTGCTGAATCCAGTGCAAGGTCCTGCCGGTCTGTAGGCGAGGGTGCCTTTGATGATGGTGGTGTTGTCGGTGCAGAGCTGGAAGTTCATGTGTTCCATGATAGTTCTGATTTTTTCATTGGTGACTGTTGAAAATGGCCTCTCCGCAGGATCACCGCCAAACTTTTTGCCTTCCTCATTCTCTTTTTCTGACCTAATTTTTGCTGGCTTTTTCTGACCTCATTTTTGCTGGCTTTAGGACTCTGCGCACTTTACTACTGCTAATCAGTGCTAAAGTGCATATGCTGTCTCCCTCAAACGTGGTAACATTGGCTTATACCCAATTGTCATATTTAATTTACTTCCCTAGTAAAGTGCACTATATGTGCCCAGGGCCTGATAATTGAATGATACTAGTGGGCCTGCAGCACTGATTGTGCCAACCACATAAGTAACACCTTAACCATGTCTCAGGCCTGCCATTGCAAGGCCTGTGTGTGCAGTTTCACTACCACTGCGACATTACATTTAAAAGTACTTGCCAAGCTTTGAACTCCCCTTTTTCTACATATGTCACCCCTAAAGTAAGCCTACGTAACCCACAGGGCAGGGTGCTATGTAGGTAAAAGGTAGGACATATACCTCCGTGTTTTATATATCCTGGTAGTGGGAAACTCCTATACTTGTTTTCCACTACTGTGAGGCCTGCTCCTTTCATAGAATAGCACTAGGGCTACCCTCATATACTGTTTGAGTGGTAGATTCTGATCAGAAAGGGGTAAACGGGTCATGTTTAGTATGGCCAGAATGGTAATAGAAAATCCTGCTTATTGGTGAGGTTGGATTTTATATTACTATTTTAGAAATGCTACTTTTAAAACGTGAACATTCCTTTGCACTTAAAATCCATCTGGGCCTTACAGCCTGTCTCCAATCCAAGGCTGGGCTGGTTGACAGCTTCCTTGTGCATTTCACCCAGACAACCACAAACACAGGCTACTCAATCACACCTGCATCCTCATATTGAATGGGTCTTCCTGTGCTGGAAGGGTGGAGGGGCCTGACACTTACATTTCAAAGGCTAGTAGCCTGCCCTCGCGCAATGGACTATCAAACCCCCTACTGGGACCCTGGCAGACAGTCATGTACTGAAAGGGGACCTTGTGCACTTCAAAACCACTATTTGAAGTCTCCCCCACTTCAAAGGCATTTTGGGTATATAAACTGGGTCCCTTACCCCACCAAATCAGACACTTCTGAACCAGATCCTGCAATCTGTCAAGAGGAGCTGCCTGACTGCCCAAAGTACTCACCTGGACTGCTTTGCTGTGAAGGACTCCTGTCTTGCTGTTGCCCTGCTGCCTTGCTGGCCTCTGACTTTGCTGAGAAGTGCTTTCCAAGGGCTTAGATTGAGCTTGCCTCCTGTTTCTGAAGTCTCAGGGCCAAAAAGACTTCCTCTTTTAAAGGAACCTCCTTGTGTGCTTTAAATCGATGCACAGCCTTCTAGAAAACGACACACAGCCTGCCCTGTGCCGAGAAATGCACCGCTTCGCTGAACCGGAACGATGCAGCCCAACTTCCTGAGTGGAGATCGACGCAGCGCCTGTGTTGCGACCCGAACTTCGACGCACAGCCATACTAGATCGATGCACAGCCGAGCCGCAACAACCCAGCCCGACTTCCTGAGTGAAGAATCGACGTAGTGCCTGCTGTGTGACAGAAACTCCGATGCACCGCCCACCGGAGCGACGCAGCACCTGTGACTTCGTCCCACACACCCAGGATTTCCACGCATCATCCCTGTGCGTCAAAAGAACCCCGCATGGCAGTGAGGACCCAAGACTGTGTGCTGGAAATCAACGCAAAGCCCTTGCAGCGTGGGAAGAAATGATGCATCGTCTGTGCTGTGTCAGGAAATCCAAAGCACACCTTCTTTTTTCTACACATCTCCTCCTCTGCAGTCTCAGTGAGTGTAATTTTGACGTAAACCAGGTACTTTGTGCACACGAGACAATTGTTGATTTTTTTAAAGACTTAAGACTCTTCTTAACATTGCAAAAGTGATATTTCAACTTGTGCTTATCGAATCTTTATTGTTTTGACCTTAATTTAATCAAATAAATATCTTATATTTTTCTAAACCTGTGTGGTGCATTTTTGTGGTGTTTTCACTGTGTTATTGCATGGTTTATTGCACAAATACTTTACACATTGCCTTCTAAGTTAAGCCTGACTGCTCAGTGCCAAGATACCAGAGGGTGGGCACAGGATAGTTTGGATTATGTGTGATTTACCCTGACTAGGATTGTGGTCCTTACTTGGACAAGGGTGTATACCTCTGCCAACTAGAGACCCCATTTCTAACAGTGACACTGCACGTGATTGTGTTCTTGTGTATGATGGCTATGCCTCCTCTGTGTCTGTTTGTGCGGTCGGGGTGTTTGACCTTATAGCCGCTGGGTGTTGCTGTGACGATCTCCAGGGGCGATGCTGGGGTAAGCCACGTCTCTGTGATGAAGATTACATTGGGGGCAATGGTGGAGATGGTGTCCCAAATTTCGATGGTGTGTTTGCTGAGTGATCTGGCGTTGAGCAGGAGGCATCTGAGTTGGTTGCGTGGGGTCTGCGTCAGAGTGGGTGGCGGATTCTTGTTTGCTGCAGGCAGCGTCTTGCGAAGTCTGGCAAAGGTGGTTGGTTTTGGCTTGCAGACAGGTGAAGGAGCCTGTTCTGAGGTGGGGCGATACAAAGCAGCATATGTTACTGTAACTGGGATCCAGAAAGCGAAGGAGGGTGGCAGAGTACCTGTGGAAGTCCAAGGGGCCAGGCTTCCTGGTGGTGGGCATGATCTGGGAGCAGTCGGGCTTGCCTTTGGTGCGCCTTCGGTGTGCTAGCAGTGCACCCAGTGCGCGGCTGTGCTGCAGCCTCCATGAAATATGCCTGAGAGGAGGGCAGGGCATAGGGGAGGCAGGAAACGGGACTGGGCCCTGGAAAATGCAGGACGGGAGGCGGCCCTGTGGAAGGAGGGACCTAGGCCTTGGTGTGCGTTGGTGGGGCTGATAAGCAGTAGGGGCAGGCAAGCAAGGCTGGCAGCGAGACTGGCAGTAGCGGGGGAACATATGGGTTAGAGTCTGAGCATCTGAAAAGGACAATCCCTGAACCCAATGAGATAAGGCAACACAGGGATAAATATAGCCCTACAAATTAATGTTTTCTTCAGAGCGCCACACCTTATGTACATTTATGATTTAGGAAGAAGTGTGAGGTACCAACATAATCCTTTCTTTCCCTTGATATTAAGAGTTATTCTTAGTGATATACCCATATGACTTACCAGATACAAGACATACTGAGTTTGACAGCCCAGATTTATTGATCGAACCTCTGGTATATGACTTCGCCGGTGGTGTGTGGAAAAAAGGCTGTGGTGTTCTGCAGCCTTTGACTCATATTGCTCAACAGTGGTTGCCTACGGCTGTGTGGTGCTTGAGTGGGGTCTCTACTTTGTACACAAATATACCTGAATGATGTGCTCCGGGTCAAGGACCATTAAAAAGCGGTGCCGGGACTCAAATTCTTCTGCTGTTGGCATCCTTAAAAGATAGGAGAGGAAATCTTACTCATCGACAACTATGTAGCTGTTGAGCATCTTCTTAGATTTGAGGGTTCAATGGCCCATAGGGGCAATACTTAATATGAATAGCTTCCATTTCTCTGTGGGCACCTATGGTACCCAGGACTTAGACCAGGATGCAAAATTAATTTTCTTTCTCAATCCACCGATAGTTCTTTGCCAAGACACTCACCTAGGGTGCTAGTGGAGGGGGAAAGCAATGGGGTGTCCATGAAATCAGCAAATGTGATCCCGTAGCCAAATGAATGGAGCAGGAAAAGTGACACTCTACCTTGGATAGCAAACATCCTCCAGCCAGTTGTGGTCATGACTGGCAAGAACTGGGGTCTAATGAAAGGATAGCAAATCCACAGCGCGATCATGAGGGTTTTACTCTCTTTTACGCCACAAGACAAGGGACATTTGAGGACTTTCTACCACAGATTCACAATTATTTGTAAGCCCACGTTGAGTGCAAATTCAAGTCAAGGGCTGCTCCTCTGCAAGTGATGCCCTGTTTGGCTAACTGTACAGCCAAGCATGTACCGGTACATGGCAGGCCTTTGATAAGCAAGACAATTTTCTTTGGATTCAGGAAATGGCTGGCCACCTAGACCATGCTTTCCCCTAGAATGCCTAATTTCTTTGTTTTTTTAAAGCTCGGGTGATACACACTTGCCATACTCTATTTGGCCGTGCAATGATCGCACCAGTCGAAACAAGGAAAAGCAGCATACGCCACTCAGTTCTTAAGATCAAACATTTGACACTGGGACCAGGAGATCCTACGTTTCATTCTTATCGTTCACAGGAAGCAAGTGCATTTTATTATAGCGCTCTATCCAGTCTTGTGCTTGCAGCAGACCTAGAAACTGCCCATGGCTGCATGACTATATGTTTGTATTGCATTGCATTGTATTTGCGCATGTAGTCAATCGGGGGAGCGCAGATGTTAATGTATTTTCAAAAAGGTCTAATCATTTCCTTACTAGAAATTAGTCACGTGTTCAACCAGGAGCTTCAGCTTCATTTCAATTCTTGCGTTTGAAGTAAAGGCAGTACTGAACCCTCGGAGTATACCAATCATATTGAGGAGCTGGGCCGCACTTGTGCTTTGTCAGAGGCCAGTATAAAAAATACTACAGATAATCACCTCGAACATGGGGGCATTCTATATGAAATCACTACATTATAGTGAAAAGAACTTCAAAGTTGATCATATAGGAAAGAACATACAGCAGGATGAAGAGATTGGTAGCTCCGTCTGCCTCAGGGCGTAGATTCAGATGGGGTTTTTTGGGGTGTTACACCCCCCCTAATAAATGTATTTTATGAGGAATAGTTGCGCACAGTTACTTTCTTTCAGCTAGGTATGGCAAGGTGTCTGTCGGATTTCACCTTGGATTTTTGCATGCACACACTAATAAAAACACACACTCTCTCTCATTGCTGTCTTGACAATTCTCAAAAAATTGTGATTATTTTATTGTAGCTTGCAGCACTTCTTAGTCCTGCCAGTGCTGCCAATGATAGAACCAACACAACTACTAACAATCACACTCTTACAGGTCTGACAATTCACACTATTTAAGGCCACTCAAAGCTGTTAGAAAAGTGTGGGCTGCAGGTATTATTAATTTGTAATGTATATTGAATTATTAAATACTCTGATGTTGTGCTCTTCTGAAAATTAGACAGACAGTGCCACCATCTGGGAGACTGTCATAAGTATGGTGTTGAGAATTAAGTGCTGGTGCTGAGCACAGGAAACCACTGGCCCAAATTAAGCAATGGTGACCGCCATCGCAACAGTGGTGAAGATGCAGCTCAGTTCAAGGTTTTTACAAGCTGTTGTGTGAATTATGCAGTATCCGCCACCACTGCTAGCAAGAACAGTCTTCAGCCCTGCTCACTACCTGCCTTGCTGCTTGCATAAGACAGTCGATCCGCAGTCATTATTTTCACTCTGAGTTGTTTAGGTTTTCACGTTTAAATACGTAAGTATTTAAGGTTTTTTACTTGATACAAAAAAAGATCTCCACAGCCCAAAACATGCTAATGTTTACACTTTCTGGGCAAAAGTGTCACCTCTTTCAATGCTCGAATGCAACAATCAGAAGCTGAAAGTCGATCAGTTACATTTTGCAATTGTTACACTGTGTTGTACTCGGGGTGCAGCAAGGTTAATAGGTTTAACCTAAAATACCTTTAATATTTGTAAATTTGCTGAATTTGAAGGAATACGTAGCGGACACAGACGTTTCATATTTAGGCTGAACGAGTAGCAGCCCTTGATTTCTTTTCCAGTAGCCTTGCCTTTAATGGAAACATATAAGGGATGCCAAGTTTAATGCAAGCCAAGGGATTTTGTAGCATTTATGCTTCATGATGCATCCGAAAGGCTAGTCGTGTAATTAGTGCGCGTTATAAATTAAGAACAACCTACCATAAATGAAGGAATATAGTGAAATAGTAGTCTGAACATTTCTGACATAGGTGGGGGGAAATGACAGCCTGTTCCTGACCTGTGGCCCTGAATAGTAGGTAGGCCATACCCTTGCTCAAAAAACAGTCCTTGACATGCAAGATTTAAGCAACTGCTGCCCAATAACCAACCTACCATTCTTGGGCAAACGTGCATCCTCCCAGCTTTCTAACCACGTGGAAGAGTTGGTCCGCCTGTCTTCGTAGGAGTCTGATCTTGGTTCCAGCTGCATCATTGAAACATGACACTTCTGGTACTCGTGGACATATTACAAAACCTAGGCAGAGCAGGGGCGTAGCTTGGTCGGTAAGACTGAGGAAGGGGAGGTGAGCTTCCCATTTCCCAATAATTACGCTGGCATATATTGTTAAAATGCATTATACCATAAGCAGGGAGCATGAAAGGGGCTTAAGGGCATGAACGTCAATTCACCGAAATGCCAGGGGTAGTGGAAGTGACATCACACGCCCTTTGACCTCCACTTGCACTCACACATACACACATTCACATTTAGATACACTCACACATAAACACACTCACCTGCAAGCACGCACACAACATACATTTAAAAGCATTTTTTACTTCTTTCTGGAAAGGAATATTCCAGCTAATTGTGCTCCCTTTTTATTACACTAATGGTGAATAATAGATTATTCACTATTAGTGTGATAAAATATTGATAGAAAACAAAGAGTGGAGCCTGTCCATAAGGACCAGCTGTCACTGTGTTCCGGGCACTGCATTTGCCACCTCTGAGGCCCGAGGTTGCAAAGGCAGTGCCAGGGGTAGCAAAGGGCAAGCTAGGGTTGCAGCTGCGACCCCTGGCGACCTCTAAATGGCATCAATGCTTAAGGGACAGTGGAAAGGGAGAGAAATGTGGATTGGTAGTAGTACTAAGTGAGCGAACCACAATATGGCATTTATCTTTCTTTTTTTACAAATTAAGCAATAGCTGGCACCCAACTACTACTGTTCCCCTTAAAGCAAGAATGTGAAACAATGGGGTAGATTTAAGTCCCTAGCACCTCTTTGTACCACATTGGCATGATTTTTTTATGCTAATGTGGCCCAGCGAGGCCAAAATCACTATGCCAAATTTACAAAGTGGTGCAATACATGCATTGCACCACTTTGTAACTGTTTATGCTACAATATGCCTGCCGCAGGCATAATGTATGCAAAAGGGGCGTTCCCCCATTAAAGGGGCGGTGAAAAAATGGCGCAAAGAAAGCAAAGATTTCTTTGTGTCATTTTTTTCAGCACTTTTAACGCTTGCTCAGAGCAGGTGTTAAAAGGAGGCACACCATTGTTTACAATGGGTTTTGCAGGATTAGTGTCAAAATTATTGATGCTAATCCTGCAAAGCTCCGAACTAGCATAAAAAATGTTGATGCCAGTTCCCCTAATTACTGACATGGTGCAACGTATCTTAGATACGGTGCACACATGGTGGCGCTAGGGGGGGTGCTAAAGGGCACAAGGAAAGTTGCACTGCACTGGGTGCAGCCCACTTTTCTTATATCTGGCCCCATGTGCCTCTCCCTCTGTTCCCTTTTCCTCCACTGTCACCGTGTCCTCAACCCCTCTGCTCAATTCTGTCAACCATCCCTCTTCTCCCTTATGCTGCTCTATCACAGTGTATCTTTCCCTCCACTCCCTTCCGATTCTGTTATCTTGTGTTCATTCCTATACTCCCTTCTGTTACTCATTTCACCATCACTCATACCTCTACTCCTGCCAGTTGCTGTCTGCATGCACGAATACCTATATTGACTTCCTCTTCTCTGTCACAAATGCAACTATCCCTCTACTCCCTTCTGCTGCAGTCATCCCGTGCTCATCCTCCCTTCTTCTTCTGCCGCCAAGTGCCCATTCTCTTTCCCTTCACCACCTGACCATCCCGCTAGGCCCTTATGCTGCTCTGTCATCATATCTACATCCCTCTATCCATCCTTCCACTTGTTGTCGCCCACCCCTCTACTTCCTTCTGCTGATCTCTGTCAACAAGTGTCCATCTCTCAATTCCTAGCTTCTGCTCTATGTTTCCATGCTTCTCGGTCCTATTCATAGACAATCGTTGATACACCAGCGGCAGAATCTGGTTTTCTCTATATACTCCTAGTGCTTGGGAAGGGACTATCTAGATAATCACCATGTTCCAGGAAGCTGCTCCTTTACCCGGTGAATGCATCCATGTTCCCTGATGCCCATTACCATGCTCATATCCCTTCCTCTGATCTTTGTCTATCAGGGCTAGACTCCCTTGGTCTGTACCAGACTAATTCTAAGCCTCACCCACTATGCAACCTGCTTTCTGATGTCTTCCCTGAAAAGAGTGAGGGGTGTGCCATATTGATGTTCCATGCTACTATTCTTCCTATATAGTTCCCTTCGTACTTCCGCTACCCAAGAGGGGTGGCAGGCATGCGGTCTGTACCTTAATCCCCTGCTCTGAATAACCCCTTCCTAATGGATTGAGAGAAGCACCCTCAACTAACTTTTCTCATGTACGCCAGTGAACTGGAACATATGTGGCCACCTGTACCGAGCTACACGCACACATACTTTCACGCTCTCTCAGCCTCTGTCACTATCTACCTCTCTCACTCACTCATTCTGCCACTCATTTTCTCACTCACTCTCCCCATAACTTTCACTGTCCATCTCACTCACTCTCATTCATTCACCCACCCTTTCTGAGTCATTTCTCAGTCTCTCTCCCTGTTACTGTTTCACTCCCTTACTTTCTTTCCCACTTTCCCTGTAACTCATTCTGTCACTCCCACTCACTGACTCATACACTCACTTACGCTCTCATCCTCTCTCACTTTTTGACTCACTCTCTCAGTTTAATGCAGTCTCGCTCTTTTGATCATTCTCACTCATCCAGTCTTACTCACCTTCTTGAACTTTCTCATTCACTCTCACTTATTCTCTGATTATCTCTCGCTGTCTCTCTTACTGATTCTGTCTTGCTGTCTCACTCAGTCTCTCATTCACTCCTTCTCTCACTCAGCCATTCGTTCTCTCACCTTCTTATTCTTTCTCATGCTCTCTTTCTTTCACACATACTCCCGCCGACTGCCTCTGTCCTCCACACACACACAACACTTGTCAGTTTTAGTTTTTCATCTTACCCTGTGACACCTGACCGTGCTCTGCTTCAGGTCCTCCTCTGGTGCCAAAGCAGAGTCCATGGACCTGCTCCCTCCCTTGGAAGTTCCTACATTGTGATGCTTTCAATCACACATTAGATTGACGCCAAAGGATCAGTCTTGGTCCATCAATCACACTGTGAGTATGAGTCTTTGTTGGAAATGACCATCTTTTCCGTGGTAATGTCCCAGATGTATGCCTTTACTACCCTATTTTTGCTGAACCTGTGTTTGCCCGCTTTATTACTCTCAACACTTTACTTCTGCTATCTAGCTTTAAAGTGCTTGTGCGCTCCTTTCCAAATATGGTAACATTGATATACACCTGATTGGTACATTTAGGTTGCTTATAGTTCTCTAGTAGATGGTATTACTTGTACACTGGGCCTATAAATAGAAAGCTACTAGTGGGCTGCAGAACTCATTGTGTCACATACCAAAGTAGACTATGAAACATGTCACAGGTCTGCCATTGTAAACTGTAATGCTGTTTTAAATTGCCATTTCAACCTGGCATAATAAACCTATCACCAGGCCTAAACGTTCCTTTTTTAATAGTTATAAATCACCCCTCACGTACGCTAAACTTTAAGAACTCATAACTCCAGTTATCCTGAGTAGATTTCTGTCATTTTGGTATAATTTTATTTATTAAAATATTCTATATTATGAAGTATTTTGGGGATGTTCTTGTCTTATGTTTTCTCTTTCTTACTGTTTGAGTATGAAATACATCATTTACACATTGCCTCTAAGTTAAGCCCGACTGCTTTATGCCCAGCTACCAGAGGTTAAGCTAAAGTTTATTTAGTAACTTTGGTGATTCACCCTGACAGTGTAAAATATATCCAATTTCTTACACTCTGGGTCTTTCAGTTAGTCCCAACACTGAGAGGCTGTGCTGTAAGGACTGCTTGAATGACCACCTCCACTCAAACAAAGCACAGCCTGTCAGTGCTCTGCATACACAGGCTGGGCATATCTGCCTGGACGAGTTCTCGCCAGTCAAGGCATGTGCTGTTCATGTATTCTTTTTAAATAGTCACTCCAAGTGTCTGACACACTGACATGGCATGTGCTGTTCGCGTATTCTTTTTAAATGGTCACTCCGAGTGTCTGAAACACTGACATGATGAAATGCTTCACAAATCATGCACATCTTGACCAGCTAGGGGAACTCATCAAGGCTGTCATGTGCACTTTGAATATGCTTTTTCTACTGTCACTCTGAGATTATGAATCTCTGGTACATAGCTTCTGACTTTCAGACTTGCCACAGGTGAATGGGCAACATCTGAACATCCCAATGAGATAGCTGGTCAGCTTGCTGCCTGTACTCCCAATACAACACTCCATCTTAATGCTCCTATAAGGAGCAGGTCTTGCTTGCCACATAAATCTTACAATGCTTTGTAATGATCTTACTATGGAAAAACCCACTGCTATTTCTAGTTCTGCCGTTAGCCAAGACCTTTAAATTGTACTAAAATATGTATAATATACTTGCATATAGGGGCTTTTAGCCACCTCTCTTCACCTGTTGATCTGCTACTCTGTCATTCACATTTTACTTCTGCCCACTTACCATACAGCATGGGCCAGTGAGTCAGCCTACTTAAGCCACTGGTTAATTTCACTTTGAATGACAACATTTTGCTCTCTCAGGAGGGCACACATCAGCACACAATCTAGTTCCCTTCAGTGCCAATGCTTTTGTTTTTACTTTAATTACTTTAGTGTAGACTTTGTGTTCAGAGCCTGATGTAATAGCAGGATGCTTCTGATGCACATTCCATCTTTGTCAGATCCTATCTCCTGCCAATGCTTTTGTAAATTCATTTTGGAATATTTTGTATTGCTGACTGCTGCTATTTCACAGCATTCCAGATTGTGTCCATCTGAAACTGTTTTGTATTGTCATCCTATTATTACTTTTTTGTTTTCCTCCTTCTTTCTCCCCCCCCCTCTTTCTTTTGTTTCCTTTTTGTGCCTTCTTTGAATATTTTTCCATTTTGCTCTTTCATTTCTTTCTTACATTTTGTTCTTTCTCTCTCTTTCTTTGTTTCTCTTCTTGTTCTTGTCTTTCTTTCCTTCTATCTCTTTCCCTTTTTCATTGTGTTCCTTCTTTTTCTTTCTTTCCTTCTTTTTCTCTTTCTTTCTTTCTCTCTTTCTTTCATTCTTTATTCCCTTTTTCATGTCTTTTTTTCTTGCCTTTTCTTTACCCTCTTTCTTGCCTCTTTCTTACATTTTATCTTGCTTCCCTTCTTTCCTTTTGTTCTTTTCTTCTTTCATTGTCATAGGTAAGAGGATTGCAGCCATTGCCAGTCAGATTGACTTTTCCGGTCTCTGTTACCCAAGGGCTTGTGATTTTACTAGCAATACCTACATAACATGGTTAACTTCTACAGATCTCAGACAGACTTCATCCATTAGTCCGTGGGTGTCATTCACATTTTTCTTCCACCCATTCCAGCATTCATTAAGAGGCAATGTATTAGCCCACTTCAGGCATTGGCTGGCTTCACTGCAAGTTACGGCATGCCTCCCTTTCACCGGGAACGCATTCGCATACAAAGTAGTTTCCTTTAGTGCCAGGGAGTACTATGGTAGTGTGTACTCCCTGGCACTAATATCCGCGATATTTTTTAGACCAAGAAAACTTTTTGCTTGCACATTCAATGCAGAAGCTCTTTGTGGCCTTGGATAAGGTGACACTCGTGAAAAGATCACATGCTTGGATACTTCTTTATAATTATAAGATTTTACAATCCCAATCCTACTTTGGGTCAGATTACTCAATGTCTATAAAATGTAACCTCGTGAACTTTCTTTTCAGACACTTATCCTGGCTCTTGCATAAGCCCCCTTGGTAACAGATCAGTGATCTATCTGTCATTTATGTGGGCAAGTAAAGAGGACTTGGTCCACTTAGTGTGGATCTGCCCTGCACGTCAACGGGACAGGCGAGAATTTTTGAGAGTGGCTTTCAATCAATGTAGGATCCGTCCCTTTTGGCAAGCAATACTTGCATGTTTTAACCCAACTGCTATGATTCTGTGCTCTTTCTCTACATTTTTATTAAGTGTGGAGAACAAACTGAAGAATCGTTAATGCAAAGCTTAAGGAAATGACTTGTCTGCATCATTTTTTTCAGCTCTGCTTATGATGTATTTTAATCTATTTTTCATATGTTTTAATTAATTATGCATGATAAACGAATATCAAATTTGCATCGTTGGTTTCCTTTCGCCAGTCATGTTATGTTGTACTTTTCCTCGGAAATTCCGATTAAACCGCAATATACAAATGGCACACATGCAGTAACGTTTCTATGGAGATTCAGCACCATGGTGCCTGTGGAAGTCTAAGTGGTCCCAATGGTGTTTCACAAGCTCCATGCAAAGAAGGAAAGTTTGGAGGCAATACGGCCTAGTGGTTCGCGCTACACCCCGCCTTCGTGCAAGACTCAGCAGCTAAACTCAACATCGAGTGTATCTGGCAAAATAGTTTAATCTCGCTGTGCGTGACTATGTGTAAAAGGCATTCGTGTAATGTACAGTGCTCTGTCTTCACATTTAGATTCGCGCTATACAAGTACCATTATATGTATGCGTACATTCATTGTTGTGATAGTGAAAGCAGCTATTAAAATGGTTAGATTTTGCTCCTGGCCTACTGCTGCTCTATTTAGAGCAACGCCTCTGAGTGAGTCTGCCTGGTTGCAGGCGGCATCCCAGTCCGCAGCCCGAAGCGCTCACAGTCATGCAGAACAAGATGTTTGTCTACAGGCCGGAGGAAGGGCCAAGGAAGCCTGCCCCTATCCCCCGCCCTCCTGGCTCCCTCATGTCACAGGGCTGCCGCGCCACCAGTGACCCTTGGCTAATCTTCGCTCAGGGCAGAGTCTGAAGCTCGTATTGACATGTCTGAGGCTGGTCTAAATGCGGAGAGATTTCCATCCGTATCCTAGGTGACAGCTTCAGTATCACAAGATGTGCTTCCCGCACCCACCAACGAGACCTCTCGAGGCCGTGATGAAAAAGAGACAGGAGGGCGACTAATGAGCTCTCCACACTCTTTTTCTATCTCCGGTCCCCCCTTTTCTAATCGCTTCTTTCCTGTCACCCTTTTAACCATACCCCAGCTTCCCTTGTCCTTCTTTCTGTCGATGTTTCCCTCCGTCTCCACTGTCTTTTGTCCCGCCATTCTCATACTGTCTCGCTGCCTGTCTCCCCTCTTGCTATGCCCACCCCGCTCGATTTTTCTGCTCTTTCTGTCCCTCTCACACCTACATTGTCTCCCCGCCTCCCCAGTTCTCTAACGCTCCTATTTTTCTCTGTTTCCTCTGATTCCGTTAATCTCTGCCCGCCTATATGTCTCGCTCTCTCATCAGTTGTAGCTGTTGTTTCTTTATCCCTCTGTGGCTTTCTTTCTTTTCTACGTCCCTCCAAATCTATTTCTGTTTGTCTCTTCATCACCATTCGGCATGACGCCTCATGTAAATGCTTCAATACGAGTTCGATGTTTGCCTTTTCTATTTCCCTCGTTCCCTCTCTCTTCAGCCATGCTTGCGGTTCAAACGCAGCAGTCTGGAAACAGTGTTTGAAATGGAAAAATAGAAGTGCAGGTACTCTTAACCAGAGTACCTGCTTATTCCTGAGAAGTGCCGGTACTCTCTAATTAAAAGTATTATATACTCTACCTCTCAAAATAAAAATGCGCTGGTACTCGGGACAGTACCGGCCCATTTAAAGCACTGCCTGGTAGGAAATCACCCATTAATTGTAGCGCTTTATGGCTTAAAGCTCGTCTCGCTACGCGCTACATTAGTTGTAGTTGTTTGAAATTAATTTGAGTGTCTCTTCACCGGGGTCACCTTGGTAAGCTCGAAATGTCACTCGCTGATATTTACCGCATCCTCAACGTGGCAGGATCACCAGCCACTCTGAGAGTGTATTCTCATTTGTGAATGTATGAACACTGACACCTGTTTTGGCAGTGATAAATTGTGTACAATTCTGCAAATGGTGTGAAAAGAGAGCGACAAACGTGGGAGAACAATACAAACCAAGAGAAGAGGGGATTTAAGTATTTTTTCGTATTTTGTAAAGTGCTCCAATTTCACCTCGTGTTCATCTGCAGGGCGGTAAGTCGTTTTCGTGGACAGTGTTCTGCTGAAAATTTGAAGCGTTTTCTCGTTAGTGGGCCAACCATCTCAGCGGAGGGCAGGGAACTCTTGCTAGTCAAATGTTCTTACTTTCAAGCAACGAGTAAAGTGGGCGCAGACCTCATCTACAGTTCTGCTTAGCTTCAAACTAAGGGGGAAGGAGGCTAAAGAATGCAGCACTCATAGTCTGAGTAAATAACTTATTATTGCACTTCCCAGATCTCAAATGAGGACATACAAAAATATGAAAGTGAGCAATTAACTTTAATGCATCCAAACGCGTGCAGATACTAATATAATCACAGCAGTTGAGTAATAATAGGCAGAAAAAGTGCAATACATCAACTATGTTTATGTATGCAGTGAATATATATATATATATATATATATATATATATATATATATATATATATATATATTTTTTTTTTTTTTGCATGCACACAACAAAGCTAGGCAATTAAGAATTAAAATGCATCTCCATGGGGATCAAATCCAACATCATCCTTGTCCTTGCCAACGTCAAGCTGTGGAATCCTGGACAGCTGAGACAGGAGAAACATTCCCCAGTGGGACTCGATTTTTTTTTTGCCGTGCGTCCACCATCAAAAGTGAGTTCCTTCCACCTGAGCGCCAAGCTTCCCCACCTTCTATTCTTTAAACAAACCTAAGAGGAAAGTTCTGGTAACCTTCCCCCTCCCTTCGAGTAAGTTGTGAAACTCAAGTACTGGCTGTACTTGGTCTGTGCTGAAAACACACAAAAGAACTGGCCAGGTCCCAATGTGCATTCCCAAGACTGAGCCGTACCTTTCTCTGCAATAAAGATTCTCATCCTGGTACAGTTTTATTACCTCCACATCCCCCACAATATTTTTCCTGCTCTGGTGAGATGAGTGAAGAACACATTCAGTGTAGAAAACAAGCTGGCATGGAAAAATACCTGCGCTACTGATGTGACGGCATTTGAAGCCAGGCTAAGCACAAAATGGAGTCAGTGGTCAAGATGGAGTCAGTGGTTAAATACAGATAGCATTACATCTACTCAGGTCCTCATTCCTCTGAAGAGTTCTGGTCTGGCTCACAGCCCTTAGCAGCTTGAATTATCAACCAAAGCTTTCCATGACCCTATTGGATGATCTAAAAGGTGATTGTGCAAATGTGCATGGAGGTCGAAGTTTGCGTTAAATAATAGGAACAAGGTTCCACTAATATCATTGCCCATTTTCATAGTTCTGGTACCTTTTATAAAGTTTTATGCTTTTACGTTTATAGTTGGAACTCTCTGAAGTAAACTGTGTCTCCAGTGCTTCTGGTGAAGTGGCAGTCATTTAACATGAAATATGTTTCCTTCAACACTCTTCACTAGTCATCCACCACCCGAAACAGTTAAACTACTTTTTAGTTAAACTTTGACCAGTGGCCAGCCTAGGGTGCTGAGTATGTATTGGGTTGGACACCATCTACAAGGCACAAGAAGTGCTTAATTTGTAACAGAATAAGTGCTGGGTCCCAAAGTTTTAGTCAGAAGCCCGCAGCCTGCATTAATGAAAGTCACATGCTGAATGCCAAGGGCGCTTAGTCTTGATATCACCACATGCCTTTTTCATCCACCACCAGACACCCCCTGTTTCTTTATTTTACTATTTCAGGTTCCTTTCGTTTGTCACAGGTTTTCAGTCCCTCTTTTCCTCCTTCTTTCCCTCTCACGTGTTTTCCCTCTGTTGCTCTGGGGCATGGGTACTCGCAAACATTTTCCCAGGGGCCAAAAAGTTTGGTCTGTGATGTGACCGGGGGCCGCACTGATGCCAGTGCAGTGGCGGTTGGCTGGGGTGCCTGGGGGGGGCATTGATGGCAAGATAGGTGTATATCTTGTGGCTGAAATGAACAATGGGAAACCAGAAAACCTGGAATTAAACCCGGCCTCCCCACTTTTCCAAATTGTGTGATTCTAGGCAATTGTTTAACTTCACTTTCCCTCCTCTTTCTGCATTATCGCACATAAGACCTCGAAATATATGATTTCATGGTGTGTGCTGCACAAAATCTGCCTCTGTTTGATTTAATAAACTATAATGTTGTTCATGTATGATAGGAACCCAGGCCACCCATAAAGTGCACATAACAAATGACTGGCCTCTTTAATTTACTATTGGTGGTGTTCTCAGAGTAAGGGGAAGAATTAATGTTTGAAAACTATCACTTTTACATGAATACATCTCAATGTACTGATATAACAAATTGAACTAGGGTGAAAAGGTTCTGTATGTTAATTAAATACACTTTTTTTTTTAATTTTGAAGTGACTGACATAGTTTTACACTAGTGCTGCAAGATGTCTGTAAAAATGAAGACGTATCAAAAGTTAAGTGCAGAAGTCCCGAGTCACTTCCTTTCTTTAACTCCAATTAAGTTTAAATAAATGAGTGTGTGTCTATTTAATATTTTTATTGTAAGTGCTGAGTCGAACAAACAGCTGTCGAGTGCTCCTGTTGCCCCAGGGGCCGCATGTTAAGGTCAGAGGGGCCGCATGACGCCTGCGGGCTGTACTTTGAGTATCCAGGCTCTAGGGTAACATCTGATGAGGTGAAATATTCTGGTCGGCAAAAATGAGTGTAGGTGGGCCCCACGTGTGTCTATTGCCTTAAATTTAGCACTGGCTACAAGTCAGGGGTGGATGCCGGTAGACGGATTCACTCCACTAATTTTAGAGAGGGATGTCATCTCCCTTAGCTTGAGGTAAAAAATAAACACACTTAAGCCTGTGAGGGTATTGTTCTGACCTACCCCGTTTGCTCTCTTGTGTCCGGACAAAGCTATACTTCTCTGAAGAGCTCTAATTAGAGCAAAATTCATGTGTCAGGAGTTGCATTTATTCATTCCAGGTTCGCTTGGGTGGCATTTTATCAATTGTAAAGAAATGGCTCCCTGTTGCAGTTACCCCCCACTTTTTGCCTGATACTGATGCTGACTTGACTGAGAAGTGTGCTGGGACCCTGCTAACCAGGCCCCAGCACCAGTGTTCCTTCACCTAAAATGTACCATTGTATCCACAATTGGCAGACCCTGGCATCCAGATAAGTCCCTTGTAACTGGTACTTCTAGTACCAAGGGCCCTGATGCCAAGGAAGGTCTCTAAGGGCTGCAGCATGTCTTATGCCACCCTGGAGACCTCTCACTCAGCACAGACACACTGCTTGCCAGCTTGTGTGTGCTAGTGAGGACAAAACGAGTAAGTCGACATGGCACTCCCCTCAGGGTGCCATGCCAGCCTCTCACTGCCTATGCAGTATAGGTAAGACACCCCTCTAGCAGGCCTTACAGCCCTAAGGCAGGGTGCACTATACCATAGGTGAGGGTACCAGTGCATGAGCATGGTACCCCTACAGTGTCTAAACAAAACCTTAGACATTGTAAGTGCAGGGTAGCCATAAGAGTATATGGTCTGGGAGTTTGTCAAACACGAACTCCACAGCACCATAATGGCTACACTGAAAACTGGGAAGTTTGGTATCAAACTTCTCAGCACAATAAATGCACACTGATGCCAGTGTACATTTTATTGAAAAATACACCACAGAGGGCACCTTAGAGGTGCCCCCTGAAACTTAACCGACTATCTGTGTAGGCTGACTAGTTTTAGCAGCCTGCCACAAACCGAGACATGTTGCTGGCCCCATGGGGAGAGTGCCTTTGTCACTCTGAGGCCAGTAACAAAGCCTGCACTGGGTGGAGGTGCTAACACCTCTCCCAGGCAGGAATTGTCACACCTGGCGGTGAGCCTCAAAGGCTCACCTCCTTTGTGCCAACCCAGCAGGACACTCCAGCTAGTGGAGTTGCCCGCCCCCTCCGGCCAGGCCCCACTTTTGGCGGCAAGGCCGGAGAAAATAATGAGAAAAACAAGGAGGAGTCACTGGCCAGTCAGGACAGCCCCTAAGGTGTCCTGAGCTGAAGTGACTCTAACTTTTAGAAATCCTCCATCTTGCAGATGGAGGATTCCCCCAATAGGGTTAGGATTGTGACCCCCTCCCCTTGGGAGGAGGCACAAAGAGGGTGTACCCACCCTCAGGGCTAGTAGCCATTGGCTACTAACCCCCCAGACCTAAACACGCCCTTAAATTTAGTATTTAAGGGCTACCCTGAACCCTAGAAAATTAGATTCCTGCAAACTACAAGAAGAAGGACTGCCTAGCTGAAAACCCCTGCAGAGGAAGACCAGAAGACGACAACTGCCTTGGCTCCAGAAACTCACCGGCCTGTCTCCTGCCTTCCAAAGATCCTGCTCCAGCGACGCCTTCCAAAGGGACCAGCGACCTCGACATCCTCTGAGGACTGCCCCTGCTTCGAAAAGACAAGAAACTCCCGAGGACAGCGGACCTGCTCCAAGAAAAGCTGCAACTTTGTTTCCAGCAACTTTAAAGAACCCTGCAAGCTCCCCGCAAGAAGCGTGAGACTTGCAACACTGCACCCGGCGACCCCGACTCGGCTGGTGGCGATCCAACACCTCAGGAGGGACCCCAGGACTACTCTGATACTGTGAGTACCAAAACCTGACCCCCCTGAGTCCCCACAGCGCCGCCTGCAGAGGGAATCCCGAGGCTTCCCCTGACCGCACCCGCAGCCCCCAGGACCTGAAGGACCGGACTTTCACTGGAGAAGTGACCCCCAGGAGTCCCTCTCCCTTGCCCAAGTGGAGGTTTCCCCGAGGAATCCCCCCCTTGCCTGCCTGCAGCGCTGAAGAGATCCCGAGATCTCCCATTGACTTCCATTACAAACCCGACGCTTGTTTCTACACTGCACCCGGCCGCCCCCGCGCTGCTGAGGGTGAAATTTCTGTGTGGGCTTGTGTCCCCCCCGGTGCCCTACAAAACCCCCCTGGTCTGCCCTCCGAAGACGCGGGTACTTACCTGCAAGCAGACCGGAACCGGGGCACCCCCTTCTCTCCATTATAGCCTATGCGTTTTGGGCACCACTTTGAACTCTGCACCTGACCGGCCCTGAGCTGCTGGTGTGGTGACTTTGGGGTTGCTCTGAACCCCCAACGGTGGGCTACCTTGGACCAAGAACTAAGCCCTGTAAGTGTCTTACTTACCTGGTAAAACTAACAAAAACTTACCTCCCCCAGGAACTGTGAAAATTGCACTGTGTCCACTTTTAAAACAGCTATTTGTGAATAACTTGAAAAGTATACATGCAATTTTGATGATTTGAAGTTCCTAAAGTACTTACCTGCAATACCTTTCGAATGAGATATTACATGTAGAATTTGAACCTGTGGTTCTTAAAATAAACTAAGAAAAGATATTTTTCTATATAAAAACCTATTGGCTGGATTTGTCTCTGAGTGTATGTACAACAAATGCTTAACACTACTCCTTGGATAAGCCTACTGCTCGACCACACTACCACAAAATAGAGCATTAGTATTATCTATTTTTACCACTATTTTACCTCTAAGGGGAACCCTTGGACTCTGTGCATGCTATTCCTTACTTTGAAATAGCACATACAGAGCCAACTTCCTACATTGGTGGCAGCGGTGGGATACAAGACTTTGCATTTGCTGGACTACTCGGCCAATACCTGATCACACGACAAATTCCAAAATTGTCATTAGAAATTGATTTTTGCAATTTGAAAAGTTTTCTAAATTCTTAAAAGACCTGCTAGGGCCTTGTGTTAGATCCTGTTTAGCATTTCTTTTAGAGTTTAAAAGTTTGTAAAAGTTTGAATTAGATTCTAGAACCAGTTGTAGATTCTTAAAAAGTATTCCAACTTTTAGAAGCAAAATGTCTAGCACAGATGTGACTGTGGTGGAACTCGACACCACACCTTACCTCCATCTTAAGATGAGGGAGCTAAGGTCACTCTGTAAAATAAAGAAAATAACAATGGGCCCCAAACCTACCAAAATACAGCTCCAGGAGCTTCTGGCAGAGTTTGAAAAGGCCAACCCCTCTGAGGGTGGCAACTCAGAGGAAGAGGATAGTGACTTGGAGGAAAATTCCCCCCTACCAATCCTATCTAGGGAGAACAGGGTCCCTCAAACCCTGACTCCAAAAATAATAGTCAGAGATGCTGGTTCCCTCACAGGAGAGACCAACACCTCTGAAATCACTGAGGATAACCCCAGTGAAGAGGACATCCAGTTAGCCAGGATGGCCAAAAGATTGGCTTTGGAAAGACAGATCCTAGCCATAGAGAGGGAAAGACAAGAGATGGGCCTAGGACCCATCAATGGTGGCAGCAACTTAAATAGGGTCAGAGATTCTCCTGACATCCTAAAAATCCCCAGAGGGATTGTAACAAAATATGAAGATGGTGATGACATCACCAAATGGTTCACAGCTTTTGAGAGGGCTTGTGTAACCAGAAAAGTGAACAGATCTCACTGGGGTGCTCTCCTTTGGGAAATGTTCACTGGAAAGTGTAGGGATAGACTCCTCACACTCTCTGGAAAAGATGCAGAATCTTATGACCTCATGAAGGGTACCCTGATTGAGGGCTTTGGATTCTCCACTGAGGAGTATAGAATTAGATTCAGGGGGGCTCAAAAATCCTCGAGCCAGACCTGGGTTGATTTTGTAGACTACTCAGTAAAAACACTAGATGGTTGGTTAACTGGAAATGAAGTGTGTGACTATGTTGGGCTTTATAATTTGTTTATGAAAGAACACATTTTAAGTAACTGCTTCAATGAAAAGTTGCATCAGTATCTGGTAGACCTAGGTCCAATTTCTCCCCAAGAATTGGGAAAGAAGGCAGACCACTGGGTCAAGACTAGGGTAACCAAAACTTCCACTGGGGGTGACCAAAAGAAAGGGGTTACAAACACTCCCCAGGAGAAAGTGGGTGACACTAGAAACAAAGAAAAAGAGTCCTCTGTAGGCCCCCAAAAACCAGAACAGGTGGGTGGGCCCCAAGACACAACCCAAAACAAAGGTGGGTACCAGGGTAAGAACTGGGATGCCACTAAGGCATGGTGCCACAACTGTAAACAGTCTGGACACCACACCAAGGACACTTCTTGTCCCAAAAACAAACCCCAGCACAAAATTCCTGGGGTAACCAGTGTAGCCATGGGAGATGACTCCTCAGATGAGGAGGTCTTCCTAGCCTTCAACTGGAAACAGGGCCCAACAGGTGAGTTGGAGATTCCAGAGGGAAGTAGACACTTCCACCACCTACTGGTGAATGGAATCCCAACCACTGCCCTGAGAGACACTTGTGCCAGTCACACTATTGTGCATGACAGGCTGGTGCTCTCAAACCAGTACATCCCAGGTGAGACTGCCAGGGTAAGAGTTAGCCTAGACAGGGTCACTAAGAGGCCTGTGGCTTTAGTACCCATAGAAGTGGGTGGCACTCTTAGCTGGAGAAGGGTAGTAGTCAGTACAGACCTCCCCCTTGATTGTCTCCTTGGAAATGACTACCCAGAGGTTAGTCAAAGCCCAAGAGAGGAACTGGTCCAGTGCCAGTCCTCTCCCAAGGATTCTGGAAGTCCTGCCTCTGCAGTAAATGCAAGCAGGCCCCAGAAGAAGAAGAAAAGAAAACAGAGTAGGAAGGGTGGACAACCTTTAGCCAAGGTTACAGCAAGCCAAGGAGATTCTGCTCCAGTAGGGGAGAACTCCAAAAATGGCCCTGATAAAGTCCAACCTGACCCACCAGAAGTCCTGGCTAGTCAGGCAACTGTTAAACCTGAGTGGGTGGCTCCTCAGCTAACAGAAGAAAGAGTGGAAGAAGGGTGTTTACTACAAGATGTGGTAACCCCCCACTCCAATACAGCAGACAGGCAACCTGAACCCAAAGAAGCCTGTAACTTAGCCCCCTCCCTTTTAGGTGAAGAGCTAAAGGTGTGGTTCTGGGCACTGACAGCTGTCAGTGGCCTCTGCTGGGTGTTAGCCTTTATGGCTGCACTATCCTTAGCATGGTGGTCTGACCCCATGCCAAATAGCAAGTTAGGCCCCCTGACCCTATTGGTCATGGTGGGGTTACTCCAGCTCTGGGTAACCTCTCTGGGTAAGCTAGGGGTGACCCTGGCCAAGATAAGGTTAGCAGAGGTGGACACCTCTAAGACCAAAATAGAAAGAATGGGTGGAGACATTGAAGAGGCAGACAAGAGGCAATTCAGACTAGGTCCTATCACTGTGGAAGTGGGTCAGTTCCCCAAAGGGAATGACCTGAACAGAAGGATGTAAGGCAGAGTAGGCCCTGCAACTAACCAGCCTATTTCTCCTACTCTTCCTCGCCTGACAGACTAGGAAGACTCTCCCAGCTTGGGCTGAGTCTCCTGGCCTGTGGGCTGGGGGGGGCTTGTGTAAAGAAATGGCTCCCTGTTGCAGTTACCCCCCACTTTTTGCCTGATACTGATGCTGACTTGACTGAGAAGTGTGCTGGGACCCTGCTAACCAGGCCCCAGCACCAGTGTTCCTTCACCTAAAATGTACCATTGTATCCACAATTGGCAGACCCTGGCATCCAGATAAGTCCCTTGTAACTGGTACTTCTAGTACCAAGGGCCCTGATGCCAAGGAAGGTCTCTAAGGGCTGCAGCATGTCTTATGCCACCCTGGAGACCTCTCACTCAGCACAGACACACTGCTTGCCAGCTTGTGTGTGCTAGTGAGGACAAAACGAGTAAGTCGACATGGCACTCCCCTCAGGGTGCCATGCCAGCCTCTCACTGCCTATGCAGTATAGGTAAGACACCCCTCTAGCAGGCCTTACAGCCCTAAGGCAGGGTGCACTATACCATAGGTGAGGGTACCAGTGCATGAGCATGGTACCCCTACAGTGTCTAAACAAAACCTTAGACATTGTAAGTGCAGGGTAGCCATAAGAGTATATGGTCTGGGAGTTTGTCAAACACGAACTCCACAGCACCATAATGGCTACACTGAAAACTGGGAAGTTTGGTATCAAACTTCTCAGCACAATAAATGCACACTGATGCCAGTGTACATTTTATTGAAAAATACACCACAGAGGGCACCTTAGAGGTGCCCCCTGAAACTTAACCGACTATCTGTGTAGGCTGACTAGTTTTAGCAGCCTGCCACAAACCGAGACATGTTGCTGGCCCCATGGGGAGAGTGCCTTTGTCACTCTGAGGCCAGTAACAAAGCCTGCACTGGGTGGAGGTGCTAACACCTCTCCCAGGCAGGAATTGTCACACCTGGCGGTGAGCCTCAAAGGCTCACCTCCTTTGTGCCAACCCAGCAGGACACTCCAGCTAGTGGAGTTGCCCGCCCCCTCCGGCCAGGCCCCACTTTTGGCGGCAAGGCCGGAGAAAATAATGAGAAAAACAAGGAGGAGTCACTGGCCAGTCAGGACAGCCCCTAAGGTGTCCTGAGCTGAAGTGACTCTAACTTTTAGAAATCCTCCATCTTGCAGATGGAGGATTCCCCCAATAGGGTTAGGATTGTGACCCCCTCCCCTTGGGAGGAGGCACAAAGAGGGTGTACCCACCCTCAGGGCTAGTAGCCATTGGCTACTAACCCCCCAGACCTAAACACGCCCTTAAATTTAGTATTTAAGGGCTACCCTGAACCCTAGAAAATTAGATTCCTGCAAACTACAAGAAGAAGGACTGCCTAGCTGAAAACCCCTGCAGAGGAAGACCAGAAGACGACAACTGCCTTGGCTCCAGAAACTCACCGGCCTGTCTCCTGCCTTCCAAAGATCCTGCTCCAGCGACGCCTTCCAAAGGGACCAGCGACCTCGACATCCTCTGAGGACTGCCCCTGCTTCGAAAAGACAAGAAACTCCCGAGGACAGCGGACCTGCTCCAAGAAAAGCTGCAACTTTGTTTCCAGCAACTTTAAAGAACCCTGCAAGCTCCCCGCAAGAAGCGTGAGACTTGCAACACTGCACCCGGCGACCCCGACTCGGCTGGTGGCGATCCAACACCTCAGGAGGGACCCCAGGACTACTCTGATACTGTGAGTACCAAAACCTGACCCCCCTGAGTCCCCACAGCGCCGCCTGCAGAGGGAATCCCGAGGCTTCCCCTGACCGCACCCGCAGCCCCCAGGACCTGAAGGACCGGACTTTCACTGGAGAAGTGACCCCCAGGAGTCCCTCTCCCTTGCCCAAGTGGAGGTTTCCCCGAGGAATCCCCCCCTTGCCTGCCTGCAGCGCTGAAGAGATCCCGAGATCTCCCATTGACTTCCATTACAAACCCGACGCTTGTTTCTACACTGCACCCGGCCGCCCCCGCGCTGCTGAGGGTGAAATTTCTGTGTGGGCTTGTGTCCCCCCCGGTGCCCTACAAAACCCCCCTGGTCTGCCCTCCGAAGACGCGGGTACTTACCTGCAAGCAGACCGGAACCGGGGCACCCCCTTCTCTCCATTATAGCCTATGCGTTTTGGGCACCACTTTGAACTCTGCACCTGACCGGCCCTGAGCTGCTGGTGTGGTGACTTTGGGGTTGCTCTGAACCCCCAACGGTGGGCTACCTTGGACCAAGAACTAAGCCCTGTAAGTGTCTTACTTACCTGGTAAAACTAACAAAAACTTACCTCCCCCAGGAACTGTGAAAATTGCACTGTGTCCACTTTTAAAACAGCTATTTGTGAATAACTTGAAAAGTATACATGCAATTTTGATGATTTGAAGTTCCTAAAGTACTTACCTGCAATACCTTTCGAATGAGATATTACATGTAGAATTTGAACCTGTGGTTCTTAAAATAAACTAAGAAAAGATATTTTTCTATATAAAAACCTATTGGCTGGATTTGTCTCTGAGTGTATGTACAACAAATGCTTAACACTACTCCTTGGATAAGCCTACTGCTCGACCACACTACCACAAAATAGAGCATTAGTATTATCTATTTTTACCACTATTTTACCTCTAAGGGGAACCCTTGGACTCTGTGCATGCTATTCCTTACTTTGAAATAGCACATACAGAGCCAACTTCCTACATCAATACAATGCTGTAATACTGTGCCTGCAATGGTAACCGTTTTTTGTCATTTTTCAGCATGGCATGGAGGTCACTTTGCTAATCCTATGCTTGAAGACCATGTTGTGAAAATGGCAGAAGGCTTTGTCACTTTCTACCTCAGCGTGGATCAGGACAGAACTGGCTAACTGGTGCTTCGGTGGGCTGGCATAGTGGACTTTGGTTTTACTGCTGTGGGGGACTGTTTTGTAGTTTGGAACCTTCCGGCCTTCTTCCTACTTGCAGCATTTCTCAATAAACAATTCATGAACAAATGTTTTCAATTTACTTATTTTTTTGCATTATTTATTTAGAAATGCCTGCAAATAGGAATGTGGCTGGCAGGCCCCAGCAACAAAACTGGCACCCACAGCAGCAAAACCAGACCCTATCCTGCATTGACAAGGGCACAAGTTCTTTTTACATTAGAGCTTGAGTGACATTTACTTGTGTTAACTAAAACTGGCAAATTTCAGTGGTTTTATTGGTGTAAAACTGTATGTTTAACTGAAATGTTCAACTAACTATAACATCCCTTTAACCTTGTTTTTTTCAGATAACTTCTATGGTTTTGTTTTTAGTAATTTGAAGGTGGTGCATTAATTATAAATTTAAGACCTAACTATAACTTATAGCAATTTGAAAGTGGTGCGTAGATTTTAAATGCAAGTTATAACTATAATTTTAGAATTTCTAATGTTTGTATAGTTTAAGTTGGCTTTGTATACAAAGAAGAAATACATTTTTCCTAACTATACCTTTTCCTTAACCTTTGTATTTTTTCATGGGATTTCAATGGCTTTACCTTTTTCAGAAACTCTTTTCTTTCTAGTCATACAGTTTATTGTCGTCAACTGGAGTGTCATTAAGTGGAGTGTGGTACAGTTCCCTGGGGGGTAGTGTTGTAAATTGTACAATTGTACAGCTTAGTGTTGTAGAGTGGAATGCAGTACACAAGTGGCATAGAGTGGAGTGGTGTATGGTGAAGTAGGGTAGAGTGGAGAGGCGTAGAGTGACGTAAAGTGGAACAGTGGAGTGGTATAGAGTGGGATAGCATAGAGTGGAGTATGGTACAGTGCATATATTGGAATAGGCCCTCATTATGAGTTTGGCAGGCGGCGGAAGACGTCCTCCAAACTCATTCGCACAGAAGACCGCCATGCTGGTCTTCCGCCCGCTGGCCGTATTACAAGTTCCCCGCTGGGCCGATTTGCGGAAACAGCACTTCCACCTGCGACCCAGCGGGGAACATGGCCTTAATATTGATGTCGGCTCATAATTGAGCCGGCAGCAATGTGCAGGGCGTCGGGTGCGACAGCACCCATCACACTTTTCACTGCCTGTAATTCCGGCAGTGAAAAGCGCAACGGGTAGTTCATGGGGGCCCCTGCACTGCCTATGTGCTTGACAAGGGGCCCCTGGCAACCCCTTTCCGCCAGCCTTTGCATGGTGGGGCTACCACCATGGAAAGGCTGGCAGACAAGGGACTCGTAATCCCCAGGGCAGCGCTGCCCTGGCAGCTTCAGACCGCCATGCTGTTGGCTGGTGGCAACCTGACAGTGTCGGCAGTCAGACCAAGGTGGCTCCGCCAGGGTCGTAATATGAAGGCCAGACCACTGCTTTGGTGGCCATCCAACCTCCACTGCGGCCCTGGCGGTCTCATGACCGCCAGGTCATAATGAGGCCCATATTGTAGAATGTATTAGTGTACAGTGGAGTGCCATAGACAGGAGTATCACACAGTGTAGCAGCATACAGTGGAATAGCATATACTGAAATGACGCATGGTGCCGTGGCATGCAGTGGAGTGGTATACAGTGGAGTGCTGTAGAGTGGAATAGTGTAGAGTGGAATAAGGTACAGTGTAGTGGTGTAAAATTGAATAGCGAAGAGTGGACTGGCATAGAGTGAAGTGGTGTCAAGAGGAGTGGCATACAGTGGAGTAACGTACAGTGGAGTCACGTAGAATACAGTAGTGTACAGTGGAGTAGTGCAGAGTGGAATAACATTGAGTTTAGTGGTGTTCAGTCTAGTGACGTACAGTGGAGTGGCATTTAGTGAAGCAGTATAGAGTACAGTGTCCTACAGTGGACTAGCATAGAGTGTAGTGATGTACAGTGGAGTGCATGTAGAGGAGGGGCATAGAATGTAGTGTTGTACAGTGTAATAGCATACACTGGATTGTGGCAGAGTGAAATGATGTATACTGCAGTGGCGTACAGTGGAGTGGGGTAGAGTAGACTGGTCTACAGTGGAATAGCGTAGCGTTCAATGGTGTACACTGAAGTGGAGCAGAGTAGAATAGCATAAACTGTAATTTCACATTTTATAGTGAGGTGTACAATGGAATAGCAAACAGTTGAGGGGCGTACAGTGAGGTGGCGTAGACTGGAGTGCTGTGCAGCATAATAGCATTGAGTAGAGTGGTGTACAGTGGAGTGGTGTACAGTGGATTAGCGCAGTTTGTAGTGGTGTACAGTGGAGTGACATAAAGTGGAGTGGCACTGAGTTTGGTTGACACGGAGTGGGTTAGAGTGGAGTTTGTTAATTGAAACAGATGTAGCGTGAAAGTGTATGAACGGATGTTAATCTTATGTGGCAGGAATGTACACTATGGGAAGTAAATGTTGATTTTTGCTAGAATGTGTAAATAGTGTAAGTAGTGTTAAAATCATACATTTTAAAAAATTTAGTTATATATTGTGCTGCAGTATACTGTGATAAGTTTGCAGTATACCACTGTACATGGAAATGAGAAGTCAGTATGTGATCGGCTAATTGCTCTTTTTACCAAAGGTAAAAGGCAGACATGTAATTTTTATAACAGTTTTGCTGCATTCTGCCGTCTGCCTTTCACTGCGTACTGGGACAGGGTCTTGGATATAGGTAAGTATTAGGTTTTCTTGTCGTTCACTACCTATCACCCCCTTATTTAAGTGGCAATGGATGGAGAATTTTATTTGTAATTTTGTAAATATTTTTGTAGCAGTCTAGGAAGAACTGCACATTTTTTAAGTAGTGCTACAATACTCTGTAGACTTTTTTGTGCATATTATAATGTGTTAAAAATAGAAAATTGACTTTATTTCACTATATTTGTAATCTATAGTGTACTACAGTGTATTTTTATTTTTTTAAAACTTTATTTATTTGTTTATTTAATTTTCGGTATCAATGTACACCTGAGGTAGTACTGCAAATTCCTTTAAAAAAAAAAGATATAGAAACTTATAAATATTTTCCTTACCTATCACCACTTTACTAAAGTTGTAATAGCTGGGGGAAAAATACCAAACATATTATCGACCTTGGTCTGAAGGTGAAACGCAGAACACAGGCAGACTGTAAATAAAAACATCATGGCTGTTTTAAATTTTTGTGATGAAAGTCATTAGCCAATTACCTAATGACTTATCATCACTTTACACCATGGTACTGATGTGAAATACTGCAACATTTCATGAAAATACTGCAATAACAGATATCACGAAGTTAAAATGTCTCATAAATTAAAAAATACTTTGAGTACCTGTACTACCCAAAAGAATCATCTGCGCACTACAATGTCAAATCCTGCCAAATTTAATGTAAATCCGTTCAGCCTTTTTTGTGCTGTGTCCAAAACGAAAAGTCAATGTAAAATGCATTGGAGTGTAAATCTGTTTTAGCGGCACCTCCTTGACCAAACACCACAAAACCTTCAATCCCCCCACCAGTGTAACAGATGTAATAGGTTTGCAAAGTTTTGCAGAGATTCATCAACTGGGTGCAGAGTTACTAAGGAACAGAAATTTGAGGATTTTGTATTGCTAGTAACCCTTACTATAGCTGCAGAGTGACTACCGGGATGAACTAACCCCTGCCGTACATTATAAAAGCATTGCAAGTCACCAAGGAGTTCCATGACCACACAGAGTAACGAAGCTGAAGGGTGAGTTCCTTTTGAAAATTATATAATTCTGAGATGACTTGCAATATATTTATAATGTATGATAGGAGGTACTTTATTCCTCAAAATACATGATCACACCATCCCCTTTCCCACAAACTATTTAAATCCTTAGTGCTTAGCTCTTTCACATGAAAGAGTGAGCATGTTTGCAAACATGATGAATAAAAAGAAAATTTCTAGTGCAAAATTAAACACATCAAAAAAGCTATTAGATATTTGTTGCAAAAAGTTATTAGAAACAGTTTAATATGCCAGTTTTTTAAAAAGTGCTGTAGCTCAGAATGTGTAGAAATATGCTGATAGATTGTAACTTTTCAATAGTTACCTAAGAAGTGCACAAATATGTTGCAATAAATATCCTATATATCCTCAAGGGGACAAAATATTTTTTCAAAAATATTGTACCATGTCACACAAATTCTGAAGTGAAAAATACTGTGGGATAAAATGCATAAAGTAAGAATGTCACCTAAAATTATATAATATCATTTTTTAAATATAATTTTATATATATTAGTTCAGCATCATCAAACTTTATGCAGTCTCGTAGGTGACCATAAAAGCACAATGTTTTAAATATATTAGTTATTACATTTTCTTTAGGTATTTGTAACATCATAATTATAGCTTATATTTTTAGAATAGTTTAAAAGTTTTAATGTGTAAACATGTTTTTACATGTAATTAGTATAATTTAGTATCCGGTTGTTGAATTAATGAATTTTTTAATCATTTAATAACTGTATTTTGTGATTTTTATTTTCTAATTTACATTTTCTGAAATTTCATTATTAATTTATAATTTGGTAGTGTGTTGATTTTTTGAGGATTAAGTTGGGAAAATAATAAACATACTGATTTCTGTTTCTTATCTGCAATGAGTAGTTTAGGTTAATTAAAAGATTGCTTGATAATTATGTACATTTTTAAATTGATTATGTATGTCAACTGTTAAAACGACACTATTAAAATTAATTTCATATTTATTGTTTTTTTTTTTATTTAATTACAAGTTTAATGTTGTTAATGTTTTATTTAAAATGTATATATTGATTTATTTTTGTTGGTGTTTTGGGGTTAGTTGGGAGGGAAGTTGTTTTATTATAAATGTATTGGTTTTTTTTTCCTATTTGTTAAATTTTATGTTAATTGTACTTTTTTTTTTATTACATTTAATTTAAATTTTGTGGTGCATACATTTTAATGTTAAATATGTTTTCATATTTTTTTGTTTTAGTTATTTAACTTTTTAAAAATCATTAGCGATTGGACGGTTTCCGGACAAATCTGTCTTTGAAAGTACATGCCAAGCAAAAGGTCTTCATTTCCCATCACCCATCTACACAGAATAGGGACATCACAGGATTTCCCCTCAGTCATCTGCACTGGAAGAACATCACTGGTTTTCAGCCCATGGGAGCCTGAACTCCTCCCCGGGACCTACTTAATGGTGGCTGCAATGCAGAGGCACTTAAGGTGTCCAGAGGCAAGCTTGTCTATGCACATCCCCACCTGGAACGCTCCCCTTACCCACCACTACCCTGTCACGCTCCTTTGTGCTCTCAACCCTGGCTGTCACTCACTATACTGCTGCCACACTGCACCACACACTATGTAAGGAAGGTTCACATGCATTTCCTGCAAGTTCTCATGCACTTTCCCACACTCTATAGCCACCAATTCTGCACTAACTGCATCCAACACCCCAGTTTCTCACACTCGTACAAACCTGACACCCACTCAAACAGACCAAATACCACCCACACAATGTGAAACATTCACAGGTATGCTCCTCTACACCAGCTTGCTCACCAAGCATGCCATGGATATATGGGAGCTACTACACGAACATGCTCCGGACCTGGTCTTCCTCACAGAAGCATGACTAAACTCATCCTCTTCACCAGACATTGCTACAGCCATCCCAGGTGCTGCAAGATCATTAGGCAAAACTCAGCACAAGCTTAGAGATAAAGTTGCCATCATTCTAAAAAAAATACTATCAGATGCACCACCTACACTGCCACCTCCACCAGCCACGTGGAACACCTCACCTTCAAAATAGGCATCACAGCCAATTTCTCCTGAGGAGGATTCCTCATATGTAATCTACCAGGAACCCGTACCAATTTTACCAGTGACTTCATGGACTTTGTTGCACCTTCATCCTTCTCAGAAACATTAACTATCAATGAGAAGACTGCAACAACCCAAACTCTATGGCCCTTCTAGATATCCTGGGAAAAGTTGGTTGAACCCACCCCCATTGCCTGAAACCTATTGGACCTGATTTTCGCCTCATTCAGCAGCATCACAGTTGACAAGCCAGCAACAACAACCTAGAAAATCATGTCCTTGTCTGTTTCAGCAGTTTCAGCATACCTATCCTGCATTACCACAGACCTACCACCACCAGAACCACCTTTCGCAGCTGGAAAAGTATCACAGAAGAGGAGTTGGTTTCCATCCTCTCCTAGCACCGGCCCAAGCACACCAGCAACTTGCTGAAAGCCAGCAAGCACCTCAACAGCTGGAGTCCCCACATATGCTGACACCCTGGCTTTCTTTAAGTGCAACCCAACAAGAGCCTGACTATAGGCCAGTTGGTACATACAGGAACTCAGGTTGATGGAACACCGTTTCAAGCAACTGGAGCACAATTGGAGAACAAGTTAAAACACCACAGACAAAGATATCTTCAAATTAGCCCTAAGATGCTACCATCAGTAGATATTGAACACCAAACACACAACTCTTGCACATCACATTGATACCAGCTCTAACAGCAGCAAAGAAATCTTTGCCACCCTCAAAGATTTCACCAGGCCTACTGCAGCCTCCAGCAACATTAACGCCTCACAATACCTTTGCAACAGCTCTCTGAATTCTTCTGTAACAGACTCACCTCCATATACTGCAACTTCAACCCTCAACTGGACTCCATCACTGTTGTAAGCTCAACTTCCCTTCATCGTTGGAGAACCAGCCCTGACGTTGTGGCCCACCATCACCACCGTTGAAATCACTGCTATCATGAAAACTATCCACTTCGGAGCCTCATCTGACACTTGCCCCCACCACACCTTCACCAAAGAACTACTATTGATCAATGTAGCACTAACATCCATTCTCAATGCCTCCATTGACTCCAACACATTACTTGACACCTGGAAACATGCCACTGGCATGCCACTGCTCAAGAAACCATCTGCTGACTCAGCAACAGTTTCCAACTACAGATCCATCTCCCTCTTCCCATATCCCGCAAAGGTCCTAGAGAAACTAATCAACCAGCGCCTCGCTGACCACCTCAGCAACCACAAGCTGCTTGACACAATGCAGTCCAGATTCAGGTCCAACTACAGTGCAGAACCAACACTCAGCCACCACAGATGATTTCTGCATGATCGTTGACAGAGGAGACATGGCCGCCCTCATCCTCCTGGACCTCTCTGCCAGCAGCAACATTTGACACAGTCTCCCACCCCATCCTCATCATCCTCATCAGGTGCCTGCACAAGAGTGGCATCCAAGGACCCACTTTCAACTGGATCTGCTCCTTCTTACCGGATAAAACACAAGATGTCACCCTGACACCTTACTCCTTGGAAGCTCACAAAGTCATCTGCGGAGTGCTTCAATGTGCATCTCTCCGCTCCACCCTCTTCAATAGATACATGATCCATCAGGCCAATGTCATTCATGCGCAAGACAACAACATCCTCTCCTGCGCCGATGAAATGCAACTCATATTCTCCCTTTCGGACAGGATCCCCAACACAGGAAACATGTTCACTGCCTGCATGTTCAGGTTTGCTAACTGGATGAAAAACAACTGTCTCAAGCTCAACACCAACAAGACATAAGTAGTGATCTTCATAAGAACAATGGGACTCCAACTGGAGGTCTGCTGAACTCTGACCCACCTTGGAATAATTATTGACAGCATGACTGCATAAGTCAAAACCATCACAGCATCCTGTTTCCACACTCTAAAGATGCTGAGGCAGATCTTTAAATGGCTCCCAAGCAAAACTAGAAAAACTGTCACTTCTCCCCCAGTGACTAGAAAGTTGGACTACAGTAACACCCCCTATACCGGGATCACCATGCAGCTCACTAAGAGTCTACAAAACATCCATAACTCGGCTGTCAGACTCCTCCTCAACCTCCCACACAGAACTCACATCACACCACACCTCATGGAGCTCCACTGGCTCCCCTTACACATTCAAGGAATTACGCAATTTAGGCACCACTTACCTGTACAGTTGCATCCTCTTTTACCAACCACCCAGACACCTCTGCTTTGAAGGACTTCTACTCACACAATATCCCATGCAGACACAAAACCAGATCAGGAGGACAGGGGTTCTTACATCGTTCCTAAAGTGTGAAACAGCCTTAGACGCCACATCAAAGACTACTTCTTTCTTCTTGAATTCTGCAAGAAGCTGAAGACCTGACTTTTTAATTAATCAATCTACCATAGACAGGACTAAGCCCTTCGATCTACTCAATGCTAGGATAGCTTTACACACTATTGCCAGTGAGGGTACATAACATAGCAATGGAATATCTAATCCCTCCTAATCCAACACCTCCCTGCTTAGATTGGAGTGGGAATACCACATCTAACCCATCCAAAGTCCAAATCTTTCCCTACTTTTACTGAAATTGTAGCAAGAAGTATGGAGTGGGAATTGTAAATATATCCCTCCAAAGGATAACACTTTCCCTACCTTTGGAGTTAAAATAGTAAAATCTGACTCCTTTAAAATCCAGTACTTTTGTTAGTGTTTATTTGGATTGTTATGTTTCCATTTTTTAACATTTGTCTTCAATGTTCATACTATTTATTTTTTTAATATCATTCAAAAAAGGAAATATTTAGATATTACTATGACAATATCTAAATATTTCCTTTTTTGAATGATATTCTATTTCACAATATTTTTTACTCGATATTTTGGTACTTTAAATATAATGTATATAAACTCAATATTTTTGTAGACCGTATTTTTGACATAATATTCTGATGTCAAATTACAGTTCTCGATATTCTGTCATGCAACCCTTGAAGGTTTAGAGATATGCAGTGAGGTAAGAACAATATGTTTATATTTTCCTATATATACTTACCTTAATGATATCTTCGTAAACTACATCTTAGCAACAATATTTTGGCAGCGCAGGATTTAAACTTTGATATTGTGGTAGTAGGCGTATAGAAATGATTTTTTTCATCCTAGTTTACACAAGCGCAGCACAAGTCCTTTGTATTTCTTGCTCCAGAATTTTCATGAGGGAGACATCCTGCAGCAGGTACTGCAGAGGGAAAGTGCTGCCCTCGTGTGATATTGGGTTGCTTCTTTTCTAAGATAAAAATACCAGTCCATATATATGTTTTGCTATTCTGGAAGGACCAAGAGCTGATAAGTGAAAAGAATTTGTGCAAAATTCTCAATATGCATTTGTGACAAATATAGATAATTTTTGGTGGTTTAGGTTTATATTTCAAAATTGAAGAAATGCCTGATTTCACTCCTGCAGTGAAATAAAAATAAAGACCAGGGTGGTAAAATACCTGTCTGGTGGCAATCCTAATTTCCTCCCAGTACAGCCAAATCAGTGCTGGGGACAGGTGAGCAAAAAATAGTTTGGGTTGTAAGGGAGAGAGAGTGCTTGCATTGGGATAGGGTGGACAGTGTGTGAGAGTTTCCTGATGAAAATTGTGGGAGGTCAAATGCTGAGCAAATTTTCAAACCATAGGTTTACAAATTTAACACGCACATTGTCACAAGCATAGGCATAAGAGGCCATCAGGGTCGGACCGGCCATTAGGGCAATCTGGCAGTGCCCAAAGGGCTAGTCTGAAAAGTCAGTGTGTGAGCTATTTTTTGCAAGTTTTTGGGCCTCTTGTATGGACTCTTGGGACGGTTTTTTATTGTTGCTTTTTTGCAAGGTTAAAAAAAAAAAAAAAAAAAAAAAAACATTTTTTTAAACAAATGAAATTGACAGGGGGGTCACCCATGAGCAGGGCTTGACCCCTAATGGGGAATTTTTTTTTTTCAATAGCTGTATGCTTCCCCCAGGGAAACCATACAGCTATTAAAAAATATATATAGATCTATATAGATAGATACATCTATCTATATAGATATATCTTTATATATATATATATAAACACACACATATAAATATATATATATATATACACACACACATATATATTTGCCTCTAGTTCTCTTGAAGCTTGCGTCTTCAAAGCAATGCACAACTGCCGCTTTTCAACTGTATCTTTTGGCAGCAATAAAAAAGTAAAGTAACTCTTGTGATTGTTTCTGCTAGAAAAGGATCTGACTTTTGTCTAGTGTCAGTTTTGATGCCATAAAGTAGCGCAGAAGGTTTATATGCCTACTGCAAAGATCAAAACTGTATTATATGTGAATAGCTGAGTGGGTTAGTTAAGCCAGCCACTACCTGCGCTATAATACAAATGAAATTTATGTGTGAGGGGGGCTATGGAGAGATGAAGGGCACTTTTCCTGGGTGTAGTGAGGGAATCCGAGGAGGAGGTCATGGGAGTGGGAGCACCAATAATGATTGTTGGACTGGGCACTAGAGGCACTAAAGTCTGTGAAGATTGATATGTGACAAGGTGAAGTAATGGTGCGTCTTTTGGGGTTTTTCTTTTAGTGTCTTGAGAGAACCTTTTGATTGAGGTAAGAAGCGAAGGTAAGGTGACCTCTACTGTTGCCCGTATCACACACACACACCCACCAGCAATTTTGTGACTGTCTATGTAGGCTAGTGTTTCAGAGCAAAAGTTTAGCCAGTAGCAGAGATGGCGTCTCGTTGGGCAAGCTCTAACTCAGGTTATAGCGGACAGCTCTGATGTAGGATCAGAGACTGAGACAGCAGATGCTGAGACAGCATCTGAGGGATAGGACAATGACGCAGACTCTGGGAGTGATTTTTCAGTCCGAGGAGTCCCATCCGATAAGTCCTCTTCCATTTATTCTGAGGGAGGTGATGAGGACAGTCCTGCTGTCCCTTCGAAAGCACAGTCTGTGCAGCGGGACAATAGCGGGTTAGCCCAACCCAGAGAGCAGGTGCATGCGGCGGCAATCACAGAGAGAGTGCTTTCTTGGAAGCTCCCCAATATAGTTCAGCCGCAAATTCCACTGCCCAAATCGCATTGTGGAGACATCAAAATGATATATCACAAACAACCTGGTTTTGTGAGGAAGGCACCTGCGTTTTTGGTCCTGGGCTTGGCGGTCATATAGGGAAACCTACCAAACCCAGACATTTCTGGAAACTAGACACCCGGGGGAGTCTACAGAGGTGTGGCTTGTGTGGATTACCCAAAGTTATTTTTACCCAGAATACCCTGCAAAGGTGAAGTGTTTAATAAAAACTCTATTTTTTCTTGCATTTCTATCACACAAACTACAGGAATATGCTGGGATCCACAAAGTTCCTACCACCCAGTGTTTCCCCACCTGTCCTGATAAAAACACTACCCCACATGAGTGCATGTACCTCGTGCCTGCGTCAGGAATGGATCACGCCAGGGTCAACAGTTGCTCTCATGTAAGGACTAACATTGACTGTTATGTGATCTATTCCTGAAACAGGCACTAGGCCTACCCACACAAATGAGGTACCATTTTTATCTGGAGACTTGGGGGAATGCTGGGTGGAAATGTGTGGCACCTCTCAGATTCCAGACCTTTCTATCACTGAAATGTGAGGAAAAAGTGTTTTTTTTTGCCAGGTTTTGAGGTTTGCAAAGGATTCCGGGCAACAGAACCTGGTGAGAGCGCCACATATTACCCCATCCTGCGTTCCCCTAGCTGTCTAGTTTTCAGAAATGTCCAGGTGTGCTAGGTTTTCCTAGGTGCCGGCTGAGCTAGAGGTCAAAATCCACAGCTAGACTCTTTGCAAAAAACAGGTCAGTTTTCCCTGGGAAAATGTGATGTGTCCATATTGTGTTTTGGAGCATTTCCTGTCATGGGCACTAGGCCTACCCACACAAGTGAGGTACCATTTTTATCGGGAGACTTGGTGAAATGCTGGATGGAAGGAATTTTGTGGCTCCTCTCAGATTCCAGAACTTTCTATCACTGAAATGTGAGGAAATAGGGGGTCATTCTGACCCCGGCGGTCTCAGACCGCCGGGGCCAGGGTCGGCGGGAGCACCGCCGACAGGCCGGCGGTGCCCCGCAGGGCATTCTGACCGCGGCGGTTCGGCCGCGGTCAGACAAGGAAAACCGGCGGTCTCCCGCCGGTTTTCCGCTGCCCTACAGAATCCTCCATGGCTGCGGAGCGTGCCCCGCAGCCATGGGGATTCTGACACCCCCTACCGCCATCCTGTCCCTGGCGGGTCTCCCGCCAGGAATAGGATGGCGGTAGGGGGTGCCGCGGGGCCCCTGGGGGCCCCTGCAGTGCCCATGGCATGGGCACTGCAGGGGCCCCGTAAGAGGGCCCCACAAAGTATTTCAGTGTCTGCTATGCAGACACTGAAATACGCGACGGGTGCCACTGCACCCGTCGCACCTTCCCACTACGCCGGCTCAATTCTGAGCCGGCGTCCTCGTGGGATGGTTGATTTGCCCTGGGCTGGCGGGCGGCCTTTTGGCGGCCGCCCGCCAGCCCAGGGCAAATCCCAAAATACCCTCAGCGGTCTTTAGACCGCGGAGCGGTATTTTGGTGGGGGAACTTCGGCGGGCGGCCTCCGCCGCCCGCCGAAGTTAGAATCAGGCCCATAGTGTTTTTTTGTCAAATGTTAAGGTTTGCAAAGGATTCTGGGTAACAGAACCTGGTGAAACCCCCACAAGTCACCCCATTCTGAATTCCCCTAGGTGTTGAGTTTTTAAAAATATGTAGGTTTCCTAGGTTTTCTGAGGTGCCGGCTGTGCCAAAGGCCAAAATACACAGCTAGGCACTTGCCAAAAAACACGTCAGATTTCAATGTAAAAATGTGATGTGTCCATGTTGCGTTTCCTGTCATGGGCACTAGGCCTACCCACACAAGTGAGGTACCATTTGTATTGGTAGACTTGGGCGAACATAGAATAGAAGAACGAGTGCTATTGCCTCTTGTCTTTTTCTACATTTTTTCCATCCAAATGTAAGACAGTGTGTAAAAAAGAAGTCTATTTGAGAAATGCCCTGTAATTCACATGCTAGTATGGGGACCCCGGAATTCAGAGATGTGCAAATAACCACTGCTTCTTAACACCTTGTCTTGTGCCCATTTTGGAATACAAAGGTTTCCTTGATACCTATTTTTTGCTCTTTATATTTCACCAAATGAATTGCTGTATACCCGGTATACAATGAAAACCCATTGCAAGGTGCAGCTCATTTATTGGCTCTGGGTACTTAGGGTTCTTGATGAACCTGCAAGTCCCATATATTCTCGCAACCAGAAGAGTCCAGCAGATGTAACAGTATATTGCTTTCAAAAGTCTGCCATAGCTGGAAAAAGTTATAGAAGAAAACGTGGACAGAAATTTCTCTTTTTTCACCTCAATTTCAATATATTTTTATTTTAGCTGTTACTTTCTGTAGGGAAACCTTAAAGGATCTACACAAATGACCCCTTGCTGAATTCAGAATTTTGTCTACTTTTCAGAAATGTTTAGCTGTCCAGGATCCAGCATTGGTTTCATACCCATTTCTGTCACTAGTTGGAAGGAGGCTAAAAGCACAACAAATAGTAAAAATGGGGTATGTCCCAGTAAAATGCCAAAATTGTGTTGAAAAATTTGGTTTTCAGATTCCCATCTGCCTGTTCCTGAAAGCTAGGAAGGTGGTGATTTTAACACCACAACCCTTTGATGATGGCATGTTCAGGGGAAAAAAACACATGCTTTCTTCTGCAGCCCTTTTTTCCAATTTTTTCTGAAAAAACGAAGTTTTCGCTGTATTTTGGCTAATTTCTTGGTCCCCTCCAGCGGAACCCACAAACTCTGGGGATTTTTAGAATCCCTAGGATGCTGGGGAAAAAAGGACGCAAATTTGGCGTGGATAGCTTATGTGGACAAAAAAGTTATGAATGCCTAAGTGCGAACTACCCCAAATAGCTGAAAAAAAAAAAAAGGTCTCAGTGTGGGGGAATAGTGGGGGGTACGGCCCTGCAACTAAGGGATTACACAAACATTTCCTGCAGCATGCACAAATGCACGCAGTCTCCATACCTTACAAAACACCTGTACAATATGTCTTTACACGTTCAAAAATGTTCTATTTGCAAATGCGGGCCAATTTTTTAGCTGTCCGATTCGCATGAGGCCACTTTTATTATGGTGCCTGGTCCTGTTTTCTGTCACAGTCCGACAGTGTGAACCACTGTTTATTGAACACGCAGAGTGCACGCGGTCGGTAACTGGCATCTTACAGTCTGCAAATTTTGATCATCCGCTCTTGGCACTAGATAGCCTTCTACTGCTTTGAGAATACAAAAGCAGTCTCAAATCATTCATTCGTAATGAGGGAAACGCCCCTTGCCACTCGCAAGGGCTTACAAAAGCGGACGTGTAATAATGACAAATTACAAATTTTGCGCAGTGATACCGTTAAGTCGCAAAGTGGGCTGCTTCGGCTTTCACACGCTGTTATTTTTTGTGAATCCGACCCCTGTTGTTTGTGCTGACTGACCTAGTTCTGTGCATGTGAGAGACTGTTGGAAAGAGTGAGTGAATGAATGTGCGTTTGAGGCAGATACTGAAATTTAGAGAGACATTGCGCAAGTATTACAAAGCGGCGCAGACTGACCTCTAGGGACAGATAACTAGTGACTGACCAAACCGGCAAGCTGAAAGGAATAAGCAGAGTTTGAGCGAGTGAGATCTGCATTGGACGAGAACACCAAGTTAATGGCCTCTAGGCACACACTCCCCCAATGAACCGGGTGGTCACGGGCTGCGCACAGTAGTGTAATGTCTCCTTCGCTTTACTTCAGATTTGGGCAGATAAGGCTTCAGAAGCACAAAGCGTTGCCTCACTCGCTCATATTTTGCAGATGCCCAGTCGGGGTCAGAGCGCTGAACTCGTGGCTCCACGGCCCGAACTCAGGCACCAGGTCCCTCTCAGCTGTTAGGCAACCAGCCTGGAAGATGGGCGGGAGGGAGCGCATGAAGAAGAACGCACAGTAGGTGGAGATATTCGGGCAGAGTCAAAGAGCGAGGCACAGGGCCATCCTCTGTTTAAAGGTATATGGTTAGATCCATACCCTCGGAGGGAAGCAAGAACACACTCCCTCGAGACCCCCGGGTATACCAACAAAGAGATCCCCCACCACCACCCTCCGCACACACCTGCTTGAGCTCAGATCATTGCACCGCACACAACCCATAACTATTCTAATCCCACCAGGGATCGAGGGACCCATCAATCCCAGCTAAACTCACGCTTGGTAAGTATGGGTGCAATGCCACGCCAGAAGTCAACATGCGCCGTCAATCTTTCTGTGTCTATCATTCCTTCCCTGTGTCTGTCCATCCCTTTATCTCAATCCATCCAGCTGTTTATGTGCAGTTATCAACCTACACACCCGCGCGGGAGGAGAGAGACGGGTAGAAGTAGGTGGATGGAAAGGTAAAGCGATGGGAAGGAAGGTGTAGGAGGGAGGTGAATGTCTGGATAGATGTGTGTGTGAAAGAGAGGCAAACGGGGGGAAAGCAAAAACATTGTCGAACAGGCTCATAACTTGCAATATTTCCAGGTGAATAGAATGACAACAGATCCAGGGAGTTAGGTCTACTGACAGATGAACAGGATGACAAACGGGAAAGGAATGTTGAAGGGTACATTGGCAGAGGCAGACTGACAGATTAACTGATTGAGAGCAGAAACCGGTGGACAGATTGATAGAGGCAGGCTGGAGGACTGACAGGTGAATAGGTAGATAGATTAACAGGCAGACCTAGACTGCAGATACACCGACCCAATGATGCATGGATGTGTTCAGCGACAGGCAGGCAGCAGACAGGTTGACTGACAGAGGGAATATGAAGATGACAGGTGAAAAACAAACCTATAATTAGAGTGACAGAGATGGCGATATCTTGATTGTCCGAGCTGAGAAGCAGAGACAAGTAGTCCGGTGAGACGATGGCAGGTGCGCAGACAGACAGACAGACAGACGAAAAGCCCCAGGGTGAGGAAGGATCTAAAGAGGGCACTCTTCACAGCACGCGGCAGACTGACTGCCCGTGGTACCCGAGGACCACAAGTGCTCGCCGGGAGAAGGGAACAACATGCGGAGAGGGCAGAGCGGCTGCTCACTGCCTGCTGCTTGTAGCGTAGCGGGTATCAAATCCCAGGCACCCTCCCTTTTACCTGCGCCCACCATCCCTGCACACAGAGGCGCTTTTCCAATCCATCCGCTCACCGCAAGGGGACTTCTGACTCCCTCCCGCTCCCCTCCTGTGGGCCAGGGTTACACATTATTAGAACACCGTCACCCTTGTTTGCTTGTTAGCACATCGTTTATTGAACATGGCACATTTAAAAACGCCATCTTCTCTCAGCAAAGTATAAAACTAAAAGAGACAAATACAGACAGTGCTTCCAACAGAACAAAAAACAAAGTGCATCAAAGGACCCCATAACATGAAGTCACGCTTAAGAGAAAAGGGTTCACTCTAAATACTGTCGAAGTTTATTAAAAAATGATGTCGCGGTTTAGGGAAAAGTCGTGGCTCAGGATGCCTTTGAGGTTTGGGAGATGCGTGTCTCGAGATGCTGTCGACGTCTGGGATGAAGGAAAGGCGTGGCTACGGATGCTGTGGCGGTTTGGGGAGGCATGGGGTCAGCATGTTGCTGATGTTTGGGAAAGAGGCGTGTCTCGGAATGTTGTTGAGGTTTGGGAAAGAGGCGTCTCGGGCTGCTGTGGAGGTCTGGGAGAAATGAGTTCCCAGGGCATGGCTCAGGATCTCAGGATGCTGTCGAGGGTTAGGGAAGAGGCTTGCCTCAGGTTGCTGTCATTGTCTGGGGAAAGACGTCTCTCTGGCTGCTGTGGAGGTCTGGGGGAAAGGTGTTCTTAGGGATGTTGTTGAGGTGCGTGGCTCAGGATGCTGTCAGGGTTTAGGGACGAGTCTGAGCTCATGATGCTGTCTATGTCTGAGGAAAGCTATGCCTCATTGTGCTGTCAAGGGTGGGGCAAAGACAGATCAGAATGTTGTCGATGTGTGGGAATGAAGTCTGGCTCAGGATGCTGTCAACATGGGCATAGTTATCAATAGTGCAGGAGATGCAGTGGCACCGGAGCCCGTGAATCTGAGAGGGCAACTGCACCTCAATTACAGCTGCTTTTCCTGCCATGTAATGGGGGCGTTTACCTTGTTAACATTAGGGTCCGTGGCACAATTGCTGCGCCACTGGCTGTCGAGGTTTAGGAATCATGTTTGGCACAGAATGCTTGAAGGAAGAGGTATGGCACAGTCTGATGTGGAGGACAGGCTTGGCACAGGATGCTTGGCACACTATTCTTTCAATGTTAGGAGGGCAGACCGAGACATATGCACTATAGAGAGTTAGGGAAAGCCTAGCAAAATCATTGAACTGTATTGAAGATGCTTGGCTCAGAATTACACCTAATTTTAGGGAAGAGGCTATTGATGAGGACTGGAGAAGAAGTTTGGCACAAAATCGTAGTGAAGGCCTGGGGAACTCCAGAGGTGAAATACAGTCTTGAGTTTTGGGACAGAGGTTTAGCTCAAAATGCTGATAGAGTTGATGAAAAGCTTGCTCATGGTACAGACAAGGCTTGGTGAAGAAGCTTGCCGTACTGAGCTGTCAGGATTGTTTAAAAGGACTGGCAATGTGCTGCTGCAAGGTTAAGGGAAGGGACCGAGGGAGAAAGCTGTCAGTTTCATGGAGAAGTGGGGCTCACAATGCTATCAAGGTCTGGGAAAGCGACTTGGCATAGAGGGTAGCAGGGCTGTGAAGAAGGTAATTGGAAAGGTGCACTATGCAGTGCTGGGAAAGAGCCTGGGATAAACATGAGTTTGGGGTTCAAAGAATAGGCTTCACTAGCTGTACTGTCAAACGGTTTAGAGCAAAGTTTGGCTCGAAATGCTGTCAAGGTTCCTAAAAGAGGAGGTTTTCAGAGCAGAATATAAGCTACAACCCTATCTGTGACTGGTCCCAGGTGCACGCTGTACTCCTCTCCCCAGATGAGCCCACCATGGCACTGAACAGTGCACATTCTCATTTGCAGGATCTTTCTTTTGATCGAATATTCATCAAGTCTTAAAAGTCAGGGCATGAATTGTTCTGATCTCAGTCCCCAAGAGCAGTTCTCTCTGTCGAGTTCCCAGCCCTGAGCTCAACAGATGCTGCAACTGTTAGTCTTGTTCATGGGCGGCCTCAACAGGTTTTCCTTGGGAATTGTCTCCCTCCTTCTCCTCAGGGCAGGGCTCAGGCGACTGGGCAGGTTGACCTGTTGGAGCAGCTCCTTGAATACTTCCAGCACGTTCTTGTTCTCCTTGGCTGAGGCTTCAACAAAGCGGTTGTTCCACTCTAGCTCGACCAGAGACAGCGTCTCCTCGGTGGGAATCTGACGGGCCTCTTCCGCGTCCACCTTGTTGCCCACCACCACAATGGGGGCCAGCTTGTCCTCCTTGAGCTCCAAGATCTCTTCGCGAAGGCTTTTCACGGCCTCCAAGGACTCTGCATCGTCGATGGCGTACACCAAAGCGAAGGCATCGCTGTTCTGGATGGAGAGCTTCCTCATGGCTGGGAAGGAGTAGCTACCACTGGTGTCCATGATCTCAATGGTGATGGTCATGCCACTCACCTCGTACTCCTTGCTGTGCAGCTCCTCCACCGTCCTTTTGTACTTGGTCTCAAAGGTGTCCTGGAGGAAGCGGCGGATCAGGGACGTCTTCCCCACCCCTGCTGCCCCTAGGAACACCAGACGGACCTGGTTCTTCTCTTTCACCTCCAGGGACATAGCGCCTGGCCGGGTCTCCTTGGAAGACCTTCAGAACTTCAAAGGCTCTGGCGACAGTAGTGGTCTGTGCAGTTGATTACTTGCACTCAGCCGGGAAGCTCCCAGAGGCGATTCAAAGCTCCAAACTCACTCACTCGAAGCCTGAGATGGACAAATAAGTGTTGAGCCCAGTTTGCACTGTTGTCTGCCGTTCAGCTGTCCGGTCCGGTAGTGTCTGCTTGTGCATGTCTCCGCTCTCCTGCTCTTTATTTATTCGCGTTTTCCTTAGTGACATTGCCCAGGGACCGTCCAATCAAAACAACCCGAGCGTGTGGATAGTGAGAAGGGAGGGGCTAGAGGAAAGGCGGGGTGGTGGGGAAGGATGGACTGAGGCTCCGAGAAAGGTGCCAATCAACAGCACCTTCTACAAGTGCTGTCCGCGGCGGCTCGCGCTTGAATAGAACGTGTTTGTGTTCGGGTGCATTTCATTTGCGCGCATTTCAAGTACAAATCCTGTGCGCGCGCACAGATGAGGGGCGCGTGAGACGGACAGGTGGCGGGAATAAACTGAGGAGGACGGAGAAGAGGATGCTGGGATAATGAAATACGGTACACAAAGAGCCTTTTGTTAAAAGCTTATCTGCACAGTTCCCGAGCCTCCTGAGAGTGGAGAAGGGAAGGGACAGTAAGGAAGACTCATTTTCCAAAGTGACTAAATACTGCCAGAGGCCACCGCGCAAGGGTGATCGAGGAGACTTTTGTGACACAGCACCGCAAACGGGAGCGCCTCTAAGATCCTCCATGCAAAAAAATAAGAAGGTTCCACATCTTTGAAAGAGCGTGTAATAATCATATTCAGCATGTTGCTATGCGCGCTCAATTTAGGAAGGTAAATATTTTACGGTTCTAGGCAGGTTCATTGACCCCGTTCTCTTTTTCAAGAGAGGGGCAGCTAGGGATTGAGATGGAATGAGAGAGGACGAGTCAGCGAGAGGCAGAGAGAGATGAGGGGGTCGGGAGAGGCAGAGAGGAGTGGAGGGTGAGGTGGGGAGGGGGGGGGACGCGAGAGAACAGTGGAAGCCGGAGGAAGAGAAGGAGGAGTGATTATATTAGTAATACGTATACAATTATAACAGAGTGGGGGTAGAAAGGAAAAGGGAGTGGACGATAGCATGAGGCAGAGAAAAATGGAAGGGAAGGACGAGAAAGAGAAGCGAGGATGACAATGGTGTTGTGTTTCCCGGTCGTTAGACTGACGCGGGAAACACACGAGAAAGTAAATAACGTCTCGGACAAAATGCTTGTACTTCTGGACTGGCGCATGCTGTGCGCCATCCCCTTTTATTTCAATGCCCCTTACGTCAGGGGCATTCCATTATTTACTCCCCGCACAGGGGTGATGGTGACCTGGACTGGGAGGATCCCCCTCCGACCTTAACCCGTCCGTGCTGCAAACATAACATCCCTCCTCTACCCCAAATAGAACATGACAAAACAAACACGACTACCTAACATACTGTTATCTCTGAATAGAAACATCAGTTTCAAGTCTAGTATATCAAGACCAGAAAGTCCCGCAGTTTGCTGGATGGCAACGGCCTAGGACGGAGACTGTATCTCTCGGACCCACCACGGGGCGGGGTACTCACCACACATTCATGCACCATACAAGGCTCCCAGGTCTTTGCCAAATCATCTCCCTCACGTCCTTCCGGTGTAGTCCCGTGAGGGCTTTATTGATTTTCTACACACCCTCCGCAAGGTGTATGGACATCCTGATCCGAGGCGCCGAGGCAACTGGTTTCTGACTCTCCACCATCAGTGTCCGTGGGTTGTAGCAAGAGGTCATTAGCAGTAGTGTCAATGTCCGATTGATATCGTTTGAAGAATTATATATTCCGGGTCACTGATTCATGGCCCTTCTGAGCAGTGACCAGAGTGCCTTTTTGCCTCACCAATTTTTCATGGCGTCATCTCAAATGGGAGTCTGAATTTTTCTCCCTGATGTCTGTTTCAAACCAACACCTGGTCACCCACCTGTAGAGGTGCAGACTTCGCTCTCCTCCTCCGTGATACTCGGTCAATGGCAGATTTGCGTTGGTGCAGTCTTTCACTGGCCTGTTCCTGCAGAGTTGTGGGTGCATCACACTGCGGAATGGTGTCTCCTACTGGTCTATTCATGCACAAAGCACTAGGAGCTATCCTGGTAGTGGTATGCGGAGTGAGTCGGTATTCCCTTAGGAATGCATACAAAGCACAGTCAACATTGTGAGCATTTGCCACCGCTATCCTTAGCACTTTATTCAAAGGCTGCATAAAGCACTCAGCTGCACCATTGGCCTGCGGCCAGCAAAGCGTAATCTTTCTGTGGACAACCCCCTGCCTCGCGAGGTAGTCCGTGAACTCCTGACTCAAAAAAGGTGGACCATAGTCTGTAGCTCATGAACAAGACCATGAGTGGCCATGACCTTTTCCACGCAGGGGATAACCTGTCCCGCCGTGGTCGTGTCCAGTATTTCCACCTCCAGATATTTGGAGAAATCGTCAATGATCACCAGAATGTGACGGCCATCAGGTAAACTCCCTAGGTCAGCGCTGGCCCGCTTCCAGGGTTTGCAGGGAATTGGCTCTGTGATAATCGGGGCTGGATACTCTGATGGTCCCACAACCTGGTAGGTGTGACACATGCGCACCACTCTCAACGTGGAGATCCACTCCGGGGAACCATACCTTGCACCGAAGTCTGGCTTTCGTTTTGACGACTCCTTGATGAACAGCATGGGCCAAATCCACTATGCAGGATTGTAGGGATCGAGGCACCACTAACCTCAGTCTACGGAGCAGACATCCTTCTGGTGACACTGACAGCTCATGCCGTACCTGATGCAGGGCAGCTAATGTGTGTCCAGCTTCTTCTGTCCGTCTAGCTAGGTTGTGTGTCATTTCATGCCACCTCCCGGTGTGAACAGCTCTTATTGCCAGTTGGATGCACTCATCGTCTTGGGCGGCCTCCATGAATTCGTGCATGGACACTGGCAACGGTCTGGAGCACCAAACATATTCTTCCACAGCTTCAGCCTCCTCCTCCTCTTGTGCGGACATTGGCCTGGCATGTCTCGACAAGTAATATGCCGGATTTTGAGACCCTGGGCGATAGATTACCATGAACTGATAGTCCTGTAATTGTAGGATCCATTTCTCTATCCTGGGAGGAGAAGTGGGCCTGTTGAAAAGTGGGACCAGCGGTTTGTGGTCTGTCACCACCGTGAACGGCTGGGCGTACAGGTAGAGGTGGAAATGGTGACAGCCACAGTGGACGGCGATGGCCTACTTTTTGATGTGGGAGTATCGTTGTTCAGTGTCCGTTAGGGCTCGGCTGGCATAGGCCACCGCGGTCCACTCACCTTGCTCGCCACGTTGTGACAGAATGGCACCCAGTCCCACCGGGATTGCATCAACCAATAATTTAGATTCTTTGGCCAAGTCAAAGTACTTGAGCGTGGTCTGGGCTGACAACGCTTTCTTGGTAGCACAGAAATAATCTTCCTGGTCATGATCCCCACTCCCAGGGGGTGTTGGTCTTTGTCATTTTGCGGAGAGGAGCCATGATGGACACCAGGTTTTGGATAAATCAGCCACAGTATGTGACCATACCCAGAAAACTGCGAACACCTGTGACTGATGTGGGGGCAGGTGCTGTTTGAATGTCATGCACCTTCTCTGGGTCTGGCATTTCCCCTCTGTCAGAGGAGTGGTATCCAAAAAAGGCAATGTGATTTCAAAGAAAATCACACTTTACTCTGTGCAATGTGAGGCCATGTTCTTGGGGATGCTTAAATGTGGCTCGCAATCTGTCAAGATGTCCTTCCAGGGTGGGAGCGTGTATTAATATATAATCACTGACGTTGATGACACCCTCCAGACCCGTCAGCACGCCTCTGATCGTGTCCTGAAAGACCTCTGCAACACTGGAGATTCTAAAACTGAGACGTGTGTACTTCCGGAGCACCACGTGAGTCGAGAATGTGGTGATTGCTCTGGACTCCGGGTCAAGCATAAGTTGGTGATAGCCTGCCCTCAGACCCATCTTTGAGAACCACCTGGACCCGCTCACTTCAGCCACAATGTCATCATTGGCTGGTGTTAGGTGATGTTTGCGCAGGATTGCTGCATTGGGGAGCCTCATGTCCACACAGATTCTCACTTCTCCAGGCTGTTTAGGCTTTCGGGTGACCACAATTGGCGAAACCCACGGAGTAGGTCCCTCCACCTTCTCAGTTATACCTGCGGTCTCCAGTTTGCGTAACTCCTCCTCCTCTTTGGGACGCAGATGGAAAGTGACCCGGCGGTGTTTCAGGGCCACAGGCTGGATAGACTTGTCAATATGAATACGTATTGACCGTCCTTTCAGATAACCTATTCCTTCAAATAGCTTGGCATATTCTGCTATCAAGCTTTTAACGTTTTCACGATGGACACTGAATGCGAATGACACCAGTCCCAACAGTTCGGCTGTTTGTCAACTCACCAGCATGCCGGACCCATTCTTGGTTCTGATCGTCTGATCGTCATGCTGGACGTCTGTCGTGAACACTCTTGCTAAAGGAAGCAGACTGGACGACCCAAATGCGAACACTTTGGTGGCCGTAGGGCGGAGTGTCGGTTTCAGTTGCAAATTTTTCAGCACCTGAAAGGCCATGATATTAATGGAAGCTCCCTTGTCTATTAGTGCTGTCACTGGCTTGCCTCCCACCATTATGCTGCATTTGGGGATTCGTTTCTTGAGACTGCCTCCAGGTTGCATTGCATATATGACACCTTCTGATTCATCGTCATCCAGGTCCCCCTCAGCTTCATCCGAGGTATGTATTTGTGCTGCCTGCACTGTCTTGTGCTGATTTGTCTTTTTAGAGGAGGCTGATCAGCATACCTTGGCAAAGTGATTTAACTTGTTGCAATTTACACACCGTTTCCCTTGGGCCGGGCACTGTCCTTGATGAGGGTAGGACCCACCGCACATGTAGCATACTCGTGACGGTGCATCAGGCTTTGCTCGTGACTTCTTCCGACCCCCTGAGGCCGTGGTGACTACATTCATCGGTTCTGTCTTGATTGGTTTTTGCAGGGCTGCCTCCATGTGGGATGTCGAGCCTTCAATAGCTCCTTGGATCTCCCCAGAGCGAGCATGTTGGCCATCGACATCCCTGGGACTTGTAAGATGTTCTCACAAAGTTTGACAGAGTGACAGGCTTGTATGGACTGGGCCCGAATTTCATCCTCTGCATCTGGTAGGGTATAGGTTCTTGCCAGTTCCCGCAATTTCGCGTAGAACGTGTCTACAGATTCCTCCAGGAGTTGTTGAGACCGACGTAGAAGGAACCGTTCATAGTGTAGGTTGGCTAACGGCTCAAAATGGGCTGTTAGTGCTCTCTTCAGCGTCTGGTACATGAAAAGTAGTCCTTCTTCTGTGATGGACTTACTGATCTTGTGTATGGCCGCCCCTCCCAGATGTAAGAGCATGGGACAGCGCCGATCATTATCCAGGGCAACAGCAGCAAAATACGTCTCCAGTCGCTCCACCCATTCTTTCCACTTTGCGCCCTGGGTGGACAGCGGGCCATCAACTATAAAGGGTTCCAGTGTCGGTATGGATGTCATTGTGTACCACCAGCAACGACCACATACTTCCCAGTGAACAGTACCCCACTTGACAGTTGCTCACCTGCGAAAAATGGTCTTGTGCGCCGCCAACAACATGCATGGGCACTGGGGGGGTCTCTATCAGAAAAAGTTTTGTGAGTGAGGCGGTCCTTGGGGTAGAGAGAGTCCTTTGAAAAAAATACCACCACCGTTGCAGCTGTCACTGACCTCTTTCACCCCTGTTTGGCCTGGTGTGGAGTGATTGGTGCAACCTGAGCCTCCCTTAAGCCACCAGGCACTTTGTAGGCCAGAAAAGCCAGCCCAGACACTGCCCACCATCTGCGTGTGGTAGGCCCCATGAGGGAGAAAACGGGCCTCCGGCAATAGAGGAGTGTAATGGGGGTGGGGCCAACACTTTCCGACAGATGCGCTGCAGCCGGCCAAAGAAAACGGCACCCCAGTGTGCCTTACTCGAACGCTGCCGTTCTCTGTGTGAAGCCGCTCACCCAGCAGCGCTTCCAAGAGGGTGGGGCCACCAACCCTCATTGCCAGTTTGTTGTGTTTCCCGGTCGTTAGACTGATGCAGGAAACACACGAGAATGTAAATGACGGCTCGGACAAAATGCTTGTACTTCTGGACTGGCGCACGCTACGTGCCGTCCCCTTTTATTTCCATGCGCCTTACATCAGGGGCATTCCATTATTTACTTCCCGCGTAGGGGTGATGGCGGCCTGGACGGGGGAGGATCCCCCTCCGACCTTAACCCGTCCATGCCACTAACATAACAAATGGTAGCTGGAGAAAGAATGTGTGTGTGAAAGAGAGCAGGTATGTGTGTAATTGTGAGAGAGTTTCCGTGTTTGGTTATGTGCTTTAACAAAGCAAATATTTTGGGCTCCGTGTCTATACTACAAAGGTTCTGTATTTGAGCATAGAGATCTGTTGTGTGCAGATGGTGCATGGCAAAAGGTTTCTTACACCTCTTAGCAGTCTCAGTAGAGAGGGCAAAGATTGAATGACCAACATCTTTTTACCACCCTGACTTGAGATGGTAAATGTGAAATGGTGAGGATTGCTGTGTTGGAAACTAACACCACCACTGAAAATACTTTAAAAAAAAAACTTTCTACAGTAGCAGGACGATTACATGAAACATTGGAGTTTAGTAGCACTTTTAAGTAGAGCTGCTCTACTTTGAAGTGCAATGCTCCGCAGCAGGACTGCTATACTGCTATTATTACTGCAAGGGACTTGTAAGCAAGGTTCCTGTACTTGAGTAACAACACTCATGATTAGGACGGAAATACTCCCATGGGACAGTCCGATTCCCAAATCATTCGAAAGGGCTTCTTGACACTTAATGAAAGACTATTTGCACTGTATAGCATGGGCTTTTATATTTTAAATAGGTTAGTACCTGCACTTTTAGCAAGGCTGTCATTCTTCTAAAGAATTCTTTGAATGAGATCACATCTCCACCTGTCTGTAGGGTGTGGGGCTGCTATTCATTTAATGTAGCAGTACTGGCACTTCTCAGCAGGGCCTGCATAAAAAGTGCCTCTCCAGATAAGCAGATATTTTCTTGTCGTCTAGGCAAGCAATGCTCCTGAATAAGGAGATATTGTGTGGACCTGTCTGCGCAGAGATCCTCTGATCTGTAAAGTCAGGTCCCTAACTCGAATGAGGGCATCTTTTGCATTAAGAGGTGGGATGAGAATCGATCTGTTGCTGAATTTATCCCTGTCACAGAGTGGTGACATTGTGGGTCTGTGCCTAAAATAAGCACCTCTGCTGATAAAGAGCTGGCACATGGTTACACTTGACTCTGCTCTGAGCATAGCTATTGGGCAAAGGGGTCCCACAAAGTGGAATCTGTTGAGGACCTCTTGTAGACAAAGAGGTGCTTTAAGAAATATTTCCTCACCTGTCTAAGGAGGAACTGCATGTTTTGGTCTGTCCCTGCACAGTTAACTGTCCTGCCTGTAAAGGTGGTCTCTGGGTGGTCTGTTCCTGCACTCAGAACATTTCTTTGAGAAGGAGCGGTGCATGGTTGCAATTGTTTTTTAATTGAACTGCATGATGTTTAGAACAGCTGCAGCACGTACAGCCTCTCCTACAGAAAGAGGTGCTGCAGGTGTGGGTCTGTCTCTGCACTGGGCTGCTGTCCTGGTTAAACATGTTCTGCATGGCAGGCTCTGTCGCTCCTTTGAACACCTCTGTTGAAGATGTATACAGTATGGCTGGAATTACTTCTGTTGCACAAAGATGATGTGCTGTGTGGATTGAGCCATTCCTTTAGACAGCTTATCCTGGATAAATAGGCGTGTGTGGGTTGCACCCTCAAGGTGCTGGGCACCTCTCTTGGATAAAGAGATGCTACTTGGTTGGATCTGTCCCTTCACAAAGTACCTGTGTTGTATGTAGCTATATTATATGGTTGGGCCCCTCACTTCTCTTACCACTTCCAGGTAAAAAGGTGCTGCATGGCTGGACATGTCCCTAGAACTCTCCTAGGTAAGAAGGGGATACACGACTGAGTCTGCAATTGTGATCAGCTGTTGCATTTTATGAAAAAGAAATTGCAGTATGTAAGATACCTTTCTAAATATGGTTCTCTCTTAGTACTGTTCTTTTTTTCCTGGATTCAGTTGCCCACCATGGTGAGATGTGTTCATGCCTGGATCACATTTCCTGGATGAAGAGGTGATTCCTAGAAGGACCTGGTTGTGTTGGACTTCATTATCAAAAGATTTAAGCTTTGACCTCTAAACTCAGTATCATCCCTATGCACCTTTCTTTCCAGTGAAAAAACCTGAGTGGGCTTTTAGCCACCTAAACACATTTCCTCCATTTGCCAAAAATAATGATCATCTGCAAAGTTGATCCCAGTTTGCTCTAGCTTAAAGTGTCTTAAGTATTTCCTTGAGGATAAAGGAGGGTGTGCCAGGTGCTTGCTGCTACAGTGCTGTTAAAATGATCATTGTTCCTGTATCCCAACTCAACGCCTCTCCTTTCATTGACATCAAGGCTGTTGAAAGGTGGAAGCAGTGCTGCGAGGATTCAAAACTGAGCTGCAGGGCACGGGAGGTGTAGCTCAACATGAGTTTCAAATTTTTAGTAGGGTTTCACTTCCAGAGACACAGGTTGGTTTCTGACGCCACAACTGATTGTTGTCTGTAACTATGTCGATGAGTTTGGTGATCTCAGCACTACTCCCATGTGTGCTGCTCCCAGGTGTGCTGCTCCCGTTTGCTTGCCATTACTCAACTCTCTCTGTCACAAAGAACAAAGACTAAGGGGGTCATTTCGACCCTGGCGGTCCATGACCGCCATGGCGGAGGGCGGCGGAAGCACCGCCAACAGGCTGGCGGTGCTTCCTGGGCTATACCGCCGCGGTCAGAAAAGGGGAACCGGCGGTTTCCCGCCGGTTTTCCCCTGGCCCAGGGAATCCTCCATGGCGGCGCTGCTTGCAGCACCACCATGGGGATTCCGACCCCCTTCCCGCCAGCCTGTTTCTGGCGGTGTCCACCGCCAGAACCAGGATGGCGGGAATGGGTGTCGTGGGGCCCCTGGGGGCCCCTGCAATGCCCATGCCAATGGCATGGGCATTGCAGGGGCCCCCTAACAGGGCCCCACAAAGATTTTGACTGTCTGCTTTGCAGACAGTGAAAATCGCGACGGGTGCCACTGCACCCGTCGCACCGCTGCAACTCTGCCGGCTCCATTCGGAGCCGGCTTCCTCGTTGCAGGGGCTTTCCCGCTGGGCCGGCAGACGGCCTTTTGGCGGTCGCCCAGCGGGAAAGTTGGAATGACCGCTGTGCGGTCATTCGGCGGTAACCGCATGGCGGGCGGCGACCGCCGCCCGCCGCGGTCAGAATGACCGCCTAAGTCTAATTATGATTGTGGCAGTCTGACCATCGGCTCACAACTACGAAGATCGAGAGGCCACTGTCAAGCCAGCGGCCTCTCGACCTTTGTATTATGATTTCCCTGTCAGGCCAGATGGTACAGACAGTGCAGCAGCATTGGCTTCGGCTCCTATGGAGAGCAGTGCAGACAGTGCTCATTCCGAGTGTGCTGAGAGGGGGGGCCCGGCGCTGCCCATGTCATGGGCAGTGCAGGGGCACTCTTGTGGCCCCATTTCTACCTTTCCATCAGCCTTTTCATGGCAGAGACACAGCCATGAAAAGGATGGCAGAAAGGGAAGTTGTGATCAGCATGGCGGTGCCACCATGGGCACCACCGTGCTAGACCATGGCTTTCCCCACTGCCGGTACTGTGAGATCTCTGATTCTGACGGTTTTGGCGGTGTTGTGGTGGTCCAACTGCCAGCATCTTAATGTGGCGATCGGACCAACAAGGATGCAGCAGTCGGATCACCACTGCAAGTATAGCGGTCCTAGAACCACTGTACTCATAATCAGGCCCTAATTCAGCACATCCAGAAATTGGCTTGTGCTGGAGTGGAGACGCTGTGGGATACTGGGCTGGTAGAACAGTTTATTTAATAAAACAGTGTTTATACAAAAAAGTATCATGTACATACATTCATTTCATAATTTCAATGTTGTAGTAAAATAATTCCCTTTCAAGTAAGGCATCGCCTACAGTCCTCAGACTTTTAAAGGAAAACCATATGACAAATGTGTAGGTGTGAGGCAAGTGGGGAGCGGCTCCAATTTTAAAAAGCGATGTGAAAATATAAAACATACCGTTTTTGTGCTTTGGGATGAGGGGTTATTATTCTCATTCCTTATCATCTGGCTTCTTTTTACTGTGCACATAACTTCCTTCTCCCAAGAAAACAAACATTGCGGTTTGCAGATTGATGACAGGTTTCCGTAGGGAATCATCTCAGGTATATAATCAGCTTTTAGATAATACCTTTTGATATGACCTAGGTTTCACTTCTTATGGCCATTTTTCTTGTTTGCAGAAAAGTACTTACCCACAGCACCTGGAACAGGCATGGTGCAACTTTATTGTTCACCATGTGATCAAACATTGTAAAATCAATAGGTGTGGTGTATTATTGAAGGTAGCTCGATGCTTCCATCCAAACAGGCACTCATCCAGGCACTCAGTCAAACATCATCCATGTACTCAATAGCTCATGTTTTCACACATATATCTGTTCATCCACCCATTGAGTCATTCTTGCATTAACCCACTCGCCCATTGATAATAACACACACACGCAAACTCACAAAGAAGATACACTTTAAGTTATCAGCTGTACTTACTGACTTTGCTGCTGGTTTCTGAGGGGTGTAAAAGTGCTTCCGGATATCGGTAGTGTGTGACTGGCTGCCTGTGAGGGGTGAGGGAGTGCTGTCAGTGGTTTTATGCAGTTACTCAGTGAGATGAGTGAAAGTGCTGTCAGTAGTGCATAACTGCCAGTCCTTGAGGAAAGTGAGAAAGTTGTTAATAGTGTGAGATTCCTATTATGTGGGGGGTTTGAGAGAGCAATTAGTAGCGTCAGAGTGCCACTCTTGAGAGATGTGATTGCTGTTGGTAAATATTCATCTGTGAGGGCATGAATGTGCTTCTGGTAGTGTGTGACTACTATTCAGATGGGGGTGGGACTGCTGCCAGAGGCTAAGACTGTTAGTAAGATAGGCATATGATTCTGGCCAAATCACTTAATCTCCCTGTGCCAACCAAAAATGAATGTGTCCTTGTGTAATGTAACTGGTGTTCATGTAAAGCACTCCATCTATACCAATACCTTCGGTCAGGTTTGTGAGTTTGTGCTCTATATATATATATATATACATATATATACATAATACAAAATAAAAAAAAAAACTGCAAGTCCGTTATGTGAATAAAAACAACATGGCAAGAGCAACAAGATACTGTGGAAATAAAGTACACCAATATCAGAACAAGCGTAGAAGACAAAAGTAAATCATTCACCTTCTTTTGCTTCTCAGGGTAAACATGACTGGCTGTTAGTGTTGTCATCACCAATAGTAGATGGGTCCACTGTCCACTCAATTCCAATGAGGAGATCTTTGTCATGATGAATGATCACACAACACTGCTCAGAGTCAGGAAGACTGGACAAATGCGACTGAACTCCAGCCCGGCCAAAGCCCACACTATAGCACGAGATTAGGTCAAACGTGTGGTCTCGGAACCGTCTCACCCCTTGAAAAGCTCTGCCCAGGAGCACCAGAAATGCCCAGTCACTGCATGGCATCACAATAAGTTATTGCAGTGAATGGTCATGCTCTGTTGGCAGGCACAGCCTCCCACCACTGCGGTGCCATGTGTACAGACTGCACCAGAGGCCTAGACTAGGCCTAGCAACCATGTCTCAGTGCCAGGGATGGAGTGTCTGGGTTGATGCTGTAGTCATGGCTGTTTCTGTGGCTTTTCTGCTTGTTGTTCCAGCGTTCACATTGGGATTCCAGTCACTCGTGTGGGATGTTGACTTGGTGTCGCCCTTGTCCATGCTTGCTGTGTTGGGTGTTATAGGGCTTGTTGTGGCCTTGTGCTTTTGGTCTTCTTCTCTCACTCTGGAGGTTGTGGGGTGTGGGTCGATGCTCATTGCGGTGCACTTTGTGGCCCTTCCTCTTGCTTGTGGGGCTCCTATACTGCCCTGTTCTACTTTTGCTGGTGTCTCTTCGGCCCTTGGGTCTGTGGCTGACTTTTTGTGTCTGTCCCACAGAGTTGGCTCCCCTGCTGGTTGTTCTGCCTCAGAGGGGGTTTCAGTCTCCCATTCTCTGTCTGGCTGTTTGGTGTGGGGGCCTTTCTTACCCTCTCTTTGTTGCCTTGTCAGGGGAATGTTGGTACAAGGTGTTTTCCCTTGGCAGCTGGCTGCCTGTTCTTTGGCTCCCTGCTTCCGGCGCTTGTCTGAGTTTTGGCATCACCTCCGGGTTGCGGGTTCTGTCATGGCCTTGGGGATTGCTCTAGACTTGTGCTGTGGTTGCTGGCTTTTTGGGGCTTGGATTCTGGTTTTCATGTTCAGGCTACTCTTTGTACCTGAGGTTTGTTGGGCCCTGGTTGTCCTGCCCTTCAGTTTGCTATTCTGCTGTGTTGTCTGTTCGGCTCCTCTGCTCCCCGGGAGTTCTTGTCTCCTCTGCTGCTGTCCTTATGGCTGTTCCACGGCTGTAGCCGGTCAGTGTTGGTTATGGGTTCTGATGGCCTGCTGTACTTGGCTGTCTTCATTTTCTGTCTTGGGGTCCTGTCCCCCCCGTCCTGCCTGACTGTGGGCTTCTATGTTTTTGCTGTGCTCCGCTGTCCATCATGCAGTTCTGGTGCTTTTGACCCATGTCTCCCTTTCTATTGTCACTTCTACTGGCTACCTTTTGCCTGTTTCCTGTTTGGTCGGGGTTGGATTCCCCCCCTCCCGGCTTGTCTCCAGGGGTTGCCTCTTCAGTTTTCTGAGGCTTTGTTAGTCTGCAATGTTGTCCTGTTTGGCTCCTCCCACCGGTGTTGCGGAGCGGCCTCTTGGCTGCTTTTTATCTTCCAGCAGCTGAAATCCCTTTTCTGTTCCTCCCTGTCACCGGAGTTATGTAGTTCTCTGGGCTGTCCCGGCGTGTTGCTTCTGTGTCTGCTATGTGGGTGGATTTTCATCTGCAGGAGGTCTGTCTTCCCTTTCTGGTCCTCTGTTTGGTCCGAGGGTGCCTCTTCCCTGGTTCTTGGTGGCACATGTGCTGGTTGCTCTGTCTGTTTCCAGCTGCCTCGAAGTGTTATGTCAATGCCTGCCTCATGGGTGTTAAGCGTTTTGCCTTTTTCCGCCTGGTGTCCATTGGTGGCATTTCAGATGTGTTGGTCTTGTGGTTCCACTCCACTGGCTCGGTTCCTTGCCTTTGCTTTGCCCTTCTTCCCCAGTGGTTTTCCATGGTTTAGTTGTGTTGAGGCCATCGTTTTCTCTGTGCTTTCGTATCCTGGAGTTTAGGGCTTCTTGGGGCGTTCCTCTCTAGCTCATGTGCCTGCTTCCAGTGCAAATGGTGTGGTTGCCATTTGTTCTAGTTGCAGGTGTCTTGCCTGTTGTCTCCTGGGTCCTTGTGTACTTGGAGTTGGTACTCATTTTGGGCCTGGTGTGCTCGGGTGGGTTGGTTCTTCCTCTGGTGTTGGCGATTCTCCTCACTGTTTTAGTGGGGTCTTCTCTTTTTCCCTCTTAATGATCTGGGTGCTTCTATGGTGATGTTTTTCTTTCTTTGGGGTACTCTGATGCTCGCCCTGGGTTGTGTCTCCCGGATCTTTCTGTGCAATTCTGCTCTTCTTCCTGTCCCACTGGTGGGCCGTGTGCCTTCCAATCTGCCTGGTGCCTGTGGTTCATGCCTGTGTTCTACTGTTGTCTCTGCAGTTTGGTCTGTCTTCTCCTTTGAAGTTCCAGCAGTAGTCAGCTAGGTCCTGGTTGCCTCCTTGGGGGCTTCTTTGTAGGCCTAATGTTGGGCTGCCATTTGACTGGTTCTAACCTACTTTGTGTCTCTGTCTCAGTTGGCCCAGGGGTTCCAGATTTCCTAGGTTTTTCAGTGCTGGCATCTGTGTTGTAACCAGTTTCTGCCTATGGCATTTCCTTGTGTTGAATGTTCGGTGCAGCTGTCCTGGTCAAATTTTTTTTGCTTGGGTGAATTTCACTATGTGATTATTCACGGCAAGAGGGACGATGAGCTAATGCTGCGATTATTTACAGGTAATAGCATTACTCTGAGTGCTTCTCTCACCATGATGAATAAGGCCTGTCCTGCCGCCCTATCAACCAGTCCAGCAGTGTGTTGTTTGGTCTTCGTACGGGACAGGAAGTGTGGAGGTAGGGAGGATCATTTATGCGTTCGGAAGGGATTGTGAATAGAAGCATAAGGGCCCCACTATGTGATTTATCACAGCATCAGAAGGACTCACAGTAATGTTATTACTGGTAAGTAATCGCAGCATTAGTATTCTTTGAGTGGTGTGGGAAAGTGGTGTGGTAGTTTTGCGAGCTGGGGAAGAGTGAGTGTGGTCAGTCTTTAGGGTGCATCAGTCTTTAAGGGTGCTTTGCTTTGCAGTTCTGACAACTTTAAGACTTTTCATTGGGTAATGGCTGAAGACATACTGTTTACTTACTTAACAATGGCCAAGTTTTGCTATTGAAAGACCATTGTAGCAATCATTCTTAAGCAGAGCCCTTGTCCTCAGTTCGTGAGTCATTGATTGTATGCTTTCCTTACTGAGGTGCCCTAGAGGTTGGATGCAGCATTAATGATCTAGGATTTTGTGATAAAGAGAAGTGCACCAAAGTGGTATGGTTTTTAACAGATTTATTCAATTAAACAGGATCCCACATAGATGCATCCACTCCCTGTGACCTCCAGCAGCAACTGCCCAGCAGTAGCATTTGGAACACATAGTGCGAATGTGCAGCCACAGGCCATTAAGTTGAACAATAACAATTCCATGGGAGTCACTCATCGCCAAATGTGATTAAGAGAAGAGAAGTTTCTTACAGGTTTATTGCATTAAAGCAGGAGCCCATGTACAAGCATCCATTCCCAGTGATCTCTAACTAAAACTGCTCAGCAGTAGCGTTTGGAACACACAGCGATTGAGTAGTCACGCACCACTAAGTTGAACAATAACATTTCCATGGTGTGCATTATAATGCAATAATAAACGGACAACACATTATACATCACAGGTGTCCATTCATTTACTTTCAAGAATCCTTGTCCAGTGAGCACTGAAGCTGTTGCCATCCACATAGGGATCACTGTCCCTCACATCATGCACACAATTGATTGTGTTTATTGATGTCACTAGTACCACCTGCAATGGTGAGCATTCTTAGCCCATTGCCCCCAGATCCCTTTGTGCTTGCAGACGCTAACCCCTTGCTCTGGGACTCTGCCTCATGTAAGCCACTATGCAGTTACTTTGAGTAGCTTCCCTCCCTGTTCCAGTACACACACCTTGAAGGGAATCAGCTCATGTGCAAGGTGCACACAAAGTGCACATGTGTAACAAAGTGGTCTTCATCGGCAGGATGCTCCCAGGATACAGTGAGGTTGATGGGAGCAGCTGGTTTCCCATCAGTCTGGATCACTATATTGTACATGTGGTAAAGAGCATGTACTCATGCCAGCATCGGCGAGCACCATGCTTGTACATTAGATAAACCTACTGTGAGAAAGTATCCTCTTTCTAGCCTTGTTACCCCCACTTTTGGCCTGTTTGTAAGTATATATCAGGGTGTTTTCACTGTCTCACTGGGCTCCTGCTAGCCAGGGCCCAGTGCTCATAGTGAAAACCCTATGTTGTCTGTATGTTTGTTATGTGTCACTGGGACCCTGCTAGCTAGGAGCCCAGTGCTCATAAGTTTGTGGCCTATATATGTTCCCTGTGTGATGCCTAACTGTCTCACTGAGGCTCTGCTAACCTCTGCTAACCAGAACCTCAGTGGTTATGCTCTCTCTTTACTTTAAAATTTGTCACTAACAGGCTAGTGACTAAATTTACCAATTCACATTAGCATACTGGTACACTCATATAATTCCCTAGTATATGGTACTGAGGTACCCAGGGTATTGGGGTTCCAGGAGATCCCTATGGGCTGCAGCATTTCTTTTGCCAACCATAGGGAGATCTGACAATTCTTACACAGGCCTGCCAGTGCAGCCTGTGTGAAATAACGTCCACGTTATTTCACAGCCATTTACCACTGCACTTAAGTAACTTATAAGTCACCTATATGTCTAACCTTCACCCGGTGAAGGTTGGGTGCAAAGTTCTTAGTGTGTGGGCACCCTGGCACTAGCCAAGGTGCCCCCACATTGTTCAGGGCAAATTCCCCGGACTTTGTGAGTGCGGGGACACCATTACACATGTGCACTATACATAGGTCACTACCTATGTATAGCGTCACAATGGTAACTCAGAACATGGCCATGTAACATGTCTAAGATCATGGAATTGTCAACCCAATACCATTCTGGTATTGGGGGGACAATTCCATGATCCCCTGGGTCTCTAGCACAGTACCCGGGTACTGCCAAACTGCTTTTCCGGGGTCTCCACTGCAGCTGCTGCCAACCCCTCAGACAGGTTTCTGCCCTCCTGGCATCCAGGCAGCCCTGGCCCAGGAAGGCAGAACAAAGGATTTCCTCTGAGAGAGGGTGTTACACCCTCTCCCTTTGGAAATAGGTGTGAAGGCTGGGGAGGAGTAGCCCCCCCAGCCTCTGGAAATGCTTTGATGGGCACAGATGGTGCCCATCTCTGCATAAGCCAGTCTACACCGGTTCAGGGATCCCCCAGCCCTGCTCTGGCACGAAACTGGACAAAGGAAAGGGGATTGACCACTCCCCTGACCTGCACCTCCCAGGGGAGGTGCCCAGAGCTCCTCCAGTGTGTCCCAGACCTCTGCCATCTTGGAAACAGAGGTGTTGGGGGCACACTGGACTGCTCTGAGTGGCCAGTGCCAGCAGGTGACGTCAGAGGCTCCTTCTGATAGGCTCTTACCCCTTTTGGTAGCCAATCCTCCTTCCTTGGTAGCCAAACCTCCTTTTCTGGCTATTTAGGGTCTCTGCTTTGGGGAATTCTTTAGATAACGAATGCAAGAGCTCAACAGAGTTCCTCTGCATTTCCCTCTTCACCTTCTACCAAAGGATCGACCGCTGACTGCTCAGGATGCCTGCAAAACCGCAACAAAGTAGCAAGACGACTACTAGCAACATTGTAGCGCCTCATCCTGCCGGCTTTCTCGACTGTTTCCAGGTGGTGCATGCTCTGGGGGTAGCCTGCCTTCACCCTGCACCAGAAGCTCTGAAGAAATCTCCAGTGGGTCGACGGAATCTTCCCCCTGCTAACGCAGGCACCAAAAGACTGCAACACTGGTCTTCTGGGTCCCCTCTCATCCTGATGAGCGTGGTCCCTGGAACTCAGCAACTCTGTCCAGGTGACTCCCACAGTCCAGTGACTCTTCACTCCAAGTTTGGTGGAGGTAAGTCCTTGCCTTCCCACGCTAGACTGCATTGCTGTGTACGGCGTGATTTGCAGCTGCTCCGGCTCCTGTGCACTCTTCCAGGATTTCCTTCGTGCACAGCCAAGCCTGGGTCCCCGACACTCCTTCCTGCAGTGCACAACGTTCTGAGTTGTCCTCCAGCGTCGTGGGACTCCCTTTTGTGACTTCGGGTGGACTCCGGTTCACTCTTCTTCCAAGTGCCTGTAAGGGTACTTCTGCGGGTGCTGCCTGCTTCTGTGAGGGCTCCCTGAGTTGCTGGGCGCCCCCTCTGTCTCCTCCTCCAGGAGGGGACATCCTGGTCCCTCCTGGGCCACAGCAGCACCCAAAAACCTCTACTGCAACCCTTGCAGCTAGCAAGGCTTTTTTGCTGTCTTTCTGCATGGGAACACCTCTGCAAGCTTCATCGCGACGTGGGACATCCGTCTTCCAAAGGAGAAGTCCCTAGTTCTCTTCTTTCTTGCAGAACTCCAAGCTTCTTCCACCCGGTGGCAGCTCCTTTGCACCCTCAGCTGGCATTTCTTGGGCTCCTGCCCACTCTCGACACTGTCGCGACTATTGGACTTGGTCCCCTTGTCTTACAGGTACTCAGGTCCGTAAATCCACTGTTGTTGCATTGCTGGTGTTTGTTCTTCCTGCAGAATCCCCCTATCACGACTTCTGTGCTCTCTGGGGGTAGTAGGTGCACTTTACACCTACTTTTCAGGGTCTTGGGGTGGGTTATTTTTCTAACCCTCACTGTTTTCTTACAGTCCCAGCGACCCTCTACAAGCTCACATAGGTCTGGGGTCCATTTGTGGTTCGCATTCCAATTTTGGAGTATATGGTTTGTGTTGCCCCTATACCTATGTGCTCCTATTGCAATCTATTGTAATTCTACACTGTTTGCATTACTTTTCTTGCTATTACTTACCTAATTTTGGTTTGTGTACATATATCTTGTGCATATAACTTATCCTCATACTGAGGTTACTCACTGCTATACTTTTGGCATTTTGTCATAAAAATAAAGTACCTTTATTTTTAGTAACTCTGTGTATTGTGTTTTCTTATGATATTGTGCATATGACACCAGTGGTATAGTAGGAGCTTTACATGTCTCCTAGTTCAGCCTAAGCTGCTTTGCCATAGCTACCTTCTATCAGTCTAAGCTGCTAGAAACATCTCTTCTACACTAATAAGGGATAACTGGACCTGGCACAAGGTGTAAGTACCTCTGGTACCCACTACAAGCCAGGCCAGCCTCCTACACATACATAGCGCAGCATATATCCCCTCACCACCACTGTCATTGCCCACTGGGTTACAGGGATGATGGCTCTGGGGGAAGACTGGCAGTATGCAGAAGAACACGTAATATACTCCCTGTTGGGAAGAGGCAGGAAGCACAGAACAGCATCAGCCGTTTGTTTACTGCAATACACACTGCCTGTCATCCTACCCCACACACTGCAACGTCATTAAGTTTGGACATAACAGCCAGTGTTAGGAGAAGAAAATTCACAGTGCAGTTGGAGTTGTACCAGACCTGCTGTTGCAGTTGCAAGTATTGCTGAGTTTTTCAGGGGCTGTTGGCCATGCCCCAAGGTGGGGACTTCGGAGGAGATGGACAATAACAGGGCTTGTTTCTTCTAATACAATGGGAAATATCATCCTGTCTCCATTGCTGGGAAATGTGGAAATGGTTCAGGGGAGCTCAAGGCATTCAGAAGTTACTGGGCTCTATTTGTGGGAATTGTTGTTCTGTGGTTTCTTGTGGCCACTTTAAAATTGGAGGCGAACTGAGCATCAAGTACGTATATTTTGTATATGGCCTTCAGAGTACTAAGGAATAACAGTTCAAGGCTTACTCAAGTAGGTGGTGTGCTTAGAATCTCAGAACTCTGCTAGTGCTTTTACATTTAAAAAGAAAAACCTCAACCAAGTACTAAACAAAAAAAATACACACTTACATAATGAAAGCCTAACCTCTTTAACTTCTCCTGTACTAGAGAATAGTGTAAGACACCCACATGTTAAATAATGTGAATCCATCTCCTATGGTGGTTGTCATGGAATTCGGAAAGTAGAGTCCCTTCTATTCGTAATAGAGTTGTCCATGTAAATCCCTTTCCTGTTGTATTACAGAGTTTACAGTGTTAAACCCCTTAATATTGCATTTGACAGCGGGTTTGCAATATAAACCTCTTTTAGTATGGATTTGTCATGAGTTGAAAACATAAAGGCCCTCACTATGACATTGGCGGTAAATGCCGCCTACCGCCAAACTGACGGCCGCCAACATACCCACGCTGTGGCGAATATCCGTTCACCATATTATGGCACACACACACCAATCTGACAGAATACAGCCACATACACAAATCCGCCAGCCCAAAGGTCAGTAATAAAGTGGCGGACCCAACACTAATACCGTTACGCCAACAAAACAACGTCCCCTACATTATGACCCATAAATCACCACAGTGGACATTCAATGGCGGTAAACCATTGGCAGTACATACCGCCGCACTCAGAATGGACACCCACATATAAAACAACACTACATTGGCCAATACCAAAAACACACACCTGGCACTCATACCCACACCACACCCACACCACTAAAACACACACACCCACATTACCCACAACCCTTTACCAACAACAGTTACTGCCAGGAGATTTAAACGAACAGCACAGAGACAACTAGACACTCACACCCATACATCCCTCACACACTCCACATTACTCAACACACTCTCACCAACACACACCACACAACACCCATGGCACCACAAATGCACCCCCGTTTCACTGAGGAGGAGTTAAGGGTCATGGTGGAGGAAATTGTCAGGGTAGAGCCACAGCTGTTTGGAGCACAGGTACAGCAGATTAGCATTTGCCCGGAAGATGGAGCTATGGCGGAAAATCGTAGACAGGGTGAATGCTGTGGGACAGCATCCAAGAGCAAGGTATGACATCAAGAAGAGGTGGAACGACCTACGGGGAAGGTACGTTACATAGCAGCAAGGCACCAGCTCGCCATACAGAGGACTGGTGGTGGGCCCCCACCTTCTCCCCCACAGCTCTCAGCATGGGAGGAGCAAGTACTGGCAATACTGCATCCTGAGGGACTCGCTGGAGTAGGCGGAGGACTGGACACTGGTAAGTCAACATTTAACACTTATCAACCCCCATACCTCCATGCCATCACACACCCTTACCCTCACTCCACTACATCCCACGCACTGCACCTACACATATGACTAACCCCAATGCCAGGCCCTGCATGCTATACTAATGCATGGACACCTCACCCAGCCCTGCATGGACACCCATCACTAAAGCATGCACAGCATAGGGAAACTGATAATCACACAATACATCACCATACACAAGCAAAAGGTGGCATGGCAACACCACCGATCGAGGGGAAGCCAGGGATGTACAAATGTCTCAAACATGAAGCATTATACATCACTTACATCCCCAGAGGTACCCCAGCCAATGTCAGTGGAGAGGAGGTGCCACGACTATCCAGTCCCCCAACAGAAGATGCCCCCAGTGATGACAGTAACTCTGGACTTCAGGATCTGGAGGACCTACCTGGCACATCAGGGACCACTGGACAGCTGGTTACCCAAGCCCACTCACAGACCACCACCGAGCCTCCCCATCAGGATCCAACACCACAGCACCCACCCAGCGTGCCCACACCTCTGTCCCCAGGACATGTCAAACAGCAGCGTGCCCACCTGTACAGGGACCCCAGGCAACACCTCGCCCCAAGACAATCAGGGACCTGGGGTCAGTGGCAGTAGGCACACCATTCAGAGGACAGGGGCATAGGCCAACAGGGACACTGGGAGGACTGCTGTGCGCCATGGGGAAGACAGGACCAGGAAACCGACTCTCCAGGAGGCACTCTCCGAGATCCTGGGAGCCTACCAACATTCCTAGGACACGATGGGCCAGATCCTTGACAACGTGCAGGAGAACTGGCGGCTGCAGGAGGGACAGTATCAGGGGATCAGGGAGGACTTGCAGGCCATCAACACCACCCTGATCTCCATAACAGGGGTGCTAACAGACATGGCCAACAATATGATGGAGGCAACAGCACACCAGAGGGCCCCTACCACAAGCCAGTCAACTGAACAGCCCTCCACTTCCGCTACCGCTAGTGGACAGGAGGCCCCGCCACAGGACCCACAGGCCACCAGCGCCCCTGCCCCTGCAGAAGGTGAATCACCCTGCAAACATTCCCTGCGACCCAGACAGAAGCCAGAGACACTTTCCAAGACCACCGCCAAGAAATGACTCTCCTGATTGTCCCCCTTGTGTCCCACCCTGTCATCTTGTCCACCTTGAACTGCCTTTGCTCTCCTTCCTATGTCCACCTGGACACTGCACCTGTGCTACAAACAGACTGGAACAATACCCTGGACTTTCCTCCATCATCGCCCCATTCCATTGCACTTTACCCTCAATTTCTTGGCACTAGAAATAACACCCTTGAACACAACTCAAATACTTGTATGTCATGTGTTGAAACAGTGTTTTAATGGAAACAGTTACATCCGTTGCAAATGAACTGTACAGTGTGAGAGCATAGAAATAATGACCTGTATCTAACTGTAGTCAACACATCCATACACAGTTATCATTGCACCAACATTTGTAAAATGATAATCCATAGGTGACAGTAAGTAGAGGTAAAAAGTGGTTAATGCCATCATGCCACAGCCACACAGAATACAACAATAGCCATAGAAATGTGCAGTTGCACTGTCTCACCTGTGTGTGATTGGAAGTACTGACGGATAACTGTGGTTCTGTTGTCCTCATCTTTAGCCTCTTCATCCTCACTTGTCATCTGGGTCTACTGCAGCCACATGGGCATCTCCAGTCTCCTCCTCCTGCAGAAAAGGTACATGGCGTCTGAGGGCCAAGTTGTGCAACATGCAGCATGCCACTACTATCTGGCAGACCTTCTCAATGAGTAGCACAGGGATCCACCTGTAAGATGGAGGCACCTGAACCTGGCCTTCAGGAGGCCGAAGGTTCTCCCGATGATCTGTCTGGTTCGCCCATGTGCCTCATTATAACATTCTTCAGCCCTTGTCCTGGGATTCGTCATAGGGGTCAGCAGCCACAATAGGTTTGGGTAACCAGAGTCACCTACAGTTATTGAGGGACAACATTTAGCCACATTCTATCCTATGAGGTTAACACCAGAGGCATACACTGACATACACTGGGTGGGAATCAAGGCTCACCTATTAGCCACATCCTGTGCCTATGTAGTTGGGCCATCACATTTGGGATGCTGCTATTCCTCAGGACAAAGGCATCATGCACTGACCCAGGATCCTTAGCATTGATGTGGGAGATGTACTGATCCACCAGGAACACCATCTGCACATTCATGGAGTGGAAACTCTTATGATTCCTGTACACCTGTTCATTCTGGCAGGGGGACAAACGTAATATGGGTCCTATCAATCGCCCCAATAATATTGGGGATATGTCCCTTTGCATAGAATCCGGCCTTCACAGTTGACAAATCTTCCACCTGGGGGAAAGCTATGTAGCTGCACATTTGTTTTGCCAGGGCAGACAACACTCTTGCTAGCACGATTTAGAACATTGGCTGTGACATTCCTGTTGCCAAGCCCACTGTCACTTGGAAAGAACCTGTCACCAGGAAATGGAGCACTAATAACACTTGCACAAGAGTGGGGATCCCAGTCTGATGACAGATAGGTGAGATCAGGTCAGGCACCAACTGAGCACACAGCTCTGTGATTGTGGCCCTGTCCAGTGTATAGGTGAGTATAATGTGCCTGTCCTCCAGTGTAGCTAAGTCCACCAGGGGTCTGTACACGGGGTATGTCACCACCTCCTATTCATCTGCAGCGGTAGGTATCTAAGGGACACGAGTGAGTAGGCTGTCACAATTTGAACAACTAAACCACAACATCAGTCCACATGGTGTACTTATGTATTGGGACAGTGTTAATGGCAAGGTATGTGCTAATCAAGGCTGTGACACAGTTAATGTTGATATCCCTGTTCCCCCCCTCCCGAAATGGCAACCACCTGTCCTGGATGGAGGGACAGGTGGAAGTGAGGTAACTCTGCCGACGTTGGGCGTCGTGGCAGAAGGCGGTCTTGCACAACCATGCAATTCCTCATTGGGTAATATGGGGCTCTATGGAGTACAGTGCCCAATGGGAATCTACGCCGGCGTAGGGCAATGGGAATCTGCGCCGGCAGTGACGGTGTACACGGCCGCGGACGTGACCACCATTCTCTAACTTAATCCTCACTTGTTTCCTGACCTTCAACAGGAGAACACCAACACTATGTATGCTACTGTGACCTGTTTCTGGAACCTACCATGGCCCATGTGACTGGGGAAAGGGCCCCTGCCTTCATTTCGGAGGAGTTGGAGCGACTGGGGATGGGGTCCTACCCCAGTATGGACAGCTGTATGGGCCTCCAGACCAACAGGTGAGTACACTTTGGCCATGATGCATGTGGCAAGGATGCATGGAGATGTGTGTGCAAGCATTGTGTAAGGGTGGGTGGGGGTATTGTCTGTTGGCGGTGTGCATGTTGTATGTTGGGCTATGTGTGTGCCAATGGTGATGGAAACGGGTATGGTGGGCCATTTGTGTGACATGCTGGACTGTTTAATGGTGTTCTCCTGTCTATATTGCCTCTGCAGGTCAGCGCCCATCAAAAGAAGGGATTATGGCATGCCATCCTCAAGGACGTGTGGACCCTGGAGATCTATGGCAGGCAGAGCACCCACTGTTAGAAACAGTGGGAGGACCTGAGATGCTGGGCATGGAAGACTGCAGAGGCCAAGCTGGGGAGGGCCTCCCAATGAGGAAAGGGTGCCCATCGGACCCTGACCCCCCTGATAGCCTGCATACTGGCGGTGGCCTACCTTGAGCTGGATGGGCGCTTGAGGGAATCACAGCAGCCACAAGGGGGTGAGTACAGTGGGTATCAATACATATTTTGGCTGGTGGGATGGTATCAGGGTGGTGGATATGTGTCAGTGGATGCCACTAAGGCCAGGCCAGACATTGCAGCGTGGGTCATCTGAAGGGTAATGAGTGTATGGCAAATACAGGTAACCTAGCTTGTTAGCAGTCCATTTCAGGCAGGGCATCGTGGGTCCCAGGAGTGATGCAGTTGGTGGTGTGTTATCCTCATCTTGCCTTAGTGACTAGTCATATCCCTGGTAGTGCAATGCATGGGGCTTAAGCCTGTTCCCTGTGTGTGACGGTGATGTTTATGCCAACTGTGGTGTTGGTGCAGTCATTGACCCAGTGTATCCTTTGTCTCTCTCCCCCCTTTCTTGTTGTGCATCCTGTCCTTGTGTGCATTAGCATCATCTGGCGGAGGAGCAAGGGCACCGGCGACAGAGGGAGCTGCATCCCACATGACCCAGGAGGCAGAATCCACGGACCCCAAGGGAACCAGTGAGACAGAGGGCGAGGGGAGCACCATGGCAGAGACTGGAGGAGACAACAAAGACTCAGATACCTCCTCCGATGAAAGCTCCCTGGTGGCGGAGGGCACCTCTGTGACCACCCCTGCTGCAGGTACATCTGCCAACCACCGTGCCAGCACCGCCCTCCCAGCCCCTCAGCGAATTTCCCGTGCCCGCTCACCCAGGAGGGTGGACATCTCCTTCGCTCCAGGCACCTCAGGCCCTGTCACAGTGAGCCCTGGTGCCCTGAGTGAGAAGGCTATTGACCTCCTGAGAACAATCTCTGTAGGGCAATGAACCATTGTGAATGCCATCCAGGGGCTGGCATCCCAGATGCTGCAATGCAATGCGTTTCTGAAGGGCATCCACAGTGGATTGGCTGCCCAACAGAGATCGATTCAGGCTCTGGCCTCCTCCCTGATGGCAGCCATTGTCCCTGTTTCTACCGTCCCCCCTTCAACTCCCACTTCCCAGTCCCATTCTCCTCAACCCATCCCAAGCACACAGCCAGTCGAGCATGCACACAAGACAACACCCAAGAGTGTCACAGGCAAACACAAGCACCACACTTCATCCCACAAGCACTCACTCAAATACCATACAGTTGCAGACACGACAACATCCACTGCCTCCACTGTCTCCCCCTCCCCCCTCTTCCTCCTCCTCCTCCTTTTTCTCCCTCCCAGTCATGTCCACACTCAAACCTGCATGCACTACATCAACATCCACTACCAGCATCACCACACCAACCAGGACACACACCTCACTGGCAGACACCTCCACAACAGCCATGCATGCACCCCCTCTGTTCTCTCCCACCTTGTCTGTCCCCCCTCCTAAAGGACACAAACGCAAGCACTCACACACCCAACATCCATCCACCTCACATCAGCATACTGCCCATGCACCTTCACCCAAGTCCAGCAGACATACACCTCCAGCAACCACACCCTCAACCTCCACTCCCATTACTCCTCCCGCCCCAACATCCTTAAAAAGCTTTTCCTTTCCCAAATTGACCTCTTCCTTACCCCTTCCACCCTCCGTCCTGCCCGTATGAGCGGGGTACCACGGACACAGCCCAGCACCCCAGCCACACAGTCCATGGGTACAGTGGTAGCATCACCTACTCGTGGTGATAAGGGTACCACTTCTCCATTGAAAAAAGGGAAGTAGCCTGCACCACCAGGAAAGAAGGGGAATGAGCCTGCACCACCAGGAAAGAAGGGGAAGAGCCCATCCACCCCTGCCGGGAAGGGTAAGAGATCCACGCCCCATGTACTGGAGGAGACAAATCCCACTACTCCAGCGGAGGCTGTCAGGGCAACACCTCCACCACCACCAGCTGTCACGGGGCCCCCGCCGCCAGCTGATGAATTGCAGCCATCATACAGTGCAGCGCCTGCCCAGGAGGCTCCTCCATCCACCACCACATTGCAGCCATCAGACAGTGCAGAGGCTGCCCAGGAGGTTCCTCCATCCACCACCACACTGCAGCCATCACTGCCAGTGGATGCCATGTAGGCCACCCTCCAGGGGCTGCTGTGCGAGTTGCCCCCTCCAGAACCAGTGGGAAAGTCACTCACCTGAGAGACTGTGGCCTTCCACTCCCCAGGACAGAGCAATGGTGTAGGAAGTTGGCTCTGTATGTACTATTTTAAAGTAAGAAATAGCATGCACAGAGTCCAAGGGTTCCCCTTAGAGGTAAGATAGTGGCAAAATTAGATAATTCTAATGCTCTATTTTTGTGGTAGTGTGGTTGAGCAGTAGGCTTATCAGAGGGTAGTGTTAAGCATTTGTTGTATACACACAGGCAATAAATGGGGAACACACACTCAAAGACAATTCCAGGCCAATAGGTTTTTGTATATAAAAATATATTTTCTTAGTTTATTTTAAGAACCACAGGTTCAAGATTTACAAACAATACTTTAAATGAAAGGTATTTCACTTAGGAACTTTAGGAACTTTGAATTAGCAAAATAGCATATACGGTTTTCACGCAAATGGCAATAAGCTATTTTAAAACTAGACACAGTGCAATTTTCAACAGTTCCTGGGGGAAGTAAGTGTTTGTTAGATTTGCAGGTAAGTAAACCACCTACAGGGTTCAAAGTTGGGTCCAAGGTAGTCCACCGTTGGGGGTTCAGGGCAACCCCAAAGTTACCACACCAGCAGCTCAGGGCCGGTCAGGTGCAGAGGTCAAAGTGGTGCCCAAAACGCATAGGCTTCAATGGAGAAGGGGGTGCCCCGGTTCCAGTGTGCCAGCAGGTAAGTACCCGCGTCTTCAGAGGGCAGACCAGGGGGGTTTGTAGGGCATCGGGGGGGACACAAGTCAGCACAGAAAGTACACCCTCAGCGGCACGGGGCCGGCCGGGTGCAGTGTGCAAACAGGCGTCGGGTTCGCAATAGGATTCAATGGGAGACCAAGGGGTCTCTTCAGTGATGCAGGCAGGCAAGGGGGGAGGCTCCTCGGGGTAGCCACCACCTGGGCAAGGGAGAGGGCCACCTGGGGGTCGCTCCTGCACTGGATCCTTCAGGTCCTGGGGGCTGCGGATGCAGTGTCCTTACCAGGCGTCGGGTCTTTGAAGCAGGCAGTCGCGGTCAGGGGGAGCCTCTGGATTCCCTCTGCAGGCGTCGCTGTGGGGGTTCAGGGGGGTCAACTCTTGCTACTCACGGGCTCTCAGTCGCTAGGGAGTCCTCCCTGTAGTGTTTGTTCTCCACAAGTCGAGCCAGGGGCGTCGGGTGCAGAGTGCCAAGTCTCACGCTTCCGGCGGGAAACGTGTTGTTTTCAAAAGTTGCTTCTTTGTTGCAAAGTTACAGTCTTTGTGGAATAGAGCCGCTGTACTCAGGAGTTGTTGGTCCTTTTAGATGCAGGGTAGTCCTCTGAGGCTTCAGAGGTCCCTGGACCCTGTGGATTGCGCCACTGGAGCAGTTCTTTAGAAGTGGGGAGACAGGCTGGTAGAGCTGGGGGCCAAAGCAGTTGGTGTCTCCGTCTTCTCTGCAGGTTTTTCAGCTCAGCAGTCCTTCTTCGTCTTAGGTTGCAGGAATCTATCTTGCTGTGTTCTGGGAGCCCCTAAATACTCAATTTAGGGGTGTGTTTAGGTCTGGGGGGTTAGTAGCCAATGACTATTAGCCCTGAGGGTGGCTACACCCTCTTTGCGCCTCCTCCCTGAGGGGAGGGGGGCACATCCATATCCCTATTGGGGGAATCCTCCATCTGCAAGATGGAGGATTTCTAAAGTCAGAGTCACCTCCGCTCAGGACACCTTAGGGGCTGTCCTGACTGGCCAGTGACTCCTCCTTGTTTTTCTCATTATCTCCTCCGGCCTTGCCGCCAAAAGTGGGGCTGTGGCCGGAGGGGGCGGGCAACTCCACTAGCTGGAGTGCCCTGGGGTGCTGTAACAAAGGGGGTGAGCCTTTGAGGCTCACCGCCAGGTGTTACAGTTCCTGCAGGGGGAGTTGAGAGGCACCTCCACCCAGTACAGGCTTTGTTACTAGCCACAGAGTGACAAAGGCACTCTCCCCATGTGGCCAGCAACATGTCTGGTGTGTGGCAGGCTGCTAAAACTAGTCAGCCCACACTGGTAGTCGGATATGGTTTCAGGGGGCATCTCTAAGATGCCCTCTGGGGTGTATTTCACAATAAAATGTACACTGGCATCAGTGTGCATTTATTGTGCTGAGAAGTTTGATAGCAAACTTCCCAGTTTTCAGTGTAGCCATTATGGTGCTGTGGAGTTCGTGTTTGACAGACTCCCAGACCATATACTCTTATGGCTACCCTGCACTTACAATGTCTAAGGTTTTGCTTAGACACTGTAGGGGCATAGTGCTCATGCACTTATGCCCTCACCTATGGTATAGTGCACCCTGCCTTAGGGCTGTAAGGCCTGCTAGAGGGGTGATTTATCTATACCTGTAGGCAGTGTGAGGTTGGCATGGCACCCTGAGGGGAGTGCCATGTCGACTTAGTCACTTTATCCCAACCAGCATGCACAAGCTGGCAAGCAGTGTGTCTGGGCTGAGTGAGGGGTCTCCAGGGTGGCATAAGACATGCTGCAGCCCTTAGAGACCTTCCCTGGCATCAGGGCCCTTGGTACCAGTTACAAAGGACTTACCTGGATGCCAGGGTGGGACAATTGTGGAAACAAAGGTACAGGTTAGGGAAAGAACACTGGTGCTGGGGCCTGGTTAGCAGGCCTCAGCACACTTTCAAATCATAACTTGGCATCAGCAAAGGCAAAAAGTCGGGGGGTAACCATGCCAAGGAGGTATTTCCTTACAAATGGTCATATTGCCTCCTCCAGAACTAGTGGGAGAGTCACCCACTCCAGAGACTGTGGCCTTGCACTCCCCAGGACAGAGCAATGGGCATGTTTCCCCCTCCAGAACCAGTGGGAAAGTCATACACTCCAGAGACTGCAGCCTTGCACTCCCCAGGACAAAGCAATGGGAATGGAGGCCCATCCAGAACCAGTGGGCTTGTTCCCGCATCCGGCTGAGGTGCCTCCCCCCCGAGGTGCCTGCCTATTTCCAAACTGATGCCCCTGCAGTGTACTATCTGGATGTGGCCAGGATTCGAGTTGGGCCTTAGACTGTGCCCTGTGGCCATGTGGGCCCTTTGAACATTGGACTTGGCAGTGTCCCTTTGTGTACATATGTACATATCTGTTTCATTGACAACTCAAAATATTGATTTTGAATTTGACCTGATTAAAATCACTTTTGTACATTTCTGTTGTCCTTGCATTATTCTGCAGTTTTTCGGGGAGTTATCATCGCCATGGCGATAATTTTGCGGTGCTTACCGCCAGTCTAGTGGCGGTATTACCGCAACTTTATCACTCACCGCCAGGGTCGTAATGAGGGCCAAAGTGCATTAACTTTGCATTTGAAACAGATTTACGCCTCGCACATCCTTTCCTACTTTATCTAACATGGGGTCTCCATTAACAATGTCACTTTTAGTAATGAGCAATAGAACTGCTTTGTAGGGGTGCATTACAACTGATGCCCAATCAAATGCCTATAAAGAAGAAGATCAAAATGAGGGGAGTGGAGCCAAAGATCTTTGTGCTTTTTTCATTCATTTTTTGGCATTGCATTAGCTCTGACAGATAGACTAACCTGTCTCTAGCGAGACCAAAATAGGTGCTAACACCAGTCCCGAAGAGTCAAATTATGAATATTGTGGGATCAGACCAATACCGGAATTGTGTTGGCATGCAAACTTGTCCTAAATGGTCCTGCCGAGGAAGAGGGCCAACTGCTATGACTGGGAGTGGTGTAGTCCCGTTACAAACTTTGGTGCTCCTCAATTGGACCTGTTGCTGCTATAATTATGGTCAAGTTCAATAATGCTGGAACATTCTCATAAGGATGACAGACAAGAGTTGTCCTTTGAATTTGTATGTAGAGAAATGAATATGTAATTTACAATAAATTGTAATTTACAATAAATATGCCATTGTTAAGCTTAGCAGCAAATCATATAGGGAATGAGTACAAAGAACACAGTACAGTTCTACATGAAAGATGGCATAGATTCAGGGAATAAGGATCTCCGGGGTCCAAAAACCTACGTCTCTTATAGAACTTTAGATAAAGACTTTCATACATTCTACAAAAATACATGGTTCTCGGGATATGCACCAATGGGGGGAACAAGCAAGAAGAAACATTTTACTATGGAATACATTTAAAGATTCTCTTATGGTAGTATTACATTAGATTGCAGTCATTTTCACAGCTTCTTTGAGCATATTAACTGATACATTGCACTTCAATAGCCTGGAACCGTTGGGACATCCTTCATTAGGTACAGTGAGAAAAAGTCTCTGGAAATACGCTCTCTTTATTTAGAACAGAAAGCATCAGCAGCAGTCGACATGTGATGTATTGTGACATCGATGCAAGATGGAGGACAGTGTAAACACAGTTTAGGTTAGCATAAGCTCAATTCAAAATGCGTTTAAATGAGAAAGGAAAAAGCAACTCCCACAACTGCTTGAAAAATACATTGCCACAAAGGAGTCGAATAGGAAAAAGCTATAAGCACCTTTAATATAAAATGGCAGCTTACCTACATGTAAGAATAATGGGGTTATTTATTAATGTTTTTGATGGGCGCTAGGGTGGAACAAAGCGTTGCCAGGCATTGCATCAATTTACTTAGCATTATAAAAGTATGCAGGCATAGAGCAAAATTGCTTAATATGACGCTCATGTATCCCTAAGAAAAACTAGGCCCCTGTGAGCAATTTAAAGATGCCACAAAACCATGGATGTTGAATCAGTAAAATGCCATAGTAGAAGTGACATCACACACAATTTAGAACCCAATGATGCCACAGGGTTGAACTTTTGCCCCACTCTTTGACTTTTAACAGTGTTATACTTGTGCTGAGTGGTTTAGGGAAAGACAAGAAGCGAAAAGTGAACAGAGCTCTTAGATACAGACGCCAAGTGAAGTCATTTGTGACATTTTCAGTCGTGACTTTCTAGGCAAAATCACATGGCCAGCGGCATGACATGGGTGCTATGGGATCAAATGCAAAGAAAATAGGCCCGACCTATGGTTGTGCAGAGGGACACCCTCGGTCAGGGCTAACGGGGCACCTCGAATCCATGGATTCTGGCACCACAGCACTAGCTGCATCCCTGATAGCTTGTGCCTTCGCATTGCATTCGGTGAATTCACCTTTAACAATTGCAAAATGGATTTAAAAATCTCAGCTTATACAACACCGCTGGCTATAAATTCAGGGCAGGCTGAGTGCAAGAGCAGCAATGCCTACAGCCCCGCTCTTGCCACTACCTACATGACCTCTGAGATTAAGGGTAGCAGTAGCAAGGGGTGACAAAGAGCAAGTAAAGGGTAGCAGCGTCTCCCGTTGGGTGCCCATAAATAACTTCCATGCACGAAGCCCTCAGTTTTACATTTAGAAGATGTCCGGAAGCATCTGTTCGTGATTTCTGCTCTGCACGAGGCTCCTTGAATGCTGACGAGCGGTTAACCCGCAAGCCACGCTCAGGGATTCCAATCTCTGGCTCCAGTTCTTCATTACGGTGAAGAGGTTTTTCTGATTCCCGGAATGGGAGCCCATCTTCGCCGGCTCCTGCCCTCCCCAGGCTCCCCGACGGGGGTTAGGGAGACGTGCCTTCGCACATGACTGGGGGAGAATACCAAGTAGTCAACATATCACCAGCTCATCCACAAGCCATTTTAGTTAAGGCGAGGGCGCTCTCAACACGGCACTTTCGCAAGGCCTAAATCCATACTATGATAATGTGTTTTTCTATAGCTCACGAGGAAAGCACCTTGGGCATGCTTGGCGCTGTGTGTAATATTTGTTGCTATTTTTCTGTTGCTATCTAACGGCACTCTTTGGGTATCATTAAATTGGTTAACACCTTTTATGCATAGCGCCTAGAAAAGGCCGTGGCCCGGTACGAAGTGCTACATGGTGTGCAATATACTAATACTCTATTGTTTTATTAAATAAATGAACGCCGGATGTGCCGCAACCGTTAAGCGTCTATTTGTGGGTTTTCTGCGTTTGTGTCAGGTCATATCACACAGCAACCAAAATGCTTAAACCAAGCCTGGCTTTGTGAGTGATTGTTAGCAGTTTGATATAAATGAGTAACAATAACGATTTTGTTGTAAATAATTAGAATTTGTAGTTACAAATGTCAAATATGCCACCATCACTCTCTGCACACTGGAGAGAGACCAAGGATTGAATAAGCATATAGGGGGTCATTCCGACCCTGGCGGTCCATGACCGCCAGGGCCGGGGACCGCGGAAGCACCGCCAACAGGCTGGCGGTGCTTCCAGGGCCATTCTGACCGCGGCGGTAAAGCCGCGGTCAGAAAAGGGCAACCGGCGGTTTCCCACCGGTTTACCCCTGGCCCAAGGAATCCGCCATGGCGGCGCTGCTTGCAGCACCGCCATGGGGATTCCGACCCCCTTCCCGCCATCCTGGTGGTAAATACCGCCAGGAACAGGATTGCGGGAACGGGTGTCGTGGGGCCCCTGGGGGCCCCTGCACTGCCCATGCCACTGGCATGGGCAGTGCAGGGGCCCCCTCACAGGGCCCCATAATGATTTTCAGTGTCTGCAAAGCAGACACTGAAAATCGCGACGGGTGCCACTGCACCTGTCGCACACCAGCAACTCCGCCGGCTCCATTCGGAGCCGGCTTCATCGTTGCTGGGGCTTTCCCGCTGGGCCGGCGGGCGGCCTTTTGGCGGTCGCCCGCCGGCCCAGCGGGAAAGCCAGAATGGCTGCCGCGGTCTTTTGACCGCAGTGCGGTCATTCGGCGTTAATCGCATGGCGGCTGACCGCCATAATGTGAACACATTATAGCCCTCTGACTCTCAGTGCCTTCAGCCTCAGCTCCAGAGCTCTCGATAATGCCCCATTATAAACACCCTCCCACAACCAGAACTAACCCAGACACCTAAATGCGACTCAGCTCACACATACCACAGAAGCACTAGGAAACCTAATAGCTCATCCTTTTAGATGAGCAACCTCTAGACTTTGCCAATACTTACTAAGACAAATTAAATTTGAATACAACATTGCTTTACTTATGTGAAATATGTAACATATACACAGCAACGTTTTGCTAAAGGCATTCGCAAAGCCAATAGACCCCAAAGGTGAGACCTTTTAGCTTTGCCAATGCTTGTTTTTACTTTTTGATGCTTCTTCAGACACATTGGGTTTGTTTTTCAGGTAGTGTTCATGGTAGCCCATGAGCAGTGAGATTCTCACACCTGCATATGAACGGTTATCTCTGCTGTCTCCCCCACTGGACTGTTAAACACTAGTTTGCAAACAAGAGAAAGAAAAAAATGCAATCAGTAACATTTTATTTTGGATTTCCCATATTATGCCATCAACCATTCCTGGATTTCCACCCAACAGAATCTTGCATTGTGGGGCTCATAGCTACTTTAGCATGTCAATATGGGCTCAAAACCCCAGGATGCAAAGTGTTGTCTGCTAAAATGCTAGAATTACCCAAAAGCGTTATACTTGACATGGAGCGACTTATTTGCTATTGTTAAACATTGTACAACGTAAGTTAGTACACTTCAAAAACTGCTTGTTTCATACTTAAAGTACAAAAGTAAACTATACACACATATTTGGGTGAAGGTTCCCTCTTTCATTTACATAATGCATTAAAATAAGCATTGGTATTGTAAATCGATTTGACTTTTATGTGGCAGAAAGTTTTACCCCAAGCTTCACAGCACAATAAAGGTACAATATGAACAGCAGCAGTGCAGTGTTTCCTAAAACAAAGACTAAGGTATTCATTTTGACATCGGTGGTCTTTTGCAAAGACCGCCGTCAAAGCAGGCGCCAAAAGACCGCTGTATTAAGAGTCCCCTACAGATTGCTGCCCATAAACAGGCAGAAATCTGACACCGTCAGCCTGACTGATGGTGGGTGAGATGCGGTTCCGGCACCGCCACGCCGCAAGGACTCCGCTGCCATATTATGAGAAGTAATATGGCATGGTGGTCCTTGCATGGCGGGGAGGCATAGATAATGGAACCGCCAACATCCACGCCCTCCTGGATGACCTCCTCGACGTAGGCTGCTGTGCGGCCCAGACAGGTAGGTGGACCTACCGAAAGAGGGGGGAGTGTACGTGTATGTGTGCAAGCATGTGTGTGTGTGTGTGTCGGAATGGGTGTGTGTGCATGTGTGTGTGACAGCGTGCGTGGAGGGGGTGGGTGTGTGTGTATGAATGTGGAAGGTGGTGCTTGTGCGAGTGAGTGGGAGTGCATGTCTCTGTGCGAGCAAGTGGGGATGTTTGTGTGTATGCGTGGAGGTGTGTGTCCGCAAGTGTGGGGGTGCGGTACCGGCGACAGGAATGGGGATTCCTGTCACCAGGTGCATTACCGCCAGGGTTTTCGTAGCAGGGCAACCGCCGCAAAAAGCCTAGGGGTTTGCTGCCTCGTAATTTGGCCCGCGGTCTTTGGTATGCCGCCGGCCCGGAGGTGCTCACCGCACTGGCGGGACTGGCAACGTTGTGTTGGTTTGGCTTCGGCCAAACTCATAATGCAGCAGCCTTTACTGCCTGGACCGCAGCTGTAAGACCAGCACTGCGAGTGTGGCGGTCTTAAGACCGCCACACTCATAATAAGGGCCTAAGTAATGGACAGATAGCAGTCACATAAAGAAAAATCATACGATTCTCTCACATATATGCAACAGGTACAGTCCAGGTAACACACTAAAGAGGAGTGAGAGGAGTTAGAGGACCGTTGTACCCCCTACCTTAATAGACATAAACATACAAGAAGTGCACAATCCCTAGAGGAAACAGCCAAACCTCTTATGGAATTACCATACATTGATGTACTGACATACCTAGGGTGGTATGGTTCATCACTGCGTTCCCAATCTAGCACTGGAAAGCATCCAACAGTTCTGCTGTTCAATGGTTATACGGTTTCCTAGTTGTGGGTTCTTGACATTTATAATCCCATTTTCTTACACTGTCAGACCTATATTAAAATTGAGGTGCTCATTTCAACATCGGTGATCCTTTGCGAAGACTGCCGTCGAAGCGGGTGCTGAAAGACTGCCAGTGTTGGCAGTCCAAAGACTGCTATATTACGAGTCACCTACGGATTTCTGCCCATTAACAGGTAGAAATCCGACACCCTTAGCCTGACCGACGGCGGGTGGGAGTGGGTTCCACCGCCAGCACTGCCATGCCGCAAGGACTCCGTCACCATATTATGAGAAGTAATATGGCACGGCGGTCCAGGCAGGACAGTGTGGCATTGGCGGTGGAACTGATGACATTCACCCCCTCCCGGACAACCACCTCAACGTGGGCTGCTGTGTGGCCCAGACAGGCAAGTGGATGGACCGAAGGTGGAGCAAGGGTCTGTGTGTGGTAGGTGCATGTTTGTGGTGTGTGTGTGTGAGTATGTGTATGTGTGTCGGAATGGGTGTGCGTGAGCGTGTGTGTGACTATGCGTGCCTGGAGAGGGGAGGGGTGCATGTATGCAGAGGGTGGGGGTGGGTATATGTATGCAGAGGGTTGTGTGTATGAATGCGGAGGGGGGTGCGTATGCGTGCGGGCGAGTGGTGGTGTGTGTCTGTTTGTGTGCAAGTGAGTGGGTTGTTTTGTATATATGAGTGCCTTCGGGTGGGGGGATGTCTGCAAGTGTGTGGACATGCGGGGTGCATGTGCCGGCAACAGGATTGGGAATTCCTGTCACTGGGTACATTACCGCCAGTGTTTTGTGGCGGGGCAACCGCCACAAAAAGCCTGGCAGTTTGCTGCCTCTTAATATGGCTGACATTCTTCAGTATGCGGCTGGCCTGGAGGTGCTCACCGCTGGCCACGGCAGTCCGACCGCACAGGCGGGACTGGGGGTGTTGAGCAGTTTGGCTGTCTTTACCGTCTGGACTGTGGCAGTAAGACCTCCACACTTGTAATAAGGGCCTAAGTGTTGGTGAAATAAAAATTGTTTTATTGGTGCCTCTCTGCCTTACGTTTAAAAACAGGAGGGTCGACCAACAGACCCTGCTTCTCTTTTATCATTGACATGTTTCAGTGCTTGAACTTCGTCCATACAGGTTCAGCAGCTTTGTCGGAACTTCAGTTATCTCACATCAAGCATTGTGAGAGTGTTTTATGCAAGTGTATTCAATATCCTTTGATTTTTCAGGAGATGGAGCATCAGAATAGAAAAATCTCATGAAACAGGTATACCTTGGGCATAAACTGTGCAAGCTTCAATCTTCCAAATGGCAGACGCAACTAGGGCAGCAGCAGCACAAACTTTACTCTTCACAGGATGTAAAAATTGGGTAGAGTAAGCTTTGCTTCCTCAGAGAATAGGTACACCGTGGCATTAGCAAAGCATTCTTACTTTTCTCACAGAAGGCAGCACGTGCAATCTTCCACTTCTCACAGAACAAATCTAGCAAGACAGACTAGTACAAGCTTTCAGCCCTTTCAAAATCTGTACAGTTAAGATATGAGTCATACTGGGTGCACACTGATCTCTGCAGCAGGTAATTAATTCACTGAGATAAATTATTGGTGGATGAGTGGCTGAATATGCAGATACTGACATTCTCTCTTAGTTAAAAGTCCATATCAGCCTCCTGATAGTGCTGCTGCTTTAACTCCGAGACCTGCTCTTTGTGTGTATTCTTTGGTTTTCCTTGTATTGGGAAGTTGCCATTATCTAGTACGTCGTCGTTCTTTTTAGACAGTGCTGAATTTGTGGTTGTTGTTTCCGGTGCGGAGAACCAGCACTTATTTTTGAGGGCCGGCACTTATTTTTCTGCCGCAGGATATTCTGCGTGCAAAAGACACATATGGGAAAGACGGAGGAAGATAAAAATGAAAAAGCATCACTATGGGAGAAAACAGAAAGCTACAAGAGTGAGCTTAAGGGGCAGGGAGTGTCTGTAAATGGATTGGAGAGGCCCAAGATGGCTTCAGGATTGAGCTGCCTCAGTATTCCGTGTTCGCACATTTAATTGCAGCAGCTGCATGTATAAGAGGAGGATTTTGGGGACCGGCACGTTTTTTATTTACAAATTAGGCACTGTTGTTGGAGCAGCCAGAACCTAAATAACTTGGGTCTACAATGCCACAAAGGTGCCAACTACTTCAAAAAGATTTTGAATGCATGTGAGGCAGCCCCGGTGCAATCCCAGCCAAGTTGCTACATCAGCTCAAAATGTTGAGGGCCATCGCTGCTTGACTGCTAAGTTCAGAGAAAGCTAAGTGGCAGCTGCTAAATGTTTATAATCTCCTAACCCTTTATGATGTCAGAGGCAGGGAAGCAGTGATGTCACATGCATTTTGAGAGACCTGAATAAGTCACATTATGACACACCTACATATAAAGCATCCATGCACCTTTGGTTTGCACATGCATGTATTTTCTGTTTAGTGTCCAACTATCTGCTACCAATGATGGAATGAGGTTGCATGAATCTGTGACTGACTACAGTGGAGCAATATGGATGAATGCAACAACAGTGAAACAGTGAAATACGAAAACATCTCACTCTGCTGTGTTTGAGTCTGATGTGCTACACAATGATTGTATATTATAATCTGGGAGTGCAAATTCCTAACTGGTAAAAAATAGAGTAATCCATGTCAGGGATGTAGTTTCGGTTTACATTGAACATGTATTAATTAATTCTTCCTTCTTGAGCATTGTTTGCTTTTAACAAAGATGTTGTGGTTCTGTAGTTTTTTTTTTTGTGCAACTTATTACTCTTCTGTGTACAAATTGTAAACCGAGTTGCCTCTAGGCATCTGTGAGTTGAAGTTGTGGGTGGGTATTTATAACGGGCCATGATGGAGAGCTCTTGAGTTGAGGCTAAAGGCAATGCAAGTTTCTCACAGTGACTGTCAGTGGTTAAGGAGGTGTTCAATATGCATGCTCATCCACTCTTTGGCATGCCTGCAGACCACAAAGAGCAATGGTCATATGTGTTATTTGTAGTTGTGATTCTATGTTAAAGTATGCAAAGGAGACATACATCTGTTAAAAAATGGACATGGCAGAAGTAAAAAAAAAAAAAAAATGCATTTCTTGCAGGTGAGTGGGTGCAGTCTGTATGTAGTGAAATAATACATTGAAGGGGATGCCAGGAAGAACATACAGAAGAGAGGGAAAAGAGGGTGCTAAAGAGTAAATAGATGAGGTGTGATATACACAGAAGGAGGATCTCAGAAAGATGTGGGCAGAAAAAGGGCACATGTCTAACAGTAAGACTGCAGAGAAAGTGGTGTGAAGGGGAGAATGAGAGTGACTGAGCCTCCAAAGACCACTACCCTTTCCACAGACCACAGTAATATTTAAATCACAGTCTGTTCTCAGAATCTAACCATGTTCAATTCTAAATATTCACAACAAATAATTGTTGTTACTCACTTATCTGTTATTGCTAACATTGCTAAGCAATGGCCAAGGCAATACGTTTGCCTTGCTTAAGGTGCATGTCCGTTACCATGTGCTATATCTGGATGCAATAACAGAAGTTCATAGAGAGGCACTAAAATAATGGTTGAGTGGTACGCTATGGGAAACAAAAGATTTCCGTTTACATGTTTTAAGCCACACCCTTAACTATATAGACCATGCCTTCTAGGAGGGATTCCTAGTTCCCTTCTTAGGCAACGCCCTGTCGGACTTGATACTTTTTGCAGGGTCATCCACAAACTTTTTGCCTTCAGTATAATTGGCTTCCACCTAATTGGCCTATTAAATTTACTTGGAAGTCCCTAGTAAAGTGGTACTAAATGTGCCCAGGGCATGTACATTAAATGCTACTAATGGGCATTGCAGCCTGTGTGTGCAGTCTGTAAACTGCCATGGTGATGTGGCAAAATAAAACCTTTGCAGGCCCACACCTTCCTTTTTATTACATACAAGTCACATCTAGGGTAGGCCCTGAACAGCCCAGATGGCAAGGTACAGTGCATTTAAAAATTTGGATGTGTATTTTTAAGTTCTGCATGCCCTGATAGTGAAAAACTCTTAAATGTGTTTTTCACTAATGGAAAGCTTACCTCTTCCATAGGATAACATTGGAGTTACTTTATTACATTTAATAAGCTGTAACTTCCAATTGGGAACAGTTGGACCGGTTAAGTTTGGTGTCTAAGGAATTGTAATTAAAAGCCATATTTAATGGTAAAGTTGACTGTTTAGTCACAATTCTGAAAATACCACTTTTAGAAAGTTACCATTTTCTTATTCTAACCATTTGGTGCCTGCAGCCTGTTCCTGAGTTACATGACTAGGTGTAACTGGCAGTTGGTCTTTGTGTATTGCTCCCAGACAGTGAGAAGAAGATAGGTGATGGCAGGATAGGCCACTCTGAGTTAACGAGGGGAAGGAGCGGACACCTACCACAATTGCATACTACAAAGGCTCTGCCTGAGCACTCTCACAAAGGGTTTGACCCTGGTCTATTGTAACCCCAGAAATGAGGCAGCCAGGACACGGAGGAAGGGGATGTCTGACACCTCAGGGGAGTGGAAACTTGTAGAAGCTTCCTCCATTTCAAAGTGGACACCAAGTATAAATATTGGACCCTTAGACACAACTATTCAGTACATTTCTGGTCCGTGGTCTCTGCCAGGTAGGACTGCTGTGCTGCTGAAAGGACTGCTACTGTGCTGGACTGCTGCTCTGGAGTACTGCTGCACTGTTGTACTGCCATCTTGTCTGGGTGAGAAAGACTGGACCTGCATCTCTAAATCCTGGACCCCAGGGTGACTCCAAGGGCTATTAGCTGGCCTCCTGATCAGAAAGCTCACGTACAAAACAGACATCCCACAACATCGAACAGAGCCCCTGGACTTTGATATTTGTGAGTCCTACCCTGCTATGTGGAGCCACCTCAGTCCTGGACCCTTGGAAGTGACCTGAAGATGGTCTGCCAGAAGTACTGTGGACCAAGCAGAACCAAAACATCTCCTCTGCTGCAATGCACAACCCTGAGCCAAACTGATGCATCTCCTCTACTGCGTGGATGTTCCTGGCACAAGGATTTTGTGTCTCCCTTGCAGCCCCATCAGAACTGCCGCTGCTCAGCACATCCCCCATCCCCGATGCAGGCTGTCTCATCGCAAGTCTTGAGAGCAGCCTGAGCGACAATGAAGGACTCCACATTGCAAGCCCCACAGCTTCTTCAGAACTAGCTGGTGATGGATGCCTCCTCAAAGTAGGACATCACATCACAAGCCCCTCATCAGTGGCCTCCTCGAAGATAATGCAGGACCTTACATTGCAGTGTCGGAGCTCCTTGGATGTGACGCTGTATAACACATCTACTACCAGGACCTTGCATCCCATTGGCTGTGCGATGCATCCTCTAGGTGGGACTCTGCAACACTTTGCAACCAGGATTTAGGGAACTCTTGTTCAGCTGGAGTAACTGCGTCCCTGTAATTTTACTGTGTTCGGCCTGAACTTGTGACTCTGTTCTAGTCTAGCGTGACTAGATTTTCACATTTGGAGCATTTTGCTTTTTAGCACTGTTTTCACTTAAATCTTTAAAATTGCATATCTCTGGTTCTAGTTGTTGGATTTTTGTAGTCTTGGTCTTAAATCATTATTTAAAAAGTTCTATATTTTTCTAAATTGATGTGGGATTTTGCTTATATTGTGTTTCACTTTATTACTGTTTGAAGTGCTAAATACATTTTACACACACTGCCTCCGTGTTAAGCCTGATTACTCTGTGCCAAGCTACCAGAGGGTTGAGTACAGGTTAATTTGTGGTTTTCTTGTGACTGCCTCCTGACAAAGATTGTGATTGCTGCTTGAGTAGGGTTTCACCCCTTCCCCCAACCATTAACCCAATTTCTTGCATCCACTTTTACAGACCTCACACTTTTTTCATCCTAGTTAAAGCCATGATTTAGGTGGAAATGAGATGAGTTCTCCTCTCACCTTTCCCCAAAATAAGTAAAGACATTTTATGAAGAAACACTCTCTAAATGTAGGGATGGTGGGATCATGATGTGATGACTGAGTTTCCTCTCGTCCTTCCCCTCTGCTCTATTCATTTCTTTCAATAACATTGACAACCTTTTTAAATGTCAAGACAGACTTTGCTTTCCTTTTCTCTCGCACCAACCCTAGATTCTGTCACTAAGAATCTGATTACCAAAGGAGCAAGTGTGTTTCTGGTAAATATTTCTCACAGTGGGTTAAACCTTCACTAGGCGCTTGGGCGAACTGAATACAGCGAGTGCATGATGAGGTGGACTAGGGAGAAGCACATGGGCGAGAGAAAACAACATGAACCACAATGGTGGAGGAGACATACATGAGGGAACACCTGGAAAAAACATGCCCTCTTGCGGAGTGCTTAAACAAAAAAGAAAAATGTAGCACCTAAAAAATTAGCAGTGGAAAAACACAAGTAATGCATCTATGCTCCAAGGGAGGGAAGAATTTCACAGAATGTGAAAACATTTTTTTTCTATTTTAACAAACCTGTGTGTGTGTACAGCAGCTGGGCTAGGAATTGCTTGATGTGGGTTGCAGGCTGAAGAAAGATGGCAGACAGATAAGAAGCAACATGAGGGAGAGAACATGGGGTTTAGAGAGCAACATGGGCAACATGCAGCAACATGCAGTGTGGGGGATGGAATCACAGAGAAGGGGGTGGGGAGATACAACAGGAGGCCAGGGGGGCAATGTAACACAGAGGCATGGGTGGGGGAAACAACACAGAGGGCGAGCTGGAAAAAACATGCACTTTTGTGGAGTTCTTAAACAAAACAAAAAGAAAAATATAGCACCTAAAAATGAGAAGTGGAATGACACAAGTAATGCATCTATACTCCAGTGGAAGGACAAACATAAGAGGAAGTAAATTCCACAAAAGCTAACAAATAAGAAGCAAACAAATTAATGTGACCATAAAGCCAACCACTGATAAGCAATGGGTGGGCTATCAGCCCACTGTAAGCTGAAAATACATCTCGCAACAGACAACACATGTGCTGTTTAGACGTAACAACACACTGGTGTCTGTCTTCCTCATCTACACCTTGGCCTAAAGGTTAGTTTGATTAGTGAGAAGTGCATACTACACCATTCTGATGTGCCCTACCTTGAAACAGTGCTGCAGGTGCTGGCCCATGAGGACCATCCGTGCCGTTAAGGAGAAGCTATCAAGGTGGCTCTAAAGACAGAAAAATTAAGAGGTTTTACAAGAGTGCCAGTTAAATTCCAGGTGGCAGGAAGGAAGTCATTCCCGTCAGGCTGTAGGAAAGTACCATCTTTCTTGGCATGCTACCCCAATTTCTGCCTGATTGTCAGTGTGTTTTGACTGTGTCACTGGGACCGTGCTAGTCAGGACCCCAGTGCTTATGGATTGTGGCCTACATGTCAGTATGTTTTACTGTTTTGTCAGTATACTTGACTGTGTCACTGGAGTCCTGCTAATCAGAACTCCAGTGCTTATGCTCTCTCTGTTTCCAAATTTGCCACTATAGTCTAGTGACTACATATTTCACTCCAGATTGGCATACTGGACCCCCCTTATAAGTCCCTAGTATATGGTACGTAGGTAACCAGGGCACTAGGGTTCCAGGAGATCCTAATGAGCTGCAGTATTTATTTTGCCACTCATAAGGAGCTCATACAAACACTTCTTCATGACTGCCATTGCAGCCTGAGTGAAATAGTGTAAGCATTATTTCACAGCCATTTTCACTGCACCAGGTCACTTATAAATCACCTATACATCTAACCTTCGGACCCTGAAGGCTAGGTGCATAGTACCTGTGTGTGAGGGCACCCCTGGACCAGCAGAGGTGCCCCTACGTCATCCAGGCCCATTTTCCCAGACTTCGTGAGTGCTAGGACGCCATTATAAGTGTGCACTATATATAGGTCAATACATATATGTAGATTCACAATGGTAACCCTGAATATGGCCATGTAAGGTGTCTAGGAACTGGAAATTGTACCCCCATACTGATTCTGGTATGGGGGGGCAATTCCATGTACCCTGGGAGCTCCACCATGGACCACCAGTACTGCCAAACCTGTTTTCTGAGGTTTCCACTGCAGCCTCAGCTTCTGCCACCTCACAGTCAGGCTTCTGCCCTCCTGGGGCTTGAGCAGCTCAATCCCAGGAAGGCAGAACGATGAATTTCCTTTAGGAGAGGGATGTTACACCCTCTCCTTTTGAAAATAGGTGTTACAGGCATGGGAGGGTATCCTCCCAGAGCCTCTGGAAATGCTTTGAAGGGCACAGATGCTGCCCTCCTTGCATAATCCAGTTTACACCAGTGCAGGGACCCCCAGTCCCTGCTGTGGCGCAAAACTGGACAAAGGAAAGGGGAGTGACTACTCCCCTGTCCATCACCACTCCAGGGGTGGTGCCCAGAGCTCCTCCAGAGTGTCCCTGGGTTTTCCCATCTTGTTTTCAGGGTGGTCAGGGAACTCTGGGAGCATCTGAGTGGCCAGTGCCAGCAGGTGATGTCATAGACACCTCCTGATAGGTGCTTACCTGGTTAGGTGACCAATCCCCCTCCCAGGGCTAATTAGGGACTCTCCTCTGGGTGTTTCCTCAGATTCAGATTGCAAGACTCCAGCAGGAATCCTCTGCAACCTCTGCTTCACCTTCTACCGTGGGATCAACTGCAGAACTGTTCCAGGAACTCTACAACTGCAACAAAGTGTCCAAGAAGGCTAATGCAACTCTGTAACTTCAGCTCCTGCCAGCAACTGCAACAGTTTCCAGGTTGTGCAGCTCCGAGGACTGCCTGTCTTCATTGTGCACCAGAAGGACCAAATGAATCACCTGCTGAGTGATGAAGTTACTTGCCTGCTTCAGCAGGCACCCCTCTGCAGCGACGACCAGTACTCTGGGTCCCCTCTCCTGACAATGAGCGTGGATCCTGGAACACAGGTGGTGGACCGAAGTGACCCTGACGGTCCAAAGGTCCAACTGTCCAAATTTGGAAGAGGTAAGAGCTTGCCTCCCCGTGCCAGATAGTACACCCCTGTGCACCGCGTGTTTTACAGCTTCTGGGGCTTCTGTGGGCTTCTACAAGGAATCCTTCATGCACAGCGTAGCCCAGGTCTCCAGCACTCTATTCTGAGACGCTCAGTTCCCTGAGTTGTTCTCTGGTGGTGTGGGATCCCTTTGTGTAGTGCTGCGATGATCATGATTTGCAACTCCTTTGTCCCTTTGTCCTGGGACTCCTGTGGGTGCTGCCTGGTCTTCTGAGGGCTCTCTGAAGTGCTGAGAGCCCCTCTGTCTCCTCAGTCTGAGTTGAGACCCCCAGGTCCCTCCTGGGCCAAGGTAGCTCCTTTTCCCACCAAACATGTCTTTTACGTGAGCCAAGGCTTGTTGGCTGAATCCAATAATGAAAACCAGCCTGCACGCATCTACTCAATGTGGGACACCTTTTGCACCAAGCAGGATTCACAGCTGTCTTCTTTGGTGCATTTCTGACTTTTTCTTCCAACCGGAGAATCCACTTTTGCACCTTAATCCGGGTTAGCAGGGGCTCCTGTTACTCCTGGATCTTCAGCGACTCTTGGACTCCTCTCTCCGCAGGTCTTGAGGTCCAGGAGTCCATCATTGGTGTCTTGCAGTCTTGCTTGGTTTTTGCATAATTCTTTATCACGACTTCTAGTGTGTTCTGAGGAAACTTGCTGAACGTTACTCCTTCGTTCCAGGGCTCTGGAGTACTTTACTTACCTTTGGTGTTTTCTTACACTCCCCTCTACACACTACTTTTGCCTAAGTAGGGAAGCAACATTCGCATTCCACAATTTTAGTATATGGTTTGTGTTCCCCCTAGGCCCATTGTAACCTATGGTGATTTTCACAATCTGCACTAGTTTATGACTGTTTACTTACCTGATTTTGGTTACTAGTGTATATTTTATGTATAATACTTACGTCCTAAGGGAATATAGCCTCTAAGATATTTTTGGCCTTGTGTCACTAAAATAAAGTACCTTTATTTTTGGTAACACTGAGTATTGTCTTTCTTGTGTGTAAGTACTGTTTGACTACAGTGGTATTGCAAGAGCTTTGCATGTCTCCTAGTTCAGCCTTGGCTGTTCTGCCTACAACTACCTCTAGACAGACTGGCTTCTAGGCACTGACTACATTTCACTAATAAGGGATACCTGGACCTGGCATGAGGTGTAAGTACCTGTGGTACCCACTGCAAACTAGGCCAGCCTCCTTCTCAAGCCTAGTACCAGATTGTCAGAAACTGATTAAAAACCTCCCTGTATTACTATAAAACTGAGTGCCACTACAGTCACAGATGACTTTTCGCCTGCTGGTCTCTGAATCCCACAGCCACCTCTGATATGTCACCAATAATGCTGTCACTTAAAAATATTTATCCATGGACCCCACAGATTGGTAGTAGAAGCATAGAACCGAGTCAAGAAGGGTGAGGTGATGAGGAACAGCATCATGGGGAGCAGATTCAATGGCTGTCCATCTATGCATTATCTTTTTGAAGTAGCAGCATTCAAAAACGTGATAACAAGGCTTCTGGCGCACTTCACTGGCCACAATCAGATACTGAAAAAAGTGGTAGGGAGACTGTTTTGTTTCACAAAATTGTTTAAAAAAAACTGCATTTTAAAACAGCATGGGGTGAGGCACCTCTTGTCCTGCATTTCAGGCAGTAGGACAACACGGGTGGCACATGCACTTGCTGATGAGATTTATATCAGAAGTCATAAAAGAGCTCACAAGTAGCCTGCTAGATGGTTTGCAAACACTAAACAGGGTATTGTTTGTGTATTTCCTAAAGCTGGACATCATACTGAATAATTAGCGATTTCTTATTTTTGCAATATAATACACTGAATCTCTAATTGCGATCACCAAATAGGGAACTGCTATTTGTATTTCATAAGATTTGACAAATAAGACATTCATCAAAACACTGCAGATTACACATGCAAAATGCAATCAACTGGAAGCAGGTGATAACCAGTGCTCAGTACAAAAGGAGGTCCGAAATACATTGCAAACTTTCACAAGGGCTGTACTCTATGCTGTAGTGATGAGGATGTGGATTGTAGGAGCCCACCAGAGGGAGTGAAGGAGGGGATAGAAGATTTTCAGACAAAGGGTGAAACTATTTGGCTAAACAGATGCAGTGATTTATGATAGGTAGACGTTTAGCAACGGGGTCACTCTTATTTTAGTAAATTAATTGGATCCTGTACTATGTAGGCAAACACAGTGCAGTTCAGCAATCCCTGCCCACATTCAGGGTTTGCGCAGCTTACACCTTTTAGCATCTTGGATCTGCCAACGCATGGTTGTAGAAGGGTTATTCTAGAATACCTTATGCAAGATTTGTATGACTTTTCTTGTTGCAATGTTGGCAAGAAACAATTCTCATATTGCATTTCCAAATATCCACGTTGATATGAAGGCAACAGAAATCCAAATCTCCAGTGATTGGATCCAGTTCTATACTAAATCTCAAGTGATTGGATGTGTAGACAGTGCACATGTTCCAATATGTCTAATATGTCATACTTTAACCCCAGAAACCTACCCAAAGGAAGTACAATGCTGCTCATAAACAATAAAGAAACAAGGAGCATTGTAGTATGCATGGTGCCGGATGGTGAAGGAAAACTACAGAGGAACAGTAGTTGTAGGGGGTCTCCTAATGTAGGGATGGTGTTTACCTGCTGAGAGGATTATCTATCTCAATTGCATTTGTAATTGTTGTATGGGCAGTTTCTGCATCTGTTTAACAGGAGGAATCACTGAGATGCTCTGTTTCTGTTGGGGTTGAATGAGTAGATTTAGCTGTTGTAGTTAAAAAATGATAACAATATTGTTATGATCGTTTTGTTTGTATTGATTGCAACTTTATTCCGAAGTATGTCAATTTAAAAAAATTATTTATACAGTAACAGGTAGGTTTAAAAAATACAATATATTTTAAGTAAGTCATCAAGCTCACTTTTTTATGTAAGCATTGGTGTTTTGCATGTGGATTACTTTTTCCACAATGCACTGTATTGATCACCATGAAAACCTAAAATGGATTTCTGAACGACAATTGACTTTTATTTAACACACACGGATGTATCAATATTGGACATTGCAGACATGGACTCAGGTTGGATGGTGGTCTTGAGTAATTCTTTTAAAGGGGTGGATGGTGACTTTGCACTTGGTCGTCCACCTGTAGATGTAGCCTCCGGTCTTCTCGATGCTACCTTCTCTTTGGTGCAGGAACACATCATACCACTGCTACCAGATTACTTCCTCACACTCTTTGGTTATATCTACAACATTCATCTTTTGCAGTATTCTTGTCCAAATTCGTTTTTTTTGTTGCCTCAGTAACTGACACAGAAGATTTGCCAAACAGCTTCTCATTAAGAGACACACTCCTCCAATAGAATTTCAGGCTCTTGGTATCAAAATGTGTATCTTTTCTTCTTGACAACCTCTTCTTGTGGCTCATGGCTAGACATGGTGGTTTCGATTCATCCTATGATGGGAGAGAAATTCTCTTTTTGTTGTGCAGCTGAAAGTAAAAGTACTTCTTGAAATGAGTGAGATCATCACTCGCTATCAATAAATCAATCAATTAGGGGATTTGTATAGCGCTGCTAATCACCCTTGAGGGATTCAGGGGTACCAGCGAGACAGTCATTATTTGCGACTCATAACGATTTGCAATTAGGTAGTTAGAAACTGCACATGCTTATGAATCATCGTGTTTTGCCCTAAGATGAAGGTACATCAATCATATTTATTGATTCCTAATTTGTGATTCAGTATTTGTTTCTATTTAGGAATCGCTAAATGCCATTTTGTACATCATCGGTATAATGTCTGCCATAGAGATTTGTATGTAACATGTATGTTGCAGACCTCCATTTTATGTAACGTAGTTCAGTGATTAATACCTTATTTGCAGATATCATTATTTAACATGCAGGTCACAAGTTACAATCCAGTGAAATAGCTAAATAAGTTATGCATTTGCTACAAACAGCTACATTTAACCTACAAGGTACATACTTGAAATCTTGCAGCTATTAACTCAATCGCTTTTTATTGTAGGACTAGTAAAAAGGGTTTTGCGTGGAAGAATAAACAAAATAATTTCCACCAAAAATCATTTTTTATTGTCTACTATTTCAATAGCTACCTGACATATTTACAGAACACAAATATTTCACCTCGTCATAAAGCTTGAATCAAAAACACTCCCAGTTGTCATTTAATCTTGTGACAACTTTAGAAGTGACATACTGACAGTATCCTTCTTTGACTACAGAGTCGGGTGGCAAGGTGTGAGTGTCCATCTGTGCTCCATACGGTCTCCAACCATTCTCAATCAGGATGTACATTGGGCAAACTGATTTTCTGATTGTCTGTGACATGAGCCATTTTCATTTGAGCTCTGCTGCAAAGGCCCTTGCCTCCCTTTCACTCCCACAGCGAAGAACACACTGATTGTGCATCTCAGTGCTGGCCTCCTGCACTCTGACACAGGGCCTGATTTAGAAATCAGGGGAAGGGTTACTCAGTCACAACGTTGATGGATATCCCGTCCGCCGAAATCTAAATCCCATAGGACCTAATGGGATTTAGATTTTGGCAGATGGGATATCCATCACTGTTGTGACAGAGTAACCCGTCTGCTGAGTTCTAAATCAGGCCCACTGTTGGGACAAGTTATGGAACCTGGTTCTAGTTCAGAAGCAGCTTCCCGAACCACAAAGTCCAGTTGGTTCCCATGACATTTCAGCTGTGATCACCAAGCAGAGTTAGACTTTGTCTATTCATGGAACACCGTAATTACACATCCTTTTTTTCTCTGGGAGTAATTTCCAAGTAAAACTATGGACAACTCTACTCCAACACTTATTAATTGCTTTGTGTCTTTATGCAATATCCTCATATCTGCTTGCAAAAGGAACTGTTTTCTATGATCTGGCTTAGGAAATGGAATTAACATCCAACTCCTTCTCAAGCCAGTTCTAGTGTTCTTCTCCCATGGAGAAGCTGGAGTAGCCTTGGGTCCCAATACACTGACCATAAAGATGTTTCAAGGAAGCAATGCATCTTTTTGGACAGCATCTTCAGCAAGGCCCCCAACCAACTGAATTTGTAGTGGAAATACATGGCTTGTACTTTTAATACATGTTTCATCGTATACGTGGCCTGTGAGATTGTGACACACCTTTCAGGACAGAGGAGAGACAATGTTCCCATGCCCTTTTAGGTATTGGGAAAGTGAAAGAAATTCTGCCTGCTGAAGAGCTGTTTGGATGACCAGAAACAAAGTCAACATGTGGATCTAGTGAGTGACTGTCAGACAATGCTGTCCTAACCACCATGGATGCTGCCTGAATGCTATCAGGTACAGGTATGCAGTGGTAGCGTGGATCCAGTGAGTCAAAGGTAACATTAGTGATCACGTAGCACTAGCTATTATCAATACAGACTTTGCCTGATGAGTTTATTTCTCTTCATCAATATGTTGTTTAGTTTCTGCCCCCTTGGAAGCCCTCTTTCTCTTCCACATCAATCCTTTATCTTTCCCACAAGATTATGCCTCCTGTGTATGGGAAACAAAGTTCTCCACAGACAATTGGAGCTTCCTAATGCCCTTAGAGGTGCAGAAGATCCAGTATTGGGGGCCTCAATGGGTCCCCACCTGTACTTTCCCATTTGGTACCTCTATTTTACTCCGCCTCTTCATAACTACTTGAAACAGTGCCCAAGGCATGTCAGGACCCACAAGGGTAATATATACTTTTTTTTAATGTGAAAAGCGTTTTCCAAAGATATTCGGCCTTCAAGCATCCCTAATAGCTGTGACCCTAACCAAACCAGCCTGCTAGAGCCCTTAGGCTTCACAACTCATACCACAATTTGGCTACTTTGAGATATGGGTCATGAACGCCCAGATGTCCAATACCACCCATTAATCCTGCACTGCCTTGCCTCAGATTTCATGTTTCCTTACTAACTTTGCTGGTCCGAGTTGAAGGACTCATTGGGGCTTTTTTGTTCTAAACCATTGGAAGATAACTCTTAGTAACTACTCCAAAATACTGTTGTTCTACACATGGTGGGTTCCTAGTGATATGCATTTCATCCAGCCATTGACTGATAATGCTGGTCAGAAACCATGTAGTATCACAAAGATGGAAGTGCTTCCAAAGCTGGTTCCAACCACCTGAATCAAGGTGTGCTGTGGCTCACAAATTTGAATTTGGACTGTGCAAGGTGTCACATCCCTATGAAAGTAAGTGCTGGCACTTTGGGTTTTTACTAATGTATGCTGTTTTAACTGCATGTTTGTGCCTTTCGAATACGAAATATATGGTCCTACTCAGTCGTACCTCTGACAGAACATTTGTCTTCATTGTGAGTGATAACTGTGCAACATTGTACCTGCACCACTTCGTAGGACTCGAGTATGAGTGGCCTGTTAAAATCCCTGTAATTGACACACCTTGGAATTACCATTACTATAGGCTCCAGGAATTCTGAAGGTAGAACAATAAGTTGAATTACACGTTTTTGGGGAATAATATGCAAAAATCGGGTTTCCTAGTCAATATCTGCATGCTTTCTCCCCGTGTTTCACAGGGTGATTTTGGCTGTTGACACCCGCGCAAACACAAAAGGTGTAACTCAGATGGGCTCAGAAACGCTTGATTCTCGCGGCCCCACCCATTTGCCAGGGGGCGTAACTTCAGGGGGGTGTTTTGGGTGTTACACTCTCCCAATAAATATATTTCCAGAAAAGTGGTTACAGGTGCTTCCAGTTGGGTATGGTGAAGCGTCTGTCTAATTCCACCTGGGATGTATTAAGGCACACACTGAAAAAAGCACACACACATTATTTCTCGTCTTTTTTAAAAGCCCCCAAAATTGTTGATTATTTTACAAAATGTTTTGTTTCTCTCACTAAGTACCCCATCCAATCCGCAGTCATCTCCCCTTACATTGTCCTTTTGGCTCCTCAAGAGCACTCTGCTTCATATATTATTATTTTAACATTACATGCCAGTGTGATTGTTGAGAAATCTGAAGCTCCCCCCATCCTCCCCCCAAAATCTTACTGACCAAGCTACACCCCTGCCTTTTGCCGTAATTCCGGATATTTCCAGCCACCTATAACGAGGCCTGTTATCTGGGCTTGTCCAAGTGTGGGGCCGCATGTCGAAGTAAAGCCTGTCATGGCAGCCCATTGTGTCCGCTGGCAGCAGGGGCGGCCTGATACGGTGTGCTCCTGACAGGCGCTAGTGTGACCTTGATTGATGGGGCAGAATGCAGGTGATTAATGTAAACACTGCTCTTTCAGCGACATCCTTCCATTTGCATTTGATGAAAGATAGATTTTATAGCTCAGTATACAAAAACTGGATGTTATCTAGGTCCTCTACAGCATTGTAAAGACTAACTCCATCTCATCTGCTCCATTCATACACTCTCAGAGAGTGCCTCAGACTCGATTCTGAGGTTTTGACAGATTTGCTACATGCTGAAAAGCCCTTGAGACAGAGTGGGTCTCTAAGACGGTCTGTCTGAATTTCTTGAATATTTTAGTATTTTTGATCATAACCTTGCACCCTGAGTGACATTCATTAGCCGTCGTGCCAATACACATTGTAGATGGAGTAAGGATGTAGGGGTATATTTATGGGTATTTGGTGCAGGGCAGGACTTGCTGTGCTGCCCTGCATCAAAGAGAAAGGGAAGGATAGTGCTGTATCTGTAGCATGTGTACATTCCTGTCCTTTCCCCACTGCTCTGGCACACAATGGGCTGCCTAGCACAAACGCATGCACCCTTGCACCATAGTACAAGGGTGTCTGCGATGCATGCAGGAAGAGACATCTTCGTACACAAAATCAACCCTGGCAGGCATTTTCCTCTTTCTATGTGTGCTGCAAGACGCAGCACACATAGAGGAGAAATATAGTTATGTTTTGGCGCATTTCCAAGTTTAAAAGTTCGCATAAATCTGTGGATGCATCAAATTCCATGGGTGGTACATGTGAACACCCACTGCAGCCTCCATGGAATGCCTCCCTGATGCAGAGGAAGGCAATGCAGCGATTTGAGTTGCCTTGCATACTCCATATCTATAAGGCCATTCAAAGCCATGCAAAGTGGCTTTGCTTGGCCTCATAGATATGATGTGGTGGTTTGCGCTGCCGTATAAAACCATTTACAAGAAATAATTTATATAGAGTGCATTGTGAGTGTGTGTGCTGGCAGTGTGTGTTTGCAAATAGTACACCATGGCATAAGACAGAAAGGATAAAGTACTGAGCAGTGTGCCAGAGTAATTGTATGTGCTGGATGTGTGCCTGGGGTGGCACAGTACATAGAAGTCACAGTACAGGACAGTATGTGCGCTGTGTATGTACACTGAGTGCAAGTGTGCCTGAAATGCTGCATTACACGGAGGACACTGGAATCCACTTTGGGAAGCCCAGGGCTGCCTTGTGAAGACATGAGAAGCAGGAGGAATCCCACAGGCAATTTTTAACATTGCTGCATTTCTCTGAGTTGTGTGGGACACACTGAAGGAAAGGAGAGAGACTACACCCGTGCACTTCAAAAGAGTGTTCTTTGATCCAGTGATAGGTCACAAGGATGAGGCCTGAACACATCGCAGAAAGGAGATGGGGCTGAAGGAAATCTCAAAGAGGAAGGCTGGGAGCCCAGGATTAACCTTTTGATGCACATATCACTGTGGGAGACATCCAGGTGTGACTGCTAGTCACTCCCATGGAGTATGTTGTGGGACTATTGGCTCCACAGTCAGCCAGCTGTGACAGACAGCCTTTCAACAGCACGTTGCAGAAAGGAGATGTGGCTGAAGGAAATCTCAAAGAGTAAGGCTAGGAGCCCAGGATTAACCTTTTGATGCATATATCACTGTGGCAGACATCCAGGTGTGACCTCTAATCACTCCCATGGAGTATGTTGTGAGACTACTGGCTCCACAGTCATCCAGCTGTGACAGACAGCCTTCCAACCGGCAGAAGATGGAGAGAAACATGTGTTCTTTAAAAGAAGCAGAACCCCAACATAAAACTTCAAAGACCCAGACCCTAAATCACATTGGGGCCTATATTTATCAAGGTTTTGTGTCACCCTTGTGCCACGCAAGGGAGAACAAGGGTGGATCAAACCCTAAGTGAAATTTATCAAGCCGTGCAAGGCCACCCTGCATGGCTTGATAAATCTGGAGTAGCGCAAGGCAGCACAAATCACTGCCTTGCATTACTCTGCCCACAGGGGAGCGATCCATGGGTGGAGTGTGGGTGTTCCCACGCATCCACCCTTGGACTTTGGCACTTCCAGATTTACCATAAGTGGTAGACCTGGAAATGCATCAAAATGCTATGCCGCCCCAGGTTAGGCGTAACACGGAGAACTATATTTTTGTCTCCTAGTATGTTCCTCTTTCTTTGTGGGCTGCATTCCGCAGCACATGTAGAAAGAGTAAAATGCCTCCCCAGATTGTTTTTGTGCAGGAAGGTGTAATTTCCAGACAACGCAGGTATCCTTGCACCATGACGCAAGGGTTCCTGCATTGGCGTTAGGCAGCAAAAAGTGCGGCAGTGCTAGGAAAGGAATGCACCGTATAAGATTAAATATGTTGCATCCCAGCCCTTTCACACAGTGCAGCAAGGTGTCTTCCCCCGCTGTGCTTAAAAAGAATGTTTAAATATGGGCCCTGGTGTCTGAAAATGGACTATAAGAAAGGGAGGTTTAGGCCCCCAAGTTTGTCATCTGCAAAACAGCCAGGCAGATTGTGTGAGAATGGGAAACTTCAAGACTTCTGCCCATGAACAGGACTGGAGGTCAAGGCCTGCTGGTCTGAGGGGACATCACCCAGAAATAACCAAGACCACCAGCCCTGGATCACTGAGCTGTTCATCAAGCACCATGAAAGGAGCTCCAAGCATGTACCACCTTGTTGTGTGGACCCCATATGCCAGAGGGGCCACCGTAGAAGTGACTGTGCTGGCAAAGTACCAAGACTTGTCTGATCCTTAATGCAACCACATATGCCAGGAGGGTGTGCTGTGGTATCGATGATTGCACAGGAGATGTAGATGCCTTGCTAGCAGGTACTGCATCAACCCCATATGCCCATATTGAGTTTTGCCAAATTTGGCCCATCACCTGGGAAAATTGAAGTTGCAGCCTGCGTTTGAATTCTGCTTCATAACCTGCACCCTAACCAATCGTTTGTACTCTGAAGGACGCAGAGATGACTTCACTCCATTGCTGGGATCTGGTTGGGAGCAAGAAGGTCAAACACCACCATAACCCCCCTGTGGGGAAAACTGAACTTTCTGTGTTGACAGAAGCTGGAAGCACCTCCGATCTCTGTTGAGGCTGACAAAGCCAGAGAGAGCTTGCATCTGCCAGGTGCTGCCACGTGTACTGTGAGCAGCCCGATTTCTCTGAACAGTACCAGAGCTTGCAAGTGCCCGTGGTGGGGTCCCTACTGAAATGCTGAACACTTCAGGACTGGTGGAGTGGGTAAGACTTGAATAAGTCCTGTCAGGTACCAGTGGACTCACTGCTAATGGTGCTGCAGCAGCATAGGCACTTTTGACTATTTTCTAAGAGTCAAAAGGGACTCTTGAGTAAGACCTACTAGTGTGCATTCCCGGGATGCGGCCACCAGTTAATAGGGAATAACCTCAACCACATTGCAAGGACGATGGTGGGATATGGATTTGCTAGATAAAAACTGGAGCCTCAACTCAAGGAGAGTCCATTACTTCCTTGAATGTGCAGAGTTAGAAAGAAAATACTTCTTTTTCATAGAAAAGTTTTTGACTGGAGATTGATTTACTGACAATAATGAGTGCACTTTGAGTTATGAGTCGTGTTCACTAACCTGTATCTATTTACTCCCTGAGGCAGCCTTCGACTGCTCATCCACAGCTACCACTGAGTCAAGTGTTGAAGAGGTACTTAGCCCAGATGCTCAGTATCCATAGTAGGTCAGGCCCTGGTACATTGAATGAAAGGCTTCAACCACCACGGTTAAGCCCAGTAACCACTCTGTGTCCCGTGGCCCTCTGAAAGTGGGTCTGACAAACGCTTAGGAGTACAGGTCTCTAAAACTATGGAACACTCTAAGCCTTCGTTTGCAGGCTGACATTAATTATTTTCAATTCAAGATATTATTGAGAATCAAACTTTTCTGTGTGCCATTCAGCTAGAACCCAGAGAAGCTACCAGAGAATTATGGAATTAGGAGTTTCATGTAGATCAAGCTGGACTGTAATTTCTTTAACACAAAATGTTTTATGCCCTCTGAAGTGAACTAAGTGACACGTCAGGGCATACAAAATTCTGTTTATTTAATTAACTAATTAATTAAGCTGTCCACCTTACAGAATGGAGCCCTTCTGCAACAGAAGGGCTGCAGAGACCTAAGCTCCATCTTGGAACTCCACATCAAGTACTTCTATTGAAGCCAGTTTCAGGATGGGGTGAAAGGTTGTGCAAGAATACAGAAATATATCATGAGGTATGCTCACCCATATGCACAGCTTTCTGCCCTTTCCCTTCAGCAGGTGAGGTTTGCATTGATCTGTGTTTGATACAACAGCCTAGGTTTAGTTTTGAAATGTAATGGTACTTGTGCCATTCATAGCAAACATGTTGCATTCTATAAATACTCAAAGATGCTTTGGGTCAGTCTGTTTCAGCCATTTCCTTATTTGTCTCTGGAAAATTCAGACATCAGCTTCAAGTGTCATATCCTATATCAACCCAGGGGAGTATACAAATCTCACCTTCTTTCTATTGGCTGTTTAGTTGTATTCTTCCACCTATACTGAAATATTTATGCATTATTTTGCATCTGTAATCACCCATTTGAGGACTCATGTACAAAGCCCTTTTTCAGTTACAACACATGTGATTTGTAAAATTATAGGGTTTACAATCATAAAAGGGATTTATTTTTACAATGCAGAAAATTCTATTCAAGAGTTGGAAAAGTCTTCCGGACCTCTAAAAGTGCTTTTGTTACCCTTCCAAAACTCAAATGGAAAAGCGCCCCCCCAATATGGGGGAACCGCGGCCCTTTAGTGGTCGGGGCCGCCGTGGGCCAGACCCTCCGCACTAGTTGTGCGTCAGGCTGGCCAGGTACTTCCGCCCTCGCGAGGTGTGGGGGCGGAAGTAGCTCAATGAGGAAAACATTGGGGCTACGATCGCCGATCCGGTCGGTACCGCTGCACGCCAGTGGGGGACTACATAAGCGCCCCCCCAGAAAGGCTCGGCCTTCTTTGTGGTGCGGCGGAGTGTGCGACCAGACGGCTCACAGTTGTCAGATAATCGCCAGAGGGATCCTTGTTGCAGGAAGAGCAGTCGGTCCGGGTGCGCGAGGCCCCGTACACTTCGTGTCACGATTAGGTTTTTGGCTCACCCGCTCATGCCGGCTGACTTAGACTCAGGCTGAGTCAGCGCGTGGAGGGAAGGGTGCAGGGATTCATTTTGGCGCAATTTTTACAAGAGTCCCCTTTCACAATTTTTACTGGCCGATAAATCAGTTAGTGCGCTCCTTGTCCTCCGTAAAGTGGAGGATCAAACCTGGTAGTTAACAGATGGGCTTTTGCTGCAGCGCCCATTCATAGTTGTGCCTGCACCTTCACCGTGCCTGTTGCTATTTAATTTGTTGCTCCAAAGGCATTAGCGCGCATGCATTGTTCGGTGACTGGCAATTCAGATAGCAGGTTGAAATAAGTAACCCGGGGGGAGCATCGCGCGCCGGTTTTACTTACTACACGCGTAGGCAGTTTGTTTGTGGGTTCGGCTTGGGCAATCGATGACGGTGTACTCTCTGTTTGCCATGTCGTTCTTTTTCTCCACAGGACTGTTATGTGAAAGTTATTAGCGTGTAATTATTAATTAATATCTTTGTGTACGTGTTTTCTCCTGTGTTTGGCACCAACGTTGGGATTTTTTTTATCAAAAACAAAAAAAGAGACTACAGTCAGGCTGTTGTTAATGACTGTGTTAACCTGGTTACAGTGAATTCGGTGTTGCGGCACTGTTAAGATCACAGTTTGATTATTGGTTAATTATAATTCTTGCGCAGAACCATTTACATTTAAAGTAGGAATTCTTAACGCAGGGAGAATTAGTTCAGGGGAGTAAAAAAATAATAATAAATAAATAAATTATTAGTGCAGTTTATTGAGTTTTGTAAAAGTTATTAAGTAATGGCATCCAACCGCATAAGGGCAGGTAAGAGGAAAGGGAGCGACCCAGAATTGACTCAGCTATTAAAAATGGTTTCGGCGAAGCTAGGCAATGGGGGTTAAGATAGCGGGGACGCGGCATCTGAGATTGAGGGCAATAGCGTGGGTCCTAACTGCCTGCGGCGGTCACATGTAGCTGCGCGCACAGCGTTTCCCCCAGTGAAGCGGAGAAATAAAAGGCAGGTTGCAGACGCTCAGCACCCATTATCATCCACGACAGCTGTTATACTACCAGAACAGGTCCCCTGTTCATGTCACTTCACCAACAGCTGAGAGCTCCGATGCTGTGCCTCACTCAGGGGGGGGGATAATGCAGTGCTACGGGTAGAAACTTTGTTGGTCGACATACGGAGGTCACTGTCAAATCTGTCAGTGCCTTCTGCCGGGCTAGCAGTTCAACCATCTCCCCAGACACAGGTTGCAGCGCCAGCAACTTCTTCATCCGCTGAGCAGGCGCAGGCCTCCCCTCCCCCGCAGGTGACCACGCAAGACCCAACTGCGCAAGCACTGATGATGGTGTCGCAGTTGTTAGCAAATAATAATACTTCAGTGACTCCCCCCCCCCCCCATACGACATACGACATACGACTCCTTGGTCTAATAATTCTCTGCAGAATTCGGTATTAGAGCTTAAGCGCCAGGTGGAGGCATTGGCAGCAGCGCGTAGTGTTCCCCCATTACGGGTGACGGCTGTGGGCCCGAATGTCACTCAGGCACCGGGTACTCTGACTTCTGCTGCTCCCTTGGAAAAAGAAAAGGGTAAGGTCACTGAAATAAGTAACGATTCATCTAAAGGTAGCACATCAGCAGAAGGGGCGGGGCTAGACACACTATTGTCAAGACCGGGTAAGCTCGCTGCACATGTGGCTGCTGAACTTAAAGAAAACATTTGGAAGGGGCAATTTGTGGATATTTTTGCTCTGATCAGGGCAAAGAGAACGGATATGGAAACCAGACATAAGGAGGCAAAGGGTTCTTCATCTGGTGACAAAAATCCCAAGGTGGAAGAAAGTATTACTAATTGGTTGTTTGGTTTCAATGTATTTATGTCTGTAACTTTTGTGCCCTACTTCTTTTTGCCCCTGGTCCCTGCTACCTTGTTCTCAAATCTGGCTCTTGCCAGTTCCTGGGTCCTGCTGCTGCGTCCCCTGCGGCCCCGCCCCTATCGTGCTCCCATTGGTTCCACCCGATCCCTCCTCCCAGCTGCTCCTCCCTTCCACTTCCCCTTCTTGACGGCCGCTGCGCAACTGCGAGCAGCGGGCACGCCGCTGGCGCACAGGAGGTGCACCAGAGGCAAGCCCGTCCGCGCCTGGATCACACTTAGTGCCAGGACCCCTGGTCCCTAAGACCACCACGGCCAGCAACACCATTACACCGCCAGCACCCTACACGCACTCAACAGCGGACGAGCACACCTCCTGCTACCTGGCCTACCCTGACCACACCCAGGGACCCTTCACCAGCCTCACCAGCCTCGAAATCGCCAAACCACCTGCTGAACCTGACAACAAATACCTCCGATGCATCCTACTAAACACCCGCTCCGCACGCAAACATGCCGTCGAACTTTGGGACCTGCTCGACACCTCCACCACGGACGTCGCATTCCTGACGGAGACCTGGATGAACGCCTCCTCAGCCCCAGACATCGCCATAGCCATACCGGATGGCTACAAGATCACCCGCAGGGATCACACCAACGGAATCGGAGGCGGAATCACCATCGTCCACAAGAACACCATCAGGGTTACGACCTGCACCAACGACACCCTCAACACAGCCGAACACCTGCAATTCCAGATCCACATCAACCCCAACACCTCCCTCAGAGGAACCCTCATCTATAGGCCCCCCGGACCACGGCCTCAGTTTTGCGACTCCATTGCCGACCTCGTCAGCAGGCACGCCCTAGCCTCCACCGACTACATCCTCCTCGGCGATCTGAACTTCCACCTGGAGAATAACAAGGACCCCAACTCCAGCACTCTAATCAACAACCTCGGACTCAGACAACTCGTCACTACTCCAACACACTCCGCCGGCCACACGCTGGACCCCGTCTTCTCCGCTAGCCTCCACGTCACCTTCAGCCACACCACTGAACTCCCATGGACCGACCACCGCTGCATCCACTTCACCTTCCAGAAAACCACCACGCACCACCGCACCCAACAGACCCCCACCGCAACTGGAGCAAAATCAACCAAGACCAGCTGAACACCAACCTCGCCCAAAAACCACCTGCCGAACCCAACAACACCAACCTCGCTGCCTGTAACCTCTGGCGCTGGATCGTCGCCTGCGCCAACACACTCACCCCGCTCAATAGACCTTCCAACAGAGCTGCCAACAAGAAGGGCAGCTGGTCTACCCCGAACATTCAAGCCTCCAAGCAAACCTGCCGGAAACTGGAAAGAAAGTGGCTCCTCGAGCAAACACTGGACAACCATGCCGCCTTCAAGAACGCCGTCCGCAACCACCATCACCTCATCAGATCTGCCAAAAAAACCTCCTTCACAGACTGCCTGGACAACAACGCACACAACGGGAAGGAGCTCTTCAACATCGTGAAGGAACTCTCCAACCCCAGCTCCAGCACAAACGACATCCCACCTTCACAAGACCTGTGCAACTCCCTCGCCGCCTTCTTCCACCACAAGATCACAGACATACATGACAGCTTCAACAGCCAGACCACCCCACCAACCACCGACGCCCCAGACTCTCCACCCACCTTCAAATACGACCCTCTGCTCATCTGGGCCAACGCGAACGAAGACGACACAATCAAAACCATGAGCACTATCCACTCTGGATCTCCATCAGACCCATGCCTGCACCACATCTTTAACAAAGCAAGCGCCACCATCGCACCCCACCTCTTCAAAGTCATCAACATCTCCTTTGAGATGCGACCTACCCCGAGAGCTGGAAGCATGCTGAAATCAAACCCCTACTCAAGAAACCCATGGCGGACCTGAGAGACCTCAGGAACTTCCACCCCATCTCCCAGCTCCCATTCCTGGCCAAGGTAATCGAGAAGATCATCAACAGACAACTGACCCACTACCTCGAAGAAAACAACATCCTGGACCCATCCCAGTAAGTGTTCCGCAACAACCACAGTACTGAAACCGCCCTCATCACTGCCACTGACGACACCAGGGTCCTGCTTGACCACGGAGAAACCGCAGCTCTCATCCTCCTGGACCTCTCGGCCGCCTTTGACACCGTCTGCCACAGCATCCTACGCACAAGCCTCCACAACGCAGGGATCCAGGACAAAGCGCTAGAGTGGATCACCTCCTTCCTTTCCGTCAGGACCCAGAGCATCTGCCTCCACCCTTTCCGCTCCGAAGCCTCCAAGATCATCTGCGGCGATCCCCAAGGATCGTCCCTCAGCCCTACACTGTTCAACGTCTACATGGCCTCGCTCGCCCACGTCGCCCGGCTACACAACCTCAACATCATCTCCTACACTGACGACACCCAACTGATCCTCTCCCTCACCAAGGACCCCCTCCCACCAAACCCAACCTCCACAAAGGAATGAAGGCTATCGCTGAATGGATGAGGAACAGCAAACTGAAGTTAAACTCAGACAAGACAGAGGTCCTCATCCTCAGTGCCAACGTCTCAGCCTGGGATGACTCCTGGTGGCTGACCGCTCTAGGAGCAGCCCAACACCCACCAACCAAGCATGCAACCTGGGCGTCATCCTTGACTCAACACTCTCCATGACCAAGCAAGTCAGCGCCGTCTCCTCATCCTGCTTTAACACCCTCCGATGCTCCGCAAGATCTACAGATGGATCCCCATAGATACAAGAAGAACAGTCACCTAAGCCCCCGTCAGCAGCAAACTTGACTACGGAAACGCCCTCTACGCAGGAGCCCCGGCCAAACTCCTCAAATGACTCCAACGCATGCAAAACGCCTCTGCATGCCTGATCCTCGATGTTCACTGCCACAGCCACATCACTCCCCTTCTGAGAAACCTACGCTGGTTCTCCGTCAACAAAAGGATAACCTTCAAGCTCCTCACCCTCGCACACAAGGCGCTCCACAACACCAGCCCAGCCTACCTCAACAGACGACTCAACTTCTACACCCCATCCCGCCAACTCCGCTTAGCCGACCTCGCCCTCACCACCATCCCCCGCATCCGAAGAGCAACTACCGGAGGCAGATCCTTCTCCCACCTCGCCGCCAAGACCTGGAACAACCTTCCACTGCTTCTACGACAGACCAAAGACCTGCTGACTTTCAGGAAGCGGATCAAGACCTGGCTATTCGAGCAGTAGCAGCAACCCCCCCCCCCCCCCCCCCAGCGCCTTGAGACCCTCACAGGTGGTAGTGCGCTTTACAAATCCACTGATTGATTGATTGTCATGCTTGAGAAGAAACCAGAATTATGTATTTCTATGATTTGTTATGCAAACAAAATATTAAGAGCACACCACATGTATGGAGGGAACTCCTGGTTGTAGTATGATAGGGATTTCAGGTGGGCAAAGGTGGAAGACCCAACAATTGGGTGGGATCAGACTGAAGTGAATGTTTGGTTGGAATGTGTGAATAACAAGTTACCTGGGAAGCAGCCCTTTCGTTCGCAATATTCTAGCGATAAAAAAGGGTCATGTTGGGCGTTTAATAGAAAATTATGCTTGCGCCCCCCACCCCCACCTCCACATCGGTCGTGCAAATTCAGGCACACCTGCTCCTTTTGCGGACATCCCTCCCACCCCGAATTCAAGTGCCTTAAGAAATGAAGGGAAAAAGTCAAGGATGGGAGTAAGCCCAGTAAGTAGTTTAACTTTGCCTTCCCCCATAAAAATTGACACACTATTCCCATGGTTGCAGGATTACCCAGTAAAAGATTCTGCTGAATTACTAGTAAAGGGCTTCTCTCAGGGTTTTAGGATACCTGCCGCCAGTGTCCCCCCTTTAGAACATTGCAAGAACCTTGTGTCTGCTTTAAGGAATCCTGGAGTGGTGGCTAAAAAGATTGACAAAGAGCGGGCTCTGGGTAGGTTGGCGGGCCCTTTTCCTTTTCCCCCTACGCCAGGGGAGTAGTCCCCAAGAAGGAGCCAGGCCAGTTCAGGATAATTCATAATCTGTCTGCTCCTTGGGGTTCCTCTGTGAACGAGGCCATCGACCCGCTACTCTGTTCAGTCCGCTATGCTACTGTTGACCATGCCCTGTCGAGGTTGAGGTTTTTAGGGCACGGTGCTTTGTTAGCAAAAACGGATACTGAATCGGCTTTCAGGCTTCTCCTAGTCCACCCTGATGATTACCATTTACTAGGATTCCAATTTAAAGGGGGTTACTTCTACGATAAGTGTATTCCCATGGGCTGCAGTGTGTCCTGCAGTTATTTTGAAGAGTTTAGCTCTGCATTGCAGTGGATCTTTACCAGACGTATCGGTCACAAGGATTTGATACATTACCTGGACGATTTTTTAGTACTAGGCCCCCCGCGGTCTGCAAGGTGCTTATGGGCTCTTCAAGCCTTGACAGCTATGTTCAGGGAGTTTGGGGTCCCTCTGTCCCCGGACAAGACCGATGGCCCTTCCACTTGCATTACCTTCCTAGGGATTTAGATTGATTCGGTGGCTGGGGAGTGTCGCCTACGCACAGACAAAATACAGGTTTTTAAAGAGTCCATCAGAGTTTTGTTGTCACAGAGTAAAGTCTCCCTCCACCAGTTACAGGTCCTGGTGGGTCAACTGAATTTCACTCTGAGGATTATCCTCATGGCTCACCCCTTCTCCAGGTCCATTGCTAGGTCCATGGCTGGTTTGACCGAGAAACACCATCACACTAGACTGTCCCTGGAGGTGAGAGAGGACTTAAGGGTTTGGGATGTATTTTTACGGGACTTTAATGGGGCAATTATTTGGCCTTACTCTCCGGTTCCTAGCCACACCCTGGGATTATTCACAGATGCAGCAGGCAGCGTAGGCTTTGGTGCCATACTGGGTCCCTCCTGGTGCAGAGCTGACTGGCCAGCTGAGTGGGTCAGCATAGAAGTAACTAAGTAACTAAGAATATAGCTTTCCTTGAACTGTTCCCCATTATCGTCGCTGTCACCGTTTGAGACCAAAAATTTAAGGACAGGTCAGTGGTCTTCTGGTCTGACAACATGGCTGTGATGGAGGCGATCAATAGACAGAAGGCTACTTGTCGAATGGTACTCCATCTCCTTAAGCACCTGGTGTTGACTTGCTTAAAGCTAAACATTACCTTCCATGCGAAACATGTGCCGGAGGTTCATAACAATGCTGCTGATTTTCTGAGGTTCCACCAACAGGTGGCAGAGAAGATGACTGAGTTCCCGGCATCTCTGTGGAAGATTGGTGTCCCGCTCTCTCAGCTCTTGTAGCAACATCCTTAGCCTCCCGTATGAGGGGGGCCTACGAGAGGGCTTTCCAGCAATACAGACATTTCTTAAAGTCTCAGAATATTTCTGATTGGTTTTCTGCAGATGCAATCTGTGCATTTTTACAACATTTGAGGGACAGGGGTAGACCAGTTTCTTGCGCCAAAGCTAACCTAGCCGCCATTCGTTTTTTCGCGAAACTCCGGAATCAAGAATCCCAGTTAAACACCTTTGTTATTAAGCAAGCGGTGGCTGGGTGGACTAGAGTAGAAGGGCCCAAGTTAGACACTAGGCGTCCCATAACGGCCCCCTTACTGGAGAAGTTATTGAACACAATCGCGTCCTTGCCCTTTGAGACTGCACTATTCGCAGCAACATTCTCGGTGGCCTTTTATGGGGCTTTTCGCATTAGCACACTAATAGGCGCTTCCAAGGGTGACCATTTAGGTGGTCTCCAGTGGCCTGATGTGCAACTCAGTATAGATTTTGTAACAATACAGCTGCGTAAGTCAAAGACGGATCAGCTCAGTAAGGGTGCACGCATTAGACTCCGCGCGGCTCACAGGTCGCCTTTATGGCCAGTGGGGCACTTAACAACTTACTTGTCGGTCTGCCCGCTCGCAAGGTCCCCCGCGCTTTTCATACATGCAAATGGGGACTGCCTATCGCGCTACCAATTTGCTGAGGTAATAAAAGTTACACCAAGGGCAGTGGGGGTTGACCCGCCGGGATACTCGCCCCATTCATTCAGGATCGGTGCAGCTACGTTAGCAGCCTGTGCGGGGTTGCCAGTAGCGGACGTAAAATCCATCGCGAGGTGGGCATCTAACTGTTATAAGAGTTACATTAGACCTGAATTGATATGATTAGTGCTCCTTTCACTACATCTGCAATTTCAGGGTTGATTTCTCATGCAATTTTCTTTCATTGCAGTCGATGGCACCACATGTGGTTTGGGTCTTGGGGCATTCGTTTGTTTGGCGGGCAGCCTACAGGTTGCATCAGCTCCATAAGCCTAATCCGGCAGCAAGCCAAGACGTGGCTTTTCGATGGTGTGGGGTTGGCGGAATGGGAATCACACAGTTTCAATAACTCGTCACATTGGCTAGAAGATACGTGGGACTCTAGTTCCCGGATCTCATTATTATTCACCTTGGTGGCAATGACTTGGTGCGCATGGGAAGGAAGGCACTTAGGGAAACTATCTTTTTGGAAATTACTAAACTGTCTAAACAATTGCCGAACGCGGCCATCGCTTGGTCTCATATGGTACCTCGCCGAAAATGGGGCCCAGGCATTAAATCACGGACAATCAACATATCAGTTTGGAGACTCAACGCAGAGATGGCCAAACTATGCCCAGGTCCTGGACGATTATGGAACATTCCTCATAAACTTTTGAAGGGTCCCGAGATGTTCCATAAGGATATGGTACACTTGTCAGATGCGGGTACAGACCAATTTATGTCTGATATGTGGTTCTTCTCTCACAGTTTGTTTGCGGGTGGGGAGGGCGAAGGACCTTTGGGGCCCTGGTCGCCCTCGTGGCGGGAGAAGAAGTACTAAAGTAACCTGAGGCAACAGAGGGGTCCCCAAGGCTGGGGCCCCGGGATAACACCAGAGACAGGATCCTGAATTCCTGGACCAACCTGTGGATATACACACCAGATTAGGGGGTAGGGATCCCAGATCACTGGGGTGGCCACGGGGCTCCCGCTCCTGGCCGCCCCGTTACACCCTTGGCAGATTGGTGTTTGGAGAGGGGGCGGAACCCTGAGCGTGTGGGCAAGGAACGGTGAAGTCAGGGGTGCCGCCCCCCTATGGGTCAGGTACAGTTCACCTGTGTGGTCTAAGGGAGGTTCAGGACAGGAAGGGATCCTGTCACAATTGATTTATGGTTACAGATTGAAATGTACGAATATAGTTATGCTATTGTAAATATGTTTTGGAAGTTTCTTGAAGTGATTTATGATTAAAAACGTGTGTTATGTTATTAACAAGTAAATTAAATAAAAAACTTCTTCCAACAAAATTAATTTGTCGGTCTGAGTATGACCGGTGTTGGGGGTGAGGGCCTGCTGGGGGTCTCCGAGATCTATAGGAGGAGGTGTGAAAGTGGTGGCCCCATTTTATTCATGAGTCGGGAAGGTATGTATCAGTGGCTGGTGGCTGCAATTGAGGTTGCTAGCCCTGAGATGGGGTGGTAATTGCTTTGCAAAGGGAAAGCTGTCCCTCTAGGACAACATCCGATTTGGGAAATAGTAAGAGGTGGTCTTGGGGGAGCAGGCATTGGTCCAAAGGACCACTGTCTGCTTCACTTACAGTCTTTCCAAATGGGAAGCATTTTTTTAAAATCAGCTCGGGCGGCTTTTAAAATAAAATTGTTTCTCAATTGCAGCTGATCACGGGAGAGGGCATAAATTATGACTTGCCTAATTAATGTTCATTAGGCAGGTCGTCTTGTGACCCTCTGTGAATGGACAATTTGGAAACCTGACATTGCACAAACTACATATCCTAGTTTGTGAATAGATGTTTGATTATCTCATTCATCCATTACATACCCAAAGCAATTCTTTTTCTACAAAATAATGTTTTGCATTGCACTAGGCACTGCTTACCGCTATTGTTGCTTCTCCAGTGCGAGCACCGACTCTAGCTTCTTTCCCAGTGCTTGTGCTTATATTTTGCTTGGAACTTAGATTTTGCAGGTACCCTGCTTTTACTCTCCACAGCAATGCCAAAAGACCACATCTTCAATAGACCACCTTGCCCACAAGTTCTATTTGTTGATCAATTTATCTGTGTGTACTCAAATCGCACAGCATCCACCTTGTGGGTCCTGTTGACAATGCACAATACACCACTGATATTCATTCTTTCCACCTCTTCCATCAGGCTACGCAAAGCTAACCAGGTTTGTACATTTTTTTCTGAATATTAAATGTGCACATTCTCTCCTCAGGAACAGAGGCAAAATAGTTCATAGCAAAGCACCTGGAACTCTGACAAATCCAGCGGTGGCCACCGCAAATCTCAAGGGGTGCGGCGGGCCGGGGAGGGACAGGGATGGAGGGAAATAAAAAAATAATTTAAAAAACAACTTACCTGTTCCAGTCGTCACCAGCCGTGTTGCTCCTCTGCTCTTTTTCTGGCACAGGCTCCCCAGCAATCCTGGAGCTGCTCTCATGCTAAACCTAGCATGAAAGCAGTGCCAGGATTGGACTGAGTGGCTTGTTCTGCTGCTCAGATACTACGTGGGAGTCTGTGGAGTTTGTCCAGCCCTGGAGAAACCTAAGTGCGCAGGTGTGTTTGGCCGACCTGAGACGGCTGGCCAAACACAAATGGGCATTTAGTACACAGATTCCACTCCCCTCTTCCACCTTCCGTGGCCCAGCCCCGTCCCTCCCTGTATCTGCTAATGTCTGATCCAGCAGCTGAAAGATAAAATGATAATTAAATATCATTTTTTCTTTCAGCTCCTGGCTTAGTCAGGGGGGCGACGCTCCTTTGCGATTATGAAGGAGCCACCCCTGGACAAATCTTCCACTCCATATAGAGTACTGAATTTACCTTTGGAAAAAAACAGTGGAAGCCATGTAAATAACGCATTGTTAAGCTTTATGTCTTTTCAGTGCAAGCTTGAAATGTGATTCACTCTGCCCTCGAAGGTGCTGAAAATGGAATACATTTACTTTGGAAACTCATAAATTGGGAGTGGTAGCAGAAAGGGTTGTGTTACCCTGGACAGGTTGATAAGGGTAAGTGCTGTGAGGAGAACGGCAAATGAAGCTCAGGCTATGCATTATTTTGTTTGCAAACTCCTCAACAGTAATTGGCAACAAGGAAAATATGATAGTACAACTGTTTCGGCTTAGTTAGTCATAAATTGCAGTTGATGGTAGCTGTTGGGGTTAAGGCACCTACAGCAGAGAGTGGTTGTGCCTCAGCAAGTTTCAGGATATAATACATGTAAAATAACTCTGATGACTAATACTTTTGCTGCAGAGATCTCTGTGCACTGTATGATCACATGTCTGAATTATAAAATAAATGGGAGGGATAATGTGCCTGCTGCAGAGCACAGCCAGGATGCCAGTTGGGCACAAAGAAATTAGAATGCGGTTGAAATGCAGGCACCCCACTGAAAAGAATAATGAACTCTCTGAAGCTCCCTGCAATGAAGCACAGCATATGTTTATGAGTGATGCTGCCTTTGTCCCATTGTTGGTGCAAAGTACTGAGACACAGGTGAGACTATTCACAGAGACGAGCTTGGAACCTGGTTCTGGTTCAAGAATAGCTGTTGAAATAGTTTCCACTGGTCCTGGGACTTGTGTGTTACCTGACAATAAACTCAGGGGAATATTTACTAATCTTTCATGCAAAGCAGGGCAGCAAGCAGCGTTTCAGCGCTGCATTTTGTGAAAGGGAGACACTAGAAATGCTCCATATTTATAAAGTTAAGAAGCATTCCTGCTCTTTCCTCACTGTGTGCTGCCTAGTGCCAATGCCGGCCCACTTGCACTACCATGCAAGGGTGCCTCCCTTAAGGGCAGGATGTTTTTGGGCGAGATTGAAAAACCTTCCTGAACAAAAAAAGAATCCTTACAGGCATTTTCTTCTTTCTGTCTGTGTTGCAGTGATTCATGCATAGAAAGGTTATTTCTCCTCATTACTGCCTCAGCGGGGGAGGTGTAGTATTTTGATGCATTCCCAGGCTTACCAGCTTTAACATGTCTGGAAATGCTCCAAAATCCAGAGATGGATCCATGGGAACATCCATTCTGCCCCCATTGGACAGGAACAGGCACAGTGTAACGCAACGCAGCTGTGTTGCATTACTGTCGCTTTACAAAGCCATGCAAAGTGGCGCAAATCACCACCTGCGTGGTATATTAATCCCAGTTAGGGGCTTGAGTTAACTTGCGACTGCTTGCTTCACGCAAGGACAGTGCAAGTCCTTAGAAATCTGGACCTCAATCTGCCCCAGCCATATGCATCATTCAGTACAGCTGCCCGAGATGCGGCTGACTCCTAACAAGACCCTTCCAGACACAGGCCTGATATTAGTCATCTCATGCCCTATTTCTGAGACACATCTTTTGCTTGGGGGTGTCTTTTTGTGGTGCTCCGTTTCTATTAGCCTTTCTGGGTTATATATGTGACTGATTCTTTCACAGCCCCTATAGCCTATGGGAGATACAGACCTGACACGCGTAATTCTTCCCTAGCGAGATTCACCTGTTCACCACTTTCCTGCAGACCAGTTTAGCCTCTAAACGAAAGTCGAACATAGGCCACTTTATGATGGAATAATAACATCGCCCTCTATGTGACCGGCATTTACATTGAAAATGCGCATACACACATCTCAAGCGGTCCACCTTTTGCGTCTAGAAACTATAGAGAGAGCGCAACAGGGGCGGAAATGGCGTTGATGGGGAAAAGGCAGCTCGTCCATCCCATGTCTCGCAGGCCGTCGGTTATCGTTCAATTACCATGTGGGATGTCTGACGAAAAAGGCTCCACGTTACAAAATGTCGAAAGACGCTCCAGGTTCCTCAGACCCCCGAGGTCCAGATGCGCCTTGGGAAATGAGGCGGACGCTGCACTTTTGGAACCGCCGCGCAGCTGTTGCGTAGGCCGTGCCGGGTCCCCCGGGCCCTGGATTGAGGTCAGTCGCTGAATTTGTGCTGCTGCTCTGGGTTCTAACCTTCACAAGTCATCCAATCACTGTCTGGCCCTTCACGTCAGCACTTGTCAGTTATGCGGTTCCTTCCGTACCCCGGTTATGAAATGGATCAGTCGCGTGCACGTTGTGCGCAAAATACATTATACCCAGTGCTTCATTTGTACTTGTTTCCGGCGCTGAGCACCAGCATTTATTTTTTAGGGCCGGGGCTTATTCTTATGCCTCAAGCATTTGCGGCGAGCAAAATACATAAATGGGGAAGATGGTGGAAGGGAAAAACGAAAAAGCGTCATAAAGGGAGAAAGTAGAAAGCTGCAAGTGTGAGCTGAAAGGCCAGGGAGTGGCTTTATGTGGTTTCAGGATTACGCCGCCTCAGTATTCCGTTCACACATTTAATTGCCGCAGCCCCGTGTTTAAGAGGAGGGCTTTAGGCATCGGCACCTTTTTATTTACAAATTAAGCACTGATTGTACCGTACATTTTCTAACAATAGGTGGGATATATGTTCGCCAAAATTGACAATGAAACTCTGATGAGGGGTATTAGGGCTGCCTTGTCGGCAATGTAGCAAACTACCCCCAAACAGCTCGATTCCAGTAAGATTTTGCAAAGCGTTTGACTCTCGCGAAGTCACCGGACTATATAACCACAAAGTACACCCCATTCTTAGATAAAGTGCAATTAGGAGAGAAGAGGCTCGACAAGGAGGCGCAAAAGGCCAACTGTCGACGTCCATAAAAACTCCAGAAATTTCCCAAGGAACTTAAGAGGTGATGGCAAGCACTATAAAAGTTAGTTTTTGGTTAACAGGAGGACAGGAGAAAATGAAAGGCGATATTTGATGCTTCGAGGGCAGTATTTTTCCAAATAGTAGCTGAAATTCTTAATTTTAAAGGCAGAGCACCTGCACTTGTCAGCAGGGGTGCCTTTATGGCGATGAGAGGGCTGCTCCCTTCCCCCCAGTTCAGACACCCGTCCATCTTAGAACTGCAGTGCCCCTGCAGGGGGGAAAAGAATACAGCCTTGAGTGGAAGTAAAGCTGGGGGAGCAGCCGAGGGATTACTTCGCTGTAGAAATCTTGGCCCCGCTTTAACACAGGATATTCATGGCTAAGATAAAGTTTAACAAAATCTGGCCTTTTCATTATCCTTATTTTCAACTAATTTACAAGGGTCACTGTAGAGCGCCAGACTGCTATAAGTGAATGTGTCTAATCAACTTCGATGAAAAAATATTTGGAATGGCCACTTGCAAAAGAGTGTCAGATTGGGCTGAGCACGGGTTGGTAATTACAGAGGAGTAATCTTACTTCCAATCAGACAAGTGGATCAATGGGTAAACCTTTTGTCCATAGTCCAGAAGAACGTCTGTGTATATATAAAAACAGTATGCCTGGGATTTATTGACTATAAGGTGACATTGGATTCTCAACTTCTGAGATATTTATGGTCAAAAATGTCGGATGTTGAAATAGAATCAAGTGTACTGTGGTGTCTAATTGTGCAGTCTAATGGTGCAATTCTTGCCTTCCACTTCTGAATGGGTGAATATTCGAAAGAGGAAGCCTTAAAGGTCAATGAGGTTTAAACCATAACAAGAGCCCTTTAAAGGACATTGATATTTAACTTAGAAAATCTAATGGAGACTAGCCAGTGCATGTCTTTGAACACCTCGTTAGAGGTTCCAGCATTTACAAACAGCCTGGTGGCATGCCTTGAAGTAGATAGTCAACCTGTGAAAGACTGTTGGAGGTGGCACGTTCTGGTTGGCTGAGGTAAGGTCTAAGCCAGGCAGAACCCCCCAGTCCAGTTAGGGGTGGGTGATTGCACTCACTGTATAACCTGCGCTCACCCTTGGGTAGTTTGGCACTGAGCAGTCAGCCTTATCACAGGGTCAATGTGTAAAGCATTGGCACATCAATCTTACACAATAAATATACGGAGCGTCACAAAAGAGACTTCCCACGTTGTGTACATAAAGAAGATTTGTATTCAACACACACATTAACTAACACAACATGTAAATCATGTACTTCAGGGCATAAAATCACATTTGGAAATATCACTTGCAGTACTAGGCCCAACCGTGTTAAAACATCAGCAATATGTACACTTGGGAAAAAACCTACTTTCCTTCACAACACCCTCAAAAAAAGTGCAAAACATTATCGAAATGAGACCTACCCTAGCAATTATTCCAGTTCAATACAACACAGTTAAAGGGTACACCCTCGTTCACAATGATAGCAGAAATGTGTACACACTGATAATTACAGCACTTTTAAATATGCTTGTGGGCCTAGGCCGCACAGGTAAAAACCAATGTCAACCGTGATAATCTTTTGGCAAGGAAACAACATGTACAGCAACACCGTTCTGTGGTGCAGTTAATCACAAGCCGTCAATCCCACACAATCACTCCACTCCGCTAGATGGTGCCATGGATATCAGACAGCCAGGCTTGTATAGCACGCACAAGCACACACTCGCTCCTAACACCCAATGCGGTGCATTGATATCCGGCCGGTCAGTTGTTACTGCACTAGCAGACCTCATGGGCCCAAACCCTTCTCCACCCTTCAACCAACCCCTAATACCCTACCTCACCGACTGGAGATGAAAGAAACCTTTCCCTGGGTACTAATCCAATCACAGCTGGAGACACAATTATTCAGGGTCCCAGGAGAAAGGTGTGAGGGGGGGGAATAGTTGACAGACTGATCATTCAGTAGTCAACAAATGTAGGTTTGGCCCCCACTTGGGAAGTTCACCTAAAGGTCTCCGCCTTCCAGCATGAGCCCTGTTCTGACATGCTTGGGGAAAGGGTCACCGTAGGACACACGCCATTCACAATAGCACCCATCGGAGCTGGGCACTCCAGTACACAAATCTGCTCCTCTACGCCACCCTTGGAAATGGCAAACGAACCCAGATCTGTGACTGGGGTTGAATGTTTGATTTTCTCTGCATTCTGTCCATCATCTGTTGTTTTTGCATTTGTCGCCCCAAGTGGGAAGGGTATGCCCAGACGTGGGTCCCGTGCTTGCTATGCCACCAGATTCAAGCTAGCCTGGCTGATGAAGGGTGATATCCTGAAACCGATCCCAGGATGCTTGTTTCTGGTCCAGGGATGACCTGGCCTCGCAGTTCGGGTTGAACTGCTCCCATGGGAAACAGGGTCACAACTGATTTGCATATGGCTGGGTCCAAACTGGAATGGCATGGAAACCACAAAAAATGATGGATTAAACCCAGAACTGTGACTGGGGGTGAATGTTTGATTTTTTTCTGCATTTGGTCCACCATCTGTTGTTTTTGCATTTGTCGCCCCTTGGAAATGGGCACAATGTCTGGTGCATGATGATTTGAGTCACACCAGACAATTCCAAATACATGCAAAGAGATACAAGTCTGTCCCTCCCTGGAATGAGGCACAACATCTGGTGCACAATGACGTGAGTCACACCAGACAATTCCAGTCACACACAAAGATGTGCCAATTTCGTACTTCCCTTGACTGAGGCATAACACCTGATGTGCGATGACTTGAGTCGCACCAGATGATTCTGGTCACATTCGAAGAATTATCACTTCTGTACCTCCCCGAAATGAGGCACTATGTCTGGTGCGTGATGATTTAAGTCGCACCATATGATTCCAGTCATAGACGAAGAATTACCACTTCCACATCTCCCTGGAATGAGGCACTACGTCTGGTGCGCGATGACCTGAGTCGCATCAGAAAATTCCGATCACACATGAAAAGTTACCAATTTCGTACCTCCCTGAACTGGGGCACAATGTCTGGTGCGTGATGACTTGAGTTGCACCAGACAATTCCGATCATAAACGAGGAGTTACCAATTCTGTACATCCCTGAAAGGAGGCACAAAGTTGGTGCATGATGACTTGGGTTGCATCAGACAATTCCGATCACACACAAAGAGTTACCAATTCCATACCTCCCTGGAATGAGCACAATGTCTGGTGCACGAGGACTTGAGTCCCACCACACAATTCCAGTCACACACACAGCCGCAAGTTCAGTGGTGCCACATGAGGTAGAACGCAGCACTGTTACAGGTACGCCCCCACCTCTGAGGGTCGCAACCTGTGAATTGGACACTGCACACAATGAGCATGCATTTGGCATGTTGCACAAGAGAAGTGCGGCACAATCCATGCGGACATGTGGGGTCCCTCAACCAATGAATCTGCTCACCACCAACAAGACACTTATGCTTGTTGAGGCCACATGATAAAAGGCCACACTCCTTGAATGCGGGCAGTACTTTGAGGGCTCTGCACCAGGCAATCTGGTCTCCAGTCACGATACTTAGTTCCAGGCTCACACCGCTGCTACCAGATGGAACCCAGCAGATGGTGGGGGCACTTAGGAGGGCACAGCTCTCCAGATGTCACAGGTAGAAGGTGTAGGTCCCTTTCGGGATGTCTTTGATGTCCCTGAGACCTCCACCAGAAAACAGGGGGCAAGCCAACAAACCTGTGGAGAGCACCCTTTGGGGTGCTACACAGCAGCAGGCAATCATCCCAGGTCAGCCACTATTCAGGAAGGGTGCGCAGAGATTACTCCTTTATGCACAACAGATTACTCTCTCAGTGTGCACCACACAGTCCAGTACATTTGGTCCTGTGTCCGCACAAGCATATCTCTAATTTGCTGTAGTGTGGCACCAGTAGTTATACTGTAGTGTCCCTTTGAAGTTGGGGGAGGTTTAGAGGGTTCCCTTTTGAACTACAGACGTCTCCCATAAATTTCAGTCCTGTCTGCCATGGGGCCATGGAATGCAGATCCTAATCTTTAAAGGGGCTATGATCAAGTGTCAAAACCTTTATCTCTAATCTATCCAGTCAGGCTCTCAAATGGCAGAAATATGTAATTCCGGTTTCCCCAAGCTTTATAGCCATCGCTGGGGAATGTAGAGATGTGCTTCCCCAGGCTTCAGTGTGGATTAGAGTCAAATTTAAAAAGGCACACAAAAATGTTTTAGAGTATAGACATGCTCACTTTCTAGAAGTGGCATTTCAAAGTTAATATTGACAAACCACCTTTACCATAGGAAGGGGTTTGTCAGAATGATTCCAATGATAGGAAACATTATGAGGCTGCTCACTGAAATCCACTATTGCAGCTAGAGTTAATTGTAAACTTACCCCGTCTTAACTTATGGGCAGAGCAACTCTCATTGGTAGTGAAAACACTCATGGGTATCCTTCACTCCCTGGGCATACATGACCTTGCACACACACACACCTGCACTGGCAGGATGGACACGTTTAAGAACACCATAGGTGCCATTGCACACACACAGCCCAGCTATGACAGGTTGGACACATGTTTAAGAACACCATGGGTGCAAGTGCGCACACACAGGCCTGCTATGACAGGCTGGACTCATGGTGAAAAACACCAAAAGTGCAAGTGTGCACAGACAGGCCAGCTATGACAGGCTGGACTTGTGTTTAAGAACACCATAGGTACAAGTGTGCACACACAGATAATCACCACTTCCTAACATATGTAAGAAAGATGAGCACACTTTTGAAAGTGCCCTGAACCCTAAGGCTACTAAGAGAGAATGAGCAAAACCTACAGGAAAAAGCAATAACATTTGGGGAAACACTACCTCAGTATGTCAGGCCCAACAAAGACAATTAAAATGTGCCATTGCTCTACTAGGACAAGATTTGGCAAGCACAATTACAGTTGCTGACCACAAGACAGGCAAAAGGCCTAGTCGTTTCCTAAGAATACCAAAAAATATCAAGATTTAGTGCTGCCAAATTCTCTTTTGAAAAGCTAGATTCAGGAAGTTGGTGTTAAGACCATCCAATATGCAAAACTTGTTAAGGGGAGTATATAATTTATTTGGGAGAGAGCGAAACACAGGAATTCTTAATCAAACATTCAGGCATAGAATATAGCCTATAAAGGGTACAGAAAGGGACGGGTGGGGGAAAGAGCAATGCTTGGACATTTTTATGGTTCAAAAAGATAGAGCCATCTTGAGAAATGTAGGCTGAGGAAATTATTTCTTGGAGAAATGCAAGTATGGTGGAAAACCTCATAAGAAAGATCCCAAAAGCACATCTGTTTGTGCAGTCAGAGTAAACAGAGGATACAAACTGTTTGACTCTCTTCTTCCATTGGTGCCTAACACTGTGAACACAGCTTTTCTTCCCTGTGGCTAGAAAACCTTGGAGCCTGGAAGTCCAAGGAAGCCGCCTAAGTATGCTTTGTTCAAGTGATTGTAGAGCACCATAAATGTTGCCCAATATATAGAGCATGCCTTAAGTGCTTGCCTTAAAAATATTGCTTTCTATGACACTTGTCATGGTAAACGACACCTAATGCATGAATATTTAATAATTACCACCTGAGAACTAACGTTATGCAGGCTGTACAATAACACAGATGAACTAAATTGGTAGACTTAGGACATCCTCAGTTTCTTTTTCATCACATTTATCGCCTCCTCTCAGTAGGGTAGACATTATGGGACAGGTCTCAGAGATCATTCATATCTAAAGCAAAGTATTAAATTGAGAAGTGAAACGTCTTCAGTCCCCGATTGTTAATTCTTTTAACATGTAAACATAAATATGTATTGATGATAATGTAATTATTAATGAAATGTATTAACTTCTGTATGTGACAATGAAATGTTTTATGTCTTATCGAGAAAGGTGGCGATTGAGCATGACTCGAGCTCGTAGCACAAAAGGGATCATGGAAATGTCCTTGTACAATGCCTCCTCTGAGCACTTAGACTTTAATGTGCGATTTTGAAGAATACTACTATGTGGAGTTCTTCACATCATTGCACACTTTGCACAGTGACCTCTGATTTCCATTATGCCCTTTCAGGTGATTGAGTTACCGCTTCAATTACTGATTTCTCTGCTATGTGCATCAAGCCAGCCCCAGAGCCTGTGCTAAGAGCACAGTGGTTGTGCATTATTCAGTGTAAGCTTTAAGAACCAGCACACACACACACACACACACACACACACAAAGTGATAGAAGGAATGCTTGCAAATAATCTGACCACTGGAAAATGCTTGGGGAAGCACTCCAGCCCATCTTTTTTTGCCCACTATTTCAACTCAGATTAGACTCAACCATATGCAAACTCGCCTTGGTCCTGCTCTTATAGCAATAGTCCAACCAGAATGACAGGCCAGGCTCTCTCTAAACCAGAACACAAGCAACTTAAGACTGGATTCTGCCTATTTGGATACAAATCATCTCACTGCCCTGTTATAGACCGTGTCTTATTTTAGCACTTGCATGAGCACTTTCTATCCTCACCCTAAGTGATCCGGCCCTGTTCTTGCAGCACATATACATACATGAGAGAAACCTTCCTCCATTTTGTTTCAATCTGTTTTATTATTTAAAATTTTTGTAGTTGAAATTACAGTGAACATGTGTATACAGTGGTATCATCCAGTTTATAAAAATTTTCATTATGATACATGTTGTTCAGCGATTTACATTATGCACAACACCATAAGTAAAAATTATTGAATCGCCTTCAGCAAGAGTAATGTTTTACCTGGCTGGTGTACACCACGTCTCTTCCGATTAATGACCATTCTTTGCGTGTAACCTCAGTTATCAGATATTACATTTCTATTTTAACATAATAACAAAGCGAACTAAAGGGATTACAAACCAGCTCTGGAGCAAACTGGGTTCTACCAGGTATGAGGGTATGTGATTATCTTAACCATTAAAAAACAGACTTCCAGTTTTAGAAATACATACACAGTGTGAGTGAAGTGGGGGTCCTAGGGATCCCACTACGATGGCCCAATATGGTGTGTAGTGTGTAGTTTGGGGCGGTGCTATCTTATATTGACCAATACCATCTGCGTTTGTGTGTTGTGTGTGGTCATGGGAGCATGAGTGAAAGGTTTTTTAGCCCCGACATTTTGTTAATTGAGGCAACTGATCCTCCCGTGCATTGTCAGTGAGAGGTGTGCAAGTCTGCTAGTATTGTGTCCCACTGGCTCGCTATGTGGTATTTGCCGAGTCCCAGCGCATCCTCCTTGTGAAGCACTATACTCTCAGCCTGTGCTCAAACCGTCACGTATCGGGACCAGGCCTCATAACATGGCACTTAGTTTTCTTCCATCTTTAGGTAATTAATGTTTTGGCTAGGATAAATCCTAGGTCAAGAAATCTGGAGGTGGCACGGTTATGTTTAGTAAGGTGGAGTAGTCCTAGTATACATGTTTCCCAGGTGTTAGTGATTGTTCGGCGTGTACAATGCTGTAGTCTATCCATCACTGCCCTCCAGTAGTCCTGTAGCATGGGGCAGGACCATAACATGCAGTATGTCTGCGTCCAGCAATTGACATCGGGGGCAGCTCACGTCAGTTCTGCGGAAGAAGCGATTAATTTGCTGGGGTGTCAGTTAAGCTTGATGCATAATATAGTATTGGATGACGCGGAATCTAGCATTACATGGCACCCTAAGTGGGCTCTCCAATATTTGAGACCATTGTTTATCTGTGTATGGCGCATCCTTATGAGCCTCCCAATGTTTGCGTAACTGTGCAAGTGGAGGGGAGGTGTGGTGTCTCAAGTGTTCTGCTAGCCAATGCACCAGGTGTGTACCTGTGCCAAGTACATGCAAATATTGTTATGTCAAGTGTGTGGGAGCTTCTTGATTAATGTTCCCCCAGGTCTGCCGCAGTGCTCCAGTGAGAGAGCGGTGTAGGAGGAAGCTGCCAGGGGGTATATTAGTATTTTCCCATAATGTGGCATATGGGAGGAGAGTGCCATTGTATATGTCCCCAAGTATATGTATCCCGGCTGCACTCCAAGTGGCCAATTCTGATGTCGACGTGATATGTGTTCCATGTGGCGTTCCCATTAGTGCTATCACTGGTGCGTAAGGGATCACTCCCTTCATAAGGGATACTCTCCATTGATAACAGCGATATGCTGTTCGCAGTAGAGGGGCCTCTGGTGTAGAATGTTTTGTACATGGGTGGAATAAGTGAAGCAAGTCGGGAAGTGTCCATGCCGGGGTGAGGGTTGCCTTGTCCGCCAGATTCCTGCCAGCAAACCAGTGCGATACCCATTGAAGTTGGGCCACGTGGTAGTAAAGTTCAAAGTTAGGCAGTGCCATTCCACCCTGATCAGTGGCACTGTAAAGTTTTGGGAGTGCTAAGCGGTAACGTGTACCGTGCCATAAGAACTCCTGAAGTAAACGTTCCAGTGAATGAAAATATGACACCGGGATATATGTTGGGAGCTTTGTAAAGTAATATAATAGGCAGGTAACGCAACCATTTTTGTCAGTACAACTCGACTTGTCATAGAGAGTGGAAGGGACTTCCAGAAGGTCATTTATGTCCTTAAAGAGGTCACTGCCCGCGTTATGGTCCCCTCCATCAGGTAATCATCTGTGCGGTATATCTGTATCCCCAAATATCTAAATGTTTGCAGTTGCCATACCACCTGTGACTGGGGGAGGGCTGGGATCTGGTGTGGTAGAAAAAAATGGAAAGGTACAGGACTTGGTCCAATTGACGCGATGTCCCAATAGTTCTGCAAAGTTAGTAAATGTTTCCATGATCGAGATAGGCAGATGTGTGACATCCCATAAGTAAATGAGGATGTCATCCGCATATAACGATAATGCATGCATGCCATCTCCTTGGGGTATTCCACATTCCTGTCCCCACTCTCTGAGTGCCACAGCTAAGGGTTCGACTGCTAGGGCAAAAGGGCAGGGGCTGAGGTGGCATACCTGGCGCGTGCCCTTCTCTATAGAGATGGAAAGAGAGATCACAGATCCTGTGCACACTCTGGTCATTGGTGATGTATAAAGTAGCCGCACCATATTAATGAATCCGGTGCCCAACCCCATTCGATGTAATACTCGAAATAGGTATAGCCATTCCAGGGAATCAAAGGCCCTCTCCAAATCAAGCAGCAGACAGCTGGCTAATGGCCGCTGCATCGGTGCATGTCTTAGGAGCTGAAAAAACCTACAGATATTGAACGATGTTGTTCGGGTTGGTATAAAGTCATTCTGATCTTTGTGGACCAGGTCTGGTATCAGGGGTGCTAATCGGTCAGCTATGATCTTAGCCAGTATCTAATTGTCGGTGTTGAGGGGTGCTAGTGGCCTATAGGAGCTGGTTTGTGTTGGGTCCTTCTGTGGTTTTTGCAGGGTATTAAGAAAGGCCTCTTGGAGTGTGGTGGGCTAAGTCCAGCGCCTCCTCATAGAGAAGAAGCAAATGGGATGCTAACTGTGGGCCATATGTCTTGTAAAATTTCAAGGGCAGCCCATCTGGGCCATGGGTTTTATTGGTAGACAGGGCTTTAATGACGGACTGAATTTCAGATAATGAGATGGGTTCATTCAACGCTGCTCGGTGTTCTAATGACACATGTAGTAGTTGGAGACCCAGCAGGAATGAGTCTATGTCTCACACGGGGGTACAAGTAGTGTGATATGGTGTAGTGAAATGGTGAGTCAACTCTGTATGGATTTTGCGTTGAGTGTGTAATAATGTTCCTGTGGAATCATGCAGTGCTTCGATTGGGCGCTGGGATCTGTCTTGTTTTAGTAGGTGAGGACTTTTGGTTGCAGTGAGTCAAGCGCTTGGCCTGTTGCATTTACCTTGTTCGTAAGTTTCCGGTAGTCTGCGTGTAGCAGATTAGGATCGAATGCCACAGTGTCTATTTTAGATCCTAGCGAGGGCCTGGATGGTTCAATGGCAGATAGCACCGCATTTAGCTTTGTCTCCAATGAAGCCTGTCACACTCTCTGGTCCTGCAGTGTCGTTGTTGTTGTGGATGTTGCTTGTCCACGAGGAGTTGCCTGAGAATCTGTTGTCCAGGTTTTCCCCATCTTGCTCACTGTGGTTACTGCACCACTGTCAAGAGGGGTCCGCACTGACAGTCCACACTCTGGGTCCCAGTCCGTCTATCCCCCGCTTGTGGTGCCTGAGGGCTAGCTTTTCGGGAAAGGCCACAGGGACCTCTTATTGCAGTCTATAGTAGTATTGTCTCTGCTATCGTGTGTGGTTTAAATGAGATGTGGCAGCGCTTCTAGCATTTCTAGCACTTTGGCCTTGGCAATTAGGGTGATCAGACATCCAGCACCCTGCTCCCAGTGTCCAGGGCCCTCGCTAGGTCACAGTGCTTTCACACTCTGCCCCGTGTCTCCTGCTGATTTCAGTTACCTGTAGTACGGCCCTACAGAGGTTGCACTGCGCCCTATACCTCCTATGGCAGGCAGTCCCTCGATTTTAGGCCCTGGAGTATCAACTCTCCGCATCGCTCCCCGGGCCCGTTTCGTGTACCTTCTCTGTGGATGTGGTGATCTCTGCTGCGGCAGCTTCTTCTGGCATCAAGCCGTGCCCTGTTTCGTCCCCAACTGCTTGGCTCCCATACAGGTACTCTGGATGCCAATCCCGCAGTACAGGCCTCAGCGCGAGCCTTGAAGTCCACCCCCGTGGCTCCGATCCACTAGGCCATGGCCGGTCGGTCTCACATGGTCATCTCTGGTCGCTTGGGCTGCTAAACAGTCCCCTGCCATCTCAGATCGACAATGGCGGTCCATGATTATGCTATGCAATTGCGGCAGATAATGGGGTGGCTGAGCAGAACTGATTTAACTTGCGTCCAACATGTTTCCCCACTGACCACATCCTTGAAAGAGACCCTCCTCCCTGCTAAGAACCCTACCTCAAATACCATCTTTTCCAGTATGCTTTCTATAGGGCATGCTTCTACAGTGTATATAAAGAGGAAATGCAGAAAGTCCTCTCTTGCTCTTTTCCAGAGTCTTCGTAGTCCCTTGTTACATGGCTCTTGCCGCATTACCCCTCTATTGCATCAATGTATATGTGGCCCAGCTTTAATCAAAATAAAAAAAAGTCTCGGGTATACTGTATATACATTCTTGAAATGATTCTGAAGTGAAATTCAATGTGCTGTTTTCACTGGGGGAGGTTCAGTTTTAATTTGAGATTGTGGTAGTCTAAACCTTCCTTGAATCTTACTAAGGCCATTTTGGTTCATGGCATCTTTTCAAGATATGCGCCGATTGTATTTCGGAGCACCGGTCGCCTGGTATTGTCACCTCCAACAGTGAATACCCCTTTTGCAACTTTACCGATCTGCAACCTCAATGGGGTCACCCATTTTTATCTGTCTTCCTGAGAATGTGAGAGACAAGGAAGAGAGGGGAAAGAGAGAGAGATATCAGTGCCCACCCTTGAAAGGTGATCTTTGACTGTGTGGCCTTTGGGGGAGAATATAAAAAATGCTAAAAACAAGGAGAACTAGTCAGCACAAATTAAGTTGGTGAATAGGGAACTTACAGCACTCAAAGACTGGCCACAACATCAACCACTCTGTGCAACTTTTGTAAAACCTCCTGGGCTCGGCCAAAATGAGTGAAATGTGTTATTGCCCTGGCACGTATTTTCACTTCCACAAAGACCAATCACAGATAGTTGTTGCAATACTTACCTAAGTAACAGCTTACTGACATGGATAAATATTTTGAGATGTGCCCAAAGAATCCACTAATACTTTCAAACCAGGACCCATTACTTAACATTCTGGAGGGGATGTTAACGCAGGAGCATTCAGAACTACATGAGCCTCTGTGATTAAGCATGTGAATTTTGATTTCGTCCCTGATTGCCCCTGCCAGTGATTTAATTGAAAGCACCAGGCCACTACTGGCTCGGTGGGCTCAAGATAGAAGAATGCCACTAATCTCAAACTGACCTGGAACCACGTGGTTGGCATTCCTCAGAATACTGCACGCATTTTCTTTCGCCTATTACCTCCTAAACTAGGGTACAGCTCGGCAAAGCTTTGCCTAAAGAACTACGAGTTTATCAAACAACCACCTGGAGAAACAGCAAGCACCACTATTATGACGCACCAACAAGAGCACGCCTGTTTGCATCTCCTGCAGATGCTGCCTTAATGGACAAGGGGTGGTAATTAAAGAATCGAGGAGTCCCAGAGAGCCTCGATGAAGGACCAAGAAAGTACATGTGATCCATTACCCAGCAGTGATGCTGGCTGATTGGTTTGCTCATTTCCTACATCACTGCGAGTAACTCGAACTTTTCTCCAGGAACCACCCCGTCTCTTTTCTCCCACCCCCTCCAGCCCCTGTATGGCGGAGACCTGGGGCAAATCTTTTACCTGGTGCACTGAAAATGTGTCTGGAGATGTAAAGTGGCATTGTAGCACCCAAGCACCAAATTTTAGGAGCCATTTTGGCTGTTCCAAGTTCCTTTGCTCCTAAAGTTAAGTCCACACTCATGGAATCACCCAAAAAAGCAAAATATGAAATTATACTCTCAAAAGATGGCCTTGCAGGTCTAACAAGGCTGAAACCGGCACAGGGTGGTGTTCCCCATGAAAGGGCAGCTCACCTGGCAGTTCGGGATAGACTGTTCGCATGGAGAAGGGTCCAGTACTGATGTGCATAAAATTGTTCTTTGTCGAGAGCGGCACAGTGGGCAAGAAACAATGGGTTTGGATGCTACCCCAAGCAATAGCAAGTGATTAGAAGTATGCATCCTTTGATCAAGCCATTTCCATGTTACAAAAGTTGGGTCCAGTCATGCTTTTTGCAAAGGCAATCAATGAGTCAGCATTTAATTTGTTACCCGTACACTCAGGTGATTTCCACCTGGTAGGTCCAGTTTGAGGGTGCATTCTATTTTGAAAAGTGCAAGCCAAAGGAGTGCTGTTACATGTGCATACTTTTAGAAGTTCAGTTCTTTCCTAGAGTGGGTGTTCAAGGGAATAACACGTCCCCAATGGGTGATACACTACCTCAATGATTCTTGATTCATTCCCCTCCCCGAATCCTCACATTGCAGCAAAGCCCTGGAAGGTTTTGTGAATTAACTGGGCAGTTTTGCAGTCCCACTAGGATGGGACAAGACGTGCTCTGCCAGGGAGATTACCTTCCTACGCATTGAGTTAGACTCAGGAGTTTGCAGACTTCCTGGGGAGAAGGTAGCAATGTTCAGTGAGTCCTTTAGAGACATCTGACAGCTAGGAAAGTAACAGTCCACCAATTGCAGGTCTTGGTGGAGCAGCTGAATTTTGCGACCCACATCATACCCATGGGTCAACCATTCTCCAGACCCATTGTGCTCACTATGGTAAAAGGACTTGGAAATTTGGGAGTCTTTTTTTGTAGCAGTTCAATGGGTTGGGGGTGTGGTCAGCCTTCTCAGTTCGAGCGTGGAGCTAGATTTGTTCATGGACACTACATGGAGTGCTGGTTTTGGAGCCATTCAGGAAACCGAATGATGTGCTCCGCTAGCTGATGAAGGGTGATGCCCTGAAACCGGTCTCGGGATGCTTGTTTCCTGTCCAAGGAGGACCTGGCCTGGCTGTCGGGCTGGACTGTTCCCATGGGAAGCACGGTCAAGACTGATTTGCATATGGCTAGGTCCAAACTGGGGTGGCATGGTGAGCAAAAGAAATGGATTAAACCCAGATCTGTGACTGGGAGTGAGTGTTTGAAAAGTTTCAACACTTCGTCCATCATCCTTTTGTGTTGCTAAAGGTGCTCTGCAATAGCCCATGCGGCTGTTTGACTCTGGTGTGGTGAAGAACATAGCCTTTTCGAAGCTGTTTCCCGTTACTGTAGCGCTAATCATATGGTCTGGCCAGCTTTGCAACCAGTCAGCAGGTTTTTAGTCAAAAAACATGGCGGTGGTAGGCTCCATATGTCAACAGCGGGCTAGCGGCAAAATGGTGCTCAGGTTGCTTAAAGAATCTTGCTATGTGTACAAAAAATACATTGAAAGCAACACACTTCCAGGAGTATTAAATAATGCTGCTGATTCTTTATTTTGCTTCAAGCTGCAGAAATTCAGAACTTTTATCAGAAAGCCACTGCCTACAGCATTCCCAGTCCATCCTTAGAAGCTTAATGCCCTGTCCTAGCAGAAGTCATGGCAGCCAGTAAAAAAAAAAAAGCCCATGAGTGGGCATTGCAGTGCTATTTGTCATTTCTGAGGAAGGAATACAGACCTTATTCGTAGGTCACATTCCTCACTGTGCTTAGGCATGAGAGCTGATCTGCTGCATATGCCAGCAGCAGGCAGCAGTGTTATCCTTCTTTGCAAAGCTGGGGGGCCATAGTTGCCTGAACGGAGTCTTTTCCATTAGGAGAGTACTGCAGGGTTGGCAAAGACTAGAGGGTAGAAGTCAGAATGCAAGGAGGCCAATCAATTTGCAAAGATGGTAGCATTGTCGCTAGGTTGCCAGAAGTTGTGTTGGTTTAATTTTGAAGCTCAGATTTAGGGAGCACCTTCTTGTACAGCCTTTATGGGGTTTTCATGGTGGGAGAACTCGTGGCAAGATCTAAAAAAATACATCAATGGCAGGGTCTTGTTAGAGAAAGTGATCTGGCCAGGTGGGTCTTTGGCAGTGACACTGGTATTCTGTAAGACAAATCAAGGGAAGTCAGGGGGAGCATATTATTTTGCATAGGGCTCTGGGTCCTCGATGTTGTCCTGTCAAGGCCTTCCAGGGTTACATGGCCATCTGACTTCAGGGGCTGGTGAAGACATTGTTCTTAAATGTCAGTGGATCACCTCATTTAGATTCCAGTTCACAAAGGTGTTGAAGATGATCCTGGCAGCAGCAGGGATTGATCTGTTGAATTTTAGCACTCAGTTCTTTTGCATAGGGTTGGCCCCCTATTCAACGAGGGCAGGTTAGGATGGGCACATAGAAAAACACATTGAGAGGTGAAAGGCAGGGTGCTATGAATGGTATGTGCATTTATACATTGTCTAAGTGGCAGATTTGGTAATTGTATGCTCTTCCTTGATGGGGTGCATCTGTCAGCAGGTGGGTAACCTTTTTTTGTGACTACCAATATATCATGCAGCTAGTGTTGAGTCCAGATAGTAGGTGAACCGTGCTGGCCTGTGGCGTGGTGAGTTCATGGTTGGTGGGGACACTTCAGGTCTCCCTTGAAATTTCACAGGTGTTCTAGACACACAACACCAGTGACATATGGACCTGAAATGGAGGTGCTTACAGCATTTGTTGAAATAGACACAATCTAGTGGGGAGTTTGGGTAGTCACTCTTTGGCAGACCTTTACTTACCTTCACGCATGAGCATTGCCGCTTTGTGACATTGCCACGTTGGGGTTTGGGTGATGCGGTCTCCTTTTGCCCAATCTGTCTATCTGATGGTGTTGGGGTGCCCCAGATAGGGTTGCTCTGGGATGAGCAGGCTTCCTGAATGTTTTTTTGGAGAACAAGGACTTCTCATAATAGTGATTGTGAATTGCTAGCGACTAGAGAGCAGGGACTATTGCGTAAAAGTGATAGTCGGCTTTTAGCTCTGAGAGGAGGTGGACCTTTTGAGATCCCCCCCATCCCATAGTGTAGAGGTGCCAGGAGCCCAACAAATCTTTTCCACACGGCCATAATGAGTTGTAGGTACTCAATGTCTAACAGACTAAGTTAAAAATGGGAATTTGTGTTAAAATCATGTAAATACGATTGATGTGTAGTGTGTTTAGTGCAAACGTTTTTTAAATTAAGGTTTGAAAATAAATAGGACCTGAGATAGTGATATCTCTAACCAAACACATTATTTTGGGCTCAGGCTGTCTTTAAAAAGGGAGGGCATTGCTTTGGTTACACTTACGTTCGGTTAGGCGGAGGGCCTCGACGTGTTCTCCTCCATATGACTCCATTGTAATGCAGCGCTCCTTCAGTGTCCCCAGACGTTGGTTCACACATGGTTTTACCAGCGACTTCCTTTGATTTTGCTGAGAGGAAAGGGCAATCATAGAAGTTGAAAAAACATTTGTTTACATTTTTTTTATTTATCCAATAGGCCTTTCCTCTCAGCAAAAGCAAGGACCCTTAGAAGAGTGTACGTTTGAAAAAAACAGCTCTATACGCCTGTGATGCAAACTGTCTGTACATTAAGAAGCAGCGCCGGCTTCCCAGCGCTGTCAGGGTGAATAGCACACTGGAGGGACGTTGGGTGGCGCAGCACAGAATAGCCCCTTTGCAGGCTTGTAACAATAGTATAGGCAGGGCCACTGGAATTATGCAGTAGGTGGTAGGGTTGATTAAATTATGCAGCAAGGAAAGGCAAGCTATGGCAGCATTACGTGGCACATTTGTGATACTATTACCTCATTCTTTTTTCATTTTGAAACTTATCAACATTGGCTGGGCTTTAGTTGCACTTCATTAGTGCTAGTTTAACACTTAAACTAGCAATAGACTACAGAAAGATGACCAGGCCACCTTTGCAAAAGTCCTTCCACTGCACGACAACACATGTTGCTGCATTATTACTAACCTTTAAACCGTTGGAGCTAGAAACACATTTTTTTGGTTAAAATCTGCAGATTACACTGCAGATTAATTATGTGACAAATTCGGCAAATGTATAATTATGCAAAAATCACTGCTGCAGTACAATCACATAATCCCAGTGGCCCTGGCTATAGGCCATAAAGGGAGCATTCTGAATGGCCAACTTCCAAATATTCCAACCTCCACTCACAGCGCTAAATAAGCTTTTTTCTCAGGAATAATGACTGCGGTGGTCTTTTGGACTTTGGCGGTCCTTACCGAAGACCGCTGTGTAAGCGGGCGCTGAAAGACCGCCGTATTATGAGTCACTAACAGAACACCATCAAAAAATTACCCAAAAAATGACACAGTCGGCCTAAAAGACAGCATGAAAGAGGCATCTGCACCACCAGCACCGCCACACAGAGAATATCCCGGCCGCCAAACCACGAATCACAAATAGGCACGGCAGTGATAGTATGGTGCAAATCCATTGGTGGTCCGAACGGCTGTGGGGAAAAAGCACCTCCACCAGAACACTGCACCACATTGGACAATACCAATACTTCACACCTGATACACATACACACACACCTGACCACAGCACTACAAAACACCCCCCCACACATCCCCAGAACCCCTTGCACCCAGAAATTTTGACAGAGCGAGGCAAAAGCACACTGAAAGAAGGCACTGCACCTAGATATCACAGGCACCGTCACACTGAACACGCATCACACAACACAAAATCAAGAGAAACACAACACGCACATCACCACTGCACACAAACACCACAAACCACACGCACATCCTATCACCCAAACTCACACCAACAAACAGCACACCCAGCATCCCTGCACAATGCACACCTCACCACCCACAACATAACCACCATAGCACCACAAAAAAAAAACAGCGATTCACATACGAGGAGCTGAGGGTCACAGTCAACAAAATCGTCAGAGTGGAGCCGCAATTGTTTGGAGCACAGGTCCAGCAGACATCCATAGCCTGGTAAAATGACTTATGGCAGAGGATCGTCATCCGGGTGAACGTTGTGGGGAACCATCCACACACAAGGGAGGACATTTGGAAGAGGTGGAACAACCTACGGGGGAAGGTACTGGCCATGGCTTCCAGGCACCAAATCACCGTCATGAGGATTTGTGTTGGGCCACCACCACATCCCCCAGAATTATCATTGTGGGGGGTGAAGGTCTTAACCATCCTACACCCAGAGGGGCTGATGGGAATACCTAGTGGACTAGACACTGGTAAGTCAACTACACTCCCTGGCCAACATGTACCCCTTCACGGCATGTAGCCCCACCACCCTCTGACCCCATCAGATCACCCTGACGTACACAAACCCACCATGGACCTAATACCCACCCTTGCATGCCACAGCTCCCTACTAACACCATTCCCTCACAGGCCCACCTAGTGCATGGATACCCTACACTTCAGCAAGTACTACAACTACCACAATGCAACACTCCCTACCCTTGCATGACTGCTACATCCACTTCACATCTCTGCGCTTGCACGTTAAACCATGTCACTCCCCTTCACCAACAAGTAAGTGGAATACATATCAGTACATGGCAATGACAGTAGCAAGACCAATAAAAACGATTGCCCAAAATAGGCCATTGCAATATTCCACTGATGGAAACACAAGCAGTAGTCTAGTAACTGTCAATGCTATTGCTGCCCTGCAAATCCTTTCAATCATGGCCTACAACCATTTGTATCACTTGTACAATACCATTTTGTGACACAATACCTCTCATTCCACAGGTCTCCCAAGTATTGCCACACAGCAGAAGATGTCAGTGACAGAAAGCCCAGGCCTGGAAGCAGGTCCAATAGTAGAGGAATCCCCTGGTTGTCTGGATAGGGATGACAAACCTGGCCCATCAGGCATGACTGGTCAGTCTACCACCACCAGCCTCACCCTGCCCACAACTGAAACCACCTCCCCTGTGGCACCCATTGCACAGCAGAGCCCACCTTCAGAAACTTGTGTCCCAAGGTCACATCAAACATCAGTGTGCCCCACAGGACAGGGGCATGAATCAACATTGCAATCTCAAGACAGTGACGGTCCTGTGTCAGTGGGTGGGGGCACACTGCACCAGGGGCACAGGGGACAAGGGCCAGTGGGAGGGTAATCGTGGACCAAAGAACAAGGCATAGTCCTGGGAGCCTACCAGCAATCCCAGGACAAGATGGGCCAGATACTGACCACCTTGCAGGAGACCCAAAGGGTGCAGGGGGAATACCACCAGGAGGCCATGCAGCAGTGGCAGGTACTCAATGCCATCATGGTCTCCATGTTAGGTGAGTTCAAGGAACTCAACAACATCCTGCAGACATCCTCCACACAACAGCAGGCTCCAATCAGTAGTCACACAACACCACTGCCATCTACATCAGCTACTGGAATAGAGGCCCAGAAAGAGGACCCACAGGCCACCAGCATCCTTACCCCTGCAGCTGAGGGACCTCCCCTAAAAGAGGTCGGCCATCCAGACATCCTGCAGGACCTTAGGCAAAGACCAATCCCCGCCCCCTCCCAGGAAGTGATCAAACTCCTGAACTGTCACCTTGTGTGCCACTGTTACACCCGGTTGGCTGTCCAATGCCAAGTTCCCATCATCCCAAAGCTAATGGATACAAGACCTGTGAAACAAACAGCTGGACCACCCACTCTGATCCTCACCTAAACCAAGTCCCCACTCTTCTGGACTGTGATGTAAAACACTCAAAGAAACCCATATTTGCACAAGTCATGGTGCATGTGTCTTCATTGTTTAAAGTGGCAATTCTGTTTACAAGCAACAATCATATACACATATCGGTACTACAATAATGTCAAAGTGACAGATGTAGTAGGAATCTCCAGCAGGTGTGTAAGTACATCCATATTGTAGTAACATCCAGTGTAACGATGCCAACAGCCAAATCAGTAATCAGATTGAAAACAGACATGTGACCTGAAGAGGGAAAATTACATGGAATTAAGCACAATGTTGTAAGGCATGTACTCCATAGTCATATATCAACAGCAGTTGGTCACACACACAGGATGACTGCCCCAGCAGCTATGATACCACATGTGTAAGGACCTGCATTGTCACTCACACACGTGTAGGAAAGTAAAGATATAACATCCTCTACTGTTCACCTCCCTAAATAGTCAGGAACAGGTAGTTGCCACCCACAGCTGGCAATGCAGCATGTTAGGCCTACATAGTAGGAAAAGACTAAGAAGTCCCCTTTACATTTGCCCAAACAGACAGACTGAGGATCCAAAACCTTTGGTACAACCATAAGGATGTTTGGTTATGGCACCAGCATTTCACACATGTCATTGGCAGCAATACATTTCCACTACCCCTCATAGTAAGCCAGCTACCTTTCAGGGTCAGAAACCAAGATGGAAGACAATAGTCCCCACACACACCTTGATGCATGCAAAATCTGAGTACAGACTTGCTGTACCAATATATAGTCCAAGTGCAGATGACATACAAATCACACATACCTGTTCATCATTGAAAGTAGTGACGAATCAGGTCAGTCCTGTTGTTATGTGCCTCATTCTCGTATGCCTCCTCCTGAGTATCAGAGTCACTGGCCCCAACCACTGCTCCAACATCAATGTCCCCCTCCTCCAACAGTGGGATGTGCCTTCTGAGGGCCAGATTATGTACCATGCAGCAAAGATCTTGCAGATTTTCTATGGTCGGTATAGTAGGGCACCACCAGACACATGGAGGCAACAAAATCTAGCTTTCAAGAGGCTGAAAGTCCTCTTAATCACCCGCCTCGTCCGGCCATGTGCCTCATTGTACCTGTTCTCCCCTCTTGTAGTTGGATGTCTAACAGGTGTCAGGAGCCAGGGCAGGTTGGGCTATCCAGAGTCACCTGTGTTGAAAAGGAGATATTACGATAGGTAACAATGCGAGTGCAGACTGTGTAGGAAGGGGTATCAAACGTCTGACATGGGGAGCAGTACACATACCCATTAGCCAGGCTCTTTCTCCCTGTAGCTGTAACGTCAATGCAGGGACACTGCTGTTCATCAGGACATGGGAATCATGTACCGATCCATTGAATTTTGTGTTTACATGTGTTATGTACTTGTCTGCAAGACACACCACTTGTACATTGGGCTAAAATGTACTCTTCCAGTTTCTCTAGATCTGTTCATTGGCCCTCAGAGGTAGCAAGGTGAAGTGAGTCCCAACAATGGCCCCTGTTACATGTGAGACATGTGGTATATTGTAGAAGGCTGTTCTAACAGTGGGCAATTCAGCATGTTGTGGGATCCTTTTGTACCTGTTTGCATGCTTGAGTAGGGCATCCAGCACATCCTGTAACACCTTACTGAACTTGGGCTGTGACATCCCTGCAGCTAGTCCCACAGTCGCCTGAAACGAGACACTTGCCAGAAAATGCAGGACTGCCAACACCTAGACTGTTGGAGGGATGGCATGGAGATTTCTCAAAGCCTGCAGGAGGTCTGGGTGACGAGTTCCCTGATGGACACACGGTTCAGTCGATAGGTCAGGATGATGTGGCGCTTTTCCATGGTTTCTAGATCTACTAGGGGCCGAAAAACTGGTGCATTCCTCATCACTCCATTTTGGTGGTATCTAGGCAGGGAGACAAACAACAATTTGGGCACTTCTCACAATGTTGTGCACCAAGTATGACATACGACAATCACAAAGTATTGGTCATGTAAGTTGGCTGTCATGGTGTGGAAAGACAGATAACTCCACACTCCATTCCTAGCTAGACAATGCCACATAATCCCTGTAACAAGGGACGTGTACAGGACATGTAAACATACACCTTCCATGTGTTCCACCATACGAATTTTCAGTACAGACATATGTAGTGACAAATGTGGTGAAGCCACCTGACACTCACTACAAAATGTACACCTACATGAATTAGTTTTGTGGCGATATGCAGGTAATGACGCAGTGTGAACCCAGGACAGTCATGTAACATACTAAAATGGCATCCTTCTGTCTTGCATGCATTGGACAGATGGATGTGACCTCATTCCGCCGTGCAACTCCTTCTTGGTTAACATTGACGTTTATGGTAAACTGGGACCAATGACGATCACCGCCGGCGCTGATGGTCATGACCGCTGAGGTAGTGACCGCCATTTTGTATGTGCAAGCTTACTTGACTCCTGCCATTCGGGCAAGGAAGACCTCCACTTCATGTGCTGCTGTGTCCTGACTCTTGAGCAACATTAACATGCACTGCAGGGGATAGGGTCCCAGCCTTCACAGCTGAGGTGCTGGACAAACTGGTGGAAGGGGTCCTACCCCTGCATGGGCAGTTGTATGGGGCTCCAGGGCAACAGGTCACTATAACATCCTTTATCCCACATTTTGGTTGGCGTTTGACAGTGAGTATGTGTGCACATTGACAGGCGATGACTGATTTGGGGTTTTGCATGCACATTATGTGTGTGGTATATTGGCAGTGTGCATGGTCCATGTATGTTGTGTGTCACCTAAGGTTGCAGCTGTATTGGTATCATTTACATCATGACCTCCATTTTCAGAACGTTTCCCATGCAGGTCAGCGCCCACCAGAAAAAAGGGTTGTGGAGACTCATCACCAAGGAAGTGCGGACCCTGGGGGTCTATAGTCAGCGGAGCACCCACTGCAGGAAGCAGTGGGAGGACCTGAGACACTGGGCCTAGAAGACTGCAGAGGCCCAGCTGGGGACAGCCTCCCAACGTGGAAGGGGTGCCCCTCGACCCTGACCTACCTAATGGCCCACATACTGGCGGTGGCCTACCCAGAGTTGGATGAGCGCCTGAGGGCAGCACAGCAGCCACAAGGGAATACTTGTAGACTGTTAGGTGACTGCTGCATGGTTGTGCACTGTGACTCTCACTGGACTTGGGATTTACGTGGTCAGATGAAATCTGGGGAGTGTACAGTTGTGGTTGTCACACCAATCATGTTGGAGTGTGACACGTTAGCTATGTAGAGCCATGCAGGAACAGAAGTGGTGGTACTGTAACACACATTATACTGTACATATGGGTTAATCAAATGTTCAGACATTTTACTGGCTTCATACTCCATCTCTGCATATACTGTAATAGTCCAAAGTGATCTTATTGGCACTGTATTTGGGTAATGACAGGTAGGGTTAGGTAACATTGCAATTGATTTAATTGCAATATCAATGGTCATCTGTACCAAATGTAATCCACACATACCTGTCATTTAGTTTGTGTGCACAGTTCCCCTGGGGTCAGATTTGTTTCATCCTGTCATGACTGACATGGGGTTGGGTATGTTAATGGGTTAAATTGTTGGATCAGTCAATTAGCCAGTTGACAGGCATGTAGGACTTTTCAATCAGGTGTCTAGGCTGCATAGATTAGGTCATTGGTGATAAGTTTGGGTATGGCTTACAGAACTCTATTGTTCATGGCTGCAAAATGGTCTCTTGTTTTCCCAACAGGGGCAAATGTATGTATTGTTTGTATGTGAAATGGATGTGTGGGTTATTACCATTTCCTCCCTTTCTTTTTCTCCCACCCTCCTTCTCTCTCCACCTCTATGTGTGCATTAGCATCATCTGGCGAAGAAGGAAGGGCACACGTGAGTGGGGATGCAGCAGCCCACGATACCCAGGAGGCTGGCACCAGCAAAGCTGAGGGGACCAGTGGGACGAAGGGTGAGGGGAGCACCACGGGGAAGACTGGAGCTACCACCACATCTGATTCAGATTCCTTTTCCGATGGCGACTCCCTGGTGGTGGTGGACCCATCTGGGACCGCCCCAGCACCATCCTTGTTCGCCAACCCCCCTTACCAGCACCACCCTCCCTGTAGCTCCCTACCCAGTTGCCCATGCCCGCTCACCCAGGAGCGTGGGCGTCTCCTTCGCTGCAGGCACCTCTGCCCCTGCCCCAGTCAGCCCTGCTGCCCTCAATGAGGAGACTGTTGACCTCCAGAGGTCCGTCTCTGTGGGGCAGACAACCATTGTGAATGCTATCCAGAGACTGGCATCCCAAATGCAGCAGTCCAATGCCTACCTGGAAGGCATTCACGGTGCCTTGTCTGGCCAACAAAGAACGTTTCAGACTCTGGCCTCCTCGTTGACGGCAGCTACTGTCCCTTCATCTTCCGTCCCCCCTCCAGCTACCTGTTCCCAATCCACAACCCCTCTCCCTTCACCCGTCCAGGGCACACCTAGATACCAGCATGCACCCATTACAACCCACAAGGTCCACAAAGACAAACATAAGCACCACAAATTAACCCAATTCATTGAAGACAATTCCATACTTTCAGACTACCAAACTGGATTCCGCCCAGGAAGAGGCACTGAATCAGCACTCATAGCAATCTGGGATGGTCTTAAAAACACAGTCGACCGCAATGGAGTTGCTTCACTCCTTCTCCTGGAACTCTCGGCTGCCTTTGATACGGTCGACCATGACACCCTTATTCAAAGACTCCACGAAGCCGGCATAGAAGGGACTGCTCTCAACTGGATTACATCCTACCTTCAAAACAGAACTAATATTATCTGTTCTCCCCCTTCTCACCCAAACCGCATCTCACAAAAGCAGGTGCCCCTCAAGGATCAATCATCTCACCTTTGCTTTTCAACATTCACATGATATCATTACCAGAACTGATCAATGATTTTCAACTCACATCCTACAACTATGCAGATGACACACAAATACTACTTAAATTGGAATGCCCCAAAGACATTGAAAACTCACAAATCTTCAGTTGCCTCAGAGCTGTTGATCAGTGGATGACTTGGAGCCATCTCAAACTAAATGCCTCCAAAACGGAAATACTCATATGTGGTGACTGGAAAAAGTATGACCCACTGTGCACCTGGCCTGACGATCTCGGACCACCTCCTCAATTATCCAAGGAAGTTAAAAACCTCAGAATTACCGTGGACTCCATGTTAACTATGAATGCCCAAGTGGACAAATTAGCACAAACAAGCTTCATCACCTTGAAGACTCTGTGAGGCATCTTCCCCCACCTTGGAATTCCACACAAGGTGCAGGCTACTATCTCTTGTACTATCCAAACTGGATTATGCCAATGGCCTCTACCATGGATCATCTCTATCTATTATGAAAAAATAGATCGTATTCAAAACTCCACTGCCAGGCTACTATTACATATAAAGCCACAAACCTACATCTCCCCTTACTTGAGAGCACTACACTGGTTACCTGTGGCCAGAAGATCCACCTTCAAGCTGCTTTGTATCACCCACAAAAAGATATACATGGAACAGGACCACTTTTTATCAGAAACAAAATACCCAAATACATTAAACAAAGAAACCTCCGCTCAAGATTGGCACCCCACCTTAGAACACCACCATACAAGAAAAAGACTATAGGTTGTACATCCTTTTCCGTTCAAGCAGCCAAACTATGGAAGTCATTACCTGCAAATATAAGATCCATGGATAACTATCTTGTCTTCAGAAGACTACTCAAGAGTTGGCTCTTTCCTTCATAGCCACAATACTCAAACAGAAATAGAATGCGTATGCCCGTGTTGATAAATATTTTTTATCTGAATATGTGTATATTCTATATATGTATAGTTCTTTAGGAAATATGTATTGCTACTATGTCATAAAAATAAATTACACACATACTCTTTAAACCTGTTTACCAAATGTATATTTACTCATGATTAAATATGTATATGTATATGAATATATATATATATATATATATATATATATATACATATTTACATATATATATGTGTGTATGTGTATATGTGTGTGTTTAATTAAAAATAAAATCTATAAATAAAACACAAATTATAAATAAGTAAACTAAAGTAAAAAAAGAAAATAAATAATAATACTGAATAAATAAATTAAAGAACAAATAATGATAAAAAGTATATGTATATATAGATATATATACACACACATATATATAAAATTATAAATAAACATAATATAAATTTACTTTCTTGTAAGCTTTACTGTGTCTACCCATCACCATATGTCATGTCTCTATCAATCCATCCTCCATCCCCACTCTGACTCATCTCAAACCCATTCTACTACTTTCATCTCCAAAATAACACTGCCTAAGCTCCTCCTCCTCTTCCACAGCTAGCTAACCCAAAACTCATTTTACTACCATGATCTCCCAAACAACCCTAATAAATTATCCCTCATTTATCTTACCTTGACCCATCCAAAACCACTCCTGCTAGTATGATCTCCCCAACCCTTTTCAGACTCTTCCCTCCTCCATCTCTCTTTTAGTCATCCCAAGCCTCATCCTATTACTATAAACTCCCAATCAACACTTCTGGATTCTTCCCTCCTCTATCCCCCCATTACTCTAGTCAATCCAACTAATAAACTCACATATCCTCTGCTCAAATTAACTCATAAAAAATACTAAAACTGAACTTATATTTCCCTATACTAATCCACCACTAATTCCTCTTGGGTTCCGGAGTAGCATGCTACTCGCAGAAAAGCACTTTGACACCTCGTCAGGGATAGTAAGCGCTATATAAATACTATTACAATACAATACAAGACAGGCATGCACACACACAACACAAATCTGCATACACAACAACAGACACTTCCCACACTGCCTCCCTTACAGTCACATCACCACTCACACCTGCCAGCACTGCATTACCACCCACTGGTCCTGCTAGCTTTCCTATCATACCCTCAATCACCACAAAATACAGACTCACAGACACCCACCCCACACACCACATCTGCACTCACCATAGATACCTTCTCTGCCACCTGCAGCACATCCACCTCACTTGCACACACCACCCCAACATTCACTCACACGTCTTCCATTCTGTCTCCCTGCATCTCTACCCCCCTCCTCCCAAGATATGCACATGCACCCACCACAGACATGCACACATTGCACACACCAGCATCCACGTACAGCACACCAACACGTCACACGAGCACTCTCTCTACCTCCACTCCCATCCCTCATTCATGTGACCACCCCTGTGTACCTAAAAAAGTCTTCCTTGCCACCCTTGACCTCTTCCCTACTCCTCTCACATCCCATGTTACCCCTAAACATTGCGTCCCCCTGCCCTTCCCAGGCTCTTCAACCTCCCATTCCTCAGGTGCCCCCTCTGGTGTTCCCCCTGCTCCTCCATCCAGCAAAAAATCCTCCCCTCCCAGAGCCAAAGTCCCCACTCCCAAGCCCAAACAGAGACATCCCCCTTCCAAATCCAAGCCACCCCCACCAGCACCCCTCCAACCCCTGAGCTGCCTGCACTGCCAATTGATGCCCTTATGACGTGGAGGCCTATTTGCTGTCCAGAGTCAAGTTGGGGCCATAATATATGGACAATGTGTTCTGCATTTCTGGACATTGGACTTGCCATTTGGAACATTTTCTATATATTATAACACTTTTGGAAGGTTCATTATACATCTGCCCACATTTCTGTGTTTGGCAAGCTGAGATGCTTGTCCTTGTTTCCTTCTACACGGTGTGACATCTGTGTGCAACGGTGTGTGAGGTCTGTGTATGGGTTGTGTCTGTGTTGTTGCATGCGCTGAGTAGATGGGTTGTGCCATGTGCTTGTTGTTATGTGTCTGACTGCTTGCTTGTGGGATTGTATGAGGTGTTGTGTGCGTCTGTGTGTATGGTGCTGCATCTGTGGATTTCCTTGTATGTTGGTTGTACGTGATGTGTCACCTGTGTCATTGTTTGGATGTGTGTTCACTGCTATTCATTGTTTGTCATTGCTACATAAGTTTATGGTGAGTGTGGATGTGTGGTGTTTCACAATGTGCCTGTCTATGCCTGCGTTGAGGTGTTTGTAGTCTAGTTGTTGTGTGATTATGGGGTGTTGTGTATGACTGTGTTGGTGGTGTTTGTGTGCATTGTTCTGTATGTTTTGCACGTACCTGCTTGGCTTTGTGTGTGTATTGGGTACTTGGTTTTTACGTATTTTGTGTGTGCATGTGTGTGCTGTTACGGTAGGTTTGTATGCATGTGTGCGTGGCCTTCGCTGTCCGTGTCGGGAATGTGTATTATGTGTGGGTGTGTATCACTGCCAATTCCTCCACTCTGTGCTAGACGTACTTACGGCTGTCGTCATTGTCACTGACCCTGAAGGTGTATGGTGAGATACAACGCTGGGAGGACTTGCAGTTCGTTTGCCATGGTGGCCATGGACGCATCTGTGTACCTGGAGGAAGTGTCTCCTTTTGTATTTCCTGTTTCTGCCAAGATTTTCACCGTGACCAGCCCACCCCGGATATCCTGGCGGTCTGGTGACTCGTAATATAGTGGGCAGGACATTGGTTCCCGCCAGCCTGAAGTTGCCTACTGCCGCCGGATGCTGCTCGTCGGCGGTGGCAGTACTGATGGTAAGTTGTCTGTGTTGCATTGGGTTCACCACCTTACTCATGCGGCATTCTGCACCACCACCCTGGCGGCGGTCTCAACACTACTGCTGGCGTGGCAGTCAAGTTACTGCCAAACTCGGAAGGACCACCTGAGGGTCAATTACATTCACCCACAACCATGGACCCCAGACTAAAATAAGAAAAAGGTAAATATTGTTTGTTTGTTTGTTTTTTTTGCTCTCTAGCTCTGTGGCATTCGGCCTTCTACTTCTCAGTTAGGCAAGTGGTAGAACTGTCCCAGAGGGCCACGCAGGTTTACCTTTGCCCTAGGGGAAGTTAGACGAAGTCAGAAAACGTATGCACTTCGCCTAGTCTGAATATAAAGCTGACCTTGTCAATTCGTATATTCTAAACGAAGCAAACAGAAAACAAGCGTAATTGTGAAAATGTGACACGTACACCAATGCACAAGAAAGAACAGACCATAAATAGACTACAGTAATGGAGCTGTATGTAAGTGATCCTCACACGTATTTTCTACCACACATTGCTCTTCTTAAATCGAACCTGAGCCCGAAACTCTGGTTTCCTGTCTGTGGTCTGATGCGCCAGGTATACAGCTTGCGTGTTCTGGTTCCAGTGGGGATAGCCCAGGGTTGCCCTGGCTTGGTTACCTAAATATTGATGTCTCGTTGAGGCCCATTAGTGCCGTAGCACGTTCAGTTAATGGCCCGTAATAAATGACTTCGTTCAGGTGTGTACGGCTGTCTGAACTGGTTGCTAAGTGCGAGTGGAACACTAAACCTTCTCCGCTCACCTCTCCCCTCCACTGATGGGCATGTTTCATGTTGTGCCACATGGAGCCATTTCTCACCATGGAAACCAGCTACTGTGACCTGGCCAGATCCAATGTGGCTAAAGGACTATGGGGCATATTTGCAAAAAAGTGGTGCATCATAAATGATGGGCCACTTTTCTTGCGCCCCCCCTTACTGGCACCTAATGACACCCTAGTTGCACCGTATTTACAATACGGCGTACCATGGCCGTTGAAGGCACAATAGTGTCAAAAGCTTTGATGCTATTGTGGTGCTTTGCTGCACTAGCGTAAATAAAGTTGACGTTAGTGCAGCAAAGCACAGGGAGGCCCTTTGAATATAATGGATGCGTTATTTTAACGCCTGCTCTGAGCAGGCATTACAAATTGACAGATAACATGGTGCAGTGAAATGTTGTAAATTTCACTGCACCATTTTTGGGGCCTCTCGGTGCCGGAAAGCTCCCCTTGCATTCATTATGCCCAAAGCAAGAATAATGTGGCACAAGGGGTCGCAAAGTGGTGCAATGGAAGCACTGCGCCACTTTGTAAATATGGCGTGGCAGAAAGGCCACATTAGTGCCACCTTAGCTTTAAAAAAATGAAGCTAGATGTGGTGCAATGGGCTTGTAAATATGCTCCTAAATGCCATATGAACCACAACACTGGTCACAAAAGAGGTCCCAAATAATACACTGACTTGATGTTCAGTCATTGGGGATTGCAGAATAAAATACCTAATGAATATTAATGAGGAAAGTCACTATTTACAACATCCTATGATTGAGTACAAACACAGGGATGGCAGCCTGCAAAGCACAGCAGGCCATCATCCCTACGTTTACAATTCCAAATGGAAAACTTTTATGTTTTAAAGCAGATTGTGTTTTTTAAACGTACTGGGGCTGATTTAAAAAAAAAAAAAAATCCTCTTTTGAAAAAAAATCAGGGGAAGCTTGCACCCGAAACCATTTATAAAGGGGAGGGTGTTCCCCAGTGCCATTATGAAACTTGAGGGTGTCCACTTGCAAAGCACAAAGAGGGTGCCTCCCGACCTAGTCAGGAGCTCTCGAGGGGCCTGCCACCCCTGCATAGTATACTGTACTGAGGTGGCCCTCCTGGAGCTCGGGGCCCACCCCCGCAATGAAAAGTGGGAGGGCTGCGGGGACTTTTGTTATGCCAGTGGTGTTCCCTTTGCTAATCAGTTATCACCTCCTTTGAGGAGTCCTGTTAACTCGTCAATGGTTTGCCTCTGGAAATATGGCAGCAAACCATTGATGCATACAATACTGAAATGCAGTTGGGAAGAAATGCTCTTTCATGCCCCTTCCTAACAGTGATTCGGCATGGGTTGGAAAAAACTGTTTGCAAATTGGAAATGCTTTTTGTCTGACTGATGAAATGAGTTTCATGCATATCAAAAACCACTTTGCTGTTCTAAAAATAAGTGAATGTGTGAATCACAGGGATTGAAATAAAAAATGGATTTGTACATCAGGCCCTATTTACCATTCTGGCCTTTAAACGTTCATTTTCCTTTGGTATTGGTTTGGAGGCCCGCTGGATGGTAGTGGACTATAACATAACATAGTGTAACATAATGCAACACATTCTAACATAAAATAACACCATAACATAGTGTAACGTAATGCAACACAACACATTCTAACGTAAAATATCACAACACATGCTAATATAAAATAACACAACACAATGTAACATATGCTAACATAAAAGAACACAACACTGCACAATGTAACATATGCTAACATAAAATAACACAACACGACATTACGCAGTGTAACATATGCTAACATAAAATAACACAACACGACATTACGAAGTGTAACATATGCTAACTTACAATAACACAACAAAACACAATGTTACACATGCTAACATAAAATAACACAGCGCGACACAATGCTCATATTTCAACATAAAATAACACAACACAATGTAACGTATGGTAACATGAAATAACACAACACGATGCAGTGTAACATGCTAACATAAAATAACACCACACAACGCAATGTAACATATACTAAAATAAAATAACACAAAACAATGTAACGTAACATATGCGAACATAAAATAAAACCGCACAACGCAATGTAACATAAGCTAACAAAATAAAACAACACAGCGCGATGTAATAAAGGCAGCATAAAATAACACAACACAACGTAATGTTACATATGCTAAGATAAAATAAAATAACTTTGCTGCAGAGGCCTGAATGTAGAGAAGAGCGTCGAGGCAGTTACTTGGGTGGGGGTGTTCCCTGCTTGCTCCCACTTAGTGATGGCCGTGCCGCTTCACCTGGCATATTTTCCAAGTTTTTCTAGTGTTAGTCTGCGTGGGAAGAAGGACAAATGGACACAATTGCAGGCTAACAGAGCTGTCATGTCAGAGTCCTCGCACTAGCAGATAACATCCAATTACACTGAGGTTTACACTGCCAATGCTTTTGTGTTCAGGAGGTCAAAGATACAAAAGTTTTTCTGCTCCTCCTTTTATTGTGTATTACTGCTGCTCTCTTCTTCGTGTTTCTTTCTCCTCTCAATCCCTCCTCTTTCTTCCTTAATTCCTCCCCGGTTCTGACATGTAGTCACCACTTTTTCCTTTCTCCTGCTCATCTCATGATATCTCCTTTTCTCTTTCTTTTACATCTATTCGTCTCTGCTTCCATCCTTGCCTTCATTTCTCCTGACTTTCCTCCTTTCTTGACGTTATTCTTTCCCTGCACATTTCAGTATCCTATCCTCCTCTTTACACTCCTTTTCTTGCTTCTTACTTTCTCCCCAACTCTAATCATCCATCCTTAGCATTTTTCCAACATCTACACTCCGTAATTCCTAATTTTCCCTCTTGTTCTCCTTCAACTCACCCCATCTTTCCTCTCTGTTTTCGACCTCTTTCTTTCCTCCACCCCTTCCTTTCTTCCTTCTTTAAGCCAAACTTTCATATTCTCTTGCATCCACACTTCATACTTTGACTTATTTTTTATATCCTTCTATCTACACCCGCTTTCTTCCTTCTCTAATCCCACTGTCTATAGAGCGCAGAAGATGAAATCCGTGATTTCTGAAGTGCTTACTCGGTTGCCGGATTTTCAATATTGCAAAGAGGTGAAAGCCGTGTGCACCTCTTTTCTCCCTGTATATGACTTTCTTTACATCAACACCCCACCCCCGCTCCTCATCTATATCAACAAATGGAGGCTTATATGGGAGGCACAAGACAACTGACTTCTCTCTTTAGTCACTAATAAAATCATTGTCAGGGCAGAAGGTGGTGGGTCATTATCAATTCTAATAAAGGCTTCTTAGTCCAGTCGTGCAATCTAAGGTGCTAAAGTGAAAGAATCCAAAATGTTATGGAATACACTTTTTTTTTATCTAAAATTCCGCACTTCAAGCTGTGTCAGTCAGCTACACTTGCTGGATGGGAGATCCAGACTGAGGAAAGAGTGGGATCTCTTGGCTCTCCGCTCGCCCAGCATTAAGCCTGAAGACCGGAGCACTGCCGGTAGATCGAACGCAGGTAGAGCTACAGTGGGCAGGTATGGGAGCCCCCACCACCATCACTATCACTATCACTTGCTGACTACCTTGCCCATACCCCACACGCCTCTTCAAGGAGCGAGGCCTGGAAACGAAGGGAGTCCATCAAAGTAAGATGGACGAGTCACTCATGCCAAGAAAGCCCACCATCCTATGATGTATGTCACGCATGCTAAGGTAAGTGAGCCACTCAAAGGAGTTGGATGATTTCTTCATGTTAAGATGAATGATGCCTTTGCACTAAAATGGACAAATCATTCCTAGTGAGATAGATGAATACCTCATCTCTCAAGCTAAGACGGACAAGCCACTCTCAAAACGATGGACGAGCCTCTCAAAGGAAGATGGATGAGTCCTTCACACTAACGAATAAATCCCACCTACTAACCATAGCATAGCATGTCCGCTCTGCTAAGCTGCAAGCTGTCCAAGCGTCTCATAGTAAGATTGGCGAGTCCTTTGTTTTGGGATGTGTGTTTTTAACAATGCAAAGGAGGAGCCCCTTTTATCAAGGAACTTTATTCCTGTGGTTGAGTCACTTTTATTTATCCCGTCAAGTACCAGCCAGGGTTGGGTGAACACTTCCTACAAATCTGGCTGAAATGAGTTTCATTCAAGTCTGTCCCACATGGACTTTTGTTTTTAGCTGGGTAACTCCCACATATTTACCTGCACAACTCCAAAAAACACTTCTCACTAAACTGGTTGCCTGACACACCTGATTGGGCAAGCGCATCCCATCGAGCTGGGATGGTCACCATGGTAAGCTCCCTTAGGTAATAGGGTTTATGCATTTTCTTAAGCAGTGGTAATCTTATTTTAAATTGAACAAGTGAATTGATATTGTCACTGTCTGGCATCAGGGAAGATAGGTGGCTTGCGGATTACTGGACAGACCTTAAATCCAGGAGACCTGAGTGGTGTTAGCCTCAGCATTCCAAGTTGTAGACACACTATGATCCTGGCCATATCATTTCTGTTTCCAGTGCAGCCATTGAGTTATCTTCCAAAATCGAGGATACTTAGAAAGTGCTGTAGTAACAAGAGTGAGTCAGCACTCGGCAGATTGATTTCCATATACACAGCAATGAGAGGCCTCGTGCCCGACCGCACTTTTACACTCACTTTGGGGGGTGTACAGTTGCGTACTCAATCAAGCGAGTCACCAATTCTCAGATTATTTGCTTCTTCATACAGACATACTCCACCATGAGCTCCTCTGGAAGTGCATATCTGCAAGAGGCCATAAAATAAGAATAGTATCGTTGTGCGCTTGGATTTGGTAAAAAGCTGCAGAATGTGGCTGCACACAGAAGTCTCTGATCTGGCTCTTGAATCGTGCACCAGAGATCGAGTCTTCACCCATCCTGTAAGCGACAGCACACTGAGGCAGGGGCAAACCACCTGCCTGCATACAAACTGCAAGTGACTGCACACTGAGGCAGGGGCAAACCACCTGCCTGCATCCAAACTGCAAGCGACTGCACACTGAGGCAGGGGCAAACCACCTGCCTGCATCCAAACTGCAAGCGACTGCACACTGAGGCAGGGGCAAACCACCTGCCTGCATCCAAACTGCAAGCGACTGCACACTGAGGCAGGGGCAAACCACCTGCCTGCATCCAAACTGCAAGCGACTGCACACTGAGGCAGGGGCAAACCACCTGCCTGCATCCAAACTGCAAGCGACTGCACACCGAGGCAGGGGCAAACCACCTGCCTGCATCCAAACTGCAAGCGACTGCACACCGAGGCAGGGGCAAATGACCTGCTTGCACTAATTCTGTAAGCAACAGCTCACTGAGGCAGGGGCAAACAACCAGTCTGCACACAACCTGTAAGCGCACACACAGGCAGGGCGAAACCTCCAGCCCGCACCCAGCCTATAAATGGTTGCACACAGAGTCAGGGGCAAATATCCAGTCCTCACCCAGCCTACAGAAGACTGCAAACATAGGCAGGGGCAAATGACCAATATTCACTCAACCTATAAGGTACAAGAGTCAGGGACAAACGCCAGCCTCCACCTAACCTGTAAGCAACATCACACTGAGGCATGGGCAAACGACTAGCCTACAATCAACCTGTAAGTGGCTACACTCAGAGTCAGGGGCAAACGAGCAGCCTGCACCCATCCTGTAAGCAACAGCACACAGAGACAGGGGCAAATGACTGACCTGCACTCAACCTGTGAGACTGCACACAGAGGGCCCAGCCTTTATAAGAATGCACACAGAATCTGGAGCAAATGACCAGCCTGCACCCAACCTATAAGCGACTGCACACAGTGTCGGGGCAAACGACTAATCTGCACCCATTCTGTAAGCGACAGCACATAGAGTCAGGGGACAAACGAGCAGCATGCACCCATCCTGTAAGCAACTGCACACAGAGGCAGGGGCAAACGACCAGTTTGCGCTCAACCTGTAAGTGACTGTGCACAGAGACAGGGACAAACGTCCAGCCTGTACCCATCCTGTAAGCAACAACACACAGAGGGAGAGGAAAACGACCAGCCTGAACTCAAGTTGTGAGAGTGCACACAAAGGCAAGGGCAAACGTCCATCCCGCACGCAACCTGTAAGCGACAGCACACAGATGCGAGGGCATACGACAAGCCAGCACCCATTTTGTAAGCAACAGCACAACAGAGGCAGAGGCAAATGTAGAGCTTGCATCTAGCCTGTAAGCAACAGCACACAGAGGTAGAGCAAGCGTCCAGCCCACACGCCAGCCTGTTAGTGACAGCACACAGATAGATGCACGTACAGCCTGGACCCATCCTGTAAGCAACAGCACACTGAGGCAGGACCAAACGACCACCCTGCGCTCAAACCGGAAGAGGCTACATACAGAGTCAGGGACCAACTACCAGCCTGCACCCAACCTGTTAGAGACTGCACACAGGGTCCAGGGCATTAACCTGTGGGAACCCGTCCTGTAAACAACAGCACACGGAGGCAGGGGCAGACAAGCAGCCTGCACTCAAACTGTAAGAGACAGCGCACAGAGTCAGAAGCAATCGACTAGCCTGCACTCCGCCTGTAAGAGCCTGCACTCAGAGGCAGCGGCAAACGACCAGTCTGCACCCAGCCTGTAAACGACAGCACACACAGAGTCAGGGGCAAGTGACCAGCTTGCACCTATTCTGTAAGCAACAGCACACAGAGGCAGGGGCAAACGTCCTGCCTGCATCCATCCTGTAAGCGACACCACATAAAGGCAAATGTCCAGCCTGCACCCAATCTGCAAGTGGCAGCACACAGGGGCAGTGGCAAATGGCCAGCCTGCGCCCACACCCTCCCTCAACCCCCAACCCTCGCTGATACAGGCACGGCACTCTGCATCCGAAGCAAAGGGTTGATACATGGATGCCTGACTGTCTCGCCAACTACATTGCCCACTGACGGAACTTAAAATGGACACTGGAGCGAGAGCCAACCCCTGTAAGGCAACCACGGAGCCCTGGCGGAGAGAAAGAAAAGCCAACTTCGGGTTAGCTACAGTTCTGCTGAGGGCAAATTGATGGTCTGACCCCACAGCCCTACCATCTGCCACCCGGTAAGGCTGAAAGGATAGTACAGCCAGGGCACGTGGGCACGTGTGTATGCATGTGCTCTGTACATGGTCAAAGGCAGACCTACAAGTTTTAAGAGAAGGGTCCTCAACTCTTTTTTAATTTGGAGCAGCATTGGGGTGGTCCTGATGCATATGGAGATGATCATCTGACATGCTGACATGCTGATGCTCTTAAATAAAGGGTTAGGGTTAGGGTTTTGTCCCACCAACAGGGGAGATATTTGCAAGTCAAAGATAGACCTATTCAAATTTGTTAGGAGGTTAAAATTGAAGAAATATTTTGATACGAAATTGACAGATATTGAAGCAATTCCACAAGTGAAACCAACACATAGTGGATTATCAATACAAGATATACATGATACAGTGGCTCTAATGTCCATTACAGACTATAAGGAATATCCAACAACGATATCCACAGTGTTACATGATTTAAATGTGGTGTCAGATGCTCATATTACCAGTGGACTTAGACAAAAATCAACTTGGACACCCAGACAAGCTATGGACAATAACATCCATGTATTCTTTAAACTGGTATGGAATGACTTGGACAAAGATGAGGTGAAACCGAAACGAACAATGAGATACAATTTAAAATTTAAGGAGTATTTAGCATTGAAAACTTTGAAGTATGATGACGATGTGATTATTAAACGGGCAGATAAAGGTGGGAATATATAAGTGATGAACCGTGAGGATTATGAGAAGGAAATATATACACAGCTGTATGATACTAATTGTTATGAGAGACTATTGTACAATGCAATGGTGTGGTTAACTAGTAAGATCAACTGACTACTTAAAAGTTGGCATGATAATAATCTATTGAATGATGAGGAATATTCGTATCTACAAGTGAATTGCCCCAAATTTCCTTGTTTGTACACATTGCCTAAAATACAGAAAGAACGCGAATTTCCACCTGGGAGACCAATAGTGTCAGGTATGGGGGGTCCCACTGAAAGATTATCTGAGTTTGTTGATATATTTTTACAACCTTTTGTGATTAATCTTCCTTCACATATTAGGGACACAAAACATATATTGAGTCTGTTATCAGATATTCATTGGGAATCTGGGATGTTTATGGTAACTTTGGATGTGGTGGCCCTATATACTAGTATTAAACATGAATGTGGAATTCAAGCAATAGAGTATATGCTCAATAGGAGATCAGCTAGCCTAATGGAACATACACAAATGATATTACAAATGATTGATCTCATCCTAAATCATAATTATTTTCTCTTTAAAAAAGATTGGTTTAAGCAAAAACAGGGGGTGGTGATGGGATCGAGATTTTCTCCCTCATATGCAAATTTATTTATGGGATAGTTTGAGGAGAAATGGGTATGGGGTCCAGGAGCAGCGGAATGGCAGACACACATCCTATATTGGGGGACATATATTGATGATTGTTTTATGATATGGACAGGGAATGAGGAGACTCTAAATAGATTTTGTGATCATCTTAATAACAATGAGGTCAATATTAAGTTTACTTATAAATACAGTACAACTTGTATTGATTTTTTAGATGTCCAACTATTTGTGGAAAATAATAAAATAGAGAGCAGGTTGTACCATAAATCAACATCATGTAATACCTTAATACACGCAACTAGTGCGCATCCGAAATACCAGATAGATGCAATACCATTTGTTGAAATGGTTAGAGCGAGACGTAACTGTAGCAAAAATAGTGACTTTTATAACTGCATTGAGGCTATGGGACAGAGATTCATTGCCAGGGGATATTCGGTGGATATTGTCAAGAGTTCTCAGCTAAAAGCATCCAGAATATCTCGATCACATACATTGGCACACAGCAGAGCCTTAAAAGAGGTAAAAATGAGTAATGATACTAAGAAGGTAAGAATAGTATTAGATTATACAGATAACTCATCTAGATTACTGAAAATCATGAAAAAACACCGGGCAATCCTACTACAAGATCAAACCCTGAAGAAGTGTATCAGCAACAAACCAGACGTATCCTATAGAAGAGGAAATACACTCAACGATATTCTTAGTCCAAGCTATTTAGAAGAGAAACTTAAGCCAAATTGGCTGAATTCACACAATATGGGTTTTTACAAATGTATTTGCTTTGCAATGTGTAGGTGGGCGTGGCATGCAACAAAGGATTTTCAAGGTATTGAAAACAGTAAACACAGTATTCGATCACATATAAATTGAAATACTAAATATGTAGTATACATGCTAATTTGCAAATGTGGAAAGATATATGTGGGTAGCACTAGTCATCCCCTTAGGGTGAGAATATCGGAATATTGGAGAGCGATAAGACAGGAAGATGAGCGCTATCCCATAGCCTCACATATGAGAGTATGCGAGATACAGGGAGCCCATAAAGTCTTTACGTTTTTTGGATTTGAGCACTGTAAGCAAAACCCACGAGGTGGTAATAGGGAATTAGCCGTAAGAAGGAAAGAATCCCTTTGGATTATGCGCTTAGGGGCAGTGGAGCAAGGTTTGAATTCTGATCATGAATTGGAATATTTTCTTGTTGACAGATAAGAAGTTCATTAACTGGATCATGGGTATTTGGACTATTCTTACTATATGAACAATAATTGTACATAACAATTACATACAAATGTACTCAACTTATGAAAAGCATAGGATTGTGGTATAAAATAGGTGTGTAGAGGTGACTTTTAGGTATAAGATATGCAGGGTGGATACTTATTGTATATGGTTAAACATTCTAGAATATAGTGTGATAAGGTACATTGATATTACTATTTTGGTTAAAATGGTGAAATAAACAGTATTCAGTACTTAGGGTATATGTGGATGTGGTGAATAAGATGAACTTCAAGTTGCCCTAACTGTGGTTTAGGATTTTGAATATTATTATTCACTTTGTCAGTGAAATTGTGTTTATGAGAACTTTAGGCAGCTCAGTGCATGTAGTGAACCGCGACTTGAAAACGAGTCTGTTTTTTATGTCTACGATCTGGGATGAGGGGGCCGGAATTCGTTGAAAAGAAAAAAGGTTCTATGTAGACAAAACACAACATCTAATGCACCCGTTTTTTGGGGGAATAATGGTGCGTGGTGAAGGAGAGATAATAAGGATTTATTGAATTGATATTTAACGAGAAATACGATACGAGGACTAGTCCGTCTTCTATGTTTCTGAACGGAGAAGGCAGGCTTTTAAACGCCGACAGGAAAACCGTTCTGCTCCTTGCTGTTTATCCGACGTACTTGCGGATCACATGTAAGAGAAAGTACTAAGGTAAGGGTCTGTGAGAGGGAATTATGATCATGGAATTACCAATTATATTAGGAGGCTATTAACTCGACGTAATATATTTTAGGACACACTTCTTCACCGCTCGGGGCATCCAGATACAGGCTTTTTATAGGGCAAACACACGTAGTCAGGTAAGCGTTACGATTGTGAACACTGCCTTGTAAGGCGTACAGGCTCTAATTTGACATATAATATGTAACTAACTAGGGAATACACATATATTTTCAGTATTACAGACTATATATGGCAGCATATTAAATATATCCCAAGGATTATGAGAAGGTACAAGTTCCCTTTTCCATTTGCTTTCTTGACAATAATTAAGAGCACACACATTGCATGATTGTATTACTAAGCATGCTCTCCACCTTTGGAGCGATTTAATTTAATTTAAGAAGGCCAGGATATAAGAAACTTGATATTAAATAATTATGTTATAAGATTTGGGATTTGTACTTAAGTAAATCAACATATTAAATATAAGATATTGGCACTCTGAAATGATAAATAGATATGCTGATGTACTCTGATAAAAATCACGGTTTTCACATTTGAGCATGTATCATTTATGTCACATTGGATGGTGAGGGACTCTCATATTGGTATAATGTTTTGTATTAATTATATATACAATGAAACTGTTTGTTGTAGGAAGTCCTGATGAAGTCAAGGGGTATTCCCCAGACGAAACACGTGTTGACTAGGACCGGAATGTGAGCAATATTTGGATACCAGATCTCTCAAGAAGAAGAAGAATAAAAAATACTGTGACTCAACTCACGTTTCGAATGCAGACTCTCAAAGCAACTTATATAAACATGGACTATTGATGCTGACTAATTTGTAACATGTGCTGCTGCAATTTACAGCATATGGAGATGATGTTTCAGATCGTAGGTGAATAGCAGGAAAGGCATGTTGCCTAGTTTTTTCTTTTTTTTCCACTATGTATGTATGTAGCAGAGTTATTGACAGAACCCGACAAGTGAATGGTTGCCCCTGCCCCAGCCCAGCTGGCTCTGCAGTGGCAGTGGCCTGTGAACAGTGCTCGCCTAGACCAGGCTGTTCGGGGTTATCTAACGCAATAATATCTGCAAGGCAACCCATGGTTACCAACACGATGGAGGTATAATATTCTCTCGTACAGCGAGCAAATATACGCAAAAGAGTGACAAAATGGGGCATGATTAACCCACCGGAGTGGGGTGCATTTCCTTTGTCATTACAATACCTAAAAAAACACCTCTTGTGCCTTATCAGCTCACCCTCCCCCCACGTCTCTTGACACCTGACCAACAGCGTGCGTGCATAGTATGATGAAATCTACAGAAGGTACATGGATCAAACATGGGAGGGGGTGGGGGCTGCAGGCATGGCAACCAGCTTCTAGTTACCATGCCATGATTGGGGCTCGCGCGCCGCCAGAGCCTTGCAAAGCATACAGCATTAGCACTAATGTCAGGCATTAGCTGGGCAGGTGATCCGGCTCCACGCTTCATGTGCCCAGGAGGGGACCAGCCACGGGGGCAAGGGGCCATCCGAGCACTGTCTGTTGCTTAGAGACAGGGATTACTTGAATCTCAGCCAGGCCATCCAAGTCCGCCCATTTCCCTGCCTGCTGCTTAAAAGACCCCAGTCCTGTTTATTCCCTTGTACTATTATTTGATGTTTTATTTTTAGTTCTCTTTTCAACGGGTCTTTTGCTCTGCCTTTCATCACTCCGTACCTCCGCCTTTATTTCCTTTAATCTTTGTTACCCCACCTGACGTTTCTTGCCCCTTTCTTGCTTCCTTCCACCTTTTCTATTTCCCTCCTTTCTATTTTTTTCCTCCCACCACCTTTCAAATGAGCTCTGGGGTCAAAAAGTCCTGGTACAATGTCCACGTGACACTCCACTCTTCATTTTCTGGTGCAAGATGACTGTGTAGCTAGTCTCCTTAACAATGCTCTGTGTGATTAGGGTGTGTTGCACATCATCAAGGTTTTTGAATATCTAAAGTGGCATTCCTTTTAGTATGGGCCACAACAGTCTCAGGCCAGGACACTATGGCCCAGACTTACTAAAGTGTGGCATGCACGAGCCATAGCTTTGCACACAATAGCATTCAACACATTTCATGATCAAAATAGTTTTACGGCTGGAAGTTGACGCCAGCTTGGTGCGTTGTGTTGCAGAGTGCGAATGACCAGGAATCTATGAAAAGTGGTGTGATGCGACAGTAACCGCGCAAACACCCTCAGGCATAAACGTGAGCCCATGCTGATAAAAGTCCCATGGGGTAACACAAGAGAGCACCAGCACAAATTGCATGAAATCAATCGGACAAAATGCAATCGGGGGCACACATTTAACAATAAAAGCCCACTGAAACAATGCCCTCATCCCAAAAAACAGGACACAGTGGAGGTGGTCAAAGGTTAACACAGACCACGACCGCTACAGCTGGCCAGAAATGATCCCAGGAGAACATTGCACGGGGGGAGCACCTACAAAGTGAGGACGACACTGTTTAGTAAACCTATAGAGGAGATGCGACAAGCGTCTAGGCTAAACGGGAACATATTAGTGAGGCTCCTAGAATACATTGCACCCATCCTTGAACCAGCGTCAGCCAGGTCGCATTCAGCACTAGCTCAACTTTAATGATTTGCTGTACTGCATTACTGGCATCACGCTACTTCCAAAACACACGTGTAGAAGCCAATGGGATGTCACTAAATGCACCATTGCATTTTTTCCATTCCCATAGAAGAATGTTTTTGCACACTAAACTCCGTGACATTATTGTGTGCTGTGCATTACACAACTTAGGCTTGATGAATAACCAGCCAACAATGTGAAAGCACATGAGGAGGATACCAACAGGGGCCATAAAATGGACACAGATGCAGAGGAGTGATGGGTGAGGCAACAGAAAATCGTACAGAACCTCTTTACTTGTATTAAAGATAAACATAGGAACATATGACCTGCAGGTGTCACTAAGCAACATTGATGCCTCCAGCTGATAGGTTTTTCCACAGATATAACGAGTAATTATAATAAGACAAATGCACAGGTTAGTCAAACACGCATATGTATGCAAATCTCTGCAAAAGGTCCGAGGCTTTTCTTTGAAACTGTGATGATATATTAAAAAAAATATATTAAAAAATTAAATATAATGTCTAACATGTTGCTGGTGCACATCGTCAGCCATGTGATCGTTATTCCTTTCATTGCAGGATTCCTAGGCCTCACTTTTGCCCGACACCATGGCATGAGCCTGCTTGCTCCTCTTCCGTAGCCTGCCCCACCATGGTTCATAATGAAGCTGAATGAGAGTGATGTCTCGCACCTGGCCTGTGGGTCATTTGCAGGGAGGTGAGCACACAACTTCTAATACATCAGTGATGCACTGAAGTATATTGCCAATGTGTCCTTTGGATTTTACCAGTGGGCATTTATGCCCTAGTTCCGCCCGGTTAGTAGACGAATGGCCTGTACAAAGCTGCTTATCTACCAACCCAGTGCCTGTCGGGTACCTTTCACTTCAGAACTGAGGGGCATATTTATACTCTGATTGCGCCGAATGTGCGTAAACATTTTTGACGCACATTCAGTGCAAACCGTGCACCTTATTTAAACTTTGACGCCCGAGCCCGCGGACGTCAAAATTCCCCGTGTGTGTCATTTTTTGGATGCGGGAAACTGCCTTGCGTTAATGACATGCAAGGTAGGTGTTCCCGCCCAAAAAATGACTAAGGCCTGTGCACCTTATTTATACTCCAGTGTCATTTTGACGCACAGGAGGGGGCAGGCCTTAAAAAAATGGCACACAGCCTGATGTGCGCCGTTTTTTAACGCCTGGGTCAGGGCAGGCGTTAAGGGACCTGTGGGCTCATGCCCATGGTCTCTGACCATGGAAGGAGTCCAGAGGTGCCCTTCCCTGCCCCCAGGGACACCTCCTGCCACCCTCGCCCACCCCTGGAGGACACCCATGGATGGGGGGACCCATCCCAGGTAAGTACAGGTAAGTTGAGGTAAGTATTTTTTGTATTTTTTTAAAGTGGCATAGGGGGGCCTAATTTGGGCCCCCCTACATGCCACTGTGCCCAGCGGCCATGCCCAGGGGCCAAAGTCCCCTGGGCATGGCCATTGGGCAAGGGGGCATGACTCCTGTCTTTGCTAAGACAGGAGTCATTTCAATGGGTGTTGAGCATCAAAAAATGGCGCAAGTCCGGTTTGAGGCATGATTTTTGCCTCAAACCTGACTTGCACCATTTTTTGACGCACAACCTCCATTTTCCCCTACGACGGCGCTGCCTGGTTTGAGTCATTTTTTTTTTACTCAGACCAGTCCGCAGCGCCGGCTAATGTCATTCCTTAAGTAAGGCGCCCGCATGGCCCGTAGGAATGGCATTAGCCGGCGGTAAAATTTTTGGCGCAAAGCAGCGTCGGCGCTGGTTTGAGTCAAAAAGTATAAATATGGGCCTGAGTTCTCAAGTGGCATCCCATAGAGCCTGATCCACCCCAGCAGACATTTGCTTCTGTTCCACTGAGCAATACATTATCCTCAAGGTCTTCCTTAATATCCATTAAGGTGTAATCCATTCCCATAATGAAACTGTTCAAGTGTTTAGAATCATGGGACAATATACTCAAGGGCTTCACATGGGCTTGTATTGCCTCTAGGTGAGCATAGATGGCTGTCAGGCCATATCCAACAACAGTGGCAGTGTGGGCCTGACACTGAATGTTCATATTGTTGAACATCTAGTAGCCATCCTCATGGTCTGTTTTGGGGTGTCACGCCTTTACCTGTTGCACACATGGATATTATTTCTGCAGTGGGTCCTGTTGCCATGCTGGCAGTTGTAAGCTTGGGTGGTGCTTTGGTGATGTCATCAAGGAACCTCACTAAGTTGACATAGGTGCATTATAGTATAGTGTCTGCATCCTGGCAACATGGTGAGGATGTTGGTTTGGACTGTCCACTGGAGTGGTTCCACCTAGACAGAGCAAGATCATTTGACAATATGGAGTGCTGCTACACCATGCATATCATGATTTGTGTACACTCATTCTCCAGATTGGGTAATCAGAACTGCACTTTTGGCAAGATGTTTTTCTTTAAGTGCAGGGATCCTCAACTGTTATGTAGCTTTGTAAAATGTGTATTTTTGGCAAATTCGTTTATTAACTGTTTTAATGCCTGGCCATTCAATCAATCAATTAATCATAACATTTGTAAAGCGCAGTACTGTCACCCCAAAGGCTATCTGGGTGCTGATAGTGCTGTGTCTCTGTCAAAAAGCCACATCTTAAGTGTTCTTCTGAAGTCCGCCAGGGAGGGAGCTGTTTAGAGGTAGAAGGGCAGGCTGTTTCAGGACTTGGCTGTTGTGTAGGAGAAGGAGGGGACTCACTGCAGCTGTGTTGGATGCGGGTTGTGTGTGCAAGGTTTAGCGAGGTGGATTGTAGTTGTCTTGCTGGGTCATAGAAGCTCAGTCGATGGTTAATGTAGGGTGGTCCTAGGTTGTGGAGAGCCTTGTATGCAAGTGTGAGGAATTTGAATTGGCATCTCTTCTGGATGGGGAGCCAGTGGAGGTTCCTGAGGTGTGGGGTGATGCTTGAGCACTTGGGGAGGTTGAGGATGAGTCTGGCTGTGGTGCTCTGTAGTGTCAGGAGCCCTTTAAGCATCTGGGAAAACACCCTGGCATAGAGAACATTGCCATAGTCGAGGCGGCTGCTGACCAGGGCATGCGTGACTGTCTTTTTGATGTTGGTAGGGATCCATTTGAAGATTCAGCTGAGCTTATGGAGGATGTAGAAGAAGGAGGAGGAGGCAACTGAGTTTACTTATCGATTCATGGATAGTGGGCAGTTGAGGACGATGCTGAGGTTTCGTGCGTGGTCTGATGGAGAGGGCATTGATCCGAGTTCTGCTGGCCACGATCTGTGGTCCCATACAGAGGTGTTCTTCCTGAAGATCAGGACTTTCATTTTCTTGGTGTTCAGTTTGAGGCAGCTGTTTTTCATCCATGTTGCTACGCTGGTCATGGGATTATGGAAGTTGACTTTGGTGTTGTGGGGGTCTTTGGTGATTGATAGGATTAGTTGAGTGTCATTGGCATAGGAGACTATATTGAGTCCGTAGGATCTGACGATGCCTGCAAGGAGGAGTCATGTAGATGTTGAACAGGGTTGGGCTGAGGGAAGATCCTTGACGTATGTCACAGGTGATGTTCTTGGGTGTAGAAGTGAAGGGAGGAAGGCGGATGCTCTGCGTGCGACCTGAGAGGAAAGAGGGAACCCAATTAAGGGCATTTTGTTGAATGCCTATGTTGTGGAGTCTGTTGAGGAGAGTGTGGTGGGAGACTGTATCAAACGCTACATAAAGGGTCCATAAGGATAAGAGCTTCCGACTCTCCGTGGTCCTGGAGGGTCTTGATTTTGTCCGTGGTGACGATCAGTGCAGTCTCTGTGCTATGGTTGGCCCGGAATCCTGATTATGAGGTGTTGAGAAGGTGGTTTTGTTTGAGGTAGTTGGTGAGCAGTTAGTTAATTGCTTTCTCTGGCACTTTGCTGCCTTGATGTGGTGCTAGTAGTTGTGGAGGGCTGCCTTGTAGGTGGCTCTTTCAGAGGGATCCCTGATAATGCACTATTGTTTCTCGAGCCGGTGGCAGTCGTGTTTGGAGTTTCTGAGCTCCGGAGTGTACCATTTCGTTGGCTTGGAGTTGTTGTTTGTTTTAGCTGGTTTTAGTTGGGCAACTCTGTCGGCGGATTTGGTGATCCAGGTGATGAAGTTATGGATGGCCTGGTTGAGGTTGAGGTCTGCCGTGGGCTCGGGTTGTGTGGTGCCTAAAGCCTGTTCCCATAGGGTCTTGTTTACCTTGCCCCAGCTTCGGTGGGGGGGCAGTGAGGTGCTTGGAGCTGGTGTGCTGGGAAATGGAGATGGTAAAGTGGATGATGACGTGGTCGATCCAGGTGAGTTCAGTAACATGGGTAAAATTGATTCTGTCGGTAGAAGTGAAAATGGCATCCAGTATGTGTCTGGCTGTGTGCATGGGTTTGGTGACCAGTTGGGTGAGGCCGATGTTGCTGAGGTTCTCTATGAGGGAAGTGGTTGTGGTGTTGTTGGGGTCGTTAATGTGGAAATTGAGATTGCTGAGTAGGAAGTAGTGGAGGGAGTCGATGGTGAGGGTGATGATGAGGTTGGTGATGGCATCACAGAAGGCTGGGCATGGTCACGGGTGTTTGAGGAGGGTGTTCGCCATGTTTCAGTGATGAAGGCGACATCTGGGTCATGTGTGGTGATGGTGTCCCAGATTTCTATGGCGTGTTTGCAGGATGCACTGGAGTGGTGCTTGGTTGTTCATAGTCTTCTGTGTGGGTGCAGTGTGGCCGTTAGTGTGTGCAGGTGGGCATTGGTTGCAGGAGAAACAGCAGTGTAGGCAGGTGAATGGTCCTTAGGTTGAGCATGAGGAGGCTGTGAAGCAGCTGTTGATGGGGTGTCTGATGTTCAGTGCCTGGAGCTCCTTGGTGGTGTAGTGCTGGGAGATGGGAGGACCAGCTGGGGAGCTGTGAGTGGCCTAATGGGTGAGGTACTTCTCAACGAGATGACGCTGCGGCCTCCATTATATGTCATGGGGGGAGGAAGGGGCCACAGTGGCAGTCAGGAGGTATTGTCAGGGGCATCAGCAGATGTAATCAGACTCAGGAATGCAGGCGGAGCTGTCGTAATCAAGCTCAGGAATGCCTGTGGAGCTGTCATGATCAAGCTCAGGAATGCAGGCGAAGCTGTGACAATCAGGCACAGGAATGGGGGCAGAGCTGTCACAATCAGGTTCAGTAATGCGGGAGGAGCTGTCCGCGGCAGGCAGCAGGACCATAAAGCCGCTGGGGAGCTGTAACTGGCCCAATGGGTCAGGCACTTCTCACTGAGACCACGCTGGGGCCTCCATTATATGTCCTGGGAGGTGGGAGGAGCCAGGGTGGGAGGTGGGAGTGACAGTGGCACGAAGGAGGCATCTGTAGGGGCATCAGCAGATACAATCAGGCTCAGCAGACGCAAACAGGCTCAGGAATGCAGACGGAGATGTTGCAATAAGGTCCAGGAATGTTGGCAGACTATCAGCAGCAGGCAGGAGGGCCATGAAGAGGGTGTGGAGCTTTGACTGGCCCAATGGCCATTGCTCTTTTACTTATCATATGAAATTGCGTTTTCTTTTTTCAAGCAGTTATCCTGTGATTAACATGTTTTCATTTTCAGTATCAAGGCCAGGCAATGTTTTTACTATGATCACTCCTTGGATAGAGGATTTTTAAATGGAATAGCTCGTCCTTTGCTACTGTTATGGATTTAATAACTACTCAATAACATTAACATTGAAATGTATTTGTGTACTTACCTGCCTATTCAGTAACATTAAAATTGAAATTGATTTATGTACTGCACTGGTAGAAGCGTACAGACGTGTATGATATGAATAGGACAGGTACGGATATGGTCACCCTAGCAATGGTCATTAGTGATTCAAAATCCTACTGGCTACTAATTGAATTCCATGGCTTTGATACAGAACTCTCCTGGGCTAACAGTACTTCAGTTTGCACTACAAAGAAGTGTCATTTTGACACATTGCTTTGGCTTAATATACACCAGGATGTAAGAGGTAATGTATGGACTCTATGTTCTGCGACTAGTAGTACTCCACAGAAAGAGGCTGTATTGCTTATGCTGGCTATGTCATATGTTGGCACTTGGAAGTGAAAAAACAACAGTCAATATGTTCGTTCATGCTGATTGAAATCTATCCTACATCATTCCCTCCATAGTACATGTGCTGTCGAGGTGCTGCATATAGGGATTATGACCGACATGTTGGAGGGTAATGTAATGTGCTTTGTGGTAATAGCAAAGACCGTACCTTGAATACACAAGAGGCAAGGTGGCAGTGTCACACCAAATGGTTGCTACGGTGGCGGCTGCCCTACACACACATCCTATGCACAGTGTTCATTGGGGAACATGCCTAGGAATACCCAGTGGTTGTTATGAAGATGTGGCTACCTGGATTAGAATGCACTCTGCAGCAATTGCTTCCCCAAAAGGTTTAGGGGCAAACTTTGAATTTCATTACACACTTGAAAATGCCAGGAGTCCACAGGACTGGATATAAGCAGGACCATCTTACTTTATCCAGTGTTCACCTCTTGATTCACTGAAGCTCTGTACTGTGGATACAGGACTGGACCAGAGACAGAGTCCATGACTGTCTTCCTTTTAGGAGTTAGAACTAATTGGTTAAGACTGTGAAGCTGAGCCTTGCTAAGAAGGAGATAGTCTGGTTTGCATTCTGAGAACCTGCCTTGCACTACCAGAGTTTGAGATCCTTTGTGCCTGTGCTGTTATGAGATGCTTAACACTGGTAAATCTGACCAAGACCAAAGACAATGCGGGCCGGCTCTACCAACCCAACCCACTCGAAGAACTGCTGGTACAAAGCTGACGTGTGACAGTGTGAGAGACAACCTAAGAGGTGCTTCATATTCCTTATGAGCTCCTGCATTTTACAAGCATGAGGTCAACTTGTAACCCAGCCAGGAGCACCATGTGAGGAGCCTAACATTGTTTTTAGCCCAATAGCCCTTACTGAGTCAGTGCCAACCACTTAACCTGAGCCCATTGCTAGCGCTGTCACAGGCTAACTCAACAACCCTTAGCCTGCATGTACCACTGAAGGACAAAGCACCAGCAAATGTGGTTTCTTGCCTCAAATGACGTCCCAGAGCACAAACGGTGATAGGAAAATGTTTCTTAATATCCTAACGTTATTAAATATGCTTATTTAGTAATTAATACAAATTCTATTCCTTTTTTTATTAAAAAAAAGGCCAACAATGTTCAGCCAATATAGCTATTGTGAGTGATGCTTGTGCTGCCTGAACAAGAACCCATCCCCGAGTAATTATTGACTTGTAATCCCAGTATCCTATGAAATCCAAAGACTAAAAATTGGGCCCTATGCATTTCAGTGGGCTTCCAGTCGTATCTGGTTTCTGAATTTCAAGTGAAAGCAGCAACACTTATTACAAGGATTGCCTCTCTGCCTCTTTTCTTTATGCCTTCTCTTCTCCCTACCCTATTAATGCCTTTAATTTTCACTGCTTTCTATTCTACCCTCTTTGATTCCTCTCTTCCACCATCCGTGACTGCTTCCTTCCTTTCTGTGTCACTTTACATTTTTGTCTTTTTCGTTGATTTCCTATTTCCTTGTTTCTCCCATATCTTAAATTTCATTTAAATTGACATTATATTGCACTTACTAGCCCTGACGAGACATTACATTATTTTCCTTTCTTTGTTTGTTATATTCCTATTTCTCCCTACTCTTCTTTTTCTTCACATGATATGGCCAATGCTTAAACTCAAAATAAAAACATCATCAAAGGCAAAAATCTGTAAGAAAGTAGCTTGGCTTGCACTGAATTCAGGTTCCAGCCCACAGAGATCGAATGAAGGTCCTAGGTCCTTACCGTTTTTCAAACTCAAATAGCAATGTTATAAACAAGCCTTCAACATGTAAGAAGAAAGAGTGGCCACCAAATCAAGCACTCAAAGATCAGGGTATGCAGTTCATTTTTCTGATCCCTTAGTGGGGTAAAACCCTGATCCTAATAGTGGTAACAATCTACAGGTAAAAGACCCAGGCAAGGGATTCTCCAAGCTGGAAACAACTCCTTCCAAGAAGGACTGGGAATCACTGATACTCTTTATTTCAAACTTTTAAAAAAAGGGGAAAGGAAAATCAAAGATCTGCCCCCTTGACCGATCACGCCTCCTTCAAATATTTAAGGAAGTTCAGAGCTGCTCCTAGTGGGATTTGTCATGTCGGCGGGTAGCGACGTACTTTGAGGTATAATTCAACGCAGGCTTGCCCACACGCATTACTCGGGGAGCAGAGCAGGAGCTCCAGGCCCAAGGTATTGCAATTGTGGTGGGTCGGTTAGCAGATGTTGGTAATGGGTCTGCCAGTTTCTTGCAAGCATAGGTCCTGGTGTTGTGGACGGAGGATTGTCTGCAAAACCAGTGGAACTTCCTCTTTTGACCTTTCCTCTTTACAAAGACAATAAGCGAAAATATATGAGTTTGTGTCCACTTGAGGAGAGTGATTACAGTATCGGTCCCTAATGATCTGTTTTGTAAGTCCTCTCTGGGCTCACCCACCTTGGCTACTTTTCAACAAAGTCTCATGAGAATTAGAAGCGAGTTATGTTTTATGATTTTTTTCATAGGGCAAAGGGCAACTCTCCTGGAACGTCTGGGCTACAAGAATGTTCGAAATGTATTTCATTCTATTCTGAAAGATCGAAATTATCTATTTATCTTGGAGGAAACGTAATTGCAGGAAAGACCACACTGCAATGGATTTATTTGTTGTGTAAAAAGCACCGATCCAAAAATTCATGGCTGCCCTTCCAGGAGCAGCTTATTTTTGTCTCCGTTCTGTACGGGAAGGATGGGGTGACTGTCTGTACCACATGTGATTAGGTGTTGGCTTGTTATCAACATCCCTCCTAATCCCCTTGCATTTGAGGAAAATCTTAATAATCTTGAAAATTATCTGTATAATTGCAGTGTACGTTTTTTGCCCCCTTGCCTTATTTTTTCAGTTTATTTTAATTTTAAAATGTCATTGCACTCTCTGTTTAAACTCTATGGTGATTTATTAACTATATATGAAATCCCCACAGCATCTGCTGGAGTAGGGGTAACAAGTGGTAAAGCATGTTAGCCCCACACACCCCGATAAATGTATATGATCCATTTCTATCTGGTAGGGCGGTCAAAGCCACTTTTATCAATTCTACGAGTGTGTCAGCAATAGATTACACATGTACTAACTGAGCAATACAATTAAAAACTCGATTTAAAGGAGACCAATCTCCTTTTCAGTGACCATCGCCCTATGGAAATCTTTCTTAAGGGCCAATCCATTGTTGAAGATCTCAGCTGATTTAAGTTTATTTTACATCCGTAAACTTTGGGTCACGGTTTCTGTTGAAAATGTTCAATATTTGTATACCTTAGTCTTTGGCAGTGGCCTCTCACTCCCAGAAGCACTTTTATATAAAAAAAAGGTTGTTTATGTTGAAGGCGCAATTCAAACTTTGTAGAAGGAAAATGTGAATATAGTATGGCACTTCTCAGGGTGGTCCGAACGTCACTTGATGGGCGAGACATTGAACAGGATATGGCGTCATTTAGCAAAATGTAGCACTGACTAAATAAACCATGAATTAACAGTGCTATAAAGGAAGTACCTAAACTTAATAATACGAAAGAAGCACCTGTCTTCCGATCACCAATGGGAGTTAATAAATATAGCCATACTGGAGGGCAAGACTAAGGGCCAGATGTATGTATGCAGAATCGGGTCCTTTGCTACATGAAAATTGCATTTTGGCATGTACCAATGCTATTTTGTGATTCAGTAATTTATTTACAGAATCGCAAAATAGGTTTGCGAGTCGCTATTTGGAAGAGGCGTGCTGTGGGTGTCCCTTCCAAATAGCGAGTCGCAGTGATATGTAAGATTGTTTTGTGACTGTCAATGCAGTCGAAAAACAATCGCAGTTACACCAACTTCAAGTTGGGGGTAATCCATTCGTAAACGGCAAGGTGCTTTATTTAAAAAGCAGTCACAGACATAGGGGTCTGCTGTCCCCAGCAGGCCACCATCCCTATGAGTGCAGCCATTTCCCTTGGGGTCGCAAATTGTGACCTACCTCATGAATATTGATGAGGTAGGTCATTTGTGACCCCATTGGGAATCACTAAATGTGTCTGAGACAGATTAGTACATTTCATTTCGCGAGTTTCTAATTGTGAGTCGCAAAAAATCACAATTAGAGACTTGCAAAATGAAATAGTCATACTTTTGGCCCTAAATACTTCTGGTGATGGGACAACTCAGAAGCTACTATCTCCCCTTGTACCTTAGAGGCCCAGGTTAATGAATCACAGTGGGGGAGAGGGGTACATTTCCAAATTATTCAAAGGCTCACCACGATGCGCAGACCTCACTTTAGGGCCCAAATCAACAGCTCTTTCTCTGTTGATAATGACTCAAGAAACTGAGGTTGTTGCAGGCATAACAGATACAATGAAATATTCTCGTGCTTGCAGCCTTGACAGCACACCAGGAATCTGACGCATTTCCAGACTTCTAAATCTGGGAATACATCAGATTCCTTCGGGTTCCATGGGTGTTGTGTGGTAACACCCCAATCAACACCCAGGGAACGCCCCTTTCACAGAGTGCTATGCGTGAAAGGCATCCATATTTACGAGGTCATGAAAAGCCATGCAAGGTGGCTTTGTGTGCCTTTGTAAATATGGACTGGCACGCTGCGCCACTCGAGCATCAAAAAAATGACTCTCCTGTGCTTATTAGCAAAAACATGTGCCTGAGATTTTTATGTTCTTTATTAAAGAACATGGCGATTCCCACTATTTCTGTATAAATAATGAGAAGTCCTCAATACCATCTAGATTTTCTTTCATGTCGTATTGCTAAATTTGACAACACCTCTCAGTTTATATGTGGTGTTTAATTATGATAAATCAAAGAAAGTGAGAAAGGTAAAAACAATACTTGCAGAACTGCAAGAGTACTTAGTTTTTTGGCAGATAGGGCGTAATTGCTGTCCAAAAAATCAGTATATTACAAATCGGGGAGACCCAGGGGTTTTGGAGGATAATAAGATCCATTAATTAATCCAAAGATGTGTAGATACAGCGCTAATCAGGGCCACATTCAGGAATTCTTTGTATGAAGATTATGGCCCTCATTACAACCCTAGCGGTTGGTGATAAAGCGGCGGTGATACCGCCAACAGGCCGGTGGTAAAAAAAATGGGATCACGACCACAGCGGAAACCGCCAACATAGACAGCCACTTTAACACTCCGACCGCCACAGCGGTAGCAACAAACACTGCGGTGGTCACCGCCAACAGACAGCCGGAAGACAATGTACCGCCCACGATATTACAAGGCACCAATCCGCCAGCTTTTCTGGGGATGTACCAACGACATCAAAAGCACGGCGGAAACAGTACACTGAAGGGGAACCACTCACTTTCCAACACTCAACGAAGAACCAGGACGCCATGGAGCCTGAACTACAGGTCCTGCCGATGCTGGTGTATCTGCTATTACACCAGGAATATCAAAGATTGCGGCGGCGACCACGGTGAGTACTGCACCTGGCATACAGGGGAGGGGGGAGGAAAAAGAGAGTGACACACACGCAACATGCAACACGCAGCACACCCACCCCCACCCCCACCCTCACCCTCACCCACAACCCCATACAGACAAACACATGCAGCAACAGTACATGTACACCCCGTAACCCCCTGGAAGAACGCAAGGACAAAAGGAATTTAGTCAAATCAGTGATATTTAGAAAATGCAGATAAAGTTAACGATGGCAAACAACAATATATACAAATATTTACAATATGTACAGAGGGCCGTACACTGTCCTTTGCAAATGTCCGTGGCCCAGTGGTCCAACAAAAACATGGACAAAGCCCACACTTGACTCCTGCCTCAAAACGGAGAGAACACTGCAGGGGCATCAGGTCGAAAACACACAGGCACCTCAGGTGGAAGGGGGGGGCACCTCAGCTGGAAGATGGTACTATGCCACTGCTCCGTGAGGGGGCAAAATGCCTACAGTGATGTCCTGGGGAGTGCAAAGCCACAGTCTCTCAAGTGGGTGGTCTGCCCACTGCTTGGTCCTGGGGAGTGCACAGCCACTGTCCCTCAAGTAGGTGGTTTGCCCACTGCTTGGTCCTGGGGAGTGCAAAGCCACAGTCTCTTAAGTGGGTGGTCTGCCCACTGCTTGGTCCTGGGGAGTGCAAAGCCACAGTCTCACAAGTGGGTGACATGTTCCACTGGTTCTGGAGGGGGCCGTTTGCCCAGTCTGCTTCATCCTGCCAAGCATAGGGGGAGTGGATGCATATCTCCACTGGCTCTGGAGGGGGCCTTGTGCCCAGTCTGCTTCATCCTGCGAAGAATAGGGGGAGTGGATGCATATTTCCATTCATTCTGGAGGGGGCCTTGTGCTCAGTCTGCTTCATCCTGCCAAGGATAGGGGGAGTGGATGCATATCTCCACTGGTTCTGGAGGGGGCCTTGTGCCTAGTGATGCTGCACCTGGGATGTGGCAGTTACTATTCCGTCACCTGGGTGTCTGAGGCACGAGATGTGCAGGGAACAGGTAGCATGATACTCCATGGAGGCGGAGCCAGACTCCATCCTGCGGCAACTTTGGCTGCAAACTGCTGGTAGTGCCGGTGCTGGTGGTGGTGCTTCAAGTGGTGGGTGGAGGGTCCAGGCCGTCTCCTGCAGCCTTGGACGGCTGCCACCTGGGGATGCTGTTGATGACAGATGTAGTGGCACCGGCTGGGCATGTGGCGGTGCAGATGGTGGTGCCTGCGGCGGAGATGCTGCCGGTGCTGGCTGTATTGCAGGTGCTGGTAGTAGTGGAGGGAGACACCAGGCCGTCTCCAGCAGCCTCGGACGGCTGCCCACTGGGGATGATGCTGCTGACTGTTGTTGTAGCAGCGGCCGGGCAGATGGCGGTGCAGATGGTGGTGCTTGCTTTGGTGCTTTCCGTGGTACAAGGTTGCTGGGCTGTCAGGACTAATGGTGGTCACCAGTCCCTCACCTGGAGGCTCAGAGACCTGAAATGCCTTGCCTATAGTTTTATTGCCCTTCCCCACCTTGGCAGATGCTGCTGGGACCTTGGCACTGGCAGACGCAGTTTTGGAGGAGGCCTTGCTGGGTGGGTCGTGCGTCTTGTCCGTGCTGCATGCTGGCCCCTTCTTCACCTTGGCAGGTGGCGGAGTTGATTGGTCCTTTGCTTTGGTCGGTGGCACACTGCCAGCCCTGACGGGTGCCCCCTTTAATCCTCTGGGACTTGCAGGTACCACAGCGGACGTCGACTTGGTGGCTGAGGTGCTGACCTGGGATCTTGACACCCTGGCCCTAGGGGAAGGACAGGGGGAGGCGTAGGGAAGAGGTCAATGTTAGCCAGGAAAAGTTTTTTAGACACACTGGGACGGGAAGATGGAGGGTGTTTAGGAGTGGAGGAAGAAGGAGTGGTTGTAGGAGGTGTACGTCTGCTGAGTTTGGGCGAAGGTGCATGGGCTGGATGCTGTTGTGAGGTGGATGGCTATTGAGTGGTTGTGTGTCTGCATTTATGTACTTTGGGAGGAGGGCTCACAGACACACTGGGAAAGGACATCGGGGACGTGTGCATGGTTGTGGGGGTGGTGAATGCCCGTGAGGGGTGTGTAGTGATGGGAGTGCTGATGATAGAGGTAGTGGCTGATGATGTACTGCATGCAGGTGTGAGTGTAGACGCTACTGGGAGGGAGGTAGACAAAGAGGAGAAGGGGGACACAGTGGAGGGAGTGGATGTTGGTATGTTTGCATGGGTATGGTGCTTGTGTGAGTGCCTGTGAGATGATGTGTGATGCTTATGTTTTCCTGAGCTACTTTTGTGTGTTGATTTGTGTGCATGCTGGTCTGAAGGTGTGCTTGGGATAGGGTGAGGTAGGGGGGATTAGGTCTGGGTAGTGGAAGTTGGAGGGGGGAGGCTAGACACAGGGACAATGGCTGCCATCAGTGCTGAGGCCAGAGCCTGAAATGCTCTCTGTTGGGCCGCCACACCAGAATGAATGCCCTCCAGGTATGCATTTGTTTGTTGTAAATGCCTCTCGACACCCTGGATGGCATTCAGAATGGTTGACTGCCCAACAGAGAGGGATCTCAGGAGGTCAATGGCCTCCTCACTGAGGGCAGCAGGGCTGACTGGGGCAGGGCCTGAGGTGCCTGGGGCGCAGGAGATGTCCACCCTCCTGGGTGAGCGGGCACGGGAAACACGCTGAGGGGCTGCTGGGAGGGCAGTGCTGGTAGGGGGGGTTGCGGCTGTACCTGTTGATGGGGTGGGAACAGAGGTGTCCACCACCGCCAGGGAGCTTCCATCGGAGGAGGAGTCGCTGTCTGTGGTCTCCCCTCCTGTCCCCGTCATGGTGCTCCCCTCACCCTCTGTCTTTGGGGTGCCATGGATGTGGTGTGAGTGATATGTGTGAGGATGTGTGGGGTGATGTGTTGGGGTGTATGCTGTGATGTGCGTGAATGGTGTATGGGTGATGGTGGTCTGTGCCTCTGATTGAGTGGGTGCTCTTTGCTTGTCTCTCTGTACTTGGTCTCTTTTTTTCATAGAAAGGGTTGTGGGTAATGTGGGTGTGTGTTTTATAGTGGTATGAGTGTGAGGGTGTGTATTTTGAGCGTGGCGGTGTGTATCGCCAATGGTTTACCACGGTTGACTGACCGCTGTGTTGATTCGTGGGTCGTGATACTGTGGGCGTATTCCTGTTGGCGTAACGGTGTGGGTTTTGCTATCGCCAGTTTATCACTGACCTTTGGTATGGTGGACTTGTGTGGGTGTCTGTACTGTGGATATATTCTGTGTGTGGGTCATAATACCCGTGGCGGATTACCACCGCGGTCACTGTATGTTGGCGGCCGTCGGCACGGCGGTAGGCGGCATTTACCGCCAGGGTTGTAATGAAGGCCTATATCTGTTCATGAGTTTTTTTACAAATATTTCTATAAGATGAATTCTAGGAAATAAATATACCTGACATACAAACTAAGGCATTTGGCAATGACTTTTGTACCCAGTCCTTATACCATCTATTTCTTTTGAGTTGTATACATGCCACTAAAACAAAGCAAAACCTTGAGCAATGCCCTGTGTGCCCAGTACTTGTGCCAGCATTCATGCACTTTGAGCACTTGGTGTGGAAAATTGCCTTTGCTCATGCCCAGTACCCATGCTCACTGTACAAGCAGGGCATGGCATTTGGCTGTTCCCGGTGGCTGTAAAGGAATAGCATGCTTATGGCCATGCTCTGTACTGATGCCCACATTACCTACAGCCATGCCCTGCAGCAAATGGGTGCAGGTGGAAGACCATGCTATAGATCACCCAATTCTGTCTAGCAGTGAAAAAGAAGACCATGCGAATAGCTGTGCCAACAATAAATCTAGGGCATGGCTTGCTGCCATGTCACTTGGCCACTGGATACAGACCAGAGGACATTAATACACTGTGCTAAGTGCCTTCAGGGCATATCTGCTGGCCATGTCTTGGTGATACTGCAGGGGTGGGTATTGGTTGCACGGAATGGCTGTAGTCCACACTCTTTCAGTACAGAAGGTACAACTACTTAGTGTTGGGCCCAAAGCATTGCCCTGAACCTAGGTTGCTGCAAGACCATATATCATGCCCTGCGGGCACCATGGGCAGTGAACAAAGTATGTCACTTAAAATCGAAAACAAGTACTAAAAATGTTCATTAAATGGATGTTATGACTTTCTGTTAAGATCATATACTAACCAATAGCATAACCATTCTTAAACAGTGGTTATCATTGCTGCCATGGACCCTGATGGCAGTAAGGTTACTTTCCCCTGTACACTGGTTGACCAGTAAAATACAGCTGTAATTGGGTAAAGTGGGCTCCTAATATCCCTGGACCCAGGTGCCAATACACTTGATGCACTATTGGTAGCTACATCTCTGAGAGAGCCCCCTTCTCCTTGGTCTTGCAGATATGGTCCAGTGCTGAAAGGCCAAAGTAGAGCGAAGCCCCTTCCCTAGGCCTTGCAGCGCTGGCCCATGCCTATAATATCCATAGTAAAGGCACCAGTGGCAAACCAATGGTGCAATAGGGCCTGGTGCAAGCAAGGTAAGTTGACCCTCCCTCCATCCACAAGCTGGATAGTAAAATTTAACCTTCATTTGTGTGCACTGGGACCCTCACAACTCTGAGCTTGGTGCATGTGATCATGTTCTATAGGTTGTGTTTCAAAGGGACAGACACATTGTGAATCAGCTGTAGTTTTTTTATCTGTGTCACCAGCAGGCCTAAATGTAGGGTATTCCTCTAATTTTAGCATGTGGATATCAAGGCTGATGCTAGTGATAGCAAACAGATGTATTCACAGCAATTGTACAGAGAAGAGTGCTTGATGCATTTACACTCACAAGTTAGAGATATCCTCATTGGCTTTAACTGTAGATGTAAGTATGCACTACCACTCTCAGTAACTTGGGGCATATTTATGAGAAAGTCATGTAGTGCAGCAAGCCACCTTTCTGCACTGCATGGCAGGGAAAGGGCTGGAATGAGCCATATTCCTGCCTCTTCCCTGTGCTGGTGCCATTTTGACTGCCTAGCGCCAAAGCAGGCACGCATGCAGCATGGTGCAAGGGTGCCTGCATTGTAAGGATTCTTTTTGTGCAGGAATGTTTACCTGCAGAATATAGCACACATAGTAAGAAGAAGAAACACGGAGAAATAAGGATATTTCTCCTGGTTACCCCTCACCTAGGGAGGCATAGCATTTTGGCACATTCCCAGGTCTACCACTTTTGGTAAATCTAGAAATGTATCAAAATCCATGGTTGTTGCACGCCTCCCTGGGGTAGAGTAATGCAATGCACTGATTTGTGCTGCATTGCATTACTCTGGATTTATCAAGCCACTCTGGCCCACGCAAGGTGGCCTTGCAGGGCTTGATGCATCACATTTTGGAGTTGCACATGCACCATGTTGTGTGGTGCAACAGCAAAGCAAATCCCTCATAAATACGGCCCAAGATATTTGCAGAGACATTATAGGCTGTGGCCGTTACACTAAGAAGCAATAGAACTTTCAACATCTAGAGAAGATTGTGAACAATAAAAAGGCTGCATTTTCCATCTCAGGGAGCATATTTGGAAACGTGCAAATATTTGTGGCTTTAATGACGTCAGATATGATGACATTGGTGAAGTCATAGGAATCTCTAGGGTTTTGGCACACTGAAATGGTAACTGATCTTAGTAGATAACCATAATATTTCTTAATGAAAGATTTTCTGAGCAAATATTTGTGGATTCTTTGGCGATCCATGTTAATAACTTCCAAGATTTTACCTGTTGTCTTATGTTACAATTACAATACTGTCCCAGTTCGTCTTTTTCTGGCCTGTCCTGTGATTTTTCCACTCAAATATTCAACAATATGTGAATACATTGGAGAGGATGTTCACCAATTAAACCCCAAGGCTCTGTTGGTTATGTGGTGCCCCCAGAGTCCACCTCTTCGCTAGTCAAGAGTGGTTACTGCTTCCTTATACTAGGCTATGGAGAGGCTGGGCGATGGGTGATAGATGATACTAGTGCAGGCTCTTTGCCTGTGCCCCTGCTGGGGAAGTGGCCTACCATCCCTCCCGGGTAAGAGGGCTCCTGTTCCCCCCTACCAGGAGTTATTTATTCTGCCCACAATGTGTATGAACTGTCTGTTGCTTGTGTGGCATGTTTCATGTTTGTTATTTAGGATGTCCTATATAGGGTGCAGTGAATGCCTGTCCAACATGTTTGATCTCTTTTAGATTATCCTTTTCCAGCATATGGAGATTGCAACCTGCATGCTGTATGTTGCAGGACCCTTAGCTTAGAAGACCAGCAGATGCTTAATGTGCTGGCAGCAATACAATGACATCATATCAGCCACGCATTAATGCTAGCAATGATCAGTAGAAACCATATTATCAATGTTAAGACATACTTTCAATACTCCCAGTCAGTACTGAATTTCTAGCAGTAAGGTAACAGTGTCTCATACTCCTGAATTAATGTGCCTCCTACTATTATCTCATAGTACTATCCTTGATTAAATAGGAGGGTCAATATTCAGGAAAACACGAGAAGACTGTTTAGGATTCCTCAAAAGTCTTGCCTGGGAACCCGGTCAGTTTCGTTACGCCACTGCTTTATTTCAGTTTGATTCATGTCAGTTTTGGTAATAAAAAAGATACATGATAAAAAAAACAGACATTTTGCACCCACCTTCATTTTATCATCAGCTGTTTTTAAAAATGAGCCAAGTACCGAACTGCAAATGCTCACAATTCACCCCCAAAAGATAAAGTTTCGTGAGCCCCTCCAATTTAAAGTCTGTTGCATCCCCGCTAACCGGCGTGTTCTTTGGGTAAAAGGAGTACCGCCGAAAAGGGAGTGTGTCAGGAAACAAATCATACGGTTTTGTTGTTTTTATTTCTTTGTACATAAGACCGAAATAATAGTCAATTAAAAATAGGTTATCGCGATTGCCACTGGTTGCTGGGATACCTGTTACCTGAAAATTAGATAGCAACCTTGGTGAGGCAGTATTTCATCCTTGTGGAGAATACACGCCCTTCGAAGGCTGCTGCCCTCTTTCCGCTTAGTGTTTTGCTTAACTATAATCAGGGTAAGGAGGTGGGCTTGATGTGTACATTCTCTATTTTCTACTCCACCACTAAACAATATTCTATGCGGGCGGGAAGTAAGGAGTAAACCACGGCTATTTTGTACAGTTCGAGTGGCAGTTTCCTGTTTGCGCACCAGCACGGCCGAGAGAGGGCTCTGGTCATTGTCTGCCTAGAAAGGGATGTTAAACATAACTGCACGGCATAGAAACATGAATGAAAGGGCTGCAGCAATAATTACCCATGAAGTACTCGCCTTGTTTATAAAGGCTTTGACTTTCCACGACCGCCTGAAGCCTTGTGCTTCTTAACTCCTTCCACCCTCCTTGAGAGCGTCCGTTCCGCATGTACCGCGATCTGGAAGCAGCCTGATGATAGGCCTGAGGAGCTAGTATTCATTCGGAAGGGACACTCAGGCAAAATTCATCCGCCTTCTTACAAGTACCAGAGGCTGTAATGCACTTATTATATAGAAGACGCTTGTGGAAGAGTATTTCCTCCCCCAGACTCTAAATAAGGCACTTTGGGGGTCATTACAACATTGGCGGTAAAAGCCGCTTACCACCGTGCAGTAGACCGCCAACATACCGCCGTGACCGTGGAATTCCGCCACAGCTATTATGACCCACATGTCGGAATCCGACAAAATTCAGACACCCACACAAGTCCGCCACACCAAAGGTCAGTGATAAACTGGCGAAAACAAAAACCTCCACCGTCACGCCAACAGAAATACGCCCACACTATCACGACACACAAATCCACGTGGCGGTCTTTCAACCGCGGTATTCCATTGGCGGTACACACCGCCGCGCTCAAAATACACATACTCATACAAAACACCGCCACATTGGACAATTCAAAATACACACACCTGATACACATACACACACCACTCCCACACACCCATTACAATATAAAACACACACCCACATCACCCACAAACCCCTATGACCAAAATCACAGAGAGAAAGCCAGAGAGAGACACCAGCATCCACAAACTACCATCCACAGGCACTCAACACCATCACCCACACAACTTCCACGCACAAAACACCACACACCACTACATATCACCACACTTATCACCACACACACCACCCCACACATCACCTACACCACCCCATGGCACGGCAAAGACACCCCAGGTTCTCGGAGGAGGAGCTCAGGGTCATGGTGGAGGAAATTGTCTGGGTAGAGCAACAGCTATTTGGAGCACAGGTGCAGCACACCTCAATTGCAAGGAAGATGGAGCTATGGCGAAGAATAGTCGACAGGGTCAACTCAGTGGGACAACACCCAAGAAATCGGGACGACATCAGGAAGAGGTGGAACGACCTACGGGGGAAGGTGCGTTCCGTGGTCTCCAGACACCACCTGGCGGTGCAGCGGACTGGCGGCGGACCCCCACCTCCTCCCCCACAACTAACAACATGGGAGGAGCAGGTCTTGGCGATTCTGCATCCTGAGGGCCTCGCAGGAGTTGGCGGAGGAATGGACTCTGGTAAGTCAAACCTTTAACTACCATATCCCCCACCCTACCTGCATGCTATCACAGACCCCCACCCTCGCCCCCTCCCCTATCACTCCAACTCCTCACAAATGTACTAATATCTCAAACCACACATCCCAACACCAAGCCCAGCATGCAACACCAACGCATGGACACCCATCACTAAAGCATGCACACTGCACATACCCATACACCCCCTAAACCATTATCACACAAGCCCCCACACAGGAATGCTAGCACTGGGGTACACAGTCACCCACCCATTGCACACCATGACACACACAGATGCAATAATCATGCTTTTACACCCCTGCAGGACCACTACCCAACGTCACCAGACAGGAGGGTCCAGACATCTCCACCCCACCCACAGAAGAGGCCCACAGTGATGACAGCAGCTCTGTCCAACTGGATCCAGATGACCAGCCCAGACCATCGTGGGCCTCGGGACAGTCGGTTCCCCTCACACAGGCACAGGCCACCACAGACCTTCCACCCTGTGGTAACACCAGCGCAGCACCCGCTCAGTCGGCCCATACCTCCGTCCCCAGGACACGTCAATCAGCTGTGTGTCCACCACTACAGGGAACCCAGGATAACCCACCACCCCAACAACAACAGGGACCTGGGGGCAGTGGCAGTGGGCACACGGTCCAGGGGACGGAGGCACAGGAACACAGGGGAACTGGGAGGGCTGCTGTGCGACAGGGGGCGGACAGGCCAAGGGAACCCACTCTCCACAAGGCCCTCTCCTCCATCATGGGAGCATACCACCACTCCCAGGAGACGATGGCAACGGTCCTGGCCAAGTTTCAGGAGACCCAGCGCATGCAGGAGGAACAGTATTTGGGGTTCAGGGAGGAACTCAGAACCATCAGCTCCACCCTGGGCACCATCGTAGGGGTGCTGAAGGAAATACTCAACACCAGGAGGGACACTGTGGCACTCCATGGGGCCCCTGACACTAGCATGGACAATGAACTGCCTACCACCTCCGCCGGCACTAGTGGACAGGAGGCACTGCCACAGGACCACCACACCAGCACCCCACCCCCTGAAGATGGAGAACCACCCCGCAAGCGGTCCCTGAGATCCAGGAACAAGACAGAGCATGATGCCAAGACCCCGCCAAGAAATGAAACCACCCTGATTGTCAAGCCACTGTCCCACCTTGTCACCCTATCCATATTGGAACTGCCCCAGCTCCACTTCCTATGCCCATATGGGCAATGCACCTGTGAGATTAATAGACTGGACTCTGCCATGGACACTCCTCCGCCATCACCCCTCACCATTTAACTCCCCCCACCAATATTTTGTATGGAAATAAACACACCTAAAGCACCAAAATCTCTGGAGTCTGTCTGTGATTTAGAAATAGTGTATTTGCAATTACAGTGACAACATTTCCAGGAAATAGTAATGTCAACATACCAATGTCAGACAGCTCTAGTCCATGAGGAATCTAAGCAGATGACACACGTTGGAAACCACACCTGTGAAACCGTAAGGGAAAATGACAACTCAGTGACCATACACTGGGTGAAATCGACAGACAGGATAGAGGTAGAAGTGTAAAAGTACTTGTAGTAAGCAGGAATGTATTCTCACCTGTGTGTCACTGGAAATATTGCTGGATGACTGAGTCTCTGTTGTCAATGTCTTCTTCTTCTGCTTCCTCCTCATCACTGTCCACAGGCTCCACAGCTGCCACAACACCGCCATCTGGACCATCCTCCTGCAGAAAAGGCACCTGTCGTCGCAAAGCCAAGTTGTGAAGCATACAGCAGGCCACGATGATCTGGCACACCTTCTTTGGTGGGTAGAATAGGGATCCACCTGTCATATGGAGGCACCTGAACCTGGCCTTCAGGAGGCCGAAGGTGCGTTCGATCACCCTCCTAGTCCGCCCATGGGCCTCATTGTAGCGTTCCTCTGCCCTGGTCCTGGGTTTCCTCACTGGGGTCAGTAGCCATGACAGGTTGGGGTAATCAGAGTCCCCTAATAGCCACACCCGGTGCCTCTGGAGTTGACCCATCACATAAGGGATGCTGCTATTCCGCAGGATGTAGGCGTCATGCACAGAGCCAGGGAACATGGCATTCACATGGGAGATGTACTGGTCTGCCAAACATACCATCTGTACATTCATGGAATGATAACTCTTCCGGTTCCTGTACACCTGTTCACTCCTGTGGGGGGGGACCAAAGCTCCATGGGTCCCATCAATGGCACCTATGATGTTAGGGATATGTCCCATGGCTTAGAAGTCACCTTTCACTGTAGGGAAGTCCTCCACCTGAGGGAAAACGATGTAGCTCCGCATGTGTTTCAGCAGGGCAGACAACACTCTGGACAACACGTTGGAAAACATAGGCTGGGACATCCCTGATGCCTGATGCCGTGGCCACAGTTGTTTGAAAAGACCCACTTGCAAGGAAATGGAGCACTGATAGCACCTGCACTTGAGGGGGGATTCCAGTGGGATGGCGGATTGCTGACATAAGGTCAGGCTCCAACTGGGTACACAGTTCCTGGATTGTGTCACGGTCAAACCTGTAGGTGATGATCAAACTTCTTTCCTCCAGGTCCACCAGCGGTCGGTACACCAGAGGATGCCGCCATCTCCTCACATGTCCCTGCGGACGGTGCCTATGAAGGACAACAGCGAGCACAGAGTCAAACAACTCAGAGGTATGTACCCACAGTCTACACAGAACACCATTCATACACAAAATGTGGCCTGTATGGTGTTGTGAGACTAAGCCTAGGTATGTGTGACGCAGTTGGTAATTAGGCCATGTGGGCCCCTGAAATGGCGGCTGCCTGACCTGTAAAGTGGGACAATGGGATGTGAGGTAACTGTGCTGACGTTGTACACCATCGCGGTAGGCGGTCGAAGACAGCGGCGCAAAGCTGCATTGGTTAACATTGGACCCTATGGGTCCCAGTAGCCAATGACGATGTACGCCGGCGGTGATGGTACGCACCGCCGCGGACGTGACCGCCATTTTCTAACTGTTGAATCACTCGATACCTGATCTTCGACAGGAGAGGCCCTACACTGCAAGTGCTGCTGTGACCTCAGTCTGGAAGAGACAATGGCTCGTGCGTCTGGGGAAAGGGCCCTTGCCTTCACTGCAGTGGAGTTGGAGAAGCTCGTCGACGGGGTCCTCCCCCAGTACGCGCTACTCTACGGTCCTCCAGACCAACAGGTAAGTACACAGGGAGCAGGTTGTATGGGCTATGCCTGTGTGGAGAGGGCTGGTTGTAAGAAAGAAGGGGGCAGAGTTCTGCGTGCATGAAAGACTGTGAATGCATGTGCCACATGGCAAGGGTAGGGATGTGGGCCACTCACTTTGACGGTGCAGTTGGTAATGACTTCTCTTCTTCCCCTGTACATTTCATGTAGGTCAGCGCCCACCAGAAGAAGGATATTTGGCGTGCCATCGCCAAGGACGTCCGGACCCTGGGGGTCCACCACAGACGGAGCACCCACTGCCGGAAAAGATAGGAGGATATTCGCCGCTGGAGCAAGAAGACGGCGGAGGCTCAGCTGGAGATGGCCTCCCTACGTGGGAGGGGTGCCTGTCGAACCATGACCCCCCCTGATGTTCCGGATCCTGGCGGTGGCCTACCCGCAGTTGGATGGGCGCTTGAGGGCATCACAGCAGACACAAGGGGGTTAGTACACTATCATTCAGCTGACTTTGCGCGCAGTGAAGGTGTCTGGGTGGGGGAGGAGGGCTGTGGGTTCTCCTAGGCCAGGGTGAGTTCCGTAGGCTAAGCCCATTCGTAAGGCATGGCCCTGTGGCCCCCCACCCCACCTCTGTAGAGTGCCAAGTACAGCTATTCATGCACCTGTGTCATCTATGTGTGCAGATGTCGTCCATAGCCTTGTAGGCCATTTCCCAGGAATTGCATCTGTAGAGCCCAACAGCGAGACGTAGAGCAGGGGGCTGCTGTGTCTGTATTGTCCGCCAACAATAGCGATAAGCCATGCACTCAACCTGTCTTTCTTCTGTCGTCCCCCCCCTTTTTATGGTCTCCCTGTTCTTGTGTGCATTAGCATCATCAGGCAGAGGTACAGTGGCACTGGAGCACGAGGGAGCTGCATCCCACATGGGCATGGAGGCCCACACTACGGACTCAGAATACACCAGTGGGACGGAGGGCGAGGGGAGCACCAGCGGTCACAGGATCTTCAACCAGCGACACGGACTCATCCTCCGATGGGAGCTCCCTTGTGGTGGCGGCAACATCTGTGCCCCCCACTTCTACAGGTACAGCCGCCACCCCCCCCCTACCAGTACAGTCCTCCCAGCAGCCCCTCAGCGTGTTCTCCGTGCCCGCTCACCCAGGAGGGTGGGCATCACCTTCGACCCAGGCACCTCAGCCCCTGCCCCTGTCACCTCTGCTGCCCTCAGTGAGGAGGCCATTGACCTCCTCAGGTCACTCACTGTTGGGCAGTCTACCATTTTGAATGCCATCCAGGGTGTAGAAAGGGAGTTGCAACACACAAATGCATTCCTGGAGGGCAATCATTCTGGTCAGGCTGCCCTTCATCGAACCGTTCAGACTCTGGTCTGAGCACTGATGGCAGCCATTGTCCATGTGTCTAGCCTCCCCCCTCCAACTTCCTCCACCCAGACCCAATCCCCTGTACCTCTGCCTATCCCAAGCACACCATCAGACCAGCCTGCACACACCTCACCACACAAGGGAAGCTCAGGCAAACATAAGCACCACACATCCCACAGGCACTCACGCAAGCATCACACACATACAGACACACCAACATCCACTGCCTCCACTGTGTCCCCCTCGTCATCGTCTCCCTTCTCCCTCCCAGTCTCGTCTACACTCACACCTGCATGCACTACCACTACAGCCACTACTTCCCGCATCAGCACACCCACCACCACACCCCGCTCACGTGCACTCACCATCCCCACTACCATTTACACGTCCCCTGTGTCCTCTCCCAGTGTGTCTGTGACGCCCCCTCCGAAGATACACAAACGCAGGCACATACCCACTCAACAGCCATCCACCTCACGACAGCCTCCAGCGCATGCACCTGCACCCAAATCCACAAAAGTGACACCTCCTACAACCACCACCTCTTCCTCCCCTCCCAAACCCCCTCCAGCTACCCATCCCAGTGTCTCCAAACAACTTTTCCTGTCCACCCTTAACCTATTTCCCACCAACCCCCGTCCAACTCATAGGTCCCGTACTAGCACCTCAGCCAAAAAATCTCCAGGACCGGTGGTGCCTGTTGTTACAGGTATGGGGAGTGCACTGGCACCAGGGCAGCCAGTGTGGCACGGAGCCACAGCACAGCCAGTCCCCCCCCTGTGAAGCACCAGAAGCTGGACAGTGCCCGGCGGGAGAGGGGGAAGACTCCAGCCAGCCAAGCCACTCACAGGGGTCCCGGGGGGAGTGTGGACTCAGCTGTGACTCCTCCCAAGGTGGGGAAGGGGCAGAAGAAACCTCCAAAGTCTGGGAGGAGCAGCACAGCGGAGAAGACCGCCATCATCCCCGCTGCCCAGGAGGCCACCGCCAGCCCCATCATCACTGCCCAGGAGGCCACCGCCAGCCCCATCGTCACTGCCCAGGAGGCCACCGCCAGCCCCAGCCCAGCTGGCCAGGAGGGCCCCGCAAGCCACAGCCCAGCTGACCCATGAAGCACCGCCAGCCACAGCCCAGCTTGGCAATGACGGGCCACCATGGCAAGGACTGCTGAACAGGACAAAGAACGCCATGGCAAGGACCGCTGAACAGGGCAAAGACCACCATGGCAAGCACCGCTGAACAGGCCAAGCACTGCTGAACAGGGCAAAGACCGCCATGGCAAGGACCGCTGAACAGGCCAAGGACCGCTGAACAGGGCAAAGACCGCCATGGCAAGCACCGCTGAACAGGGCAAAGACCGCTATGGAAAGCACCGCTAGCCCATTTGCTGCAGGGGCAGTGACGCAACTGGGACCGTCACGGGGTGAGTGCTGCACTCTGGGCACCAGTCCCCCTCCAGAACCAGTGGAGACCTGCATCCACTCCGTCTGTCCTTGGCAGGATGAAGCACTCTGGGCACCAGTCCCCCTCCAGAACCAGTGGAGACCTGCATCCACTCCGTCTGTCCTGCACAGGATGAAGCACTCTGGGCACCAGTCCCCCTCCAGAACCAGTGGAGACATGCATCCACTTGAGAGACTGTGGCTTTGCACTCCCCAGGATGGTACAGTGGGCAAACCACCCACTGGAGAGACTTGAGAGACTGTGGCTTTGCACTCCCCAGGATGGTACAGTGGGCAACCCACCACTGTAGAGACTTGAGAGACTGTGGCTTTGCACTCCCCAGGATGGTACAGTGGGCAACCCACCCACTGTAGAGACTTGAGAGACTGTGGCTTTGCACTCCCCAGGATGGTACAGTGGGCAACCCAACCACTGTAGAGGCTTGAGAGACTGTGGCTTTGCACTCCCTAGGATGGTACAGTCGGCAAGCCACCCACTGTAGAGACTTGTGAGACTGTGGCTTTGCACTCCCCAGGATGGTACAGTGGGCAACCCACCCACTGTAGAGACTTGAGAGACTGTGGCTTTGCACTCCCCAGGATACATCAATGGACATGGAGCCCCCTCGTGGATCTGGCGTTGTGCACTCATCCGGCTGAGGTGCCCCCCTTCCCTTCCCTTCCCCCTGAGGTTCCTGTTGTATTTCTATCTGATGCCCCAGCAGTGTTCTCTCCGTCATGTTCGGGTATCTTGTGTGGGCCTCAACCATGCATTTTGGGCCCAGTGGTCCACGGACTATGAATGGTGCAAAACCTGCACTACTAATCGTGGTGTATATTTTGTTTATTATGTATATATATATATATGTATATTTTTGCTTACTGTATTTTGATATATTACAATAGTTACACTCATTTCCTTTTGTCTTTGCATTCTTCCGGGGGGGTTGGGGGGTGTTACTGTAATGTATAGATAAGCATTGGTGTGTGTGTTGTAGTGGGTGAGGGTCGGGGTGGGGGTTGGTGTGTTGAGTGTGTGTGTCCCTGTGTTTTTGCCTCCCCCCTCCCCTATGTCGTAGGTGCAGTACTCACCGTGGTCTTCGCCGCCGGCGTTGATGCTCCTCGTAGAAGAGCAGGAAGACTAGCGCTGGGAGAATATGAAGTCCCGGCTCCATGGTGCCCTCCTTCCTCGTGGAGTGTGTAGAAGTGAGCGTTTTCCCTTCGAAATGGCTGTTTCCGCCGTGTTTTTATCCGCGGTAAATCCGCCCCGGAAAAGGTGGCGGATTGGCCTGTCATAATAGCGTGGGCGGTACATTGTCTCCCGCCTGTCTGTTGGCGGTGACCGCCGCGCTGTTTGTTTGTACCGCCGTGGCGGTCTGAGTGTTAAAGTGGCTGTCTTTGTTGGCGGTTTCCGCCACGGTCGTAATTGCAAAATTTTTACTGCCAGCCTGTTGGCGGTCTTACCGCCGCTTTAACACCGTCCGCCAGGGTTGTAATGACCAGCTTTATTTTGACTCTGGTAACAGTGAAACTGCTCAAATATGTCAGGGTCCCCTTTCACAGGTATTACTGCACCAGTTAGCAGATAGGCGGAGACACTCTGCTCTCTGATCATGTCTGGCGATGTGAACTCCAAGAAAGATCATCATAGAAATGTCGATTGATACAAGGAATGGATGACAGTTGTGTGGAACTGAAAGTGTACCCCCACTTTGGCACACATTCCCACTGCCCATATGTACGGGTACCAGCATTGACAGACACGTAATGTTTCTGCCAAAATGTTTCTCCCCCAAAATAGGCACTTCTATGGCCGAGTTCTGATACATTGATGTAATCCTATGCCACCCTGTTGGACCCTCCTACGTATAATAATGACCTTCAATTTCCCACTTGGTGGACCGTGTGAGTCTAACATGACAGGTGGACAGTCTGCTGACCAAACTCAAGTGGGGTCGTAAGTTTGGCCTGGCTTGATGGTTGCTGTGTATAGTGATATCAGATAGATAATGGTCTGATGAATGTCCAATGCCTCTTTGGGTATAAGTGGTGGTGGGCCTTAAGTTACAAAACTACCTCCACCAATTCAGTAAAATGATTGGAGGTACTGGAGAGAAAGAGATATATTTAATTAGTAGTTGCAGCCCAAGTATCTTTAGCCTCACAAATATAAAAAAGATAAATAATTTTGTCAAATATTGGCTCTCAGAAGATAGGAAAGGGAAACTTTTGAAATAGAGATGTACCCAAGGCACAAGGAACACTGTAGAAACTATGGCCCATATTTATACTTTTTTAGCACCACATTTGCGCCACTTTTTGATGCAAAAACGGCACTAACTTACGAAATACAATTGTGTTTTGCAAGTTTGTGCCACTTTTGCATAAAAAAATGATGCTAATGCGGTGCTAAAAAAGTATAAATATGGGCCTATGTACCCTTGCTTCAATAACCAGAGCCTAGCCAGGATGCAACAGAACTGGAGCAGACACCGCAGGAACGTTTGAAGAGTTGCATACAAGTGAGCTGGATAGATGGAACGCTTTGCCCACTACAGTTCTCGAGTGAGACCAAATGGCCTCCTAGGACTAAAAACAGACAAGATGAGACTTCTCTAAATTCTCCAGTAGTCTATGTAATGCCAACAGCTGAATGACACAAGCATTCTCCACAACCAAAGCCTGTGATAGAGGCATGGGCAACCAAATGTAGAGGTATAATACATTTTCAGACCTTCCAAGTGAAGAGAACCAACAAAGGGCTTTGTTGAACACTCTGTGGTGCATCTTCAGGGAAACAGGAAGTATGACAAACTGAAAATGTAACTCATATACATTGAACCTTAGAAACTTGCAGCAAGTGCTGGGCAGTAGAACATGGAATTACTCTTCGTAGCTCTCCAGTGACTCTGGTTACTCGTTAGGACAGACCATCAGTATTACCTATGCCTCTTCACCATCTTGCATGGTAAACTAGAGATCCACATATTCAAATCTTTCAGGTCCACCACAAATCTGAACCCCAAGGTAACCTCTGAAGACAATCAAATAGAACCTGTAGCTCTTCTCAGCATGTGGAACTGGGAAAATGGCATTCCTGGACTGCAGCTCATTTAACCCTGTTCTACAGCTGACATCTTAACAAGATTCCCAGATGAAGTAGTGACTCAGAATCCGGAGAAAGGGAGATTATTTTGATGCTGCAACCTTGAGAAATCACACTCAGAACCCAGAGATCCATCATCAAACTTTCTCAACCACCAGAGTGTCCAGTGGTGTACCAGTACTCCAGTCAGTCTAAAGGAGGTTTCCAGTCTTCCTGTAGATGAAAATTAAACTTCCCTCTCCTAGCAAGTGGAACATAAAATGGTTTGAACGATGCAGTTGATTTGAATAAAGAGAAACCAGACATATTCTTATCCGTGTCTTCTGGAAGTCAGAGTGGGACTGGAAAGGATGTCAAATGGCATATACAGTATAACATTCTTCTGATTGGCATCAGCTGTGAAGAACCATCCATTAAAAGCCACAGCCTAATTAGTCTGCTTGCTCTTCCATTCTGTCAGCACCCTTGAGCAGCCAGGCCAGTCAGCCTCCTCCTGCATCAGGTCATATAGAGTTGATAAGGTCTTATTGAGCAATTTCACACTATAACTTGACACCTGTCTGCAACGCCAGCAAGAAACTTACACACAACTCTTGGAGTGCAGTCTTCAACCTACAGTCAACTGGATCTCTAGGAAACCTGTTCTCCACTGACATGGACGGTCTCCCAACCAGATTCGGAAGCATAACATCCTTCAGATTCAGATCTTTATGTACAGCTGGGTATAGCTTTAACATAAACTTTGGAAAATAGAGCATCTACAGATCCTTCCTTTCCAAGAACACATACCACATTGATCGAAATAGAGGCCACCATGAAGTTGAAGAAGAAGCTTGTCAGTAGCATGGCAGCCTCCATGATCTACAATTATGCTTCCAAGGAACTGCTTGATTTATGCGGTCACAGCCACCTAATTTCTGGGGAAATGCAAACCACACACAGGTTGCACCATTGCCAAAATATCAATCTCAGGCTTACAGTGGGAGCTGAAAGTCTAAAAAGTCATGACTCTAACACCATTGAAGCCCACAAACAGTGGTTTCTATGCTAACCGAAAGGAAATTACAAGCAAAGGATCAATAAACCCAGTTGTGGACCCACCACCTTCCAGCATGTAACACAAAAGGAAAACTTACAACTTTCCAATAGAAAGATGAAGTACAGAATGTGACATGGGTAGGTGCCTCCTTTATGAGCTCTCACATGAATGGGGAGGCTTGAAGCAAAGTCTCGCCAGAAAGAACCAAAGTCTTAAAGGGTTTTACTTGAGGTGAATGCCCTTCATGAATGGTACTAGAAAGAGGAAAGGAGAGGTAATAAAATCCCTTGGGAGAGTAGGTGAGTGCCTGAAGCGGTGTGGTTAAGTGATTTTAAAGGCAGATTGTTACAGTATGTATGATCAGGTTGTGAGAGTCCTCTGAGGAGCAGAAGTGGGCACCTCCTTCAGTGTGGGGCTGGATTTCAGCGATAATAGGAAGAAAAGCGCAAGAAATGTCATCATTATGGAAATCAGAAAATGGACACAGTTCCTTTAAAAACTTGGCATGATTCTGAGGAACACTGGAAGAGCCAGTTTTCAGCTAACTCTAAGCCAACCATGAGCAAATTGCCTAGAATGATCCTGGTCAGTGTTTATATCCGTGGTATCAGAAATGGCTTGAGATGACCAGGAACATATCAGACTCCTGGCAGGGCAGTAAGGGCCTCATTTACACGCCCTTTGCACCACCATTGTGCCTTTTTTTTTACACAGCAGTGGTGTTAGCAGTGCATTACACTGCTCCAAATTTACAAACTGACCAATGCGTCCAATGCATCAGTTTGTAAAGCCCTGCGTCACATTATACCTGTACCAGGTATAATGTATGCAAGGTAGGCATTGCCACAGGAAAAGCCATGCAGAATTGACGCAGTGAAATTTACATTTCCCTGCGTCATTCTGTGTCAAACTTTTACCGCCTGCTCATGGCAGCCATAAAATTGATGCAGAGCTTTTTCCTATGAGAGACTCCTCGCATTGCTGGAGTTGCATCAGTTTAACAACGCTACTCCAGCAGTGCATGAGCATATCACCAACAGATGCTTCAGAATTTCTGATTCATCTGTGAAAACATGCGCCATGGTGCTATGTATTTTAAATACAGATCATCCATGGCATCGTTAGGGGATGCGTTAGCTTCTTGTAAATGGAAGACCACTACAGGACTAGCTAGTACAAAGAGTGTGTGCACTATTTCCCATACATTAGTACTCCTCGTTCTCAGGTTTTCCCCCACTGGTTTCTACTATAAACATGGGTGCAAACACCAATAAGCCTTCCTGCTAGGAAACCACTACTCCACCCACTGAGGGCAACTGCTGTGAAATCCCATCCTTCTAGGATCCCTGTATTTGAAGGGCTCCTCTAATAGCTGGATTCCTACAGCTATACTTATCCATGTCCATCTTAGCAGCTTCTGACATAGCTGGAGGTGGCCAGAATTGTAAAATACCTGAACTTGGCACCTAGCAAGAAAGTAAGTTGGTGCATATGGCAGGTCACCACTCTTGAGCTACGAACCCGGATGGGTAAAATCAGGTGGGGCTCCTTTTTTCATTCTTGTGGTTATGAGATAGTTCACAAAATATAAATGTACTTGACATTATTTTTGTGTTGTTAATTGTAGACCTTAAAATAATGCACACAACAAAAAATGTGCACAAGCATCTCTCTCTGTAAAACAGAAAAAGTATTATGAATTAATTTTCATCTGCTGGTCTCTGTATTTTTTCTTAGATGAAGCTGTAACTTTTCATGCTGAAGGCTGTAACACGTTGGCAAAAGTGAATGTCTTCATTGCCTATTATGCAGGAGCAGCTCGCCTGACTGGGGCTGGGTGGGGCAGGGGACCTGGGGGGCAGGAAAAGAAAATGTAAAAAAAAAAAAATGCTTTGCTGCCTCGCCCCTCTCCTCTCCCATTGCTGCTGCAAGCACAGGCTCCCAACCTGCCCTGTGCCAATCCTGACGCTGCTCAGAGCAGCGTCATGTGCCCAACCAGGGTGCTCCCAGGCAGACTGAGAGCCTGTGCAGGCTCTCTCAAGCCCAGCAACCGTGTTGCTGGGCTGGAGAGAGCCCTGTGTGCATGTGTGTTTGGCCTTGGCCGGCCCGAGATGGCCGGCCAAACACACATGCCCTCAGCTCATCACCCCCAATGCCACGTCCCTTTTACATGGAAAGGATAATAAACACAGTTTATTATCCTTTCCATGTAAAAGGATTTGCAGCGGTTGCTGCTGGTGGGGGGTGGGGGGGGGGGGTTGCGACACTACTCTGCCCATATGGAGGAGCCGAGCCTGCCATTATGTGAAGTTTCTTTCACCATGATACTTGCAGAAACAACGGTGCAACAATTATGATGTGACGATGTGCACCTAATGAATTCATGCAGTGTATTTTAAAATTGTTATTTTACTTTTGGTGGAATGATTATAGGAAGAATGACTGCACAGAAATTAATAATGTGTTTTGTACTTAACAATACATATGTCTATACTGAAAGCAAAAGAAATGTTTTTGTTTTTGTATAACACCTTGTTTCCTAAATCCGTTGCTGAATGACGGCGATGTATTTAAAAATGTTACAATTTGTTTTGTAGGACATATTGTTTGAAACAATATGAATGGCCTTGAGTTACTGTCAGTAGGGGTCTTTTTTATTTGGGCTTTATCTGGCTTATTTATCTGTTGGTCTGAGATGTTTTTCATTTGGAGCTCTTTCTTACATGGAGTCCTGGTCCCCACCTTTTGACTCCTGAAGACCCCCACTGAATCACTTCTGGAAGCCAGGGACCTGCAAGTAAATTGTACAATTTAAATTTCAAACATTAAAACAGTCATTCGCAAAACTACACAAACAGGTACACACCAAAGAAATACTTGAATTACTAAAGATTATGGGGCGGATTTACAAGAAGGTAACGCATTGGTCCCGATGCGCCACTTTTCTCCCATCCCCCTACCACCACCTAATGACACCATGGTTGCGCCGTATTTATAATATGGTGCACCATAGCAGTCGTTAGCACAATAGAGTCAAAGTTTTTGATGGTATTGTGGAGCTTTGCTGCACCATCGTCAACAATGTTGACGCTAGTGCAGCAAAGCACAGGGAGGCCCATAGGTTACTATGGGTGTGTCATTTTAATGCCTTGTTTGGGCAGGCATTAAAAATGCTGGAAACAATGGCGCAGTGAAATGTAAATTTCACTGCACCATTTGTTCGGGTTTTCCTGTGCTAAAACACCCCCTTGCATACATTATGCCTGACGCAGGCATACTGTGGTGCAAGGGTTGGCAAAGTGATGCAATGCTAGCATTGCATCACTTTGTAAATTTGTCGTGGGAAAAAGGCCATCATAGCATTAAAAAATGACACTAGGGCGATGCAGGGTGGCGCAAGGGGCCTGTAAATATGCCCCATAGTTTTTTATACAAAAAAAATATGTACAAATCAAAACATTTTAATGGGAAAGTTAGTGCTGTACCTCAGCGACTAACTTTTCAGAAAGTTGAATCCTCAGGTCAGATTCTACTTTTCCCAATCAATTTTTGTATTTATTTTTTAGGTACATAAGATCTGAGAAAGCTTTTTCACATACAAATATGGCGGGGAAAGGAAGTAAAACCTAAGTGCCTCTCATCTCTCCATCTCCCCATGTCACATGTATTTAATTTGTTTTATAGCACCTCTCATACCAGTGTAGGGTGTAGGAGCACTTTACATCACACACATACAGAGAGAAAGAATCACACATGTGTACACCATTTTATAGAAAATGTTACATAAGGCAAAGGGGACTGCAAAGTGTAAGATTCACATGCCATCCATACTGGTAGGCATTTTCTCAGAATGCATGGTCTGGAGAAGCACAAACTCAGGATTCAGAACATAACACAGTGGTTAGCATTGACTTTAATAATAAGAATGTATTTCTACGCAAACAAACCTTTCTTAGAAGCATCAGGATAATGAAAGACGGGAAAAAACTAAGGGCCATATTTATACTTTTCGACGCACAACTTCCCCAACGCAGTTGTGCGTCAAAAAATCTAACGCCGGCTAACGCCATTCTGAAGCGCCATGCGGGCGCCGTATTTATTCAATGACGTTAGCCGGCGGAGCTGCCTGGTGTGCGTAAAAAAAAATTACTTACACCAGGCAGCGCCGGCGTAGGGGAATATGGAGCTTGGGCGTCAAAAAATGGGGCAAGTCAGGCTGAGGCAAAATTTTCGCCTCAACCCGATTTGCGCCATTTTTTTTTACTCCCAACCCCTATTGAAATTACTCCTGTCTTAGCAAAGACAGGAGTCATGCCCCGTTGCCCAATGGCCATGCCCAGGGGACTTATGTCCCCTGGGCATGGCCATTGGGCATAGTGGCATGTAGGGGGGCACACATCAGGCCCCCCTATGCCACAAAAAAAAAAAAAAATAATACTTACCTGAACTTACCTTAAGTTCCCTGGGATGGGTCCCTCCATCCTTGGGCGTCCTCCTGGGGTGGGCAAGGGTGACAGGGGGTGTCCCTGGGGGCATGGGAGGGCACCTCTGGGCTCCTTCCGAGCCCACAGGTCCCTTAACGCCTGCCCTGACCAGGCGCTAAAAAACTACGCAAAAGCGGCTGGATGTCATTTTTTTTGACCCGCCCACTCCCGGGTGTCATTTTTGCCCAGGAGTGTAAATACGGCGCACATGCCTCGGAGTAATTTTTTAGACGGGAACGCCTACCTTGCATATCATTAACGCAAAGTAGGTGTCCACGCTAAAAAATGACGCAAACTCCATGAACTTTGGCGCTAGACGCGTCTAACGCCAGAGTATAAATATGGAGTTCGTTTTGCATCGAATTTGCGTAAAAAAAAATGACGCAAATTCAGCGCAAACGGAGTATAAATATGGCCCTCACTTTCTAACTTGTACTATGCAATTGGCATGCAGCTCTTAGATGGAAGTTCATGGCTTACTGTGCTAGATTACGATTGTAACTGATGAACTGCACAGTAACAAAATAATCTCTGTGACAAAAGCAGTAACCCACTGTGCTATGCACAAAAAACGTGATCAATATTTGTACAGTTTCTTGTGCAGAGTATTTCCCTACATATTCTGAATGACTTGATTACTTGAATATGTCTTCTTAATTTGGTTTGTCTGAAGTTTCTTTGAGCCAGTGCTTCCAGATTTGTTGGTCGCAACTGAGACAATTTGTGGTGGGCTATGAAAGTCTAAGAAGTTAGTAAAGATGCCTTTAAATTTTGTATTCATCTTGTCCAATGGCAGACTGTGACATTTCAAAGTGGTGGGGCATAAACGTTGGGAATAGGTGTTATATCTACTACCTCATTCTTTGTTTAATTCCACAGGGATTGGGTGGGAGGTGAGACTGGGAGTAATAGATGGATGCCATGCACAAACTAGACATTCCTTAGTAAAGTCGCACCTTGTCTATTTGTAGTTTTGTTTCTCTATTTGGAGGCCTATGAGGCACAATTTAACTAATGAATGCGTGCAGTGTTGTTGGTCTGGCTTTCACTTTCTCTTGAATTTTATATATGCATCAGGCATCCTTTCCCATTAATCTAATGCACACACTTATTTCCCGAAATTAATCAGGATGGCTGTTAGTTGTGGACAATGAAACGCATAAATCTGGCAATATTTGCTTAATATTGGCGTTTCATTGTCTACCACGAGCATTAATTTGAGGAAAAACATGTGCTACCACCTTAATAAATTAATGTCCATGGCTGCCTGATGTAGATATGAAATGCTGGGGCAAGTGGAATCCAGAACAACACTGCAAGAATTCCTTAAAAAAAGTTGAACCACTATCATCTGAATATATGACAAAACATGCTGTTGAAATCTTCACAGATTTCAGTCAGCATGTTTTATTGTTTGTTATTAGGAGTGAGGCTCGCCTCTGGAAACAGTGTGCATGTTTAAACCATTCAACAATCAGCACAATGCCTTGCACTTTCATAGTTACCACTCAACAATTATTTAAATAAACTGAAAAAAGATGTGAACTCGTGACATAATGGCGTTGCAGCATTCACAAAATAAAACCGACCTGTTCAGACTCTGACCAGCCCGGTATTATATTTTTAATGTTTACTGTGCCTTTTCTCCTGAACCCCCACTTCCCCCACAGATACCTTAAAATGTGTATTTCTAGCAGCAGGTGTCCCAGATTCAAAGCCTAAGTGAAAAAAGCCTTCCCCTCCACGACCACACTCGTTCATCTGGACACACTGCTTCCACTCCCTCGTGCGCAGTGCCATTACTGGCGCTGGGCTCCATGGAAAGAGAGCAAGGCCAGATAGAATATGGCCCTCACTGCATGGATTCAAAGTAAAGCTATACAGTCATTGGACATGTTCTAAAAACCTCTCGCTGTCTCAGGTGCATAGGGACTAGAGAGCCTACTTGCATCTCCTGCTCCTGAGCCAATCCAGATGCTGTTCCCTTGCTCCGTAGGAGACCAGCAGACTATGGCTGTGGTCCCCCGGCCTCACTAAAGTTGATCAAGTAAGAAAAGGCCTCAAGTGTGCATGGCTGGATGGAAACAGAAAGACACCTGTCGAACCAGACATGCACACTTCAATTCTCGGCAGCTTCCATTCTCAGCCTGCTGTAAGCTACGCCCCCACCCTCACAGAAAGGCATCAGTTCCTGAAAAAAAGAGTACAGCTGAAGCAAAGGAGAAATGAAAACAAATTTTAAATTGATTCATTTTACTGTTAATACTGGAGCAACAGATGCAGGGGGTCAACTCCCCAGCACTCTAATAGAGGGGCTGCCCCTGACCTTGTTACATCTGTTGCGCTTTTAATGATAGTGGTCAAATTTGAGGTTATATATTCTAAGAAATTGCTGCTTATTATTTTTAACTTGGAGATTGGTGTTTAGAAACTCCTCTCACTTTGCAGTAGGAGAAAGAAAAATAAAGTGACGTGACAATATTGCTTGGGTACACACAGTTGAAAGGAAAGGCTGTAGAATGTCATTTTTGTAACACACAACAAAATGTAAATACCTGTAAATGACCTGTACAAATTCAGCAGTTCAGAAAGCAAAAATGAAACACTTTTTTTATAACTCTGGATTGTGATGGAAACAAAGATTTAAATAGGCTCCAAACAAATCATGACTCTTTTTCTTGGTGATGCGAAAATGATATTCACTGAAACCAGATTTGCACACATTATCATTTGTGTGCAATATAGTTTATCAGTAAAACTGTATGCCTGTGCAAATTTAGGCCCTTATTTATACTCCTTTTGCGCCGGATTAGTGTATTTTTTTTTAATGCTAATCCGGTGCAAACTTAACACCAAATTTATACTTTGACGCTAGACCCGTCTAACGTCAAAATATACTGGTGTGCGCCATTTTCTGAATGTGTGAAACCACCTTGCGTCAATGAGATGCCAGGTAGGCGTTCCCGTCCAAAAAATGACTTAAACAGCCGTGCGCCATATTTATCCAACCATGCAAAAATGGCGCACGTCTGGTAGGCAGAGCCAGAAATGGCGCAAATCCCGATTTGCGCCAACTTTTAATGCCTGGAACAGGGCAGGCGTCAAAAAGGGGCAAACACACCACTACTTAAGGAAAACTCACACAAGTAACATCATTGCTCAAAAAGGAAGACATGGAGGTGATACTCATGCAGCATGCACAAAGACGCAGAGCACAGGAGCAACAACAGCAGCTACCACCACACCAACATGGACCCCAAAGGCAACCCAGAAGGCAGAAGAGGATATTCCGGACCAAGACAATCCTTTAGGGCGTCAGGGAACATGACATCATCCAGAGGTACAGACTAAACTGGCAAGCCATACAGCAGCTGCTACGCCACATTGAGCCACAATTGGCAACGAGCTTGCAGACACCCCACATAACTCCACTGGAGACCAAGCTGCTAGCTGTCCTGCACATGCTGGCAAGTGGCTGTTTTCAAACCACTGGTGCCCTGGTTGCCGGGATATCACAGCCCTCATTGTCTGCCTTCCTTCCCAAGGTACTTCATGCCATCATTTCCCTCACACGGCCACATCAGCTTCCCCAACACACAGCAGAAGCAGCAGGAGACCAAACAGGGGTTTTATCAAATTCATGGCTTCCCGCAAGTGCTTGGTGCCATTGACTGCACACACGTCCGGATTGTGCCACCTGCTGCAACTGAGCACCTATACCGCAGCAGGAAGCACACACACTCCATCAATGTGCAGGCCATTGTGGATCACCGGGGGTTGTTCACCAACATCATGGCAAAGTATCCTGGGAGTGTACATGATTCATTCATTTTCTGCCAAGGCACCATCAATTGGCACTTCCAGGATGGACGATATGGCAATGGCCTACCTGTTGGTAAGTACAGAAACCTAGTAATATACACACAGCACAGCAACCCTGTAGGACACCCAACACACACACCACTGCATTGACACGTGGCCAGGAAGACACTGAGGTGTGACACTGGTAGTCATGTTTGATATTCTGACCCAATGGGATACACATCTATGGACAAATGAAAGATGTAAATAACAATAGATGGCACTCTAGAGCCACACAGGACCAATTTAAAACCACACAGTGACAATGACATGGCCTTAACTGGCAGTACAACTTTAAAGATTAACCTTTCAAAATCACATCAATAACACTCAATCCCACACCCTTCCAAGCAATACGTCCTGTGAAAGGGGTGTGTAATGTGGGTTGCTGCAGGTCAATCACCATGAAACACATAGCCTGATGACACTGACTCTAATGAAGGTGACATGGAATTATTGAGGCAGTACCAACATCTCACATCACTCCTGGGGTGACATTGCCAGCTAGCAATAAGGAAGTGGACTGTGCTATGAAAACATGTGGATGTGACACTAATGCAAAGTGCACACTGCTACACATACGGATTGAGACAATTCCCCATATACATAACAGATGTACAGGCAGATGGACCTTTCTACACTAAAACCTTCACCCTCACAACCAAGTTAGCCAGCTTACCTGGAGCAAAGTTCAATACTGTAGGTACACGTTTGCACATGAGTCAACTCGGTGAGGGCACCAAAATAGGTTTGCATAGAACCTGTCACACATGGGATAATTGTGCATTGTCAGTTGTGAACACTTCAGTGCTGCCAACGTATGGAGATGTGTTGTGCATTGTCACCTAGCTAAATCAAAGGGCCTCACTGTTGCATTTCACCTGCAATTATATATGTCAAATTGGATGGGATGTTCAGGCCATATAGTGCAAACATGTTATCACCACAGTGGAATCGATTGTGTGTGTGGAAGTATCATGTCACCTCCAGTGAGGGCACACGGACACTTCTTTCACATTACATAACGCATGGGAGATACACCCTGAACAGCAAGTTTCTAAATATACCACTGATATCATGTCAATCAGCCAAACACCAGTTTTGATAGTCAAACAACCCAATGCAGAAAGAACATCACAGAAGCCTAGGATCCCACACAATACCACAAACACAGATGAGTCACAGACGACACTAGATCACACAGTCAACGCGTTTCACCCAATCAAAGGGCTTCTTCAGGGCCAACTGGAGTCCAATCAGTTCCAGTGGTCAAAAATGTAATAACTAATTTGAAGCCAATTTAATAGGCAATCTGGGAACCGCATCGGTGATCCAAAAATAACCCGGTCCGATCGAAGTGTAGTGTAGTGTAGTGGATGTGTGACAGAAATAATTGTATAATTTGAAATTTGCCCCCTGTTTGCAATCATTTGTGTTCTACTTTTATATTCATAAGGTACTATTTGGGGGTAAAAATATTTATTTGGGGTGACTTTTTCCACTCCTATGTAATAAATGACAAGTTAATTTAGAAATCGAATTTTCTGTAATAATTCTGGTTTAATGTAGACTATACTGTAGAATTTGATGGGGAACTCTGCAGGCCCCGTTTCCACTTCAACGGTCGATCGGACCGGGTTTTTTTGGATCACGGATGCAGTTCCCAGATTGCCTATTAAATTGGCTTCAAATTAGTTATTACATTTTTGACCATTGGAACTGATTGGACTCCAGTTGGCCCTGAGGAAGCCCTTTGATTGGACGAAACGCATTGGCTGTGTTTTTTCTTTGCATCGCTGGCTGTTTATTCATTGTACCGTTGGCTGTATACACGGAACTGTGAGAATACTAAGCATTGGACTTTCAATGAATTAAACAAGAAGGATTTCACCTCTTGACGATGGAGTACCAGACTTTTTTTTACTGTCTACAGTTGTTTGTTGCGTGTGGTGGTGCACCACCTATTTGGATTTTAAGTATTGGGGCTAGTTTAGCCCCTTTTTTGGCTCTCTATGCAGCAGGAGCCTTGGTGGGCTTGCACGCCTTTAGATATTAGAGCTTATTACTTTCTGTATACTTGTTTCTGTCAACCACTAGGCACTTATAGGGACTAGTGCGTTCTCTTCGAGCGTGCTGCATTTTGGTTTTTTCTTTGTTTTTGACACTAGATAACAACTGCCATGCAAAGCGACAATCACGGTACAACCAACAACAAAATACTTACCCTCATTTTCTCTTTCAGCTGATCAGGGTTACGGTATCCAGCCATGGATCATGACCCCAATTGCCAACCCAAGCACAGCAGCAAAGCGTGCCTGTAATAAGGCACATTGTAGGAGACGCACCATAATTGAGCAGACGTTTGGCATCCTGAAGTCCAGATTCAGGTGCCTGGACATCACCGGAGGCAGCCTCCTATATTCCCCTGAAATGGCATGCAAGATCATTTTGACCTGTGCCGTCCTGCACAACATTTGTGTGAGGAGGAACATTCCCCTCTATGAACCGGATCAACAAATGCCTGAAGAGGAGGAAGAGGAGGACGCTGTATGTGAAAATGAGGGGGAACAACCAAACACAGCTGCAGGATTGCGTCAGAGACAACACATCGTACATAACTTCTTCTAACGATAGTCACCATCACCACTTTGTTATCATATGTAATTAAACACCTCACTTCATCACCCAATCATTGTCTGGGTAATTATTTATGCATCACATGATCTCTATGAATCATAGTCAGAGTTTGGCCTCATCGAGCATTGCAGAAGTACAAATTTGCATCCTGGAAAAGCCACATCCCATTTGATGGGTATGAAAGTACAGCAAACATCACACACAGTGTTAATTACATATATCCTGTCTTTTTCACATGTGAAGGGCAATATCAGAGGACTACAGCTATGAGACACATCCATGTTGCCAACATGGTCCATTGCAGCATATGACACCCAACTAAGACACCATCAATCATGAGGTAAAAAAGTGCTTCATACATGAGGCAGTGGATGTGCAATTGCATTGGTAACAGGAATGTATGACCAGACCCTTGACAGCAATAAGTGTGACATCAGCTATCTCTGCAAGAAGCATGTGTGACAAGAAGAGCACCAAACCTGAAAATGGATAGCACTAGTGCCCCAGGTATGACAAGCATTGCTCACAAGACATGCCCTCCGCAGTCCATCCCAGATAATAAGTCCCGCCACTGCCATGTTTTAAGTCTCTCCCCAACCTTCTCTAGGGGGCGTTGTAAATGGACAATCTGTACCCGGAGAATCTTCATCTACACTCCCCCAGACTCCCATTCTGACTCCTGTGTGCTTCCCTCTTCAATATGGCATGCCATAGTCATAGTTCATCAGTCTGCATGGACTTCAGGTCCGATAATGCACTGCCTGGTAGTTGGTAAGACCTGTAATCAGCTGTCCATTGCTTCCCATGTGAAAGGTCCAGTTGGCCCTTTGAACTTGATTCTCAACTCCAGGACATGTGAGAGACTGAAGGTGCACACACCTGTGACCACTTCCATGCAGACCAGCCATTTGAACCTGCCCTGCCCTTGCTGCTGCCTGGAACTGCTTAGAAGCTGCCATTTTCTGAATCTCCATGTTGTGCATTGGCGTACAAATCACTTGTGTACCAGAGCCCTTGGGGGATTGTGTAGCAGTGCAGACCACAGCAGAAACTGTTTTTGTCCCCACAGTGTTGTTCCTGCTTGTCCCAGTCAGAGTCTGCTCACTGTGTATTTGCCTTGTTCACGTTTGTTCCTGACAGAGCACGCATCCTGTTAGCCAGACTGGTTCCAGTTTTTGCGTTAACCATAGAGGTTCCCTGTGGCTACATTTGTCTCATAGTTGCTTTCCATGCCCTCTGTTTCCTCCTGGGGTATTGTGTGTGGTAGGTCTACGATGAATCTTCAAATGTACAGTATAGTTTAATCAGTTTACTCATCATATTCTGTTCTGGGACATGTATTCAAATGGCCTAATCCAGTCCCCATCCCTTGTCTGGTTTTGCATGTACTCATTAGTGCCAAACAGTGACAGTGTGCTATGGCTGTATGCATGGATTTGGTACGATGCCTACAGCACAACAAACAAGGGTTGCTAATGTGTATGTAAGGACAAAACATGTTTGTGCCCTGACAGTCCAGACACAGATTTACTTCTGCCACCACCTTCTGATGGGGCTTGCGTGGTGACTAGCTGTGAGATTAATCAGCACAGAGGCGCTGATGTTCCCTGTTGCAGTGGGAATTTTAGAGCCACCCTGTGTACAAATGTTGTGATGAAACCTGCTTGTTTCCTATTACTGATCCATAATGTATTTCAGCAGACCAAGGTTGCTCTGTCGTCAGCCTTCTAAAAGTTCTGCAGTACCATAGCTGGACTGTCCCCATGTGTGTCATTAGTTGATCTTTGGCTTTTGATCAATTCTGCTTTGAAGGATACTCTGTTAATTCAAGGGTTGGCTCCAACTACTCATGACTAGACCTGGACGTAACTGTGACAACATGGAGGCCAATACTGACACAGGGTACACATGGCCACACACTTGAACTGGACACCTTTGTGCAATGAACCACTGGAAATATGTGAACACATACAGCATGGTCTGCTGGTCCTCCACAGCCACAGGAGAAACATAGGTCATTTACATGACTCAAACTGTGGTGTACATAACAGTTTTAGGATTGGATTTGAGACTCTGGGCCATATTTATACTTTTTAACGCAAAACTGCGCCGCCGCAGTTTTGCGTCCAAAAATTTACCGCCGGCTAACGCCATTTCGTAGCACCGTGCGGGCGTCATATTTATACTTTGCCGCACGGCGGCGCAATCAACAGGTGGGAGTCATTATTTTTGACGCACAACGCGGCGTCAAGTCGTAAATGAAAACGACGTTAACGCGGCGGAAATGACTGTGGGTCGATTTACGACACCGCAACCCAGATATGCGCTGTTTTTTGACGCAATAGCGTAAAAAAAACAGCGAACACTGCAAGTGCACCAGAGGAGAGCCAAAATGGATCCCAGATGCCACTACAGACCCCAGGAAGATGACAGCAGACCAGGAACCAGCCAGGACGATCCATACAAGAACCAGGACATTTATAGAAAGAAAAGAAAGTGTCGCTTCAGTGCAGAGGAGCAGGAAATCCTGGTTAAAGAGGTGACGGAACACCAGCACCAACTGTTTATCACCTCAAAGTTGCCAATCAGTAGGAGAGAGGCCATATGGCAACAAAGTGTTGACAAGATTAACAGTGTGGCTGAAGTACGCAGGACAGTCACTGAGTGTAAGAAACGCTGGCATGACTGCAAACGCAGGACCAAGGAAAAGATGGCCAGGAACAGGAAGGCAGCACTGCAGACTGGAGGGGGGATTCCAGCACACCAGGAGGCCCTGGACCACATGGACGAGATGGTCGCAGCCGTCATCCCTGAGGAGATCGTCACAGGGATTCAAGGACAGGACAGCGCAGACTACCACGAGACAATGCACATGCAGGGTAAGTCGCATGGGGAATTAAAATACAATAATGTTGACTGTAAGCAGGGGGGTAAATACCTACTACACATTGCATGTAAGTCATCATATACATGGAGTGGCATGGGTAAAGGGGTACTGCAGGGGGGCATGGCCTGCACAAACATATCTGGGGCACAACATAACACTACACCAACAAAAGTCCCATGGGGGCATGCTGTCATGCCAACAATGGAGCAAAGGGAAAGCCTCGACAGGAGGGAAGGCCACTACGTCAAACTTACATCCTGGCACTTGTCAGCCAACATATCTCCTACATTAACTAGGGCCCTATTAGCAATCCTCTAGCCAAAACGACAACTGCAATGTAACTGCAACAACAGTTGCCACTACTACCTCTGATCTGTGTGCAGCTCTAGTAGCCAATGGCAGTAACCTCCCCATGGAACATACACACCTAAATTAGGGGGTGAGGATGACATCTGCAACAATCTCCTGAAACAAGACAAAGGCCCCAGTACACGCAAATGTCAATGCCCATAGGTGTCACAAACATCAGCCAATGTAAACAACAATAGGAGTGACACAGCACTAAGGACACACCCATGATGCATATGGCAGGGTCCATCCCCTGTCTGGCTAACAAGGCAACATTACAAATGTCATACTGCTCAGACAACAGCATTGAGGAGGGGACACATGTAACTGGTCAATGAAATACACCTGCACAGTCAGAGGACGAAATAGGACACTGATACGACTATCAGGGCAATCCAATGTAACACACATTACCCAACATCAGCTGTATATATTAACAATGTCAACATCCATATCAGATCATAACATTGCCATGCATAGGACATGCAACATGTCAATTACAATTAAGTCGATGTGAACGATACGGGATTGGGGCAGGTCCTGATAGTTAAGTGTGCTGCCAGGGCCATCAGAACACCCACAGCCAGTGAAAGGTCTCACCATGAGAATGGATATACACGGAGGGTCGAGTAGGACAAGAAGGTGGCAATTCTCGATTTGGCATAAACCAACACCCAGAGGCGATGAGGCTGACAAGTCTGATAACTCAATAACATACATGTGACATACAGGTGGGCCATAGGCCTGAAACAATGCCCATCTGAAGGACAGCAGATATGAATACAAAACAAGATCACAAAGTGAATTCATCAAAAGGCAGGCACGTCACGTCAAAATTGTCACAACATAGACACACTAATTGTACCCTGTTTCATTGCAGAGGAAGATGGATCTCCTGCCGATATGCCTGTCCCCGATTTCCCTGATGACATGGATGACGAGTCATAAACATTCCCCAGGAGACCATCCAAAAGGTCCTTGAAACCCTCCAGACCCCACCTTCAGTCACAAGGAGGATCACAGAACAAGCAGCCAGCGCAGAGGAACCACCCACCACCCCAATTGCAAGACCTGCCAGCTCCAATACAGCTGAGGACTCTGACGACACTGGCACCAGCTTTGAAAGAACTGTAGTTGGAGTACAGCGGGAGCTGGCCGAGGAGGTGCGGGTGGGGATGCAAAATATGGCAGCCAGCCTTGAGGGGGTGCGTTCGTGCATGATGTCATCTGCAGATCAGGCAGCAGCTATGCAAGCCCTAACATCCATACTGCAAGGACTACAAGAAACTGTCAAGGAATTCACCACTGCAGTAAGGGAGTTACCACAACAACTGGCACCCCAAACATTCCACTGCATGTACGAATGCAATCATGACTCCCTCAGGGCCGACCTGGCTGCCTACCATCATGATGTGGCTGCTATTCTCAAAAACCAGCAGATCCTCCTTGCTGCAGTACTGCCCTTAAGACCTTCACAGGGAGCAGCGACCGGGATGTCTGACTCCACGTCTTCTAACACTGAGGTGTGTCTTGCCCCTTCACAACCAACAACAAGAAGGACAAAGCAGGCAACACACACATCAGAAGAAGAAGAAGAAGACATGGAACAGATCACATTCACACGGAAGCGTACCCAGAAGCACTAGTTCCTGCACCATGGCCTACTTTGACCAAGGTCCTACGTTTTGTCAAATGCCAGTCTTACAACAACTATACTCAATGACTGTTCTGCTAACCACTGTATAACTTGTCAGCATGCCCAGTTAATGTCTCTCTCCTACTAATCGGCAAATCCTGTCCCTCTGCACTGTGTGTAACATCAGCCCAGCATGTCAGTAGCATTATCTACACCCCTTCTGTAGGATCACCATGTAAGATTTCACTAGAACGGACTCAGCAAACATGGACAATGTACATATTGCACTACAGCACCTATCAATATATAGCACTTGCACACCATATATGTCTCTGTGTAATTTGACATATCAACTGTGCAGTAGATAACACAAATGTGCCTGTGTTCCAATCATGTAGCTTGTCAATACAACTGTCCTGACATCATGTAGTCAGATCCATCTATGCAGTGGCCAGGATTGCATCATTGCCTGCCCATCCTGAGGAGAATAACTGATGAAGTGAGAAACCACACACCCTCATGCTGTGTTGGACAGAATAATGCTTCATCAAGAGAAATCAAAGTCAACTAATAGTGGCTGATAAATGTTGTCACCATGCAATACTAACACATTGAACTCTGCAGTCTAATCTAAGCAAACACTACAAAACACAGCATCAATCAACCTTTCTGAGTAAACATCCAAATAGGTAATCATGCAGAATTTTTGCACAAATGATCTATGTCAGTTATGAAGACAAGAAGACAAGAGTGTTAACAAGACCTCATCTTCAAAGATGTCCCTGAACATCACACTACAGTCCGACCTAAAAATGTCCCCACTATACCAAGTCGGGAAGCACACTTTGTGACGTAGAAAACATACTCATCGACAAAAATCCTTTGTGATCCATGTAAACTCCGATTGGTGGTTCTAACAAATGGTGGATACTTACCAAGGTACACTGGGGTAGCTGCCATTTTACACCTCAGTTTGTATTTGTTTGTAGCATAGGATACAAATGTCATAGAACAACAATCATCTACACTGATGGCAAGGCCATGATCAAGTAGCAGTTAACACATAATGCAAAGGGTTATCTATATATTGATTCAAACCTAATCACACCAGAGGCAACTAAGGGAAAAGTCATACCTACACTAATCTAACCTGACTACTCATTACCCACAACTGTCCCTAACTAACCTAAGCTAAACTTACTCTTCACATATAACGAATCGATCTAAACATCAACCCCCCCCCCACCCACCATTATGAGACAGGACACATGTAGGACAACACATACTAACCTACACACATACTATACTATCCTAAACAATCATATATTTTTTAGAATATTTTTTGTATTTTTTTTTCTAACACACAGGAACCCCAACATTGACCCCCACCCACCCACACACTGAATATGGAAAAGTAGAAAGAATCAGGACCCCCCACCCTCCTCCCTAACACCAACTAAACTAACAACCTATACTTACCTAACACTAATCCCCCAAGCCCACTAATCATGATAACAAGGAAAGAGGAGGGAGGGGAGGGAATTATGTCCATTAAATAAATTAGTCCTAGAGGTTGGCCCTCCGGAGGGTTCGCCTGATAGACTTGACCCGCTTCTTGATGTAGCCCACATCCTCGCTAAGATTGTTCACCTTCCTTACAACTTTGTCCATTTTATGTTCCAAAGCCAGGAATGCCGCAGGGTCGATTGGTGGTGCTGCTGCTGTTTGGGTCCCGGCAGAGGTGCTCTGTGGGTGTGTTGAGCCTAGCCCACTGGACTGTCCTGCAGCTGTCACACTGCTGGGGCCTGGGTGTGCTGCAGATGTAGGGACAACTGTCCCCGCTGTGGCTGGGGCCACCTGGGGAGAACCGGTGGTTGTGGTGGTGGTGGCTGTAGTGGGCAACCTTGGGCCACCCTGTGGTGAAGCCCACCATGCTCCGGAGGCCTGATCAGACTGGTATTTACGGGCCATCCTTCGGAACCCCGACTGCACCTACAGGATGTGTCGTTACCTCATGGCCCGCCTCTCAAATTCATGCTTCTGGGCGGGTGTCATGTTTGCAGCTGTGAAGACAAAGGGCAACTATTTACCATAGGAACTGCATTGTGTGGAATAGCACAAGTGGTCAATCTGACAATACATCTACTGTACTTGTAACAGCTCATATCACCATACAGATCATTGAAAGTCTCAGAGGACGTCCATGGAAAGCCTGCCTACAAAGGTCATCTCACACATAGCACATACAAAATCTACATGATGGGTAACAACTGGCAATAACTTGTCATCAAAGTACTGACAGTTGCAGCTAACAATCATGCTGCACCTCCTCCGCCTATTGCCTGGACTACATATGTCAGTGTATGTGATAACAATCACAAACTTCAAGGTCTGCAATTTGTAATGGGATTTGCTAGTATAGTACTCATGTGCCATACCTGAGTGTGTACACTAGTTTCAAAACCATTTTTAAAATAATCACAAGTATGTGTAACATACTAGTTGCTTCAGTCCTAGGTACCCTATTCACAAACCCATGCCTGTGTTTGAGGTGGGGGGGAAGAACAACAAACAATCCCAAAATACATGCACACCCAGGAGTGTATAGAAAGCTTAACATGTTTTTGGCTCCACACACACACCACCAGTAAGGGCTATCAACAAATTGGAGTCAGCTAAACCTTGTCCTATCCAAGGTCCACACATGTCAAAATGTACTGACCTAGGTCAACATCACATACTTCCAGTGAGGCATGATCTTCAACAGACACAGAGGAGCAAGAACACCCATGATCATGAATAGCATGCACACCTAGGCTGTTGCACTCTAGTCCCACACACTTCTAGTACAACTTGTGGAAGTACATGCTCCCAGAAGGTCCAACCTACAGTGTACTCAGTACATCGGTGAAAAGGGAAGCAGCAGTCTTCAGACAAGCCATTTCCAGAAGCTATCTGGGAGATTGTCAGTCTGACATGCAGACTCAGTCTGAGACGAGTCCCAGTGCAACTCTTATTGTAACTAGTGTATTCCACATGACTCACCCCAGTTCCCATAGCGGGCCCTACAGGAATGGCCAACAAACCCAAGATCAGACAAATGGATAAGCATTGGTCAACTCAAAATATTCTAATAACTGAAAGCCCACTAATGGAACAAGACTAATGATTGGGCAGCGCATCACACCTTGCAATGTGTTCAACACACAGGAGTCCATCACACATCACCAGCAAACACAAAACATAACACACATGTCAACACTCACTGTAGGTGTCGGGGTCCTCAAAATGAGCCACCTCTCCCACTGTGTACGGTGCAGGTCCACCTGTAAAGCATGGAAGGAAGAATATGCTCAGAATCAGTGCACTGACAAACAATTTCTAATACAAATACAATGTGATAAGCTGACATGGATAATGAAACACTTTCAGACATGCTCATACTGCATGGAATAATTCCTGGCCAACATTTACATAGGATGGGTCTCCTGCTACAGTTACACACACTTCTACACACATGCAGTGGCCCTGACTGTCATGTGGTGGCAAACATGCACCTCCATTAGTGTGCAGCAACAATGTAGGTGTGTATTCATCTCATCATGTGCATCCATGAGAGACATCCAAAGGCAGGTTACTTGAGGACTGCATGACCTGTCAAACAGCCTATGTGGTCATGACACATTTGTGACAGATAGGTACATGGTACAGAGGGCCACGGACTTTGGCAATACCTCATGTTGTTACAGTTTCATAAATTGATGTGTCCAAACAAAGGTGATTGGCACCAAACATAGATGTTTGCACCCTAGTCCATACCTTTGGACTGCCATCCCTAATTGGATTTTGGCACAAGTAACAAAACATACCTGTCTAAGATGTTAGCTGAGGGCACCTGACTCCTTTCCAAATATGGTTCATGTTCAGATCTGGCATGTATCAATAAAATATGCATGAGCACATTAATCCCGAACAGGCATAGCACTTCTGTGAACACTTTCCCTACACACTCACTAGACACACATGAGACATATGTCTGGGCCACATTGCTATCATCAATTGACGTGAAGGCAGCACTCATTTTCTACATCATGTAGGGTTTCCAATGTCAGTCTAGCTACAGCGTCAACATATGTAGGTATGATGTTAGTACATCCATACTTCACTGGCAATTGTGACCTGTAGAGTCCTGATTGCGTCATTAATGTTTCGCTTGTCTTACACAAAGGCGGCACTACATTGCATTCAGCAACAAGCAACCTGTAAGTGTGAAAAACATGAGCTGCCTGACTGCTAGCTTTTGTCATCCTTCACATAGTGCATCAATTACCCTGGATGTTTCCCCAGCATTACACACAGTCAGCTACTTATCTGGCAGATTGGGTACCAATCATCTCATGTCACTACCCAGCTTTTAATTGTGCACATTTACATGATCTGTACTCACCAACATGGCCACCAATCATGATTCCCAGGTGGTCCAACAGATCATGCTCCCTGGAGATCAGGTCAGCCCAGCGGTGCTTAAGTTGATGCTCATTCCGTTGGCTCCCATACAGACGCACCAAGTGATGGCGCACCTTCCCCCACTGGACTTTTTGGGCCTCAGTGTGATACCCCTGTATCACCCTATCCCCAGCCTCCAGCATCAGTGGGAGGAAATGGCAAACCAGCCATATGAACCCCCCCAATTCCTCCTCAACCATCCTGGAAAGCCATGGCCTACCAGACATTTAGGCACAGAAAAAGGGGAAAAAGTAGTGGTAAAAAAAAATTAAAGGGGAAAATGGGGAAAGTTTGAGTGAGGAAATACAAAGAGAACTTAACAAATAAAAGAGCCCAACTATCCCCTATATAACAGTACCCACAAACAGACTCCCACAGACAATAAATACAACACTGGACTGGACAAATGTAAACAACACACACTCAGACAGTATTCTACAACAATATATTAATGACAAAACAACAAGTAAGATGGCACTCTGGACACAAAAGCACAAATTCATAGGACAACACTTTGCACACAGCCACACAGTCTAGAATAATCAGAGACTGCAAAGTGAAAGTGAAAGTACACCCACTGTACAGATTCTGTAAACAGGATATCCTATTACATCACATCCTGCATAACATGGCCGCCGTTTTTTTACATTATGCATCATATTTTCACGCATACAGCTTGTGTGTCATATTTTTTGACGCACAGGAGTGTAAATAATGCTGAGTCAAAATATTTTTTATAATTGGTAAATAATATTTGTTTGTGGCATAATTTACACTTCCAGAGGTAAAAACTAAGCTGCATCCAAATATTATTTACAATAATTAAAAAATAATTTGACTCTGCATTATTTGAACTCCTGTGCGTCAAAATATATGACGAACAAGCTGTATGCGTGAAAATATGACGCATAATGACAAATATGTATTTCATATGTCAAAATGAGTAATGGAATTTTCCATTACCAAACGGTGCTAAATGATAAATACTGGGGTTAGCTAAAGCAAATGTGCCTTATAGGATGTATAGAAGGTATTCACAGTGCAATAGTAATGATTGTCCATAATGGATATTACTCATAATTGCGCACACATGCAGGTAATTACTGATTGCAACTTTCAAAATACGAAAGAGCTAACAGGATGTCTTCATTAGCTATTTTGTGAGCACATGTATCAAGCTAATTCAAATAGCAAAATGCCCATTTTGGTAATGCAATTGTCGCCTAAACCTTTTTTGGGGTAACCATGTGCTAATTACGAGTTAATTTAGCAAAAATATGTTTCACTATTGACATGTAGGGCACACATGCCCCTTAAGCATGTGTGTGCTTCACATGTCCGTAAAATGTGTTTAATTGGGGTGCAGCAGAGGGGGCCCTAGGCCCCCAGCACCCTGGGGTTTGCTGTTCCTGACTTGCAAATTTATCAAAGATTTTCCCAAATTCAGTAATGCTAAACCATTAGCAGCAGGCCCATAGATGCAAATTGAGTATGAATCTCTTTTTGCAAATCTGTAATACCATTTGCCCATTTGAAGTTTGCACTATTACTTCTTTAGAGAATTCTGACATACCATTTAGCATTGATTTAATAGCAAATTCTCAACGTTCCTTATGTCATGATAGCAAATAGGTTTTTGATGTATGTGGCCCTTTATGCATTACCTGGTTTAGTGGCATGTTTCAATCTTCATGCTAGGTTACAATTGGGACACTACTGTGATAGGCTGCTTGCAACCATTTTGTTGATTGGATGGTACATGTACATGTGTGTGGTCCAATGTTGATCCTGTATCATCTGTTAAGGTGTATGTTGTCACTGTAACGTCCAGGTCTCATCATGAGTTAGTGGCAGCTAATCGTGTATCTAATGAGTATCCTTTGGAGCTAAATGTGAGTAAAGTCATAGAGGACATGGTAACCTACACGTGGATGGTCCCACCCTGTCACTGAAGACGTTTAATGAGACTTTCAACTGGGCAACCGTGGTGTGCTGAGTGAGAGAATGTCTCAGGTGTCTGGATCCGGCATGTGTCATTGCAACAATTGTACTCAAGTTGGCCTCTGTGGATGGAAATGCATCTGGAAACATCATAGCCTCTGTGCAGAATAAAATGGCTGCTATTCACCACACATGAGCCATCTCTATTATTTGAACAATGTTACTCAGCGTGTGTACTGTCAGGGTCCTCATATGTGTCGACTTTTCATGGACATTATCTGAGGTTGCTGGTTCTGCTGGAGGCCACGTACACCATCAAAGGCTATGGCCCAGGTACACTGTCACACTTTGTAGTTTAGGCATTAATGAGGCCCAGACAACGGATGGGCCATGTTTTAGCTATGCAAGGGCACTGTCACAAATATGATACAAATAAAAGTCAGATGATGCAATACAATGTATTTGAGTATACATTGATGAGGCAAATGACAAATTAGCCTCTGAGTTAAGAGAGACTTTGGACAGCAAGTGTGGTCCATAGGTGTCCACCGGGTATCTTTAGGGTGACCCACGGACAGGTGCCAGTCAGGCTGACAGGCTGCTGGGTCAATCGGGAGCCAGCTCTTTGACAATTGACATGATCAGTGGTCTGACTAAGACAGGTCAGAGGGAGCAGTAGACAGTTGACATGTCACACTGTGAATGTCCTGTGTTGTTTTGAAGGTGACACATGAACCCTGATACAGTGTTACATGGCAACATTAGTAGCAATGCTTTACGGTGTAATTGCCCAAATGACAACATCTATGCTGTAGGAGGCATCAGCAGGGACGGTGCATGTAAATTTGGGTGGTGTGCATGGAGGTGATCACTGGTGTGGCCTCCATCAGTGTCTCACAAGTCCTGTCGGATGAGATTTGCTTTAAAATGGCCTACAGTACCTTTCACATGGGAAGCAATCTACAGGTGATACCAGGCCTTAAAAACTCCAAGCCAGTGTATTATTTGAGCTGACTTCCATGCAGTGAGATAGTACTATGACAATGGTAGACCATAGGAAAGGGTGTGGCACACTGGATGACTCTTGTGAGTGTGTGTGTGTAGATGACGGAATCTCAGGTTACACATATTAGTAATCCAGGGACCTCTTCAGACAGGTGGGGTGTGACCAGGCGCATGGGTGTGTAAGGTTTTTAGAAAAGGGCTGACATGTAGATGGGATGTGATGTGCTGGATGCTTGTCATATGTGTGGCACTTTTCCTGTGTATGTTCTGCTTATGTGTAACTCTAGTGACAGATAGTCTTTGCAAAGATTGTATGTAGTTGGAATTACTGCTGCCAAGAGTCTGGTCATACATTCCTGTTCTTGAAGCAAAAGCATGTCAACTGCCTGATGTATGAGGCCTGTTTTCCCCTAGTTGAGTGATGATGTTTTAGTTGTGTGCCATATGCTGCGATGAACCATGTTTCCAACATGTATGTGTGTAATAGGTGTTGTCCTCGGCTATTGCCCTTCAAAGGTGAACTGTACAGGATGTCAGTCATTTACATTGTGTGTGTATGTGACCGTTGTATGATAGGCATCACATTTGTAGTGTAATTTTCTGTGTCCTGATTGTTATATCATTAATGCTCCATGAGGCGACACTCTTCTTCTGATATTTAGAGCTAAAGGTGTTCAGAAATGAATAGCCAGACCATGATGTGGTGTATATTATCAGTGTTTATTTACAATAGTTCATTAAGTGGGGATGGTGATAATATTAAAAAAAAATTCTTCACAATGTGTTGGCGCCTACGCACTCCAGCAGCCGTGTTTGGTTGTTCTCCCTCATGTTGCAGGCCAGCATCCTCCTCTTCCTCGTCTTCAGGCATGTATGGGTCTGGTTCCAGGAGGGGAATGTTCCTTTTGATGCAAATGTTGTGCAGGATGGAACATGTTAGTATGATCTTACAGACCATCTCGGGGGAATATAGTAGGCTACCACCAGTGATGTCAAGGCAGCGGAACCTTGATTTGATGATGCCGAAGGTCTGCTCTACAATGCTGCGTGTCCTCTTATGGGCCTCGTTGTATGCACGCTCTGCAGCAGTACTCGGGTTGCCAAATGGTGTCATTAACCATGGCTGGATGCCATACCCCTGATCAGCTGAAAGAGAAAAAGAATGGGATCATTTTGATGTATCTGGCACTTTTGAAAAGACCTTTCATGGCAGTAGTTGTCTTGTGTTGTCTGTGACTCTTTTGTGTACTGATGTGACATCCTATACTTGTAGGCTATACCATCTGCATTGTGTTGTTTCCTTGGCTGAACGAGTGTTTGTCTGCTAACCGTTTGTCATCAGTATGTTTTGGGATTTTCAGTGCAGTGTGCCCTCCCTAGCATTGTGACTTGTGATACAGGTGTCCTTGTGTCTTCACTTGGGGTGAGTTGATAGTTCAATGCAGAGTTAAAATTGAAAGTGTTGTTAACACGTCCATATCAAAGTACCCTGGACATCCCATACCTCTTGGCTTAGGCAATGTATTAATGTAAAGGTCATTGGGACACTTACAATTTGCAAGGTGACATTTTGGCAACCACACTCATTAATGTCTTCACATTAGGCTGTACAGTAAATTCCGATGTGTGACAGGTTCAATGGTGACCTAAGAAACATGGCTAGCGATGTCACGACCTCAGTATGTTCCTGTGTAGATGTTGCTGTTGTGGTGTATGTGTTGTGTGTCCTAGAGGGTTGCTGTGCAGTGGTTAAATAAGTAGGTTTTTGTACTTACCAACAAGTAGTCCATTGCCATACCGTCCATCCTGGAAGTGTTGGTTGATGGTGCAGTGACGGAAGATGAATGAGTCATGTACACTCCCAGGATATTTAGCCACGATGTTGGTGATCAATCCTTGGTGATCGACAATGGCCTGCACGTTGATTGAATGTGTGTGCTTCCTGTTGCGGTAGAGGTGTTCAGTTGCAGCAGGTGGCACAAGTCGTACATGTGTGCAGTCGATTGCACCAAGGACGTGTGGGAAGCCACTGATTGCGTAGAACCCCTCTTTAGTTTCCTGCTGCTTCTGCAGTGTGTTAGGGAAGCAGATGTGGCGGGGTGTCAGGCGAATGATGGCATCCAGTACTTTGGGCAGAAATGCGGCGAATGATGGTTGTGATATTCCGCCTACCAGGGCACCAGTTGTTTTAAAAGAGACAGTTGCCAGCATATGAAGTACGGCAAGCAGCTTTGTTTCTGTTGGTATGGTGTGGGGTGTCACCAAAGTGGGGGCCAACTGCTGTTCAAAGTTTCCCAGCAGCTGCTGAATGGCCTGCCAGTTCAACCGGTACTTCTGTATGATGTCGTGTTCCCTGAGGCCCTGAAGGATTGTTCTTGGACGGAATATCCTCTCCTGCCTTCTGCGCTGCCTTTGGGGTCTCTGCTGGTGTTGTTGTAGCTGCTGTTGCTGCTGCTGGGCTCTGCGTCTGCGTGCACGGTGGATTAGGATGACCTCCATGGCTCCCTGTTGCTGCTCTGCTGTTTGTTCTGTGTGTTCTGATTAAATACAGGTGTGTTTGCCCCATTTTAACGCCTGCCCTGACCCAGGCGTTAAATTTTGACGCAAATCGGGCTGTGCGTCATTTTCTGCCTCCGCCTCCCGGGCGTGCGTCATTTTTGCCTGAAAGCATAAATACGACGCACAGCCGTTTAAGAAATTTTTTGGACGGGAACGCCTACATTGCATATCATTAATGCAGGGCGGGTTGCCGCATCCAAAAAATGATGCACACGGTGGATTTTTGTTGTCCGCGGGCTCGGGCGTCAAAGTTTAAATACGGGGCAACGTTTGCGCTGATTGTGCGTCAAAATTTTTGACGCACAATCGGCGCAAACGGAGTATAAATATGCCCCTCTGTGTCACAAACACTGTACCTACCTAGCATGTTCAAATGATTGACTCATGGGTAGTATACACACAAGTGACCATGAAGTGGTATCCAACATTTCATTACATGTGAGGGGTAACATATCTGACATAGCCATTATCAACCGTCCTCGATCTATCCTGTGTATAGTTCGTCAGGGGAAATGTTTTTTCCCCAAAGTCAAGGAAGTACACACAGCATATGATGCAACAGATATAACAAACACATATCATAACTGATGTACCTCAATGAATGGCATCTAATGGTTATACACATTTATAACACATTCATACATGCACATTACGCCAAAATGTTCTCGTGACGTTCCCACAGAGGCACAACAATAATTCGAACAGCCAATTCACAGACATAAACACACAGGCTATGAGTCTATTTGTTTTGTTGCGTAAACTTGCTGCCCTCTATTGATGCAACACCTGCTCAAACTAGAAAATACCTATTTAATTTCCAAAGATTGTGTTGCTGTTGCGTCAGTTAAGAGAGCTAATCCTACACAACAACATGAGTATTATGGGCCGTAGTAGTATGGTCTGTCACATGTGCCCAAACACAAGAACACACACTGCAGGTCATACTATCCTATCTTTGTATAGTTATAGGCTGCATGCATGTAAAAAATTGAAAATTCACACAAACACAGTTTAAGACAGATTTTTTTACGCAAATGCGTCAAAAAAGACGCATATGCATCAAAATGTAACACATGTGCGTTAAAAAATGACGCTCACACACATTATACTTCAATTGATCCCTAGCGTTAATTCCAATACCGCACCCCAGGAAAGCGGTTATTCATTTAAAATGTATTAATCCTTAAATGCGGGGGAATTTTCAGGCATATGCGTCCAAAAATATTGACGCAAACCCCGTAAGCGTCATAAAATTAGACGCAATACAAAAAAAAGGCCCGCAATTGAGACAGGAAGTGATCTAATAGGATATCCTGTTTACAGAAATGGTACAGTGGGTGTACTTTCACTTTCACTTTGCAGTCTGTGATTATTCTAGACTGTGTGGCTGTGTCTTGAGCTGTCTCTGTGAATATTGTGAATTTGTCTCCTGTGTGCTATTGCTATTGTATTTTGGTGTTTTGTAAGTGTCTGTGGTAATCTGGGTAAGTGTTTTTTTGTCATTTATTGTGATTAGATTTGTCTTTGAACAGCTGGGAGTGTGTTTGTGGGTATTGTTAGTTGGGGTATTGTTGAGCTGTCTGTGGGTTAGTTAAGTTTCCTTTACCTACCCCCTTTCCCTGTTTTTCCCTCTTTACCCTTTTCTCCCCTATTTTGGTTGATATGTTGGGAAGGCCACGTCTGGGGCGAATGGGTGAGAAGGAGCTAGGGGCATTTGTGTGGCTGGTGTGCCACTTCCTCCCCCTGATGTTGGAGGCTGGAGGCCAGGTGATACAGGGGTATCACACAGAGGCAAGGAGGCTCAGGTGGGCAAAGGTGCTGTTCCATCTAGGAAGAATATTCAACAGCCAGTGGAACGACTACCAGTTGAAGCATCGCTGGGCTGACCTGGTGGCCCAAGAGCAGGACCTGCTGGACCATCTGAATGTGGTGATTGGTGGCCCTGTTGGTGAGTACAAATTTGACTAATGTGTACAGTACAATGCTCTGGAGTGACAGTAGCAGATTTTGTGACATGCTGCATGCAATGTTTGTGGACATGTTGGATGCAAGTTGAACAAAATGTGGCCCTGATTTATACAAATTGTGCAACGCATTACAGTCATTTGTTGACGCAAAAGCTGTACAAACTTACAGCAGACAAATTTATCTTCTAAATTAGTGCCACTTTGGCGTTAATAGATGATGGTAATGCGGCACAAACAAAATTATGAATCAGGGCCTGTGAGTGTACCAGGAATGATATGTATTTCACATGCTAATACAAGGAACCAATGTAGTCCCCAGTTTTTTTAAACCATGTCTGAACAGTATTCATGGCCATACGTACAAAGCTCTTCCTAACCTCTTCTAATATCTTAGGCCAATATTTCTACTTTGCTTGTGCTGCATTTGCATTATTTCTGGATGCAAAAGTATAGCACACTTGCTACAATCAGATTTATTTTGCTAATTTCCATAGCTGTAGCATAAACAAATGAAGCAAATGCAACACAAAAAAGACACATCTGGCCCTAAGTTCATTGTTTCTGTGTGTTTATGTCTGGACAGAAAATCTTTCACATGGCCAAACCCAGTTGTGCCAGGATGCTACCAGATTGCAGTAGCACAAAACAGGTTCATCTCGTGGCTTTTCGGAGTAGGCGTTGAAATCCTATCATTGGGTAGCAGAGCCCTACAACATTTTTGGCTTGGGCGCAGTTGCTGGTACTGAGCTAGTGCAGTTACCATCTGTGTCACTTTATAGCCAAACAATTTTGTAAAGTGAATGGCTCATCATGGGATCTCTGCTCTTTGTGAATGCATGGTCACAAACTATTTATTAGCATGATGTTGTGCAAGGGACCACTGACTGCTTCCATTATACCATGTAAGTGACGAAATAGGTTGTTATTTTACTTTTGGTACACCCCTGCTGATATAGTGCAGCATATGTACAATTATTAACTTCTCAGTATGAAGGCTATCACAGACATGGTGGTATGCTAAGATCAGCAGGCCAGCGTTCCTGTGAGTGGCGCCATTCCCAAGGTGTATTCAAATAGAGACCTACCTCATCATGATTGCAGAAGTAGGACATTTGCTAACCCATGTTTTAATTAGCGGACAGTGTCAGTTCGGTTGTACTACCACTGATCACCCAACTTGGCAATTCTAAGCTAATGAATCTGGCAAAGTGTGATTTACAATACCTGATATAGGCCCAGAGTAACACATTTCATGTGCAATGACTACTCCTGTGCCCATGCATTCTGTCACGGATGATCAAATTAGACACTGTCAGCATACATCTTTTTGTTGTTTAGAATCTGATAAGTGGCCAATCCATGTTTAGCGTAACATTGTCATCAAGTAACACACAGGATCCGTGCCATCATGTTGTCATAAGCGGCATATACGGCTCTGGGTACACTGCCAATGTAGCATATATAACCTACATACAACACTGGCACACCTATAATGGACCACTGCAATCACAATAATTCCTGAACGCAAATCAACCCAAATGAGCATCACACAGTTACTCATTGTCCCTTGATGCACAAGCCACAATACCTGAGTCACTGGTATTGCAGTGCACCAGGAAAGTGGCATTGCATGTGTCTCCCAATTACAAATGATGAAATGGAGTGCCCTCTGGAATGAATTAAGCACAAAATTGAGTAATCATGTTTGGCACCACATGATTGTTAGGGCCAGTGCATGTGTGCCTATGTGTGTCTATCACTCACTGGAGTGACAGTGTCAGTGCATGTTTGCAGTAGTATGTCTGTTGGGGTGTCTACATGCCTCATGTGCAGCTCTATCATATAAAATGTCACACGCAGTGATATGTTGTTCCAAGTTTTGTACAGTGAGCAGACATTGAGCACATATCACCCTTCCATGTTTTACAGGTGGACAAGCCTCCTACACAATTGGTGAAGTGGCTCGATTTGCAGACTCAGACATATCCAGTAAGTGTTAATATGTTTGTCCTGTGTTGTGTTTGCATCTGTTGTGTGATTGACTCCTGTGTGTTGGACTCATTGCAAGGTATGATGTGCTGGCACGTGATCTGATATGTGACTTGACTGGAGGTTGACATTTTGTTCCATGGTAGAGTTAGACATTCTGCGGCGGAGTCATATATTGGGAGTCGAGTGCTGCGCATTAGGCATGTGCAGGTGAACAAGGTGATTTGTTGCTACATGTATGCCAATAATTAATTTGGAGGTGGCAGTTTCATAATTTAGTCAGCAAGTCATACCCTAATTCACACAGACCAGTGATACATAAGTTTTACACACAGACTTGCACATCCCTGTTAAGTAATGAACATGTAGGACTGTATGGGTGACTTTCCCGCAGCATCTAGCTCTACATGTTGTACTCCATTTACGTGGCACTTGAATGAAATGACATAGGCGTGCATGCAGGTCAAGGCTAGATGGGTGCTTGCATCAAACTGCTTGATTATGGAAAGGTGTGAGTAAGAGCTAATGATGTTCTCAGTTGTCCGCAATTAGAAAAATAAATGTAGATGTGATTGTCCAATGGTTAACTCAGTCCTAGTTGGCAGGCCTTCTTACCTGTGGTGGACTGACTAAACCCATGGACAGCTGTCCAAAGCTTTGTGGTTGTCCTTGATGTTTGAAAGTATGTGTTGCATGTCCATCCCCCCTGAGGCATAGGGTTAGGGCTAGGAAATATGTGTACCTAGGTGTGATGATCACAGTGTAGATGACAGACATGTAATTCAAGCATTCATGTGTTCCAAACTACAATGCCCCTCATGATTACCAACTGCATACCGTCCTGGCAGTTCCATATACAAATCACAGGTCTTGTGTGCCTTGAGTTTGATCCTGAAGATAGTTATTAGTCGGCCTGGCACATGTTGAGTACTTGCAGCATTTGTTATGTGACTGATAGCAGTACAAATATGAACAGATCATTTAATTAAGTACACACCTTGTTGTCCATTGCTGTGCTGTTAGATAGTTGATGGGTAGGCTGCGTCGGCATGTCATTCCTCAGGGACATTCTATCATCTGTACTGCGATTTGGACTGTATGTGCTATTTTTGATGAATGTTAGAATATCATATGTAGATGTATCACACAATGATGTCTCTAATGTTTGGCTGTCTCTATTTTTACAGCTGCCAACATGAATGCCCAGGAGATACGGGAATTTCAGAGGTGGCCAGTGCTGTACCGCCACATACTCGATGTGGAGGCTGGGTTCCGCAATATGGCACGGAGATATCGACATGAGAGAGCCACAGGGGTATGGAGGGCATTTGCCTAAGGGGGGGCAGCATTGCCCACCACCACCACAGCTCAGACCACAGTGGCCCCAGGGATGACAGCCACGCCAGCAGGTCCCTCGAAGTCGTCAGCCCAGGGCCCACAAGCAGCACCTCCTAGACCTCCCCCTCCAACCACGGCACCAGCACCCGCACCAGCTTCTACAAGTGGTACCCAGACAACCCCAGCTGCTGTAGTGGACATGACAGAATTCCAGACATTAAAACGTGACATGCAAAGTATGTTGAACCGGATGGACAGGCTGCAGAAGGAGGTGGCCTGCAATAGCAGTTCCCAGTGCTGCAGGTCGAGGAAACTGAAGTCTTTGGTGTCCCTGAGGCTTCCAACAGGAGGCAAGCTCTACTCCCAGCCCTTGGAGAATTTTCTGAAGCAGGACACACAGCAAAGTTCACCCTTTGCACTCTTTTCAGGCAGAAGCAGCAACTGCAAGCAAGTCCAGCAAAGCAACACAGCAAAGGGACGGTACTCCTCCTTCAGCTCTTCAGCTTTTCTCCTGGGCAGAGGTTCCTCTTGATTCCCGAAAGATTCTAAAAATCTGGGGTTTTGTGTCTTCTTCTTATACCCAGTTCTGCCTTTGAAGTTGGCAAACTTCAAAGCAAAGTCTCAAGTGTTTGCAAGATCCTTCCTTGTCCAGGCCAGGCCCCAGACACTCACCAGGGGGTCGGAGACGGCATTGTCTGAGGGCAGGCACAGTTCTTTCAGGTGTGAGTGACCACTCCTCCCCTCCCCTCCAGCACAGATGGCTACTCAAGATATGCAGGCTACACCCCAGCCCCCTTTGTGTCACTGTCTAGAGGAGAGATGTGAACAGCCCAACTGTCAAACTGACCCAAACAGGGAATCCACAAACAGGCAGAGTCACAGAATGGATTAAGCAAGAAAATGCCTACTTTCTAAAAGTGGCATTTTCAAACGCACAATCTTAAAATCAACTTTACTAAAAGATGTATTTTTAAATTGTGAGCTCAGAGACCCCAAACTCCACATATCCATCCGCCCCAAAGGGAATCTACACTTTAATCAGATTTAAAGGTAGCCTCCATGTTAACCTATGAGAGGGACAGGCCTTGCAACAGTGAAAAACGAATTTAGCAATATTTCACTGTCAGGACATATAAAGCACATTACTATGGCGGTCATTCTGACCTCGGCGGTAAAAGGCGCTTACCACCGGCCAGAAGACCGCCATAACACCGCCGCGGCCGCGGTAAACCGCCACGGTCATTCTGACCCGCATCTGGCAAACCGCCAAAAACCCGACATCCACAGAAGTCCGCCACACCAAAGGTTAGCGAAAAAATGGCGATGACCAAACCTCCACCGTCACGGCAACAGAATTACGCCCATACCATTACGACCCACGAATCCACGCGGCGGTCTTTCAACCGCGGTATTCCATTGGCGGTACACACCGCTGCGCTCAAAATACACACACCCTTACAAAACACAACCACATTGGACAGTTTGAAATACACACACCTGATACACATACACACACCACACCCAATACAATATATAACACACACCCACATTACCCACAAACCCTTACTTCCACAATAGCGAATCAAGGACAGAGAGAGACAGCACTGCTTAGAGTAGACCATCACACAGAGGCTAATCACAACATCACCCACACAATTACAACGCACAAAACACCATACACCATCACACACATCACACTCCACAACACATACAACATCCCTCACCTCATCCACACCACCCCATGGCACCCCAAAGACACCCCAGGTTCTCTGACGCAGAACTCAGGGTCATGGTGGAGGAAATAGTACGTGCAGAGCCCCAGCTCTTCGGGGCACAGGTGCAGCATACAACAATTGCTAGGAAGATGGAGCTATGGCAAAGGATAGTCGACAGGGTCAACGCGGTGGGACAGCATCCACGCAATCGGGAGGACATCAGGAAGAGATGGAACGACCTACGGGGGAAGGTGCGTTCCATGGTATCAAGGCACAACATTGCGGTGCAGAAGACTGGCGGCGGACCCCCACCTACTTCCCCAGAATTCACAGCATGGGAGGAGGAAGTCTTGCACATCCTGCATCCTGAGGGCCTCGCAGGAGTAGCTGGAGGAATGGACTCTGGTAAGTCAAATCTTAACTACTACTTCCCACCCCCACCCCATCTGCATGCCAGCACATACCCCCACCCTCACCCCCACCCCATCACACCAACTCCTTCCAAATGTACCACCATCACAACCCACCCATCCCAACACCTAGACCTGCATGCGACCACAAAGCATGGACACCCATCACCAAAGCATGCCCACTGCACATAACCATCTCCCCCACAAGCCACCCTCACAAAAGCCCCCACACGGGAATGCCTGCACTTGGGTACACGGACACCCACCCATCACACGAAAACCCACACACAGAACCAATAACCATACACTTATACCCCTGCAGGACCCGAACGCCACCACACCGCCACGGAGGGTCCAGAGATGTCCATCCCACCCCCAGAAGAGGCCCCCAGCGATGACAGCAGCTCTGTCGACCTGGACCCAGATGACCAGCCCGGCCCATCGGGGACCTCTGGACAGTCGGTTCCCCACAGACAGCCACAGGCTACACCAGACCTAACCCCCTCTGGGAACACCAGCACAGCTCCCACTCAGCGGGCCCATGCCTCTGTCTCCAGGACACGTCAATCAGCGGTGTGTCCGCCACTACAGGGCACCCAGGTTGACCCACCACCCCAACAACATCAGGGACCTGGGGGCAGTGGTAGTGGGCACACCGGCCAGGGGACAGAGGCCCAGGGAAACAGGGGAACTGGGAGGGCTGCTGTGCGACAGGGGGGGGACAGGCCCAGGGAACCGACTCTCCAAGAGGCCCTCACCACCATCATGGGAGCATACCACCACTCCCAGGAGACGATGGCGACGGTACTGGCCAGGTTCCAGGAGATCCAGGCACAGCAGGAGGAACGGTACATGGGGTTCAGAGAGGAACTGAGGAACATCGGTACCGCAATGGGGACCATCGTCCTGGCCCTTAACCAGATAGTCACCACATTGCGGGACCATGTGGCACCCCAAAGGGCCCCTGTCACTAGCCCAGGCAAGGAACAGCCTACCACCTCCGCCGGCGCTAGTGGACAGGAGGCCCCCACACAACGTCAGGCCACCAGAACCCCACCTCCTGCTGAAGAACAACCACCCCGCAAGCGGAACCTGAGATCACACAAGAAGACAGAGTAGGATTGCAAGACCCCCGCCAGCATAAGATACCCCCTGATGTCATCCCACTGTCCCACATTGTCACCCTGTCCAACCTTGAACTGCCCCTGCTCCATCCTTCCACAGGCATATGGACAATGCACCTGTGCGACTGAGAACTGGACTCTGCCATGGACATTTCTCCACCCCCACCCATCACCGTTTTACTATCATGTACCTATATGTAGCACTTATAATAAATCACTTATTGCACTTACAATTACAGGAGTCTGCTTTTATTTTACTATCATGTATCACACATAACGGTGCAATTATGTTCTGTTACATTGTAATGACAACATACCAATGACAACAAGCTGTAGTCCATGGGCAAACAAAGCAGAAGTCACGCAGTTGGTCAAACAGCTCTGAAAAGTGAAGGGAAAGTCACAATTCAGTTAAAAGGAAATGGGGGTAAACACAGAAAGTTGAGACGCAGGAGGCCTCAAGTAAATGTAAAATGGCGTGGGTGAATCTTACCTGTGTGCTACTGAAAATACTGTTGTATAACTGTATCCCTGTTGTCCGTGTCGTCCCCGTCGTCTTCCTCCTCTTCACTCTCCACAGGCTCCACAGCTGCTACAACACCACCATCTGGACCATCCTCCTGAACAAAAGGCACCTGGCGTCGCAATGCAAGATTGTGAAGCATACAGCAGGCCACGATGATATGGCACACCTTCTTTGGTGAGTACATTAGGGATCCACCTGTCATATGCAGGCACCTAAACCTGGCCTTCAGGACCCCAAAGGTCCTTTCTATTATCCTCCTAGTTCGCCCATGGGCCTCATTGTACCGTTCCTCTGCCCTTGTCCTGGGATTCCTCACTGGGGTCAATAGCCAGGAGAGGTTGGGGTAACCAGAGTCACCTAATAACCACACACGGTGTCTCTGTAGCTGTTCCATCACATAGGGGACGCTGCTATTTTGCATAACATACGCGTCATGCACTGACCCAGGGAACTTGGCATTCACATGGGAGATGTACTGGTCTGCCAAACAGACCACCTGGACATTCATCGAATGATAACTCTTTCTATTTCTGTACACCTGCTCACTGCCTTTGGGGGGTACCAAAGCCACATGGGTCCCATCAATGGCACCAATGATGTTGGGGATATGTCCAAGGGCATAGAAATCACCCTTCACTGTAGCCAACTCATCCTCCTCAGGGAAAACAATGTAGCTCTGCATGTATTTCATCAGGGCAGACAACACTCTGGACCAAACCTTAGAAAACATAGGCTGAGACATCCCTGATGACATGGCCACTGTTGTCTGAAATGACCCACTTGCCAAAAAAATGGAGTACTGAGAGAACCTGCACCAGAGGGGGAATCCCTGTGGGTTGGCGGATGGGGGACATCAGGTCTGGCTCCAGCTGGGCACACAGTTCATGAATAGTGGCTCTGTCAAGTCTGTAACGAAGTATAATATGTCGTTCTTCCATTGTCGACAGGTCCACCAGCGGTCGGTACACGGGAGGATTCATCCTTCTGCTCGCAAGTCCCAGCGGACGGTGCCTAGGAAGGACAACATGGAGTACAGAGTCAAGCAAGCCACAGGTTCGTTCAAACAGCTTGCACAGTAAATGAATCGCAATGCAGTGAAAGGCGTGTATGAGTGGCAATGCATGGCCTAGGCCTGTGTGACGCAGTAGAAATTAAGCCATGTGGGCCTTTGAAATGGCGGCTGCCTGACCTGTGAAGTGTGACAATGGGATGTGAGGTCAATGCGCTGGTGTGGCACACCGTGGCGGTAGGCGGTCGAAGACCGCGGTGCGAAGCCGCATTGGTTAACATTGAACCCTATGGGTCTCAGTAGCCAATGACGATGTGCGCCGGCGGTCGCGGTACGCACCGTGGCGGTACGCACCGCCGCGGGCTTGACCGCCATTTTCTTGCCGCTTAATCACTCGAGACCTGATCATCCACAGGAGAGGACCTATACTGCAAGTGCTGCTGTGACCTCGGTCTGGGAGATACTATGGCTGCTGCGACTGGGGAAAGGGCCCCTGCTTTCACTTCAGAAGAGTTGGAGAAACTTGTTGATGGGGTCCTCCCCCAGTATGCGCTACTCTACGGTCCTCCAGACCAACAGGTGAGTACACTGGGTGCACGTTGAATGGGCTATGCCTGTGTTGAGTGGGGTGTATGTAAGATGGTGGGGAGGGGAGCGAATGAGGAGTGCAACGCACGACAGATGAGAGCATGTGCCACATGCCAAGGTTGGGGAGGGGGGCCACTCACATCTACCATGCAGAAAAGTGATGATATTTCGTTTCCCACCCTGTACATGTCACATAGGTCAGCGCCCATCAGAAGATTGACATTTGGCGTGCCATCGCCAAGGACGTCCGGGCCCTGGGGGTCCACAACAGACGGGGCACCCACTGCCGAAAGAGGTTGGAGGACATCCGCCGCGGGACCAGGAAGACCGCCGAGTCTCTACTGGGGATGGCCTCCCAACGTAGGAGGGATGCCAGCCGCCAATTGACCCCCCTGATGTCCCGGATCCTGGCGGTGGCCTACCCCGATTTGGATGGGCGCGTGAGGACATCACAGCAGACACAAGGGGGTGAGTATCAGCACATTCTGCTATCTTTGCGCGCAGTGGAGGTGTCTGGGTTGGGGAGGAGGGCAGTGGGTGACTTTAGGCCAGGGCGCTTTCTGTAGGCTAGTCCCCTCCTTTAGGCATGGCCCTGTGCCCCGCCCCCCACCTCTGTAGGGTGCCAAGTCGAGCTATCCATGGTCCTGCATCACCCATGTGTGCATTTGTTGTCCATAGACCTGTAGGCCTAGTCACAAGTACTGAGTAGTGTACCCCGATTGCATGGCGTAGTGCAGGGGGCTTCTGTGTCTGTCCTCTCCGCCAACGGTGTTGCCAATGCATGCACTCAACCTGTCTTTATTTCTCCCCCCACCCATTTTCTTTATCGTCCTGTGCATGTGTGCATTAGCATCATCAGGCGGAGGAGAATTGCCATCGGAGCACGAGGGAGCTGCAACTCACATGGCCCCGGAGGGCCATGCTACAGACACCGAGTTCACCAGTGAGACGGAGGGCGAGGGGAGCTCCACAACGGGGACCCGTGGAGACGTCAGCGACACCGACACGTCCTCGGAAGGGAGCTCCCTTGCGGTGGCGGCAACATCCGTGCCCACCACCACAACAGGTACAGCCGCCACCCAGCGCACCAGCCCCGCCCTCCCAGCAGCCCCTCGGCCTTCGCTCCGTGCCCGCTCGCCCAGGAAGGCGGGCATCTCCTTCGCCCCAGGCACCTCAGGCCCTGCCCCAGTTACCCCTGCTGCCCTCAGTGAGGAGGTCATTGACCTCCTCAGGACACTCATTGTTGGGCAGTCTACCCTCTTGAATGCCATCCAGGGTGTAGAAAGGGAGGTGCATCGGAGCAATGCATACCTGGAGGGCATTCATTCGGGTCAGGCTGCCCATCAACGATCGTTCAATGCTCTGGCCTCAGCACTGACGGCAGCCATTGTCCCGGTTTCCAGCCTCCCTCTTCTAACTGCCTCCACCCAGTCCCAGTCTCCTGTTCCTCTGCCTATCCCATCCACACCATCAGACCAGCCTGCACACACCTCAACACCCAAGGGCAGCTCATCCAGACATAAGCACCACAGATCCCACAAGCATTCACACAAACAACATCCAGATGCAGACATGGCAACAGTCACTACCACCTCTGTGTCCCCCTCCTCCTCGTCTCCCTCCTCCCTCCCTGTGACGTCTCCACTCACACCTGCATGCACACCACCATCAGCCAGTACTTCCATCACCAGCACACCCTCCAGTACAGTCCGCACACGTGCAGTCACCACCCCCACTGCCATTTACACGTCCCCTGTGTCCTCTCCCAGTGTGTCTGTCACCCCCTCTTCCAAAACACACAAACGCAGGCAGCCACCCACCCAACAGCCATCCACCTCACCACAGCCTACGTCACAAGCACCTGCACCCAAAGACAGCACACTTGACTCTTCTACAACCACATCCTCTTCCTCCACTCCCATACCTACTGCACCTACCATTCCCATTGCTCCTAAAAAACTTTTCCTCTCCAAAGTTAACTTCTTTGCATCACCTGACCCACCCCCTCCATCTGGTAAGAGTCCTAAGAGCACCTCAGCCACCACCAGCCCTGCATCGAGGGCGACCATTGTGCACGGGTTTTGGAGTCCACCTTTCCCGAGTGCAGATACATCGGCCAGCAGCAAGGGGACAGCCAGCCCACCCCCTGGGAAGAGAACCCGAAAAACAAAGGGCCGGCGCGAGAAGGCTGAGACGACTGCCACCAAGGAGCGTAGTCGTGGCCCATCACCTGCCACAACATCAAGGGGAGGCAAGGGCCAGAGAGCTTCATCGAAGGAGGGCAAGGGCAGCAGGGCGGAGAAGTCAGCCAGCAGGCGCGCGGACCAGGAGGGCCCCACCAGCCCCATACCGGGTGTGACGGAGGACACCCACGGGCCCAGGACTCCATCACAGGAGGGGCCAGCAACCGCACGGTCGGAGGGCGACTAGGCGGGGAGTCCTGGCCAGGTCTGGCTCCCTTGAAAGACAGGACAAGCACCACTGAAGAGGGCCCCGCCAAGACAGGCACCGCTGAACAGGGCCCCGCCAAGACAGGCACCGCTGAAGAGGGTCCCGCCAAGACAGGCACCGCTGAAGAGGGCCCGCCGTGAAGAGCACCGCTGAAGAGGGCCCCGCCGTGAAGAGCACCGCTGAAGTGGGCCCGCCAAGACAGGCACCGCTGAAGAGGGCCCCGCCGTGAAGAGCACCGCTGAAGTGGGCCCCGCCAAGACAGGCACCGCTGAAGAGGGTCCCGCCGTGAAGAGCACCGCTGAAGAGGGCCCCGCCGTGAAGAGCACCGCTGAAGTGGGCCCCGCCGTGAAGAGCACCGCTGAAGTGGGCCCCGCCAAGACAGGCACCGCTGAAGAGGGCCCCGCCGTGAAGAGCACCGCTGAAGAGGGCCCCGCCGTGAAGAGCACCGCTGAAGAGGGCCCCGCCGTCTCAAGCACCGCTCCGCTGGGCCCTTCCTGTCAAGCACCGCTCCGCTGGGCCCTTCCTGTCAAGCACCGCTCCGCTGGGCCCTTCCTGTCAAGCACCGCTCCGCTGGGCCCCGCCGTCTCAAGCACCGCTCCGCTGGGCCATTCCTGTCAAGCACCGCTCCGCTGGGCCCTTCCTGTCAAGCACCGCTCCGCTGGGCCCTTCCTGTCAAGCACCGCTCCGCTGGGCCCCGCCGTCTCAAGCACCGCTCCGCTGGGCCCTTCCTGTCAAGCACCGCTCCGCTGGGCCCCTCCGTCTCAAGCACTGCTCCGCTGGGCCCTTCCTGTCAACCACCGCTCCGCTGGGCCCTTCCTGTCAAGCACCGCTCCGCTGGGCCCCGCCGTCTCAAGCACCGCTCCGCTGGGCCATTCCTGTCAAGCACCGCTCCGCTGGGCCCCGCCGTCTCAAGCACCGCTGGCCCATTGACAGTGCCGGTTCTGTGTCAAGCTGGTGTTCACGCTGCACTCTGAGCACCCTGCCTCCTCCAATACCAGTGGAGTCGGTTATCCATCTGATGGCCTGTGGCTTTGAACTCCCCAGGATGGCACAGTGGGCAAGCCACCCACTGTAGAGACTTGTGAGACTGTGGCTTTGCACTCCCCAGGATGGCACAGTGGGCAATCCACCCACTGTAGAGACTTGTGAGACTGTGGCTTTGCACTCCCCAGGATGGCACAGTGGGCAATCCACCCACTGTAGAGACTTGTGAGACTGTGGCTTTGCACTCCCCAGGATGGCACAGTGGGCAAGCCACCCACTATAGAGACTTGTGAAACTGTGGCTTTGCACTCCCCAGGATGGCACAGTGGCCATGGAGGCCCCTCGTGGATCTGGCGTCGTGGACTCCTGTGGCTGAGGTGCCCCCCCTTCCCTTCCCCCTGAGGTGCCTGTAGTTTTATCATCTGATGCCCCAGCAGTGTTCTCTCCAACGGTATCTGGTCCCCTGTGTGGGCTTTGCCCATGTGTTTGTGGACATTGGCCCACGGACTGTGGAACTTTAACGAAATGAGCTGGACTTCTTGCCTATGTATTTAGATTTAGCACTGTTCATTTGTTTTTTTAAATATTTAAAATAGATGATTTTCCATCACTTCAATGAACCTCTGAGTTGTTGCTCTGCATTGGTGTGTAGATAGTTGGGGGGGGGGTGTATGGCGTATGTGTGTGCACGTAATCTTTCCTCCTCCCCCCTCCCCTGTGTCGTAGGTGCAGTACTCACCGTTGTCGTCTGCGCCGGCGTTCGTACTCGTGGTAGATGAGCAGGTAGACAATAGCTGGTAGGATGTTTAATTCGGGTTCCATGCTGTCCAGGTTTCTCGTGGAGTGTGTATATGTGAGCGTTTTCCCGTTCGTAGGCTGTTTCCGCCGTGTTTTTATCGGCGGGGCTCCCGCCCCGGAAAAGGTGGCGGATTGGTGAGTTGTGATAGGGTGGGCGGTACATTGTCTGCCGCCTGCCTGTTGGCGGCGACCGCCGCGCTGTTTGTCTGTCCCGCCGTGGCGGTCGGAGTGTTAAAGTGGTGGGCTGTGTTGGCAGTTCCCGCCAGGGTCAAAATTCCTTTTTTTTTACCGCCTGCCTGTTGGCGGGTTGGCCGCCGCTTTATCACCGACCGCCAGGGTTGGAATGACCCCCTATATGTCCTACCTTAACCATACACTGCACCCTGCCCTTGGGGCTACCTAGGGCCTACCTTAGGGGTGCCTTACATGTAAGAAAAGGGAAGGTTTAGGCCTGGCAAGTGGGTACACTTGCCAAGTCGAAGTTACAGTCAAAACTACACACACAGACACTGCCGTGGCAGGTCTGAGACATGATTACAGAGCTACTTATGTGGGTGGCACAACCAGTGCTGCAGGCCCACTAGTAGCATTTGATTTACAGGCCCTGGGCACCTCTAGTGCACTTTACTAGGGACTTACCAGTAAATCAAATATGCCAATTATGGATAAACCAATCCACAGTACAATTTATATGGGGAGCACTTGCACTTTAGCACTGATTAGCAGTGGTAAAGTGCGCAAAGACAATAAACCAGCAAAAACAGAGTCCAAAACCAGGAGGTCCGAAGGCAAAAAGACGGCGGAGACGCGCCAAAAAGCTGCCAGGTCTAACAGGCACCTAACTGCCATTTGCAACTTGACCAGCACACACAGCACAGGTGGTAGTGGCAACTGTTGTCAATGGTACATGCCACTTGCAGATATGGCCTGAGAAATTGAGCCGTAGTTCATGTTGTGATAGTACCAGCTGTCCTGTGAAAGCAGGCCAGTTTTACATTCTACCCTACCCTCCTGGACTGGCTTGGCCTTTCCAACAGCCTTGGGATGGCAGAGTACCCCCATACAAAGGTTGTTGGTGTAGTGTTGTGCTGTGCCCCTGGTTTCCCCTGCAAAGCCCATGCACCCATGCTGTGCTCCTTTGCCCTTTCCACTGCCTTATTTTCTTGGCTGACATGCATTGTGTAGTAGGTATGTACCTCCCCCTGTTTGCAGTGAACATTTAGGCATTTTTGTCCCCCATACAACTTACCCTGCATCTGTGTTGTTTCCTGGTAGTCTGTGCTGTCCTGTCCTTGAATTCCTGTGACGATCTCCTCTGGGATGACAGCTGCCACCATCTCCTCCATCTGGTCCATGGCCTCCTGTGGTGCTGGACTCCCACCTCCAGTCTGCAGTGCTGCCTTCCTGTTCCTTGCCATTTTTTCCTTGGTCCTTTGCTTGCAGTCATGCCAGCGTTTCTTGCACTCAGTGACTGTTCTCCGTACCTCTGCCACACTGTTGATCTTGTCTACAATTTGTTGCCAAATTGCCTCTATCCTCCCAATTGGCAATTTTGAGGTGACAAAAAGTTGATGCTGGTGTTCCGTCAACTCTCTGACCAGTATTTCCTGCTCCTCTGCACTGAAACAACACTTCCTTTTCTTCTTCTCCCTCTCCTGGGTCTTGTCTGGGTCCTCCTGGCTCATTCCTGGTCAATTGGGGTCTCCCTGGAGTCTCTCCTGGCTTCTGGGATCCATTTTGGGGCTCCTTAGCACTGTTTGCTGTGTTTGCGCCGCTTTTTGACGCTATTGTAGAGAAAATGGCACGAATCCGGTTTGCGACGTAAACCGGATTAGAGTCATTTTCTCCACGTTTATGTCATTTTGCTTTACAACGTGGCACAATGGTTAGAGTAAAAAAAAAATGACTCTAACACATGGTTTGCACCATGGTGCGTCAAAGTATAAATTTGACGCCCGGGTGGTGAAAAGAAATGGCAATTTTGCATCAAAAAGTATCAATATGGCCCTTAGTGGCTATTTCAATGGAAAATGTTCTGTCTATAAATGACAGTGCACTACCAGACAATGCTTTAGTTACATTAAAAACTCGCCTACCTCATGTCTATTAAAGCTAGGTGGATTGGGAAAGGTTGTCGTGCTAAACAGTGGGTCATGATTTGTTTGCAAAGCACTGCCTCAGACAATTTATGTGCAGTGAGTATACATTTGATTTTCTGTTTTGTACTATTTGTGTGAGCTACATTTCTGCTGTAATTTTAATTATATTAACTTAATAACTCTAGTGATAGAAAGACCAAACTAGAGGTGGTCATTACAACCCTGGCGGTCTGTGTTAAAGCGGCGGTAAGACCGCCAACAGACTGTCAGAAAGAAAATGGAATCACGACCGTGGCGGAAACCGCCAACAAAGACAGCCACTTTAACACTCCAACCGCCAAGGCAGTACAAACAAACAGTGCGGCGGTCGCCGCCAACAGACAGGCGGGAGACAATGTACCGCCCACAGTATCACAACCTACCAATCCTCCACGTTTTCCGGGGTGGATTCACCGCGGACAAAAACACGGCGGAAAAAGGGAAAACGCTCACCTCTATACACCCCACGAGGAACCAGGATGCCATGGAACCAGAGCTTCACATTTTTCCTGCCCTTATCTTCTTGCTCCTCTACTAGGAGCACGAACCCCAGCGGTGAAGACCACGGTGAGTACTGCACCTACGACACAGGGGAGGAGGGAGGGAAAAACCAGGGACACACACATGCAACAAGCAACACCCCCACCCTCACCCACGACAGCACACACACCAATACAGCATGATACATTACAGTTACACCCCTCATACCCCCCAGAAGAATGCAAAGACAAAAGGAAATGAGTGTAACCATTGTAATCTATTAAAATCCTGTACGCAAACATATATATATATACACTATAAACAAATATATACACCAAGAATTCAAGTCCAGGTATTGCTCCATTGAAGTCCGCGGAACACTGGGCCCACACTCAATACCCAAACATGACGGAGAGAACACTGCAGGGGCATCAGATAGCAATAAAACAGGCCCCTCAGGGTGAAGGGAACTGGGGGGCACCTCAGCTGGTTGAGTGCACGACGCCAAATCCACGAGGGGGTCCCATGCCCACTGTTCAATCCTGGGGAGTGCAAAGCCACAGTCTCACAAGTCTCTACAGTGGGTGGGTTGCCCATGGTTCAATCCTGGGGAGTGCAAAGCCACAGTCTCTCTAGTCTCTACAGTGGGTGGGTTGCCCACTGTTCAATCCTGGGGATTGAAAAGCCACAGTCTCACAAGTCTCTACAGTGGGTGGGTTGCCCACTGTTCAATCCTGGGGAGTGCAAAGCCACAGTCTCTCAAGTCTCTCCAGTGGGTGGGGTGCCCACTGTTCAATCCTGGGGAGTGCAAAGCCACAGTCTCACAAGTCTCTACAGTGGGTGGTTTGCCCACTGTTCAATCCTGGGGAGTGCACAGCCATAGTCTCTCAAGTGGATAACAGTCTCCACTGGTTCTGGAGGGGGCTTTGTGCCCAGAGTGCTTCATCCTGCCAAGGACTGAGGTAGTGGATGGATCTCTCCACTGGTTCTGGAGGGGGCTTTGTGCCCAGAGTGCTTCATTGCCAAGGACTGAGGTAGTGGATGGATCTCTCCACTGGTTCTCGAGGGGGCTTTGTGCCCAGAGTGCTTCATCCTGCCAAGGACTGAGGTAGTGGATGCCTTTCTCCACTGGTTCTGGAAGGGGCTTTGTGCCCAGAGTGCTTCATCCTGCCAAAGACTGAGGTAGTGGATACCTTTCTCCACTGGTTCTGGAGGGGCTTTGTGCCCAGAGTGCTTCATCCTGCCAAGGACTGAGGTAGTGGATGCCTTTCTCCACTGGTTCTGGAGGGGGCTTTGTGCCCAGAGTGCTTCATCCTGCTCGTGGCGGACTCATTAGCGTCAGTGCCCTGGGAGCTCATGGGCTAGCGGTGCTTTTGGCGGCGGTGTCCTGTTCAGCGGTGCTTGTGGCGGAGGTGTCCTGTTCAGTGGTGCTTGTGGCGGCGGTGTCCTGTTCAGCAGTGCTTGTGGCGGAGGTGTCCTGTTCAGCGGTGCTCATTTCGGCGGTGTCATGTTCAGCGGTGCTTGTGGGGGCGGTGTCCTGTTCAACGGTGCTTGTGGCAGCGGTGTCCTTGGCAGCAGTGCCTGTGGCGGAGGTGTCCTGTTTAGCGGTGCTTGTTGCTGCGAGGTCCTTGGCAGCGACTCAGCTGCTGGCGGTCCTGTCTGGGCCAGCGGGCTGATGGTGGTGGACTCCTGGGCAGTGTGGATGATGGCCGTGGCCTCCTGGGCAGCGGGGATGATGGCGGTCACCTCCAGGGCAGCGGGGCTGATGGCGGTCTTCTCCGCCGTGCTGTTCTTCCCAGACTTGCCGGGCTTCTTGTGCCCCTTCCCCACCTTGGAAGGTGTCGCAGCTGACTCCACACTCCCACCTGTACCCTTGGGAGCGGCTTTGGTGGCTGGAGTCTTCCACCTCTCCCGCCGGGCACTGGCCAACTTTTGATGCTTGACAGGTGGGGGACTGTCCGTGCTGTGGCTCCTTGCCACACTGGCTGCCCTGCTGCCTGGTGCACTCCAGAATGCGGTGACTACTGGCACCAGTGGTCCCGGAGATGTTGTGGCTGAGGTGCTAGGTTGGGACCTGGAGAGTCGGGCCCTAGGAGACTGACGGGGTGGGGTAGGTGAGGGAAAGAGGTCAAGGGTGGACAGGAAATGTTTCTAGGGAACACTGGGACGGGTAGTTGAAGGGGGTTTGGGAGTGGAGGAAGAGGTTGTGGTTGTAGGAGGTGTACGTTTGGTGACTTTGGGTGAAGGTGCATGCGCTGGAGGCTGTCGTGAGCTGGATGGCTGTTGGGTGAGTGTGTGCCTGCGTTTGTGTACCTTGGGAGGTGGCATCACACACACACTGGGAGAGGACACAGGGGATGTGTGAATGGTAGTGGGGGTGGTGACTGCTCGTGAGCGGGGTGTGGTGGTGTGTGTGCTGGTGATGGAAGTAGTGGCTGTAGATGTAGTGCATGCAGGTGTGAGTGGAGACGAGACTGGGAGGGAGGGAGGAGGGAGACGAGGAGGAGGGGGACACACTGGACGCAGTGGATGTTGGTGTGTCTGCATGTGATGCTTGCGTGAGTGCCTGTGGGATGTGTGGTGTTTATGTTTGCCTGAGCTTCCTTTGTGTGTTGAGGTGTGTGCATGCTGGTCTGATGGTGTGCTTGGGGTAGGCTGAGGTACAGGGGTGTGGGTCTGGGTGGAGGAAGTTGGAGGTGGGAGGCTAGAGACAGGGACAATGGCTGCCATCAGTGTAAGGCCAGAGTCTGAAAAGCTCGCTGAATGGCTGCATGACCAGAATGAATGCCCTCCAGGAATGCACTGGTTTGTTGCAACTGCCTCTCTACACCCTGGATGGCATTCAAAATGGCAGACTGTCCAACAGTGAGGGACCTGAGGAGGTCAATGGCCTCCTCACTGAGGGCAGCAGGGGTGACTTGGGCAGGGCCTGAGGTGCCTGGGGCGAAGGTGATGCCCACCCTCCTGGGTGAGCGGGCACGGGCAAAGGCTGAGGTGCTGCTGGGAGGGCGGTGCTGGTAGGGGGTGGCAGCTGTACCTGTAGATGCAGGGGGCGCAGATGTGGCCGCCACCACAAGGGAGCTCCCATCAGAGGACGAGTCCATATCACTGGTGTCAGCTCCTGTCCCCACCGTGGAGCTCCCCTCGCCCTCCGTCCCACTGGTGAATTCAGACTCCGTAGTTTCGCCCTCCAGGGCCATGTAGAATGCAGCTCCTTCCTGCTCCGGTGCCACTGCTCCTCCGTCTGATGATGCTAATGCACACAAAAACAGGGAGATCACAAAAAGGCGGGGGACGACAGAAGAAAGACATGTTGAGTGCATGCATTACCGCTACCGTTGGCGGACACAACAGACACAGAAGCCCCCTGCACTATGCCCGCACTTGGGGTCCACTCTTCAATCCCTGGGACATGGCCGACATCTGCACACATGGATGTCACAGGAACCTGACTAGGTGTAGTTGGCACTGTACACAGGTGGGGTGGGGTGCCCCAGGGTGTGCCAGAAGAAGGGGACCTAACTAGCACACTCGCCCTGGCCTAGGGAAACCCACAGCCCACCTCCCATGCGCGGTGAATCAGCTGAATGAGAGTGTACTCACCCACTTGTGGCTGCTGTGATGCCCTCAAGCGCCCATTCAACTCTGGGTACGCCACCACCAGGTTCCTGAACATCAGGGGGGTCATGGTGCGGTAGGCACCCCTCCCACGTTGGGAGGCCATCCCCAGCTGGGCCTCCGCCATCTTCTTGGTCCAGCGGCGAATGTCCTCTCATCTCTTTCGGCAGTGGGTGCTCCGTCTGTGATAGACCCCCAGGGTCCTGACGTCCTTGGCGATGGCACGCCAGATGTCCTTCTTCTGGTGGGCGCTGACCTACATGAATTGTACAGCGGAAAAAGAAAAGTTATTACCAACTGCACCGTCACAGTCATTGGCCCCCATCCCTAACCTTGCCATGTGGCACATGCACTCACCGTCTACTTCATGTGCGCCTCATTCTCCCCCCCCCCATCTTTCATCCACCCCACTCCACACAGGCATAGCCCATACAGCATGCTCCCAGTGTACTTACCTGTTTGTCTGGAGGACCGTAGAGTAGTGTGTACTGGGGGAGGGCCCCATCCATGATTTTCTCCAAGTCCTCTGTGATGAAGGCAGGGGCCCTTTCCCCCGACGCACAAGCCATTGTCTCTTCCAGACTGAGGTCACAGCAGCACTTGCAGTGTAGGTCCTCTCCTCTCCAAGATCAGGTATTGAGTGATTGAACAGATAGAAAATGGCAGTCACGTCCGCGGCGGTGCGTACCGTCACCGCCAGCGTACATCTTCATTGGCTCCTGGGACCCATAGGGTCCAATGTTTACCAATGCAGAGTTGCGCCGCGGTCTTCGACCGCCTACCGTGACGGTGTACAACGCCAGCGCAGTTACTTCACATCCTATTGGCCCACTTTACAGGTCAGGCAGCCGCCATTTCAGGGGCCCACATTTCCTAATTTTTAACTGCATCACACATACCTAGGCCTTGCCTCAACATTCATACATGCAAATTTCGGATTATGAATTGTGTACTGTGTAAGCTGTGTGTACGTACCTCTGAGTTGGTTGACTCTGTGATCACTGTTGTCCTACATGGGCACCGTCCGCTGGGACATGTGAGGAGATGGCAGCATCCTCCGGTGTACAGACCGCCGGTGGACCTGTCGACAATGGAGGAAAGACGTGATCATCACCTACAGGCTTGATCGTGCCACAATCCTGGAACTGTGTGCCCAGTTGGAGCCATCCCACAGGAATCCCCCCTCTAGAGCAGGTGCTGTCAGTACTCCATTTCCTTGCAAGTGGGTAATTTCAAACAACAGTGGCCATAGCATCAGAGATGTCCCAGCCTATGTTTTCCGATGTGTTGTCCAGAGTGTTGTCTGCCCTGCTGAAACACATGCGGAGCTACATCGTTTTCCCTCAGGTGGAGGATTTGCCTACAGTGAAAGGTGACGTCTATGCCCTGGGACATATCCCCAACATCATAGGTGCCATTGGTGGGACACATGTGGCTTTGGTACCCCCCCCCCCCGCAGGAGTGAACAGTTGTACAGAAACCGGAAGAGTTATCATTCGATGAATATTCGGATGGTGTGTTTGCCAGACCAGTACATCTCCCATGTGAATGCCAAATTCCCTGGCTCAGTGCATGACGCTTACATCCTGTGGAATAGCAGCATCCCTTATGTGATGGGTCAACTCCAGAGGCACTGTGTGTGGCTATTAGGTGAGCACCTGGAAGTAAGTCAGTGGGAATTGTTGTCTGGGTCTGGGGAAATCCCTACAGATTAGTTAGTGTCCTACAGTTGTCCCTCGCCATTTGCAGGTGACTCTGGTTACCCCAACCTGTCATGGCTACTGACCCCAGGGAGGAATCCCAGGACAAGGGCAGAGGAACACTACAATGAGGCCCATGGGCGAACTAGGAGGATTATAGAGCGGACCTTCGGCCTACTGAAGGCCAGGTTCAGGTGCCTCCATATGACAGGTGGTTCCCTATTCTACTCACCAAAGAAGGTGTGCCAGATCATCGTGGCCTGCTGTATGCTTCACAACTTAGCTTTGCGATGACAGGTGCCTTTTCTGCAGGAGGATGGCCCAGATGGAAGTGTTGAGGCAGCTGCAGAGCCTGTGGACAGTGAAGACGAGGCCCCTTGTTGTGCCACAGTGTCCCTCCTGGTGTTGAGTATTTCCTTCAGCACCCCTACGATGGTGCCCAGGGTGGAATTGATGGATCTGAGTTCCTCCCAGAAGCCCAAATCCTGTTCCTCCTGCAGCCGCTGGGTCTCCTGAAACTTGGCCAGTACCGTTGCCATCATCTCCTGGGAATGGTGGTAGGCTCCCATGATGTTGGAGAGGGCCTCGTGGAGAGTGGGTTCCCTGGGCCGGTCCTCCCCCTGTCGCACAGCAGCCCTCCCAGTTCCCCTGTGTTCCTGTGCCTCTGTCCCCTGAACGGTGTGCCCACTGCCACTGCCCCCAGGTCCCTGTTGTTGTTGGGGTGGTGGGTTAGCCTAGGTTCCCTGTAGTGGTGGACACACTGCTGATTGACGTGTCCTGGGCACAGAGGTATGGGCCTGCTGGGTGGGTGCTGTGCTGGTGTTTCCAGAGGGGGGAAGCTCTGTGGTGGCCTGTGCCAGTGTGAGGGGAACCGATTGTCCCGAGGTCCCAGATGGGCCGGGCTGGTCATCTAGATCCAGTTGGACAGAGCTGCTGTCATCACTGTGGGCCTCTTCTGTTGGTGGTGTGGATATGTGTGGACCCTCCTGTCCGGTGACGTTGGGTAGGGGTCCTGCAGGGGTGTAAAAGGATGTTTATTGCATCTGTGTGTGCCATGATGTGCAATGGGTGGGTGACCGTGTACCCAAGTGCTTGCATTCCTGTGTGGGACCTTGTGTGATGGTGGTTTAGGGGGGTGTATGGGTATGTGCACTGGCTTTGGTGATGGGTGTCCATGCTTTGTTGTTGCATGCAGGGCTTGGTGTTGGGATGTGTGGTTTGTGATATTGGGACAGATGTGAGGAGTTGGAGTGATGGGGGTGAGGGCAAGGGTGGGGGGTATGTGATGGCATGCAGGTAGGGTGGGGGATATAGTAGTAAAGCATTGCGTTACCAGAGTCCATTCCTCCAACTACTCCTGCGAGGCCCTCAGGATGCAGAATCACCAAGACTTGCTCCTCCCATGTTGTTAGTTGTGGGGGAGGAGGTGGGGATCCGCCGCCAGTCCGCTGAACTGCAAGGTGGTGTCTTGATACCATGGAACGCACCTTCCCCCGTAGGTCGTCCCACCTCTTCCTGATGTCATCCCTATTTCTTGGGTGCTGTCCCACTGCATTGACCCTGTCCACAATTCTTCGCCATACTCAATCTTCCTAGCTATGGAGGTGTGATGCACCTGTGATCCGAATAGCTGTGGCTCTACCCAGACGCTTTCCTCCACCATGACCGTGAGCTCCTCCTCAGAGAACCTGGGGTGTCTTTGCCGTGCCATGGGGTGGTGTGGGTGATGTGTGGGGGGGTGTGTTGTGATAAGTGGTGTGATATTTAGTGGTGTGTTGTCTGAGGTGCGTGGAAGTTATTTGGGTGATGGTATTGTGTGCCTATGGATGCTTGGTAGTAGTTTGTAGTGTCTCTCTCTGGCCTTCTTTCGGTATTTTGGTCGTAGGGGTTTGTGGGTGATGTGGGTGTGTGTTTTATATTGTAATGGGTGTGTGGGAGTGGTGTGTGTATGTGTATCAGGTGTGTGTATTTCGATTTGTCCAATGTGGCTGTGTTTTGTAAGAGTGTGTGTACTTTGAGCGCGGCGGTGTGTACCACCAATGGAATACTGCGGTTGAAAGACCGCCACGTGTTTTCGTGGGTCGTGATAGTGTGGGCGTATTTCTGTTGGCGTGATGGTGGAGGTTTTGTTTTCTCCAGTTTATCACTGACCTTTGGTGTGGCGGACTTGTGTGGGTGTCTCAATTTCGGCGGATTCCGAGCAGTGGGTCATAATGACCGTGGCGGAATTCCGCTGCTGCGGCGGTGTGTTGGCCGTCTTCTGCACGGCGGTAAGCAGCTTTTGCCGCCAATGTTGTAATGAGGGCCGGAGTCTTTTGATCAATTATTTTTTGCACAGTTTTAAATCCACTTTGCCTCTCACTGATCCTGCGGATCGACTCTTTCTCACAGAAGGAAAGCATTAAGAGGTGATGGCCACCTTGTACCAGGTGCACAGATAGGTGCTATCCACATCTCCTAAGGTGGTAAGGCAACACTTGACCGCAGTGGACTCGTGAGATTTTTTAGATTAGTACCCACAATGCCTTTCTGGTAGGTTTTCACTGTATAAATAACACATACACAAACAGGATCACATAAACATGCTGACTGCAGTTGATCATTGTTCTGCTTATTAATGCAAGTGGTTGTCTCTGGGTGGCTGTGCCATGTTGTTGTAGCTATATAGGTGGTGGGTGACCAGACTCAGGCTTGCTAGCCCTCGTAGCACTGAGATGGTCAGATTTATCCCCTTTAATCACGGTGGAAAGAAGATGAGTATCACGTGTACTACATGCAAGGGCTAGTAGAAAAAGGGCTACATTGAAATAAAAGATGTTTAATTCCTAGTGAAATCCTTTTAAAATGTTACCTCTGTGGCCTGGATATTTTATAATGTTGCAGAAGCTAGTCTTCTGGCATTGATGCTGAACCTCCACAGGGCTGATAGTCAGACGAGACCAACCAAACTTTGACCCATTATTGTGGGTCATATGAATAAGTTGACTCTATTAATGTGTAAGGCTGCAATGTGTGCGTTTTCTGCACTCAATAGTTAGGCAACAATGTACACAGGGGCGTCACTTTTGAGTGAAGCTGTCATGTATGAAGTGACCAACAGTGAGAAGCCTTTAATGTGTGAGATGGCACCACCCTTGAGTGAGGCTGCACTATGTAAGGTGACATCTCCTAGAAGTAAGGCTGCTATGGATGAGGAGACTCCAGGCCTGAGTGAGGCAGCAATGTGAGGGCTCTCCAGCAATGTTGTGATATGTTAAGTGGCCGTTCGAGTGCACTGTGTGAGATGACACCAGCCATTATTGAAGCCACAATGTGTGTGGTGACCAATCAGAATGGAGGCTGCCATGTGTGCGGTGATCAACCATGCGTGAGGTTGCAATGTGTGAGGTGACCAACCGTGAGGAAGCTGCAATGTGTGAGATGACTTCACCCATGAGTGAGGTGACACCGCCTACTGGTGAATTGATGCTGCCAATAGGTCTAGCTGTAATGTGTGAGGTGGCTATGAGTGACTCTAAAATGTGAGGGGATTTTACCCCCAAGTGGCTAACTTGTGCAAAGTGACACCACTCATTAGTTAGGGTGCAACGTATGAGGTGGCACCACACAATACTGAGGTTGCTCTCTGGGAGGTGACTCTACCCTTGATTGAAGCAGCAATATGTGAGGTGACACCACCCATAAGTACAGTTGTCACCTTGCCAGTATTTTACCAGCCTGGCCTGTATTTTCTTACTCACAACAGTAAAACAAATTCAGAAAAGCAGTAAAATCCAATATTTTTCCATTTGAAATATGAATCTGCAACAGTAAAAACCGGAAGAAATACATTTAGAAGTATCTAAGACCTGTCTAATTTATTTCCAAATGATTATTCATTAAATGCAAGGAAAATTCTCGTATTGCAAGATCATTTTTCACCTACCAACTCTTGCCCCTTCCAAAATAACAAAACGTTAGAAAATGGCATTTTTCTGAGAAAGGGAGTAAAAACTACCTGTAAGTGAAACTACAAGGGGTGCAGGGAATACCCACGAGTATGAGGAAACGTCCCATGACTGAGGAGGCATCAAGTGAGGTGACCCTTTCAGTGAGAAAGTATTTATTGACTGAAGTTACTCTTAAATAATAGCACCTGCCATCAATGAGGAAATGGCTTCTATGCACGAGACTGAGATGAGTGGAGGGACAGTGTGGTGGCGTTTTATGCAAGTGTGCCTGTGATGAGAGATGGGCCCTCCAGCAACAGGTGACTGTATTGAGTAAGAGGAGGCCCTCATTGAGGAGAGCAGAGATGGGTGAGGAAATAAGTAATTCAATGCTTGACTGAGGATGCGATAAGTAGGATGTCTCCTCCTATTTCATGATGAGGTTTTAATGAGTGAGGTGAGTGCACCAACAAGTTTGGGTGCAACAAGAGAATCTCTATCCAGAAAGGACACTGGAATTAGCGATGCGGGTCTTCCTCCAAGTGAGGCTCTGACACGTGGGGATATTCCTGCCATAAGCAGGTCAATAGATATCAATAGTGCAGCAGGTGTAGTGGTAACATCCCAGTGGTCTGAGGGGCGCGGGGCGCTCTATATCTCAACAACAGCTGTCTTTTAAATATATATGCTAAAAACAGTGTTCTGTATTATTCATTATTGATAATTCATTTGTGTTTGCGTGGCCTCTTTCTTTATTACCAGAGTGGTGACTATTCATTTATCAACATTCCTGGTGGTAACCTTTTCCATTTCCTGACACCATTTCCGGAGGTCGAAGCGGACAATTTTTTTCCCCAGACTGACCGTTTCTGTAAAGGTAAGAAGGAATCTTGATTTGGGAACTGATTAGGAGCAGTCAGTTAATTGTATTTATATAAACGTATTGTGCCACCTTTTCATATCTTTATATAATACATGGGATTCTGTAATCCCTGTATAAATTTATGATATCTTTGTAATCAGCGCAAAAATTCTAAGGTTATTACAGTCGATTTCTGAGATCACCATACCTACTGCCAGTACCAGCTGCCGGGGTTAAAGGCAGGTCAGATCTCGGAGCATAAATGGAGCAGCTGTTTAAAGCAACGAAAACAGAATGTTGCTTTTCTTTTCCTTTCTCTGATCTATTTTAATAATTTACAATGCAAAGCAGAGAGAATATGATTATTTGTTGCACTCTTTAGATAAAGAAAAGCTAGAATCTTTCTGTATGTTTCAAAAAGTGCCCAGCCACTGAAGTTTTTTTTTTTTTTACTGACTTGTATTGAACTGTTTCTCATATATTTTCTCACAAATATCTACACCACAAAATAAAATGATGGACAGAGTGTTGAAACTTTTCAAACACTCACCCCCAGTTACAGATCTGGGTTTAATCAATAATTATTCTGCTCCCCCCTCTCAGTGACAACTATGGAGAGCGATCTTTTTTTTTTAATCAGGCCTGAGTATAAAATCAAAAATATTCAGAGGGAGCGCCACAGATGAAAATATTTAATACCAAATACCCATGCGGGTAAAATCAGCTAACACGGTGTCAAAAATGCCAGACAACTTTTCACTCACCAAACTGCAAATGGGACGGGGTACAAATATGATATTATACAAAGACGAATGTGTGAGGAGGGAGGGGGGGTCTCCTTCCTTTCAATGAAAGATGCAGAGACACAGGGCGAGGGAAGCAAAGAGCTCTCTCCGTCGTAGAAAAAAAAACAAGCAACAAAAATCAGTGTACAGACATCAATGATTTCACACTCGACCTCTATATATAGAAAAGCGCGAGGCCAGAACATGTCCTTATTTTAAATGTCAACTTCCATTAATGTATGCATTGATATTTATATACGTCCACCCTAGTTTGGGAAGGAGCTCTGCACAGCCGTAGGGGTCAGGAAACGATCTCAGCTCGTAAAGATCAATTGCAGTTTTACATATTTGCAATACAACATTTTATTTCAGACAATTACCTTTGAGGAGCAGGGAGAATGTTATTTCACTAGAATAGTACAATTTAGTCCTGCCGGATTGGAGACAGCTCACGAGGCCTATGGTAAGCATCTGTGACAAAAGACCACATCTCATAACCTTGAATTGACTCAGCAGAGACACTTCCACTTTCCACTTGACTTGGCTGCACCAGCGGCGCATGACACTTGAGCCACAGGGACATTTGCACAGTGCTGGATTAGACTGGTTTCGGCTACCATTACTCAAAGAAAAGCAGAATCCAGGTTTAGGGAAGAACAGGGAAACCAAAAGCAGCCCTGGTGAAAATGCTCAAACCAGTCTGCCTTCATCTCTTCGCTCAATCTTTCCATCCATCGTCTCTCCTCTTCCTCTGATCATGTTCTCTCTAGCTTGCTCCTTCCTCCCTTTCTTTTGCTCTCTCTCTATAAGCTTCACTCTGCCTGCTGCAATTAACGTCAGGGAGCTGAGGAAAGTAACAGCGCCACCAGGAGTGGCCCTGGGCGATCAAAGCTGGCCTTCAAGGGCTCCAAGTCCCTGTCCAGGCTATCACCAGCTGACGGTGCCCTGATTCTGTGCATGTGGATACCAGGACACATGCACCAGTGCCAGCACCTGTAGAGTGCTTTGCGCTGGAGAACCTCACAATGAAAGCCCTTCCTTCATGAGCAGCTGGCCTCACAATGCCTCTCTTCATAAATGACCGAATTCCTTTTTAGGTGGAGCCTACGAGAGAGTGTAGCTTCCTGGTTGCGAATTATATATTGTGGGCTTATCAAGCACATACAGGGGCTTGGATCTCGCCCATTGCTTACTATTGATTGACTTTCCTATTGCTCTCATTTGTCTGCTTCTTATTCGTGTCCCAGCTTGTCAATCTTGTGTTTGTCCCACTCATGGAGAACAGATTTTTTACCATCTCTTTAGATTGACTGATTTCAGTGCTACCACTGCTTGCTTTTCAAACACACTTTTTTTCTTTTTGTTAAGCACTCTGCAAGAGTACATATGTTTTCCAGTTGTCCCCTTGGGTTCTGCTGCACTTTGTTTTGCTCACTCTCGCCCATGTACTTCTCTCTGCCCCCTCCATGTTATGTTCACTCTTGTGTTCTCCCCTGTTGTTTTCCCTCCCATGTGCGTCTCCCCACCTGCTCCACATTGCTATCTTGCTCGGTATTTCTTTTTTTGACCGCTGCCGTCTGTATTGCTTATGACCCTCATACTCTGTGTTGTTTCCTTCACCCATGCCCTCCTGTTCTGTTGCCGGTTTCTTTTCCTCCCCACCCACACTAAAAAAAACAAAAAACTTTCTCAATGTTTTATTTTATTTGCTGCCTCAACTCAGACTAGCAACAAAAAACGTGTCTGCATCATTTTGTAAGCACTTGCCTACATGGTGCCACATCACAGTGTTTTTTTTTTATTTAGTCATGCTGCACAGCATCAGGAATGCCATACAGCAGAGCAAAAAAAGTACATTTATCTCATATTAACAAATGTGCGTGTTTTACATTGAAGTGGCACACAGTAGATCGAATTTGTATGGCAGATGATTAAATGTTGGCAACATTTGTTCTAGAATCGATAGGTTGGGAGAAGTTGGCTTAGTCGAAGGCCAAGTAGTGCATTTGTATGAGTAATACAGAAAACGAACAAGGAGATAAGGGCAAATCACATCAGTGAAAGTTGAGCAAGATCATGGTATGAACTAGGCTTAAAAAGGAGTGGGAGGAAGACATGCCTGTATATGTTTGCAATTATTCTAATGATAATCGTTATATGCTTCGTACAGTACAACCTGAGTCAATTGGTACTTACTAAGAAGTGTTTATTTCTGCCTTTCGAAACACATTTAACAATATCTTTCCTAAAATACAAATATCTGTCCACTACATGGTACACACTACGCCCCTCAGCATGCACTTTAGCCCACTGAGTTATTGTGTACTTTGAATCACTATACAGTATCAGTGATGAGAGATTCCAACCAGAACAATCCATTAGCCACTGGTTACCTTTGCAGTGTTACACAATGAAACTTGGTGGGTACAAATAGACCTGTGTAGCAGGCACAGAATTTAAAATGCAGCTTGTTTGTGACGAATTATGTAAGCCCGAACAACTTATTTTTATTATGACCAATTTCAGTACGGAGCCAAATTGCATGACACTGCTGTACCCCTGGCTTTGTACCGCATGGCTCAGACCCATTTTGATGATACCTCTATATTTAAAATAATATACCACTGGTAGGAAGCTGCCTGATCCCAGTCCAGAACCGTGGACAGCAGCCACAACTTTGCTGTGATGCTTTAATCCTATTCAGGCCTGATTGCAAATCACTCGTTAGGATACCGCTTCCTCATCACGAATAACCTATTCAGGGCCTGATTAAGAGTTCCTTGGTCGGATCCGCACTCCCTCACAACCCGATTCTACTGGTCGGAAATGTTGGCTGATAAAACTGCATGGGGATTTAGCTGCAACACAGCCTCAACCCCTGGGCCCTGGCATAGGAGGCAGGGAAGGGTAGAGACTTTTACGGATTTGGGGGGGGGGGCTTTGCCAAACTAAGGGGCCTATTTACAAGTCCTGTGTGCTGCCGATGCGTCACTTTTTGGGACACACCGGGGGCGAATAGTGCAGGCCCATACCTACAAGGCCATGCAAAGCCACTTTGCGTGCCTTTTCACGGCTATGTAGATGTGGTGTAAGGCAACGCAACACGAGTTGGTGTGTTGCCTTACATTGTGTCAGGGAGGCATTCCATGGGCGGTGCAGTGGGTTTTCCCACACAACACCAATGGTTTTTGGCACAGTCCCAGATTTAAAAGACATTGTAAACCTGTGAATGCATCAAAATCTTACACCTCCCCAGGCGAGGCGCAACGTGGAGAAATATTTTTTATTTGTCCTCCTTTTTTTCCTCAGTTGTAGCACTCATAGAAAGAGGAAAAAGCCTCCATAGATTCTTTTTTTGCAGGTAGATGTCCCTTCCTACACTGAAACAATCCTGTCTGCTACACAGACATCCTTGCACCATGGTGCAAGGGTGCCTGTGTCGGCGCTAGGCAGCACATTTTGTGCCTCCACAGGGGGAGAGGACAGAAATGTGCTGTATCTTGTAGATACAGTGTATTTCTCCCCTTTCCCGGTGGCCGAGGGCACGCAGCAAGGTCACTTGCTGTGCTGCTCTGCACCATGGGGCTTGTACATAAGCCCCTAGATTTGGGGCCCCCTGCTTGGAAAAACTCTGAATTTATTATCCATTTTATGCTCATTTGCACCCTATACAACTTTAGTCAGTTCATTGATAAGCCTCTTGGCCATCCTACATCTTGGTCCAACCCTAGAGCAAACAGTCTCTGTCGGCAACAGAGAAGCAGAAAGACTAGTGTCCTGAACAAGCCCACTGCATGTGGTGCAATGGAGAGGTGTCTCACTGTTTAGGCCTGTGAATTTGAAGGGTGTTTTTTTGTTAACTGCACTTTAGTCCCTGCTCTATGAGGAAAATGGATTCTAGGACACTATGCTGTGATTGCACCAGCCCAGCAGCTGCTTCACATGAACAGGGCAGTCATGGAGACAGCAAATAATGCTGTCCTGCACTACACATTGGCACGTGGCCTGCATACCTACCAGAAAAGCAAAAATACTTGTGGCCTGACCAAGTCTTCTAACCACAATGTGTATTGCAGCTCGTCTGTTATCACCGTTCAGACGTTGATGGATGCTTTTGTTTAATTCACTGACTGTGTTTTCACCTGTTGGCAGCAGCTCCACAATGATAATGCAGTCATAGAGGGAACACAGAATGCCTAGCTGTAATTTACATATGATGCACATGCTGAATGAGGGCTGTGGCCTGTGCAGATGAGCTGGGCATATGTACTTTAAAAGGTTACAGTGTTTGCTGAAACAAACCAGATGAACCAAGTATTTTGCTTTAACCGCCTATATCTCTCTGAAAGGGGCTGGTTGGCCGGACAGCCTACACTGTGTTAAAAAAAAAAAAGTACACAAACAGGTTTTAAAAAAACTCTAGACAGTCTGGGACTGTCCCAGCAGTTTAGGCGAGGGCCCCCCTTGAAAGGTGGAGGCCCTGGGCCAGAGCACACTTTGCCCATGCCTTAAAACTTCACTGGGGAAGGGCCATGCATGCTCCTCCTTCCAAAACTGTTCTCTTTTTGGAAAGCGCTACTCCCGTTTACCACCTGATTGCAGCAGGTGATAAATGGGAGTGTTACATCCCTCGGATTATGGAATACTGAGGAATTCTGCACAGTAATTTTGTGTCTGCACATGTATTCCCCATTCTGAGAGGTCTAACTCATCATATCTGTCATTCCATATGGCTACTGGTATTGGTAATCCTGGCCACTGGGACTCAACGCTTTGAATTCTGCCTCACTCATATTCAGGCCCTCAATGGGTAATCGGATCTCTAGCACTAACATTCATTAATACATGCTACTGAGGAGGCCTGAAACCTCTCCCTTTGTGTCCACTAGACACAAAGATGCAGCTAGGAATAGAGGTGAACTGGCATATAGGGATTGGGGATCTTTAACAACAAGGTTGTGGCCTCTGGAATCTGCCTGGTTCTTTCTGGTTCGTTCTACAGCAGGGATACTCAGTATCACTGCCTACCTTTACATGCGGCCCCTGGTCAACAGCAGCACTAGACTCCTGTTAATGGACTCAGCACTAGCATCAAAAATATGTTACAAATAAATATGTAAACATTTGTTTAAAGGTTGATTGATGTTAAAGAAAGGAAATAACTAGGATGTCATGTACCCCTTAACTTTAGGAACACCTTAATTTTTAAAGACATCTTGCATCAAAAGTGTAAAAATATGATAAAGTATCTCCAGAATTCAAAAAGAATATTTCATTACCACAAATTTTCACCTTAGTGCATAAGATCATCACTGCATTGAGAAGTATTTTTTTTAAAGTGATAGTTTTCAAACTTGGATTTAGAAACATTCATTCTTTCTCCCACACTGACAGCAATACCAATAATGACCTAAGACACAAGTCAGTTGCTGTGTGCACTCCTTGGGTGACCTGTGTTCCTATTACATGGGAAAAACATAGGGGGATATTTATACCCCATTTGTGGTGAATTTGCGTTATTTTTTTTACGCAAATGTGGCGCAAATCTTACTCCATATTTATATTTTGATGTTAGACCAGTCTAATGTCAAAATATTGGAGTTTGCACCATTTTTCAGATGCGTGAACCTACCTTCTGTCAATGAGATGCAAGGTAGGCGTTGCCATCTAAAACAATTGTGCTAACCCCATAGCCCTATTTTATCCCCCCATGCTGAAATGACGCACAGATGGGAAGAGGGGCTAAATAATGGTTTAGCAAGCTTTGCACCATTATTGGTATGGGTCAGACCAGTCGTTAAGGGACCTGTGGACCCATTTTCATGGTTAAACACCATGGAATGGGTCCACGGGTGCCCTCCTCAAGCCCCAGGAACACCCACACCAGAGGGACACCGGAGGATGAGGGACCCCATGCCAGATAAGTAGGGTAAGAATAGGTAAGTATTTTTTTTAATTAAAGTGCCATTGGGGGGCCCAACTTGGGCCCCCAACTTGACCCCTCCCCCCTGCTTGGCACAGGGTGCAGTGACCATGCCCAGTGCTGGCCATTAGGGTAGTGGGCATGACTCCTGTCGTTTCTAAGGCAGGAGTCATGTGGTATGGATGGTTTTGCACCAGTAAATGACGCTAGGTTGGTTAGAGTCATCTTGTTTTACTCTACCCAGCCTAATGTAATTTTTTGGTGCAAACCCCCCTTCTCCCATACCGAAAGACCCACCCGGCTAACATCGTGTTTTTGCTACAGTAAAATTTCAAAAGACAATGGGGGTCATTCTGACCTCGGCGGTAAAAGGCCCTTACCGCCGGTCAGAAGACCGCCATAACACCGCCGCGGTTAACCGCCACGGTCATTCTGACCCACAACGGCCAAACCTCCAAAATTCCGTCCTCCACTGCAGCCCGCCACATCAGCGGGCAGCGAGAAACTGGAGATGACCAAACCTCCACCGTCACGCCAACAGAAATACGCCCATGCCATTACGACCCACGAATCCACACGGCGGTCATTCAAACGCGGTATTCCATTGGCGCTATACACCGCCGCGGTCAGAATACACACACAGCACCAAAACACAGCCACATTGGACAATTTGAAATACACACACCTGATACACATACACACACCACTCCCACACAATCAACCAACTATAAAACACACACCCACATCACCCACAAACCCCTGCGACCATAATTACTGAGAGAAGGAGAGAGAGACACAGCAGACAATCCAAAGCAAGACACACTGAGGCACACTACACCATCACACACACCACATAGTAGCACAAAGCACCACTCACCAACATACTCATCATCACATACACCACCCCACACCTCACCCACACCACCCCATGGCACCCCAAAGGCACCCACGCTTTTCGGACCAAGAACTCCGGGTCATGGTGGAGGAAATCCTAAGAGTGGAACCCCAGCTCTTCGGCTCGCAGGTGCAGCACACCAGTATAGCTAGGAAGGCGGACCTATGGCAGCGGATCGTGGACAGGGTCAACGCGGTGGGACAGCATCCCAGGAATAGGGAGGACATACGCAAAAGATGGAACGACCTACGGGGGAAGGTCCGATCGATGGTCTCCAGGCACAACATCGCGGTCCAGAAGACTGGCGGCGGACCCCCACCCACCCCTCCCGAATTCACATCGTGGGAGCAAGACGTCTTGAACATCCTGCATCCTCAGGGCCTCGCAGGAGTAGCCGGAGGAATGGACTCTGGTAAGTCCAATCTCAACTACTATATCCCCCCCACCCCACCAGCATGCCAACCCCCACCCCCACCCTCACCCCCAACCCCCCAGCACACATCCTCCCTGACAATGTCTCACCAGCACAACCCACCCATCCCAACACCAACTCCTGCATGCCAACACAAATCATGGGCACCCATCACCTAAGCATGACCACTGCACTAACCCCCCCCCACTAACTACCCTCACAACACCTCCCTCAAGGGAATGCCTGCACTGGGGGACAAGGGCACCCATAACACGCACGCTATTGCACACACAGAAACAATAACCAAACTCTCTTACCCCATGCAGGACCCGAACGACAACACACCAGCCAGGAGGGTCCAGAAGTGTCCATCCCACCACCAGAACAGGCCCACACTGAGGATAGCAGCTCTGTCGACAGTGAACCTGATGACCAGCCCGGACCATCGGGGACCTCTGGGCAGTCGGTTCCCCTCAGGCAGCCACAGGCCACACCAGACCCGACCCCCTCTGCCAACACCAGCACAGCTCCCACCCAGCGGGCCCATGCCTCTGTCTCTAGGACAGCTCAATCAGCGGTGTGTCTGCCACTACAGGGCACCCAGGCAAACCCAACACCCCAACAACAACAGGGACCTGGGGGCAGTGGGAGCGGGCACACCGTCCAGGGGACAGAGGCCGGGGGAAACCGGGCAGCTCGGAGGGCTGCTGTGCGACAGGGGGGGAGGAGAGGCCCAGGGAACCCACTCTCCAAGAGGCCCTCACCACCATCATGGGGGCATACCACCACTCCCAAGAAACGATGGCGACGGTACTGGCCAGGTTCACTGAGATCCATGCACAGCAGGAGGAACGCTACATGGGGTTCAGGGAGGAGCTGAGAATCATCGGGACCGCAATGGGGACCATCGTCCTGGCCCTCCACAGGATAGAGGACGCGTTGCGGGACCATGGTGCACCACACAGGGCCCCTGTCACTAGCCCGGACCAGGAACAGCCTACCACCTCCGCCGGCGCTAGTGGACAGGAGGTCCCAACACCTCGACAGCCCCCCAGAACCCCACCTCCTGCTGAAGAACAACCACCCCGTAAGAGGAGCCTGAGACCAAAAAAAAAGACAGAGTAGGATGTCAAGACCCCCGCCAGCAGGACATACCCCCTCAAGTCTTCCCACTGTCCCACATTGCCACCCTGTCCAACCATGAACTGCCTATGCTCCATCCTTCCACAGGCAAAAGGACAATGCACCTGTGAGACTGAGAACTGGACTCTGCCATGGATATTCCTCCACCCCCACCCATCACCCTTAGAATCACATGTACCGATATCTAGCACTGTAAATAAATCACATTTTGAACACAAATCTGTTTTGAGTCATGCTGTATTATTAACAAATGTATTACATATTACTGTTCGATTTCTGTTCTGTCAATTAGTAATGACAACATACCAATGTCAATACGCTGTATTTCATGGGCGAACCAAGCAGAAGTCAGGTACTGAGTCAGACAGCACTGAGAAGGGAAGGGAAAGGCAAAAATTAATGAAAAACATCTGTGGGGAACTACAGAAAGTACAGATGCAGGAGGCTATAAGCAATTGTGAAATGGCGTGGGTGATTCTTACCTGTGTGTTACTGGAAATACTGTTGTATCACTCTGTCCCTATTGTCTGTGTCGTCCTCAGAGTCTTCCTCCTCTTCACTCTCCACAGGCTCCACGGCTTCTACAACACCACCATCTGGACCATCCTCCTGCAGGAAAGGCACCTGGCGTCGCAAAGCCAGGTTGTGGAGCATACAGCACGCCACGATGATATGGCACACCTTCTTTGGTGAGTACATTAGGGATCCACCTGTCATATGCAGGCACCTAAACCTGGCCTTCAGGAGCCCAAAGGTTCGCTCAATCACCCTCCTAGTACGCCCATGGGCCTCATTGTACCGTTCCTCTGCCCTGGTCCTGGGATTCCTCACTGGGGTCAATAGCCACGGCAGGTTGGGGTAACCAGAGTCATCTATTAGCCACACACGCTGTCTCTGTAGCTGTTCCATCACATAGGGAATGCTGCTATTTCGCATAACATACGCGTCATGCACTGACCCTGGGAACTTGGCATTTACATGGGAGATGTACTGGTCAGCCAAACAGACCACCTGGATATTCATTGAATGGTAATTCTTCCTGTTCCTGTACACCTGTTCATCGTCATTTGGGGGGACTAAAGCCACATGGGTCCCATCAATTGCACCAATGATGTTGGGGATGTGTCCAAGGGCATAGAAATCAGCTTTCACTGTAGGCAAATCACCCTCCTCTGGGAAAATGATGTAGCTCCGCATGAGTTTCATCAGGGCAGACAACACTCTGGATAAGATCTTGGAAAACATAGGCTGAGACATCCCAGATGACATGGCCACTGTTGTCTGGAATGAGCCAGTTGCAAAGAAATGGAGGACAGACAGAACCTGCACTAGAGGGGGAATTCCTGTGGGTTGGCGGATGGGGGACATCAGGGCTGGCTCCAGCTGGGCACACAGTTCATGGATGGAGGCTCGGTCAAGTCGGTATCGTAGTATTATGTTGCGTTCTTCCATTGTGGACAGGTCCACCAGCGGCCGGTACACGCGAGGATTCCTCCTTCTCATCGCTAGTCCCAGCGGACGGTGCCTAGGAAGGAGAATATGGAGTACAGAGTCAATCCACTCACAGGTACGTACAACACAACTTGCACAGTACAGGTAAATGTATGGTTTGATATGTTTGTATGTGTGCCATTGCAAGGCCTAGGCCTGTGTGACGCATTAGAAATTAAGCCATGTGGGCCCTTGAAATGGCCGATGCCTGACCTGTGAAGTAGGACAATGGGATGTGAGGTCACTGCGCTGGCGGGGCACACCGTGGCGGTAGGCGGTCGAAGACCGCTGTGCGAAGACGCATTGGTTAACATTGAAGCCTATGGGTTTCAGGAGCCAATGACGATGTGCGCCGGCGGTCGCGGGACGCACCGCCGCGGTACGCACCGCCGCGGGCGTGACCGCCATTTTCTATCTGCTCAATCATTCGAGACCTGATCATCCACAGGAGAGGACCTATACTGCAAGTGCTGCTGTGAACTCGGTCTGGAAGTGACAATGGCTGCTGCTACTGGTGAAAGGGCCCCCGCCTTCAGTTCAGAAGAGTTGGAGAAGCTCGTGGACGGGGTCCTCCCCCAGTATGCGCAACTCTACGGTCCTCCAGACCAACAGGTGAGTACACTCAGTGCACATTGAATGGGTTATGCCTGTGTGGAGGGGGGGGGATGTAAGTTGGTGGGGTGTGGAGGGAATGGGGAGTGCAACGCACGACAGATGAGATAATGGGAACCATGACAAGGTTGGGGAGGGGGGGGCATGTACTCCAAACATGCAGATATGTGACGGTTTCTCTTTCCCACCCTGTACATGTCAAACAGGTGAGCGCCCACCAGAAAATTTATATTTGGCGTGCCATCGCCGAGGAAGTCCGGAACTTGGGGGTCCACAACAGACGGGGCACCCACTGCCGCAAGAGGTGGGAGGACATCCGCCGCGGAACGAGGAAGACCGCAGAAACACTGCTGGGGATGGCCTCCCGACCTAGGAGGGGTGCCAGTCGCACCATGACCCCCCTGATGTCCCGGATCCTGGCGGTGGCCTACCCTAATTTGGATGGGCGCTTGAGGACAGCACAGCAGACACAAGGGGGTGAGTATCCGCACATTCTCCTATCTGTATGCGCATTGGAGGCGTCTGGGTGGGGGAGGAGGGCTGTGGGTGACATTAGGCCCGGGCGCTCTCTGTAGTGTAGTCCGCTCCCTTAGGCATGGCCCTGTGCCCCCGCCCCCCACCTCTGTAGGGTGCCAAGTGCAGCTACCCATGCTCCAGCATCACACATGTGCGCGTGTGTTGTCCCTAGACCTGTTTGCCTAGTCAGAACTACTGAGTAGTGTACCCCAAGTTCGCGACTTAGTGCACGAGGCACCTGTGTCTGTCCTCTCCGCAAAGGGTATTGCTAAGGCATGCACTCAACTTTGTTTAATTTCTCCCCCCACCCTAAATCTTTGTCTACTTGTGTTTTAGCATCATCAGGCGGAGGAGATTTGGCGTCGGAGCAGGAGGGAGCTGCAGGTCACCAGGCCCCGGTGGGCACTGACACAGACACCGAGGGCACCAGTGATCCGGAGGGCGAGGGGAGCACCACAACGGGGGCCAGTGGAGACACCAGCGACACGGACACGTCCTCGTTTGGGAGCTCCCTAGCGGGGGCGGCACCATCTGTGCCCCCGCAACAACAGGTACAGCCGCCACCCAGCGCACCAGCACCGCCCTCCCAGCAGCCCCTCAGTCTTCGCTCCGTGCCCGCTCGGCCAGGAAGGCGCGCGTCTCCTTCGCCCCAGGCACCTCAGCCCCTGCCTCTGTTACCCCTGCTGCCCTCAGTGCGGAGCTCATTGACCTGGTGAGGACGGTCATTGTTGGGCAGACTACCCTTCTGAATGCCATCCAGGGGGTGGAAAGGGAGGTGCATCGGAGCAATGCCTGCCTGGAGGGCATTCATTCGGGTCAGGCTGCCCATCAACGAGCGTTCACTGCTCTGGCCTCAGCACTGACGGCAGCCATTGTCCCTGTCTCCAGTCTCCCTCTTCTGTCTGCCTCCACCCTTTCTCTGTCTCCTGTACCTCAACCTAACCCATCCACACCATCAGACCAGCCTGCACACACCTCAACACCCAAGGCCAGCTCATCCAAACATAAGCACCACAGAAAACACAAGCATTCACCCAAGCAACACACAGATGCAGACATATCAACAGTCACTACCACCTCTGTGTCCCCGTCCTCCTCGTCTCCCTCCTCCCTCCCTGTGACGTCTACACTCACACCTGCATGCACCCCAACATCAGCCAGTTCTTCCACCACCAGCAAACCCTCCACTACAGTCC